>NC_090417.1:5907849-8307849 GCF_036365525.1 Heterodontus francisci
TGAGGAAGGGGGGAGGAGAGAAGAAGAGAGAAAGAGGAAGGGGGAGGAGAGAAGAAGGGGAAGGGGGGAGGAGAGAAGAGAGAAAGAGGAAGGGGGGGAGAGAAGAAGAGGAAGGGGAGGGGGAAGAGAAGAAGAGAGAGGGGGGAGAAGAGAAGAAGAGAGAAAGAGGAAGGGGGGAGGAGAGAAGAGAGAGAAAGAGGAAGGGGGGAGGAGAGAAGAGAGAAAGAGGAAGGGGGGAGGAGAGAAGAAGAGAGAAAGAGGAAGGGGGGAGGAGAGAAGAAGAGAGAAAGAGGAAGGGGGGAGGAGAGAAGAAGAGAGAAAGAGGAAGGGGGGAGGAGAGAAGAAGAGAGAAAGAGGAAGGGGGGGAGGAGAGAAGAGAGAGAGGGGTGAGGAGAGAAGAGAGAGAGAGGGGGGAGAGCAGGAAGGGGGGGTGAAGAGGAAGGGGGGAAAGAGAAGAAGAGAGTGAGGGGGAGGGGGGCGAATGAAAGAGGAAGGGGGGAGGAGAAGAAGAGGAAGGGGGGGAGGAGAGAAGAGAGAGAGGGGGGGAGCAGAGAAGAAGAGAGTGAGGGGGGAGGGGGGCGAAAGAAAGAGGAAGGGGGGAGGAGAAGAAGAGGAAGGGGGGGAGGAGAAGAAGAGGAAGGGGGGAGGAGAAGAAGAGGAAGGGAGGGAGGAGAGACGAAGAGAGGAAGGGGGGGAGGAGGAGAAGAGGAAGGAGGGGAGGAGAGAAGTAGAGAGAGAGGGGGGGAGGAGAGATGAAGAGGAAGGGGGAGGAGAGAAGAAGAGAGAAAGAGGAAGGGGAGAAGAGAAGAACAGGAAGGGGGGGGATGAGAAGAAGAGGAAGGGCGGGGGGGCAGAGGAAGTGCGGGGTGGGGAAGAAGGAAGAGGAAGGGGGGGAGGGAGGAAGGGGGGGGGCAAGGAGAAGAAGAGAGAGAGGGGGAGAGAAAGAGGAAGGGGGGGAGGAGGAGAAGAGAGAGAGGGGGGGAGGAGAGAAGAGAGAGGGGGGGCAGGAGAGAAGAGAGAGAGGGGGAGGGGGGCGAAAGAAAGAGGAAGGGGGGGCAGGAGAGAAGAAGAGAGAGAGGGGGGAGGAGAAGAAGAGTAAGGGAGGGAGGAGAGACGAAGAGAGAGAGGGGGGAGGAGAGAAGAGAGAGAGGGGGCGAGGAGAGAAGAAGAGAGAAAGAGGAAGGGGGAGGAGAGAAGAGAGAAAGAGGAAGGGGGGAGGAGAAGAAGAGAGGGGGGGGGGAGGAGAGAAGAGAGAGAGGGGGCGAGGAGAGAAGACGAGAGAAAGAGGAAGGGGGGAGAAGAGAAGAATAGAGAGAGGGGGGGAGGAGTGAAGAGAGAGAGGGGGAGGAGAAGAGGAAGGGGGCGAGGAGAGAAGAAGAGAGAAAGAGGAAGGGGGGAGAGAAGAAGAGGAGGGAGGGGGAAGAGAAGAAGAGAGGGGGGAGGAGAGAAGAAGGGGAAGGGGGGGAGGAGAGAAGAGTGAAAGAGGAAGGGGGGAGAGAAGAAGAGGAAGGGGAGGGGGCAGAGAAGACGAGGAGGGAGGGGGAAGAGAAGAAGAGAGGGGGGGGAGGAGAGAAGAAGAGGAAGGGGGGAGAAGAGAAGAAGAGAGAGGGGGGGGGAGGAGAAGAAGAGAGAAAGAGGAAGGGGGGAGGAGAGAAGAAGAGAGAAAGAGGAAGGGGGAGGAGAGAAGAAGAGAGAAAGAGGAAGGGGGGAGGAGAGAAGAAGAGAGAAAGAGGAAGGGGGGAGGAGAGAAGAAGAGAGAAAGAGGAAGGGGGGGGAGGAGAAGAAGAGAGAGAGGGGGAAGAGAAGAAGAGGGGGGGAGGAGAGAAGAAGAGGAAGAGGGAGGAGAGAAGAAGAGAGGGGGGAGGAGAAGAAGAGAGAAAGAGGAAGGGGGGAGGAGAGAAGAAGAGAGAAAGAGGAAGGGGGGAGTGAGAGAAGAGGAGAGGGGGTGGCAGGAGAGAAGAGAGAGAGGGGGAGGGGGGCGAAAGAAAGAGGAAGGGGGGGCAGGAGAGAGAAGAGAGAGGGGTGGGAGCAGAGAAGAGAGAGAGGGGGGGAGGAGGGAAGAGAGAGAGAGGGGGGGGAGGAGAAGAGAAAGAGGAAGGGGGGGAGGAGAGGAGAGAGAGAGGGGGGGGAGGAGAGAAGAGAGAGAGGGGGGGAGCAGAGAAGAAGAGAGTGAGGGGGAGGGGGGCGAAAGAAAGAGGAAGGGGGGGAAGAGAGAGGGGGGGAGGAGAGAAGAGAAGAGAGAGGGGGGGAGGAGAGAAGAAGGGAAGGGGGAGGAGAGAAGAGAGAGAGGGGGGGAGGAGAGAAGAGAGAGAGGGGGGGAGCAGAGAAGAAGAGAGTGAGGGGGAGGGGGGCGAAAGAAAGAGGAAGGGGGGGGAAGAGAGAGGGGGGGAGGAGAGAAGAGAAGAGAGAGGGGGGGAGGAGAGAAGAAGGGGAAGGGGGGGGAGGAGAGAAGAGAGAAAGAGGAAGGGGGGAGGAGAAGAAGAGGAAGGGGGGAGGAGGAGAAGAAGAGGAAGGGCGGGGGGGGAAGAGGAAGGGCGGGGGAGGCAGAGGAAGTGCGGGGTGGCAAAGAAGGAAGAGGAAGGGGGGGAGGGAGGAAGGGCAGGGGGGGAAGGGGGAGAGGAAGTGGAGGGGAGGAGAGAAGAAGTGGGGGGGGAGGAGAAGAAGAGAGAGAGGGGGAGGAGAGAAGAGAGAGAGGGGGGGGGGAGGAGAGAAGAGAGAGAGGGGGGAGGAGAGAAGAAGAGAGAAAGAGGAAGGGGGGTGAAGAGAGAGAGAGAGAGAGGTGGGGGAGGCGAAGAAGAGGAAGGGGGGGAGAGGAGAGAAGAAGAGAGAGGGGGAGGAGAAGAAGAGGGAGGGAGGAGAGAAGAGAGGGGGGGAGGAGAGAAGAAGAGAGAAAGAGGAAGGGGGGGAAGAGAGAGAGAGAGGGGGGGAGGCGAAGAAGAGAGAGAGGGGGGGGAGGAGAGGGGATGAGAGGGGGGGGGGGAGGAGAGGGGAAGAGAGAGGGGGGGGGGGAGGAGAGAAGAGAGAGAGGGGGGCAGGAGAGAAGAAGAGGAAGGGGGGGGAGGAGTGAGAGGGGGGGGAGGAGAGAAGAAGAGGAAGGGGGGAGGAGAGAAGAAGAGAGAAAGAGGAAGGGGGGGGAGGAGACAAGAAGAGGAAGGGGGGAGAGAAGAAGAGAGAGAGGGGGGGAGGAGAGAAGAGACCGGGGGGGAGGAGAGAAGAGAGGGGGGGGAGAGAAGAAGAGGAAGGGAGGGGAAGAGAAGAAGAGGAAGGGGGGGGGGGAGGAGAAGAAGAGGAAGGGGGGAGGAGAAGAAGAGGAGGGGGGGAGGAGAGAATTAGAGAGAGGGGGGGAGGAGAAGAAGAGAGGGGGGAGCAGAAGAGGAAGGGGGGAGCAGAAGAGGAAGGGGGGAGGAGAAGAGGAAGGGGGGAGGAGAAGAGGAAGGGGGGAGGAGAAGAGGAAGGGGGGGAGGAGAAGAGGAAGGGGGGAGGAGAGAAGAAGAGAGAAAGAGGAAGGGGGGAGAGAAGAAGAGGAAGGGGGGAAGAGAGGAAGGGGGGGGAAGAGAAGAGGAGGAAGGGGGGGAGGAGAAGAGGAAGGGGGGAGGAGAGAAGAGAGAGAGGGGGGCAGGAGAGAAGAAGAGAGAAAGAGGAAGGGGGGGAGGAGAGAATTAGAGAGAGAGGGGGGGAGGAGAAGAAGAGAGGGGGGAGGAGAAGAAGAGGAAGGGGGGAGGAGAAGAAGAGGAAGGGGGGGAGGAGAGAAGAAGAGAGAAAGAGGAAGGGGGGGAGAGAAGAAGAGGAAGGGGGGGAGAGAAGAAGAGGAGGGGGGGGAAGAGAGGAAGGGGGGGGAAGAGAAGAGGAGGAGGGGGGGGAAGAGAAGAGGAGGAAGGGGGGGAGGAGAAGAGGAAGGGGGGGAGGAGAGAAGAGAGAGAGGGGGGCAGGAGAGAAGAAGAGAGAAAGAGGAAGGGGGGGGAGGAGAGAATTAGAGAGAGAGGGGGGGAAGAGAAGAAGAGAAGGGGGAGCAGAAGAGGAAGGGGTAGGAGAAGAGGAAGGGGGGGAGGAGAGAGGAAGGGGGGAGGAGAGAAGAAGAGAGAAGAGGAAGGGGGGGAGAGAAGAAGAGGAAGGGGGGAGAGAAGAAGAGGAAGGGGGGGAAGAGAGGAAGGGGGGGGAAGATGAAGAGGAGGAAGGGGGGGGAAGAGAAGAGGAGGAAGGGGGGGAGGAGAAGAGGAAGGGGGAGGAGAGAAGAGAGAGAGGGGGGCAGGATGAGAAGAAGAGAGAAAGAGGAAGGGGGGGAGGAGAGAAGAAGAGAGAAAGAGGAAGGGGGGGAGGAGAGAAGATGAGAGAGAGGGGGGAGGGGGGGAAAGAAAGAGGAAGGGGGGAGGAGAGAAGAAGAGAGAAAAAGGAAGGGGGGGGGAGAGAAGAGGAGGAAGGGGGGAGGAGAGAAGAGAGAGAGGGGGGCAGGAGAGAAGAAGAGAGAAAGAGGAAGGGGGGAGGAGAAGAAGAGAGAGAGGGGCAGGGGGGGAAAGAAAGAGGAAGTGGGGAGGAGAGAAGAAGAGAGAAAGAGGAAGGGGGGGAGGCGAAGAAGAGGAAGGGGGAGAGAGAGGAGGAAGGGGGAGGAGAGAAGAAGAGAGAGGGGGGAGGAGAGAAGAAGAGAGAAGAGGAAGGGGGGGTCAAGAGAGAGAGAGAGAGGTGGGGGAGGCGAAGAAGAGGAAGGGGGGAGAGGAGAGAAGAAGAGAGGGGGGAGGAGAAGAAGAGAGGGGGGAGGAGAAGAGGAGGGGGGGGAGGAGAGAAGAAGAGAGAAAGAGGAAGGGGGGAAGAGAGAGAGAGAGAGAGGGAGGGGGAGGTGAAGAAGAGAGAGAAGGAGGGGGGGAGGAGAGAAGAGAGAGGGGGGAGGAGGAGTGAAGAGAGAGGGGGGGAGGAGGAGTGAAGAGAGGGGGGGAGGAGAGAAGAGAGAGAGGGGGGCAGGAGAGAAGAGAGAAAGAGGAAGGGGGGCAGGAGAGAAGAAGAGAGAAAGAGGAAGGGGGGGAGGAGAGAAGAGAGAGAAAGAGGAAGGGGGGAGGAGAAGAAGAGAGAGAGGGGAAGGGGGGGAAAGAAGAGGTAGGGGGGAGGAGAGAAGAAGAGAGAAAAAGGAAGGGGGGGGGGGAAGAGAGGAAGAGAGAGAGGGGGGAGGAGAGAAGAGGAGGAAGGGGGTGAGGATAGAAGAAGAGAGAAAGAGGAAGGGGTGGGAGAGAAGAAGAGGAGGGGGGGGAAGGAGAGAAGAGAGAGAGGGGCGGAGGAGAAGAAGAGGCGAGGAGAGAAGAAGAGAGAGAGGGGGGAGGAGAAGAAGAGAGAAAGAGGAAGGGGGGGGGGGAGGAGAGAAGAAGAGAGAGAGGGGGGGAGGAGAAGAAGAGAGAAAGAGGAAGGGGGGGAGAGAAGAAGAGAGAGAGGGGGGGAGAGAAGAAGAGAGAGGAGGGGGGGAGGAGAGAAGAAGAGGAAGGGGGAGGAGAGAAGAAGAGGAAGGGGGAGGAGAGAAGAAGAGGAAGGGGGGAGGAGGATAGAAGAAGAGGAAGGGGGGAGGAGAAGAGGAGAAGAGGAAGGGGGGGAGGAGAGAAGAAGAGAGAGAGGGGGGGGAGGAGAGAAGAGGAGGAAGGGGGGAGCAGAGAAGAGAGAGGGGGGTAGGAGAGAAGAGGGGGGGGGACGAGAGAACAGAGAGGGGGGGAGAGAAGAGGAGGAAGGGGGGGAAGAGTAGAAGAGGAAGGGGGGGAGGAGAAGAAGAGGAAGGGGGGAGGAGAAGAGGAAGAGGGGGAGGGACAAGAGGAAGGGGGGAGGAGAACAAGAGGAAGGGGGGAGGAGAACAAGAGGAAGGGGGGAGGAGAACAAGAGGAGGGGGGGAGGAGAACAAGAGGAAGGGGGGGAGGAGAGAAGAAGAGAGAGAGGGGGGGGAGGAGAGGAGAAGAGAGAGGGGGGGTAGGAGAGGAGAAGAGAGAGGGGGGGTAGGAGAGAAGAAGAGAGAAAGAGGAAGGGGGGAGGAGAGAAGAAGAGAGAAAAAGGAAGGGGGGGGGGAAGAGAGGAAGAGAGAGAGGGGGGAGGAGAGAAGAGGAGGAAGGGGGTGAGGATAGAAGAAGAGAGAACGAGGAAGGGGTGGGAGAGAAGAAGAGGGGGGGGGGGAGGAGAGAAGAGAGAGAGGGGCGGAGGAGAAGAAGAGAGAAAGAGGAAGGGGCGAGGAGAGAAGAAGAGAGAGAGGGGGGAGGAGAAGAAGAGAGAAAGAGGAAGGGGGGGAGGAGAGAAGAAGAGAGAAAGAGGAAGGGGGGGAGAGAAGAAGAGAGAGAGGGGGGGAGAGAAGAAGAGAGAGAGGGGGGGAGGAGAGAAGAAGAGGAAGGGGGAGGAGAGAAGAAGAGGAAGGGGGAGGAGAGAAGAAGAAGGGGGAGGAGGATAGAAGAAGAGGAAGGGGGGAGGAGGATAGAAGAAGAGGAAGGGGGGAGGAGAAGAGGAGAAGAGGAAGGGGGGGAGGAGAGAAGAAGAGGAGAGGGGGGGGAGGAGAGAAGAGGGGGGGGACGAGAGAACAGAGAGGGGGGGGAGAGAAGAGGAGGACGGGGGGGAAGAGAAGAAGAGGAAGGGGGGGAGGAGAAGAAGAGGAAGGGGGGGAGGAGTGAGAGGGGGGGGAGGAGAGAAGAAGAGGAAGGGGGGAGGAGAGAAGAAGAGAGAAAGAGGAAGGGGGGGGAGGAGACAAGAAGAGGAAGGGGGGAGAGAAGAAGAGAGAGAGGGGGGGGAGGAGAGAAGAGACCGGGGGGGAGGAGAGAAGAGAGGGGGGGGAGAGAAGAAGAGGAAGGGAGGGGAAGAGAAGAAGAGGAAGGGGGGGGGGAGAAGAAGAGGAAGGGGGGAGGAGAAGAAGAGGAAGGGGGGGAGGAGAGAATTAGAGAGAGGGGGGGAGGAGAAGAAGAGAGGGGGGAGCAGAAGAGGAAGGGGGGGAGCAGAAGAGGAAGGGGGGGAGGAGAAGAGGAAGGGGGGGAGGAGAAGAGGAAGGGGGGGAGGAGAAGAGGAAGGGGGGAGGAGAGAAAGAAGAGAGAAAGAGGAAGGGGGGAGAGAAGAAGAGGAAGGGGGGAAGAGAGGAAGGGGGGGGAAGAGAAGAGGAGGAAGGGGGGAGGAGAAGAGGAAGGGGGGAGGAGAGAAGAGAGAGAGGGGGGCAGGAGAGAAGAAGAGAGAAAGAGGAAGGGGGGGAGGAGAGAATTAGAGAGAGAGGGGGGGAGGAGAAGAGAGAGGGGGGAGGAGAAGAAGAGGAGGGGGGAGGAGAAGAAGAGGAAGGGGGGGAGGAGAGAAGAAGAGAGAAAGAGGAAGGGGGGGAGAGAAGAGAGGAAGGGGGGGAGAGAAGAAGAGGAAGGGGGGGAAGAGAGGAAGGGGGGGGAAGAGAAGAGGAGGAGGGGGGGAAGAGAAGAGGAGGAAGGGGGGGAGGAGAAGAGGAAGGGGGGAGGAGAGAAGAGAGAGAGGGGGGCAGGAGAGAAGAAGAGAGAAAGAGGAAGGGGGGGGAGGAGAGAATTAGAGAGAGAGGGGGGGAAGAGAAGAAGAGAAGGGGGAGCAGAAGAGGAAGGGGTAGGAGAAGAGGAAGGGGGGGAGGAGAAGAGGATAAAGAGGAAGGGGGGGAGAGAAGAAGAGGAAGGGGGAGAGAAGAAGAGGAAGGGGGGAGAGAAGAAGAGGAAGGGGGGGAAGAGAGGAAGGGGGGGGAAGAGAAGAGGAGGAAGGGGGGGGAAGAGAAGAGGAGGAAGGGGGGGAGGAGAAGAGGAAGGGGGAGGAGAGAAGAGAGAGAGGGGGGCAGGAGAGAAGAAGAGAGAAAGAGGAAGGGGGGGAGGAGAGAAGAAGAGAGAAAGAGGAAGGGGGGGAGGAGAGAAGAAGAGAGAGAGGGGGAGGGGGGGAAAGAAAGAGGAAGGGGGGAGGAGAGAAGAAGAGAGAAAAAGGAAGGGGGGGGGAGAGAAGAGGAGGAAGGGGGGAGGAGAGAAGAGAGAGAGGGGGGCAGGAGAGAAGAAGAGAGAAAGAGGAAGGGGGGAGGAGAAGAAGAGAGAGAGGGGCAGGGGGGGAAAGAAAGAGGAAGTGGGGAGGAGAGAAGAAGAGAGAAAGAGGAAGGGGGGGAGGCGAAGAAGAGGAAGGGGGGGAGAGAAGGAGGAAGGGGGAGGAGAGAAGAAGAGAGAGGGGGGAGGAGAGAAGAAGAGAGAAAGAGGAAGGGGGGGTCAAGAGAGAGAGAGAGAGGTGGGGGAGGCGAAGAAGAGGAAGGGGGGAGAGGAGAGAAGAAGAGAGGGGGGAGGAGAAGAAGAGAGGGGGGAGGGGAAGAAGAGGGGGGGGAGGAGAGAAGAAGAGAGAAAGAGGAAGGGGGGAAGAGAGAGAGAGAGAGAGAGGGAGGGGGAGGTGAAGGAGAGAGAGAAGGAGGGGGGGAGGAGAGAAGAGAGAGGGGGGAGGAGGAGTGAAGAGAGAGGGGGGGAGGAGGAGTGAAGAGAGGGGGGGAGGAGAGAAGAGAGAGAGGGGGGCAGGAGAGAAGAGAGAAAGAGGAAGGGGGGCAGGAGAGAAGAAGAGAGAAAGAGGAAGGGGGGGAGGAGAGAAGAAGAGAGAAAGAGGAAGGGGGGAGGAGAAGAAGAGAGAGAGGGGAAGGGGGGGAAAGAAAGAGGAAGGGGGGAGGAGAGAAGAAGAGAGAAAAAGGAAGGGGGGGGGAAGAGAGGAAGAGAGAGAGGGGGGAGGAGAGAAGAGGAGGAAGGGGGTGAGGATAGAAGAAGAGAGAAAGAGGAAGGGGTGGGAGAGAAGAAGAGGAGGGGGGGGAAGGAGAGAAGAGAGAGAGGGGCGGAGGAGAAGAAGAGAGAAAGAGGAAGGGGCGAGGAGAGAAGAAGAGAGAGAGGGGGGAGGAGAAGAAGAGAGAAAGAGGAAGGGGGGGGGGAGGAGAGAAGAAGAGAGAGAGGGGGGAGGAGAAGAAGAGAGAAAGAGGAAGGGGGGGAGAGAAGAAGAGAGAGAGGGGGGGGAGAGAAGAAGAGAGAGAGGGGGGGAGGAGAGAAGAAGAGGAAGGGGGAGGAGAGAAGAAGAGGAAGGGGGAGGAGAGAAGAAGAGGAAGGGGGAGGAGGATAGAAGAAGAGGAAGGGGGGAGGAGAAGAGGAGAAGAGGAAGGGGGGGAGGAGAGAAGAAGAGAGAGAGGGGGGGGAGGAGAGAAGAGGAGGAAGGGGGGAGCAGAGAAGAGAGAGGGGGGTAGGAGAGAAGAGGGGGGGGGACGAGAGAACAGAGAGGGGGGGGAGAGAAGAGGAGGAAGGGGGGGAAGAGAAGAAGAGGAAGGGGGGAGGAGAAGAAGAGGAAGGGGGAGGAGAAGAGGAAGAGGGGGAGGACAAGAGGAAGGGGGGAGGAGAACAAGAGGAAGGGGGGAGGAGAACAAGAGGAAGGGGGGAGGAGAACAAGAGGAAGGGGGGGAGGAGAACAAGAGGAAGGGGGGGAGGAGAGAAGAAGAGAGAGAGGGGGGGGAGGAGAGGAGAAGAGAGAGGGGGGGTAGGAGAGGAGAAGAGAGAGGGGGGGTAGGAGAGAAGAAGAGAGAAAGAGGAAGGGGGGAGGAGAGAAGAAGAGAGAAAAAGGAAGGGGGGGGGAAGAGAGGAAGAGAGAGAGGGGGGAGGAGAGAAGAGGAGGAAGGGGGTGAGGATAGAAGAAGAGAGAAAGAGGAAGGGGTGGGAGAGAAGAAGAGGGGGGGGGGGAGGAGAGAAGAGAGAGAGGGGCGGAGGAGAAGAAGAGAGAAAGAGGAAGGGGCGAGGAGAGAAGAAGAGAGAGAGGGGGGAGGAGAAGAAGAGAGAAAGAGGAAGGGGGGGGGAGGAGAGAAGAAGAGAGAGAGGGGGGAGGAGAAGAAGAGAGAAAGAGGAAGGGGGGGAGGAGAGAAGAAGAGAGAAAGAGGAAGGGGGGGAGAGAAGAAGAGAGAGAGGGGGGGGAGAGAAGAAGAGAGAGAGGGGGGGAGGAGAGAAGAAGAGGAAGGGGGAGGAGAGAAGAAGAGGAAGGGGGAGGAGAGAAGAAGAGGAAGGGGGAGGAGGATAGAAGAAGAAGGAAGGGGGGAGGAGAAGAGGAGAAGAGGAAGGGGGGGAGGAGAGAAGAAGAGAGAGAGGGGGGGGAGGAGAGAAGAGGGGGGGGGACGAGAGAACAGAGAGGGGGGGGAGAGAAGAGGAGGAAGGGGGGGAAGAGAAGAAGAGGAAGGGGGGGAGGAGAAGAAGAGGAAGGGGGAGGAGAAGAGGAAGAGGGGGAGGACAAGAGGAAGGGGGGGAGGAGAACAAGAGGAAGGGGGGAGGAGAACAAGAGGAAGGGGGGAGGAGAACAAGAGGAAGGGGGGGAGGAGAACAAGAGGAAGGGGGGGAGGAGAGAAGAAGAGAGAGAGGGGGGGAGGAGAGGAGAAGAGAGAGGGGGGGTAGGAGAGGAGAAGAGAGAGGGGGGGTAGGAGAGAAGAAGAGAGAAAGAGGAAGGGGGAGAGAAGAAGAGGAAGGGCGGGGGGGGGGAAGAGGTAGGGCGGGGGGGGAAGAGGAAGGGCGGGGGGGGAAGAGGAAGGGCGGGGGGGGGAAGAGGAAGTGCTGGGGGGGAAGAGGAAGGGCGGGGGGGGAAGAGGAAGGGCGGGGGGGGAAGAGGGAAGAGGAAGGGGTGGAGGGAGGAAGGGGGGGGAAGAGGAAGAGCGGGGGGGGGGGAAGGAAGAGAGGAAGGGGGGAGGAAGGGGGGAGGAGAGAAGAGAGGGGGTGCAGAGAAGAAGAGAGAAAGAGGAAGCGGGGGAAGGGGGAGAGGAAGGGGGGGAGGAGAGAAGAAGAGGGGGGGAGGAGAGAAGAAGAGAGAGGGGGGGGAGGAGAGAAGAAGAGAGCAAGAGGAAGGGGGGGGGAAGAGAGAGAGAGAGAGGGGGAGGCGAAGAAGAGGAGGGGGGACGCGAAGAAGAGGAAGGGGGAGAGGAGAGAAGAAGAGAGAGGTGGCGAGGAGAGAAGAGAGAGGGGGGGGAGGAGAGAAGAAGAGAGAAAAAGGAAGGGGGGGAAGGGGGAGTGTAAGGGGGGGGAGGAGAGAAGGAGAGAGAGGGGGGGAGGAGAGAAGGAGAGAGAGGGGGGGAGGAGAGAAGAAGAGAGAGGGGGGGAGGAGAGAAGAAGAGTAAGGGGGGGAAAGAGAGAAGAAGAGAGAAAGAGGAAGGGGGGAGAGAAGAAGAGGAGGGGGGGAGAGAAGAAGAGAGAGAGGGGGTGAGGAGAGAAGAGGGAGAGGGGGGGAGGAGAGAAGAAGAGAGAAAGAGGAAGGGGGAGGAGAGAAGAAGAGAGAGAGGGGGGGTGGAGAAGAGGAAGGGCGAGGGGGGAGGGGAAGAGGAAGGGCGGGGGGGAAGAGGAAGGGCGGGAGGGGAAGAGGAAGGGCGGGGGGGGAAAGAGGAAGGGCGGGGGGGGAGGGGAAGAGGAAGGGCGGGGGGGAGGGGAAGAGGAAGGGCGGGGGGGGAGGGGAAGAGGAAGGGGGGGTAGAGGAAGGGCGGGGGGGGAAGAGGAAGAGCAGAGGGGAAGCGGAAGGGCGGGGGGGAGGGGAAGAGGAAGGGCGGGGGGGGGAAGAGGAAGGGCGGGGGGGTGAGAAGAGGAGGGGCGGGGGGGAGAAGAGGAAGGGCGGGGGGGGGGGAGAAGAGGAAGGGCGGGGGGGGAGAAGAGGAAGGGCGGGGGGGGGAGAAGAGGAAGGGCGGGGGGGGAGAAGAGGAGGGGCGGGGGGGAGAAGAGGAGGGGCGGGGGGGAGAAGAGGAGGGGCGGGGGGGAGAAGAGGAAGAGCGGGGGGGAGAAGAGGAAGGGCGGGGGGGGGAAGAGGAAGGGCGGGGGGGGAGAAGAGGAAGGGCGGGGGGGAGAAGAGGAAGGGCGGGGGGGGAGAAGAGGAAGGGCGGGGGGGGAGAAGAGGAAGGGCGGGGGGGAAGAGGGAGGGCGGGAGGGGGGGGAAGAGGGAGGGCGGAGGGGAAGAGGAAGGGCGGTGGGGGGGGGAGAGGGAGGGCGGGCGGGAGGGGAAGAGGAAGGGCGGTGGGGGGGGGGAGAGGGAGGGGGGAAGAGGAAGGTCGGGGGAAGAGAGAGAGAGAGGGGGGAAGAGAGAGAGAGGGTGGGAGAAAGAGAGGGGGGGGAGAAGAGAGAGAGAGGGGGGGCGAGAAGAGAGAGAGAGGGGGGAAGAGGAAGGGGGGGAGGGAAGAGGAAGGGGGGAAGAGAGAGAGGGGGGGAGGAGAGAGAGAGAGGGGGGGAGGAGAGAGAGAGGGGGGGGAGGAGAGAGAGAGAGAGGGGGGGGAAGAGAGAGAGAGAGGGGGGGAAGAGAGAGAGAGAGGGGGTGAAGAGAGAGAGAGGGAGGGGGAAGAGAGAGAGAGAGGGGGGGAAGAGAGAGAGAGAGAGGGGGGGGGAAAGAGAGAGAGGGGGCCTCCATGTTGTGGTACTCTCAAGGGGTGGGTAAGAAAACTGTTTTTCAACATATTGGGTCCAGCAAAGCAGGCCATGACACATCAGAGGGTGAACCCTCCAGAAGCAGAGCCACGGGAAGAGCCATTACCACCAGGAGACCCTTCCATGGCATCCAATGTTTCCAGGAAGGAAGGCCCCCTCCCCGGGAAGCCACTGGGCAGGGTGCTTGGTGGAGGAGGGCTGTCGCAATATACCTGGCTGTCTCCCCACACAGTGGGGGGCAATTCCAACACTTGCACAATGCCAGTGAAGGTGTAAAATAGCTGTTAGTAAGATTAACTGGTCACCCGCCTCCAGTTGCCGGACGGCTGAGCCACTGCCGTTCCCACTTCTGGGAATATCCCATGGCAGCGGGAAGACAATGGTCTTCCTTCCAGATGCCTTCCACTGCCATTTTATCAGCTCTCCTGCCTCCCAGCCTGTCTCCAGATGGCTGCTGAAATCTCAGCAAAAGTATTTCTTCTTCTTTCTTTCTTTTGGGCCTCCTTATCTCGAGAGACAATGGATACGCGCCTGGAGGTGGTCAGTGGTTTGTGAAGCAGCGCCTGGAGTGGCTATAAAGGCCAATTCTGGAGTGACAGGCTCTTCCACAGGTGCTGCAGAGAAATTTGTTTGTTGGGGCTGTTGCACAGTTGGCTCTCCCCTTGCGCCTCTGTCTTTTTTCCTGCCAACTACTAAGTCTCTTCGACTCGCCACAATTTAGCCCTGTCTTTATGGCTGCCAAGGTAAATGTCCCATCCGTTAGCAGTTCTAAGGACTTGAATCTGCATTTGGTGATTGAGCAGAATGGGACCAATTACTCTGAACATGCTCCACAAAGTTTCAATATTTCTTCCTCTTCACACACTGGGCTGATTTGTTTCGATGCTGCTCTGAAGACTGGCTGTAGCCTGGCCCACTTTTCTCCTGGGATGACTGATCGAGCAGCCTCCTTTGAACCATACTCTATTATATCAGCACCCCAATAAAGGACTGGAGAATTGAGGCTGTCACGAGAACAAAGTTAGCAGAGACGTCGACAGCAGCTTCAGCTCACATGGAAAATAATTCTTATATCTCATTGGATCGCCAGAGGTCATGAATTCTATACTAGTGAATGGTATCAAAGAATAATTGACGACAATTCTTCATATTAATAGGGTCTGTTCACAAACATGGCTGCAGCAGCTATCAGTAATCGCTTTGAGTTTCCAATTTCAATTGTACCTACAGTGTGCACTTTGACATCCAGCAAACGCCCTACTTGGGCAGAGAGGTTAGAACAACAGGCTGGCAGTCCCCAACAGCCAGGCTTTTGTGTTACTTGCATAACGTATAATTAAATTGTGCTGAATCTACCTCCTGCTCAGAGGCAGAGACAACCTTTCTGCTCTGTTTACCAAACACTGCTTTGTTCAGTGCACAGTTTGTGTATCTCAAGCAGGCCACAGTGCCAATTGCAAGTAAATTGGCTGAGCTATTGAATTACTCCCTTGCAACACTTAACAGACAGTAAGTTCTCTGAAAGTGAACTGGAGCATCAAAAAGGAGGAACAAAAAGAAAAAAGAAAGGTCAAAGTGCAAAATTTTCAACACGCTGTGAAAACAGGCCCACACCTGTTACTTCCTTGTGCTGCCTGCTAATTTGCATGTTAGCTGCAATGCAGACTGGACTAAATGCAGAGTGGCTGCACACCTAGGCAGGGGTGCCACATCTGCATGACACCAGCACTGCTTAAATCCAGTCTGTGTCTTTGCTCGTTTGCAGGACAAGGTGACATAATTGGAGGCAGCAGCATCTAACTGGGTTTGCAGGGATGGACAGGCATGGCTGCACATTCTAACCCCAATAGAGATGACGGTTGCTCCCATTGGTGTGGCCATGGCTGATGGCATGTCAAGTGAAATGAAATGGAGTCTGTGCTCTACGGGCTGTTCCCAGGGACGCACACCGAGACAAACATCAACTGTTGCTGGAGGACTATCAATTCGATGAAAGACGCCCTTTGGTCTGCCCGAAACTTGCTGGTCTTCCAGCGTAAAGAGTTGTCCACCACCGAAGGTTGCAGACTGGCACATTCCAAGGTCCAGGACTACATGCTGAGGGATGCACTAAAGCTTGGGGCAGCCGCAGCAAAGGCTCAATGGGGAAAGACCACAGTGTAAGGTCCCCCCACCAAGCTGAACTGAGGGGCTGGATCCATGGGAAACCCCTCGAACTGTATCGGGAAAATTTTCATTTGCTGTAAAATGTAAAAATGTAATTGGCATGACAAATGTGAAATGGAAGGGTTGTGAGGCAACACATGATTGTAATGAAGGAAACTGATCACCTTTGCACTGTTAGTATTTTTTGACTTGGTGCTGTTTGAAACTGGTAATGTAATTTTTACAGATTTTTATGAATAAAGTACATTTTGGAAATTAAAAAAATGAAATGAAATGAAATAGAAGGGTTGTGAGGCAACTCACTCTAGTACTGAGGAAACGGATCTCCTTTGCACTCTATCTGACTTGGTGCTGTTTGGAACAGTTTTGTAATGTATTTTTTTTGAACAGATTTTCATGAATAAAGTATATCTTGGAAATTTTTTAAAAAACTATTGGAATGAAGGAGGCAGCAGATGGACAAACTGGCAAGTGGTACAAAAGGAAAAACACAAAGAAAAAACCTCCAAAAATGAAACAGGCTACCACCCAAACCAGTGACAAGAGGAGGCTACCGTCTGAGATGGACTACAACAGCTCCTCCTCACTGGACGAGGAAGTGCCCAAACGACGGCACTTACAAAAGAAGCGGCAGAACTCAAAAGGAGCTGGAAGATAAAGCCCCCCAGACCCTGGGCACTGGAAAGTGTGATGGGCCCAGCGCGCCCCAAACTCAAAACACCGAACCTAGAGATATGCCCAGCGCACCTCAGCTCCAAGACAGCGAGAGCAAAGACACATCTGGCGCACTCCAACTCCGGGAAGCCGGGAGCAGTGATTTTTTTTTTTTTGAGGAGGAACAGAGGGGAAAGATACCAACAGCAGAGAACCGCCCCATCCTTGCTGCCTACAAGAACACCACCCCCCCCACCCCCAAGTGTTACCCCAGTATAACAAACCCTGCAAGAGAAACCTTGAGGGGTTTCTGAGCCCAACAAACGTGAAACAGCTTGTGTACACTATGGGTATGCGGGAACGTCCCGAAGGACTGGGACTAGCAAGTACAAATGGTATGGGAAGCAACAACTAACTTTAAAAAAATGGGTGTAAGGATTGCTTCAATTGATGTGCGTAGCATTAAATCTACTATGCGACGTGTTTCAACCTTGGATTACCTCGCCAAGGTCAAAGCTGACACTGTTTCTGCAGGAGTATGGAATACCACACCTCAGCATCTACAGGCAGTGGTCACGATGGCGGTCCCACGGGCCATCGATCTGGTCAGGGGGTAATGATTCCCGTTCCTCCGCCCTGGGTATTCTGCTGCGGGGAGGTAACTTCACCATCTCCTATGTTGAGGAGCTAGTGGGCGTTCACCTCCTCGTAGCAGATATAATGTACAACAATGCTCCGCTCCAGTTGATCAACGTGTACGTCCCGGTTCAATGCAGCGAGCGGCTGACTGTCTTTCAGCAGCTCCCACTGCTGCTGGCGACGTCCGTGCCGGTCATCCTAGATGGTGACTTTAACTGCATGATCTAGTATGATTCTGGTAAATCTCTTCTGTACCCTTTCCAATGCCTTGATATCCTTCGAAAACTATGATGCCCAAAATTAACATTATGCTCCATCTGAGCACCGAACCAATGATTTGTAAAGGTTAGAATAATTTCCTTGCTTTTGTACTCAACTCCTCTTTTTAAAGTCAGGGAGCCCATATACTTCTCAACTTGCCTTACCACCTTCAAAGACTTGTGCATATAAACACCCAGATCTGTGTGTATCCCCTTCAACACTGTACCATTTAGCTCATATTGTCTTTCCTCATTCTTCCAAAGTGTATTGCTACACACTTTATCAAATGTCATTTGCCACATGTCTGCTCATTTCACCAGTCTATGTCCTCCTGAAGTCTATTACTATCCCGATCACTGTTCACTACATTTTCAAATTTTGCATCAAACTTTGAAGCTTTCCCCTGTGCAGCCAAGTACATAGGGAATTGGGCGATTCCCAGAGATGACAGTTTGCAGATTGCTGGATTAAGGGCATCCCCTTTTCCCATGAGAATCTTGAAAAATTCCTATGCTTTGCTTTGAGGAGACAGTCTGCTCCTGAATGGAGTCTGTTCAAATTCACTTTACTTGGTATCTGCAGGGGCCAATCAACTGTTTCTCATACCAGGTCCTTCTGTAGTACTTGAAATATTCCAATCACAGTCAGGAGAGAAAAGCTAGGAAACAATTTCAGACCACTCAACACCACTCCTTTGGATCGGAAACTTTTGATTTCATCGAACTTTTTAAAATTCTGAAGGATTTTTATAGTGTGAATAGGGAAAGGCTTTCTTCTCTGGTTGGAAAGTCAGTGACAACAGGATATCAATTTCCAATTGTCACGAAGAGTGAGGAAATGGTTTCTCATGTATTGTTGCAGCGTGCAACGGTTTGCCACAGGGAGTACTTGAGGTATACAGCACATAGACAATTGAAGTAGAGCCAGAGTCAGGACTTTGGGGAGACAGCAGGAAAGCAGAAATCAACTTTGACATGTAACAAAGAACCACAGACAACCACAGAACCACAGTCCATACAGCCTTCCTTTTTAAAAGATGTGCCTGACATGTTACCAAAAGCTCCATTTAAATAAATGGATTTGCAATTTAGCTGGTAAAATAACAGGACTATTAAAATATCCAGTGAGTACAATTAGACACTGTGACCCATAGAGAGAGAAACACTGGTCAGACACTTGGCAGCATAACTTGGCTTATCTGTAAACTTTCTTTAAATCAAATTTCAGGACTCAGTGTTCTATAGGCTGTTACCAGAGATACACACAGAGATAAATATCAACTGCTGAAGGACAGCTTTTGGTCTGCTGAAACTTCCAATGCAGAGTTTCCACAGCAGTGTTGCAGACTGGCACATTCCAAGGTCCAGGACGATATGCCCAGGGATGCACTGAAGCTTGGGGAAGCTACCGCAAAAGGTCAATGGGCAAAGACCACTATGTATGGTCCACGTGCCATTGTATACCAACGGGCTGGAAACTGTGTAAAACCCCTCGCTGTATGCACCAGAACATTGGACATGAAATATAAATGTACATTGTAAAGATATCCTGTAATGGCAAGTGCAGTGAGACACCTCATGTTCGGCATTAAAAAACTGATCTGTATTGCAGTTTATGTAATATCAAATTTAAACTTATGTAAATGTACTTTCACTAATTTTATTAAGAAAGCATATTTTTGGAAAAAAACATTTCATTCCCGATATTTGGCAAAGTACATAAAAACCACTTCAAAAAAATGATACAAAGAAAGTATATCTGCAGACGTGTCAGGAATGTATTCGCATTTAGTTTTCTTATGGAGGGACAAAGCAGGATTGACCTTTGATCTCAAACACGTCTGCAGAGAAAATAGATAAATCGGCCAGAATCTTCCCTTTTAATTGGAAAATTGATCCAAATAAAAACAAGAGTCAAAGTCAGGATTTAAAAAAGTCATCGCCCCGAGATAAATATCAACTGCTGAAGGACTACCAACTTGGTGAAAGACGAATACCAAAAGCAGCCCTCCCAAGTCACTTTAACTTCCTCAATGATGTTGCTTCTCACTTACCCAGAAAAGTGTAGCAAAGATCCCGAGTGTCAGTTTCAGCAGGAAATATGGGGGAGCAGCACCCCGACAGCGCAGCCGGCATTGAATACACATCGCTCAGTGCCCAGCTCCAAAACCAAAAGGCAACATTCAAAGCAAGCAACTTCCGCCTCCAAAAGCGAAAGTGAACGCAGCTCTGAAAAACATTGGATTGCAGAGTGAGGTGGGCATTGTTAGTGCATTCAGACCAGGCTTCTCTGGATTTCAACTGTGCTTTCATTACAACAGGAAGTTTTCCCGCTCCGGGAGAGGATTTCAGGGATTAGCGTCGGAAAAAGAGAGAGACAGAGACACAAACTATACATATACACGTAGACAGATCCCCCTTATACTGGATTTCCAACATCCCAACTACAACCTGTCCTCCCTCTCCTAATCTTCATCCCTACTCATTATCCCCAAGACTAGTCCCATCACCTTTAATCATCCTCTGTTCCTCTCAACTCTTCTGATCAACTTCAATCATTCCCTCAACTCTTCCTGTTTCCCTCAAGTCCCTGAAACCGTACCCCTCAGCTCTTTCCGTCCACTTTAGCCTAGACTTTCTGCTCGATTCTGTGGATTGCGTTCTGAACCCATGATCTTCTGATTCTGAGGTAAACGATTTACCCACGGAGCCACAGCTGATGCCAAGCTCCTGAAGTAACAGGACAAAGTGGTAAAGACATGGGAAATGATGGTGCTGAAGTAACTCCTGTGGTCAGACTCATGTGATCAGGCTCCATTTCCTGTGTGACTGAGAGCACAGCACGTTGTGCCTTGTTGGAGTAAACCAGTATGTTCCTGACTATCGGATGAAAATCATTCACTTAACTTTCCCATCGAATGATAATGTGGACCTGGATTTTCATTTTGGAGGTGGAAAACAGGAACTAGGTCTGGTCTGGTGTCAGAACCCCGTGCCCCTCCTCGTGTGGCAAGCTGATTCAGAATGCAATTTTCAAATGGGTAAGCCCTTAATAGGTCTGAAGATGGGTTGCTTCTCCTCCAAGAGCCAGTGGGATTGAAAATGGTGCTGGATCAGATCAAGGGTGGGGCTCGTGTCGACTCCTGCAGCAGCCATCACTGAGGCTGCTTGTTGACCTGACGGAGAGATTTGTCATCCACAGTACCAGAGGGCAGAGACATGTCACAGGGGAGCTGGAGAGCTGGCACTAAGGGCAGGGCTTCATCCATGCCCACCTGGATCTAATGCTGGAGGCTAAGAGGGAAAAGAGGGAGGTCCTCTTCCTGGAGGGTGGCACTTCTCTCTCCAGTGTTTATCCTCCTCTTTCCCGATGAGGCGTCTCTTTCCAGGGCCTCACTGTCCTCAAGGTCCACATCTCTCTGGAGGATAATATTATAGAGAGTACAGCAGACCACCACAATGACTTCAGAATCTACAGAAACCCCATGGCCTGCTCAATGGTTACCCTGCTGAGCAGGTTGCATTGGTTATAGTGCCTCTGTGCCTCAGTCTGGGATTCCCATAGAGGGGTCAGTAGCCATCTCATCAAGGAATTTCCCTTGTCCCCTTGGATCTATCCATGCACTTTAGGGGATGGAATGAAGATGTGAGGCAGCATGAACTGACGGAGGATGGAGTCATGGCAGCTACCGGGAAAGCAAGTGCACCCATGGAGGAAGCTCTTGTTGTGGTCACAGACCAGTTGGATGATGAGGGACTGCAATCCCTTCCTGTTGACGGATCTCACTGGCCTGTCACTGGATGCCTTGATGGCCACATGGGTGCAAGTGATGATGCCCTGCACCGGGGGAATCCAGTGATGGAGACTGAATCCAATGCCCTCTATGTCTATGCAGGTCCATCTGCGTCAAAGTGGATGTAGTTCCTTGCCCTGAAAATGGCATCCCCCCGTGACCTGCCTGATGAATTTCTGACGACAAGATGCCACCTTGCTCCACAGCTGATCCCTGGAACTGCCCAACTACACAGAGGTTTAGTGGGGGGGGGGGGGGGGGGTGGCGCTGATCTTGACGGCTGCTGGTAAGAGACTGCCATAGCGGCCATGAGGTCTCAGGTCATTGCAGATCAGAGCACACAGGTCTAAGACCATCTGCCTGGATAGTTGCAGCCTCCTACAGCGCTGGCACTCTGTCATTTGCAGGGAGCTAACTCTTGGGCTACGTATTTCCTGCTCTGTCCAATGTCAGAGTCGCCTGTCCCCATCTGACCTCCCTCATCTGTGTTTTTTGAGTTTGCCATGGCCTTTCCCTGCCAACCCCAGCAGCCTCACATCCCTCTCCAGATTCCTGCCCTTCCCATAGCCTTACTGGCACACCATTCTGTTCACAACCTGAGCAACCGGCCATATTCAGCACATGCCATTTTCCATGTGCCCAGCCTTTCAAAGTTCAAACCTGCTGCTGACAAGCCTGTTAATGAACTCTTCAAAGAGCTGAATCGGCAATGAATTGAAGGCAATGCATGATGGGTTTCCACCCCGAACCCCCTTTAAAAATGGCATCACATTCCAGAGGCACCATATTCCAGTGCTGACCTCCAGGAATGCAGTCTTTAAATCAAGCTCATCTCCGTACCTGCACTCAGCAGCTTTAAAAATCCAACCCGTGGTATTTCAAGGTTTCCTTATAGAAAAGGTCTTGCATTTATATAGCAACTAATCACATCTTCAGGACAACCCAAAGTGCCAATCAGCTCTTTTTCATATGTTGTCTTTGTGACTTGGAGACCAATTTGTGCAGTGCCAGATCCCAAAACAGCAATGAAATAAACTGCCATTTAATATGAATAGGCATCTGAGATGCTCAAGTGGTTGAGAGCTGGTCGATAACAGGCCTGATGCAAATGGCTTGAGTGGGTGTGACTGAGAGATTGATGTGATGGTTTCACAGGAACTGCTCCATGACTCTCAAAAATTGCCAACTCTTCCAGTGTTTGTTTTTAGAGGGAATTTTATACTTCATTTAATGATCAGATCGAGATCGGTTAAAGTGGAACATTCCACCTCGTCCGAGCAATTCCAAGCAGAAGGAGAAGGAGGAAGGTCGATCCACATGGAAAATCATTGACAGCGAACATTGGCATCCTCTAGTGGCTGCTGTTGGTAACTCTTGGCATTTGACTATTTTCTAGCCGACTGTTCATACTGGAATCCAAACAGAAAATCTTAGCATGTTCATCAGCATCTGAAAGAGGAAGCTAGGTGAATGATTGGCTAAAACCCTTTATCAAATTCCCCTCAAAGGTCAGACAAAATCCATTCTTTAAAACTTCAGAAAGACATGGACAAACTAGTGAAATCGGCAGACGCATGGCCCATTAAATTTAATGTAGAGAAGTGTGAAGAGATGCATTTTAGTCCCAAGAATGAGAAGCAATATCAACTACATTATACCATTTGAAAGGGGGTGCAGGAAGAGAGAGACTTGGGGGTGTATGTACACAAATCTTCCAAGGTGAAAGGAGAAGTTGAGAAGGCTGTTAAAAAAGCTGAAGGTAAATTTGGTTTTATTAATAGAGGCAGAGAGTACAAAAGCAAGGAAGTTATGCTAAACCTTTTGAAATCACTGGTTCGGCCTCAATTGGAGTAGTGTGTGGAATTCTGGGCACCACACTTTAAGAAGGATATCAAGGGCTTGGAGAGATTCAGGGATGAGGGACTTCAGTTATATGGAAAGACTGGAAAAGCTGAGCTTGGTCTCCTTGGAGCAGAGAAGGTTAGGAGAAGATTTAATAGAGCTATTGAAAATCATGCAATTTTTTGAAAAGAATAAATAAGGCAGTGGCAGAAGGTTTGGTAACCAGAGAATATAGATTTTTTGACACAGTGAGTTGTTGTGATCTGGAATGAATTGCCTGAAATGGTGGTTGAAGAAGATTCAATAGTGACATTCAAAAGAGAATTGTTTAAATATTTGAAGGGAAAACATTTCGAGGACTATGGTGAAAGAACAGGAGAGTGGGATTAATTGGATAGTTCTATCAAGGAGCCAGTACTGGCATGGTGATCCACATGGCCTTCCTCTGTGCTCTTTGATTCGATGATAAATCACCATTCCTTCATGGTTGTTGGGTCAAAATCCTGCAACTCCCTACCTAACAGAACTGTGGAAGTACCTCTATCACATGGACTGCAGCGGTTCAAGATGGGCCACCCACAACTAGGGACGGGCAATAAATGCTGGCCTGGCCAGCAATGCCCATATCTTGAGAATGAACTGGAAAAACTTCCAGCTCAAGCAATCTCAGTTGAAGATACTTTGTAATGATGTGTTTATCAAGTTCATATCTGCGTCCTGAATCTGATACTGTTCTTCCTATGAATACCAGTTAATTTATAGTTCAGTTTATATTCTCATCTATTTTAAGTTCAATTAAACTTTTCTGCACTTCCTTCCTCTCAGCCCCAAATTGCTATTCTAGTCCAAACAGTTCTGGAAGTATTGTCCTCACTCTGTTGCCACCTCATTCACTTTCCAGTTCCGTATTTCCTGCTTGAACTGGGAACTAACTCCCAGGTGAATGTCTACCACACTTTTCCCATTGGTTCTATACCCTCTTAAAGCTGTACCTGAGATTCCAGTTGGAGACCAGCTGAACTCTTCCATAATTGCATCATTAGCTCCTTCTTTCTCTGTTTCTTGCCCTGAGAAAAAAAAGCCAAGGCTTAGATGAAAGCAAGCTTGGGTTTCGAAAGTCTCTGGATTATTGAAGGAAGGAAAGTAGAAAGGACTATGGTGAAAGAACAGAGGAGGATTGACAGTTTTGAGGTGCAGGAAAGAATGGATTTGTTTTGACCTTTGAGGAGAATTTGATAAAGGGTTTTCGCCAATCATTCACCGAGCTTCCTCTTTCAGATGCCCATCAACATTCTATGTCTTTCTGTTTGTGGTAGGCTCTTGAAACAGCATTATACCAGCAGTTCCCAACAGCAGTCACTAGAGGACGACAATGTTACTGTCAGTAATTTTCCTTGTGAATGGATTTCCCTCTACTCTTGAGCAGATGAAGGGTTTGCCTTTCAACGGGGTCCTGTGCAAAGCTGGGGTTTGGTGCCCTGTCTATTACGAGCAATGATGCTAATTACAACCTACTTAATGTGGCGTCAAATCCACACACAATCAATCCTGAAAAGGCATGTTTGCAACACACAATATAACAATACCTGACAAAATGACAAGGGAATAACAATTACCATTGCCTTGGTGTCCTTTCAACAAACTGCTTGTGATCCTATGTCAGTGCATCAGTAACTCCTGTTAATCTGATATGACCCCAAGAGACGCTCCAAGACCCTCCTTAAAGCCCCAACACCCTCCCACACCCTCCTTAAAGCCCCAACACCCTCCTTAAAGCCAATGAACCTTTCCACAGGTCCTGAAAACTCACACACCCTCCCACATCCACGTTGATGTTGATGTGAATAAGTGAGACTATACAGATTAGATCTGATAATAGAATTAAGTGCCGCTGAAAACCTCTTGAATGAGGAAGCCATTCTCCCTCATTCATGCTCAGTGAAGAAGGTCAATACTCTATTGCAAAAGACCCAGGTCATTTCTCCCAGCATTATGTGGAGATATTCAAAGATCTGGGATAAACCGTGCCAAAGACTTGCAGGTTGATAGGTAAATTGGCCATTGTAAATTGCCCCTAGTGTAGGTAGGTGGGAGGAGAATTGAGGGAAGGTGCGGATGGGAGAGGGAAATGGGATTAATATAGGATTAGTATAAATGGGTGATTGATGGTCGGCATGGACTCGGTGGGCCGAAGGGCCTGTTTCGGTGCTGTATGACCTCAAAAACACAATGCAAATTGACTGTTGCTGCAGCTCATGTTTGTTCAAGACAGCTGATTCAGAATGGCTAGTCCATTTTCTTACTTTGAAATACAGAGCCTGTAACGTAATTTACCAGCAGCCGTACAAGCCTCCGAGATCTCTCTGTTCCTCCAGTTCTGGCCTCTTGTGCAATCCCAGTTGTCATTGCTCCATTGTGGTTGTGCTTTCAGCTGCCTGGGCCCTAAGCTCTGAAATTCCCTGCCTGAACTCTTGCCCTCCTTACCATTCTGTTCCCCCTTTAAGATGCTCCTAAAAGCCTACCTCTTTGACTTTTTTTGGTCACCTGTCCTAAGATCTCTGTGTCACTTTGTTTGGGGCAGGTATTGCTCTGGGGGAGCACCTTGTGGTCTTTTATTGCATCAAAGGTTCTATACCAATGCAAGTGGTGTTGCTATAGGAATGCACTGAGATGTTCTACAGGGCATTGGATAAATAGAAGTAATACGGAAAATTGGGGAGATGTTTCTCTTTCCCAGAACTGGAATTACGCTGTGTTTTATTTCATGCTGAAAGTTGAAATCAAGTTTTTTTTAAATATCACATCTGCTAAGTGTCTCTCACTGAACATTGCAGGAATGAACCAGGACTGTAAATTTTCAGACTGCCATTTGCCATGATTTCATGAAGCTGGAGATTTGAAGGCTCAATATAAATAGCCTATAAATTTGACCACGTCGAGTATGTCTTTCAGGTGCTAATGCTGGAAATAATTTGTTCCACTGTTTCATCCATCATGCTTTTCAGTAGACTGCAGCGGTTCAAGAAGGCAGCTCACCACCACCTTCTCAAGGGCAATTAGGGATGGGCAATAAATGCTGGCCTAGCCAGTGACGCCCACATACCATGAATGAATAAAAAAAAAAGTAGAGTCCTACTCCTGGTGTGTAGGCACATAGAGCGATGAACAGAAAAGCCTCTGACCTTTAATGTAAAAGGCCTGAGGAGGCATCTTGATATTGGACCTCGTTTCAACGAAACCGGCACGTTACATAGAGCTTACAACAATTCGTCACGAAGGATTGAACACAGTAATAGCCCTCGGGTAAGTGAGGGACAGGGCAATGATCAGACTGATGGCTAAGGGAGCAGTAAACAGTGGCTGGCTGGGGATAGGGTCTATCAGTAGTTGAGGTGATGACTGATCGGGCCTTGGCTATGGGAGGGGTGTCATCTATAACTGGGGCTTGGCTGATTGTTGGCCAATATGGCGGGTGGCACACTCTCTGCCTGTCATACCAGAAGTTTAGTAGGCCAGTTAGCACCTGAGAGACATACTCTACGTGGTCAAATTTATAGGCTATTTATATTGAGCCTTCAAATCTCCAGCTTCATGAAATCATTGCAAATGGCAGTCTGAAAATTTACAGCCCTGGTTCCTTCCTGCAACGTTCAGTGAGAGACACTTAGCAGATGTGATATTAAATAAAAACTTGATTTCAACTTTCAGCATGAAATAAAACACATGCTTGACAGTGTAATGCCAGGTGCAGTCAAATAAGATTGGAAAGAGGAACCAATTTTCAATTGTCAGTTAAATTCTTATGGTCTTTGCAGCCAAGTCTCTCAGTAAAACAATCCTGGAGCAGACAAAATATATCTCAGTACTGACAGCCAATGGGCTGCTCTGTTCAGAATTTTCAATTCATGCTGTAAATCTTACAGTGTAAGTGCCGCTCAGCTCTCATCCAGTGAACTATTCCTGGAAGCTGACATCATCGTAAATAGATAGTGCCTCATCGTAACTCTGACATCAACAGCAAATCTTTCAAATTAACCTGCTTTGGGTTTAACATAGTGATGTAACAGTGAATATAGTGTTCCCATCTGCTTTCTGATTAATTAGCACTTTTAGGTATGCAACTTTATCAAAGGTCTTGTGGCAAGTCCAAACAAACTAGATTATAGGGAATCCACTCTGTAATGTCCTGACAGCAATCAAATCAGTTTGTCAACCTCGATCGTCCCCTCTTGAACCCACACGAAATCCATTACATGTTACTCCTTAGCACAGTTTCCTTTCTCTTACCTTGTTCTGATTTAAGATGATAAGGAGATGCAGTTACCAGATCAGTTTTGTCTTGTTTGTATAATACAGGCAACCTTCGAGTGCCGTGGAATCTCTCCTGTAACCAACTGATCTTGCATGACTGCATCAACATTTACAACGACATAATTTGCATCTCTAACATAGTAAATTGTTTGAAGGCAGTTTACAGAGGTGTTTTCAGTCACAAATTAACACCAAGCCAAAGAAAGAGACATTAGGACAGGTGACCAAAAGCTAGGTAGGTTTTAATGAGGCTTTTAAAGGAGAAGAGAAAGGTGGAGAGGTTTAGGGAGGGAATTCTAGAATTTATGTCCTGGAAAGCTGAAGGCAGGATCACCAGTGGTGAGGGGAAAGGATTGAGAGATGCACAAGAGTCCAAAGTTGGAAGAGGGTTGTAGGGCTGGAGGAGGAGGTTACAGAGATAGATCGAGGAAAGGACATGGAGGGATTTGAACATGAAGAGAAGAATTTTAAAATGAAGGTATTAGTGGACAGGGAGCCAATGTCAGTCAGCGAGTGATGGGGGAATGGGACTTGGAGCAGCTCAGGATATGGAAAGCAGACTTCTGTATCAGCACTAGGTTACAGAGCATGGAAAATATGAGCCCATCCAGGGGAGCATTGGAATTGTGAGGTCTGGAAGTGACAAAGGCATGAATGAGGTGAGGGAAGGCTGGAGATGGGCGATGTTACAGAGGTTAGAAAAGATCATTTTTGTGATGGAGAGGATAAGGACTCAGAAGCTCATTTCAGGATAGAATGGAATTAATTCAGGTAGACCCAACACTCCGCCTCTTCCACCATCAAATTCAATCAAAAATGAGGCCAAGGTTTTCACCTCCATTCTGGCAGTCTATTCAAAGTGTTGATCATTTTTTATGGTAAGAACAACTGTTTCCTCTTTACTCCTTGTTCTACTCCTACAGTTTAATGTGATGTTTGACATTTACCTTTTCATATCCTTTTGTATATATCATACATCTCTATAATAAGCTGGTCCTTTCAACAGCCCCTAACTCAGCCGAAAAGTCCCAGTTTCTCCAGCCTTTCCTCCTATGATCAGTATCGTGGCTCTTCCCAGTGCTGGAATCTCTCGTTTCTAGCTGACCAGAAGTGGACACAGTTTGGAAGGTTTCGTGTGACCACAGCACTCAGAAGGAGATCCCTTGGCTGATTGTTCCTTTCCCTTGCCTGTGGAAGTGGGGTGGGGTGGGATAGGGCCTTGGGGTTATAGCCCACCATTATCATCCTGTTGGAAACCTGCTGACTCAATACAAGTCCAGGGATGGAATCAGGGCCTTTTGTAGCTCTTTGTCCTGCACTGAGGGTTACATTCAGCCACTGAGCCAGTTCCTCTCTACTTTTGCCTTCACTCCTGCAGCCTTACTACAGCCTTCTGGTCAAATTTCACTCCTTCAGCATCTCCTCTCCCAAGTGAGATGTTGCAAAGCACTGTCACTCCTACACTCAATGATTACCTTCCTCACTTCTTCAACAAATTAATCAACCGCCTTTTAAATTCAACCTGGGATTTAAAAATAATTAGTTCCATTTGTTTGAAACAGAATGTATTATATAAATGGCTCATTAATGGAAAATAAATGATTATTGTTATCACACAGTTACTTCTGGTGATGGATGACAGCTTGTACTGCATCCGTCAATTAATTATTATAATCTTCCATGGCAGTCCAATGCGTGTCCCAGTTTGTGTAGATGCTGTGTTCCTTTTGCCCATTCCTCAATTCACATCATACTCATAATCTAACTTTACAATCCACACATATCATTCCTACAGTCCCTAAAAGGGGCTAGAACCCCAGTCATAGAATCAAATCCAACCCAATAGGGCTTCTTCCAAACAAATATTTGAGATCTGTCCCTGCATCATCATTCTGTACATGTATCTTGACAAATCATAAAAGGGAACTGGACTCATTCTTGACTGGGGCAGGGGTTGCATCACACAGAAGGTAGCAGATGTTAGTTGGACAAGGGTATTAAGTCTTACGGAACCAAGGCGGTTGGATGGACTTAAGATACAGATCTGTGATGATCTTAGTGAATGGTGGAGCAAGCTCGAGGGCTGAATGGCCTCCTCCTCTTCCTATGAAAGTGGCTTTACAGATAACACTCGGTCGATGTGATCTCCTGGTCAGTTTTAGATCACCTGAGGGGGTCGAAGAGGAAGTTTGCAGAGTATTGTTCCCTTAGTGGCCCTAGATTTTTCACCTCTCCTGGGAGGTGACATGGCTTTAGGGATGGGGAGGAAATGTATGTCGTAATGCTTGGCCCATTATGAATGTAGGGCAGGCTTGATGCACCAGCTGGCCTTTTCCTACCCAACATTTTCTTAGGTATTTCAGAGTTAACTGGAATGTGACTGCCGCAGGCACACTCTCCACTGCACCCCCCCCCCCCCCCGCCTCTGAGTTTATAGCCGGGATCAGAGTAGATCAATGGCTAGAGTGTCACAATGAAGCAGCACTGGAGGTATCTGTGACAACACAAGCGTTATAGGCGACTGGTACCCTACATCAATAATTTCATCTGCTGCGGATGGAGTTAAATTTACAAAAAGAAAGCTTTCCTGCAGCCTGCAGTTGGCTGTGTTCTCAAAGTCTGCAAGGAGTGCAAATTCATGAGCTGTGAATGATATTTGTGATAATGAAATCCATGTTCCTGTGAGCACAGCTCAGTAACTTCATTGCTATACATCTGCATTTGCAAATGGCTGGATGTTTATAATAAAAAAGGGGCGAGCTCATTCGAATGCAGCACCTTCCCATCTCTAGCATGTGAAGTGTTGTAAGTGGAGATTACTTCTCCAGCCTTTCACATTCCAAACACAGTGATTCAGAGTCATTCTTATTGACATTATTTCAAAATAATTTGACTGCTGACACCTTCATTTTAAAGGGAAGGGCATCTGAGAGAGATCACACAATTTGCATGATTACAGCGCAGCCTAGAACTAGATAAGAGGTTGTATTCAACAGGACAGAATGGTTTCCACCCTCTGTGTAACATCGACCATCTCTTCACTCTCCCTTGAGGCCAAGGGCTGGTCTATTGAAGCCGCTGGCAACTACCCAAGCGGCTATTCGGCAAATGACTATGAAACGCAGCAAGTCACTTGACAAGAGAAGGACAATTGAGCCCTAGATCCACACACTTGCTCATCCAATTGGGTTGCCAGACAGTTTAAAAAAAGCAGTCAGGGTATGAGGATGGGAATGAAAGTCCCTCTGGTTACCCAAGCAGAGATTAGTTCATCACAGCATGCCCTGGGGATCAATTATGGGACCTTGATGGTCTGTTTGTCTCAGTACTGAGCTATTTTGTTTTCTGCATTGAAAACACTGACCTTTGAAGAGTTTTTTGGTCTTTGTTCTGTTAGCAAGTACGGAAGCTGCATTTCCCAGCATTCCTAGAAAATGCCTAAAACCAGCATAGGCCATGGCTAGCACAGTGGGGTAGCACAGAGACAAGGCACCTCCTTACACACCGAAAAGCAACACAAGATGGAGAGTCACCTCAAGTGACCCTCACTTCATACAACTGCCAGTAGTACTGGCCCACTCTCTTCAGCCTTGCCTTCCAACACACCCGATATTGTCCATCACTTATACCAGTTTCTACGCACAGCCTGCCAACACTCGGTTTGGGTCTTAGATCTTGCTCAAAATTTACTCCCATTTATTTTTCTCCTTTCTATTCTCACTAACTCTGGGAACCCTTCTGTGAAGACATCCTGTCTTGTTGCTATTCCCTTGCAAACTCGACTTACTGTCATGGCTGGGCTGCCATGATAGATCCTCCATAGTCTGCAGATGACTATTAGGTACACTCTGCACCCTGAAAATATTGTGCAAGGTTTTTCAGCACACTGAGTGACTCTTTGTACTGGTGCCTTGGTTCTGTGGTTGCAGACTGATACCAGGCAGTGCTGGCTGTAGGTCAGAGGGAAATCTGCTGTCCTTACCGGGTCTGACCTACCTATGACTCCAGACCCACAGCAATGTGGTTGATGCTTAAATGCCCTCTGAAATGGCCTAGCAAGCCACTCAGTTGTATCTAACCGCTACAAAGTCTAAGAAAAGGAATGAAACCGGATGAACCACACGGCATCGACCAACGCACCCAAAATGACAACCGCAAACCCAGCCCTGTCAACCCTTCAAAGTCCTCCTCACTTAACATCAGGGGGCTTGTGCCAAAATTGGGAGAGCTGTCCTACAGACTAGTCAAGCAACAGCCTAACATAGTCATACTTAGAATCATACCTTACAGACAATGTCCCAGATGCCGCCATCACCATCCTCGGGTATGTCCTTGTCCCACCAGCAGGACAGACCCAGCAGAGGTGGCAGCTCAGTGGTATATAGTCAGGAAGGAGTTGCCCTGGGAGTCCTTAACATTGACTCTGGACCACATGAAGTCTTATGGCATCAGGTCAAACATGGACAAAGAAATCACCTATCCCCCCCTGCCTCAGCAGATGAATCAGTACTCCTCCATGTTGAACACCACTTGGAGGAAGCACTGAAGGTGGCAAGGCGGAGAATGTACTCTGGGTGGGGGACTTCAATGTCCATCACCAAGAGTGGCTCAGTAGCACCACTACTGACTGAGCTGGCCAGGTCCTAAAGGACATAGCTGCTAGACTGGGTCTGCGGCAGGTGGTGAGGGAACCAGCAAGAGGGAGAAACATACTTGGCCTCGTCCTCACTAACCTGCTTGCTGCAGATGCATCTGTCCATGACAGTATTGGTAGGAGTGACCACCGCACAGTCCTTGTGGAGACGAAGTCCCGTCTTCACATTGAGGATACCGTCCATCGTGTTGTGTGGCATTACCACCGTGCTAAATGGGATAGATTTCTAACAGAACTAGCAACTCAAAAATTGGGCAACCATGAGGCACTGTGGGCCACTATCAGAAGCAGAATTGTATTCAACCACAATAGTAACCTCATGGCCCGGCATATTCTCCACTCTACCGTTACCATCAAGCTGGGGGACCAACCTTGGTTCAATGAAGAGTGCAGGAGGGCATGCCAAGAGCAGCACCAGGCAGAACCTAAAAATGAGGTGCCAACCTGGTGAAGCTACAACAGGACTACTTGCATGCCAAACAGCAGAAGCAGCATGCGATAGACAGAGCGAAGTGATCCGAGAAACCAACGGATCAGATCTAAGCTCTGCAGTCCTGCCACATCCAATCATGAATGGTGGTGGACATAACAGGAGGAGGAGGCTCCACAAATATCCCCATCCTCAATGATGGGGGAGCCCAGCACATCAGCGCGAAAGATAAGGCTGAAGCATTTGTAACAATCTTCAGTCAGAAGTACCGAGTTGATGATCCATCTCGGCCTCCTCCTGAAGTACCCAGCATCACAGATGCCAGACTTCAGCCAATATAATTCACTCCAAGTGATATCATGAAATAGCTGAAGGCACTGGATACTGCAGAAGCTAGCAGCCCTGACAATATTCCAGCAATAGTACTGAAGACTTGTGCTCCAGAACTAGCCACGCCCCTAGCCAAGCTGTTCCAGTACAGCTACAACACTAGCATCTACCTCGCAATGTAGAATATTGCCCAGGTATGTCCCGTCCACAAAAAGCAGGACAAATTGAGCCCAGCCAATTACTGCCCAATCAATCTACTCCTGATCATCAGCAAAGTGATGGAATGGTTGGTGAAAGTGCTATCAAGCAGCACTTGCTCAGCAATAACCTGCTCAGTGACGCTCAGTTTGGGTTCTACCAGGGCCACTCAGCTCCTGACCTCATTACAGCCTTGGTTCAATCATGGACAAAAGAGCTGAACTCCAAAGGTGAGGTGAGAGTGACTGCTCTTGACATCAAGGTAGCATTTAACCGAGTATGGCATAAAGAAGCCCTAACAAAACTGGAGTCAATGGGAATCAGGGGGAAACTCTCCGCTAGTTAGTCGTACCCAGTGCAAAGGAAGATGGTTGCAGTTGTTGGAGGTCAGTCATCTGAGCTCCAGGACATCACTGCAGGAGTTCCTCAGGGTAGTGTCCTAGGCCCAAACATCTTCAGCTGCTTCATCAATGACCTTCCTTCATTCATAAGGTCAGAAGTGGGGATGTTCGCTGATGAAAGCACAATGTTCAGCACCATTTGCGACTCCTCAGTTACTGAAGCAGCCCGCGCCCATCCACAGCAAGAACTGGACACCATTCAATCATGGGCTGATAAGTGGCAAGTAACATTCGCACCACACAAGTGCCAGGCAATGACCATCTCAAACAGGAGAGAATCTAACCATCTCCCCTTGATGTTCAATGGCATTACCATCACTGAATCCCCCACTATCAACATCCTGGGTGTTACCATTGACCAGAACCTGAACTGGAGTAGCCACATAAATGCTGTGGCTGTCAAAGCAGGTCAGAGGCTAGGAATTCTGCAGCGAGTAACTCACCTCCTGTCTCCCCAAAGCCTGTCCAGCATCGACAAGGCACAAGTCAGGAGTGTGATGGAATACTCTCCACTTACCTGGTGGGTGCACATCCAACAACACTCAATAAGCTCGACACCATCCAGGACAAAGAAGCCCGCTTGATTGGCACTCCATTTATCACCTTCAACATTCAATCCCCCCACCACCGATGCACAGCGGCAGCAGCGTGTACCAACTACAAGGTGCACTGCAGCAACTCACTAAGGCTCCTTTGACAGCACCTTCCAAACCCGTGACCTCTACCAACTAGAAGGACAAGGGCAGCAGATGCATGGGAAGACCACCACCTGCAAGTTCCCCTCCAAGTCACACACCATTCTGACTTGGAAATATATTGCCGTTCCTTCACTGTCGCTGGGTCAAAATACAGGAACTCCCTTCCTCATAGCACTGTGGGTGTACCTACCCCACATGGACTGCAGTGGTTCAAGAAGGCAGCTCACCACCTTCTCAAGGGCAATTAGGGATGCGCAATAAATGCTGCCTTAGCCAGCAATGCTCATATCCCACGAATGAATAAAAAGACACACACAGGCAAAGGGTTCTGAGACAAGAGCTGCTATGACATATTGTTAGGCCTGAAGCCTCATTTTATTTTGTGACTCATACAGCAGTGGAGAACCAAGCAGCTATGCAGTGCCTTGCTGTTGCAACTGGGGGAGGGGGGAGGCGGGGAATGGTGTCCTTGTGAAGAATTAGGAGAGGACAAGGAGCAAAGATGTTTATGTGAGTGGAGGCAGAACAGGCGTAAATTGCTTTTTGCAGATGGAGATCGAGTTTCGCCTGCAATTCCAATTCCACATAATAATATCAGGCTTCTATCTGGAGGTGTAAATTTCTGCTATTTATTTTTCTTGCTCCGCTGACAAGAGCACAAATCATCAGCAATTTCATCCAAAAGCATTTCATGCTGCAATTTATTGACTGTCTAATCATTATTTTCAATATTAGGTCTACAATTCCTTCACAAAATTCCCTCTATTTTTCGGCATTCTCTTTCAATCTGTTGGACGGCCTGTTGGTAAATATTAAGGCGGCTTCATTTAAAGTTTAACAAAAAATTGCAAATTTTTTGCCCTGGCAATTTTCCTCGCCTCCTGAAGGCATTGACTCCCAGCTGTGATAAGGGAGTCCTCCACTATCTAGTCACTCATGCCAGGGAGTCTCAGCAGGCTAGTTCACAGCCAAGTTTCATTCACACAGTGGGTTAACAGTGATCAGTAGAAAGTCTGTAAGCTACCCTCTCTCTGACCCAGGGGTGCTAAGACTAATAGTCACGTCCTTGCAAGTACCCTGGGACACCTTATTTGATATTTTCTTCCTGCTTTCTATTCTGTAAGCACCCCCATCTGCTCAATGCTCCCCTGGTCACGCATCCATACCCAGCCGAAACCAGAGGTGGGTAACTGGATCAAACCTCCATGGCAATACCTCCTGAAAGGGACAGGGTGAGGGTGACTTACACTGTGATTTCCTCAGTGTAGGAGCTCCCCATTGGAAGCCACGGTCTACCACTATCACACTGTCCCTTCGCCTCTCCAATGTCATGTGCTACCAAGTCATAGCTGAGAGCTCACACACTTACCTTCAATTCAGACGCTTGTTGGTTCAAACCTGACCCCAGAGGCTTGAGTATGTAATCCAGGTTGACACTCCTGGAGCAGTACTGAGGGAATGCTGCACTGTTGGAGGTGCTATCTTTCAGATGAGACATTAAACCTGAGTCTGCCCTCACAGGTGAATGGAAAAGATTCCATGGCACCATTTGGACGAAGAGCAGGGGGATTCTCCCCAGTGTCCTGGCCAATATTTATCCTTCAACCACCATCACCAAAACAAATGATCATGTAGTTTGTGAGAGCTTGCTGTGTTCCATATATTACAACAATGACTATACTTCAAAAAGTACTTCATTGGCTGTAAAGTGCTTTGGGACATCCTGTGGTTATTAATAGCATGATAAAAATTTCTTGCATTTCTCTTTCCTTCAATCACACGGGGACATCCTAAAGTCCTCTTGGGCTCACAAATGGGCAACAGCCCTGTAGTCACCAGTGCAAATGTACATGACCAGCAAAGTACCGGAGTGTTTCTACAGGCAAATTACACAGGACTTCCACTGGTGGGAGGAAACAGTGCAATATTGAAATACTCCCATTGCTAGTTGGACTGGGACTGCCTGTGACCTTGCATCACAATCACAAATGAGCTGGCCATGTTAGGCAATGCCAGCCCACACCAACCCCCCCCCACCCCTCACCTCTACATTCCAGCAAAATCCAAACGGGAATCTTAAAGCAGCCCAAGTAGTTCACCACTTAATTTTATGTTCTGCAACCAAAAGTACTGAACTTGAGGTACCCTCTCTCTGTGTCTCTCTTGAAAAGGCAGCCTGCTGTTTCTTCCTTGCTGTTGGCTGGAGGGCCTCCTATTGGCTCCCATCCTTAATTGGAGGGCGTTTCCACCTCCTGGCCAACTCAGGGAAAATCACTGCTGAGTGTCTGTTCCCCACACACTGGGCTGGATTTTACCAAGCCCTCCACATCAGGCTTCGTGGCGGAGGGAGTACTGAAAGATGGGGCCAGCAGCGGTCTGCCATGGGCCGTGAGGGCCCAGCCCAATCCCCCTGGCATTGGTGAGGGTTTGTGGTGGCCCCTCCCCCGCCGCTGGGCGATGGGACCTGGATTACAATATTTATGGTGGGAAGGGGTGAACTTTAAACTTTGTGCAGACTTGTCAGGGAGGTGTGCGGGGTGGGTGGTGGAGGTCATATTTAAAAGTGTTTTGTGAAGGGGGGGGGAATGGCAAATGGTTAATGGAATTGACAAAGGGCATTAGAAATTTATTTCATACATTTTGGGGGCAGGGTGTATCTTTAAAAATTCAAATTGACTGGCAGGGCTGTGTCTTTTAAAAATGGTGTCAGGGCCTGCACACGGGCAGCTGACGCCGTTGCCGGGGACGGACAACCAGCCCCCTCCACGAGATTGTGGGGTGGGGTGGGGGCGGGCTGCCCCGGCAATTTAAATGAGCCACCCGCATGAGTTTGCGGCAGCTCTTTGGCATGGGGGGGCACCATTTTTTGAGGGGCTTTTAAAATCCAGTCCAGTGTGAGGTGGAGATTCTCATTTGACCCTGACATTGGGGAACCCGGGGAAAAACCCAAAATCCTGACTCATGGGGTGGAATTTCATGGGCCCTGCAAGAGTGGAATGTGTGACAATTTATTTCAGCAGGAGATGGTTTTTTGGATTCCCAACGGCAGGATTTTTGAAACTGAAATTAAGTCGACAGTATGTTTGCAGCATTCCGGGATTCTCCCTGCATGGTGGTGATTGCAGCTTTGTGTTCATTTCCATGCCGTGGATACTCATTACCCTACACTTAGTTCCAATGAAATGAACGACGAGCACTATTCCCATGCTACCCAGTTCACGTTTGTTTCAACGTGGCGTGCAACAGTCAGCTTTGTGCAGTTGAGTCTAAGGTCAGTGTTTTTCTTTCTTGAACTCATCGACAAAGCTAACATCAACATTAGAATGGATGTTTGGCTCCAGGCTCTGCACCAGCAAGGGGGATTCTTCTCAGGTGATGGCGGTGAAGGAATGGGGAGGGAGGAGGGGAGGAAAGGGTGAGGTGATAAGGTGTATGGAGGAGCAGGGGAGGGAGGAGGGGAGCATCAAGGGTGTGTAGTGGTTGTTATTTCTTCTGAAACTGGATGTGGGTGGCTGCGGGGATGGTGGGTTGATTTGAGAATTGAAGTCAACGGACGGTCATAAGGGGCCTAAAGGGAGGGATGAGCGCTGTCAATGTCGGGGACCTGTGGGGCGAATTCAGTGTATTAGCTGGCAGATGGAACGGTCAGTCAATGGAGGCAAGTGGATTGTGCAGGGGGGAAGGTGAAGACTTAGGGTTGGGTATTCTATGGCAGCATGGGGAGGGGAATGAGACGCAGCAATAATATTTGAAGATTTGAGGAGGATCAAGTTGTCATGTTGACGGTAACAGGAGTAGGAGCAGGGGGAGGGATGGCACGAATAAATTGATTGTGACACTGTTCAGGATAGTGGGAGGATGTTCAATGGTAAGGGTTAAAGTTACATTAGATGGGTCAAGAGTGATGGGTGCAGGCTGGAAGGTTGCAGGAGGAGGTTGGAAGATGGGAAGGCCTGCCCTAAATTGAACAAGCACTGTTTTCTCCAACGATAATGCAAACCACTTAAGGATTGCAAGGTGAGTGTGAGGAAACAAATGAACGTGGGTGGGATTTCCAAGTGGCTGCAATTTTAAGGCACGTAAAAAGGAACTGCATCAATGGTTCAGCTGACTGGCAGCAGAACAAGATTTCTCATAGCAACAAACAGAGGATCACCATGAGCGTGCGGCTGAGCAGGGGCCTGGTCCCCAGCAGTCCTCTGATTGTCAGGGGACCCAGCTGGCTCATGCTCCCTCAGCTGCTGGGACGTGTCTGTGTCGTGCACACCAGACTGTGACCCAGATTCGAATCTTAAACTCCCCCGTGGACTGAGTGGCCGTATCTGTTCTGACAGAGGTGGAAGAAGAGGCAGGTGATGGTGCATCCTCTGGGGCACTGTCTTCCTCTTCCTCCCCAAAGTGGCATTCAGAGACTCGAGTGCAGGAAACTGCAGAGGTACATCAAGCATCAGATAAACATAAGTTTGCACACTATCTTTTAGTATACACATATAGCTGCAAGACTGAAGATGACACTTCATTCTTACACCTTGCGGATCCTGCCCTGCCTTCCGCTCTCACTATTTCTGCCACCTCCTCCTCAGCTGGTGTCAGCACCCTTATGTCTGAGATACCTCCACCTGTCTTTGCCCGCGAGCACTGGTTGTGGGTGCGTGTATCCTGCAGGAGACTGTGCAGATTTAGTGACATGTCAAAAGATGCATGACAACCATTGTACACATGCATTGACATCATTCATTCAGGACTGGCTTTTGCCCAACATATCCAAGCACAGAAACAATGCTAATGGTCAACTTTGCACAATCAGTAAGTGTATGGCACCAAGGCTGCTTACGCATTCCACTGCATGCCTTGTCTGCCCTCTGTCTAGAGACAGAGTGAAGGAGAAAAACAATGGAACTACTATGCCAAGACCACTAACCCTCAGTGATTTGAGCAAGTCATTGATACGTTTGCGTCACCCCATGGTTCGAAACCTCCTCTGCTACCTCCATGCAGGCTACCTTAGTCTTGCAGGATGGTCTTCTGACTCCATCTGCAGGCAAGATGACCCCCACCCACCCCGCTTCTCCCTGAAGGCCTGGAGGAGAACCTGCAGAGCAGCATCACCGAACAGTGGGGTGGAACACTTCCTGATATTTTCGTTGTCCTTGCTACAGTGAAAAATAATGATGGGGAGATGCTGGGTTTCAAAAATTAAGGATTGAAAGAGCAATTACAAATAGTGAAAAATTTAATGTTGTGAACTCTAAAGACACTTACATAACACAAAGGCTGGTGCTCCTTGAGGCTTGAAACACAGAATGATTCAAAGCCGTGGCGCTCCTGGTTCTTGAGCCTTCTTCTTCTTCTTCTTTGGCCTCCTTGTCTCGAGAGACAATGGGTAAGCACCTGGAGGTGGTCAGTGGTGTGTGGAGCAGCGCCTGGAGTGGCTATAAAGGCCAATTCTAGAGTGACAGACTCTTCCACAGGTGCTGCAGAAAAATTTGTTTGTCGGGGCTGTTACACAGTTGGCTCTCTCCTTGCACCTCTGTCTTTTTTCCTGCCAACTGCTAAGTCTCTTCGACTCGCCACACTTTAGCCCCACCTTTATGGCTGCCCTTTATGGACGGCCGGTGGGTCTGATACCAGTGGCAAGCTCGCTGTACAATGTGTCTTTGGGGATCCTGCCATCTTCCATGCGGATCACATGGCCAAGCCACCTCAAGCGCCGCTGACTCAGTAGTGTGTATAAGCTGGGGATGTTGGCCGCTTCAAGGACTTCTGTGTTGGAGATACGGTCCTGCCACCTGATGCCAAGTATTCTCCGGAGGCAGCGAAGATGGAATGAATTGAGACGTCGCTCTTGGCTGACATACGTTGTCCAGGCCTCGCTGCCATAGAGCAAGGTATTGAGGACACAGGCCTGATACACTCGGACTTTTGTGTTCCGTGTCAGTGCGCCATTTTCCCACACTCTCTTGGCCAGTCTGGACAGAGCAGTGGAAGCCTTTCCCATGCGCTTGTTGATTTCTACATCTAGAGACAGGTTACTGGTGATAGTTGAGCCTAGGTAGGTGAACTCTTGAACCACTTCCAGAGCGTGGTCGCCACTGACGGCAGATTCCACCAATGAAAGGCCGTCCCCGCTGCATAATCGCATGTGATTCCTATGCCAGTTGACACACCATTCATTTGCATACAGAATTGCATGGGATACGGGAAAACGGCAGAAGCAGAATTTATGCTGACGTCTGGTCCCACCGTCGGGAAGGCTGCAGGACTCATAAAATCCCGGCCATCGCCTCTTTTCTGTTATTAGTAAGCCTATGTTTTATTTCCAGATTTGTTTTGAAATTGAATTCAATTTCTCAGATAAGCATGCTGCGATTGGAACTTGTGTTCTTGAGATTATTCGTCCAGGAATGGAACTGCCACAGCAGCATATCCAGTTCTGGAGAGAAGTGTTGGAAGATGTGGTGAGAAGGCAAGGTGAGCCTCTTCCTAATAATTCTTGTGTACAAATGATTCACTGAGGATTGGATTTTCTCGAAGAAACATTGAAAATTAAAAGACTGAGTAAGGCAAATGAAACCAGTTATCTTCTGCCTATAACTTCAGAGAGTGATGGAGTGCAGAATTTGAACCAAACTGGGCGGGGAGCCAACACTCTGGATTACTAGTTCAGTAATGTCAACACTACACAACTGTGCCCCTGCAATAAGGCTGCGAAGTTAATAAAGCAACTGTCAGTCTGCAGAGAAAAAGCCTGGCAAGATATCACGATGAGCTGTAAGGAGTTTCTGGTGAAGATTGCTGACAGCATTTTACTGTTCTCCCTTCATTAGAACATCACTTTCTAAGAAAATAACTTATGTGCAAGAACACAAAGCAAAGGTGACAAGAGCGCATTATGACTGTATATCACCCAAACTCATTTCACTTGGATTAGGGATCTTATTACCTTAAATAACAACCAATTGTCTCATTAAATTAATTGAGTTCCACCTCATTGAGTATGAATGGGTTTTGCAAGCACAGGTTCTTCTGCACTCATGAATAGTTAAGAATATTTACGAAAGCATTTTGGCTAATCTTTTACACTCCCAATTTTTATTCCTTGTTTACAGTCACACTGTTCATCCTCACTCTTGAATCAAGTTCCATTCATCATGTGTGAATTTTGCCACGCTGTTTCACTGCGGAGTTTCTCACAGCTGAGATTAACCGTGTTTTCATCCACCATTCACAAGCAGATTACTCAACAGTGGCCACTGTACCAATAAACAGAAGGTATTTTAGGCTGATTTTGTCTCTCGCTAAAACATCCGAAAGCGCTTTACAGTCAATGAAATTCTTTTAAAGTGCAGTCAAAATTACAATGTAGGAAACGTGACGGCCGAACAAGCTCCCACAAATAGCAGTGATAATGACCAGATAATCTGTTTTTGTGACATTGATAAATATTTGCCAGGACACGAATAACTTCCCTGCCCTTTTTCAAAATAGTGCCATGGAATCTCTTACATCCACTTTTGAAAGCAGACAGGGCCTCATTTAAGGTCTCATCCAAGAGACAGCACCTCCCATAATGGAGCACTCCCTCAGTACTGTGCTGGATTTTGTGCTCAAGTCTCTGGAGATGCCTGCAGCTCTTCACAACCATCACTAACTGATTCTGCTATGATTTATATACTTGTGTCAGTGCTCAGCTTTATTAATATACAGAAATGACTGGAAAAGACCAACAAACGTGCCCTACACTCCAACAATAACAAGATTTGTACAGTGCTTTTAACAAATTAAAACATCTCGAGGTGCTTAACAGGACTGTAGTCAGGCAAGATTTGACATCAAGCCACATAAGGGGTTATCCATTAGATTGTCCTTGCTCTGTGAAGATGACATCACATTATAGATGTGCTGGAATTGTGAACCTATCACAACCTCTGCACCACCAACTCATTCTTTCATACCAAACCCTGTCACCAGGTTTCTTGGAGGCACCCAAGATCACGTCATTGGCACCAGCTGGACCTCATCGTCACAAGGCGAGCCTCTGTAAACAGTGTCCAAATCACACGCAGCTCCAACAGTGCGGACTGCGACACCGACCACTCCCTAGTGTGCAGCAAAGTTAGACTCAAACCAAAGAAGCTACATCACTCCAAGCAGAAGGGCCGCCCACGCATCAACACAAACAGAATTTCTTATCCACAGCTGTTAAATAAGTTTCTAAATTCACTTGAAAAAGCCCTTCAAATCACTCCTGCAAAGGATGCAAAGACGAAGTGGGCCCACATCAGGGACACCATCTCTGACTCAGCAATGACCACCTTTGGCAAATGTGAGAAGCAGAATGCAGACTGGTTTCAATTTCACTTTGAAGAGCTGGAATCTGTCATAGCCGCTAAGCGCATTGCACTGTTGAACTATAAGAAAGCCCCCAGCGAGTTAACATCCGAGGCACTTAAAGCAGCCAGAAGCGCTGCACAAATAACAGCAAGGCACTGTGCAAATGACTACTGGTAATACCTATGCAGTCGTACTCAGCTGGCCTCCGACACCAGAAACATCAGAGGAATGTATGATGGCATTGAGAGAGCTTTTGGGCCAACCATCAAGAAGATCGCCCGCCCACCATCCCCCAAGTCTAAATCAGGGACACGATCACTGACCAACACAAGCAAATGGACCGCTAGGTAAAGCACTACCTAGAACTGTACTCCAGGGAAAATGTTGTCACTGATAAGTTTCTAAATCCACCCTCAATACAGTCCAGTCTCTGCCAGTCATGGATGATCTGCACGAACAGCCCACAAAATCGGAACTTAGTGATGCCATTGATTCTCCAGCCAGTGGAAAAGATAGCATGATCCCTGAAATAATCAAGAGTGCCAAGCCTGCTATACTCTCAGCACTACATGAACTGCTTTGCCTGTGCTGGGATGAGGGAGCAGTACCACAAGACATGAGCAATGCCAATATCATCACCCTCTTTAATAATAAGGGTGACCGCGGTGACTGCAACAACTACCGTGGAATCTCCCTGCTCAGCATAATGGGGAAAGTCTTCGCTCGAGTCACTTTAAACAGACTCCAGAAGCTGGCTGAGCGTGTCTACCCTGAGGCACAGTGTGGCTTTCGAGCAGAGAGATCCACCATTGACATGCTGTTCTCCCTTCGCCGGCTACAGGAGAATTGCCGCGAACAACAGATGCCCCTCTATGTTGCTTTCATTGATCTCACCAAAGCCTTTGACCTCGTCAGCAGACGTGGTCTCTTCAGACTACTAGAAAAGATCGGATGTCCACCAAAGCTACTAAGTATCATCACCTCATTCCATGACAATAGGAAAGGCACAATTCAGCATAGCGGCGCCTCATCAGACCCCTTTCCTATCCTGAGTGGCGTGAAATAGGGCTGTGTTCTCGCACCTAAACTGTTTGGGATCTTCTTCTCCCTGCTGCTCTCACATGCGTTCAAGTCTTCAGAAGAAGGAATTTTCCTCCACACAAGATCTGATGGCAGGTTGTTCAACCTTGCCCGTCGAAGAGCGAAGACCAAAGTACGGAAATTCCTCATCAGGGAACTCCTCTTTGCTGACGATGCTGCTTTAACATCTCACACTGAAGAGTGCCTGCAGAGACTCATCGACAGGATTGCGGCTGCCTGCAACGAATTTGGCCTAACCATCAGCCTCAAGAAAACGAACATCATGGGACAGGACATCAGAAATGCGCCATCTATCAATATCGGTGACCACGCTCTGGAAGTGGTTCAACTGTCACCAGTAACCTGTCTCTCGATGCAGAAATCAACAAGCGCATGGAAAAGGCATCCGCTGCTATGTCCAGACTGGCCAAGAGGGTGTGGGAAAATGGAGCACTGACACGGAACACAAAAGTCCGAGTGTATCAAGCCTGTGTCCTCAGTACCTTGCTCTACTGCAGCGAGGCCTGGACAACGTATGTCAGCCAAGAGCGATGTCTCAATTCATTCCATCTTCGCTGCCTCTGGAGAATCCTTGGCATCAGGTGGCAGGACCGTATCTCCAACACAGAAGTCCTCCAGGTGGTCAACATCCCCAGCATATACACCCTACTGAGCCACTGGCGCTTGAGATGGCTTGGCCATGTGAGCCGCATGGAAGATGGCAGGATCCCCAAGGACGCACTGTACAGCGAGCTCGTCACTGGTATCAGACCCACCGGCCGTCCATGTCTTCGCTTTAAAGACGCGACATGAAGTCCTGTGACATTGATCACAAGTCGTGGGAGTCAGTTGCCAGTGATCGCCAGAGCTGGCGGACAGCCATAAAGGCGGGGCTAAAGAGTGGCGAGTCGAAGAGACTTAGCAGTTGGCAGGAAAAAAGACAGAAGCGCAAGGGGAGAGCCAACTGTGTAACAGCCCCGACAACCAATTTTATCTGCAGCACCTGTGGAAGAGTCTGTCACTCTAGAATTGGCCTTTATAGACACTCCAGGCGCTGCTTCACAAACTACTGACCACCTCTAGGCGCTTACCCATTTTCTCCCGAGACAAGGAGGCCAAAGAGAGAGAGTATGAAATGCTCAACTTCATAGAATAATAGAATACAGCACATCTGTGGGAGGCTATTCGGCCTACTAAGCTTGTGCTAGCTCTTTCAATGAGTGACCCAGTCAGTCCCACTCCCCTGCTCTTTCTCTATATCCCTGCAATTTTTTCTCCTTCAAGTATTTATCCAAATCCCTTTTGAGGCTACTACTGAATCTGTTTCCATCAATCAGACAGCAAATTCCAAATGCTAACCACTTGTTGGATAAAAATGTTTTTTTTTCCCATGTTGCCTCTGATTCTTGCAATCGGTGTCCTTTCGTTATTGACCCTTCAGCCATTGAACTCCGTTTCTCTTTATTTGCTCCATCTCAACCCTTCATGATTTTAAATACCTCTAACGAATCTCAATTTTGCCATCTCTGCTCTAAGGAGAACAACCCCAGCTTCTCCAGTCTATCCATGTAACTGTAATTCCTCATCTCTGGAGCCATTCTCGTAAATCTCTTCGGGTGGAACTTCGTGTTCACCATCGGGGGAAACTGACACTGAGATCCCCGCATCACCTCTTGTCTGGAAGGCCCACCAAATTTAGTGTCAATCAGGTACTTCACTTGACAGCAGCGGGCGTTCTGTCGGATTTGGGACCCCATCACTGGAAGGCCCGGCCTTGCAGAGCTGCTGGCCAATCAGTGGGTGGCAGCTGCAGCACTACCACAGAGGCGATGGCTGCTCTGTAACTGTAGCAACCAGACACTGAGGGGTGGCACTAGAACCAGGCTTAAGATAGATCAGGGCAGGAGGGGTCTCATGGGGTGGGGGTCACGGGGGAGGCAGGGGGGGATTGGCAGCAAGGGCAGGGGGTGGCCCTCAGCAGGACCCCCCCAGTTCCTGATGCCAGATTCCTCGTTCAGGAACTAAGTGCTTTTGAATGTGCCCCCTCCCAGTCACACCCCAACCCCCACTCCCTCAGCCAGCATGGTTTTTCACACTGTGCTTCACATGTGGCCACACAGGTAATTGAGGCTGTGTTGGAAAGAGGATCTTTATTAGGGATTAATTACCCAGTTAAGGGCCTCTATTGGCGATGGGGCAGGAAACCATTGACAGGCCTTTCTGCCCCTGACTAAATTTCATCAAGAGGCAGGATGGTGGCAGTGTCCCCCCCTCCCTCCCCCCCACTCAATTTTATGCTCTCCCCGCCTCCAAACCTGCCACAGGGGACAGCATAAAATTCCACCATTTGAGTCCTTCCTCAAGTGTGTTGCTCAGAATTGAACAACACAATATTCCAGCTAGGTTCAAACTAGTGTTTTCGCATAACTTCCTTGCTTTTGTACTCTATGCCTCTATTTATAAATCTCACACTCCCATTTGCTTTATTAACTGGTTTATTAACCTGTCCTGCCACCTTCAAAGATTTGTGCACCATCACTCCCAGTTTCTATCTTCTTACACTGCCTTTAGAAATTGTACAATTCAGCTTGGATTGTCTCTTCTCATTCTTCCTACTAAAATGTATCACCTCACACTTTTCTGTATGAATTTCATCACTGCCCATGTCTGTCCATTCCACCATCCTATCGATGTCCTTCAAGTCTTTTACTCCCTTTCTTACTGTTAACTACACTTCCAAGTTTTCTGTCATCTGCTGATTTTGAAATTGTGCCCTGTATCCCCAAGTCCAAGTCATTAATGTGTATTGAAAAGAGCAGGGGTCTTTCGTACTGAACCCTGGGGAATAGCACTCGATACCAACCAGCAGTCTGAAAAACAGATGTCCACCACAACATTGTTTTCTGCCTGGCCTATAATTGCAGGTTTATCCTTCCCACCCTTTTTGAGCAAGGGTGTAAAAATTTTAACCCTCCAGTCCTCTACATTACCTGTGTATCTAAAGAGGATTGGAAGATTGTGGCCTGCACCTTCGCAATTTCCACCCTTACTTCCCTTGTCAACCTAGGATGCATCCCAGCATACTGACAACCTTCTTGCTTACCAGAGCTTTGGCAAAGCCATCTTACTTGGTCAGCACTGATACCAAGTACTCAATTAGTACCTCAGCCATGACTTCTGCCTCCACCAATAGATCTGTATTTTAGCCCCTAATCAGCCCCAGCTCTCCTCTTTTTACTGTTAATATGCCTATTGAAGACTTTCGGATTCCCTTATATGTTAGCGTCAATATATTCTCAAAGAATCTCTTGGCCCTCTTATTTCCTTTTCACTTCTCCTCTGTACTTTTTAATCTTCAGCCTGATTTTCTCTTGATGTTATCAAGCTAAAATATCTGGCATACACTCCCATTTTTTCTGCTTCATCTTACTCTCTCATTCCTTCATCACCGAGGGAGCTCTGACATTGGTTGGCCTCTCTTTCCCCCCCCCAACCCCGCCCCACCTTATGGTAATGTACCCAGACTGTACCTCAACTATCTCTTCTCGAAAGGCTATTCATTGCCCCATTCCAGTTCTGCTTGCCAGTCTGTGACTCCAATTGACTAGGGACTGATCCCTCCTCAATTCGCTGGAATGAGCCCTCCTCCAGTTAATTATTTTTAATCTTGTACTTTCTTTTGAGTGTTAATCACATTCTGGGGTCCTTTTGAGTTACCTTGCGAGGCTTGTACAGATCTGGTATAGCCAGGGGGAGTTGTGCACTGAACAGTGGATTCTTGGACTTTTAGCTGCTTCAGAAGCAGAAAAAGATCATTGCAGGTGAGCTACGATTGGCTTTTTCATTGTCACTGACAGGTTTGGATTTCTCATGGTCTGCACTCAGGCTTCTGTTAGCATTTGTTCAAATGGTCTTACATTTATATCTTACCATGTTCCTTCTCTCTGCTCATCATGCCTCTCTGCAGTTCAACCGTGATAAAGCTGTGAATCATATTTGATGAAATGATGCTGATAATGTGGCACTCTGGCTGTCAGAATGCAAGATGGCATATGAAATTACGGATTTACTTTCAATCTCTCAAAATTGGTTAATTCTGATGCACCCAAGTACTTCGTGATTGTCAATCAATGATAACGTGTCCAAACTTCAACTGTGACAAATACGCTGATGGAATATGGCATGTGATGGAGTAAAACAGGAAGGACCTCCATTAAGTTTTCCTGATTTCATTAATTTTATTAAACATTTGACAATTGCTTTTCCCATCCATCCACAATCATAACAATGTTATGCCTGGGAGACAGGCAATTCAGAAAATGTTCATTGCTGCTTGTGCATAAACAACACAGTATTGTATGTTGTCTCAGTTATTGAATCATCTTATTTGCTGGAAGAATGGTGATGGACACAGCCAATTGTCCAAATCTGGGATGTGCCTTGATACAAGAGTTTTGTTTTTGTATTAAAAACTTGGGATTCTGTATGCTTTGAAAAACTGAAACAGGATTTTCAGTGGACATTGAGACACCTGCAAATAGCTGAAATGTTTGAATCTTTGAAAGGAAGCTGAACTTGTTCACAAGGACAGGAAAGAAGGTAATTTCAAGGAAATCAACAAGGGATTTGACCTCTTGGATACTCTTTGAGTGACAAGAGAGAGACTTTATGACTGGATATGTGACTTAGTTCTGGCAGTTTCAGTTTCACTTTGGGCCTTTAAAAAAGCCAGTGAGTTGTACAAAGAGCAGGCATTTTGAAATTTAGTTTTGACCTGCCTGGAGATCAGAGCAGAAGACCCAGAAAAAGTGTTACCTCTCTCTGTAAAGCAATCCTGCATCTCTTGAGAAGAAACCCTGTGTTTCAAAGGTGGCAGATTCCTATTGCCTCCCGTCTCTGGAGATTCCCTGCATCAAGTGTGGTTCCTGTTGCCTCCTGTGTTTTAAGCAATCCAGAAATTTGAAGAAATATTCTACTGCTACACTGCTGCTGTAAAACCTGAGACCACCTATTGCTGCACAACTGATGGAAGACCCATGTGAAGCCTACTGCAGTTAAATTTCCTTGAACACCTACCCATCACAGACTGTTCATCAACCTCACCTGGAAAGACTTCAAGTGGCATCCAACTATTCGACTTTGGGATACCTCACAAACGCAAAGAACTTCCTACCAGAATGTGACAAACTAAGTTATTTTATTATTCCTTTCATTCCTTTGAAATAGTTGTAAAACAAAATCAATTTTCCTCAGTTAACCATTTTTTTTTGGATGTATGTATGTGTGCATGAGGGCTAGGGAAATAAGGAGCTTTTCGTATATAGATTTATTTCATTATTGATTAAGACTTAGTTTTATAATAAATAGTTAATTTTGTTGTTGATTAAAGAAACCTGGTTGGTGTGCTTTATTTTGGGGATAAATAGAGTAGCTGATTAGCTGTTCTTCGATAAGTGGGAAAATTTATTGATATGCTGTGTCCCATGGAGAAGTGGGACTGAATTAACAGTGCACTCTCCTGCCTCAGTCGTAACAGCCTGGAAATGCAGCCAAGATCATTGGAGCAAATTCCCTTCTCTGCTGACAGGAGTATGTAACTTGCAGTAGGAGGTCTGAAGCTGTGGTTCTGGCCATGCAGTGTGACATAGGTGGTTCCCATTGTTCAACTTGTCACCTGACCACAGCAAGTGTATTTGTACGAGAGTTTAGCCCCTTGTTGTTTTATTTTAAAAATAAACAGATAGCAACAGGTTTTCTGGTAGGTTTTCAAAACAAAGTCGATTGTTTATTGATCAATACACCTTATCCTAAAATTGTTGCAACTGCATCCGCTCACACATTCGCTCGCGCGCACACATACACGAAGAAGCAAATAGCGAAGGGAAGAAAGAAGGTGGTTTTTAGTGGGGGTGAAAGGTTACGATAACCCTGTTGAATTCTCTTGAGAATGATTTTCTAGATGGATGTAGGCCTGAGATGATTGTAGATTTCTCTGTTCATTGAAAATTTTGTTGAAGATCTATACAATATAACAACTACATACTTTCATGTTGGATTTTTTCAGCAGGGCACTGTGCTTCCTGGCTTGGCTGGAACTCGAGACCTTCTGGCTCAGTCTCCATCTTTAGCTCTCTTTTTTAAGGTAAAGACTATGTCACCTCTCACCTCCTGGTAGGAGTCATTCTCATCTCTTCCCCATGGTGATCACACAATAGTCCAGGATGTGGTTACTTCACACCTCCTTTATTTCAGAAGATTCAATTCTGGAATGTTTTAGGATAGGTGTAAGATGGGTTCCATTAACATCTTTTGGCTTTGAAGATTTGTACTTAATCTTTGTCAGACTGTTTGAATATACAAAAGGCCAATCCCCTTTGTCTTCATTTGCCATTTTGGACCATTGTTCACTTTTCAACATAAAGGTTAATTTTTTTTGAAGACAGTGTCCGTTTTTCGTAACTCTTCAGAATTAGTCCAGGATTGTTGTACTATTGCACTTCTGGTGTGCTACAACATCTGGGATATCAATTCCACCCAGACAGCTTAATTGACAAACTCTCCTCGGTTAAATGATCAATAATAAAAGGGTTAAATTATGAGAACCGGCTCCTGGATTATCTTGTATTTTCTCGAGTTTAGAGAATCAAAGGGTGATCGAATTGAGGTGCTTAAAAGGATGATTAAAGGATTTGATAGGGTGGATAGATAGAAACTATTTCCTCTGGTGGGGGAATCCACAGAAAGGGGGCAGAACCTTAAAATTAGCACTTGGCCATTCAGTAGGGGATGTCAGGCAATACTTTTTTATACAATGGGTAGTGGAAATCCAGAAAGTTCTCCCCTCAAAAAAACCTGTTAAGGCTAGGGATCAATTTAAAATTTTAAAACAGTGATTGATAGATTTATTTTAGGCACAGGGGCAGATAGATGGAGTTAAGATACAGATCAGCCATGATCTGACTGAATGGCAGAACATTTTTGTGTGGTTGAGTGTCCTATTCAGCTTCATTCCCATCGCATCCCTTAACTGGATCCTAACCAAATTTATTTCCTGTTTATTGCAGGTGTGGGAAAGAAAAATATTCGAAGTTCTGGTTTTGAAAAGAAATCAAAGTGCTGAGGACCGATGCTGGTATGGTGAGAAGATCCTTTATCGAGCTGACTAAAATAAAGAGAGGAAGTGGTTATGTGTACCTTTTAACTGCTCACTGACTCACCAGAAGCTGCTGTATACAGGGCACTTCAGAGTTTGCATTTAAGAAAAACATTTTAGTTAAGTTGAGGGAGCCACCCTCCTCCCTCGAATACTTAAATGCACACTCCAGGTGCCAACACTGTTCGGCGGGGAGGTCCAGGATTTTGACCCAGCGACAGTGAAGGAACAGTGATATATTTCCAAGTCAGGATGGTGTGCGATTTGGAGGGGAACCTGAAGGTAGTGGTGATATTCCCATACAATGGATGCTCTTGTTCTTCTCGGCAGTCGAGTTCACAGGTTTGCAAGGTGCTGTCGAAGAAGCCTTGAAAGTTGCTGCAATGCATCTTGTAGATGTTACAAACTGCTGCCACTGTGCACCGGTGGTGGAGGAAATGAATATTAAGGTGGTAGATGGGGTGCTTTGTCCTGGATGGTGTTGAGTGTTATTGGAGCTGCGCTCATCTGGGCAAGTGGAGAGTATTCCATCACATTCCTGTCATGCCTTGTAGATGGTGGACAGGCTTTGGGAGTTGAGGTGAAATACTCGCTGCAGAACACCCAGCCCCCGACCTAATCTTATAGCCACAGTGTTGATGTGGCTGATCCAATTAATTTTCTGGTCAATGGTGACCTCCAGAATGTTGATGATGGGGGATTCAGTGATGGTCATGCCATTGAATGTCAAAGGGATGTGGTTAGTGTCTATATTGTTGGCGATGGTCATTGCCTGGCACATGTGTGCGTGAATGTTATTTCTCACTTATCAGGGAATGGGCTGCTTCAGTATCTGAAGTGTTGCAAATGAAAGTGAACATTATACAGTCAGCAGTGAACATCCCCACCTTTGCTCCAAACAAAAATCTATCAATCTCAATATTGAAAGCTTCAATTTAGTCAGTCTTTGATCATTGGGAATGGATTTATTTTACAATTGCCTTCAAAAACATGGGTCTGTAGGTATTATATGATAAATTCAGAGATAAAAATTTAAACTGCTGGTAATACTTGGCAGGTTAATCAGCATACCGAGAGGGGAAAGATCAGCTCTGATGTTTTTCAGGAGTGTACATCAGATCGGAAAAAGCAGATCTTGAAACAAGTGCCAGACACACAACACTTTTAATATTTATTCCTGCAATGTAGGTAACACTGTCCAAAAATACCTTTCACAAAAAAAACCTCACAAATAAAATTGCAACAGCGTGTTGTTTTGAGACATTTTTTTCTGAGTTTACAACTCCTTCATGACAGCTCCATTTTAGCAAAAGAAGTGGGCAAATGAAGAGATCCTTTTTATGCAATGAGTTGCTGCAATCTGGAATGCATTGTCTGAAAGCAATGTGGAAGCAGATTCAGTGATAACTTTCAAAAGGGAATTGGATAAATTCTTGATTAAGAAACCTTCACAGGGCCGTGGAGAAAGAGCAAGGGTGCAGGACTACTGGACAGCTCTTTCAAAGAGCCAGCACAGACATGATGGCTGAATGCCGTCCTTCTGTGCTGTATGATTCTTTGCTCATTGGATCTTAAACTTGTTTTAGGTGAAATGAGAAATTTCATCCCCACCTATAGGAAGTGAGAGGAGAGCTGGAGAAGCAACCTGGCAAAAACTCAGGCACATTGTCATGCATCAGGCAGCATCACAGGAAAAAAAAAACATTTCAAAACAGAAGACTGAAAGGCTGAGGTAATGTCCCTTTAATGCTGTAAAATAGTGTTATCTATTATATCAAACTGGCATGCAATTGAGCACTTAAACTAATCACAGATTCGTATTTTCAAACTACCTTTCAAGGCGTTCTTAGGAAATCTGGAATGAGAAGCAATGTTGGCTAGTGTTGTATTGGACTATTAAACTTTCGATAGTTTCAGGATTGAATCGCAGTTGAATCCATTTGCAGGAGAAGCCCGAGGGTTTTTTCAGCCCTCGCCTCACACTCCTTCACAACAAAAATCAAAAGCATTATCATTTCCTAAAGAGCTTGCTTTACATGTTACTGAGCAACCAGCGTCAAGGAAACAGCACAATGAGCAGATCTCAGCCAGAGCCCATGGCACTATTTTAAAGAAGAGCAGGGCAGTTCTCCCCAATGTCCATGCCAACATTTTTCCCTCAAGTAAGATTATCTGATCATTATCTCATTGCTGTTTGTGGGAGCTTGCTCTGTGAAAAGTTATTGCCACATTTCCTGCAAGCTTTTGGTCATAAGCCCTAATATTCCCTCATTGTTCAGTGTCAAATTTAGTTTCGTAACAGTCCTGTGAATCATATTGGGATATGTTAGATTACATTAAAGGTGCTGTATAAATACCAGTTATTATTGTCGATAACAACAGTGACCATACTTCGAAAATACTTCATTGGCTGGAACGTGCTTTCGGACATCTTGAGGTTGTGAAAGGTGCTATGGAAATGCAAGTTGTTTCTTATCCCATACTGTCCACGATAGCCTCACTCAAACAGGCCACAAATGTGGATGATGGAAAATGGAGAAAAAAAAACTTACTGTGGTACAATATGAGGAACTCAATGAACTGGATGCAAAAGGCACGTTGTTGGGTAAACAACACTATGTCCAGCTTGTTCTGTATCTGACCTGCAAGTGCTCAACCCTGACACCTCAATTAAATAGAATCAGGGAATGATAGTGTAGTGAAGCGCAGAAGTCCATTCTGTCCATCGGGTCTGCACTAGCTCTTTCAAAGAGCAATCTAGTTAGTCCCACTCTCCCACCCTTTCCCCATATCTTGCAATATTTTCACCTTCAAGCATTTATCCAGTTCCCGTTTGAAAGCTGCTAATGAATCTGTGGGGTCTAGTACCATATCAGGTAGTGCACTCCAATTCCTAACCACTCATCAGATAAACATGTTTTTCCTCATGTTACCTTTGGTTCTGTTGCCAATTACTTTAAATCTGTACCCTCTTGATACTGAGTTTTCAGCTTTGGAAACAATCTCTCTTTCCTATCTAAATAGACCAGAAAAGCATTGCTTATACCAGCACAGAAATCCTTGACCTTGATGAGCATCAAATGCAATCAGCAATAAAAAAAAGCCACAGTGTAACTCCGATCACAAGTCCAAGATGAAAATTAGGATAGAGCATTGAAACAATAATATCAATTATTTACAATTTTAAACATACTTGCCCTGAACGCTTATTTGTAAATAAAAGCATATTTCATAATCTTCAATGATTTTCTAGATCTCTCCAGGATCATTTATCAAGACAAGGTGAGAAAAACCAGTATTTTCCAACTTCAATGTGTCAATCAATTCCTATTTCTCAGGAATGCACTTCTGCAGATGCAAGGATTTAAGGATAACAAGCAGCATCATGAGTTACCCTGCTTCAGTGCTCCCTGATCCGACAGCAAAATCCTGTTCTTAAAAAGTATGAGTTTAGTACAAAGAGAATCATCCTTGTACCATTATAGTAACACGGCACAGAAAGGGATTCAGCTGGGATCCAACCATTTATATTGCTGAGTTCCAGTCAATTTGCTGCATTCGCCCACAGAGACATCAAGAAAGCTTCCAATCTATTTTATCAATAGGCTGAGGTACATTTTGACCAAGGCAGTTGACAAGCATATTTCATCTCATTCGTGTACATCAAAAGCAATCAGGCAAATAGTTGAGTCAAATAGCCTTTTTTTTGATAAAGATCTTTCTGCCACATCATACTGCATCGTGTTCCTTTCCATTTTCGAGCTGTTTATCTCACCAGTTTGTCGTTCTCATGCATTTTCACAGCCTTTTTATATGATGCTGCTTTTGAAAAACCTTTCCAAGCTCTGAATCATGGTAGCTGCCACTTTAGTAATAGCAGCAAGCATTTCCCCACTCTGGAGCCCTGTTATCTTCTCTCTCCTGTTTTTGCTCAGCTGTAGCAATGGGTTATACAATCTATGCACACCAGTTCCAATGGAGGGTCACCGATTGCTGTGCTAATCTATCTTCACTTTTCAGATGATGACTGGTTTGCTGTGAACTGCCAGTTTTCGAGTGTTTTACCAAGCACAGAGAGAGAGATTAAATCAACCCACCATTGAAATTCCAATTACACTTTAATACTAGCTCTGATACTGCACCTTGAACTAGTCGGATTGCTAAGCGAACAAGTTTTGACTTTTTTTTTCGTTTGGTTTTTCAGTAGATTTATTGGGAATCTAGAATAGTGGGAATGGAGGTAAAGGCAGTTGTATGTTCCTCCTGCAGAATGTGGGAGGTAGGGGTCGCCAAGAGTGTCCCTGCTGACCGCATCTGCGGGAAGTGCACCCAACTCCAGCTCCTCGCAGACCGCGTTAGGGAACTGGAGCTGGAGCTGGATGAACTTCGGATCATTCGGGAGGCGGAGGGGATTATTGACAGGAGTTATAGGGAGGCAGTCACACCTCAGGTAAAAGAAGTAGGTAGATGGGTTACCGTCAGGGGAAGGAACGGGAACCAGCAGGCAGTGCAGGGATCCCCTGTGGCCGTTTCCCTCAACAACAGGTATACCGTTTTGGATACTGTTGGGGGGGACGACTTACCAGGGGTAAGCAATGGGGTGCAGGTCTCTGGCACAGAGTCTGTCCCTGTTGCTCAGAAGGGAAAAGGGAAGAGGAGCAGAGCATTAGTCATTGGGGACTCCATAGTTAGGGGAACAGATAGGAGGTTCTGTGGGAACGAGAGAGACTCACGGTTGGTGTGTTGCCTCCCAGGTGCCAGGGTACGTGATGTCTCCGATCGTGTTTTTGGGATCCTTAAGGGGGAGGGGGAGCACCCCCAAGTCGTGGTCCACATAGGCACCAACGACATAGGTAGGAAGAGAGATGGGGATTTAAGGCAGAAATTCAGGGAGCTAGGGTGGAAGCTTAGAGCGAGAACAACCAGAGTTGTTATCTCTGGGTTGTTGCCTGTGCCACGTGCTAGCGAAGAGAGGAATAGGGAGAGAGAGGAGTTGAACACGTGGCTGCAGGGATGGTGTAGGAGGGAGGGTTTTGGTTTCCTGGATAATTGGGGCTCTTTCTGGGGTAGGTGGACCTCTACAAACAGGATGGTCTTCACCTGAACCAGAGGGGTACCAATATCCTGGGGGGGAGATTTGTTAGTGCTCTTCGGGGGGGTTTAAACTAAATCAGCAGGGGAATGGGAACCTAAATTGCAGTGCCAATGTACAGGCTGTTGAGAGTAGTGAGGTAGGGGATAAGGTTACAGGGACGCAAGAGGGCACTGGCAAGCAAGAACTTGGTTTAAAGTGTGTCTACTTCAACGCCAGGAGCATCCGGAATAAGGTGGGTGAGCTTGCAGCATGGGTTGGTACCTGGGATCCTGATGTTGTGGCCATTTCGGAGACATGGGTAGAGCAGGGGCAGGAATGGATGTTGCAGGTTCCGGGATTTAGATGTTTCAGAAAGAACAGAGAAGAGGGTAAAAGAGGGGGGGGTGTGGCATTGTTAATCAAGGAAAGTATTACAGCGGCAGAAAGGACGTTTGAGGACTCGTCTACTGAGGTAGTATGGGCCGAGGTTAGAAACAGGAGAGGAGAGGTCACCCTGTTGGGAGTTTTCTATAGACCTCCGAATAGTTCCAGAGATGTAGAGGAAAGGATAGCGAAGATGATTCTCGACAGGAGCGAGAGTAACAGGGTAGTGGTTATGGGGGACTTTAACTTTCCAAATATTGACTGGAAATACTATAGTTCGAGTACTTTAGATGGGTCTGTTTTTGTCCAGTGTGTGCAGGAGGGTTTTCTGACACAGTATGTAGACAGGCCAACCAGGGGCGATGCCACATTGGATTTGGTACTGGGTAATGAACCCGGCCAGGTGTTCGATTTAGATGTAGGTGAGCACTTTGGTGACAGTGATCACAATTCGGTTAGGTTTACCTTAGCGATGGGCAGGGACAGGTATATACCGCAGGGCAAGAATTATAGCTGGGGGAAAGGAAATTATGACGCGATTAGGCAAGATTTAGGATGTGTAGGATGGGGAAGGAAACTGCAGGGGATGGGCACAAACGAAATGTGGAGCTTATTCAAGGAGCAGCTAATGCGTGTCCTTGATAAGTATGTACCTGTCAGGCAGGGAGGAAGTTGTCGAGCAAGGGAGCCGTGGTTTACTCAAGAAGTTGAAGCGCTTGTCAAGAGGAAGAGGGCGGCTTATGTTAGGATGAGACGTGAAGGCTCAGTTAGGGCGCTTGAGAGTTACAAGCTAGTCAGGAAGGATCTAAAGGGAGGGCTAAGAAGAGCAAGGAGAGGACACGAGAAGTCATTGGCGGATAGGATCAAAGAAAACCCTAAGGCTTTCTATAGGTATATCAGGAATAAACGAATGATAAGAGTTAGAACAGGGCCAGTCAAGGATAGTAGTGGGAAGTTGTGTGCGGAATCAGAGGAGATAGGGGAAGCGTTAAATGAATATTTTTCGTCAGTATTTACAGTAGAGAAAGAAAATGTTGCCGAGGAGATTACTGAGATACAGCCTACTAGGCTAGATGGGATTGAGATTCACAAGGAGGAGGTGTTAGCAATTTTGGAAAGAGTGAAAATAGATAAGTCCCCTGGGCCAGATGGGATTTATCCTAGGATTCTCTGGGAAGCCAGGGAGGAGATTGCAGAGCCGTTGTTGTTGATCTTTAAGTCGTCATTGTCGACAGGAGTAGTGCCGGAGGACTGGAGGATAGCAAATGTTGTCCCCTTGTTCAAGAAGGGGAGTAGAGACAGCCCTGGTAATTATAGACCTGTGAGCCTTACTTCGGTTGTGGGTAAAATGTTGGAAAAGGTTATAAGAGACAGGATTTATAATCATCTTGAAAAGAATAAGTTCATTTGCGATAGTCAGCACGGTTTTGTGAAAGGTAGGTCGTGCCTCACAAACCTTATTGAGTTTTTCGAGAAGGTGACCAAACAGGTGGATGAGGGTAAAGCCGTGGATGTGGTGTATATGGATTTCAGTAAGGCGTTTGATAAGGTTCCCCACGGTAGGCTATTGCAGAAAATACGCAAGTATGGGGTTGAAGGTGATTTAGAGCTTTGGATCAGAAATTGGCTAGCTGAAAGAAGACAGAGGGTGGTGGTTGATGGCAAATGTTCATCCTGGAGTTTAGTTACTAGTGGTGTACCGCAAGGTTCTGTTTTGGGGCCACTGCTGTTTGTCATTTTTATAAACGACCTGGATGAGGGTGTAGAAGGGTGGGTTAGTAAATTTGCGGATGACACGAAGGTCGGTGGAGTTGTGGATAGTGTCGAAGGGTGTTGTAGGGTACAGAGGGACATAGATAGGCTGCAGAGCTGGGCTGAGAGATGGCAAATGGAGTTTAATGCGGAGAAGTGTGAGGTGATTCACTTTGGAAGGAGTAACAGCAATGCAGAGTACTGGGCTAATGGGAAGATTCTTGGTAGTGTAGATGAGCAGAGAGATCTTGGTATCCAGGTACATAAATCCCTGAAAGTTGCTACCCAGGTTAATAGGGCTGTTAAGAAGGCATATGGTGTGTTAGCCTTTATTAGTAGGGGGATCGAGTTTCAGAGCCACGGGGTCATGATGCAGCTGTACAAAACTCTGGTGAGGCCGCACCTGGAGTATTGCGTGCAGTTCTGGTCACCGCATTATAGGAAGGATGTGGAAGCTTTGGAGAGGGTGCAGAGGAGATTTACTAGGATGTTGCCTGGTATGGAAGGAAGGTCTTACGAGGAAAGGCTGAGGGACTTGGGGTTGTTTTCGTTAGAGAGAAGGAGGAGGAGAGGTGACTTAATAGAGACATACAAGATAATCAGAGGGTTAGATAGGGTGGATAGTGAGAGTCTTTTTCCTCGGATGAGGATGGCAAACACGAGGGGACATAGCTTTAAGTTGAGGGGTGAAAGATATAGGACAGATGTCAGAGGTAGTTTCTTTACGCAGAGAGTAGTAGGGGCGTGGAACGACCTGCCTGCAACAGTAGTAGACTCGCCAACTTTAAGGGCATTTAAGTGGTCATTGGATAGACATATGGATGTAAATGGAATAGTGTAGGTCAGATGATCGGCGCAACATCGAGGGCCGAAGGGCCTGTACTGCGCTGTAATATTCTAATTCTAATTCTAATTCCAGCTGGTCGTATGTCAATGACTGACAATGAAATGAAGGAGGACTTGTGCAGTTCCCTAATGGCTGTACTGCCAGACTATTAAATATGATTTTCACTCAATACTTGCAGTGAGCAATCTCAGCAGGGTGCATAGCCCATGCAACATGCAGCCAGATATCAAGAATCAAATGGTCATTTTATAACTTGCATCGTAAACTTGATTTTGCCCTGCAGATGCATCTCATTTCTCATAGCTACCTGGGGAAGATTGTCCAGGCACACTCACCGACTCACAACATTGCTTTAAATTACAGCCCTCTTTCAATGGATGTTGGTCTTTTAAGGGCTCCTGGAGTTTTGAAAGCTGACATTGATAGTTCTGTGGGTCAGACTGAAGTCTGATGAAGGGTTCTAATTACTTACACAATCTGCTCCCTTGCAAATGCTTTAACCCAAGAACTGTGTTGTGTATCAGGCTATTGATTCTAGTTCCTTCAGAATTATACAAGACAAAATGAAGACCATTCAGCCCTTCACACCCATGCTGGTGCTAGCTCATGAACTGGAGCCACCTGTTTTATTTCCTGCTCTTGACTTCTATTCTTTTATGGTCAGATTACGTTGGAATCTCCATCTCACAAGACACTTGTGGTAAAGTCTTCCACATTCTGTGTGAAACAATTTTTCGAACCTCTCTTCATCCTTCTCATTACAATCCAAAGGTTATATCTCTATGATCAATTTACAACCAGCGGAATACTTTTCACTATTTGCAATGTCAAAATCTTTCCCAATATTCGAATCTTCTATTAGATCCTGCGTACCCTTCTCGATTCTAGTCAAAAAGACACAATCTTTCCTGGGGTCGACTTTCTGCTTTGAGTACATTCGGGGATGTTATTACACATTGTGTCCCGTTTCGAAAAGTGTTTCCCCCGCCGGAGTTTCAGATCAAACTCATTTGCACATCGTCAAATAAGATTTACCACAAAGCAGTGCAATCGTAACACCGTTTTTAAAAAAAATTTGCTTGAAGAAATTTTCCTTGACACTTTGTAAAGTTTGATGAATACAACTAAAAATGGCTTGAAATAGGTTTGAGCGTTTGAATCTACCACCTGATTTTAATTATTGAAAAGAACTTTCAAACAAAACATACAAAAGTATTTTCTCGTTAAGAATGATATTCCAAACTTTGAAAACATACCTATTAGTTTCCTTGTGCTGAAAAGTTGAATTTCTGGAATCTGCTGAAAGCCTGTAAAGGAACATCAGCTTCTCCCGTGCTATTTTGAACAGATCGCACAACGCCCAGTTGCACTGAACGCAATTTGTACTTAAAATTCCGCAATCTTTTACAACCGTAGAAAAATTACAGCAGAAGAAGGGGTCCTTCAGCCCATCGTGTCCGTACTGGCTGAAAACTCGCCGCCCGATCTAATCCCACCTTCCAGCACCTGGTCCACAGCCTTGCCGGTTACAGTACTTCAGATGCAAGTACCTTTTCAATGAGTTGAGGGTTTCTGCCTCCACCACTGATCCTGGCAGTGAATTCCAGACACCCACCACCCTCTGGGTGAAAATCTTGTTCCTCATGTCCCCTCTAATCCATCTACCAATCACCTTAAATCTGTGCCCCCTGGTAATTGACCTCTCCGCTAGGGGAAACAGGTTCTTCCTGTCTACTCTATCTCGGCCCCTCATAATTTTGTACACCTCAATTAAGTCACCCCTCAGCCTCCTCTGTTCTAAGGAAAACAACCCTATCCCATCCAATCTTTCCTTATAGCTGCAACTTTAACCCTGGCAACATTCTTGTAAATCTCCTCTGTACTCTCTCGAGAGCAATTATGAACCTGTTATGATGATTTGGGGGGGGGGGGGGGGGGGGTGGAATTCTGAAGAAACCAATACAATCGAGCAAAAACTCCAGCCCACAGAATCTCACAGCATAGAAAGAGGCAATTCAGCCCATCAGACTTGTGCTGACTCTTTGAAAGAGCTATCCAATTTAGTCCCACTTCCCAGCTTTTTCCACAAAACCCTCCAATTAATCCTCTTCAAGTACGTGTCCAATTGTCTTTTCAAAGTTTCTTTGGAATCTGCTTCCAGTACCCTTTCAATGAGTGCATTCCAGGTCTTAACAATCCTCTGTATGAAAAATGTCTCCTCTTTTTCCCTCTAATTCTTTTGCCAATTATTTTAAATCTATGACCTCTGATTAGCGACCCACTTGCTCTATCAAAACCTCTCATAATTTTCAATACTTCTATGATGTCTCCCTTTAACCTTAAGGAGAACAATGTCAGCTTCTCCAATCTCTCCACATAACTGAAATCCTTCATCCTGATAAACCTCTTATTTTCCCTCCCCAATGCCGTGACATCCTTCTGCAAATGTGGTGCCCAGATTTGTCCACAATACTACACCTGAGGCTTAACCAGAGATTTGTAAATGTTTAATATTCAAAATATCCCATTAACTTTCCTAAGTGCCTTCTCAACTTGCCCTGCCACCTTCAAGCATTTGTGAACATGTATCCTTGGCTCCCTCTGTGCTCCCCACAACCACCCACCCCCCCCCCCCCCCCCCAATCAAACAGTACCATTCAGATTATACTGCCTTCCCAGGCTTTTTCTTTTAAAGTCCATCACTGCACACTTTTCCACATTAAATTGTATCTGTTATTTGTCTGCACATTTCACCAATCTTTCAGGATATCCTCCTGAAGTCTGCTACCATCATGGTCACTATTTATTACATTGCCAAGTTTTGTATCATCTGCAAACTTCAGAATTGTACTCTCTATACCCAAGTTCAGGTCATTTCTATATAACTGGAAAAGCAATGGTTCTAATCCCAATAGGGCCTAGGGGACCCCAGTGCATCTGTCTCTCCAGTTAGAAAGACATTCATTCACCACCACGCTTTGCCTGCTATGCCTCAGCCAATTTCATACACAAGTTATCACCATCCCTTTAATATCACGTGCTTCTATTATCCAAATAAGTCTGTTAGGTGGCACTTTATCAAGTGCTCTTTGAAAATCCATAAATATAACATCTACTGCACTATCTTCATCAATGCTCTCAGTTACTTAATCCAAGAACTTCATTGTTCCCTTCCCAGAGCTCGAATTGCCTTCCTAGATTTGGGTGCTTACAACTGCACCTAATACGCCAATTGTGGCCGAAGCAGTTTCCTTCATGGCTGAAAAGTCATGTTAGGCCCAGGAAACAGAGGGGTTTAGTAAGGGCATTCTTGGGAGTGGAGCATGGGTGACAGAAGGCATGATGGGGCAAAGGGAGGGAGAATGTACCAGAGGCAACAGTTAGAGAAAAGTATTTGGGTCGGGCAGGTGATGGTGCTGGTGGGAGGATAAAAGAAATACAAGAGCAGATGTACCTAAAGTCAGGGAATAAAACTACTACAGGAAAAGAAAATATCCATTGTCCACTAATCACAAGTGGCTTCTCTCCCTGTGACATCGATTTGACGTTGCATTTTTGGTGATGTTCTTAATTTTGTGCGTCTCCTCACATGTTACAGAGAAAAAAACATAAGTCAAAGAGGTTCAAGTCACAGCACATTACAGAATAAACAAGAAATGCAAAACACCTTTATATCTGAGCCACATGATTTAATAAACCATTTTTAAAAATAGTTCAACAGCAAGCTGGTAGTGTGTCTGCAATAAAGTAACAAATCTCTGATAAATTCATGGTGCCACAGTCAAGAAAACACACAGCTGCTGATCTTTACTCACTAATACATTTCACTGTAACCAAAGTATCAAACTATTTAGAGGTTTCTGTAACTGGTCAACAGGTGGGCAGCACAGGTATGCTGTCTGCAGCCTTTGACATGGTTGACCACACCATCTGCCTCCGGTGCCTCTCCATCATACAGCTGCATGGGACTGCATTCACCTGCTTCCATTCTATTCAGCTGCAGCCAGAGAATCAACTGCAATGGCTTCTCTTCCCATTCCCGCATTATTACTTCTGGTGTCCTCCAGCGATCTATCCTTGGCCCCTCCTATTTCTCACCTAAATGCTGACATCATCCAACAGCACAACACCAGTTTCCATATATGCGCTGATGACACCCAGCTCTACCTCACCACCACCTCTCTTCACCACTCCACCGTCTCTGAATTGAAACACTGCTTCTCCGACATTCAGCACAGGATGAGCAGAAATTTCTTTCAATTAAATATTGGGAAGACATAAGTCATTGTCTTCACCACCCCTCATAATACCCACCCCGCCATACAAACTCCATTCCCTTTCTACCAACTCCATTCCTCTCCCTGGCAACTGCCTGAGGCTGAACCAGACTGTTCGCAACCTCGGTGTCATACTTGACCCTGAGATAGCTTCCGACCACATATCCACGCCATCAGTATTCACCTAATTTCACCTCTGTAACATTGCCCAACTCCACCCCTGCCTCAGCTCATCTGATTCCGGAAGCCCCATCCATGCTGTTGTTGCCACTAGTCTTGACTATTTCAGCACTCTGCAGGCCAGCCTCCCATCTTCTACCTCTATAAATTGGAGCTCATCCAAAACTCTGCTGCCAGTGTCCTAACTCACACCAAGTCCTATTCAGCCATCACCCCTGTGCTTGCCGACTTATGTTGGCTCCCGATTATGCAATGCCTTGTTTTAAAATTCTCATCTTGTTTTCAAATCCTTCCATAGCCGTGCCCCTCCCCATCTCTGTTATCTCCTTCAGCCCTATGGTCCTCCAAGATAACTACATTCCTGCAATTTAGGCCTTTTGAGCACCTCTGATTTTAATTCTTCCAGCATTGGTGGCCGTGCTTCAGTTGCCTAGGCCCTAAGCTCTGAAATTCTCTCCCTAATCCTCTTTGCCTCTCTACCTCTCTTTCCTCTTTTAAGATGTTCGATAAAACTTTTGGTCATCTGCCCTAATGTCTGCTTATGTGGTTTGGTGTTTTCTGACATTAAAAACAATATAGAAATTGTTGCTGCTCCTGAACCTGGGCTGACAGGAAAAAGGTGAAGAGGAAGAAAAAACAGCTGATCCATGGAACTTGTTTCAAGCAGCTCTGATGCCTTCTGGATCTGGCTGAGATTCCCTACTTCTTAGGCACCATGACATCTCCTGGGAAAGGTGGAGGACCAGATAAAAAGACACAAGGTCAATTAGGAAAATCAAATCTGGAAAAGTTCTCTCCAATCCCTCTAGCCGAAGGTTGGGACAAAACCTTGGCCATTTGTGGGGATTAAATGGAGCAATTCTGAGTTCATCTCCATGCCATGACCTCCAGGAGTTCCTCAAGGCAAAAGAGAGAGAGAGGGTGGGGTTGGAGTGCGGGGGGTGGGGGAGATGGGGAAAGTGGGTGAATGTATTTATACAGTCCAAATGTCCCAATGTGCATCATTGTTAAATAGATCTGTTGGTTGGGAAACTTTAGTTCATTTCAACAAATGGTTGTGATGCAGAACAGACTTTTACAATGAGCGTTTAAATATTTTATCTTAATTTTTATCATAAGGGATATAGTATATAGGATGAGCTATGCAATATAGGGTATAGGATACAGGGCTTTGGATAATGGGTATGGTGTAAATGTAGCGAGCAGGAAGGAGAGTGAAAGGATTTGATGACAAGCCTGCCTGCAGCTTTGAATCTGGCTAAACAGGGCATGCACCAAACAGAGGTGAAATTTCATATGATTCTGGGTCAGAGGACACATCGATTCCTCAATATGAATGGGCCAGAAGATAGCCATGTCTTACTATTGCTGCATCTTATTGAAGAAGCTGCTCTAGGACTTGTCCGAAGACTGGATAGCATGCTTCTGTAACTGTTTGTACAATATTTATATAGGAAAACAATTTCACTAATTTCTGAGAAACATGACTGTCCTACATTGAGGCAACATGAATGAATGAATGAGGAAGTATAAATATGGAAATAATGGAGGCGTGTAAGAAGAACGCTACAACTGTTATAATCTGCATATTGACTGGGCAAATCAGATTGGCAGAGGTAACATGGAAGACGAATTTGTAGAGTGCATCAGAGATTGTTACTTAAAGCAATATGTTGCAGAACCTACCCGGGAACAGGCTATTTTAGATCTAGTAATGTGTAATGAGGTCGGATTAATAAGAGATATCGTAGTTAAGGATCCTCTTGGGGGTAGTGATCACAACATGGTGGAATTTATAATTCAGTTTGAGGGCGAGCAACTCGGGTCTCAAACCAGTGTCCTCAACTTAAACAAGGGCAATTACAGAGGTATGAAGAAAGAGTTGTCTAAAGCGGGCTGGGAAAATAGACTAAGGGGAATGTGAGTGGATTAGCAGTGGCAGACATGGAAGCAGATATTTCATAACACTCAGCAAAATTTTATCCTGGTCAAAAAGGACTCGATGAGAAGGATGAACCACCTGTGGTTAACAAAGGCAGTCAAGGAGAGTATCCAATCAAAAACTAAGGCATACAAAGCCGGGAAAACTAGTGGTAGGCCAAGAGGATTGGGAACTTTTTTTAGGAACCAGCAGCGGATGACTAAAAATCTAATAAAGAGGGAGAAAATTGATTATGGAAGTAAATTGGCAAGTAATATAAAAACAAACAGCAAGAGCTTCTACGGGTATATAAAAGGAAAGAGAGTAGCTAAAGTGAGCGTGGGATCCTTGGAGAATGCGACTAAGAATTGATAACGAGGAACAGGGAAATGGCAGATAATTTAAACCAATATTTTGCATCAGTCTTCATGGTGGAGGACACTATAAACATCCCACAGATATCAGATTAGCAAGGAGCTTATGGGAGGAAAGATCTTGTAACAGTCTCTATCACAAGGGACAAAGTACTTGACAAACTAATGGGACTAAAGGCAGACAAATCACCAGGACCTAATGGCCTGCATCCAAGGGTTTTAAAAGAAGTGGCCGCAGAGATAGTGGAGGCATTGGTCAAAATATTTCAGAACTGATTGGATTCCAGGAGGGTCCCAGCGGATTGGAAAACCGCTAATGTGACGCCCCTGTTCAAGAAGGGTGGGAGACAAAAAGCAGGTAACTATAGGCCAGTCAGCCTAATATCGGTCGCTGGAAAAATGCGAGAGTCATTATTAAGGAAGAAATAGCAGGACATTTAGAAAAGCTGAACGCAATCAAACAGAGTCAACATGGTTTCGTGAAAGGGAAATCATGTTTGACAAATTTGCCAGAGTTCTTTGAAGATATAACAAGCAGAGTTCATAAAGGGGAACCGGTAGATGTAGTGTATTTGGATTTCCAGAAGGCATTCGATTAGGTGCAACATAGATTATTGCACAAGATTGGGGGTAATGTATTATCATGGATTGAGGATTGGTTAACTCACAGAAGACACAGAGTCAGGATTAATGGGACTTTTTCAGGTTGGAGAGACATAACTAGTGGAATGCCACAAGGATCAGTCCTGGGGTCTCAATTATTTACTATCTATATGAATGACTTGGAGGAGGGGCCAGAGTGTAATATATCCAAATTTGCTGACGATACAAAAACAGGTGGGAGGGCATGTTGTGATGAGGACATAAGGAATCTGCAAGGGAATATAGATAGGTTGAGTGAGTGGGGAAAAACTTGGCAGATGGAGTTTAATATAGGAAAGTGTGAGGTCATGAACTTTGGAAGGAAGACTCAAAAGGCAGACTATTATTTAAATGGAGAGAGACTTCTAAAAAGTGCAGCAGAGAGGGATCTGGATGTTCTTGTGCATGAAGCACAAAAAGTTAGCATGTAGGTGCAGCAAATAATTAAGAAGGCAAATGGAATTTTGGCCTTTAGTGCTAGGGGGCCGGAGTTTAAAAATAGGGAAGTCTTGTTACAACGGTACAGGGTGTTGGTGAGGTCGCACCTGGAATACTGTGCACAGTTTTGGTTCCCATATTTAAGAAAGGATATCCTGGAATTGGAGGCAGTTCAAAAGAGATTCGCTCGGCTGAATTCTGGGATGAAGGGTTTGACTTATCAAGTACAGCTAAACAGGTCAGGCCTTTATTCAATAGAGTTTAGAAGAATGAGGGGTGATCTTATTGAAACGTACAAGATTCTGAGGGGGCTTGACAGGGTAGTTGTTGAGAAGATGTTTCCACTAGTGGAGGAATCTCGAACTAGGGGACATAGTTACACAATAAGGGGACACTCATTTAAAACTGAGATGCAAAGGAATTTCTTCTCTCAGAGGGTGATGAATGTCTGGAATTCTCTACCCCAGAGAGTTGTGGAGGCTAGATCACTGAAAGTATTTAAAGAGGAGGTAGATAGATTTTTGAAATATCGGGGAGTTGAGGGCTATGAGGAGCTGGCACAGAAGAGGAGTTGAGGTCTGGGACAGATCAGCCATGATCTTATTGAATGGCGGAGCAGGCTTGAGTGGCCGAATGGCCTACTCCTGCTCCTATTTCTTATGTTCTTATATTCCTCAACTCTCCTCTTTCCTGACACCATTTGTGTTATTAACTGCAGAAACTCTGTCAATGTGGCTGATTGGCCTTTCAGTATTTGTTATGTGCTGTCACATCTGCCACCATGCTTCTCTGGGTCTGTCAACAACTCTGAAAATGGAAGCATCCTCAGGGTCTGCTATCTCCTTGCTGAAGAGTAAACTACTAGTTTGGAATTTGGTCTGAATTGGGAACAGATGGACATCTCTAATGCCTGTGTTATGACTTCAGTGAAACCTTTAATGTTTAAATATCAGATGTGAACTCTTCAGACTGATTTAAACAATTACACGACAAGATTTTTGTTATCAGACTTTTATTATAACAACTAAACTAAAAGAAATCCCCTGTAACTAAATAGTACTTTGTAAGCAGCTGATACCCTAAATTACAAAGAAAGGTATTTTCTTAATTTATTAAAATACTTGAACACCTCATACCACACCTATACATTACACAGTCCTCCTTGATGGCAAAATCTTTGTGTTAAAAGTCCCAATCTCCTCCCAGTTGCAATGGGTTGGATCTCCCAGACCTTTCTTAAAGTAAATGTCTTTTTCAAGCACTTTGGACCTGCTGATTCTTGGTGATCTTGTTGGTCTTTTACTTCTCTGCAAGCTTCAACTTTCAAAGCAGGTTCAAGGCTTCACAGCTTTTCACTGTATCTCTTCTGAGAACAGATGTTCCCTCTCTCTCTCTCCCTTGAGCCTGCCACTGCTGTTTGTCTTCATTTCTTACAGCCTGTCTCCCTTCAGAAAATCTGTTAAGTTTATCTGGAATCAAAGGTCAATAGTCCTTTTCCAAACTGCAAAGTCCATAAATTTGGCTTCAGCAGTGCCACCCAGCCTCTTCATTGTTTCCAAATGTTTTCAGCTGCCATGCATATTTGCATCCTCAGAATCACTTGTTTACGATCTGAAAGTCTGGGAGAGTGAAACCTGTTGTTCCTCAGGTGTTATACCCTGCAGTCTCTGCTTTTCAAAAAAGTCTTTGATATTGGATCGTTCTGGCCCTGGTGACCAAGTTTTCTGTCCTGTTTTAAGCAGAGTCGATGTGAGGTCATCTGACTTCTCTGACTCCATCTTAAACTTTGTAACATGATAGTTTAAAAATACAATGATTTATCAAAGTCCAGCCCTCACAACCGTCTGACTCAAGGCTCCTAGTTGAATTTGACAGCTTCCAAACACATTGGATTTGGAATGCCAACTGACAGTGGGATGATGGAATGAATGCACCTGGTTTTGCTTCAGTGATTTCCCAGTTAATCACCAAAGCGACAATGAGAAAAAGAGCAATTAATCGCTATCGATTAGTCTATAACAGACGGAGACATATTCCACTTACCACATCATGTTCACATGGTGGATGGGACCATGGATTCAAGCATTTTTATAAGACAACACTAATTATTGTGAAATGGAAGTCTCACTCAGAAATGCCACAAGGATGGCTGGCGTGAAAAATGGAAATGTCACACAGGTGCAGGATAGCTTTTCTGAAGTGAGGGAGCTTTATCCTTTATTCGTGGTCCATCTGGTGCTGATCTGGTGGATATAAAAATTGGGTCGACATTTCTATCCTTCAGCACGGACGGGCACTCAATTAACTGGGATTGGCGTAAAGGGACTTGTATCAAGGACAGTATCGCAGTACTGTGAACGGAGGCAATTTCGATAGCCTGTTTACTCGGCATTATTGAAGGAGCCTTTGCTGATTTCCAAAGCGTCGCTAACAAGAAATCAGCCTGTATCAGCTGCGAGGCGCTCACGTTGTTGCTCTACGTGGTGCAGGTCTGGCCCATACCCCACTTCTGCGCTGTGGCGGTCACCCGAGCCATTTTCCGCTTTATCTGGGGATCTAAAATGGACCGGGTCCGGAGGGACACGATGTTCAAACCTCTGAATAAGGGCGGCAAAAATGTACCCAACGTGGCCCTCATCCTGATGACTACCTTCGTGTGCGGCTGCATCAAACTGTGTGTAGACCTCCAGTACGCAAACTCCAAGTGTCACTACGTGCTGAGGCTCTATCTGTCCCCGGTGTTGCGAAGAATAGGCCTGGTCACATTGCCGCGGAACGCTCCATGCAGTTGGACCTTCGTGGAACAGTTCCTGTGGAAAAACGCCTTTGAGCACCAATCCATCAGGCAGTGGTCTGCACAGAATGTCCTCAAGGGCCTACGGGAAAAGGAGACGGTGGATCCTGTCAGATGGTTCCCCGAGCAGACCGCCAAAGTCATTTTGTGGAATGCCTCATTACCGGAACTTTCAAACAAGCACCAAGATGCAGCTCGGCTGGTGGTGAGAAGGGCCCTCCCCGTCAGATCCTTCCTGCACGCCCGAAGTCTCACCCCCTCCGCACAATGCCCCCGCGGTGGCTGTGGTGGTGAAGAGACAGTTGCCCACCTCCTTCTGGAATGTGTCTTTGCAAAGCAGGTGTGGAAAGAGATGCAGTGGGTTTTGTCGAGGTTCATCCCAAGCAGCTCTGTAACACAGGAGTCTGTGCTCTACGGGCTGTTCCCAGGGACGTACACCGAGATAAACATCAACTGCTGCTGGAGGACTATCAATTCGGTGAAAGACGCCCTTTGGTCTGCCCGAAACTGGCTGGTCTTCCAGCGCAAAGAGTTGTCCACGACCGAATGTTGCAGACGGGCACATTCCAAGGTACAGGACTAAGTGCTGAGGGACGCACTAAAGCTTGGGGCAGCCACAGTGAAGGCTCAATGGGGAAAGACCACAGTATAAGGTCTTCCCACCAAGTTGAACTGAGGGGCTGGATCCATGGTTAACCCCTCAACTGTACCGGGAAAATATTCGTGTGCTGTAAAATGTATATGGCATGAAAAATGAAATGGAAGGGTTGTGAGGCAACTCACTCCTGTATTGAAGGAAACTGACCTCCTTTGCACTGTTTGTATTTTTTGACTTGGTGCTGTTTGTAATGTATTTTTAACAGATTTTTATGAATAAAGTATATTTTGGGAAAAAAAATCAGCCTGTAAGATCGCCCTCTGCCTTTAATCCAGAAGAGTATCCCATTAACTGCTAAGAAGGAGCTGTGAATAGTGTCACACGAGCGGCTCACTAGTTTCTTGTAAATTAAGATTTCTCTTGAAAAAGTGAAGGGGTGCGAAGTGGTGGCCAAGGTTAACCGTGCCTTACATCTGATTTGTAGCAGAATGAATATGTCATGTACCCGACCAGCTTGCTGGTAGCAAGTAGTTCACTCTAATATCGATGATGTATATAGTCTGTTCCAACAGTCCCTTCACTGAGGCAATCTCTGATACAGTGTGGTTGCAGCTTCCTTCCTCATATCACATTAAACACACCCCTCACACTCTGTGGTCAATCTTTGTACCGAGATCCTATAAAACTTCCTGACCTGGTGTTTCCTCTGTGTGTGCAACCTGGAAGATCCGAAAATAAATCCTGCCACTGTCAAATCCTGCTCAATTTGCTGTGAAACTGACGAGAATGCTCCCGAAGGTGAAATGGGCATAAATGAGAGTAAACAATCTGAGATCAAGGCAAGCACTGAATTCAAGTTTCAACTCAATCAACCATCCATGCACCTCAGGCACAGCATAGCTGAAAATCTGCAATCTGAGAAGCTTTTACATTTTTAATGTGATTTATACTTATTCCAAAAGTGTATTAAAAACATCAAAGTATAGCCTAGATCTCAGTGAAGTGACATTTTTTTTTAAAGCTCAAAAATTTCAATAAAACGCTTGCAAAATGGTTGTCTCCTGCTGTGCCTCGGGTTTCTTGGTCATTTAAGTGGAGACTGCGCAAGAGTAATTGCAGAAAACTGGCTGATGAGGTTCTGTAAGTTGGGCTGGGGACAGTTTTCTGTGGGGAATTATGTTGTGAAAGGAGGGAACAATACACCGTAAAGGATTCAGAAAACTCTATCATCTTATACTTACTTATGTAACTCATTAACGTCCTAAATTCCGCTATCCTTTAGGCTATATTGGTTGCAATATGGAGGAAACTCAAGTTTCATGTGCACAGGGTAAAAGGTAATAATATCACATACAAGTATTCTAGCTGTCTTTTTGATACAGAAACTCGAGTGAAAGATGCCTAGTGTTAAGCTGCAATGAGGCATGAATCATTCTCCCCGTGTTGTAAAGCCAAGAACATGTAGATAAACGCAAAATACTGCAGATGCTGGAAATCTGAAACACAAACAAAGAAATGCTGGAATCACTCAGCAGGTCTGGCAGCATCTGTGGAAAGAGAAGCAGAGTTAACGTTTCGGGTCAGTGACCCTTCTTCAGACCCGAAACTGACCCGAAACGTTAACTCTGCTTCTCTTTCCACAGATGCTGCCAGACCTGCTGAGTGATTCCAGCATTTCTTGTTTTTGTTTCAGATTTCTAGCATCCGCAGTATTTTGCTTTTATATTAGATTGTTTAATAGTTGCCCATGGGCAGCTTTGTGAAAATAATCTTTACCTGGTGCCAATGCAATCTTCAGGTCTTTTATGTGTCAAGAAAACACTATGTGCCAAATGAGAAATATTACTTTCCTCTATTGAAAACTTACATTCGACTTTTAATGGGAAAAATCCGACAGTAACTTTTAAAAAACAAGCAGTCAGATGGCCACTGCAACTTGCATCTGAAATACCAGGAGATTGAACTGGAGACAAGAAGTCTAACAAGAAGCCCAGTCAGAACAATGGCTTGCTCGAAGTGATTGAATTACCTAAAATGGCTTAATTAGCACAGCAGTCAAGGCAATCCTCACATCTTGAGCAAACCACCCCTCCAAGTGTAAAGTGACATCCTGGGGCCTGTGGAATCTTGAATTTCATTAGAAGGCTCTAGATAAACCTGAAGCAACCATGCGACTGTCTGTCCATCTCTTTGTTACACAGACAAAGAGACAAGCAGTAACTGAATGGGCAGCAGCAGAGAAGGCTGCAGGCCTCCCTTTCTCTCTCCCCAGAAAACATCAAGTTTGAAAACCTGCTTTGACTGGGAGACCCTTCAAGCATGCAGACTGCTACAGCTAGGGTTCAAGGGAAGAGAATCAAATACAATTCTGCCTTCAGGAAAACCCTGAGCAAAGCAAGCCGACCACTTTGACCAGCGAGGACTTCAACAATACAGCTTCAGCTGAGGACTACCGATTCATCCACTTCACTGTGTATTTAAGTTCCATTTATCCTGGACTTTAATCCAACCACCAAATTTATTTTTCCCTCTGTCATCTATTTGTGTGTGTGTGATTCTTGTGTGAAGGTGTGTGTGAATGTGTAGCATTTTTTAAAAGTATTTTTAAATCAAGATTAGAGTGTTAAGTATAATAAACTTACCTCTTTCTTGTTTAAACTCAAGAAAACCTGTCCAAATGGTTCTTTGACGATCACATTCAAGGAAAAAGGTAAAACAGTCATGGAGGTGGTAAGCACAACCATTATTTAAAAGGAATAAACTATGTTGCGGTCAAATAAGAGGAAGGGCAAGAGAGGGGAACCTGAGACCCCCTCTTCACCTGGTGATAACAGATGTTACGTTGTGGGTCCAGTTTACACCTTCCTTGATGGCTCAATGATCAAATGTGCGACTGTTGCAGATGTCAGATACCTTTCAGTGCCTTGTCCAGTTCCCCTTTTTCTCTTGTGTGAGTCTCATCAATCAGGGAGCATCTGCATGCTGTCTGACGATAACAAACATTGTAGCTGAGCTCAGTCTGTCCTTCTCCCAATATCCATGCATATTCCCTTTCCAATAGGGGTCACAGTAGCAAACAGGATCAGGAACCTTAACTGACTTTCCACATAATAAAAGCAAAATACTGCAGATGTTGGAAATCTGAAATAAAACCAAAAAGTGCTGGAAATACTCAGCAGGTCTGGCAGCATCTGTGGAGAGAGAAGCAAAGTTAACGTTTCAGGTCAGCGACCTTACATTTCGACCGTTGCCAGTTCTAATGAAATAGGTTTTCAGCAAATAAAGTGGGGGTGGGGCAAGAGATAACAAAACGGAAGGTGTTGATGGGACAGAGGGTCACAGAAAATAACTGACATGAAGGTCATGGTGTGGTGAAAGACAAAGCGTTAGTGCAGAGAGGGTGTTAAATGACAGAATAATGAACAGCCCCAGCCAAAAGCACAAACATGAAGAGCACAAACAGGCACATGGTAAAAAAATTAATGATGAAACCAACTAAAATAAAAGAAGAAGAAAAAAGAAAACTAAAAATACAAAAGGGGGCAGTCATGCTCTGAAATTATTTAACTGAGTATTCAGACCGGCAGGCTGTAGCGTGTCTAACCGGTAAATGAGATGCTGTTCTTCGAGCTTGCTTTGATGTTCACTGGAACACTGCAGCAAGACCAGGACAGAGATGTGGGCATGACAGCAGAAGTGAGTGTTGAAATAGCAAGTGACAGGAAGCTCGGTCATAGTCTAAGGATACGGGGTAAACCTTTCAGGACTGAGATGAGAAGAAATTTCTTCACCCAGAGAGTGGTGAGCCTGTCGAATTCACTACCACAGAAAGCAGTTGAGGCCAAAACATTGAATGTTTTCAAGAGGAGTTAGATATAGCTCTTGGGGCGAAAGGGATCAAAGGATATGGGGGGAAAGCGGGAACAGGTTACTGAGTTGGATGATCAGCCATGATTATAATGAATGGCAGAGCAGGCTCGTATTTTTGGACTGAGCAGAGATGTTCCACAAAGCGATCACCCATTCTGCATTTGGTCCCCCCAGTGTAGAGGTGACTGCATTGTGAACAGCAAATACTGTACACTAAATTGAAAGTAGAAACATAGAAACATAGAAAATAGGAGCAGGAGTAGGCCATTCGGCCCTTCGAGCCTGCTCTGCCATTCATTATGATCATGGCTGATTATCCAACTCAGTAACCTGTTCCCACTTTCCCCCCATATCCTTTTATCCCTTTCACCCCAAGAGCTATATCTAACTCCTCTTGAAAACATAGAATGTTTTGGCCTCAACTGCTTTCTGTGGTAGCGAATTCCACAGGCTCACCACTCTCTGGGTGAAGAAATTTCTTCTCATCTCAGTCCTGAATGGTTTACCCTGTATCCTTAGACTATGACCCCTGGTTCTAGACTCTCCCACCATTGGGAACATCCTTCCTGCATCTACCCTGTCAAGTCTTGTTGGAATTTTATAGGTTTCTATGCGATCCCCCCTCACTCTTCTGAACTCCAGCGAATATAATCCTAACCGACTCAATCTCTCCTTGTACACCAGTCCCACCATCCCAGGAATCAGTCTGGTAAACCTTCACTACACTCCCTCTATTGCAGGAACATCCTTCCTCAGATAAGGAGACCAAAACTGGACACAATATTCCGGGTGTGGCCTCACCAAGGCCCTGTATAATTGCAGCAAGACATCCCTGCTCCTGTACTCGAATCCTCTCACTATGAAGGCCAACATACCATTGGCCCTTTTAACCGCCTGTTGCACCTGCATGCTTACCTTCAGCGACTAGTGTACGAGAACACCCAGGTCTCACTGCATATTCCCCTCTCTCAGTTTATAGCCGTTCAGATAATAATCTGCCTTCCTGTTTTTGCTACCAAAGTAGTACAAGTTAATCGCTGCTTCACCTGAAAGGATTGTTTGGGGCCTTGGTTAGTGAGGAGAGAGGAGGTAAAAGGTAAAAGGAGGTATTACACCTCCTGTGATTGCATGGAAAGGTGCTGTGGGAAGGGCACGAGGTATCAGGGGTAATGGCGAGGTGGACCAGGGCGTTGCGGAGGGAAGGATCCCTTTGGAATGCTGACAAGGGAGGAGAGGGGAGGATGTGGTTAGTGGTAGCATCACACTGGATGTGGCAGAAATGGGGGAGGATGATCCTTTGGATGTGGAGGCTGGTGGGGTGGGAAGTGAGGACAAGGGGAACGTTGTCACGGTTCTGAGAGGGAGGGGAAAGGGTAAGAGCAGAGGTGCGGGAAATGGACCAGACACGTTTGAGGGCCCTGTCAACCACAGTGGGGGAATCCTTGGTAAAGGAAAAAGGAAGACATATCAGAAGCGTTGTTGTGGAAGGCTGCATCATGAGAGTAGATGTGTTGGAGATGGAGAAACTGGGAGAATGGAATGGAGTCCTTACAGGAGGCAGGGCGTGAGGAAGTGACTTTCCAACTCCCTTACCTGAGATTTTGAAGGCAAACTACAGCAACCTTATTCCGATCTGGCTAGGATTAGCTAAGTACACAGCCCAGCATTCGAACTTTTGTCCCATGTGAATATGTTTTGAAGGACACTATTACTTAGAAATCTCTCGAACAAAGAGATTTCAAGGCTGTTGTCTAGAATACAATTTCCTGGCATTTTTCCAATCTTACAAAAGACAGAAACAGTGTCAAGAGCTGTGCACTATTTAAAGCTATAACTCAACGCATGAGTTCCCAGCACTTTTTCGTGTTTTGTATTCCTTAAGGGACGTTTGAGAAATCTATTATTTCTTAAGTTGCAAGCTGGCTACCAATTGATCAACTGCTTACTAATTCATCAACTTAGTCGAACAACAGGATTTCTTTCACTGAAGTGACAATGCCCTCCCCCTTTCGATTATCCCCATGCAGAGAGCAGAACAAATAAATCTCCCCTTATCTCCCGGAATATTACAACACGTGGCTTGGCAAGCATTTCTTTTCTGACAGATGGATGGAAGAAAGCACGAACATCTCCCCATCAACATTGATGAGCAGAGACCTTGGTTCCTCCTAGGTCCTTGGGGCATTTTTCCTTTCGCCCTACATTCTGAGTTAATATTTCAGGAATCTACAAGTGTCAAATTATTACCAGTCTCAGCACCTGGTGCAAGATTAAGATGCTTTCATTTTTACCCATCGGAGCAGATACTCATCAAGGAAGAAAAACCCAACATCCCAATGAAGGTTCAAAACCAGACACTTTTTGATGGGGTAGGTGGGGATTTCTTTCGAGTCTTAGATAAGTTTAGGCTCTTTAGTGCTAAAGTGAAGACCCTTCGCCAATTTGATTTCATCCTTCTGAATGCCAAATATATTGTCTTCCCACTATGGTATTCAGCTATTTCGAAAGGTACCTTCATACTCCATGAGTTTAGTGTCATTATGAAGGGAAATGGCTTGAAACGGTTGCCAAATTTGAAGGATGAAATCAGAATCAAAGTCTGAACTGATTGGAAGCAGAGTGACACTCTTTTCTCTACAGAATTGACTTTTCCTTTTTTTCCAACTTAAATTGCTATCATTGACATGTTCTGCAGGAGTCAAGAAGCAGTTGTGTTTACGACACTGCCAACAATTGCATGTCTACCATCCCAACCTGCTATAGAGCTTCATTTCAGGCTTAAAGGATTGCAAAGTCCACCTAGAAATGGCATCAGATTGAAGCCAATGCCACGTTTTATGTTTCACTGAATAACAGCAACTGCATTTACATACAAACTGCACTCAAACAGGCAGTTTAGTCCAACTAGTAAAGCTGTCCTCCACAAGAGCAGTAATGCATCTGCAAGAGAAAGTGTAATGCATAAACAACATAACTGCAAACACAGATTGGAATAGTGCTGAAGATGGTTTCCTGTGTGCAGTAACATTCGTTCAACGTTAAGTCGGCACAGTGACACTGGGCTGAAGTTTCTCTAAATATAACTGTGAAGGCAATGTTAATGCATGTCCCTGGAGACACCCGGCAATGGGAAATGAGCAGTCTAATGTATTTATCAGAGATTGCAGGCAAAATGGGCCTTGATGCTAGACATTAAGGATAATTAGGTCTGACAAATTGCTTCTGCTTTGATTCAAACATTCTTACATGTGGTTCCATTAAATCAAGGTTCTCCCCACCCCACCAAACTGGTACTGGCTCCATCGTGAGTTCATTCAACTCACTCTGCCAACACTGTGTATGACAGCTGTGCTGGCTAATAGACCCCTGGAGGTGACTCGCATTAAATCTTCATTTCCTTAATCAAATAAATAAGATGTGCAGTTACCTTGAGGATACGACTAGACATCCCCAGTAGCTAACAGCCTGTGTTTATCTGATTTCCTTTCACTGCCCAGGAGCACAAATTGTGAAATGATAAAAGAACAATTAAAGCGCATCTCCAAATGTGGAGTCATAACTGCAAGCACAGACTGGAACAGCATGAATGACAGTATCCTGCATACACTAATTAACATTTATCAACTGGGCGCCGAGTGTCATCTCACAGTGAGAGCTCAGGCAGCACAACGCAGTTCCATTGCAGTCAATGGAATGAAATATAACAGGCGGCCGATCTGATAACGCCTGTTTTGCGCCATAGCCCGAGATGAATTTCTGCTCCAATGTCTTAGGTCTAGCAGGGCTCTGATGCATCACACGTTCTAATAAAATCCCACTGCACAGTATCATCTCAAAGCATTGTAGATTCATTCAGCAAAAATTGCGTGACTGAAAGAAGCACTTAACTGCTAAGCTACCAATCAGATGCACGATCAGTAATAAACTGTAAACATATCAAAAAGTACCAAGCAGCAACCAGCAGAAATCTGAGCAATCAAATTCGTCAATTTTTTCACATATTTTCAGTGGAAATTTTCTTAATTCAAATCAGAGCTCGAAGTAATTGTCATCAAAAAAGGATTTACATTTATGTAGCAACTTTCACCATCTCAGAATGTCCCAAAGCACTTTACAGTCAATGAAATACTTATGAAGTACAGTCACTGTGGTGTTTCACACATTACAACAATCAATTTTTACAGCATGATTCCACAAGCAGCAATGAGATAAATGACCAGATAACCAGCTTTCGTGATGTTAGTGGAGGGATAAATATTGGCCAGGTCTGGGGGAGAACTCCCCTCCCCTTCTTTGAAATAATGCCATGGAATCATTTATGTCCACCGGAGTGGGGCAACGGGGCTTGGTTTAATGCATCACCTGAAAGTTGGCACCATCAACAATGCAGCACTCCCTCAGTACACTCAAGTATCTGCCTAGATTCTCTTCTGAGGGTTGCCTTGAAGGTCTCCTGGGCTCGACAGAAAAATGACCTCTCGCCTTCTGTCAACCTCCGTCACTAAGGCCTCCAGAGGTGCATCCATGAACCTAGGAGCCCTTTCTTTTCCCAGCTGCTAATTTGTGCAGCTTCTGCTTACAGTCAGTATCAGTACAGGCAGACAGCAGCATTTCCCTTCCACTGAATGCAGATCCCTATTAAGAGGAACAGACTGCCTTTAAGAGGATCACGCTGGCTTCCCCTCCCGATATCAGCACACACTGCTGGGCTCCCTGCTGAATGTTGAGGCAGCCAGCAGCATGCTGCCACTCAGGCTAATGCTACTGTCATGCCCAGTAAAGACACATCATATTCTGACTTTTAAGATACAAACATTATCAATGTTTACTCTTTAAAGTTGACTTTTCCTTTAAGAAAGTGGACAATGTGCTGCAAGATGGCCACTGAAGGTCAGATTCTCTGGTTTGTGTATTCAAAAACTGTCTCACTATCTCGAAAGGACACGTTCCAGAATAAGAGGTGTCGACTGCACCCATCCTGAAACCATAAAGAGATATTCCTGAATTGAATGGATTTCTTCTGAGACAAAGAAGATATTAAGTAGACACATCATAGCAGAATTATACTCATCCAAACATGAATAGATAGCCATGGATTCCACATCCTGGTCCATTGTGTGGTCACACGAGCGAGAAGACCATGTGCCAACTAACAGAAACTCGATTTTGACCTTAAAAGGTAACCCTTTGGAGAGACAGGGAGAGATCACAGAAGGAGTCCAGCCAGGGGCTGTGGAAAGATCCAGCCTAAACATGAAGACAAAGCCCTGCTGCTAATTCTACACTTCAACTTGATGCAGCAGAGAACTGAAAGTGACCACCATCTCTAGTCTGAAATCTTAACCATCCAAAATCTGCAGCACCTCAACAAGTTCAAGACTACAAATACCCAGGCCTGCAACTTTAAAAGAGGCTGTCCTACGTAAACCACAAATAGCTACCACATCTTGAACTTTTACCCTTTACCTTCTATCTACTCCTGAGAGTGCATGTGAGAGTGAATTCATCCGTGAATGGTGTTGCGAACATTTCGGGGAATGAATACTGTTCAATAAATAGTTAATCTTCTGTTTTAAACTTAGAAGAAAACCTGTCACTGTCTGTTTATTTGGTGAGTAAAACACTCAGGGTCTAACAAATCATTTTAAACAAAACACGATTGTAGCCAGTTGGGAGGTGAACAGTGGGAACCTCCCACATCCCTGACCACCTGTCTGTAACTCTACAAACATGTAAACAAGGAGGCAACACCATATTTGTGCGCTGCCTACATCAATGGGAACAGGCACAGGCAGATCCTTGAAATACAAACCCCACATCTGAAAACAGGCCTTAATGAATTTTTAGCCCACAGACTCCTCATTGCCCTCTGTATGAACCCAGTGTCAACAGCGATTGAACTTTGCAGCCTTAAAGGGACACTCACATGGTGGTTCCTGCTTTTTATAAAACAATGTTTTCTCTGGTGTAGCTTGAGCAGCACTGTGAAAATCTCTTCCCTCATCACCTTCTGAGCATTGAATTGCAATCTGAACTGCGATTAAAAAACACCCAAAGCAAGTGTTTGCCACTAGCAAACATCACTGAAATGAAATGGCATATATTAACCCCTTTAAGTACTGAATGTCTTTTGGAACGGCATGTTTGTTTACTGCCATAAATTATTGCTCTCTTCTGAAGAAAATTCAGAAGGGGTTGAAGTATGGCAGCATCACTGTGGATATGATACATGAGTGTATTTTTAAAATTAGGTTTGGCAGCCAAGCTGGGATTGAATATGAGGAAACATTTACGTGTCGGCAGTGTAGAACTGGGGGAAGTCCCTGTTTGCACTGAAAGCTGCAGTCAGAACCATTCCTGTTGGTATTGATTAAACTATTATATTTTATTAATTGCTCTGACTGCCTCAAACCAGAAACAAATTTAAAACAAACGGTGGCTGGAGGCAGGCCTGCCCTTTGAACTCTGCCAAATGACTACCCATGGGGAGTGCCTCAGGAATGGGCCACCCTTCCAACTTGCCCCCTTGCAGTGGGAGGTGTCTGGACTTGACTCAGTCCAGAAACGTACCTGAGATTGGGAAGGTGGAGTTCAAGGCCTCCTATAGATTTGGGAACATGCCTACCCAAAACAGCCTGATACTGAAACTACACAGGAACTCACAGACATCCATCTGAAGCTCAAACCTGCTGAAGCAGCCCAGGATTCCTCGACACTGCTCGGCTCAGAGCCAAATTAAATATTACAAATAATGGAGAATTACAGAGAAAAAGCATAAGCGATGATAAATTAATCATGCTGTTTCTGTAACTGCTCAATTTTAAAGGCAATATTACCTCAATTCTTATTCATCACATAAACTCTGAAAGACAAATTAATTATTGAAGCAGTTCAAGGCTTAGGCTTCTTTCTAGTCAGAGTAAATCGAAATGGATTATCTTGCATGGAGATTGTACTCCTTGAGCGTCCTGTTCAATATTTATCCATCAGCTGACATCACAAAAAAAGATGCTCTGGCTATTGTCACATTACTGTTTGTGGGATCTTGCTGTGCAAATTTGCTGCCACTTTCCCTAAATTGCAGGAGTGAGTACATTTCAAAAAGAACTTAATTGGTTGTAAATCACTTTGGGAGATCCTGAGGTCATGTCAAGTGCTCGATAAATTAGGAATGTCAACTGTGCTTGAATGTATTCCTAGAGGTTCATCACATGTCTTCCCATCTCCAACAACTGTGCCCAAACAGCCTTGTCTCCCTATTTCCAGTAATTCTAGAATTAATAAATGAAGGTGTTCAAAGAAAATGAAAAAAAAAAATCAATTTTTTCATGCCCCTGTGATGTTTCTCCTGGGTTTTTGACAGCAGTGTCAAAGAGATTAATCTTCAATATGTGGAGACTCCAGGACAATCCTGCAGGATTAGCAACCTTAATAGAAAGGCAAGTCCACATAAACTGCAATATAATACTGTTTGGCTTATTTTAGCGGCTGAGTACAACATCTTTGTTATTTCTGCTGCATTTATTCCTCATGAAAATTACATCTCTGATCACAAAAGAAAGAAACGGGGCAGCTTTAAAGCCTTTGGGGGAGGCCAGCCCTGTCACATAACTATAATTACGGAGATTTCAACCCTTTTCTGTTCAAACAGCCCCACTTCTTCTTCCTTCTTCATTCCATTGCTGTGTCCATCTGCCATTCATCATATGAGCAACCCCTTGAATCTATTTAATGATGGAGAATTGATTTAGCTGAGGAATGAACTGATAGAGACAACTTCAGCCACTACACTAAATATTTTCTTTTTTTTTTAGCTTTGTCTTAGAGCACTGCAGGTCCAGGAAAGAGAAAGAAAAATGATTTGAAATGAAAAATGAAATGAATTCCCAATTAAAAAGCGGGTGAAAGAACACAAATGGAATAAAGTTTTCAGGGAGAGCATGAAAGGATGTGGAAAACCAGGATAAGAAAAGTGTGTGTGGGGGTGGAGCGGAGGGGGGGGGGGGGGGGGGGGATAAAACACACAGATGAGCAGAGAAAAAGGAGAGAAAATAAAACAGAAATTACTGAAAATGACAGAGAAAATAAATATAAATATGAAAGGGAGAAACAGGATTGGGGAGGGGACTAGAAGTTAATCTCCAGACAGCAACATCTCAACCTGTCAATCTGCGACTTCCAACAGAGAATTGCTGGATCAGCAGAGAATACAGAGTTACCCCAAGCCATTCTCCCATGCCTATTAGTTGGTAGCTCAACAGTGGCATTGGCAGAGGCTGAGTAGTATGTCTCCTCCCTGTCCCCCATACATCAGTCAGCCAGGAGAAGGCATGAGGTTACATGCGGTCTCTATTAAGACTATTGCACCATTTCTAGAGTTCTTGCTAGATGCCCAGCAACTGTCATTGAAATCTTTGCCAGAACGTCTATTGGCTCTACTGCCATCTTGCCATATTTTAACATCTTTTCAGGTACAATTATAATCCGACTGTTGTGCCAAAGCGAAGTGTTTTCCATGCCGCTTTGTCCTGGATAGTGTTGAACTTCATAAGTGTTGTTGCAGCGACACTCACCCAGGCAAGTAGAGAGTATTCTACCACATTCTGACCTGTGCCTTGTCGGGGATGGAGAGGCTTTGGCGAGTCAGGAGGTGAGTCACGTTCCACAGAATATTCAATAACAAAAACAAGCATTTATATAGCACCTTCAATGTAGTAAAAACACCCCAAGATACTAACAGGAGTGTTGGCAAACAAATTTTAAGACCAAGTCACATGAAGAAATATTAGGATAGATGACCAAACTCTTGGTCAAAGAGGTAGGTTTTAAGGAGCATCTTAAAGGAGGAGAGAGAGAGAAAGAAAGGGAGACAGGGGCAGAGGGATTTAGGGAGGGAATCCCAGAGGTTAGCACCTTGGCAACTGAAGTCATGGCTGCCAATGGTGGAGTGATGAAAATTGGGGATGCACAAAAGGCCTGAATTTGATGAGTGCAGACATTTCAGAAGGTTGTAGGGTTGGAGGAGATTACAGAGTGAGGGGAGTGGGAGGTCATGGAGGGAATTAAAAATGAAGATGAGAATTTTGAAGTTGAGGCATTGTCAGAAAGGGTGCCAATGTAGGCTATTGAAGGGTGAACTGGATTTGGTGCAAGTTAGAATACGGACATCAGAATTTTGATTGAGTTCAAGTTTATGCAGGGCGGTAGTGGAGGGCTGGTCAGGAGAGCACTGGAATAGTCTAGAGGTAACAATGGCGTGGATGAGGGTTTCAGCAGTAGATGAGCTGAGGAAGGGGCAATGATATGGAGATGGAATTAGTTGGTCTTGATGATGGAGCAGATATGTGGTCGGTAGCTCATCTCGAGGTCCCATATAAAACCAAGGTTGCAAATGGTCTGGTTCAGCCTCATGCAGTTGCCCGGGTCAGGGATGGAGCTAGTGGCGAGAGAACAGAGTTTCTGGCATGGACTGAAGACAATGGCTTTTGTATTCCCAATACTTAGCTATAGAAAGTTTCTGTGCACCCAGTACTGGATGTCAGATAAGCTGTCTGCCCATGCAGAGACAATGGAGAGGTTTAGAGAACTGGTGGTGTTAGAGCTGGATCTCAACAGCATCCATGAGTTTGGATGATGTTGTTGAGGAGCAGCATGTAGAAGACCTGCTCCAGTAGCCACAGCATTTATATGATCACTCCAGTTGAGTGACTGGTCAATTCAGGGTGAGGGGAGGCTCATGTAAAGCAGAAACACTGGCATAAATCTACTGGGCCTCATTCCTCTCAGCAGAGAGATCAGCTGCCCACTGCTTGCCAGCTCTGCCACATTTGAATGTCACGGATGGTGAAGGAGGGGAAGGCGGGGAAGGCGAGAGCAGTGCACCCAGTCAATTCTCATTTCTACTGCCTCATGTGCCAGCAACCTCAAGAACCACTGGTCAAGGGGCAGTGATATTACAGTTGTTGTGGGAGAGGGTCTGGAATTGGGCACTTAGCTCCCATGATTTCCACCCTTACTTCCTTCAGATGCATCCAATCCAGATAGGGTGACCTTTCAAATTGAGCACTTCCAGCCATCTACGTACTTCCTCTTTAACTATTTTTATCCTATCTGATTTACCGACCCCTCCTCCTTTATTGTGATATTTTGGAAGAAAAATGAGGAGAGGCAACATAAATTAAATGGTTCAATTTAAAAGGTGCAAGAACAGATATACTGGGGACTTTACACTCAAGGATCTTTGAAGTTGGCAGGACAAGTTGATAAAACTATTAGGAAAGCATACTGGATTCTAGCCTTTATAAATGGAGGCATTGGATACAAAAGCCAGGAAGTTATGCTAAACCTTTGTAAATCACTGGTTAGGCCTCAGCTAGAATATTATGCCCAATTCTGGGCACCATGCTTTCAGAAAGATGTAAAGGCCTTGGAGAGGGTTCAGAGGAGGTTTATCAGAACTATACCACGGATGAAGAACTGCAGTTATGCAGAGAGACGAGGGACGCTGAGATTCCTCTCCTTACAACAGGCAAGGGTAAGTGGGGATTTAATAGAGGTGTTAAAAATCATGAGTTTTGACACAGTAGCGAGGGAGAAACTGTTTTGACTGACAGGTCGATCGATCACCAGAGTACAAAGATATAAGATCATTCAGAAAAGAACCGGGAGAAAATTAAGACACGTTTTGTATACAGCGAGTGTGATCCGAGTTGCATTGCCTGAAATGGTGGTGAAAAGGGAAGAGGAAATAATTGCAGGCCAGTACAGGCACGGTGGGCTGAATGAACTCCTTCAATGATGTACAGTTTTCAAGTCGGATCAGAGGGCATGGATTTAGATTGGCAAAGTGCACATTCAGGACTGACTAAAACAAACTTCTTAACTCAGTGATGAAAAAAAATGAACGAATCTGCCACGCAGGGTGGCAAAAACAACACATTTTACAGTATGTTGGAACATCGCACCTGAGCAGCAACCACAGGGTGTGAATTTAAGATCTTCACTCAAAGGACCAAGGGAGAGGTTAGGAGAGTTGGAAGGACATGGAATACCTGACCTGATACAATGGCAAAGCAGAATTCATAGCTATCTTAATGGGTGGACATATTTTTGTTGTGTTTTTATAGCGGTACAGAGAGAGCAGCAAAGGGACTGTGTCTTTCAGTCGGCGGAGGCACCTTGACCGTAAAATTCTACCATTTTCCGTTAGACTGGAAGAAATTGGTTATGAAACAAACCAGTTTAGTTATATTGAAATGGAACTGTTCATCCTTAACTTTGTGTGCAAAGTAAAATGAATGCACACTTTTACTTGACTGCTTAATAATTCACAATCTAAATTCTTAATTCTTTATCTGTCTCTCTCTCTCACACACGTTCTGGTTCCCAGTCCCTCTTGCTGCGTACCTACATTGCAAATGACAAGACTCAACCTTCAGGCAGAATTGTTTTTCGAGATAAGGGCGGAGAGAGAAGGAGATCCAAAGAGAAAAATGTTGCGGGAAAGCTGAGACGGAAGAGCAAATGGATTGTGAAGTAGGAAGACTTCACAATGAGAATTCAAATAACCCTTCCATCCGCTGCACACAACTCATTGGATTTAAGCTGGCATTTTGCAGACTGCTAAATGCGATCTGAGTGGACACTCTCGGAAATAAAGCCAATAAATGGTTAATACCGAACAGGGGGTGGAGGTACTGCTACAATGCGCATTCAAAACAGATACTTAAATTATACTTTAACAGAACGTGCACTTTAATAAATTAGCAATGCGGAAAAGGCAGGATCGAAAAAAGGTTCACTTATTGCCTGCGTTTCTGCAGTTGCATTCCCTTCTCTTCCCGGCTAATTTGGGGCAAGCAAAGATGACAACTCAGGTTGGAGGGGTGATAGGAGCGTCTGAGGGCTGGTCCTAGTGTCTCTTCGACCCTCCCGGAGCATTGACGTTTCCTGTACTAACCCAGTAACCCAGCCTCCTGCAATGTCCCACAGTCTATCTGTCAGGCTGCAAGAGCCAGCACGTGTGTAGTGGAGCCCGCTGTCCAACACAGACACACACACAACAGAGCTGCTGCAAGTCACAAGAAGAAATGAAGCCAGAGAGTTTCACTTAGGAGCCTTCCCAAAAACCTAAAGCTGGCGACGAGCATTCCCGAGATGGACAGCTCATGAGTAAAAATATATATTTGTCTCTCTCTCTCGAGAACATGCACTGAGCTGCTGGATGTTGGAAGATCCACGAACTCCTGATTCCGGACTGATAGCTGGGAGAGAAAGAGAAGCTTTCAGACAGCCAGTGCTGTCACCATGGACCTCAATCTCCTGAACGTGTCTCGGAATGATTCTGGTGCAGGGAACGACACACAGGAGGTGGACACAAAGTTCTTGCAGCCCAAGTGGCAGATTGCACTGTGGGCCCTCGCCTACTCCACTATCGTGGCAGTGGCTATCTGCGGGAACCTGGTGGTCATGTGGATTATCCTGGCCCACAAGAGGATGCGGACGGTCACCAACTACTTCTTGGTCAACCTGGCTTTCGCCGAGGTCTCCATGGCTGCCTTCAACACGGTCATCAACTTCGTCTATGGCATCCACAACGAGTGGTACTTCGGCCTCGGTTACTGTCGTTTCCATAACTTTTTCCCCATCACTGCCATGTTCGCCAGCATCTACTCAATGACTGCTATCGCCCTGGACAGGTAAGCTTCCCAACATTTTTACAGTTCCACCAAATCCAACACTATTTTAGCATGTGTCGATCACTCGTCTAGTTATTTAGAAATCATTTCTCTCTCTGCACCTCACTACCTCTCGGTGTCTTTCTCTGCTTCTTCCTCTCATTATCTCTCACTCTGTCTCTGTCTTTCTGTGTCTCTCTATGTATAGAAAGGTCATTTGAACTGCGCACCATCTCCCTGATAAAGTGTCAGGATCCAGCCCAGGGCTTTTCCTGACTCACAGTCTTTTCACGGAGCTGCGGTCTGACATGATTCAACCAAACACTTCACCACATCAAATCATAACTGCAAAGTTCGGCGCCTTCTCTCACATCATTCCGAACACAGACACGGTGAATTGGAGTCGCCGACGGCTTCAGGGACGATGGTGTGTGCATGAATTTATGATCCATACCACTGCCAATCTTCCCTTTCTTTTGAGACTGAGTGTGACCGTGCTGCACAATTGCTCAGTCGCTGTGGGTGTCAGTTTACCTCTCTCGGTTACTCGGTGTGGGCAGAGGGGTTGCAATGTTGCTTTGAGGAACGAGCGAGTCACATTCAGGAGGAGCTGGCCAGCAATGTACCCAGCTCGGGGCTGCACAATCGTGCATTGGACTGTGCGCGGAGTACTAGACAATCCGCTTCCTGCAACATGCAGTCTTTCAAATGTAACCATTCCACCGAACCAACATTCACTTGTCACTGTTGCAGATACATACATATCACACACACACAAATACCAGCAAGTTTGTCAAAATGTATAAATGCTGAAAATCTAAAACAACAGCATGAAAATAATCTGTGAGAAATTGAGTTAACATTTCCGTCCAAACCCTTCAACAGATCAGACACCTGTGGGTGCAATCATACTGTGTGATTTTAGAAAGATGGACGTTAATGTTTTGTGAGAAATTGCGGGATTTGCTTCCTTTTAAAAGAAAATCATTTTTACTCCTTTAAACTAAGCATCTTAAAATGGTGAATATGTTGACCTATTTGTCACTGGTTTCAGCCCTGTCGTGATTTCCAAGACCATTCATTCTTGCTATAATCTTGCTATATGTTTTCTGCCCCTGTACTAACTGATGAATCCTTCGACTGGGAGTGGGAGAGCTCTCTGAAAACAGAACTGTGCCAATCCATTCCACTCTGGGCACATTTGTAGGTACAATTACCATTAAAGAGAGTTGGAGCTTCCTGCCACAAAAGTAGGTGACGCAGCTTATTTCACTTGAGAGCTATCAGACGAATCACACAATTGTCACAGCGCAGAAGGAGGCCATTCGGCCCATCATGTCTGCACCCTCTGTCCCAAACAGCAATTCACTTCGTTCCATTCCCCTCCTTCTCCCTGTAACCCTGCACATTCTTCCTTTTCATATAACAATCTAATTCCCTTTTGAATGCTTCAATTGAACCTGCCTCCACCACACTCTCAAGCAGTGCATTCCAGACCTTAAACACTTACTGTGTGAAAACGTTTTTCTTCATGTCGCTTTTGATTCTTCTGCCAATTACTTTAAATCTGTGCCCACTCCTTCATCCTTTCACTAGTGGGAACAGTTTCTCTCTATTTACTCTGTCCAAACCCCTCATGATTTTGAATACCTCTATCAAATCACCTCTCAGCCTTCTCTTCTCCAAGGAAAACAGTCCTAACTTCTCCAATCTATCTTCATACCTGAATTTTCTCATCCCTGGAACCATTCTCGTGAATCTTTTTCTGTACTCTCTCCAATGCCCCTCACATCCTTCTTCAGAACGAGACACAGTATTCCAGCTGAGGCTGAACTCGTGTCTTATACAAGTTCAACATAATTTCCTTGCTGTTGTACTCAATGCCCCTATTAATAAAGCCCAGGATGCTGTATGCTTTATTCACTACTCTCTCAACCTGTCCTGCCACCTTCAATGACTTATGCACATACACAGCTAAGTCTCTCTGCTCCTGTACCCCCTTTAGAAATGTACCCTTTGTTCTATATTGTCTCTCCCTATTGTTCCCATCAAAATGAATCACATCACATTTCTCTGCATTGAACTTCATCTGCCACCTGTCTGCCCATTCCACCAACTTGTCGATGTCTATTCGAAGCTTCCTCCCTGAGATAACACACTGCCTTTGCTGCTTGGTTTAGTTTCTCCCCATCGAAGATGATTGTGATGTGTGCAGAATTTAAGTCAATTGAACTCCTAATGAATTCATTTCCTTCCTCTTTGAAGTTTGAATCGAACCCGCTGACCACTAGCAGCAGATTAAGGTCTGTATTTGGAGATGTTTAACAGGTTGGACAAGAATTCCTCAAGTCCTTTTTTTATTAGCGGAATATATATGTTAAGCCGAGGTGGGGGAATTTCACACGTTTGTGGTTTCCAGCAAGATTGTTGAAAGCGTTGAGAAACATTCACGAGGGGTGGCGATTGGACCAAGTCTTTCTGCTGCTGACCAATGTCAGGGTACCTCTGGAATTTGTTGATTTACTCACTTCATAACACTTCCAATCTCACTTGCTGCAACAAATCTATGCCTTTATTTTACCATAGATGCAAAATGAGTTAAAAACGGATCTATGGCAGCTTGAGACAGAATTCCAGTTGTCCCGACAGGCAGACAGCCACAGCAGAGTGATCCGAAAGCTGAGCCTGGCTAAAAGGCTTTTTAGGAAACAATCCTTTAAATGGGGCGTTCATCGTTTTAGGAAGCTTTGTAAAATGTTGGGAAGAACGAGAATTTTTCTGAGAATTACTGTACTTTTTTGCCTGTGTTTTGTTGTTGTGAGGTATTTCCCATTTAATGCCGAGTGCTGTGCTTGGAACTGTCTTCGAGGAGACGGTGAGGCGGATACCGCGAGTGAGCTTCCAGTTTGAATCAGTGAAAATATAGTCATTAACCGGGCGGTCTTCATTCACTACCACTGTGCAATGTGTCTTCAACTCCCACACACTGTCAACCTTAATAATACTGCTCAGCCCTTTCCCCAACCCACCTCACAATATCAACATGAAGTGTAAAAGCAAAATATACTTCTCAAAATTGCCGATAAGAAAACGCAATTAAAAAATCTTTTTCACACAGATAGGAAAAGTGACATTTCTGTTTATTGGAGCCGTTTCTGCGGAAAAACACCTTTGACCACTGGTCCATCAGGCAGTGGTCTGCACGGAATGTCCTCAAGGCCCTACGGGAAAAGGAAACGGTGGATCCTGTCGGATGGTTCCCCGAGCAGACCGTCAAAGTCATTTGGCGGAATGCCTCACCACCAGAACTTTCAAACAAGCACCAAGACGTAGCTTGGCTGGTGGTGAGAAGGGCCCTCCCCGTCAGATCCTTCATGCACACCCGAAGTCTCGCCCCCTCCGCACAGTGCCCCCGCGTTGGCTGTGGTGGGGAAGAGACGGTCGCCCACCTCCTCCTGGAATGTGCCTTTGCAAAGCAGGTGTGGAAAGAGATGCAGTGGTTTTTGTCAAGGTTCATCCCAAGCAGCTCTGTAACACAGGAGTCTGTGCTCTACGGGCTGTTCCCAGGGACGCACACCGAGACAAACATCAACTGCTGCTGGAGAACGATAAATTCGGTGAAAGACGCCCTTTGGTCTGCCCGAAACTTGCTGGTCTTCCAGCGCAAAGAGTTGTCCACCACCGAATGTTGCAGACTGGCACATTCCAAGGTCCAGGACTACGTGCTGAGGGACGCACTAAAGCTTGGGGCAGCCGCAGCAAAGGCTCAATGGGGAAAGACCACAGTGTAAGGTTCCCCCACCAAGCTGGACTGAGGGGCTGGATGCATGGGAAACCCCTCGAACTGTATCGTTAATATTCTCAATTGCTGTAAATGTAAAACTGTAATTGACATGACAATTGTGAAACGGAAGGGTTGGGAAGAAACTCATGACAGTATTGAAGGAAACTGATCTCCCTTGCAATGTTTGTATTTTTTGGTGCTGTTTGGAAACTGTTTGGCAATGTAATTTTTACAGATTTTTATGAATAAAGTATATTTTGGAAATAAAAAAAAACATTTCTGTTTATTAAAGTAAGTCAGGAGAGTATAAATTTTAATTAGTGGAAAGTAAATTTAAAATCGATAGAAGAATTTGATGGCTCAAAAAGGTTATTTTTATAAATAGATAAATGCAGGTTTCAGGCTGCCTGCTTTGCTGGGAGCGGACCTCAGAAAATTGCAAATGCCCGAATTGACCATCTGCGTTCTTAATGAATAGGTTCCGAAGAAGGATCACTGACCCGAAACGTTAACTCTGCTTCTCTTTCCGCAGATGCTGCCAGACCTGCTGAGTGGTTCCAGCATTTCTTGTTTTTATTATCTGCATTCTTAACAGTTATGACTCTTTTTGAGACAATGTTATGAATAATCTCAAATGCAGAATTTTTTGGGCATTTGCAAAACGTACACGCATTAACACAGAGAATTATTGAATGGTTATAGCATAGGAGGAGGCCATTCGGCCCGGAGTGTCCCTGCCGCTCTCTGCAAAAGCTACTCACCGAGTCCAACTCTTCCTTTTCGCTGTTAGTCTGCACATTTTTCTCTTCAGAGAATTATCCAATTCTCTTCTGCCGGTTTGGATTGAATCTACCTCCATCACACTCTTAGGCAGTACAATCCAGATCCCAACCACTAGTTGTGGAAAAAAGTTTTTCCTCATGTCCTTGATGCTTCTTTTGCTGATCACCTTAGTCGGGCCCTCTGGTTCTGAATCCTTCCACCAACAGGAATCATTGCTCCACATCTACTCTATTTAGACCCCTCAGGATTTTGAACACCTCAAACAAATCTCCTCTTAATCTTCTCTTCGATGAGAACAGCCCCAGCTTCTCCAATCTATCCATGTAACTGAAGTTCCTCATCCCTGGAAGCATTCTTGTGAATCTTTTCTGCACCCTCTCTAATGCCTTCACATCCTTCCTGAAGTGTGGTGCCCAGAACTGGACACAATACTCCAGTTGAGGCCAAACCAATGTTTTATACAGGGTAGGCAGTGGCATAGTGGTATTATCACCAGAGACCCAGTCTATTTCTCTGGGAACATGGGTTCGAATCCCACCACAGCAGAAGGTGGAATTTGAATTTCATTAATAAATCTGGAATTAAAAGCTAATTTAATGATGGACATGAAACCATTGTCGATTGTTGTAAAAACCCGTCTCGTTCATTAATGTCTTTTAGGGAAGGAAATCTGCTGTCCGACATTTGACTCCAGACCCACAGCAATGTGGTTAACTCTTACATGCCCTCTGAAATGGCCTAGCAAGCCACTCAGTTGTACCTAACCGCTACGAAGTCAATAAAAAAGGAATAAAACCGGACGGACCACCCAGCATCGACCGAGGCACCGGAAACGATAACGGCAAGCCCAGCCCTGTCAACCCTGCAAAGTCCTCCTTACTAACATCTGGGGCTTGTGCCAAAGTTTGGAGAGCTGTCCCAAAGACTAGTCAAGCAACAGCCTGACATAGTCATACTCACGGAATCATACCTTACAGACAATGTCCCAGACACTGCCATCACCATCCCCGGGTATGTCCTGTCCCACCGGCAGGACAGACCCACCAGAGGTGGTGGCACAGTGGTATACAGTAGGGAGGGAGTTGCCCTGGGAGTCCTCAACATTGACTCCGGACCCCATAAAGTCTCATGGCATCAGATCAAACATGGACAAGGAAACCTCCTGCTGATTACCACCTACCGCCCACCCTCAGCTGATGAGTCAGTACTCTTCCATGTTGAACACCACTTGGAGGAAGCACTGAGGGTGGAAAGGGCACAAAATGTACTCTGGATGGGGGAATTCAATGTTCATCACCAAGAGTGGCTCGGTAGCACCACGACTGACCGAGCTGGCCGAGTCCTAAAGGACATAGGTGCTAGACTGGGTATGGGGCAGGTGGTGAGGGAACCAACACGAGGGAAAAACATTCTTGACCTTGTCCTCACAAATCTGCCTGCCGCAGATGCTTCTGTCCATGACAATATTGGTAGGGGTGACCACCGCACAGTCCTTGTGGAGACGAAGTCCCACCTTCACATTGAGGATACCGTCCATCGTGTTGTGTGGCACTACCACCGTGCTAAATGGGATAGATTTCAAACAGATCTAGCAATGCAAAACTGGGCATCCGTGAGGCGCTGTGGGCCATCAGCAGCAGCAGAATTGTACTCAACCACAATCTGTAACCTCATGGCCTGGCATATGGCGGCACAGTGGCTAGCACCGCAGCCTCACAGCTCCAGCGACCCGGGTTCAATTCTGGGTACTGCCTGTGTGGAGTTTGCAAGTTCTCCCTGTGTCTGCGTGGGTTTTCTCCGGGTGTTCCGGTTTCCTCCCACAGCCAAAGACTTGCAGGTTGATCGGTAAATTGGCCATTATAAATTGCCCCTAGTGTAGGTATGTGGTCGGGAAATATCGGGACAGGTGGGGATGTGGTAGGAATATGGGATGAGTGTAGCATTAGTATAAAATGGGTGGTTGATGGTCGGCACAGACTCGGTGGGCCGAAGGGCCTGTTTAAGTGCTGTATCTCTAAACTAAACATATCCCCCACTCTACCATTACCATCAAGCCAGGAGACCAACCCTGGTCCAATGAAGAGTGCAGGAGGGCATGCCAGGAGCAGCAACAGGTATACCTCAAAATGAGGTGTCAACCTGGTGAAGCTACAATCCAGGACTATCTGCATGTCAAAATGCGTAAGCCGCATGCGATAGACACAGCTAAGCGAACCCAAAACCAACGGATCAGATCTAAGCTCTACAGTCCTGCCACATCCAGCCATGAATGGTGGTGGACAATTAAACAACTAACTGGAGGAGGTGGCTCCACAAATATCCCCATCCTCAATGATGGGGGAGCCCAGCACATCAGTGCGAAAGATAAGGCTGAAGCATTTGCAACAATCTTCAGCGAGAAGTGCCGAGTTGATGATCCAACTCGGCCTCCTCCTGAAGTCCCCAGCATCACAGATGCCAGACTTCAGCCAACTCGATTCACTCCGCGTGATATCAAGAAACGACTGAAGGCACTGGATACTGCAAAAGCTATTGGCCCTGACAATATTCCGGCAATAGTACTGAAGACCTGTGCTCCAGAACTTGCCGCGCCCCTAGCCAAGCGGTTCCGGTACAGCTACAACACTGGCATCTACCCTGCAATGTGGAAAATTGCCCAGGTATGTCCTGTATACAAAAAGCAGGACAAGTCCAACCCGGCCAATTACCGCCCCATCAGCCTACTCTCAATCATCAGTAAAGTGATGGAAGGTGTCATTAACAGTGCCATTAAGTGAAACTTGCTTAGCAATAACCTGCTCAGTGACGCTCAGTTTGGGTTCCGCCAAGGCCACTCAGCTCCAGACCTTATTACAGCCTTGGTTCAAACATGGACAAAAGAGCTGAACTCAAGAGGTGAGGTGAGAGTGACTGCCCTTGACATCAAGGCAGCATTTGACCGAGTATGGCATCAAGGAGCCCTAGCAAAACTGAGGTCAATGGGAATCAGGGGGAAAACCCTCCGCTGGCTGGAGTCATACCTAGCGCAAAGGAAGATGGTTGTGGTTGTTGGAGGTCAATTATCTGAGCTCAGGACATCACTACAGGAGTTCCTCAGGGAAGTGTCCTAGGCCCAACCATCTTCAGCTGCTTCATCAATGACCTTCCTTCAATCATAAGGTCAGAAGTGGGGATGTTCGCTGATGATTGCACAATATTCAGCACCATTCGTGACTCCTCAGATACTGAAGCAATCCGTGTAGAAATGCAGCAAGACCTGGACAATATCCAGGCTTGGGCTGCTAAGTGGCAAGTAACATTCCTGCCACACAAGTGCCAGGCAATGACCATCTCCAACAAGAGAGAATCTAACCATCTCCCCTTGACATTCAGTGGCATTACCATCGCTGAATCCCCCACTATCAACATCCTAGGGGCTACCATTGACCAGAAACTGAACTGGAGTAGCCATATAAATACTGAGGCGACAAGAGCAGGTCAGAGGCTGGGAATCCTGAGGCGAGTAACTCACCTCCTGACTCCCCAAAGCCTGTCCACCATCTATAAGGCACAAGTCAGGAGTGTGATGGAATACTCTCCACTTGCCTGGATGGGTGCAGCTCCAACAACACTCAAGAAGCTCAACACCATCCAGCACAAAGCAGCCCGCTTGATTGGCACCCCATGTACAAACATTCACTCCCTCCACCACCAACGCACAGTGACAGCGGTGTGTACCATCTACAAGATGCACTGCAGCAATGCACCAAGGCTCCTTAGACAGCACCTTCCAAACCCGCGACCTCTACAAACTGAAAGGACAAGGGCAGCAAATACATGGGAACACCACCAGCTGCAAGTTCCCCTCCAAGTCACACACCATCCTGACTTGGAACTATATTGCCGTTCCTTCACTGTCGCTGGGTCAAAATCCTGGAACTCCCTTCCTAACAGCACTGTGGGTGTACCTACCCCAAATGGGCTGCAGCGGTTCAAGAAGGCAGCTCACCACCACCTTTTCAAGGGCAATTAGGGATGGGCAATAAATGCTGGACTAGCCAGCGATGCCCACATCCTTGAATGAATAAAAAAAAATAAATCATCATCAGTTCCTTGCTTTTGTAACTTTTGATTATAGATGTGATAAAAACCACAAGAATCACAACCAAGCTCTCAGAGAAAAACCCTGGGACTCTGATGGTTGTGTGGTTGTATAAGTAATTCATTGTTTCTGTGGAGTTTACTTTAGATTAAGCAACACATGACAGATTAAGCAACACATGACAGATTAGCACAATGCCATGATACACTGGAGCACCAACATGCCTGTAATTTCATATACATTGAGGGTCGACAGTAGTTGTGTCAACGTGTGAGACATGCAAATTATGAATGGGAGGCAGAATCTGAGTTATTCTTTGTCATGTCCTCTTGGTCAGTGATAGAGTGTGATTGGTGGAGAGCAGACTGTGGTCAGCCACTCACCTCTCAGCAGCTGGGAATGGTGTGTGATATGAGAAGATTGAAAGAATCAAATAAAAGAAGACAAATGGGGTGAAATTTTGTGCATACATATAAAAAACAAATAATTTCCTGCTTGACGTTAGCGAGATGTTAGCACTGGGGAATAGAGCATTCTGTCACCTGATACTTCTCGATCAGTCATGGCATGGGAGATGTAAAGTAAACATTCCTCAATCACATTGCAATTTTGATTGGGCAATCACAGAACTGTGTTATTTTAGTCGTACAGTTCTGTTTCTTGACTGCACATGTCTAACCAGCTCCAATGTTTACTCCTCCTACTGCAGATACTTGTGTACATTGTTTGTGCAAGTGTACTCTTCCTAAGTGTTCCATCAGCTATGGTAGTAACACTAGTAACTGAATTGCTGAGCTAACTGAGGATCTACCTATAATTCAGAAAGTTCACTATCTGCCTGCACAACAAATGCTGGTTGAAGTTGGGCCATGCTTGGAGTGCCTGTGCTGAAGCTGATGAGGTTGATAGCTTTCTGAGGCATGGTGGATGAGAACTGCTCTTGAGATCAGTGCGGCCCAGCTGCCCCTATGCTTCTCTATGCATTCCACTGCTAGGTCTATGCAAGATTGCTGAGTTCTTCTTTGATGGCTATCTGTTGGTATTATCAAAGTGAGCCAATGGATTTTATTGCAAAAAGCTTCAGTAGCAACAGTGTGAATATTCAGATGCGCTCCTAACAACAATAACTTGCATTTATAAAGCATCATAATGAAACATCCCAAGGTGCTTCACAAAAGTGATATCAAACAAAAGTAGACATGAGCCACATAGGGCGATATTAGAACAGATTGCCAAAGGTTTGATTAAAGATAGGTTTTAAAGAGTGTCTTAAAGGAGGACAGAGTGGTGGAGTAAAGGCTGGCTTGGATCTGCAAATGAAACCCGACCAGTGCCCGACAGAACCACTTCTGACCCTGAGCTCGACCCGGCCCGAGTCCTTCCATTTTTTTCCCACTCCCGACCCGACCCGATCCGACTATCAGTTAACCTACCTTCCGTCTTTCACTTTGTTGCTTCTCTCCACAAGCTTAAAATAACTCTAACAAAACCACCGTTCAAGCCCAAAAAGTAAATTAACATTGGAGCCACTTCGCTGAGGTTGTGAGAGAGCGTGTCCGACCCAGCCTGACCATACCCCAAATGCCGGACCCTGAAGTGCGACCTGAACCTGACACCTGTCGTCGGGTCCTGGCGGGTTCGGGTTGGGTAGCCAGCCTTTATGGTGGAGAGGTTTAGTGAGATATTAATGAGCCTCGGGCCAAGGCAGCTAAAGGCACAAGCTCTAATGGTGTAGCGATTAAAACTGGGGATGCAGGAGAGGCTGGAATTGGAGGAGCATAGTGATCCCAGAATGTTGTAGGCCTGGGCAGGTTGCAGAGATAGGGAGGTGCGACACTCCTATTGCTTTGCCTGTGGATGGCCTAACTCTGGTGCCCAGTCAAGTAGCCACTGGTGTCGTTCCTTGTTCAGAGTCATACGTAGTGTGAACAACCATTCATCCGTTCCTTGGACTGGTTTAGATGTGAAGCTGTGTGCCTGCTCAGTCCCTTTCATATGTATAACATCCTTAATTAGGAAGAATTCCTGTTAAGATCTATATTTCGTGACAACACACAGAGGGTCTCACTTCCATCAGCAGCCATTAATTCTGCTTGACCTTCAGAATGAGTAACTAGTGCTTCACCCTGTGTTGCGTCATCCGCAGCATTAAATAATGGATACAAGGTGCCTGTATCTGGGCTGTTAGTTGATACAGGTATGGGTGATGACTTGGTGCTGTCACTTCTCTCTGAACACAAATGGATTCTCCACACTCTGTGAGAAAGTAGCTGAGATTCATTCGTACTAAAGTACAACATTTCACCTGGACTGTTTTCACCTCATGAAGCAAGGAAACACGAGAGTGGGTATGGCCAGATGAATGCATATTAATAATGCTATCATGGAATATATAATTACGGTGCAAATCACATGGTCCATAAACCCCCTCAGCTCCAATGCCCACATCCGACAGATTCTACATCCCTATTCAGTGGGGCATGCTTTCTTCAGCAATACACCATTCCCTCTTTGTCGACACCTTGTCCATGTATAGTGTCATTAAATACACATACAATGGGAACTCAAGCAGGATGAGTGCAGTCATGTCAGTTCCATGTCAGTCTGCTCATTCTCCCAAGCATGTGTAATGTAATTTGTAGGCAACAATTGCTACTGCCACCCTATTGTTTCTGTGTGTAAGCTGTCTTTTCCTGCCCAATATTTACAAGACAACTCCAACCCTAAAATTCTCCCCCATGTATGTCCTTCGTATCCACATTTTGCAAATGCCATTTCATTGATATGTGTATGAGGGTTTTTTTTAAAAACTCATTGACATCTTTAACAACTCAGACTGAAATACATCAGCTTCATCTCCATATGAAGAAAGGATGAAATCCTTCGCCTTGGTGCTCAAAGTCACAATAAAGGTTCATCCAAACTTGCCAAAATTTCTGTCGTGCCATTTGTGAAACATCTTATTGGATAACAGTTGGATAACAGCGATATTCCTTATTTATGTTGTCTAAAGGACAATTAGCAACTCAAGAGGCGTGAAAGGTGCATTTGTGCCGGTGTAGCGTGACTGGCTAGCTTTGGGTTGACTAAGAAATTTGTATTGCAAAATCTAGTTGCTGGAAAGTTGCCATTGTCACATCTGTCCATTCTGCAGATGAAAATGGGACAATTAACGCTTTGTTCTGCTTAAGAGCAAAATATAACTTCCTGGGCCTCACAACTAGAAAGAAGCAGTCAGACTGTGAACTCAGTGGGGAGATTTATTTAGTTGCAATCAGACATGACCATAATTGGCCATGCTACCTACTTATTTGTGCCCTTATAAGGTTAGAAGGAGCCTGTGAAGGTATGCTACACTTGGATAAGAAATGGAGCTGAGCAATGACTTTGATGAAATGAGTCCAAAACCAGTTTTTTTCGTTATATCTTTGTGTCACAACTCATTCAGGAATTGAAATAACAATTACAGGAAACACTCAACAAAGAGATATTATGCACAAATGATCAGATTTGTCTCACACAATCATATTTTGAAGTGTATTTGACAGGGATTTACACTTGGTATGTCAGACATTTAAACTGGAGTTGTAATTTGTCTCCTTCAGGAATTCTATACAATTAGACATGGTCTCAATAACTAAAATTCAAATAAATAGAAAAACTTGCATTTATATAGCACCTTTCATAACCTCAGGACTTCCCAAAGCACTTTGCAGGCAATGAAGTATATTTGAAGTGTAGTCACCATTCTAATTCTTCTTTGACCTCCTTATCTCGAGAGACAATGGATAAGCGTCTGGAGATGGTCAGTGGTTTGTGAAGCAGAACCTGGAGTGGCTATAAAGGCCAATTCTAGAGTGACAGACTCTTCCACAGGTACTGCAGATAAAATTGGTTGTCGGGGCTGTTACACAGTTGGCTCTCTCCTTGCGCTTCTGTCTTTTTTCCTGCCAACTGCTAAGTCTCTTCGACTCACCACTCTTTAGTCCCGCCTTTATGGTTGCCCGCCAGCTCTGGCGATCACTGGCAACTGACTCCTCCGACTTGTGATCAGTGTCACAGGACTTCATGTTGCGTTTGCAGACGTCTTTAAAGCGGAGCCATGGACGGCCAGTGGGTCTGGTACCAGTGACGAGCTCGCTGTACAATGTAATGTATGCACCATTGTAATGTAGGAAAGACAGCAGCTAATTTGCATACAGTAAGATTTCACCAACAGTAATATGATAATGATCAGACAATCTGTTTTTAGATGTTGGTTGAGGGATAAATATTGCACAGGACACCTGGGAGAGCTCCCCTGTTCCTCTTTGATTAATTCCATGGGATCGTTCACATTCACCTGAGAGGGCAGATGGGACCTTGGTTTAACATTGCAGCCATCCAAAAAACAGCATCTCTGACAGTGCAGCACTCCATCATTACTGTAATTGAGTACCAGCCTAGATTGTGTGCTTAAGTCTCCAGAATGACACTTGAACCTACGATCTTCTGACTCAAAAATGAGAGTGCTATCACCAAGCCATGGCCGACAAACAAGGGCCACTGCTTATTGTTAACACTTTCGAGGCTGGTTTTGTCCAGATTTCATTGCCGCTATACATGTCCCAAAACTAGGATGAGTCCTGGAATCAAGCAATTCAAGAATCATTGGCAACACTGTACTGATTTGAATGCTGCCGATGGAATTGCTACTTGTGACATGAGCATTTTTTTTTTTACAGTTTAAAGCTTAAAAATGTAATGACACAGAAGGTGTATCTATGAAATACTGACTGCTTATACACATCATGCAGCTCATTGATTTTGAGTGAAGCTACTTAAGCAGCATTAACCCCGCCTGGAATATGTATGACTACAATATGTATGACTCCATGTGCATTATAGCTTGCAGTGCTTCTCATTCAAATCAAATGAAAGGGAATATGAAAGCTAAGATCAGTTAAGAATGAAAAAAGGCCATTTGGTCCATTGGTGTTCATTTCTTACATAATTCAATTCTACCAGCCAATCATCAACATATATTGTGATGGTCCCTGATGTCTTTTGTCCCTTCTGTCTTTCCCAGTAGTTAACTTTGAAAGATTTATCACACTCTGAGAAAAGACATCCTTCCTAATATATCTATTTCACATGTATGGTGCCGCTTCTGAATACCAGAGGAACATAGAAACAAGTCTTCAGTCTGCCACACCATTCAATTCGATCATGGCGGATCAGACCTCAACTCCATATACCTGCTTGAATGGCCCAGCTCACAGTTTAATATTACGTCCCCTCATTCTTGATTCTCCCATTAGAGGAAAGAGATTTTCTGTATCTACCTTAATTAATTACTTTGACATATGAAACATCTCAGTTAGATCACTCAAGGGAATCCAAGCCACGTTTATGGTTCAACCCTCTTAGTCCTCAGTACCATACTGGAGAATCTGTGCGACACCTCCTCCAGGGCCAATATATCCTTGCTGAGGTGCTGTGCCCAAAGTGAACACAATGCACCGACATAAGGCCCGACTAATGCATTTGCAATGAAATAACTTGTGGTTGGCCAAAAGAAGCATGTATCTATTAAATTACCAGTCAAATATCCAATTCACTACATGTGAGGAAATCAGAAAGTAACAAAACACATCAGTGAACAAAGAGTAATGAGTAGAAAATTGACCAATGAAATCCTTCAGTCAAGTGCGAAAAATGCACAAAAATATAGTCGAAACCATTCAATCAGCATTCAAAGCTATATATATATATATATATTTAATGAGTATTTGTGTGTAGCTGAGGGGTACACTGTTTGCTGCAGGACCAGACATGGGTGAGATGCTTTAAAACTGGTCTTGTTTGCTATGGCCACAGTCAGCTGACCCATGTTCAGGGGTACTGACAAATCACTGGTTACTGGCGATTTGACAGACGGACGAGCCTCCTTGAGAAGTGGTACATTGACAATGTGAAAAATGACACATTTCCAGAACTAGGAAGAAAGAAAATGATTTTCAATGGAGGACAGGGAGTGAGTCAATATACAGGCCATTAAAGGTGTCAAAATCAAATCAATAAAGCCATAGAAAGGCAGACTGAATCCTTGAATTTTGCATCTGGAGGAACAAAATACAAATTTTAGCAGAAGATGCAAGTGAAAATTTCATATTTACCACCTGAGTTTAAACATCAAGTGGGCAGAGCACAGAAAGAAATATCAGACGAGGATCACATGTTGATTTCAATGCAAAGTTCACTTCCTGGTATGGAGTGATTGAATGGCCTGTTTGTGTGTTGTAACTCCTGTGATGGACAGTGCTGGGCTGGGCATCAGTCAGCAGCTGAAATGTCTAAGGTAAAATACTGAATGGTGTCACTTGGGAGCGATGACTGAGCTCCTTGGCAGCACTCCCAGCTCTTAGTTAAGACTGGTCTGGGTTCAAGCTCCAGTTCAGGACTAAAACACATGAAAGCATCTTCTCCTGCTTCTGCATCTGGGGCTGTTGGATTGCTTGGGCAGAGAAGATATGGTTAATCAGGTGGGGTGGAATGCACACTTGGGACTGCGATGTCCTTAAGACAACACGCTGGTAGTTTATTCACATTTGCTACTTTGGCTGCATTAAATGCAAAGGTATCGAGATAGGAAAGGGTTTAACACAAGGTGAACCATCTCACCACCCCTACCCTAGATACGGAAGCACCTTCTTGTTTCTTGCTTATTATTACAAAACCATTTCCCACTGCCTAGAATAAAAATGGACTAAGCCACCTATGTTATTCCTAATCTGCACCAAAGGTGGCTCATCTTTTTTTAGGATTCTTTCCCTCTGTTGGATAGTCAAGCAGAAAGTCTTAGTTTCGTGTAAAGTTCATTTCAACAAGTTTTAGAGGAATCTTTGCTAGACAGGTGGATGAGCTCCTGTCAAAGCTTGCCCAATCTCAGAAACATAGTACAACACTTTTTTCTCCCCAAAAATATACTTTATTCATAAAAATCTGTAAAAAAAAATGCATTACAAAACAGTTCAAAACAGCACCAAATTGACATTCCAAAAAGTGCAAAGTTCAATACAGGAATGAGTTGTCTCACAACCCTTCCATTCCATTTTGAATGCCACTTACATTTTACAGCAAACCCATATTTGGTATATACAGTCCGTGGGGTTTCCCAGGGATCCAGCCCTTCAGTTCAGCTTGGTGGGGGGACCTTACACAGTGGTCTTTCCCCATTGAGCCTTTGCAGCAGCTGCCCCAAGCTTTAGTGCGTCCCTCAGCACATAGTCCTGGACCTTGGAATGTGCCAGTCTACAGCACTCGGTCGTGGACAACTCTTTGAGCTGGAAGACCAGCAAGATTCGGGCAGACCAAAGAGCGTCTTTCACCGAATTGATGGTCCTCCAGCAGCAGTTAATGTTTATCTCGGTGTGCGTCCCTGGGAACAGAGCACAGACTCTTGTGTTACAGAGCTGCTTGGGATGAACCTCAACAAAAACCACTGCATCTCTTTCCACACCTGCTTTGCAAAGTCACATTCCAGAAGCAGGTGGGCAAATGTCTCTTCCCCATTGTAGCCACCTCGAGGGCAGCGTGTGGAGGGGGTGAGACTCCAGGCACGCAGGAAGGATCTGATGGGGAGGGCCCTTCTCACCACCCGCCAAGCTACATCTTGGTGCTTGTTTAAAAGTTCTGGTGATGAGGCATTCCGCCAAATGACTTTGACGGTCTGCTCAGGGAACCATCCGACAGGATCCACCATCTTCTTTCCCCGTCGGGCCTTGAGGACATTCCATGCAGACCACCACCTGATGGATTGGTGGTCAAAAGTGTTTTCCTGCAGAAACTTTCCCACGAAGGATATGGCACAGTCCAGCTGGATGGAGCGTTCCGCGGCAAGGTGGCCAGACCCATCCTTCGCAACACCGGGGACAGATAGAACCTCAGCACATAGTGACACTTGGTGTTTACATACTTGGGCTCGACACACAACTTGATACAGCTGCACATGAAGGTGGTCATCAGGATGAGGGCAATGTTGGGTACCTTTTTCCCTCCCTTATCCAGAGGTTTGAACATCGTGTCCCTCTGGACCCAGTCCATTTTGGATCCCCAGATAAAGTGGAAAATGGCTCGGGTGACTGCCACAGCGCAGGAGTTGGGTATGGGCCAGACCTGTACCACGTACAGCAACAACGTGAACGCTTTGCATCTGATGACCAGGTTCTTACCCATAATGGAGAGAGATCACTGCTCGCACATGCTCAGCTTATGTGTACCCTGGCTACTCGCTCCCTCCAGGTTTTGGTGCATGCCCCGGCCCTTCCGAACCATATCCCCAGCACCTTCAGGTAGTCTGACCTGACGGTGAAGGGGACAAAGGATCGGTCAGCCCAGTTCCCAGAGAACATGGCCTCGCTCTTGCCGTGGTTGACTTTGGCTCCCGAGGCCAGTTCGAACAAGCAGATGCTCATCAGTCTGCGCACAGACAGCCTGGTCCGAGCAGAAAACGGCGACGTCATCCATGTACAGGGAGGTTTTCACCTAAGTGCCTCCACTGCCTGGGATTGTCACCCCTCTTCTGCTCGCATCCTTCCTAATAGACTCAGCAAAGGGTTCAATACAGCAAACAAACAAGACAGGGGAGAGAAGACAGCCCTGTCTGACTCCAGATTGGATCGGGAAACTTTCCGATTCCCATCCATTGATTGAGACTGCGCTACTGATGTTTGTGTAGAGCAGTTGGATCCAATTGTAGATTCCCTCCCCAAACCCCATTTTGGAAAGCACGCCCATCATGTAGGTGTGTGATATCCTGTCAAAAGCCTTCTCCTGGTCCAAGCTGATGAGGCAGGTGTCCACCCTCCTGTCCCGTACGTAGGCGATCGTATCCCTGAGTAGCGAGAGACCATCAGAGATCTTCCTGCCGCGTACAGTGCAGGTCTGGTCAGGGTGAATCACAAACTCCAGAGCAGACTTGACCCAACTGGCTATGACTTTGGACAGAATCTTGTAGTCAACATTAAGCAGTGAGATGGGCCACCAATTTCTGATTTCTGCACTCTCCCCCTTCCGCTTGTAGATGCTACAATTAATTCATTGCCCCAAGGCTAGGGTTAAGGAAACATTGCATGCTGGCAAGGATGCATTATGGGCACAAGGTGATGACTGTGATGCCCCACCCATGACAAAATAGCCTCATGCTCTCTGGATTTACACAAGCAGAGTGGCCACTTCAAAGAGAGGAAGAAAGAAAATAACTTTATTTTTATAACTCAATTGGATAACTCTAGATAAATAAAACTTGTTTCAACCTTGCTTTGAGTACTAATCAAATAAATTCCGATTACTGAGAGTCGATTGCCTTTGTTCAGTAATGGTATTCTGCATGTGTCCACAAGCTGTGTGAAACACTGTGGTCGAGACTGTGGAGAGGTTCAGCATCACTTATTATAAAGCATCATAAATAGTACAGCACTTCACTTGATAATCACATCACACTCATTGCAAACCAATTTTATGTCGGAGTCGATTTGCATGCAAATGTATCCAGAAGTGGCGTTTGAGGCAGATGATCAAGACTCATTAATAAACGTCAGCAGAATAAAGTCATTCCGTGAATAGTTAATTCAATCTTTGCTCGTCAAGTAAGCCACAGGGTTTAATCAGAAAATGTAATGGATTACAAGCCATGGGCTGTAACTTATCCTTAAGGAGCTTCTGTGAGGTCCATAATCCATTCAGGAATTGGTCTTTGAACACAAGAGTATCAGAGGTCATTTTTGAAATGATATCCCATTTCCAGTCCTTCCTGTCATTTATCACAGAGGTCTTAGATGACAGCAGGAGGGAGAGATTGGACAAGCCGCTAACTCTGGATGAGCTGACAAAGGCCGCCGAGTCCTTCGAGACGAGTAAAGCTTCTGGAAGCGACGGCTTACCAATCGAGTTGTACTCGGCCCTGTGGGACCGGGTCGGCCCGGACCTGCTGGAAGTATACGAGAGTATGCTCCTGGCCGGCAGCATGGCAGAATCCATGAGGAAAGGCATCATCATCCTCATTTACAAGCCAAAGGGGGAGAGGGCAGATATCAGAAATTGGCGGCCCATCTCACTGCTTAATGTTGACTACAAGATTCTGTCCAAAGTCATAGCCAGTCGAGTCAAGTCTGCTCTGGAGTTGGTGATTCACCCTGATCAGACCTGTACTGTACCCGGCAGGAAGATCTCTGATGGTCTCGCGCTACTCAGGGATACGATCGCCTACGTACGGGACAGGAGGGTGGACACCTGCCTCATCAGCCTGGACCAGGAGAAGGCTTTTGACAGGATATCGCACACCTACATGATGGACGTGCTTTCCAAAATGGGGTTTGGGGAGGGAATCTGCAATTGGATCCATGTGCTCTACACAAACATCAGTAGCGCAGTCTCAATCAACGGGTGGGAATCGGAAAGTTTCCCGATAAAATCTGGAGTCAGACAGGGCTGTCCTCTCTCCCCGGTCTTGTTTGTTTGCTGTATTGAACCCTTTGCTGAGTCTATTAGGAAGGATGCGAGCATAAGAGGGGTGACAATCCCAGGCAGCGGAGGCACTTAGGTGAAAACCTCCCTGTACATGGATGACGTCGCCGTCTTCTGCTCGGATCCGCTGTCCGTGCGCAGACTGATGAGCATCTGCAACCAGTTCGAACTGGCCTCGGGAGCCAAAGTTAACCACGGCAAGAGCGAGGCCATGTTCTTTGGGAACTGGGATGACCGATCCTTTGTCCCCTTCACCGTCAGGTCAGACTACCTGAAGGTGCTGGGGATATGGTTCGGAAGGGCCGGGGCGTGCACCAAAACATGGGAGGAGCGAGTAGCCAAGGTACGACAAAAGTTGGGAATGTGGGGGCAGCGATCTCTCTCCATTGTGGGTAAGAACCTGGTCATCAGGTGCGAGGCGCTCACGTTGTTGCTCTACGTGGCGCAGGTCTGGCCCATACCCCGCTCCTGCGCTGTGGCAGTCACCTGAGCCATTTTCCACTTCATCTGGGGATCTAAAATGGACCGGGTCTGGAGGGACACGATGTTCAAATCTCTGGACAAGGGCGGGAAAAATGTACCCAACGTGGCCCTCATCCTGATGACCGCCTTTGTGTGCGGCTGCACCAAGCTGTGTGTAGATCTCCAGTACGCAAACTCCAAGTGTCACTACGTGCTGAGGTTCTATCTGTCCCCGGTGTTGCGAAGGATGGGCCTGGGCACATTGCCGCGGAACGCTCCATGCAGTTGGGCCGTGCCGTACCACCTATCCTTCGTGGAGCAGTTTCTGCGGGAAAACACCTTTGACCACCGGTCCATCAGGCAGTGGTCTGCACGGAATGTCCTCAAGGCCCTACGGGAAAAGGAAACGGTGGATCCTGTCGGATGGTTCCCTGAGCAGACCGTCAAAGTCATTTGGCGGAATGCCTCATCACCAGAACTTTCAAACAAGCACCAAGACGTAGCTTGGCTGGTGATGAGAAGGGCCCTCCCCGTCAGATCCTTCATGCACACCCGAAGTCTCGCCCCCTCCGCACAATGCCCCCGTGGTGGCTGTGGTGGGGAAGAGACGGTCGCCCACCTCCTTCTGGAATGTGCCTTTGCAAAGCAGGTGTGGAAAGAGATGCAGTGGTTTTTGTCGAGGTTCATCCCAAGCAGCTCTGTAACACAGGAGTCTGTGCTCTACGGGCTGTTCCCAGGGACGCACACCGAGACAAACATCAACTGCTGCTGGAGGACTATCAATTCGGTGAAAGACGCCCTTTGGTCTGCCCGAAACTTGCTGGTCTTCCAGCGCAAAGAGTTGTCCACCACCGAATGTTGCAGACTGGCACATTCCAAGGTCCAGGACTACGTGCTGAGGGACGCACTAAAGCTTGGGGCAGCCGCAGCAAAGGCTCAATGGGGAAAGACCACTGTGTAAGGTCCCCCCAACAAGCTGAACTGAGGGGCTGGATCCACGGAAAACCCCTCAACTGTACCGGGAAAATTTTGTGTGTTGGAAAATGTAAAAATGCATCTCGCATGACAAATGAAATGGAAGGGTTGAGAGGCAACTCATGATTGTAATGAAGGAAACTGATCACCTTTGCACTGTTTGTATTTTTTGACTTGGTGCTGTTTGAAACTGTTTGGTAATATATTTTTTACAGATTTTTATGAATAAAGTATATTTTGGAAATAAAAAAAAATCCCATTTTATTCCTTGAGGAGTGCTTGATCATCTTTCATCCTTTTTCTCTTTTTACATGCCTGGGATTGGGATCCCCAGAGTTTTAGACAGGAATCTACTTTCCAGCTGTGCATGGCATGGTTTGTTAAAGCTCTCATGTGCAAGGCACTGTACCTCCCAGCCGATTCATTTTCAGAGCTGAATCAGTCACCTCTCACAGTCTTCCCCCTGATAAAATGAAGGTCACCAGTACATTTGCATCAGTGCCGTGATTGGCATCCCAATGCTCTAAACCCCTGCAGCACTCAATCAAGCATTGTTTGAAGAATGTAAATAAGTTCCTCACCACCTCTCCTCAGGGATTCTGCAGTTGAAGAACTCTTCTGACTTAATATTTGCAGTTTTTAAAATTGTGCATTTTGAAACAATAATAATGGATTTTTTATGGATGAGTGAGAGGCCCAGTTTTTAACACATGGGCATTACAAGAGTAGAGCCTTTTCAAGGCCCTCTGATTATCATCGTGCTTGACTTGCCTTCCACCATTGGAACCGATGCGATGTAGCAAGTTCTAAACTGATTCCCATTTCTTCCACTGCATCAGCACCTATCGAGTAAGGAAGAGATGTTTCTGCCAGCATCCCCATTGCTGATTATTAATCATGAGTTGGCTCAGCACTTCGGGAAGGATTATTGGCCTTGGAGGAGATGCAGTGCCCATTCACTACAATGATACCTGGGCTAAAATGATTCCATTCTGTAGTCAGGTTGCACAGACTAGACTTGTATTCTTGAATTTTAGATGACTGAGACATGATTTGATTGAGGCGTTAAAGTGACTCAAAGGATTTGATAGGGTAGATACAGAGAAACTATTTATTCTGCTGGGGATTCAAAAACAAGGAGACACAATCTTAATAACGCCAAGAACTGTTTACATTTATATCGCACCTTTCATGTCGTAAAATATCTCAAGGTGATTCACAGGAGCGCGAACAAACAAAATGTGACACTGAGCCACATGAGGAGTCATTAGGGCAGATGATCAAAAGCTTAGTCAAAAACATTGGTTTTAAAGAAAGTCTTCAAAGAGGAAAGAGAGGTAAAGAGGAGGTAAAGTTAAGGTGTGAATTCCAGAGCTTAGCACTGAGATAGCTGAGGGTATGGCTGCAATGATGGAGTGATTGAAATTGGGGATACATAAGAGGCCAGAACTGGAAGACCACAGATATGTCAAGGGTTATGGGGCGAGAGGAGATTACAGAAATAGGGAGGGGGAGAGATCTTGGAGAGATTTGAAAATGAGGATGAGAATTTTAAACTTGAGGCATTGCTTAACAGAGAGCCAGTTTTGGGTGATGGGTGAATGTGGGTTGCTCTGACTTAGGATATGAGCAGCAGAGTTTTTGGATGGTTGAAAATGGGCAGTCAGCCAATAGCTGAAGCTAAGAAAGGTGTGGATGAGAGTTTCAGCAGAAGATGATCTGAGGCAGGGATGGAGGTGGGAAATGTTATCAAGGTGGAAATAGGCGGTCGAAGTAATGGTGCAAATATGTGGTCAGAAGCTCATCTCAGGATCAATTAGAATACAAAGGCTGTGTACAGTCCAGAACAGCTTCAGACAGTTGTTGGGGAGAGGGATGAAGTCAGTAGCAAGGAAATGAAGTTTGTGGTGGGAATCGAAGACAATAACTTTGGTTTTCCTAGTATTTAGTTGGAGGACATTAAACTTACAAAGGAAAACAGGAAAGACTTTACCACTCAAAGAGTAGTAGAAACCTGGATTTCTCTCCTCCAAAAGGTGATTGGATTCAATTGTTGCTTTCAAGAATGAGATCACTATATTTTTTTCGGCAAGGGTATGAAGGCCCTGTAGAGGTACAGAGCATGCAGCCATAATCTAACTGAATGGCGAAACAGGCTGGAGGGATTGAATGGCCTCCTGCTTCTCCTAATGTTCCCATTAGTCATGCTAGAAAATATGGAAGCGCCAATGTGTGGTGAGTACGTTATCAGGTGTGGGGGTGATGATTCCCATGACTGAATAGGTAGCTGACAATCAATGGTCTCAATAGCCTTACACAGGAGGTACCAAAGGTTTAGGGCCAGGTAATCAATGAACAAGAGAGAAGTGCTCAGATTTGGCAGATGGTTTATTTGGTGTTCAGTCTGCAGCTCATCAAATTGTCACCAGTTGATCGGGTCATTTTAAAAATGATTCCACAAGCAGCCCAAAAGCACAGTCTTGACCACAGAAAGACAAATATCCTTTGCATGGACTGTGTGGGAAGCTAACTGTGAGGTCGCTCAGAGGTCACAGTAAATGTTAAGGAACTTGACATTGAATGGCTAGCCAAGTGTTTACACCCTTCGCTCCTCTTCACACTTCAGCCTCACAGTAGTCAGGAGGGTGAGTTTCCTGTGATACAGACACAGTTTTATGCATTGCAGTGTCGGCTCAACTGGCACTGTCTGCTTCCAGACTTGGGAAGCCTTTATGCATATTTGGTGGCACTTCACTGTCCTTGTTGGCACATTTGTCAGTTCTCAACATTCTGGTGAGCTGACTCAATTGGGCCGCTAGCACAGGAGCTCCTGTCAGTGCTGGGAAAGAAGTTAGAAATTGACAGCACTTCACCTCGCCTCCATTCCCCGATCCGGAAAGATCTTTCTCAGATATTGGCAGCACTCTTCAAACATGAGTTGTTCCCTTCCCTGCTCTGGTTTCCCCTTTCCTGAAGGCACTGAATTTTGCTGGAGCATGGATCCATGGAGACCAGAACCCTACAAAGCTTCACCCAAGAGAAATTTATCATGTCTCCGTTTTGACATGGGAGTCATCAGAATGTCTATGCCAAGTTCAGCACAATCATGCCTGATCCTGCTCGAGCTAATTGTCTGTAGGCACAAACACACATCAATTCGTACCCCACACATACACACAAACAAACTTCCGGACCCACACATGTACATGCATCCATGCATACACATGCAAACACGCACATACACACCTTTCTTCCTGACAAAGGGTCTATTGTGAAATACTAACCTGTCATTTTTTTTTACAGATACTGCCTGGGGTTTACATTTCCAGCAGGGGTTCGGAAACAGAGATCTGGAGCAGGAAGCTTACTTTCTCTTTAATCAGGAGACACTGAGGCTTTATTCTTGGCTCTTGTTGAAACCCAACTTCCTTAGCGGTCTGGCTTGGTAACCATATAATGCAATCTGTTTATCCTGGAAGCCAGGGAGCTAGCTGAAATCTGCAGTGCTGGGGGTTGAATGTGTACATTTAATGTTGGCTACTCCATTTAAAAGGCACCATCTAATCCCAAGCAACAATTCCAGCTGAATATTCAAAAGAATTCTAGTGCAATTTGCAAAATTGCCCTCACTTAGAAATGTCTTATGTTCCTATTCGGCAATGAAAAAATTTCTTAAAACGAGTCTGAAATGTGAGAAATGTGAGAAAAGAGCATTTGAAATTCATGTCAAACATTTCATCACATGACTTAACTAGAAGTGGGGGGATTTCCCCCATTTTCATATCAGTAGGTCAGAGCTTCATGATGTCATATAAGGCCCAAATCTACACAAAATATCTGCCCTCATACTGTCTCTCCACTACATAACAACAGTGACTGCATTTGAAGATGATTTATCGTAGGATTGCTCCACCATTCCTGGTCATGCCTTCACCTGCCTGGGGCCCAAGATCTTGAATTCGCTCACTGCATTTCTCTGTCTCTCCACTTCTCTCTCTTACTTTAAGTTGCTCCTAAAAACCTACCCTTTTTGACCAAACTTTTAGTCACCTGTCCTAATATCTCGTTATGTAGCTTGGTGTCAAGATTTTGTTTGATAACCTCCTGTAAAATGCCTTAGGACGTTTTATTACATTAAGGTGCTATTTAAATGCAAGTTGTTGTGTGAAGCACTTTGAGACATTTCCAACAGATGTCAGAAGTCTTTCTAGATTTCCAACACAAAGGAATGAGGAATGATTGAGGGAACCAGTAACTCCATACTGACTTGGCTTGGTGATAGTAAGCTTCAGTGAGGTACAGCCCAGAGCACTAACATGAACGTTTTAAAGTTCCATCCATCAGCTCAGCAGCAATAATGGGGCTGAGTGAATTCACTCCACTGAACCAGCCTGGCCACTCCAGTCATCTGTATCCCTTTCTGTGACAAATCCCTCTTGCTATTGTCTGTCGAGCACAACTGTGATCTTCCTTGCCTCTTGCTCCACATACCACTGTACAAAGGGCCAAGGAAGACACACAAGCTCTTTCCGTTGCTCTAACATGCTCAAACTATTGCGGTCATCTTTCAATGGCTGTATGGCCCTTACGTTTCTCAAAGTCCCAGTGGGGCAAAACAGCAATCCTTTGCCTCCCCATGCTCTTGGATAATAGTAAATGCCCACAGTTAATCTAATTTTTACTCCAGTGCCCTACTGCTATCGGGATAGATGTCAATGCAACTTGAACACACTTCAAGGGAATCAACTAATATTTAATCCTATCACGGAACGTCTTGTAGTTAGAGAGAAGCTCGATTTACACCACATTTGGCTGCTGTGAGTCTGTTTATGAACTATCTCGGAAGCTAAGTATGAAACTTTCAGTAACTTTGAGCTGTGAAATCAAGAGTTGGAATGTTGAAAACCCCAGGGTCTGTGGCTTTTTATCAACGTTGATGCTCTGGGTAGATTCCTGCAATGTATAGTCATGTTCTTTTGACACAATTGCCAGCACACAAGAAAATCCGCAGCAACAGCTGAGCAACATCAATAGGTGAGACATGGCAATAGGTGAGGCACAGCAGTAAACAGAAGGCACTAAAGGGCAGGGCTTGTGGTCGAACTGAAGTGCATGTTGGTCTCACTGGGCCATGTAATTCAGCGGAGACAAGACACAAGGTAGTTAATTTGACAAGTGGATTATTACTCTTGATCCATAAGGAAACCAACGTGTATTTCATTTAAACCTCACACTCTGCTCGATTGGTCCATATAGTTTAAAGGCTTCATGCATTTGCCATGCTGCACTGCATGCGGAATGTATGGTCATTACCATTGATCCTGTACATCATTACTGGCCAGTGTGAGAAAGGCATCTCTAAATGGGTGCCACCACTTGGTGCCAATTTATGACCAGTTGGTTTCGAATCCAAGTTGAAGTGGCTTGAATGGATTTCACGCATAATTTTATAGCTGGCAGGGAGAGGTTACTTTTACCGATACAATCTAAACTGATTTCAAATCCAGTGAAATCCTGCAAGTCTCGAGATTCATGTGAACTTTGCAGCTTGAGGGTATGATAATGGGCATCATTGTTTGGTAAGAGACATGGAGTAAAGACTGGGAAATGGTGTTAAGGGGCTGAACAGTCATTATCGAAATGAATGTGGAGCAGGTTCAAAGTGCTAGACTCTTCATGTCTACTACTGGGTTTCGCTTGTTGCTGGGTCTCACCTATTTCTTGACTTCATGTTTTGAATGTTACTATGTTACTCTGAGTGCCCCATGGCAGGGATTAAAAATAAAACAGTCTGGGACCCCATTCTCAATGGACTCCTGTTGATAAGTGTAGGCAAGTGGATATCAAGTGAGGGCGGGATACCTATCTAAAATGCCCTCACTGTTGAATAGCCCATCAACAACATACAGGAAATAATAACCACTTGTGATGACATTGGCCGACTGGCACCTGTGAAGTCACTTTGCGCTTAACTCAGGGTCCTTGGGAGAGGAGGAGAAAGGATGGAGAATCGCCCTTTAAACCACCTTCTGTTTTTACAGTCTGATTCTTTTCCATTATGCAGGTATATGGCTATCATTTATCCACTGAAACCAAGATTGTCAGCAACAGCCACCAAGATTGTCATCGGAGCTATCTGGGTGGTGGCGTTGTCCCTGGCCTTTCCGCAGTGCTATTACTCCAGGACAGAGCAGTTCCCAGGCAGGGTGGTATGTTATGTGGATTGGCCCGAGAATGCAGAGAATGCCACAAAACATGAAACTACGTAAGTCATCTTTCAATACTGCCTTATTCAGGCATCGTCAGTTATATACACCAATCCCACCCTGGCCCAGGAGCAGAGACTTGCCATATAGATTATTGCAGGTATGCGTCTCTGCTGCATCTTGCAGTGGCCTAATACTTTGTTACCCTGCATTCCAGGGGACCTCACCATTAAGTGTTGTTTTGAAGAAAAAAGACACATTAATTACAGTAAAGCAATGGTTTCAAATTTATGGCTGTGCACAGAACATTAATAAGACTGAGATACATCAACAGTTCTTTGTGCTGTTAATCAAGGGAAGGATGTTGGCTAGGATACCAACAGACTTCCTTACACATCTTCAAAAGTGCCAATGGTTATTTCACATTTAACTTAACAGGGCTCAAGACCTTGGTTTCAAGTCTCACCCGAAAGACAATACACCCATCAGTACAACACTTGCCTCAGTACTGCACGGGAGTGATAGTTTAGATCTTGTTTTCAAGTCCTGGAAAGGGACTCTAACCCAGAGGCAAGACTGCTACCACTGAGCCAGGGCTGACATAATTGCTACCTTCTAAAATAAAAGCAAAATATTGTGGATGCTGGAAATCTGAACTAAAAACAAAGTGCTGGAAATACTCAGTAGGTCTGGCAGCAACTGTGGAGAGAGAAACAGAATTAATGTTTCAGGTCATTTTCATCTGTGCTGAGCTTACTGACCTCAACAAGTGATCACCTGACAAGGGATGAGAGGGAAAAACACAGCCACTGTTCCTAGGCCTGAATGCTTCTGGAACATGTGCAAGTCGGCAACAGAGCTGGGTGACCCCTTCCCCCTGCATCGATTAGCTTTCAGACATTCATTTCTTGCCTCACATTTGAAGAATGGATTCTTGGGCAATAAGGGATGCGTTAGTCTCAATCTTATTTCATTCCTGACCTGCATCATACCTGTGCTACAGTAAATTAGCAGTGGGTCAGAGTATTCCTCCTTCCTTGCAGATACAGTTAATGCTGAGTATTACTGGGGAGAACACTTGCCCATTGAGATCATTCTTTACAGAGCTATGGACAGTGGACACCAAAGATCCTGACAGGTCTAGTGAAGACTTAGTGGAGTGTTGCCTTCAGTCATAATTTAGTATTAGCTCCACACAAACTCTGAACTGGATGATCATACATGAACAAAATCATTGCTGGCCACACAGAAACTCTGAGTAAATCCCAATTCTTGACGATCCTCATCCAGAGTTATTCTCTCTTTCAAACATGTCATTTTAGGTTCTTCTGTTTGTAAGCACCTGCCTCCACGTAAGCAGATCTTGAACTGACAAGAGTGGGTTTATCTCCCTTGCTTTCTTTCTCTCGCTCACTAGCATTCTTCTGCTCAGTGGAGGCACCAGGGCTATACTTCCACACTTTATAACAGAATGGCTGAGATGCAATACTCACTGTGAGGGGTTTTATTGGTGTAGATGCTGACCCTCTAACTCAGCTGCCTTGTCTCTTGTCCTTGGAATTTGGTTGAGTGGGCTGGTCTTCTGAAGACTTCAACAACAAAGATTTCTTGGACCCAACTACATTTTAATGCCTCAAGCTCATCATTTGATGAGAAACAGGGAGAATGAGACAATGAAAAAAAGTGAAGGAAAGGGACAGAGAGAAAAAAGAGAATGAGTGAGAGAGTGGAAATGTAAGTGAGAAAGATGAGATGGAGAAAGAGAGTTAAAGGGAGAAGAAATACCAGAAAGAGAGAGTGGGAGCTTAACATTTTGTGATAGATGCTGAGGGAGAAACAGAAAGAGAAAGTGACACAGAAAAAGATGGAAGAGAAAGACAAAGAATGAGTAAGAAACAGAGACAACAATATAGAACAGGCAGTGTTTCCAGATGATAGTATTTTTCCTTTAAATTAAACATCTCCCTCTCAAAGTTAATGATTGTAAATCAAAATGCACCAAGAAAAATGTGGCAAAAGCTAAATATTTGAAATCCACAACATATAGACGACTCTTTATCAGACTGTGATATTGTCTGGGTAGTAGGTGCAGTCACGTTTCAAGCGTTCAAAATGCATGACAGAAATGTTGGGACAAGACAGAAAGCAGGAATCTGAAGTTTATTGCATCAGATGTTTTGTAGCTTTCTTCCTCACAGGGTGTCCCTAGTAAAATACAAGAATCCTTCTGGGGGTCGGAGCAGTTTTTCAGCTACAAATTAGGTCACTTTATCAGAAAAGTATTATATTTTCTAGAGACACAGAACATAATAGGGTCCACCAAATAGAAAAAGGAGAAACCAGAGCTGGAAACAGAATGTGAATGCCAATGAATTCTACTTGTTCAAACTTCCAAAAAACAACTGAAAAGATGTTGGAAATCCATGGCAGACCTGCCAGTGGTAGGAAAGAGAAAAGATTGGTGAACCATTTATGCATTTACCATTCATCATATCTTCAGTTGGAACAAAGGGTCTATGCTCAAACCATTAATGCTGTCAGATCTACTGTGTATTTCCAGAATCTTCTTGCCTTTTGAGGGGAAATGATACCATCAAAAAACAGAAAGCACAATGTGATGATTAGGTTGCACCCTCCCACCCCCACCCCCCTCACTCTATATCTGATACTTGACAATGTCAGTTTGGCAGCAATCTTTATGATTGATACTGGTTGCCTCAGATTCTATAAAAATCCTAAGACCCGAAGACAAACTTTGGGGTTCTGTCGATTGCTGTCACCTAATGTGAATGGATCTGTTTTTTTCTTTGAGGTTCTGGGCTGAATGGACTTTTAACTGTTAACCTACATTCATTCACTTGCCCTGTTTTTTTAAAATTTACTGGTCGTTGTCCCTGTGCTCAGTGTGAAATCCTTTGGTGATCACTGTTGAAAACTCATGGTTTAAAACTGCCATGTTGCTCCTGTCAGTCAGACTGGCACAATCTCTGTTCTATTTATAAATGTGACGGTGAATTCACTATGTCCTGCCCACCTGCTCGACAGTTCTGGCTCATTGTCACTGCAACACTTTTGAGAGAGAAATGTGCTTCAGCTTTAGTGTATGCTGAAGGTTCTTAAGGAGGACCTGTCATTGGGAATTTCTCGCTTCCTAAAGGTCTTCTCCTCAACAATTTCAACATGAGCAGTAGAAATTCAAGCCTTTAACTGCTGCAAATTTAGCAGAGATTCTGATCAGTTTGAAAGCTGCTGGTTTCTTTAAAGTATTTCCATCTTAATTTGAATTGGTTCTGACACACTTTGTTTTCATGTCAGAAACTGGAAATGCTGCCTTACATTTGGGTTCATTCCATTGCTAACTCTGTGCTTTATAATGTTCACTCCCTCGTTCTTCGTCCAGGTCACAGGTGCACTCACAAGAACAAGCCTCCGTGTGCCAATAGGAATGGTGCCTTGCAATTGGCTGATAGCGAGAAACCCTGTCTATGCTGCTTAAAGCAATGCAACTGGAACAGGTAGCAGAATGAAGTTGGCTGATGCGTAATAACATAGATTGTGGCACATCAACCCAGAACCTTCCACATATTAGAAGCACCATAAAACAAGTCCAGAAAAGGTGCTTTTAGTCAGTCCAAGCTACACAAAATCAACGCGAGCAATTTTCCAATATCTAACCTCTCTTTATGTTCCCTCCTCCCACATGCTGCACTTGTTAGTCCCAAATTTATAAATTTCACTTTCAGGTTGACACTTTTGAACAACACCCACACCCCATATTGGGATAAAGAGACAGAAACCGAATTAACGTTTCGCGTTGATGACCTTTCGTCAGAACTGAAAGATGTTTGAGATGCAATGGGTTTTAAGCAAAAACAGAAAGGGAAAGGGAGGAGGGACGACGAAAAGGGAAGGTCTGTGATAGGGTAGAAGGAAGGAGTGATTAAATGACAAAAGTGATGATGGTGCAAGGCAAAAGGAAGTGGTAATGGGACAAGAAGTGAAACAAATGTTTTGTCGAGAGGAACTGAAAATGATAAAAACAGAATCGTTACTTGCAACTGCTGTCTGAGAAAGTGGAAGCAGTGGTTATGTTCTGAAATTGTTGAACTTAGTGTTGAGTCCGGGGGGCTGTAAAGTGCCTCATGGAAAGATGATGTGCTGATCTTCAAGCTTGCTTTCAGTTTCATGAGAACAATGTCGAAGACCAAGGACAAAAATTCGCGTGAGAGTGGGATGAAAGATAAGGCTGAAGCATTTTCAACAATCTTCAGCCAGAAGTGCCGAGTTGATAATCCATCTCAGCCTCCTCCTGAAGTCCCCAGCATCACAGATACCAGACTTCAGCCAAATTCCATTCATTCCGTGTGATATCAAGAAACGACTGAAGGAACTGGATACTGCAAAAGCTATGGGCCCTGACAATATTCCAGCAATAGTACTGAAGACCTGTGCTCCAGAACTTGCCGCGCCCCTAGCCAAGCTGTTCCAGTACAGCTACAACACTGGCATCGACCCTGCAATGTGGAAAATTGCCCAGGTATGTCCTGTACACAAAAAGCAGGACACGTCCAACCCGGCCAACTACCGCCCCATCAGCCTACTCTCAATCATCAGTAAAGTGATGGAAGGCATCATTAACAGTGCCATCAAGCAGCACTTAATTAGCAATAACCTGCTCAGTGACGCTCAGTTTGGGTTCCGCCAGGGCCACTCAGCTCCAGACCTTATTACAGCCTTGGTTCAAACATAGACAAAAAAGCTGAACTCAAGAGGTGAGGTGAGAGTGACTGCCCTTGACATCAAGGCAGCATTTGACCGAGTACGGCATCAAGGAGCCCCAGCAAAACAGAGGTCAATGGGAATCAGGGGGAAAACCCTCCGCTGGCTGGAGTCATACCTAGCACAAAGGAAGATGGTTGTGGTTGTTGGAGGTCAATCATCTGAGCTCCAGGACATCACTACAGGAGTTCCTCAGGCAAGTGTCCTAGGCCCAACCATCTTCAGCTGCTTCATCAATGACCTTCCTTCAATCATAAGGTCAGAAGTGGGGATGTTCGCTGATGATTGCACAATGTTCAGCACCATTCGTGACTCCTCAGATACTGAAGCAGTCCGTGTAGAAATGCAGCAAGACCTGGACAATATCCAGGCTTGGGCTGATAAGAGGCAAGTAACATTCGTGCCACACAAGTGCCAGGCAATGACCATCTCCAAAAAGAGAGAATCTAACCATCTCCCCTTGACATTTAACGGCATTACCATCGCTGAATCCCCCACTATCAACATCCTAGGGGCTACCATTGACCAGAAACTGAACTAGAGTAGCCATATAAATACCATGGCTACAAGAGCAAGTCAGAGGCTAGGAATCCTGTGGCGAGTAACTCACCTCCTGACTCCCCAAAGCCTGTCCATCATCTACAAGGCACAAGTCAGGAGTGTGATGGAATACTCTCCACTTGCCTGGATGGGTGCAGCTCCAACAACACTCAAGAAGCTCGACACCATCCAGGACAAAGCAGCCCGCTTGATTGGCACCCCATCTACAAACATTCACTCCCTCCACCACCGACGCACAGTGACAGCAGTGTGTACCATCTACAAGATGCACTGCAGCAATGCACCAAGGCTCCTTAGACAGCACCTTCCAAACCCGCGACCTCTACCAACTCGAAGGACAAGAGCAGCAAATACATGGGAACATCACCACCTGCAAGTTCCCCTCCAAGTCACACACCATCCTGACTTGGAACTATATCGCCGTTCCTTCACTGTCGCTGGGTCAAAATCCTGGAACTCCTTTCCTGACAGCACTGTAGGTGTACCGACCCCACATGGACTGCAGCGGTTCAAGAAGGCAGCTCACCACCACCTTCTCAAGGGCAATTAGGGATGGGCTGGCCTGGCCAGCGATGCCCACATCCCACAAATGAATTTTAAAAAAAATGAAGAATACAAATGACAAGTACCCAGATGTTCAGAGTCATGCTTGCAGTCAGAACAGTGATGTTCCACAAAGCAATCACCCAATCTGCATTGGGTCTGCCCACAGAGTAGACCACATTGTGAACTGTGAATCGAATATACAAATTGAAAGAAGTACAAATAAATCCCTGGAAAGGGGTGTTTGGGGGTCTGGTAGGTGGCAAGGTAGGAAGTAAAAGGGCAGATGTTGCATCTCCTGTGCTTGCACGGGAAGGTGCCATGGGATAGGGAAGTATGTTGGGGGTGGTTGAAGGGTGGACCATGGCGTCATGGAGGGAACAGTCCCTTCAGAATGCTGAAAGGGAAGGAGGGGAAGATGTTTTTAGTGGTGGCAGAAATTGCAAAGGATAATCTGGCTGGTGCCATCATCCTGTGAAGTTGAGGAGTTGAAGCAGATGTTCTGATTTATAAATAGCAGGACAATGTGATCCTGTGACTGAATGCCTGACTTGACACACAATACCCCAGAAACATTCACAATTCAGCACCAGAACTGCATCTCAGTGTTGACAGAGTCCTGTTTCACAAAGGTGAAAGCAGAGGGTAAATATCATGCATAGCAGTTCTCAACAAAAAGCCTTCCCACTGGAACATTGGTCAATTGAGAGAGAGCAACCGGGCCCAATAACTTTCAAATGGTCTGGTTGGAAACACAGTTAAAGTTAAAAATCTATGTTCAAGAGCTCTCGCCCTCTGAATCCAATAATTAATAAAATCCTTTGTGAAAACCTACAAGTGAGTGTTTTTATGGAACAGAGAGAATCAGGCAGGCAGTGCAGGAGTCCCCTCAGTCTATCTTGCTTGCTCAGCCGTTTTCCATTTTGGACACTGGTGACAGCGATGGTTCCTCGGGGCAGTGCAGCCACAGCAAAGTCTGTGGCACCATGGGTGGCTCGGCTGCACAGGAGGGGAGGAAGAAGAGTGGAAGAGTGATAGGGGAGTCAATAGTCAGGGGATCAGACAGCCGTTTCTGCGGCAGTAAATGTGACTCCAGGATGGTGTGTTGCCTCCCTGGTACCAGGGTCAAGGATGTCATGGAGCGGCTGCAGGACATCCTTCTGGGGGAGGGTGAACAGCCAGAGGTCGTGGAAGGAAGTAAAGCTGGCAAGAGGAGGTAGAAAAGTAGCAAGTGATATCAGAACGCAGGCGAAACAAAGGCGAGCATCAACTAGGCTTAGAATACAGACTGTCAAGAGGGCAGGGTTTAGGGCACTCTACCTGAATGCATGCAGCATTCGCAACAAGGTAGATGATTTAAAGGCACAAAAAGAGGTAAATGGGTATGATCTAATTGCCATAATGGAAATAAGGCTACAGGGTGACCAAGACTGGGAACTGAATATTCAAGGACATTCGATATTTAGGAAGGACAGGCAAAAAGGAAAAGGAGGTGGTGTTGTGCTGATAATAAGGGATGGGATCAGTACATTAGTAAGGGAGGATCTAAGATTGGAAGAACAAAATGTGGAATCTGTTTGGTGCAGCTAAGAAACAGCAAGGGGCAGCAAACATTGATAGTTGTTGTTTATAGGCCACCAAACAGTAGTGGTAATATGGGGAATGGTATTAATCAGGAGATTAGAGAAGCATGTAGCATGGGTAATACAGTAATCATGGGTGACTTAAATCTGCACATAGACCGGGTAAACCTAATGAGCACTAATGTTGTGGAGTACGAGTTTCTGGAATGTGTTAGAGATGGTTTTCTTGAGCAATATGTTGAGGAACCGACTGGAGAACAGGCTATTTTAGATCTAGTTTTATGTAATGAGAAATGGCTAATTAATAATCTTGTTGTAAAAGAACCTTTAGGGATGAGTGACCATAATATGATAGAATTTTACTTGATTTTTGAAAGTGAGGTAAAGTGAGTTTAATCGGAAGCCAGGGTGTTAAATTTGAACAAAGGAAATTATGAAGGTATGAGGGGCAAATTGGCTGAGGTGAATTGGGAAAATACATGCAAAGGTATGACAGTACATAGGCAATGGATGGTCTTTCAAGAAAGATTACATAGTTTACAGCAACTATATATTCTTTCAAGGCACAAAAACACAAAAAGAAAAGTCAGTCAACCGTGGCTAACAAAGGAAGTTAAGGATTGTATAAGATTAACAGAAAAGGCCTATAAAGTTGCCAGAAATAGTCGTGAACCTGAGGATTGGGAGGATTTTAGAATACAGCAAAGGAGGAAAAAGAAACTGATAAAAGGGAGAATAGAATATGAATGTAAGATAGCAAAATACATAAAAATGTACTGTAAAAGTTTCTACAGGTACCTAAAAAGGAAACGTTTGGCTAAGACAAATGTGGGTCCATTACAGGCAGAGTCAGGAGAATTTATAATGGGGAATACAGAAATGGCAGAGAAGCTAAATGATTACTTTGTGTCTGTCTTCACTGAGGAAGGGACAAGAAATTTCCCAGAATTAGAGATCCAAGGGATTAGGGGAATGAGGAATTGAAGGAAATGAGTATCAGTAAGAAGGTTGTATTGAAGAAGGTTGGTAAGTTCCCAGGACCTGATATTCTACATTCCAGAGCGTTGAAACAGGCAGCTATGGAGATAGTGGATACAATGGTGATCATCTTCCAAAATCCTATAGATTCTGGAGTGGTTCCTGCAGATTGGAAGGTCGCAAGTGTCACCTCACTATTTAAGAAGGGAGGGAGAGAGAAAACAGGGAATTACAGACCTGTTAGCCTTACATCAATCATTGGGAAAATGCTAGAATCTATTCTAAAGGATGTGATAAATGGACACATGGATAATAATGATGTGATTGGGCATAGTCAAAATGGATTTATGAATGGGAAATCACGTTTGGAGTTTTTTTGAGGATGTTACTAACAGAATTGATAAAGGGAAGTCGGTGGACTTGGATTTTCAGAAGGCTTTTGAAAAGTTCCCCACAGGAAATTGGTTAGCAAAATTCAAGCACATGGGATAGGAGGTAATATGCTGGCATGGATTAAAGATTGGTTAACAGGCAGAAAGCAGAGAGTAGGAATAAACGGGTCATTCTCACATTGCCAGGCTGTGACTAGTGGAGTACTACAGGGATCAGTGCTTGGGCTCCAGCTGTGCACAATATATATCAACGATTTGGATGTGGGGACCAAATGTAATCGTTCCAGGTTCATGGATGACACAAAACTCTGTGCGAATGTGTGTTGTGAGGAAGATGCAAAGTGGCTTCAAGGGGATTTGGACAGACTTAGGGAGTGGGCAAGAATGTGGCAGATGGAATATAATGTGGAAAAATGTGAGGTTATCCACTTTGGTAGGAGGAATAGATGTGGAGTATTTCTTCAATGGTAAGAGATTAGAAAATGTAGATATACAAAGGGACCTGGGTATCCTTGTCAATAAGTCACTGAAAGCTAACATGCAGGTGCAGCAAGCAATTAGGAAGGCTAATGGTATGTTAGCCTTCATCACAAGAAGATTTGAGTACAGGAGTAGTGAAGTCTTGCTTCAATTGCACACAACCTTGGTTAGACTGCACTTAGAATACTGTGTGCAGTTTTGGTCCCCTTACCTTAGGAAGGGTATTATTGCCATTGAAGGAGTGCAACCAAGATTAACCAGACTTATTCCCTGGATGGCGGGACTGTCCTATGAAGAGTGAGTGGGGAAATTGGGCCTGTATTCTCTCAAGTTTTGATGAATGAAAGATGATCTCATTGAAACCTACAAAATACTTCAAGGGATAGACAGGGTAGATGCAGCTAAGATGTTTCCCTGGTTGGGGAGTCTAGAACCAGGGGACACAACTGCAAAATAAAGGGGAAACCAGTTAGGACAGAGATGAGGAGAAATTGCTTTACTCAGAGGGTTGTGAATCTTTGGATTTCTCTACCCCAGAGGGCTATGGAAGCTCAGTCATTGAGTATGTTTAAAGCAGAGGTTGATAGATTTCTAACTGCAAATGACATAAGGGGATATGAGGATAGTGTGGGAAAAAGGCACTGAAGTGAATGATCAGCCATGATCATGTTGAACGGTGGGGCAGGCTCAATGGGCTGAATGGCCTACTCCTGCTCCTCTGTTCCTAACAGAACAGCACAATGAATTCTCTGGCCTGTTCCTGGAATGTTGAAGATCCCTGTTAGTTGTGATTGAATTACATGGAGTTCCAAAACCAGAATGTACTGAACTCTGCATCCCAAGTGGGAGAGTGAGCAGGTATCCCTTTCAAAATCAGCCAGTTCAAGGGTGGCTTGGTGGAAGAGCACATCGAAACTCCAATGTGCTGGTGCTATGGATGTCAGGGCAGGGAAGGGTTCATGCTTTTCTCTATATTGTCCATCTCAGACACCACTTGACAGCATCAAGCACTTGATTGCTTAACAAAGCTCCCTCTATTTTGCCCCAGTGATGTGCCTCAACTCCACCTGCAGAAGATCACCCTTTACTGCACCAATTTCCTATACCAGCCCATCCTCAGGCTTGTCTGAGAATTTAGACTGTCCAAACACATTACAGCGCTGCAAAAAGAGGTTGGATTTAAGTCCAGGTCGAGAGGTGAAAGATTGGTACCTACCCCAAGGCACCTCTCAGTTCTCCATTCTAACCGGGATTGCAGTGTGAAGAGAACCAGAATGGTAAACAGCTACAAAGCCAGTGAATGACATACATTCTGATTCACGATCAAAAGGCATGAGAGTAGCAAAGAGGAAACTACTTTAACCATCACACAGGTCCATTATGAAAAGAAAGGATCAGATGATCCTTTCCCCCACAGGGTTATGGGGAGAAGGCAGGGAATGGCATTTGGTGAATTGCCCATTCGCAGATCCAGTGCAGGCATGATGGGCTGAATGGCCTCCTTCTGCACTCTAACAGTTTTGTGATTCTGTGAATTAGGAAGATCCTCCATATCATGGTTCTAAAGTACCAACCCGACTGGATTCCCAGGTTCTGTTGGGACAGTTGAAGCTCTCTGGCGCATATCGCCTTCCTTTTATCATTTCCCCTTCTGATCTCCTCACAACGATAGACCTTATCATCCTTGATATGGACTAAGCCACTTCTAAACATTGTACTGCAGCTTTTCCTGTTTTCCTGGATTGATTACTTTAATCCACAAGAGGTCCTTCATACAAATGGCATCCCTCAGTCCTTTCTTAACCCATCATTTGAATGATGTCACTCAGATTTGTTAGATCTCAATCGACACCATTGACTGAAGTTCAACTATTTTATTTTGAATTCTTCTGGCATTCATGTACATACATCCAATTTTGCTCTTTGCTCCTTAACCACCAGTCTAGTTGTCTGGTCTTGCTGTGTGGGTAATGTGATACTTCTTAATCATTTTTTTTTCTTGGATCTTTCTCTATTACTTCCGCTTCTGTACAGTCCTGACCGCACTTTACCCTTTCCTCCTGTCACCTCATTTAAAAACGCTGTATATAGTGACAACACTATTCGCAGTCAGAATGAAGGTGATTGGGCAGTTCTCCTGTCATTCACGGCAGGAGACCACACCTCTGTAACTGACTGGCACTGATTTTAAGCACACAATTTGTATGATTTAACTAGCCTGCACTGGATGTATTTTGCTAGAGAAATCATTCTGCTTTTATCTAGAAACACTGCTATCGTTTCAGTCATGAGTTTTGTCTGATGTAGTTAGTCGAGATGCTTTTTAAATAGACTCTGTAGACTGTTGTTGTGCGCTGTTTAAATGGAATGTTGTCTGACTAAATGGGCTTTGTGCTAAAATAGACTGTTTAGTTTTAGTTTAGTTTTAGTTATACAGCACTGAAACAGGCCCTTCGGCCCACCGAGTCTGTGCCGACCATCAACCACCCATTTATACTAATCCTCCACTAATCCCATATTTCTACCACATCCCCACCTGTCCCTATATTCCCCGACCACCTACCTATACTAGGGACAATTTATTATGGCCAATTTACCTATCAACCTGCAAGTCTTTGGCATGTGGGAGGAAACCGGAGCACCCGGAGGAAACCCACGCGGACACAGGGAGAACTTGCAAACTCCACACAGGCAGTACCCAGAATTGAACCCGGGTCGCTGGAGCTGTGAGGCTGCGGTGCTAACCATTGCGCCGCCCACTGTGCGACTCCTGCCGTAAATCCCACCTGAACTTCAACTCATTGGCTGATACAGTGGTGTCAATAGACACTCTGTTTAAAAGGTCCTTGTTTCAACCCAATTAGATGTACCGGTGCTTGGGAAACCTTGCATTACAGAAGGATTTTTGCTGGGTGATCTTTCAGCTTCTGAGATTGCATGTGCCTATCAAAGCTGAGCTCCTCCAAAACGCCTTTTATGTTACTAAGAACTCAGCTCCCTCCATCTGTCTCTGCTTCTCTTTCTCCAACTATTCCCCCCCCCCCCTCCCCCCCATTTCTCTCTGTCTTTCTTTTTCAGTTCAATTTTCTCTGCCTCCAAATATATCTATCTGCTTCTATGGGATAATGTAAACTTTGAGTGAGGGTATAAACAGGCAATGTCAAATTAGTCACACATTATACACATCTTCTGACTTTCCTCTTTATTGAAATGAAGGGAAGGGAATATTGGTTGGGCGGTAATATGCAGATAATTCATTATCGCCCATTTTATATCATGACCCAATGTTAAATTGATCCTCCATGTCTTTCTATGCTCCCTGTCTCCATTCCCCACGAGATACAGCCTGTGGAGTTTAATAGCGTGCTGGCAACCAAGAGGTAAAAAGGAGAGAGAATGCACTGAGCTCTGACATCTGCCATGGTCCTTTGTAGCTGCTGATTTAACATGTGTTTGTTGATTATGCACTGAAGCAATGAGCTTCAATGCTGGCAGGAGATTACTGAGGGTGCTATTCAAGTAGGCACAAGCACATCTCCATTCATATGCTTTGATCTTAACTGATCAATAATCAGATGGAAACAGGGATACATGATGCTCATGGAGAGGACGTAATAGGAAGTCACTGGGATTGCTGTGGGATTTGAGTATCCCGGTGTCCTCTTGGTACCATCTTTGGAATCATGTTAGTTTCTTCCTTTTCCTTACACCTTTTCCCCCTCCAAATGCTGCAATTTACAGGCTGTCACCACAATCTGCATTCAAATCCTCCTTCAGTTTTAGACATTTCCGGCATGCATGAATTCTAGTCAGAGATTGGGTAGCTGGTCAACTACCACAGGCCTGACAACACCACTTTGGAAAAATCACTTGACAGTGGGCCATGACATTCAGGAAGAAACTTTCCTGGATGAGGTTCTCTTTTCTCCAGCAGCTGACAGACGTCATTTGCCTGAACCCTAAGCCACAGTAGATGTATAAGACAAGACCATCACCAGAAAGGAGAAAAATGTATTCTGAAAGCTCTGGCAATGCCAAAACTGGATAATCGCTCCCTCTCTTCATGACTCATGGTAAGGAGCTTGTAAGCAGATTTTTTTTATTGATTCATGAGGTGGGGGCATCGCTGACAAGGCCAGCATTTATTGCCCATCCCTAATTGTCTTGACAATGTGGTGGTAAGCCACTTTATTGAATCTAACTGAATGGCTTGGTAGGCTATTTCAGAGCGCAGTTAAGAGTCACATATAGTGCAGACTGAGTAAGGATGGTAGATTTCCTTCCCGAAAGGACATTGGTGAATCGATGGATTTTTATAACAATTGTAGTTTCAGGGTCACCAATACTTATGGCAGATTTTTATTCCAGATTTATTTTAATGAACTGAATTTAAATTTTACATTTGCTGTGGAAAGTTTAAATTCATGTCAGTGGATCATTAATCCAGGCTTCTGTATTCCTAGTCCCATAACATAACCACGATGCTACTGTAACCCATAAAAAATAGGAGACTGAATAAGGAAGACGGTATTTAAGGGGTCAATGCTCATCCGGGCACGCATAAACACCCACACACAGACGCACAGGGGCACATGCACACAAGTGAGCAAACTCTTTCACACATACACCGATACAGAGGAACATAGGAATGGGTGGAGGCTATTTTGCCCCTCTGTTCTGCCATTCCATCAGATTATAGCTAATATTCAACCTAACTCCATATACCCGCTTTTGTCCCATATCCCTTCAGACATTTTGTTCGCAAAAACCTATCAATCTCAGATTTCAAATTAACAATTGAACCAGCATCAATTGCATTTGTGGAAGAGGGTTCTGATCTCCCAGCACTTCTAACAGAAGTATTTTCGAATTACACCCCTGAAAGGTCTAGCTCTAATTTGTGGACTATTCCCCAACAGGCAAAAATAATTTCTCTCTATCTACACCCTGTCTGCTCCCCTTAATAACTTGAACATTTCGATCAAATCAGCCCTTAACTTTCTAAATTCCAGGGAATACAATCCGACATTTTGTAATTTTGTAGTTCAACCATTGGAGTCCAGATATTAATCTGGTTAAAAAAAAAGCGAAGTACCAGGGATGCTGAAACTCTGAAATAAAAAGAGAAAATGCTGGAAATACTCAGAAGGCCAGGCAGCATCAATGGAGAGAGAACTAGAGCTAATGTTACAGGTTGATGACCTTTCATCAGAACTGCACAAGTTAGAGCTGTAATAGATTTAAAACTAGTGCAGAGGCAGGGGAAGAATGGTGGGGGGGGGGGGGGGGGGGGGGGGCAGGGAGCGGAAAGAACAAAACTTAAGTTCTGTGATAGGGTGGAAGGTAGGAGAAATTAAATGACAAAAGGGAAATGCACTCCCAGATCAGGTGGCAGTTTATTTAAAATGCAAATCTACACCCAATGACATACTTTTGGAACCTGATTGCCATTTGCAGACAGGACTGTGTGTTTATCTCGAATGTGTATTTTTGCAAACTCTGCATATATACAGATCCCATGAGCAGAGCCAGTCAAAGACATGGCAGAGAGAGAGAGAGATTATTTCCATAAAATTACTGAAGTCATGGGATTTGCTCATCTCATGTTTCATTTCCATTTAAAGGGACAATGTCACCATGGCAACAAGTCCCTCAAGAGATATTAAAGGTGCAGTAACATGATGGATAGAATGATAAATTGATCACATTGCCAGTACAAATTGTTTCTGAAAGTTTTAAAAGAATATAAAACTTTCAAGCGAAGTGCTGTTAAGAAGTTTTCCAACTTGTGATGTTGGAACAAGGCCCATGAGGAAGAAGGATATCCTTCACTTGGAATGTGCCTCACCCTCTCACAGACACTATGCAGTACACAAGGGAGATGTCATTCTGCAGCTTAGAAAATCACCCCTTCAACCTGTGACTAAGGAGAGCTCATTTTAAATTCAAACTACTGCTTTGAATGCAACAAAACTGGCTTGTATTTGCAACTAACCTCACAACCATAACCATAGCTCATCTGAGAAATACAATTCTTTCTTGAGCCTGGATCCCTGAACAAGTTGAAACACGATTCACTGGTGACTATCCTGGAAACCTGTTGTCCTGCTTTATAATAACTGTGAAACAATATAACTCAATGGGCTATTGGGCACAGTATGTTCAAGAGACCAGTGTTTATAAGTGTAACCCCATAGAGTGAGGCTCTTTCTGAGGTAAGATCACTTCCTGAAGCTTTGAACAAACCTGTGCCTCAGATCATGTCACAAGGAGGCACCTAGATAGGAGACTCATCCAGACCGAAACATCAAATAAAAGTGATCACCAGCTCCTGATTGATTTATTCTGAAGATCTGACTGATGGACTTAGTCTTCAATGATTTTTGATGGCGTTGTATAATCTCCCTCACTATTCACAGTACCTTCCAGTAAGTAAGGATGAAGGCAGAGTTCCGAGCGAAGACGGGGCTTGTCGGCCTATCTTATGCATAGCACTGTCAGCCATGGCTCTGTTGATTCGATCATTACATCTACTCAGAAGATTATGGATTCACGTCCCACTCCAGAGACCTCAGCACAAAATCGAGGCTGATACTCCCAATGCACTCCTGAGGGAGTGCTGCACTGTTGGACGTGCCACCTTTCAGATGTGATACTCAAGTGAGGTTTCATTTTCACCCTTAGGGAGACATAAAACTCCCACGGCCGCGATTCTAAGAACAGCAAGGAAGTTTTCCCTGGTGTCCTGGCCAATATTTACCTCTCCATCAACTAAAACTGATTATCTAGTCCCAAAACAACATAATGTGAATGCTGGAAATATGAAATAAAAACAGAAACTGCTGGAAATACTCAGCAGCAGGTTTGGCAGCATCAATGACTAGATTATCTCATTGCCCTTTCTGTGTACAATCTGGCTGCCACGTTAACATGCACAGACTAAATAAGGGATGTTGGAATACAAAATAGGTCAATTCCGAGAACAGACAATTAATTTCAAACACATCAAACTTTTTGTTCCATATTTGAACCATTTTCTGATGGTTTATGCAATTTATATTGTCAGAGTCATATCAAATTAATTTGTGTTAGCTATTTTCTGCCTTGCAAGCCAAATACGACACCGACTAATTTTAAATTTAACTCAGTTACCTCTAGATCCTGATAATCAGCTAGAAATCAGAAATATTGGACTGACTAATGCTGAATCTCTCTGTCAGGTATCATGTCTGTGTGGCAGCCCTTGTTTACTTTATGCCGCTGATGGTGATGGGTTATGCCTACACTGTTGTCGGTATGACACTGTGGGCGAGTGAGATTCCAGGAGATTCCTCAGACAGGTACAGGGAGCAGATGAATGCCAAGAGGAAGGTGAGTGACCACTACGGCTGTTGACTTTTCTCTAACTAATGGATATTTGGGATGTGGGAAGCGGTAAGGTGGAAGGGGAGTGGAGAAAATGTGATGGCCTTTGTGTGCAACTATCCCCTTGCAAGATATTTTGTTTTCAACAGAGTCATCATGTTTAACCAGTCCCTGGATTCAAAACTAGAGGCTGTGATCATGTCCAACCAATCCCTGGATTCAAAACCAAAGGTGCAGTGATCATGTTTAACCAGTCCCTGGATTCAAATCCAGAGGTGCAGTGATCATGTTTAACCAATCCCTGGATTCAAAACCAGAGCTGCAGTGATCATGTCTAACCAGTCCCTGGATTCAAAACCAGAGGTGCAGTGATCATGTCTAATCAGTCCCTGGATTCAAAACCAGAGGTGCAGTGATCATGTTTAACCAGTCCCTGGATTCAAATCCAGAGGTGCAGTGATCATGTTTAACCAATCCCTGGATTCAAAACCAGAGGTGCAGTGATCATGTCTAACCAGTCCCTGGATTCAAAACCAGAGGTGCAGTGATCATGTTTAATCAGTCCCTGGATTCAAAGCGAGAGGCTGTGATCATGTCCAACCAATCCCTGGATTCAAAACCAAAGGTGCAGTGATCATGTTTAACCAGTCCCTGGATTCAAATCCAGAGGTGCAGTGATCATGTTTAACCAGTCCCTGGATTCAAAACCAGAGGTGCAGTGATCATGTTTAACCAGTCCCTGGATTCAAAACCAAAGGTGCAGTGATCATGTTTAACCAATCCCTGGATTCAAAGCTAGAGGCAGTGATCATGTCCAACCAATCCCTGGATTCAAAACCAAAGGTGCAGTGATCATGTCTAACCAGTCCCTGGATTCAAAACCAACGGTGCAGTGATCATGTTTAACCAGTCCCTGGATTCAAATCCAGAGGTGCAGTGATCATGTTTAACCAATCCCTGGATTCAAAACCAGAGGTGCAGTGATCATGTCTAACCAGTCCCTGGATTCAAAACCAGAGGTGCAGTGATCATGTTTAACCAATCCCTGGATTCAAAGCTAGAGGCTGTGATCATGTCTAACCAATCCCTGGATTCAAAACCAGAGGTGCAGTGATCATGTCTAACCAGTCCCTGGATTCAAATCCAGAGGTGCAGTGATCATGTTTAACCAATCCCTGGATTCAAAACCAGAGGTGCAGTGATCATGTCTAACCAGTCCCTGGATTCAAAACCAGAGGTGCAGTGATCATGTCTAACCAATCCCTGGATTCAAAACCAGAGGTGCAGTGATCATGTTTAACCAATCCCTGGATTCAAATCCAGAGGTGCAGTGATCATGTTTAACCAATCCCTGGATTCAAAACCAAAGGTGCAGTGATCATGTCTAACCAATCCCTGGATTCAAAACCAGAGGTGCAGTGATCATGTTTAACCAGTCCCTGGATTCAAATCCAGAGGTGCAGTGATCATGTTTAACCAATCCCTGGATTCAAAACCAGAGGTGCAGTGATCATGTCTAACCAGTCCCTGGATTCAAAACCAGAGGTGCAGTGATCATGTTTAGCCAATCCCTGGATTCAAAACCAGAGGTGCAGTGATCATGTTTAACTAGTCCCTGGATTCAAAACCAGAGGTGCAGTGATCATGTTTAACCAATCCCTGGATTCAAAACCAGAGACGCAGTGATCATGTTTAACCAGTCCCTGGATTCAAAACCAGAGGTGCAGTGATCATGTTTAACCAATCCCTGGATTCAAAACCAGAGGTGCAGTGATCATGTTTAACCAGTCCCTGGATTCAAAACCAGAGGTGCAGTGATCATGTTTAACCAGTCCCTGGATTCAAAACCAGAGGTGCAGTGATCATGTTTAACCAATCCCTGGATTCAAAACCAGAGGTGCAGTGATCATGTTTAACCGGTCCCTGGATTCAAAACCAGAGGTGCAGTGATCATGTTTAACCAGTCCCTGGATTCAAAACCAGAGGTTGTGATCCTGTCTAACCAATCCCTGGATTCAAAACCAGAGGTGCAGTGATCATGTTTAACCAATCCCTGGATTCAAAACCAGAGGTGCAGTGATCATGTCTAACCAGTCCCTGGATTCAAAACCAGAGGTGCAGTGATCATGTTTAACCAATCCCTGGATTCAAAACCAAAGGTGCAGTGATCATGTCTAACCAGTCCCTGGATTCAAAACCAGAGGTGCAGTGATCATGTTTAACCAGTCCCTGGATTCAAATCCAGAGGTGCAGTGATCATGTTTAACCAATCCCTGGATTCAAAACCAGAGGTGCAGTGATCATGTCTAACCAGTCCCTGGATTCAAAACCAGAGGTTGTGATCCTGTCTAACCAGTCCCTGGATTCAAAACCAGAGGTGCAGTGATCATGTTTAACCAATCCCTGGATTCAAAGCTAGAGGCAGTGATCATGTCCAACCAATCCCTGGATTCAAAACCAAAGGTGCAGTGATCATGTCTAACCAGTCCCTGGATTCAAAACCAAAGGTGCAGTGATCATGTTTAACCAATCCCTGGATTCAAAACCAGAGGTGCAGTGATCATGTCTAACCAGTCCCTGGATTCAAAACCAGAGGTGCAGTGATCATGTTTAACCAATCCCTGGATTCAAAACCAGAGGTGCAGTGATCATGTTTAACCAATCCCTGGATTCAAAACCAGAGGTGCAGTGATCATGTTTAACCAATCCCTGGATTCAAAACCAGAGGTGCAGTGATCATGTCTAATCAGTCCCTGGATTCAAAACCAGAGGTGCAGTGATCATTTTTAACTAGTCCCTGGATTCAAAACCAGAGGTTGTGATCCTGTCTAACCAATCCCTGGTTTCAAATCCAGAGGTGCAGTGATCATGTTTAACCAATCCCTGGATTCAAAACCAGAGGTTGTGATCCTGTCTAACCAATCCCTGGATTCAAAACCAGAGGTGCAGTGATCATGTTTAACCAATCCCTGGATTCAAAACCAAAGGTGCAGTGATCATGTTTAACCAATCCCTGGATTCAAAGCTAGAGGCAGTGATCATGTCCAACCAATCCCTGGATTCAAAACCAAAGGTGCAGTGATCATGTCTAACCAGTCCCTGGATTCAAAACCAAAGGTGCAGTGATCATGTTTAACCAGTCCCTGGATTCAAATCCAGAGGTGCAGTGATCATGTTTAACCAATCCCTGGATTCAAAACCAGAGGTGCAGTGATCATGTCTAACCAGTCCCTGGATTCAAAACCAGAGGTGCAGTGATCATGTTTAACCAATCCCTGGATTCAAAGCTGGAGGCTGTGATCATGTCTAACCAATCCCTGGATTCAAAACCAGAGGTGCAGTGATCATGTCTAACCAGTCCCTGGATTCAAATCCAGAGGTGCAGTGATCATGTTTAACCAATCCCTGGATTCAAAACCAGAGGTGCAGTGATCATGTCTAACCAGTCCCTGGATTCAAAACCAGAGGTTGTGATCCTGTCTAACCAATCCCTGGATTCAAAACCAGAGGTGCAGTGATCATGTTTAACCAATCCCTGGATTCAAATCCAGAGGTGCAGTGATCATGTTTAACCAATCCCTGGATTCAAAACCAGAGACGCAGTGATCATGTTTAACTAGTCCCTGGATTCAAAACCAGAGGTGCAGTGATCATGTTTAACCAATCCCTGGATTCAAAACCAGAGACGCAGTGATCATGTTTAACCAGTCCCTGGATTCAAAACCAGAGGTGCAGTGATCATGTTTAACCAATCCCTGGATTCAAAACCAGAGGTGCAGTGATCATGTTTAACCAGTCCCTGGATTCAAAACCAGAGGTGCAGTGATCATGTTTAACCAGTCCCTGGATTCAAAACCAGAGGTGCAGTGATCATGTTTAACCAATCCCTGGATTCAAAACCAGAGGTGCAGTGATCATGTCTAATCAGTCCCTGGATTCAAAACCAGAGGTGCAGTGATCATTTTTAACCAGTCCCTGGATTCAAAACCAGAGGTGCAGTGATCATGTTTAACCAATCCCTGGATTCAAAACCAGAGGTGCAGTGATCATGTTTAACCAGTCCCTGGATTCAAAACCAGAGGTGCAGTGATCATGTTTAACCAATCCCTGGATTCAAAACCAGAGGTGCAGTGATCATGTCTAATCAGTCCCTGGATTCAAAACCAGAGGTGCAGTGATCATTTTTAACCAGTCCCTGGATTCAAAACCAGAGGTTGTGATCCTGTCTAACCAATCCCTGGTTTCAAATCCAGAGGTGCAGTGATCATGTTTAACCAATCCCTGGATTCAAAACCAGAGGTTGTGATCCTGTCTAACCAATCCCTGGATTCAAAACCAGAGGTGCAGTGATCATGTTTAACCAATCCCTGGATTCAAAACCAAAGGTGCAGTGATCATGTTTAACCAATCCCTGGATTCAAAGCTAGAGGCAGTGATCATGTCCAACCAATCCCTGGATTCAAAACCAAAGGTGCAGTGATCATGTCTAACCAGTCCCTGGATTCAAAACCAAAGGTGCAGTGATCATGTTTAACCAGTCCCTGGATTCAAATCCAGAGGTGCAGTGATCATGTTTAACCAATCCCTGGATTCAAAACCAGAGGTGCAGTGATCATGTCTAACCAGTCCCTGGATTCAAAACCAGAGGTGCAGTGATCATGTCTAACCAATCCCTGGATTCAAAACCAGAGGTGCAGTGATTATGTTTAACCAATCCCTGGATTCAAATCCAGAGGTGCAGTGATCATGTTTAACCAATCCCTGGATTCAAAACCAAAGGTGCAGTGATCATGTCTAACCAATCCCTGGATTCAAAACCAGAGGTGCAGTGATCATGTTTAACCAGTCCCTGGATTCAAATCCAGAGGTGCAGTGATCATGTTTAACCAATCCCTGGATTCAAAACCAGAGGTGCAGTGATCATGTCTAACCAGTCCCTGGATTCAAAACCAGAGGTGCAGTGATCATGTTTAACCAATCCCTGGATTCAAAACCAGAGGTGCAGTGATCATGTTTAACTAGTCCCTGGATTCAAAACCAGAGGTGCAGTGATCATGTTTAACCAATCCCTGGATTCAAAACCAGAGACGCAGTGATCATGTTTAACCAGTCCCTGGATTCAAAACCAGAGGTGCAGTGATCATGTTTAACCAATCCCTGGATTCAAAACCAGAGGTGCAGTGATCATGTTTAACCAGTCCCTGGATTCAAAACCAGAGGTGCAGTGATCATGTTTAACCAGTCCCTGGATTCAAAACCAGAGGTGCAGTGATCATGTTTAACCAATCCCTGGATTCAAAACCAGAGGTGCAGTGATCATGTTTAACCAGTCCCTGGATTCAAAACCAGAGGTGCAGTGATCATGTTTAACCAGTCCCTGGATTCAAAACCAGAGGTTGTGATCCTGTCTAACCAATCCCTGGATTCAAAACCAGAGGTGCAGTGATCATGTTTAACCAATCCCTGGATTCAAAACCAGAGGTGCAGTGATCATGTCTAACCAGTCCCTGGATTCAAAACCAGAGGTGCAGTGATCATGTTTAACCAATCCCTGGATTCAAAACCAAAGGTGCAGTGATCATGTCTAACCAGTCCCTGGATTCAAAACCAGAGGTGCAGTGATCATGTTTAACCAGTCCCTGGATTCAAATCCAGAGGTGCAGTGATCATGTTTAACCAATCCCTGGATTCAAAACCAGAGGTGCAGTGATCATGTCTAACCAGTCCCTGGATTCAAAACCAGAGGTTGTGATCCTGTCTAACCAATCCCTGGATTCAAAACCAGAGGTGCAGTGATCATGTTTAACCAATCCCTGGATTCAAATCCAGAGGTGCAGTGATCATGTTTAACCAATCCCTGGATTCAAAACCAGAGGTGCAGTGATCATGTTTAACTAGTCCCTGGATTCAAAACCAGAGGTGCAGTGATCATGTTTAACCAATCCCTGGATTCAAAACCAGAGACGCAGTGATCATGTTTAACCAGTCCCTGGATTCAAAACCAGAGGTGCAGTGATCATGTTTAACCAATCCCTGGATTCAAAACCAGAGGTGCAGTGATCATGTTTAACCAGTCCCTGGATTCAAAACCAGAGGTGCAGTGATCATGTTTAACCAGTCCCTGGATTCAAAACCAGAGGTGCAGTGATCATGTTTAACCAATCCCTGGATTCAAAACCAGAGGTGCAGTGATCATGTCTAATCAGTCCCTGGATTCAAAACCAGAGGTGCAGTGATCATTTTTAACCAGTCCCTGGATTCAAAACCAGAGGTGCAGTGTACATGTTTAACCAATCCCTGGATTCAAAACCAGAGGTGCAGTGATCATGTTTAACCAGTCCCTGGATTCAAAACCAGAGGTGCAGTGATCATGTTTAACCAATCCCTGGATTCAAAACCAGAGGTGCAGTGATCATGTCTAATCAGTCCCTGGATTCAAAACCAGAGGTGCAGTGATCCTGTCTAACCAATCCCTGGATTCAAAACCAGAGGTGCAGTGATCATGTTTAACCAATCCCTGGATTCAAAACCAAAGGTGCAGTGATCATGTTTAACCAATCCCTGGATTCAAAGCTGGAGGCAGTGATCATGTCCAACCAATCCCTGGATTCAAAACCAAAGGTGCAGTGATCATGTCTAACCAGTCCCTGGATTCAAAACCAGAGGTGCAGTGATCATGTTTAACCAATCCCTGGATTCAAAACCAGAGACGCAGTGATCATGTTTAACCAGTCCCTGGATTCAAAACCAGAGGTGCAGTGATCATGTTTAACCAATCCCTGGATTCAAAACCAGAGGTGCAGTGATCATGTTTAACCAGTCCCTGGATTCAAAACCAGAGGTGCAGTGATCATGTTTAACCAGTCCCTGGATTCAAAACCAGAGGTGCAGTGATCATGTTTAACCAATCCCTAGATTCAAAACCAGAGGTGCAGTGATCATGTTTAACCAGTCCCTGGATTCAAAACCAAAGGTGCAGTGATCATGTTTAACCAATCCCTGGATTCAAAACCAGAGGTGCAGTGATCATGTTTAACCAATCCCTGGATTCAAAACCAGAGGTGCAGTGATCATGTCTAATCAGTCCCTGGATTCAAAACCAGAGGTGCAGTGATCATTTTTAACCAGTCCCTGGATTCAAAACCAGAGGTTGTGATCCTGTCTAACCAATCCCTGGATTCAAATCCAGAGGTGCAGTGATCATGTTTAACCAATCCCTGGATTCAAAACCAGAGGTTGTGATCCTGTCTAACCAATCCCTGGATTCAAAACCAGAGGTGCAGTGATCATGTTTAACCAATCCCTGGATTCAAAACCAAAGGTGCAGTGATCATGTTTAACCAATCCCTGGATTCAAAGCTAGAGGCAGTGATCATGTCCAACCAATCCCTGGATTCAAAACCAAAGGTGCAGTGATCATGTCTAACCAGTCCCTGGATTCAAAACCAGAGGTGCAGTGATCATGTTTAACCAGTCCCTGGATTCAAAACCAGAGGTGCAGTGATCATGTTTAACCAGTCCCTGGATTCAAATCCAGAGGTGCAGTGATCATGTTTAACCAATCCCTGGATTCAAAACCAGAGGTGCAGTGATCATGTCTAACCAGTCCCTGGATTCAAAACCAGAGGTTGTGATCCTGTCTAACCAATCCCTGGATTCAAAACCAGAGGTGCAGTGATCATGTTTAACCAATCCCTGGATTCAAATCCAGAGGTGCAGTGATCATGTTTAACCAATCCCTGGATTCAAAACCAGAGGTGCAGTGATCATGTCTAACCAGTCCCTGGATTCAAAACCAGAGGTGCAGTGATCATGTTTAACCAATCCCTGGATTCAAAACCAAAGGTGCAGTGATCATGTCTAACCAGTCCCTGGATTCAAAACCAGAGGTGCAGTGATCATGTTTAACCAGTCCCTGGATTCAAATCCAGAGGTGCAGTGATCATGTTTAACCAATCCCTGGATTCAAAACCAGAGGTGCAGTGATCATGTCTAACCAGTCCCTGGATTCAAAACCAGAGGTTGTGATCCTGTCTAACCAATTCCTGGATTCAAAACCAGAGGTGCAGTGATCATGTTTAACCAATCCCTGGATTCAAATCCAGAGGTGCAGTGATCATGTTTAACCAATCCCTGGATTCAAAACCAGAGGTGCAGTGATCATGTTTAACTAGTCCCTGGATTCAAAACCAGAGGTGCAGTGATCATGTTTAACCAATCCCTGGATTCAAAACCAGAGACGCAGTGATCATGTTTAACCAGTCCCTGGATTCAAAACCAGAGGTGCAGTGATCATGTTTAACCAATCCCTGGATTCAAAACCAGAGGTGCAGTGATTATGTTTAACCAGTCCCTGGATTCAAAACCAGAGGTGCAGTGATCATGTTTAACCAGTCCCTGGATTCAAAACCAGAGGTGCAGTGATCATGTTTAACCAATCCCTGGATTCAAAACCAGAGGTGCAGTGATCATGTCTAATCAGTCCCTGGATTCAAAACCAGAGGTGCAGTGATCATTTTTAACCAGTCCCTGGATTCAAAACCAGAGGTGCAGTGATCATGTTTAACCAATCCCTGGATTCAAAACCAGAGGTGCAGTGATCATGTTTAACCAGTCCCTGGATTCAAAACCAGAGGTGCAGTGATCATGTTTAACCAATCCCTGGATTCAAAACCAGAGGTGCAGTGATCATGTCTAATCAGTCCCTGGATTCAAAACCAGAGGTGCAGTGATCATTTTTAACCAGTCCTTGGATTCAAAACCATAGGTTGTGATCCTGTCTAACCAATCCCTGGTTTCAAATCCAGAGGTGCAGTGATCATGTTTAACCAATCCCTGGATTCAAAACCAGAGGTTGTGATCCTGTCTAACCAATCCCTGGATTCAAAACCAGAGGTGCAGTGATCATGTTTAACCAGTCCCTGGATTCAAAACCAGAGGTGCAGTGATCATGTCTAACCAGTCCCTGGATTCAAAACCAGAGGTGCAGTGATCATGTCTAACCAGTCCCTGGATTCAAAACCAGAGGTTGTTATCATGTCTAACCAATCCCTGGATTCAAAACCAGAGGTGCAGTGATCATGTTTAACCAGTCCCTGGATTCAAAACCAGAGGTGCAGTGATCGTGTTTAACCAGTCCCTGGATTCAAAACCAGAGGTGCAGTGATCATGTCGAATCAGTCCCTGGATTCAAAACCAGAGGTGCAGTGATCATGTTTAACCAATCCCTGGATTCAAAACCAGAGGTGCAGTGATCATGTTTAACCAGTCCCTGGATTCAAAACCAGAGGTGCAGTGATCATGTTTAACCAGTCCCTGGATTCAAAACCAGAGGTGCAGTGATCATGTTTAACCAGTCCCTGGATTCAAAACCAGAGGTGCAGTGATCATGTTTAACCAGTCCCTGGATTCAAAACCAGAGGTTATCATGTCTAACCAATCCCTGATGATCACTGCCTTTGAACCTAGGGATTGGTTAGACATGATCACTCCACCACTGGCTTTGAATCCAGCCCAGATTGATGGGATAACAAAAGTACTCCATCCACCAAGCCATTTATTCTTCTTTCTTTCTCTGTCTCTCTCTTATACCTTTCTTTCTGAAAATATTCTACTCCTCAATGCTGACCTCCTTGTTTTAATCAATACAAAAATCCCAGAGACGTAACCAATCTAACCCCTGAATAAAGCAATAAAGTCAGGCTACATTAGGGAAATGAAGCCCTATTTTGGAGAATTGAATGATCTAAAGGCTGCCCTTTATCCCTGATCACAGATTGTGAAGATGATGATTGTGGTTGTAACCACCTTTGCTGTGTGCTGGCTTCCCTATCACATCTACTTCCTGCTCTACCTCTTTCACCCTGAAATCTACCAGAAGAAGTACATCCAGCAAGTATACCTGGCCATCATCTGGCTCGCCATGAGTTCCACAATGTACAACCCCATCATCTACTGCCTCCTCAATGACCGGTAAGCCTCAACAGGATGAAGGATCTCTTCCCCCACCCCCATTAATGTCAGGTCATGGCCAACATATTAGAAAATTCTCCAGGGTCAATGGGAATCGAACCCATGCCCATTTCCTATCAGCTTTCCGCCAACATGGAAAATCCTGTAAAGTGTATGTTTTTATGATGTATACAGTTTAATGTCCATAGTTCAGCATAAATTCCTCAAGGGGACGAAGTATAGAGTGTGCGTCATACTGGGAATAACCCACATATCATTGTCCCTCAACGATCTTTCCTTTGCCCCATTCTACATGTTGTCCTTTGGCAACCTCCTCATACAGGTGTCTGTTTCCACACGTATGCTGGCACCATCCAGCTATACTGAATTACCACCTCTCTTGACCCCTTCACTGTCTGTAAATTGTCAAGCTGCTTATTCGACATTCAGCACTGGATGAACAGAAATGTCTTCCGATTAAATATTGGGAAGACTGAAACCATTGTCTTCAGTACCTGTCACAAAACTGTTCCCTAGCCACTGACTCCACCCCTCTCCCTGGCAAATGTCTGAGGCTGAACCAAACCGCACACAGCCTTGACCCGAGATGAGTTTCTGACCACATATCTGCACCATCATTTTTACCTCTGCAACATTGCCTGACTCCACCCTGCCTCAGCTCCCCTGCTGCTGAAACCTTCATCCATGCCTTGGTTACGTCCAGACTTGACGATTCGAATGAACTCCTGGCTAGTCTCGTCTACGTTCTACCCTACATAAACCTGACCTCATCCAAATCTCTGCTGCCCATGTCCTAACTCACACCATGTCATGTTCACCTATCACCTCTGTGCTCTCTGAGCGACATCGACTCCTGGTTAAACACCAACTCGATATGAAAGTTCTCATTCGTGTTTCCAAATCCATCCATGGCCTCACACCTGCCTATTTCTGTAATCTCCTCCAGCCCTAGAACTCTCTAGCTGTCTGCACTCTGTTTTTTCTGACAGCAGCATTCCTAATTTGAATAGTTCCACCATTGGTGGCTGTTCCTTCAGCTGCCAAGACCCTAAGCTCTGATATTTCTTCTTGAACTGCTTCACCTCTCTCTCCTCCTTTTAAGCCACTCACTTAAAATCTGCCACTTTGACCAACCTTTTGGTCATTTGCTTTAATATCTCTTTCGGTGTCTCAATGCCACATTTTGTCTGATATTTCTCCTGTTAAGTGCCTTGGGACATTTTACGACTTTAAAACCACTATAAATATGAGCTGGTGTACTGTACAATAGCTGCTCTGGACTTGTCGTCTGTTGAAACTTGTAATTCCACTGACTTCCAATTTGACAGGTGTTAGTAGTTCCCTACTACCTTGCCCAAGTAGCTGTTCTTCATGTGTGAACCTTGAAAATGAGTGGTTGCAGGTTATTCAACTATACAGGGATTCAGTGCCAATTCCATTCTGGATCTGAAGTGCACACATGCCCACTTACTGGGAAGCCAGGCTTGTATCACATGGTGTGTTTACCCAGTGTCAAAGATGCACTCTCCTCTAGAATCTGCAAACTGCAGGTTGTGGGGTCAACATGAAGGTATCTCATTTGGGTTGGTGTCTACGCTATTACAGGCATATTTCCAGTTCCCAGCTACCCCACGTCTGCCATCCACCTCTCCCCTGCGAGCACTGTACATGACTTGGGGGTAGAGGGGCATTGGGTGGGTGAGTAGGAGCGGTTGGGTGGTGGTTGCTGATGCAATTGACTTTATTTTTAGAAGTCAGCTTCATTGGGAATCCACTGGCAGCCACCTGGAGGCCTGGGTACATCATCTCTCTCAGTGCAGTGGCCTTCTGTACTACAACGGGTCCCTTCTGAGCACAGGGAGTCCACACTGCTAGTTCTGGCCCTCTTGGCATCATTTGCCTTGTAAGCGTAGAAGGTGGTTTAACTCCACTGTGTGAGCAAACTGGTCACTCCCAGAGTTGGTGTAACTGGACCCCTCCAGTAGGCCACACGAGAATTAGAGCCCAACTCTTGGCTATCATATTTTCTAGATAGACAATGGTGAGATGCTGCAGCTGCTTTCTGTTCCAGATTCCGGGCTGGATTCCGTCGTGTTTTCCGCTGGTGCCCATTTATCAAAACAAACGATTATGAGGGGCTGGAGATGAAATCTACCAAGTATTTTCAAACCCAGGGCAGCATGTACAAGGTCAGCCGGATGGAGACCACCATATCTACAGTCATCAACCAGAATGACGACGATGCTGATGAGACTGACAAGGCAACACACTTGGCGCTAGACCTGAACTCCAATGGATCTTCACGCAGCATCTCAAAGACTGGGCCCGAATCCTCCAGTGTCTACTGCAGGCCAGATCCCTATTAAACAGTCAGTTCTAACCTCCGGCCCCAATCTACAGTGTTCCAAGTGAGCACATTATTCACAACAGACAGCAGCCAATGTTCAGATCCTAGCAGGTCATCACCTACCCAATTTATTGCAATACATATCAGCTTGGTGCTCCTTCAAAGTTATCAACTGGTGGCTCTTAATCAAAAGGGAAGCATTAATGTGGGCCTCAACAATTCAATGCTGTCGCTCACAGACTGTCCCTTGAATACATTGCTTATAAGGTACTTGCTCATTGATGTTGCGAACTCTTATTTGGAAAGTGCTAGCTGAGCCACCAATACCGCCCACCCACCACCCCACCCCCAACCTCATCCCTCACGTGGCAAAATTATAAAACTCTCGGTCACCAGCCCCTTCCTCAAGCAATAGGCGTGTAAAATTCTTTCCCTGACCGCCAAACGTGTAGAATTCGGCCATGATCATTCAGCACCCAGTATACAAGGCAACACAAACCTTCACAACCTCATCACTGACCATTTCCAAAAGTGATCCTCCAAATGACACATAGGAATACATCGGGTTGAGGTTTCTCACAACAAGACTCACAGACCTTCTTCCCAAAAGACACAGGAGTTTACCAACTAAAAGGTAAAAAGACAATCAGATCACTGAGGTCCAAAGCATTAAAAGCCAATGCAGGAATCTGGTTCCAATGCAATGATCAAATCTATTTTCAGTTTATTGTCACTGTGGTTACCAATATTTTGTCGATTTGGATGACGAATCAGACAAGTCCAAGAGTATTTGAATCATCACATGGCATCTAATCAATTCAACAGAGACAGACATTGGAAAACAATTGTGGTGGGGTTAGGGTTAGGGGATGTGAGATATAGGGAATTTGAGACATGAAGAAACGTAAGACACAGGGGATGTGAAATACGGGGGATGTGTGAGATGGGGGGGATGTGTGAGATGGGGGGGATGTGTGAGATGGGGGGGATGTGTGAGATGGGGGGGATGTGTGAGATGGGGGGGATGTGTGAGATGGGGGGGATGTGTGAGATGGGGGGGATGTGTGAGATGGGGGGGATGTGTGAGATGGGGGGGATGTGTGAGATGGGGGGATGTGAGAGATGGGGGGGGATGTGAGAGATGGGGGGGGATGTGTGAGATGGGGGGGGATGTGTGAGATGGGGGGGGGATGTGTGAGATGGGGGGGGGATGTGTGAGATGGGGGGGATGTGTGAGATGGGGGGGATGTGTGAGATGGGGGGGGGGATGTGTGAGATGGGGGGGGATGTGTGAGATGGGGGGGGGGATGTGTGAGATGGGGGGGGATGTGTGAGATGGGGGGGGATGTGAGAGATGGGGGGGGGATGTGAGAGATGGGGGGGGATGTTTAGTTTAGTTTAGAGATACAGCACTGAAACAGGCCCTTCGGCCCACCGAGTCTGTGCCGACCATCAACCACCCATTTATACTAATCCAACACTAATTCCATATTCCTACCACATCCCCACCTGTCCCTATATATTTCCCTACCACCTACCTACCTATACGAGGGGCAATTTACAACGGCCAATTAACCTATCTAACCTGCAAGTCTTTGGCATGTGGGAGGAAACTGGAGCACCCAGAGGAAACCCACGCAGACACAGGGAGAACTTGCAAACTCCACACAGGCAGTACCCAGAATCGAACCCGGGTCCCTGGAGCTGTGAGGCTGCGGTGCTAACCACTGCGCCACTGTGCTGCCCCATGTGTGAGGTGAGGGAGATTTGTGAGATGGGGGGGATGTGTGAGATGGGGGGGATGTGTGAGATGGGGGGGATGTGTGAGATGGGGGGGGATGTGTGAGATAAGGGGGATGTGCAATAAGGGGGATCTGATACATGGTGAAGACCGTCACAAGCAGTCTCAGTATTCCAATATGCACAAACAATATGAATTTGAAAGGTGGAAGTCCATAATTAGCACTTTCTCTTGCTGGAGACTGACAGAATAGATAGAACCGATATCCCAGTACCTGCGATAGATAACTGTGGCCAATGAATAATATTCACCATCTCACTAACATACCTTCTCCTACTGTCCGACATTAACTACTTGTATTTAGTTAATGCCTTTATGTAGAAAAATGTATCAAAGTCTTTCACAGAGGGACAATAAAAATGGCTGTCTAACCAAAGCAGGTCTTAGATGGGGTCAGCAAAGTTTGCAATAGAGGTTGTTTACTATTATTCTCTGGGTGCCGACACTAATTTTAATGGAACGCATCACCACATCTCAGCAGCTTTATACAAGCGTGATTAATTCCCACAAGTTGTGTCATCCTTGAGGCTAACAATATTATTTTTAACCATTCTTGGGATGTGGGTGTCGTTGGGCAAGCCAACATTTATTGCCTACCACTAGATGCCCCTTGAGAAGGTGACAGTGAGCCTTCTTCTGAAACCGTGTGGAGAAACGGCTTCTACAGTTCTGTTAGGTAGAGAGCTGCAGGATTTTGACCCAGTAGCAAGGTTGCTTGTGGACAATTTTTAAATGTTGCACCTAAAAAATACAAACGATGCAAATCTCTCCATGTCATGATTTTGGAAGCGACAGATTTTTGTCAAAGGCGATGCACAGACTGTTGGTGTTTCTCCGTCTCAAAAGAATTTAAGTAGTTTTTTTTGGATACTTTTTTGACCTTGTTTCTTAGCTTTCCTATTTGTGGTTAAGATTTCCAACTGGCCCTCAGTGGAATTGTAATTTTGCAGCATTTGGGGGAAAGAGCAGGGGAGTGGAATTAATTGAATACAAGCACAATAGGCTGATGTCCCCTCTCTGTGCTTTTAAGATTTTATGATTCTAAATCTAGTGAAAGCGTAAGGAATGCATATGCCAAATATACTGGGAACGGGAAATAGCTTATTAGTTTGTAAAATATAATCTTAAATTCAAACTTTTCTATCTAATTTATTGGAATCAAATTGATTAATTTGTGTTAATTTATTGCTGATTTTTACTTCAGATTGCCTTGCTCTTGGTCCCTCAAAATGAGAAGTGGAACTGATAATAAAAGTGACTGGTTCGGTTTGCTACAGTTCAGTTAATTGCAGAATTTATTGATTAAAGGTGTTCACCCATCCTTAAATTCTAGCAGAATTGATAACTCGGTCTGAGAGATCAATGCCTGGCGGTCACTGCAATGCCACCAATGTGGTGTTGTACTGCCCTCTTGTGGCCTTCTTGAAGATCCGAGAAAGACAGACCCTTTTTGGAGTTAGTCACAGGTAAAATGTTCGTACAGAAAAAACCCATTACTCTTCATTGAGTTGTTTTGCCGCGATTATTCTGATGAGAAGATATGTTACCTGGGGAGAGATGCAACTTTACCTGGTTCCAAAAGATTTTCAAATTTGAAAAGATTTCCCTTATTCATGTGTTCTCAGTGCTGTGGAGCTGTGCTGTGATGAAATGTAACTCATTGCTGCCTCTTTGTGGACTGCATTTCGAGTGGAGTGACAGTGCTGTGTTTGACCTGTGCTATACAGCTGCACCACAGGAGTTTCACTGCTTCTTTAAAGAGGGTAGACTTTTGATTCCTTCAGATTTAATCCTGAAGATTCCATCGTGACCCATCAACACCACGCCCCCTTCCCCACCACCCCCAAACTCCCTCTCCCAGAACATTGTTATTTTCTGTTAAAATGCTTTGTTGTCACATAGCCAACACTAGAAAAGAAAGCCCATTGTCAATCTTGGGCTTGCCAACCAGGGAGCAATGAGACAGTAACGCTGTGATCAAATTGACCGCTTCAGACACTTGCTAGGGTGTCCTTCCAGCTTGCTGTGACATATTTAAATCTGTCACCTTTGTTACAAGTCCAGATTGTATAGGAGTGTGAATGTCACATTTATATAGAATCCTCCTTTTTGATTGTTTTGTACTGACCATGTTGTATATTCAGTTGAGGTTGCCAGGGAACAATCAGATCCAAAATCACATTCCACAACTCACACAGAAAGCAGCCATTACATTTCCAAACCAAAAAGATGAAAAAAAAATGAAACCAAAATCAGGTGAAATAATTCTTACTCAGTTAAAACTTGCAACCAAAAGTTTACCTGTGAGTTAACGCAACTCTAAATATTTTTCAAAAAACAAGTTCTAACAGAAATTCCAAATCGGCCGAATTGTTTCCAGGACAAACCTAGTAATGTATGAACAAGCGGAGTCAGAGGTTTCTGTTATTGAAGCCCACTTGGTTCCAATACTAAACTACCCTGTCCAAGAACTGATTTTATTTCAGGGGGTCTCAGATGTTCACTGTATTTGAACGCTTAAATTTCTTGCTCTTGGGCAGACACCAATAAAGTAAAAAATCAGGGCGTTTGACTTATTTTGAATACAATCTCAGATGATGAGTAGGTTACTGAGTATTGCCATTTCAAGAGGTGTGATCCTATGGTTTCTGAGACCGAGAAACAAACATCTCTCTCACTTCCTCCCTGTCTCTCGAGCTTTTGTAAACCTTTTTATACCCAATCACCATTCAGGAGCCAGGCTACAATGGTTTTGATCATTTTGTAAACAATAAGAATCCACTACCTACTTTAATAAATATAGGTGCTCGTTTGGTTGAAGTTTCCTCCCATGAAAGTTTCATTGTCCTATAATGGAGAAGAGAACAAGGGGTGTGAGTGAACATTCAAGAAGGTCCAGATAATAGTACTTTATGAAAACTAGGTATGTGAAACATTGTTAACGACATGTCAGAAAAATCCAGCAATGAGGATTTATCGAATAAGATTATTAATTTATCATTCATCAATCACCAGGATATTATTGGTTCAGAAGGAAACGGTCAATGAACTTATTTTACATTCTGAAGACTTTCAATAATGTTCTGGAGCTGCTGATTATATAGAGCAGGATGCTGGGCTCCCAAGGTTACTATGGATATTAAAGCCATTTAATTTCTGAGCAACTCTCAATCTGTTCATATTGTTTCCGAGCAACTGCATAACCATTTATACATAGCACTGACACGCCCAAAAGAAGAAAATTAAGGAGGATCCTTAATTCATAAATTGAATATACTGCTGAAATGTTCAATGAAATCTGCTTTCTCTGAATTTGAATATGGTACAGGTTATATTTTTACCATTTGTAACCTGTTTTGTGCTTTGTATATTGGTGTCTCTGGTCAATGGCTTTTACCCAATCATGATTTTATTATTATATGAGATCAAAATGAAATAAAACACACAATTCAATGTATTTAAAAGTCTATCAGGAGTTTCGATATGGCATTCCTTTGTATATCATGATGAACACCAGGCCAAAAGCATTGATAACTTTGGGACATTATGATTTAATTTCTTACATCAAAGTGCTGAATGATTTGAATGCGCATGGGAAGGTACATCAAGGACTTTGGGATAAGCTAGAGTGAAAATCGCACCAACATCTTTCAGCTGCAACGACGCGACAAACTGCATCAGCGTTATCTTGGGAGTTGTCCCCAAGGTTTTGTAGAAACTGTGCCCTCACCACTCTCTGTGTGTCTTTTGGACTGGAGCTTGGTAATCAGTACACTTCACATTTTCCACTCACCTTAAGGTGCACGAGGGACAAAAGGAGAGAAAGATATGTTGATGGGGTCAAATGAAGAGTAGTGGAGGATGCATGTGTGCAGCAGGGATCAGCTGGGCTGGATGACCAGTTTCAGTGGTGCAGGTAGGATGTCATGTTTTGTTCCTTCAGCCTTTGACCACAAGGGGGCTCTTAGTCACCATGAAAAGCCACCGGCAATAGGATTTGATGTAGATGTGTGGAAAAGCAATGTTACCACAGGCAACGGCTCTTATCGGCCTACACCTCCGCCACCCACCATTGTATGGATATTCTACTGAGTGCAGTAACTCTAGAATGGGAAAGGTGTTAGACGGAATCATTACAAGACACTTGCCTGTTCTGTGCAGCAGATAGTTTCTCTGAGCAAAGTCATTATCGACAACGCAGCCAGTAGCTGACGGCACATGCGCAGATGGCCTGGAGCGAGAGCGTTTTCCTGCGCCTGCGCCAGTTCGTTCTGGCGAGACGTAGACTGCGCGTGCGCATCATCATCTCGCTCAGGAGACCGTCTGCGCACGTGCGCATCTCGGAGCGCTCCGATGACGTCACAGGCCGCTGCGTTGTCAGGAGTGACTTCGGTAAAACCAATATTTTTTTTAATTTATAGCTGCAGCATTGAAACAGGCCCTTCGGCCCACCGAGTCTGTGCCGACCAACAACCACCCATTTATACTAACCCGACAGTAATCCCATATTCCCTACCAACACTAGGGGCAATTTATGATGGCCAATTTACCCATCACCTGCAAGTCTTTGGCTGTGGGAGGAAACCCACGCGGTCACAGGGAGAACTTGTGGTGTATCAATGAATTGGAATAGATTTAGTAACTGATTATAATAAATACATTGACACCGACAAAGGCACAAGTTCCAACTAAATATTAAATAAATGCATTTTCATTGTTAAACTCCACTTACGTTATCCATTTACATGAAGACACGAGCAGTCTCCACACATCTAGGATATGGCAGTAGACGGATCAGTTCGAATAAAATGGCGATGAAACAGACTACTATTTATTTGACCCACCTGGAGGTTCTAATCCTGATTCAATATGACATGAAAACAGTGAAGCAGTTACAAATTGAACTTCCTATAAACTTTTCATTCATAAACGCAAGTTCTGAACTTCTGTTCCAGAGTTAATACATCTATGCAGTGCATGACCGTATTAATATAGACCAAGAAATGATCTGAAATAAGTTCACTTTTTTAATTAAACGGAACAAAGACACTTTGAAGCAAAACATGGAGTCAACCTAAATCTAGTTATTTCAACACAAAATAAAATGGCGATTAATTAAAATAAAGTGAAGGTTATATCATGAACAAAAGCACATTCAGCATGCTCACACAGTTGGAAAAGTTCGTGGACATTTTCTCAGATTTAACACAGAATATTTCCCACTCGTCTGTGACACAACTCCTGACATTGCATCCTGGATTTGACACTGACATTTACCTGAAAAGAAAAACAAAGCCTTGAGAGAGAGGCCATTCAAACAATTCCAACCAGCAGACAACCAAATCAAATGGAGTCTTTTTCATTATTCAGAATGTATTACAGTATCACTAAGGGTTGACTACTCTTGGCCATGATCATACAGCAGAAACTACCCAGGACAGTACACTCTCAGCACTGCAGCACAAACAGTGGAACAAATAACGTAACATTACTCCTACCGGGTTGATGTAGATGTTAAATTTTGAGCCACACTGTCACAGCTGATCGCCAGTGGAATGTCCGGGGTTGTGAATGTGTCACAGTGACCATCCTCATTGTTACCAGGAGTGGAAAGGACCGGTAAATCTGGTTCACTGCGGGTCTGAGAGCTGCATGCTGTGGGGAGAAACAGATTATGGAGTCAAAATGGGACTGAAAGAATGACAACTTGTATTTATATAGCACCTTTAATGGAATAAAATGTTCCAAGCCTTCACAGGAGCGAAATTAAGAAGCAAAGTTTAAGGTGATATCGGGCAGATGGGCAAAAGCTTGGTCAAAGAGGTAAGTTTTAAAGCACGTCTTAAAGGAGGAAAGGGAGGTGGAGAGGTTTAGGGAAGGAATTCCAGAGTTAGGGCCTTGGCAACTGAAGTCAGGGCCACCAATGATGGAGCAATTAGAATCAAGAATGATCAAGAGGCTAGAATTAAAGGAGGGTTATAGGGTTGAAGAAGGTTAAAGAGATAGGGAAGCGTGAGGCCTTGGAGGGATTTGAAAACAAGGATGAGAATTTTAAAACTGGGCTGTTGCTCAACTGGGATTTAGTGTAGATCTGCGAGCACAGTGATGATGGGTGAAAAGATCTTGGTGAGAGTATGAACATGGACAGCAGAGCTTTGGATAACCTCAAGTTTACGGAGGATAGAATGTGGGTGGCCATCCACTGGTGCTTTTCAAAGGCATTAATGAGGATTGCAGCAGCAGAGGAGATGAGGCAGGGTGGAGTTGAGCAATGTTACAGAGCTGGAAATCGGTGATCTTAGAGATGGTGCAAATATGTGGTTAGAAGCTGATCTCTGGGTCCAATATGACACCAAGGTTATAAACAGTTGGACTCAGCCTCAGACAGCTGCCAGGGAGAGGGATGGAGCCAATAGCCAGGTAATGAAGTTTGTGGTGGGCATTGAAGACATCATTTTCAGTCTTCCTAATATTTAATTGGTGGAAATTTCTCCTCCTCCAGTACTGGATGTTGAACAAGCAGTCTGATAATTGCACGACAGTGGAGCAGCTGAGAGAGGTGGTGATGAGGTAAAGTTAGATGCCATCAGCATATGCGTGAGAACTGCCACATTGTTTTCAGATGATGTCCCTGAGGGGTAGCATGTAGATGAGAAATAGAAGGGAAACAATGATAGATTCTTGGAGGGTATTGGTGCAAGAGACGTCATTGCTGGTGATGATTAGATAGCGAACAATAGAACCAGATGAGAGTCGTCCCATCCAGCTGGGCAATGGTGGAGAAGAGTTGGAGGAGGATGGTGTGGTCAAGCATGTCAAAGGCTGTAGACAGGTCAAGAAGGATAAGGAAGGACAGTTTATCTTTGTCACAAAGCAGAGGATTTTATTTGTGGCTTTGATAAGTGCTGTTTTGGTACAGTGGCAGGTGTGGAAACTAAATTGGAGGGATTCAAAGATGGAGTTCCAGGAAGGATTTGGGAGGCAAAATCACATCCAAGGACTTTGGAGAGGAAAAGGATGTTGGAGATGGGGCAGAAGGTTGCTAGAACAGCGGGGTCAAGGGTGTTTTGGAGGACAGAGATGATGATGATGGCAGACTTAAAGGGAAGAGGGAGAGAACCTGACAAGAGAACATAGCATAAGAAATAGGTTCTGATGAAAGGTCACAGACCTGAAACATTAACTCTGTTTCTCTCTCCAGATGCTTCTGGACCTACAGAGTATTTCCAGCACTTTCTGTCTTATTACATAAGAAATAGATGCAGGCGTAGGCTATTCATCCCCTTGAGCCTGATCCACCATTTAATAATATCATAGCTAGTCTGATTATGACCTTAACTCCACAGTTCTGCCTGCTCCTCACAACTCTTGACTCCCTTGTAGATCAAAAATCTATCTAACTCAGCATTGAACATATTCAATGACCCAGCCTTCACCTCTCCCTGGGGAAGAGAATTCCGAAGATTAACAGCCCTTTGAGAGAAGAAATTCCTCCCCATCTCCGCCTTAAAAGGGAGACACCTTATTTTGAAACTGTGCCCCGTGGTTCTAGATTTTCCCACAAAGGGAAACACCTTTCACCATCTATCCTGTCAAGCCTCCTCAGAATTTTATATATTTCAATAAGATAGCTTTTCATTCTTCTAAACGCCAATGAGTATAGGCCCAACCTACTCAACTAATAGTCATAGGACAACCCCTTCAACCCAGGGATCAGCCTAGTGAACCTTCTCTGAATTGCTTCCAACACAAGCATATTTCTCCTTCAGTAAGGAGAGCAAAAATGTATGCAGTACTTTAGGTGCCATCTCACCAAAGCCCAGTACAGTTACAGCAAGACTTCTCTACTTTGATACTCCATCCCTCTTACAATAAATGTCAACATTCTATTTACCTTCCAAATTACATGCTGTACCTCCATGCTAACTATTTGCGATTCATGAACAAGGACACCTAGATCTCTCCGTACCATAGCTTTTTGCAGCCTCTCTCTCCATGTAAACAATATTCTGCTTTTCTATTTTTCCTGCCAAAGTTGACAATCCCACATTTTTCCCACATTATACTCCATCTGCTAAATTTATGCCCACTCACAGAACCTATCTATATCTCTTTGCTGACACTTTCTGTCCTCCTCAAAACTTGCTTTCTCACCGATCTTTGTGTCATCTACAAATTTGGCAATAATACACTTGGTCACTTCATCCAAATCATTAATATAGATTGTAAATAGTTGAGGGACTTGTCAGCTTTTAGTCCCATTAGTTTTCCTAGTACTTTTTCTCTAGTGATAATGATTGCTTTAAGTTCCTCCCTCCCTATTACCTCTAAACATTCTGCTACTCTTGGACTGCATTTTGTGTCTTCTCCCATGAAAACAGATACAAAATACTTGTTCAATGTGTCTGCCATTTCCTTGTTTCCCATCATTAATTCCAGTCTCATCCTCGAAGGGATCAACATTTAATTTAGCTACTCTCTTTCTTTTGATATATTTGTAGAAACTATTACTGTCTGTTTTTACTTTTCTTACTAGTTTACTCACTTACTCTAATTTCTCCCTTTCGAATTTTTTGTCATCCTCTGCTGGTTTCTAAAATGTTCCCAATCTTCTGGCCTGCCACCAATCTTCGGAGCATTGTTTGCATTTTCTTTTAATTTTTTACCATCTTACTTCCTTAGATGGTGCATTCTTCTCATAGAGTCTTTCTTTCTCGATGGAATGTATCTTTCTTGAGAGTGATGAACCATCTCCTTATTTGTCTGCCGCTGCTTCGCTACTCTCTTACCTTTAAACATATTTTCCCAGTCCACTTTAGCCAACTCTGTCTTCATACCCATGTAATCACCTTTAATCAAGTTTAAGACACTAGTTTCAGACCCAACCCTCTCCCCCTCAAACTGAATGTGAAAGTCTACCATGTTATCATCATTCTTGTTCTTGCCTAGAGGATCATTTGCTATGGGGTCACTTATTAATCCTGTCTTATTCCACATCACCAGGTCTAAAATAGCCCGCTCCCAGGTTTGTTCCATTTACAATATCACCTGACATTAGGATCAGGAAGTGAATTTGGTGGCCAATGGTGTAATGGGAATAGTGTCAAGGGAGCAGGAGATTGCTCTCAGGCACAAGAGGAGCTTGGAAAGGGCGTAAAGGGAGATAGGAGAGATACTAGAGAATGATGCAAGTTGAGGGCTAGGGCAGAAGGGGAACTTTAACGAACATTTGGTCCAGTGGGCTATGGGAAGAGAGGGAATTGGCCGAGGCAGCTGAGCAGATGGTCTCAATCTTAGTGACCACATCATCCATGAGCTAATCGCCCTTAATTTTGGAGATGAGGATGGAGGATACAGGGGAAATAAGTTTGAGAAGACAGTTTGCAGCAGAGAAAAGAAGCTAGAGGTTATCTTTGCAATACAGGATAATCTTGGAATAGTTGGCAGTTTTAGCAGATGAGAACAGGACCCGATAGTGTTTTCTGTGGTCCAGCCAGATCTGGTGGTGAATGGCTAAATCAGTTGTCTGCCATATCCCTCAAGTCTGCATCCCTTGGATTTAAGAATGCAGATGAGGTCCTTTCAAGGGGTAATGATCAGGGTGAGAGAAAGTAATGCATTTAATGAAATTGGAATCAGTTCAGGTCATATATATGTGTGTCAAAATGTGAAGGGGATGTCCTTTGTTGATCTGTGAATGGGAAAGAATGTTTTCTATTCCCAGCGACGTGCTGTGTTTTCTAACTGGGTGACAGCAGACAAGGTACATCTCATATCCAAGAATACAGATGCACAAACATACATATGAATGTGAAGCAGGAGTAGGCCACTTGGCCCCTTGAGCCTGCTCCACCATTCAACAAGATCATGGCTGATCTGATTGTAACCTCAACTCCACATTCCCACCTACCCCAATAACCTTTCACCCCCTTGTTTATCAAGAATCCATCTGCCTTAGAAATATTCAAAGACTTTGCTTCCACCACCTTTCGAGGAAGAGAGTTCTCAAGACTCACGGCCCTCTGAAAGAAAAAAAAATTCTCCTCATTTCTGTCTTAAATGGGCAACCCCTTATTTTCAAACAGTAACCCCTCGTTCTAGATTCTCCCACAAGGGGAAACATCCTTTCCACATCCACCCTGTCAAGACCCCTCAGAATCTTATGTTTCAATCAAGTCACCTCTTACTCTTCTGGACTCCAGCAGATACAAACCTGGCCTATCATACCTTTCCTCATAAGACAACCCACCCATTAGTCTAATAAACCTTCTCTGAACTTCTTCCAAAACATTTATATCCTTCCTTAAATAAGAAGATCAATACTGTACACAGTACTCCAGATGTTGTCTCACCAATGCCCTGTATAGCTGAAGCATAACCTCCCTATTTCGGTATTCAATTCTCCTCGCAATAAACAATAACTGTTAGCTTTTCGAATTACTTGCTGTATCTGCATACTAACCTTTTGCAATTCATGCACTAGGACACCCAGATCCCTTTGCATCTCAGAGCTCTGAAATCTCTCACCATTTAGACAATATGCTTCTTTTTTATTCTTCCTGCCAAAATGGACAATTTCACATTTTCCCACAATATATTCCATTTGCCAGGTCTTTGCCCACTCACTTAACCAATCTATACCCCTTTGTAGCCCCCTTATGTTCTCTTCACAAATTACTTTCCAACCTATCTTTGTGTCATCAGCAAATATAGCAACCATACCTTCTGTCCCTTCATCCAAGTTAGCAGTGGTGGCAAGCAGATGCCATTAAGTGGCCATTATGGGCCTTAATTAGCCCAAGGGTGGCCAGGCCACCTGCCAGCTCCCCAGCCACTGATAGATATAATCTGGAGGTGGGTAGGTGATGGGCATGGTGTCTCTGCCAACCAACATGATTTTTCGCCCCCGCCCCCACCCCCACCTCCAAGATAACATAGGGAGGGTGCTTGGTGGAGTGGGGGTGGAGAACGCCAAATTCCTCACAGCAAACAACAAGAACTACAACAGCCAAAACTTCTGGTAGCTCGACACCAGGTCCTGTGTTCCCTCTCTGGGCAGTGTGAGATCCAATGAAACAGTAGATTTGTAGACCTCCTGGAGCTACTGTAAGTTCACATTTGTTACGTCCTTTATTTTATGTCTTTTCCATTAACGTGGCTACGCCTACTATTAAAAAGGCAACAGAACAGAGGGTACAAGGGATAACGCTCTGTTTCAAATCGATTGGATTTCTACAATCTCTTGAAATTAAAATCATTCTCCAGTACTACAGCTCCTTGGCAGTGTCATTTTCCGGAGTCTAAACTCTGATATCTTTTGCTGTTGTTAAAGATTCTGTAATCATTCCATTCATCTCCGATTGGAGTGGAATTCAAAACAGAACCAGTACACAGAGGGCTGGTGACTGTGGGAGTGTCAGAGATTTAACTCACCGAGAGTGGAGTGATCACCAGGGCCATCATCCAGCAACAAGTGACCACCCTGAGTGTCAAAGGGTCCAGTCTCAACATCATCATAATCAACCGGAACCGGACCTGGGAAGAAATAATGATTTTCACTGAAACCAAATGCGAACGTTGAGTGCTCAGAAACGATATTATTATAAGTGAAGCTACCCGGGTTTTGTTGAGAAAATGGATCAGTTGTGGTCTTCTGCTGCGGTGAGGTTAGAGGCAAGGAATGATTGGACCATGTGGTGTCGCGGTAGTTTATTGACACAGGGATTTCACTGAATCACCCACTCAAAGTGCACACACATTTCATATTTCACCACCCACAGAGCTGTGTGGGGAAATACAATGAGCTGATGGTTCATTCTGGGTGCGATTGGTATGATTTCGTTTCAAATCCAAGTATTTCTAGATTTTTTTGGAACTAAAATCACTCTCCAGTACTCCGGCTCCTTGGCAGTGTCATTTTACCGCGTTGATATCTTTAGTTGTTGGTTTTAGATGGTAGAGGACGTGACACCTGGAAAGGAGATGGTTGGAAGTGAAAATGTCCCCACCCTGAATACTGGAGGAGTTCCCTTCAGGATTTTCTGATCCAGGAGACGGGTCACCCAAACTGTGACTGCTGGAATATTTGATCAGATTGAGGGAGTCAATGGAATCAGAAACTGTGAAACACAAACATGGATGGTTCTTGGAGAGATTGATTAGGACGTCGGAGCAGAGAACATAATACCTTTATCTGTGACCATGTCCTGGAATTTGTTACCTGACACTATTCTGGGAGAACATTATCACAAGGATTGTAGTGGTTCAAGGGGAAGGTCCAGCAACACCTTTTCAGGACAACTAGACATGGACAATAAATGTTAGTCCTGTCCTCCAGCAGACACTGTCATACGCAGGACAGTCAAATGGTACAGGTAATATCTCAGATAGCAGAGCAGAGAAAATAATTTATGATATAATCCTTTACTACAGAGACAGTGTACCGCGTGTCCTGATCCAGAAACCCTTCCCCTGTTCCATCTCTTTTATTATCAGAGACATTGAAGCCGGAAGCAGTGACTGCAGAACATGGAATCTCTGGGCTACAGATGAGAAAAGAGCACAGGAGGATAATAACAGAACGTGTTTCTGTCAATTTTAACCAACAGATTGATCTTACCCCTTCAATCCTTTCCTATGAAGAGAAAAGAAAGATTTTACTGATTTGATAAATATTATTGACCTTTGTCCTCTATGGCAGCGAGGCCTGGACAACGTATGTCAGCCAAGAGCAATGTCTCAATTCATTCCATCTTCGCTGCCTCCGGAGAATACTTGGCATCAGGTGGCAGGACCGTATCTCCAACACAGAAGTCCTCGAGGTGGCCAACATCCCCAGCTTATACACACTACTGAGTCAGCGGCGCTTGAGATGGCTTGGCCGCATGGAAGATGGCAGGATCCCCAAAGACACATTGTACAGCGAGCTCGTCACTGGTATCAGACCCACCGACTGTCCATGTCTCCGCTTTAAAGACGTCTGCAAAAGTGACATGAAGTCCTGTGACATTGATCACAAGTCGTGGGAGTCAGTTACCAGTGATCGCCAGAGCTGGCGGGCAGCCATAAAGGCGGGGCTAAAGTGTGGCGAGTCGAAGAGACTTAGCAGTTGGCAGGAAAAAAGACAGAAGCGCAAGGGGAGAGCCAACTGTGTCACAGCCCTGACAACCAATTTTATCTGCAGCACCTGTGGAAGAGTCTGTCACTCTAGAATTGGCCTTTATAGCCACTCCAGGCGCTGCTCCACACACCACTGACCACCTCCAGGCGCTTACCCATTGTCTCGAGAGATAAGGAGGCCAAAGAAGAGAAGATTGACCTATTATTGCCAACACACAATTTGTAGATTAAAGTTAATTATTATATTCCAGGCTGTTAGAAAGGTCAGATTGAGTGTAGGAATCGCGAGGAATGCATTTTCGATAGGAAAGTGTTCCAGAATCAAGAATCTAGTCACCCAGAGAAACAAAATCTGGGACAATGCGGCTGTCACTCCATGGTGGAACAACTACTTCTGGTATTGTTTAAAGAGAATAAAACAAAATGCTGGTGACAGAAATCCCATGTTCAGCAAACAAAGAAAATAATTTAAAGGCAAGGGCACAATTATCAGATTGACGATCGCTTCAGCCGATTTATCACTTGGAGCGAATATTAGAATTATATAGAATAAAGAGCACAGAAACAGGCATTCGGCCCAAGCACTCCATGCTGACATTATGATCCACTCGAGCCTCCTCCCATCTTGTCTCATCTAACTCTATCAGCATGACCCTCTAATCCCATATGCTCATCTAGCTTTACGTTAAATATATCTATACTGTTATCCCAACTACTCCCTGTGACGGCGAGTTCCTCATTCTCACCACATTCTGGAGAAAGAGGTTTCTGCTGAATTCCCTGTTTGATGTCTTGGTAACTATGTTCTACTGATAGCCTAGAGTTTTCCACTTTCCCACAAGTGGAAATCGTCTATCTGCGTCTACTCCATCAAAACCTTTCATAATTTAAAAACCTCTGTTAGGTCACCCCTCAACCTCCTCCTATCTAGAAAAAAGACCCAGCCTGTAAAGCCTTTTTGGATCATTATAACCCCTTACCTCAGGTATCATTCGTGTAACTTTTTTCACCCTCTCCTGAGCTTCTATATCTTTTTGATAAAATGCTGACCAGAATGGATAAAACAGTACTCCAAGTGTGGACCAACCAAAGTTCAATAGAGGTTTAGTATAACTTCTTTACTTTTCAATTCCATCCCTTTATAACCTAAAGTTATGGTTTGCCTTTTGATAACTTTATAAATCTGCATTGATATTTGTATTAGTTGGTGTATTTGATCTCCCACGTCCCTTTGCTTAAATATCCTATTTACATCCTTATTCCAAGTAATATATAACGTCCAAGTTTTTGTACCAGGATGAAATTCCTCACAATTACTTATATTGAAATTTATTTACCAATTATATGCCCACTATGCAAGTTTATTAATGTCTTCTTGTAATTTGTTTCAGTCCTCCTCAGTATTGACTTTCCCTCCCCAAACACTTCACCACCTACCCTCTGCACCCACAATTTGGTGTCATTGACAAATTTAGAAATTCTGGCATTGATTCCAAAGTCTAAATCATTAATATAAATTATGAACAACAGTGGTCCCAGAATTGGCCCTTGTGGAACAATCACTTCCCACCTTCTGTCACTCTGAATATCTACACTTTATGCCTACTCTGTGCTTTCTGTTTTGCAGCTAGCTATCTAGCCATGCAGCTACTTGTCTCCTGACTCAATATAAAATAAATACTTGCATTTATATAGCACTTTTCACAACCACCAGACGTCTTAAAGCACTGAAGCACTAAAGCACAACCAATGAAGTACTTTTGAAGTGTAGTCACTGTTGTAATGTTGAAAACGTGGTACAGGAAGCTCCACAAACAAATATGATAATGACCAGATAATCTGTTTTTGTGATGTTGATTGCTGGATAAATATTGTCCAGAACACTGAGGATAACTCAGTTGCACTTGTTTGAAATAGTGTCATGGGATCTTTTATCTCCATCTGAGAGAGCAAACAGGGCCTCGGTTTAATGTCTCATCCAAAAGGTAGCACCTTTGACAATGTTTGATCAGGTTATTAAACATTTCTGATCTTTTTCTTTTAAATGTAATTGCATCATTTCTCATCTAATTTTCCAAGGATTCCTTCAATCTTCCTCCCAGGTAAATAATGAAGCAAACTAATTGTTTAATATTTCTGTCATTTCACGATTGTTGCCCTTGTTATTTTACCGGTTCATAATTAAGTGGCCCTATTCCCATTCCAATTTTCCTTTTTTTATTTACATGCCTGTATGATATTATATTGTTTTGTTTGATGTTCCTTGATAATTTTATTTCATCGACTTAATTTTGCTCTCTCTCTTAATTTCTGTTTTTTTCCTTGTCCTGACTAATCCCCTGCACCTCATCCCCCACCACCCCTCACCCTTGTTTTCTATGTACTTAGTGTACGTCTCATTCCTTACCTTGAATTTTTCCCTTGTGCCTTTACTCATATGTGTTTAACTTGTTTTTGTTTTTCTGCGGAATATATTTTCCTGGACTCTCTTGAACATTCTTTTAACATTTCCTATTGTTGATACACATCTTTGTTGTTGAATTAATTTTTCCAAGTTTTATTCTGTCTCCCAAATGCAGCTCATCTCCAATCTACTATCATGGTCTTTGTTGTTCTCAGTTATGATTTAAAAGTATATTATATTGAGATCACTATTGTCTAGATGTGCCCCTATTTTTACTACCTAGCTGCTCTTGGTCATTCCCCATTACTAAATGAGAGGGCAACAAGATGGCAAATGGAGTATAATGTAGGGAAGTGTGAAGTTGTTCACTTTGGTCGTAAAAATAGAAAAGCAGAATATGTTTTGAAAAGTGTGAAACTGGTAAGTATTGATGTTCAGAGAGACTTGGAGGTACTTATGTAAGGAACACACAAAGTTAACATGCAGGTGTAGTAGGCTATTAGGAAGACAAATGGCATGTTGGCCTTTATTGCAAAGGAATAAAGAAGTCTGACTAAAACTGGACAGGGTTTTGGTGAGACCACACCTGGAATACTGTGTGCAGTTTTGGTCTCCACATTTAAGAAAAGATATAGTTGCACTGGAGGGAGTGCAGCAAAGATTTACTAAATTGTTCCTGGGATGAGGGGGTTGTCCAATGATGAGAGGCTGAGTAAATTGGGCCTCTATTCTCTGGAGCTAAAAAGAATGAGAGACGATCGAATTGAGACATATAATATTCTGAAAGGGCTTGATAGAGTAGAAGCTGGACAGGGAATTTAGAATGCAGGGGCACAGTCTCAGGATAAGGGGCCAATCATTAAGGACTGAGATGAGGAGAAATTACTACACTCAAAGGGTTATGAATCTTTGGAATTCTCTACTCCAGAGGGCTGTGGATGCTCCATAATTTAATAAATTTAAGGCTGGATAGATAGATTTTTGGTCTCACAGGGAATCAAGGGATATGGGGAGCGGGCAGGAAAGTCGAATTGAAGCCCAAGTTCTGCCATGATCCTATTGAATGGTGAGGCAGGCTCGATGGGCCATCTTGTCTACTTCTGCTCCTTTTTCTTGTGTTCTTGTATGACTAGAATCATTGAATCATGGAATGGTTGCAGCACAGACGGAGGCCATTCAGCCCATTGCTGGCTCTCTGGAAGAGCAAGTCACCTAATCTCACTCCCTGGCCATTCTCCATAGCCTTGTAAATCTTGTGGCTTGTCCAATGCTCTTTGAAAGCCATGGTTCAATCTGCTTCCACGCATACTGAAAGGCAGTGCATTCCATATGCTAACCATATACTGTGTAAAAAAGTTTTCCCTGATATGGCCATTGCTTCTTTTACCAATCACCTCAAATCAGTGCTCTCTGGTTCTCAGCCCTTCCACCATTTGGGAAAATTTCCCCCACTTCTATAATCTGTGTACATAACTAAAGCTCCTCATCCCCAGAACCATTTTCATGAATCTTTTCTGCATGCTCTCTAATGCCTTCACATCCTTCCTAATGTGTAGTGCCCAGAATTGGACACAATACTCCAGTTGAGACTCAAGCAGGGTCTTACACAGGTTTAGCATAACTTTCTTGCTTTTATCGTCTATTCTCCAGTTTATAAAGCCCAGGTTTCGGTATGCTTTATCAACCACTTTCTCAACTTGTCCAGCCACTTTCAATGATTTGTGTACTTACAATCCAGATTTTTCAGCTCCTGCACCCACTTTAGAATTGTACCCTTTATTTTATATTGTCTCCTCTTCGTACCAAAATGAATCACTTCACACTTTTCTGCATTAAATTTCATCCGCCACTTCTTCGTCCATTCCATCAGCCTAAGTCTTCTTGAAGTCTATTACTATCTTTCTCACGATTCAATACTTCCAGGAGCAAATCCTGGCCTGCTTAGAAACATAGGAACATGGTGTTATGATCCTGTAGTTTTTTCTAGTCGGTTCCTCAACACACTGCTCTGGAAAACCAGCTCTAACACACTCCAGAAACTCGTACTCCACAACATTAGTGCTCATTAGGTTTACCCGGTCTATGTGCAGATTGACGTCACCCATGATTACTGTATTACCCATGCGACATACTTCTCCAATCTCCTGATTAATACCATTCCTCATATTACCACTACTGTTTGGTGGCCTATAAACAAATCCTACCAATGTTTGCTGCCCCTTGGTGTTTCTCTGCTCCACCAAACGGATTCCACATTTTGTTCTTCCAATCTTTGATCCTCCCTAATGTACTGATCCCATCCCTTATTATCAGCGCAACACCATTTCCTTTCCCTTTTTGCCTGTCCTTCCTAAACATCAAATATCCTTGAATATTCAGTTCCCAGTCTTGGTCACCCTGTAGCCATATTTCCATTATGGCAATTAGATCATACCCATTTACCTCTATTTGGGCCTTTAAATCATCTACCTTGATGCAAATGCTGCATGCATTCAGGTAGAGTGCCCCAAACCTTGTCTTCTTGACATGAGTCTGCATTCTAAGCCTAGTTAATGCTCGCCTTTGTTTTGCCTGCCTTCTAATGTCACTTGCTACTTTTCTACCTCCTATTGCCAGCTTTACTTCCTTCCAATTTAAGCTACCTCTCGGGTTTCTATCCCCTTGACAAGCTAGTTTAAACCTTCCCATCAGGTCCCACCTGTCCCAGAACCGGTCCCAATGCCTCAGAAATCTGATGCCCTCCCTTCTGCACCAATTTTCCAGCCATGTGTTCAATCGATCAATCCTCCTATTCCTATGCTTACTAGCACATGGCACTGGGAGTAATCCTGAGATTACTGCTTTTGAGGTCCTGCTTTTTAATTTACTTCCTAACTCCCTAAAATCTGCTTTCAGGACCTCATCCCTCTTCCTACCTATGTCATTGGTACCAATGTGGACCATACCTCTGGCTGTTCACCCTCCCCCAGAAGGATGTCCTGCAGCCGCTCCATGACATCCTTGACCCTGGCACCAGGGAGGTAACACACCATCCTGGAGTCACATTTACTGCTGCAGAAATGCCTGTCTGATCTCCTGACTACTGACTCCCCTATCACTCTTCCACTCTTCTTCCTCCCTTCCTGTGCAGCTGAGTCACCTGTGGTGCCACAGATTTTGCTCTGGCTGCACTCCCCGGAGGAACCATTGCTGTCACCAGTATCCAAAATGGAAAACCGGTTAGCATGCAAGATAGATTCAGGGGACTCCTGCACTGCCTGCCTGGTTCTCTTAAACTGCCTGGCGGTTACCCATTCCCTCTTTGCCTGCATGTTCCTAACCTGCGGTGTGACCACCTTCCTAAATATGCTATCCATGTAGTCCTCTGCCTCACGGAATGCACAACAGTGACTCCAGCCACCGCTCGAGTTCCGAAATCTGGGCTAGAAAGGAATCCATACACCTGGTAAGAGCTCCATTCCTTGACTCCTTTACCTTCCTCATCTGGACAATTTAGTTCGAGGGAGTTGAAATTCTCCCAGTATCATTATTCTGTGTTTTTCACTAATTTAATGTGTTTACATATTTCTTCCCTCATCTCAATTCCACTATTTGGTTGTCTGTAGATGATAACCATTTGTAAGATTGTATTATTTGATATTCACTCAGCTGATGTGTTTATTATTGACAGGCTGAGACATCTGTGGGAGCCCATGTGGAACCGGTGGGAACTGGAAACAGCGATTTCGATCGCTTGTCACAAGCAGACAGCAAACCTATTCTTTCAGCAATAAAGAACAGTGGGAATCTTCCCAAACCCATTGCTCATCTCACTATACACACAGACAGAGACACTGTCACTGTGAAAGGACTGCTTCACAATAGGACAGTGAGTGGATTGCCAATCGTCTCCATTTAGTATACCGACCATTAAAAAGGGAAAACGACATTTGCCCACCTCCTTCTGGAATGTGTCTTTGCAAAGCATGTGTGAAAAGAGATGCAGTGGTTTTTGTCGAGGTTCCTCACAAGCAGCTCTGTAACACAGGAGTCTGTGCTCTACGGGCTGTTCCCAGGGACTCACACTGAGATAAACATCAACTGCTGCTGGAGGACCATCAATTCGGTGAAAGACGCTCTTTGGTCTGCCTGAAACTTGCTGGTCTTCCAGCTCAAAGAGTTGTCCACGACCGAAGGTTGCAGACTGGCACATTCCAAGGTCCAGGACTACGTGCTGAGGGACGCACTAAAGCTTGGGGCAGCCGCAGCAAAGGCTCAATGGGGGAAGATCACTGTGTAAGGCCCCCCCACCAAGCTGAACTGAAGGGCTGGATCCCTGGGAAACCCCACGGACTATATACACCAAATATGGGTTTGCTGTAAAATGTACATGGCATACAATGGAATGAAAACTCCTGTATTGAAGAAAACTGATTTCCTTTGCAATTTTTGGAATGTCAACTTGGTGCTGTTTTGAACTGTTTTGTAATTTTTGTTTTTACAGATTTTTATCAATAAAGTATATTTTGGGGGGGAAAAAACATTTATCCAGTGAAGATTTGGTATCAAACGGAAAATGCAGACCTGAACCATGGGTCTGAGTGAAAACCTTGCCAGGTGGAATTTTCTCAATCTCCTCATAAATTGCTTGGTACAAACCAGGAGGCCAACCCCTGCCGCTGGCGACAGCACCTGTGGAGGGAAAGTGGAGAGATTAATATTTTAATCAAAGCAAAATACTGCAGATGCTGCAAATCTGAAATAAAAACAGAAAGTGCTGGAACTACTCAGCAGATCAGACAGCATCTGTGGAGAGAGAAGCAGTGTTAACGTTTCAGGCCTGTGACCTTTCAGCAGCATTGACTGAATGGGTTTATGTGCAGGCGGTTGAATTGGGACAGTGTTTGTGCACACTTTAAATAACTCTCCATTTTAAATGCCACCTTTTCCTAATTCGGGAAGTACCTTCAAATAAACCGATGTTTAAGAACGGGGTAAGATTTATTTCTAAAAAGGCCAAGTGAGACTATCTAGAAAAGTGCAATGAACTGGATATGAAACAATATCCGCGATCCCGTGTTAGTTCAGAGGTAAGATTTGAGGCTCACCTTTTCTTGTTAACTTTCTCCGCATTACGGCCAGCACTGCGATCAATTCACAGATGAGCAGGACTCCGAGGGTGAAACAGACGGCAGCAGGGATGGAAATGGTGTTATTTCCCGGTCCTTCATGACAAAATTACAGAAAGATTTAACATCGACACCGTACGCCTTGTATTTTTTTAATGTTTTCCTCAATCTGAAATTACTCATTATCTTCAGGAATTAACAAAAGTAAGAAATTGTCAATAATACCAATCCCACTAGTATGAACGATCGTGCGAATAGTAAGAATGGGAATAACAAGGAGCACCTGCAGGTGTGGACGGAGAAGCAGTCGGAGACAAATCGTGCCCTGTGAAATATATTAAGCAAAAGTTCATGAGCTTCAATGGTTACCATTTCACTTTAGAAAGACCACTATTCTTATTAATTTACGAAAATGAGTCATGTTCAGAGAAAAAGGACCAACCAGCCCACACCCCACCTCACCCTCCAAATGCCAACCCTTCTTGCGCCACCCTTACCAGAACAAATCACACTGGCATCTTCCTTGTGATCACAGTCAGATTGAGCCGGCGATGAGGAAGGACAGTCGGACAGAAAAGATTCGCTTCCAGTGCACTTCATCTCATCCAGCCAGATAACACCGTTACCCTGGGAAAAAGTGGCCCCTCCTGGGGCCAATAGAGCGGAGCCACAACCCAGCTGTCTGCAGACAACATTGGCATCAGCCAAATCCCAGGAGTCATCACATACCGTGCCCCAGCTCTTATTGCACAAGATCTCCACTCTCCCGGAGCAGTTGCTGTTACCTCCAACCAGGCGCAACCATTGTGCCGAATCTGTCAAAGAAAATCAATGGTTATTTTTGATGCAGTACGAGGCAGGAGCACAAGTCAGATAGTTGGTAGAATAAAGAGGAGGGAGCACCTGGTGAAAGCACACGTTTTCCACCATATTCCCGAACGCAGACTCCTGAACTGTGGGGCTGCTCTTCCTGCACACGGGCTTCTGTTGAGAAGAGAAACATGCTGACTGGATCAGACACCAGTGTTTGAGATGACACTCGCATATTGAGAGGTTTTGTTGTGTTACCTGAACAAACAACACCTGCATCCTCCCTGTGTTCACATTCGTTTTTACCCCAGGGGTCTGACTGACACTGCCAAAGAGTCGATTCGTGTGAAACACAGTCCATTCCATCCAGCCAAATGGGTCCAGTTCCCTCTCCGAAAATACCAGCGCCATACCGAATAAATTCGAGGCGGCCGCACTGTAATTGTTTACAAATCATTTCTGCGACAGGTCCATCAAGATTTTCCGAGCACACTGTTCCCCAGCTGCCATTGTAGAACACTTCCACTCTTCCCTCACAGCGATGCTTCCCATTCACCAGCCGCAGCTCTTTGTGCTCTGTCAATGACACAAGAAATATCCAGATGGTTAGATTCGTTGTCTGTTCATACTGCACAGCTCAACACATGTTGCACCAGTTGTCTTCACTGATTGCCGGGAATGATTTCAGAAAGCTAATAGAAAACATCTACAATTCAAATTTGTAATAAAGAATATTCAACAGGGATTACAAAAGGGAAGGTCAAACTTGATTAATCTTATTGAATTCTTTGAAGAAGTTACGGAAAGAATAGATAGGAGTAATGCAATATATGTTATATGCAGGGATTTTCAAAAGGCCATAGAAAAGGTACCACATGGTAGAATCATAACTGAGGTCAGAGCATGTGGAGTCAGTACAAGAATGGATTGGGAACAGGCTACAAAACACAACATCAGGGTTAAAGGCAGAAGGTGGGAAGTGGTGTTCCACAGCGATTGGTGCTGGGGTCACTGCTGCTCAACATTTTACATAAACGATTTGGATTTAGGAATTGAAAGTGCAATTTCAAAAGTTACGGTTGACGGAGAGCATAGTTAATACTAACTAAGGAAGAGTGCGACAGAATACAAGAAAACAGGATGGGCATGCACTTGGAAAATTAACTTTCTACAGAGAAGTTGAAGGTAGTGAAAGTTGGGAGGCAGAATAAAGAGGCAACCTGTTCTTTGGAAAATAACAGTGCAAGTGATGTCTCAGAGCAAAGAGATCATTGGATACAGAGAGACTAATCACTTATAAAGTGGCAGAGACCAAAGCTAGGAAACATAAATGTAAGATAGACATTCATAAATCCAATAGGAAATGCAGGAGATGTTTTTTTTTACCCATGGAGTGGTTAGAATGTGGAACTTGGACCACATGCAAAAGTTGAAGTGAATAGCGCTGATGCTTTTAAGGTAAAGTTGGTTAAGTACAGGAGGGAGAAAGAAATAGGAGCATACGCAGATCGTGGTAGATGCAGTAATGTTGGGGTGATACTCGTGTGTAGCATGAAAATTCCATCCAGCTGGACCGTGCCGTACCAACTATCCTTCGTGGAACAGTTTCTGCGGAAAAACACCTTTGATCACCAATCCATCAGGCAGTGGTCTGCACGGAATGTCCTCAAGGCCCTACGGGATAAGGAGACGGTGGAACCTGTCGGATGGTTCCCCGAGCAGACCGTCAAAGTCATTTGGCGGAATGCCTCATCACCAGAACCTTCAAACAAGCACCAAGATGTAGCTTGGCTGGTGGTGAGAAGGACCCTCCCCGTCAGATCCTTCCTGCGTGCCCGAAGTCTTGCCCCCTCCGCACAATGCCCCTGTGGTGGCTGTGGTGGTGAAGAGACAGTTGCCCACCTCCTCCTGGAATGTGTCTTTGCAAAGCAGGTGTGGAAAGAGATGCAGTGGTTTTTGTCGAGGTTCATCCCAAGCAGCTCTGTAACACAGGAGTCTGTGCTCTACGGGCTGTTCCCAGGGACGCACACCGAGACAAACATCAACTGCTGCTGGAGGACTATCAATTCGGTGCAATCCGCCCTTTGGTCTGCCCAAAACTTGCTGGTCTTCCAGCTCAAAGAGTTGTCCATGACTGAATGTTGCAGACTGGCGACTATGTGCTGAGGGACGCACTAAAGCTTTGGGCAGCTGCAGCAAATGCTCAGTGGGGAAAGACCACTGTGTAAGGTCCCCCCACCAAGCTGAACTGAGGGGCTGGATCCATGGGAAACCCCTCGAACTGTATCGGGAAAAGTTCTGTTTGCTGTAAAATGCACGTGGCATGAAAAATGAAATGGAAGGGTTGTGAGGCAACTCACTCTTGTATTGAAGGAAACTGCAGGAAATAAACACATTAGGGACACCCTTACCTGAACACATGATCCTTACATCTTCTTTATGAGAACAGTCGTGTTTACCCCACGATGCTGAGGTACATTCCCAGAGAAATGATTCGTTACCGGAACAGTTCAGTTCATCCAACCAAACTGGGCCTGAGCCTGGTCCACAAGATGCAGGAAGTGCCAGGTCCAATGCATTTCCACAACCCAGCTGTTTACAAACCACGTCAGCGTCGGCCAGATCCCAGGAATCATCACAAACTGAGCCCCATGTCCCATAGTAATAAATCTCCACTCGGCCAGCACATGGGCTTCCACCGTCGGACAGTCTTAACTGCATGTGGTCTGTTGGACAACAATGCAGGAGGATTATACTCAATACATATGCACCTCATCACTAAATCCAATCTATTGTATATTCTCCAGCTAAATTAAAATCCAACTTTTTAATGTGATAGGTGAATGAAATTATACAATCTATGTACACGTATCTATTACAAAGAATGTACAACTTGTAAATGCTTCAATTATTCTTACTACTGACTCTGATGAGTTATATCCTCCACTCCAGCCATTTTGTGCCAAATGCTGAGCACGTTGAACTAGTTCTTATTAAATGTTCCACTCATGCTATACGGAAACTTTATAGTCATTTTCCGTAAGGGTACTTGCTCCCTTTGAGTTATCCATATTCTTTACCTTTGTTTGATATTTACTTTCACCTCCTTTATCTTCAGGCTTGTGTAAATTTCACTAGATCCCTCCATAATCTTCCATAGGCTTGTGGATAAGTCTCTAAATTAGTATCACTTCCTCTGCATACTGCACAATGCAACGTATACAATTCCAACCCCAGAACATGTGTCTTCCAGTACGCAGTATGGAGCTGCAGACAGACTTTCTATGATTGTGCTAATGTAAGTTCACCATGCAGCATGTAAGTGTTCCTACATCACTATTTCACAGAATCACAGAATAATTGCAGCACAGGAGGAGGCCATTCGACCCATCGTGTCTGCGCTGGCTCTTCGAAAGACCAATTTACCTCGTGACACCATACTACCACTCATCCAATCACCATGACCGCCTCCAGCTCGAATCATTCCACGGTCTCTCCTTCTCTCCATTTCTGACTTTTTGTACATCGCCCACTATCTCCGCCCACAATTGGCATCCGTGCCTTTAGTTGTTCTGTACCCAAGATCGGAAATCCATCCCTAAACATCTCTGCTTTTCCCTCCTGAAATCTACGCCTCTGACCCATTTTAAAGCACCCGTTTTACTGTCTTCTTGTTTGGCTCCATCTCAGTTTTCAGTCTGTCGCGCTCCTGTGAAGTGCCTTTCCATTTTGATATTTGTTATAGGCGCTATAAAAATGAAAATCCTCATTGTTGTTCAGTTCTGCCTGTGTCCTTTCTCTCTGCATTCATCCTGTTAGATTAATAACTGGTTTCAGAGAGGCCGAGGAACGAGGAACCTATATGAGCAGTTTTCTCAGCAGATGAGAAATTCCCCTTTATTGGCTCGGTAAAAGTCATGAACTATTTGTTTACCTGAACACAGGGCACCTACATCCATACTGTCAGTGAGAGACGAATTCAATGTGAATAAGCTGCAGTCCTGGAGCTGCGATTCATTTCCTTCACATTGGACATCATTCACCCAGACGGGCCCTTCACTCTTTCCGTCCTTTGAATAGTTAAAAGCGGCTGTCGCTTCACCACAGTCCAGCTGTGTACAGACCACATTGACATCATTCAGGTTCCAGAGTCTGTCCTGCAATCTCCCCCAGCTACCATTGTAGTAAATCTCCACTCGCCCATCACAGCGGCTTCCCCCGTTAGTCAGTCTTGGTGACCAATTATCATCTACAAAATGAAACACATTGAGAACCCTTAAACTGAAGCAAAATATCCCATCATTTACTGCCACACACTCGGTCAGTTGTTCGTGATTTTAATAATGAAAGTTTCTGTTTTTAGGCAGATGCTTTTCATCATTACCTTTTCTAAATCAATCGATTTTAGAGAGATACCGAGCAGCTTCCGCAGGCTAATCTGGGGAACCAGCATAAAATAAACAATGGGCGAAGGGCCGAGGCTGCTCTTAATATGCTGTGATAGAAGACAGGAACAGGGGCTTCAAATTGCTTCTCAATGTTCACAGATCACCTTCTCCAATCCGGGGAGAAACAGACAGATTAACATTTCCCATGACGTCCCAGCAATGAAGCACTTTTGATTTGTAGACACTGTGATAAGGGCGCTACAGGCCAAGCAGTAGATGGGTGTTTTATTGAATGACAGAACAGGCTCGAGAGGCCGAATGGCCTACTGCAGCTACTATTTTTATGTTCTTATGTTCATCGTGGCTGGGTCAAAATACTGGAACTCCCTTCCGAACAGCCCTGTGGGAGCACTATACAGACAGTAGCGGTTCAAGAAGACAGCTGACCACCACTTTTTCAAGGGCAATGAAAGATGGGGAATAAAGCTGGTCCTGCCTGCACCATCCATGTCCCGTGAATGGTAACTAAAAATAAACAGAGGTGCAGCATTCCCATTGGATATCATGGTCCCCGTTTTGCTGTTTGAGCATTTCTGCCAACTGCTCTTGGTGGCGTATTCTGAATAAGGCTCTGGATTCAGAGAATAGAGAGAAATGAGACATTTGTCTGTTAAACATATGCTATATTTATATCCCTTAGTTTTAGAACTAATTGACATGAAAAAAATCGGCTGACAAAAACAACTCAGTCCAGCTTCGTTTCAGATCAATCGACTGAGAGGACTCACCCGAACAGATAACACTGGCGTCATTTTCATGTGAGCAGCTAAACTGATCCCAGGATGAAACAGGGCAATCCCAGAAGCGGGTCTCGTTCCCCCGGCACCTGTAGTTCTCCTTCCACACTGGACCGGTTCCCTTCCCAAAGCGAGCTCCTCCCGGGATTGACTTTACTGCCCCGCACTGAAAGTGCTGACAGACCACGCTGGCGTCTTCCAAACCAAAATAACTATCACACAGCGTCCCCCACTGCTCTCCGTGTAGCACTTCCAACCGGCCGGAGCATCGGGTACTCCCAGATACCAGTCTGAGATCTTTGTTACCTAAAATATAATCATTATAATAATAACAATGATTATATTAAGAAATACCAGTAATTATCCTAATTACAATGAAAGTAAAGGTGGATTCACATTTCATCTGGTTACTGCTCAACAGAAACAACAGCTATTCCGACCAGCACTATGACTATTACTACGCCTACGGCTACTACTAGCAAAATCATTATTACTGTTAGCATTATTATAATACTACTGCTACTATTACAGTGCTACTACTATTATTACTGCTGTTAATACTATTGCTGCCCGCGCATCAACACAAACAGAATTTCTTATCCACAGCTGTTAAATAAGTTTCTAAATTCACTTGAAAAAGCCCTTCAAAACACTCCTGCAAAGGATGCAAAGACGAAGTGGGCCCACATCAGGGACACCATCTATGACTCAGCAATGACCACCTTTGGCAAATGTGAGAAGCAGAATGCAGACTTCACTTTGAAGAGCTGGAACCTGTCAGAGCTACTAAGTGCGCTGCACTGTTGAACTATAAGAAAGCCCCCAGCGAGTTAACATCCGTAGCACTTAAAGCAGCCAGAAATGCTGCACAAAGAACAGCCAGGCGCTGTGCAAATGACTACTGGCAACACCAATGCAGTCGTAATCAGCTGGCCTCAGACACCGGAAACATCAGAGGAATGTATGATGGCGTTAAGAGAGCTTTGGGACAACCATCAAGAAGATCGCCCCCTTCAAATCTAAATCAGGGGACACGATCACTGACCAACACAAGCAAATGGACCGCTGGGTGGAGCACTACCCTGAACTGTACTCCAGGGAAAATGTTGTCACTGATACCACCCTCAATACAGTCTAGTCTCTGCCAGTCATGGATGAGCTGGACGAACAGCCCACAAAATCGGAACTCAGTGATGCCACTGATTCTCCAGCCAGCGGAAAAGCCCCTGGGAAGGACAGTATTACCCCTGAAATAATCAAGAGTGCCAAGCCTGCTATACTCTCAGCACTACATGAACTGCTTTGCCTGTGCTGGGATGAGGGAGCAGTACCCCAGGACATGAGCAATGCCAATATCATCACCCTCTTTAATAATAAGGGTGACCGCGGTGACTGCAACAACTACCGTGGAATCTCCCTGCTCAGCATAATGGGGAAAGTCTTCGCTCGAGTCACTTTAAACAGACTCCAGAAGCTGGCTGAGCGTGTCTACCCTGAGGCACAGTGTGGCTTTCGAGCAGAGAGATCCACCATTGATCTGCTGTTCTCCCTTCGCCGGCTACAGGAGAATTGCCGCGAACAACAGATGCCCCTCTATGTTGCTTTCATTGATCTCACCAAAGCCTTTGACCTCGTCAGCAGACGTGGTCTCTTCAGACTACTAGAAAAGATCGGATGTCCATCAAAGCTACTAAGTATCATCACCTCATTCCATGACAATACGAAAGGCACTATTCAGCATAGCGGCGCCTCATCAGACCCCTTTCCTATCCTGAGTGGCGTGAAACAGGGCTGTGTTCTCGCACCTAAACTGTTTGGGATCTTCTTCTCCCTGCTGCTCTCACATGCGTTCAAGTCCTCAGAAGAAGGAATTTTCCTCCACACAAGATCAGACGGCAGGTTGTTCAACCTTGCCCGTCTTAGAGCGAAGACCAAAGTACGGAAAGTCCCTCATCAGGGAACTCCTCTTTGCTGACGATGCTGCATTAACATCTCACACTGAAGAGTGTCTGCAGAGACTCATCGACAGGATTGCGGCTGCCTGCAACGAATTTGGCCTAACCATCAGCCTCCAGAAAACGAACATCATGGGACAGGACGTCAGAAATGCTCCATCCATCAATATTGGCGACCACACTCTGGAAGTGGTTCAAGAGTTCACCTACCTAGGCTCAACTATCACCAGTAACCTGTCTCCCGAGACAAGGAGGCCAAAGAGAATACTACTGCTGCTTCTACTCCTATTAGCTCCAGTATTACTGGTAGTCTATTCTATTATTTTTTTTCTTCTTTGGCCTCCTTGTCTCGAGAGACAATGGGTAAGCGCCTGGAGGTGGTCAGTGGTTTGTGGAGCAGCGCCTGGAGTGGCTTTAAAGGCCAATTCTAGAGTGACAGACTCTTCCACAGGTGCTGCAGATAAAATTGGTTGTCGGGGCTGTTACACAGTTGGTTCTCTCCTTGCGCTTCTGTCTTTTTTCCTGCCAACGGCTAAGTCTCTTTGACTCGCCCCTCTTTAGCCCCGCCTTTATGGCTGTCCGCAAACTCTGGCGATTACTGGCAACTGACTCCCACGACTTGTGATCAATGTCACAGGATTCATGTCACGTTTGCAGACGTCTTTAAAGTGGAGACATGGATGGCCGGTAGGTCTGGTACCAGTGACAAGCTCGCTGCACAATGTGTCCTTGGGGATCCTGCCATCTTCCATGCGGCTCACATGGCCAAGCCATCTCTAGCGCCGCTGACTCAGTAGTGTGTATATGTTGGGGATGTTGGCCGCCTCGAGGACTTCTGCACTAGAGATAAGGCCTTGCCACCTGATGCCAAGGATTCTTTGGAGGCAGAGAAGATGGAATGAATTGAGACGTCGCTCTTGGCTGATATACGTTGTCCAGGCCTCGCTGCCATTGAGCAAGGTACTGAGGACACAGGCCTGATACACTCGGACTTTTGTGTTCCGTGTCAGTGCGCCATTTTCCCACACTCTCTTGGCCAGTCTGGACATAGCAGTGGAAGCCTTTCCCATGCGCTTGTTGATTTCTGCATTGAGAGACAGGTTACTGGTGATAGTTGAGCCTAGGTAGGTGAACTCTTGAACCACTTCCAGAGTGTGGTCGCCAATATTGATGAATGGAGCATTTCTGACGTCCTGTCCCATGATGTTCGTTTTCTTGAGACTGATGGTTAGGCCAAATTCGTTGCAGGCAGCCGCAAACCTGTCGATGAGACTCTGCAGACACTGCTCAGTATGAGATGTTAAAGCAGCATCGTCAGCAAAGAGCAGTTCCCTGATGAGGACTTTCCGTACTACTGGTACTACTACTACTGCGACTATCACTTCTATTACTATTACCTGGAACAGAGGTACAGACGTGAACAATTCTGTCTTGAAGCTGTCCCTCCATTCATATAGGTCATGGCTGAACTGTATCTCAACTCCATTTTCCTGCCCTTGCTCCATATCTGTTGATACCTTTTCCTAACAATAATCTATCATTATATAATAAAAGCAAAATACTGCGGATGCTGGAATTCTGAAATAAAAACAAAAAACGCTGGAAATACTCAGCAGGTCTGGCAGCAACTGTGGAGGGAGAAGCAGAGTTAACGTTTCAGGTCAGTGACCCTTCATCAGAACTGCAGTTCTGTCCATGTCTTGTTGAACTGTATTCCTATCCTCGTCATTCTTTATTACATTTCCAACTTTAGTGTTATTTTCAAACTTTGAAATGATGCTTTCTGTACCAAAGTTCAGGTCATGAATACATATCAAAAGGAGCAGACATCCCAAATTCGATCCAGGGTGGCACAGTGACACACTTCCCTCCAGACTGCAAAACCACTGTTCACCTTTCCTTCCCTTAGCCAATTTCGTACCACACAAGCACTGCACTTTCAATTTATGCGTTTTAATTTTTCTAATAAGTTCATTCACTGCACGATATTTTATCAAACGCCTTTTGAAAGTCCAATTACACAATAGCAATTGCAAAACTCTTATCAGACCTCTCCGGTACTGTAAAGAACTCAATCAAGTTAATTAAAGGAAATTTACCTTTAATATCTATTTCATTAACACCGATTCTTCCAAATGACAATTACTTTTCAGCTGGATTATTCTCACTAAACTTTTCTCCATCAGCGTCATTAGACTGACAGACCTGCAGTTGCCAGCTCTACCCCTCATCTCTTACTTCTTTTGACTACCTTTTTACCATTTTACATGTCTATAAAAAGACATTTGGGTTCTCTTTTATGTTGTATGCTAATCCATTCTTCCATTTTATTCCCTTGTTCAGTTCTCCCTGTAGTTTTTGTATTCAGATTGAATTTCCACTGCATTCCAAACTTGCCCTTTATGATAAGCTAAAATAAAAGCAAAATACTGCAGATGTAGGAAATCTGAAATTAAAACAAGAAATGCTGGAAATACTCAGCAGGTCTGGCAGCATCTGTGAAGACAGAAGCAGGGTTAACGTTTCAGGTCAGTGACCATCAGAACGGGGAGAGGCTAGAAATGTAATAGGTTTTAAGCAAGCAGGGGCAGGGCAAGAGATTTTTTTTTTAGAATTAGAACATTACAGCGCAGTACAGGCCCTTCGGCCCTCGATGTTGCGCCGACCTATGAAACCATGTGACCTACACTATTCCATTTTCATCCATATGTCTATCCAATGACCACTTAAATGCCCTTAAAGTTGGCGAGTCTACTACTGTTGCAGGCAGGGCGTTCCACGCCCCTACTACTCTCTGAGTAAAGAAACTACCTCTGACATCTGTCCTATATCTATCACCCCTCAACTTAAAGCTATGTCCCCTCGTGTTTGCCATCACCATCCGAGGAAAAAGACTCTCACTATCCACCCTATCTAACCCTCTGATTATCTTATATGTCTCTATTAAGTCACCTCTCCTCCTCCTTCTCTCCAACGAAAACAACCTCAAGTCCCTCAGCCTTTCCTCGTAAGACCTTCCCTCCATACCAGGCAACATCCTAGTAAATCTCCTCTGCACCCTTTCCAAAGCTTCCACATCCTTCCTATAATGCGGTGACCAGAACTGCACGCAATACTCCAGGTGCGGTCTCACCAGAGTTTTGTACAGCTGCAGCATGACCTCGTGGCTCCGAAACTCGACCCCCCTCCTAATAAAAGCTAACACACCATATGCCTTCTTAACAGCCCTATTAACCTGGGTAGCAACTTTCAGGGATTTATGTACCTGGACACCAAGATCTCTCTCTTCATCTACACTACCAAGAATCTTCCCATTCGCACAGTACTCTGCATTCCTGTTACTCCTTCCAAAGTGAATCACCTCGCACTTTTCCGCATTAAGCTCCATTTGCCATCTCTCAGCCCAGCTCTGCAGCCTATCTATGTCCCTCTGTACCCTACAACATCCTTCGGCACTATCCACAACTCCACCGACCTTAGTGTCATCCGTAAATTTACTAACCCACCCTTCTACACCCTCTTCCAGGTCATTTATAAAAATGACAAACAGCAGTGGTCCCAAAACAGATCCTTGCGGTACACCACTAGTAACTAAACTCCAGGATGAACATTTGCCATCAACCACCACCCTCTGTCTTCTTTCAGCTAGCCAATTTCTGATCCAAAGCTCTAAATCACCTTCAACCCCATACTTCTGTATTTTCTGCAATAGCCTACCATGGGGAACCTTATCAAACGCCTTACTGAAATCCATATACACCACATCCACTGCTTTACCCTCATCCACCTGTTTGGTCACCTTCTCGAAAAACTCAATAAGGTTTGTGAGGCACGACCTACCCTTCACAAAACCGTGCTGACTATCGCTAATGAACTTATTCTTTTCAAGATGATTATAAATCCTGTCTCTTATAACCTTTTCCAACATTTTACCCACAACCGAAGTAAGGCTCACAGGTCTATAATTACCAGGGCTGTCTCTACTCCCCTTCTTGAACAAGGGGACAACATTTGCTATCCTCCAGTCTTCCGGCACTATTCCTGTCGACAATGACGACATAAAGATCAAGGACAAAGGCTCTGCAATCTCCTCCCTAGCTTCCCAGAGAATCCTAGGATAAATCCCATCTGGCTTAGGGGACTTATCTATTTTCACACTTTCCAAAATTGCTAACATCTCCTCCTTGTGAACCTCAATCCCATCTAGCCTAGTAGTCTGAATCTCAGTATTCTCCTCGACAACATTTTCTTTCTCTACTGTAAATACTGACGAAAAATATTCATTTAACGCTTCCCCTATCTCCTCTGATTCCACACACAACTTCCCACTACTATCCTTGATTGGCCCTAATCTAACTCTAGTCATTCTTTTATTCCTGATATACCTATAGAAAGCCTTAGGGTTTTCCCTGATCCTATCCACCAATGACTTCTCATGTCCTCTCCTTGCTCTTCTTAGCTCTCCCTTTAGATCCTTCCTGGCTAGCTTGTAACTCTCAAGCGCCCTAACTGAGCCTTCACGTCTCATCCTAACATAAGCCGCCTTCTTCCTTTTGACAAGCGCTTCAACTTCTTTATTAAACCACGGCTCCCTCACTCGACAACTTCCTCCCTGTCTGACAGGTACATACTTATCAAGGACACGCAGTACCTGCTCCTTGAATAAGCTCCACATTTCGATTGTGCCCATCCCCTGCAGTTTCCTTCCCCATCCTACGCATCTTAAATCTTGCCTAATCGCATCATAATTTCCTTTCCCCCAGCTATAATTCTTGCCCTGCGGTATATACCTGTCCCTGCCCATCGCTAAGGTAAACCTAACTGAATTGTGATCACTATCACCAAAGTGCTCACCTACATCTAAATCTAACACCTGGCCGGGTTCATTACCCAGTACCAAATCCAATGTGGCATCGCCCCTGGTTGGCCTGTCTACATACTGTGTCAGAAAACCCTCCTGCACACACTGGACAAAAACAGACCCATCTAAAGTACTCGAACTATAGTATTTCCAGTCAATATTTGGAACATAAAAGTCCCCCATAACAACTACCCTGTTACTCTCGCCCCTGTCGAGAATCATCTTCGCTATCCTTTCTTCTACATCTCTGGAACTATTCGGAGGTCTATAGAAGACTCCCAACAGGGTGACCTCTCCTCTCCTGTTTCTAACCTCGGCCCATACTACCTCAATAGACGAGTCCTCAAACGTCCTTTCTGTCGCTGTAATATTTTCCTTGATTAACAATGCCACACCCCCCCTCTTTTACCATCTTCTCTGTTCTTACTGAAACATCTAAATCCCGGAACCTGCAACATCCATTCCTGCCCCTGCTCTACCCATGTCTCTGAAATGGCCACAACATCAGGATCCCAGGTACCAACCCATGCTGCAAGCTCACCCACCTTATTCCGGATGCTCCTGGCGTTGAAGTAGACACACTTTAAACCAAGTTCTTGCTTGCCAGTGCCCTCTTGCGTCCTTGTAACCTTATCCCTGACCTCACTACTCTCAACATCCTGTACACTGGAACTACAATTTAGGTTCCCATTCCCCTGCTGAATTAGTTTAAACCCCCCCCCCCCGCCGAAGAGCACTAGCAAATCTCCCCCCCCAGGATATTGGTACCCCTCTGGTTCAGGTGAAGACCATCCTGTTTGTAGAGGTCCCACCTACCCCAGAAAGAGCCCCAATTATCCAGGAAACCAAAACCCTCCCTCCCGCACCATCCCTGCAGCCACGTGTTCAACTCCTCTCTCTCCCTATTCCTCTCTTCGCTATCACGTGGCACGGGCAACAACCCAGAGATAACAACTCTGTTTGTTCTCGCTCTAAGCTTCCACCCTAGCTCCCTGAATTTCTGTCTTAAATCCCCATCTCTCTTCCTACCTATGTAGTTGGTGCCTATGTGGACCACAACTTGGGGGTGCTCCCCCTCCCCCTTAAGGATCCCAAAAACACGATCCGAGACATTTGTTATCCGAGATAACAAAAGAGAATGTGTTGATAGGACAAGGGCACAGAGAATAACTGACCAGAAGGCCATGGAGCAAAGGCAAACGGTGTGATAATGGTCTGGTGAAAGACAAAGCGTTCGTCCAGAGAGGATGTCAATTGACAGAAAACAAAAAGCCTGGCCCCAAGCACCAACATGAAAAAAAGTGGGTAGGCACAGTAGAAACAAACTAAACAAACTAAAATAAAATACATACATAAAAAAATCACTAAAAATAAAAAGGGGGGCCGTCATGCTCTGAAATTATTGAACTCAATGTTCAGTCCGGCAGGCTGTAGTGTGCCTAATCGGTAGATGAGATGCTGTTCCTTGAGCTTGCGTTGATGTTCACTGGAACACTGCAGCAATCCCAGGACAGAGATGTGAGCATGAGAGCAGGGCGGGGTGTTGAAATGACCAGTAACCATTTGCTTTATTTTAATCTCCATTTCTTCAGGCATTTGGGAATCTCTGGCTTTGGATGGCCTTCATTTTCCCCGAGTGGGAATGTGTCTAGTCTGCACCAAATTATTAAAAGCAAAATACCGCGGATGCTGGAAATCTGAAATAAAAACAAGAAATGCTGGAAACACTCAGCAGGTCCGGCAGCGCCCGTGGAGAGAGAAGCAGAGTTAACGCCTCAGGTCAGTGACCCTTCCCCAGAAGTCGCATTTATTATCTTCCCTGTCAATTTCCGATTCCAGTCGAGCTGAGGCAGGTGACTTCGGCTCACAGATCCCTGTCAATTCCCAGGGGGTTAGTGAACCAAATACATCAAAGAAAGTCATCACTCTCTTTATCCTGTTTAACACCTTTGAATAAATACCATCTAGACCTCGCGCACTTGTTAGTTTTGAGCCGAACATTCTGCCTATTCACCGCGAAAGTGAAGAAATGTAATATAAAACGCTGTTAACCATCACCCCACTTTATCAAGATGGGAATGTTTCTAATCTGTCGCTATCTATCGGAGGCGACCCCACAATATTCGTAGGTAACCAGTTTGTTTCCACAACTATCGGAGTTTGTACCTGAACAGATTACTCCAACGTCCCTCTGGTGTCCGCAGCTGGATGGACCGATAACAGGCCCTGACCCTTCGCCAAAGTGAGCATCAAGCGGCGCTGCGACTCCAATGCCACAACCGAGCTCCTCACAGACAACATCCGCATTCGGTAACGACCAGGACTGATCACCGCAAACTGTGGCCCAGATTCGGTTCCAGGAAATCTCCAGTCTGCCCGCACAGGGACTGGGTCCATTCACCAGTCTAGGTTTGGCATCTCCTAGGCATTGTCAGGTGATTTATATGAAAAGCTGGTTAGAGTTCTGTAATTTTATCAATATTCTGATTTCCCTGTTTATTTATAGTCAGATCAAACTGTCTAAACATTGTTATCAAAATGTGCTGATGTTATCAATTGCTAACTTATGGCTATGTATCTTGCGTACTTTTTTGTGAAGATAACCTCGTCCACTTTCTGGTTTTCGATTGAAAATTGAGTTCAGTTACTACAATACAATCAGCACTGAGAAGGTCAAATGTTGATGAATTTAAATCGAAATGTCCCAAACGAGAGGACACGTCAATTTATTGTGCGCGGGTTAGGCGTTTCGCTCACGCACACAGACCAATCTCTCGAATACCAAATAGTGAGAAGACTTAAACTGAATCGTGAGTTACGAAGCAATCAGATTCTGAAAATGGATAGAAAGACCTGAAGAAATTCGGATGGAGACAATCAGCTCTCCAGCAACAGGTTTCCCGTTCTGTCCATCTGGGTACTTACTTGGAGGGAGGATTCTTCTCAAATATTCACTGGGGACATTACTGAATACGGGTTGTCATTTTGCGTATAGCAATATCCCACAACCAGCAAATCGTGCAAAAAGCCAATTAATATGCTTTGATAGTGACTGGGCAAGAATTATGAACACATGAAATAGGAGGTGTCGACCATCCGGCCCATCAAGTCTGCTCCGCCATTCAACAGGATCATGACTGATCTTGGGCTTCAATTCCACTTTCCTGCCCATTCCCAAGTTCCCTTCATTCCCTGCGAGCCAAAAAAAAAAAATCGATCTATCCCAGCCTTAAATATATTCAATGATGGAGCATTCACAACCCTCTGGGGTAGAGAGTTCCAAAGATTCACAACCCTTTGAGTGAAGCAATTTCTCCTCATCCCCGTCCTGAATGATTGGCCTCTTATCCTGAAACTGTGTCCCCGTGTTCTCAATTTCCCAACATTCTCCAGCCCTTTCAGAATCTTGTTTGAGTCAGAATTGCAGGAGAATTAATTCTCTGCTCTTTTTCGAGCAGTTCCATGGGATTCTGCTCATTTATTAGAAGAGTTAAGTGTTTTTCTAGCCTGAGATTCTGTCGTCGTTGTTTCAATATGTATAAAATTATTAAAAGAATGGGACATTCAGTAGCGGCGAGATCTTACTGTGCTGTTTCCTCCCGTGATACCTACAGTAACCGCGGACCCATTACTACCGCTACCCAAGTTTAAAAACCTCCTTCCCCTGGCTCCTCAATTTTCGCTTCACAATCTGTGGAATATATCAGATCAGAGACCAAGCGATCAGGGCCAAGCGCACAGCCGGGCTGACAGTGAATGGCCGGTAGTGGCTGCTGGGTTGAAGGATGGAGATAAAAGCAAAATACTGCAGGTGCTGGATATCTGAAATAAAAACAAGAAATGCTGGAAATACTCAGCAGGTCTGGCAGCATCTGTGGAGAGAGAAGCAGAGTTAATGTTTCAGGTCACTGACCTGAAACGTTAACTTTGCTTCTCTCTCCACAGATGCTGCCGGACCTGCTGAGTATTTCCAGCATTTCTTGTTTTTATTATTGAAGAATGGAAGGTTGGAGTGAGATTGTGACACTCCCATTGGTTCAGCTCATTCACTGCGGCTTTCGGCAAAATCTCAATGGAAACTGCTCTGTCTGTATTGTAAATGTGCCGAGTATCAGCTATTTACTGCTCCCGGTGGAGGATTTTTATTAAATAAATAATTTTAAACAAACAGTGATCCTAATATTTATATAGCATTCATTCTAACCGGAGAATATTGGAATTATTATCATCTGACTTTGCGGGTACGGACCGTCCCGGATTACTTTCCTTCTGCTTTTTTCCTGGGAACTGACAGACGCGGCGGGAGATGAGAGACTGAGAAAGATTTTTACCTGAGCAGATGACGCCCGCATCCCTGGAGTGTGACCAGGAATTGTGACCCCATCGACCTGACCAACAGTACCGCAGGGCGGTCTCTGTCCCGCCGCACTCTACCATCTGCATCACAACAGGTCCGGTGCCTTCCCCAAAGTGAGACTCGCGCGGTGCAGAGAGCGCGGTCCCGCATCCCAGCTCCCGACACACAACAGCGGCGTCCGGCAGGTTCCAGAGATAGTCATGCACAGTCCCCCACTGTCCCATGTAGTGAATCTCCACTTTCCCAACGCACCGACTGCCCCCATTCACCAGTCTCAGCTTCACCGACTCTGGAAAATATCAGAAATACCATCAAACGGTTACAGTCTAATAAACCCGCAGGCTCCCAGCGCACAGACCGTCCCCATTCACCAGGCAACAGAGGAATCGGTGTTACACTGTGTCCAGAACCCGAAGAAAACCCAGAGTAAATAGTAAACATGGCAAAAAGGAGAGGAAAGATGAGTAAACGGTGTAAAACAGCCGCGAGTCAGCGGGAAGTTCCCAGAACCAGACCGACTCCCACGGGGTCGTGGTGTCGACAGGCTGGAAAGATATTCCAGATTCCAGAGGTCAGGAAATGGGCGTGACTGCAATGATCAGCTGTTTATCATGTTCACTACAGACTGGCGGAACATAGTGGGAGCCCAGCCCCACCCGTGCTCGTGTCGCCCCATGTCACGGAACTGGATGGCGATGTGCTCGCCATTTCATTGTTGGTTGGTAAACTGGGAATTCAGAGTCTCTTTAGGACCGGCAGCAGTGGCAGTGCTCCCTCCTCGTCTGCTTCTCAGGGACCCCGTTTAGTATCGACCCGCATGAAGGCAGCTGTCGCCTCTCAACTGGCATTAAAGATGCTGAGTAGCAGATTGCAGGAAACCCTCCCTTCCCTACTGATAGGCAAACCGAGAGCAGGTTAATCATTGAAGAGATAGACTCTGATATTGTCTCCCAGATTTCGGATTAAATGGGATCGATTAGGGCAGCAAGATATCAGGTAATGTGAACATGAAGGGTGATTACCTGATGGGTCAGCCTGGCTGCTCCCAGGTCTACCTGAAATGAAATATTGAGAATTAGAGTTTGCTGGAGAGAGAGATGAATAAAACTGCCGAAAGGAAATAACACAAATGTAACAAGAGAATACTTGGCTCTTTTTCGTCTCCAAAGTTTGCAAGCAGTTGATGTCAACATTTTTCACTCAATTCCACATTTCGACCGTTATCTGAGGGGTAAAAATTGCCCTCACTTTGCGGAGGAAATGATACCTGGACTTGTGATTGCATTCCTTATAAAACCGCCATTAGTAGCAAGCTATTATTGGGAAGGTGTCAAAAAATATCGAGAATGTTTTCACATGTAGACACACTGACACCGGGGTACACCCTCCCCTTGTGGTGACGGTGTTGCGGCTCCATTTGTTACCACTGGATAGGTACCTTCAGAATGCATTGGTGATGGGCTCACTCTTTGACACGCTGCAGTGTTTATGGTCATAGCGCTCTCACAATGATGTTAGTTAGACAATTCCAGTATTGTACCCAAATGTCATGAAACGAATGAAATATACTTTAAAGGAATTTAAAGGTTCGCCCTGTGTGATGAATTTCGGTGACTTTTAATTTCATCCAAATCTTCCACGTGGACTTTCAAACTTTCAATAAAGCTGTAAATTGGAATTTTCTGCTACTCATTTTAATCCTAATTTCCTGAAACAAAATAAAGAAAATGAACCGATTTTCAGGCAGGTTCACGCCTCCGAATTCCGTTCTGGCTGTTCCTCATTAGGTTCCTGCCGGATGGATTTTCTTGTAACATGCTCTCGTTGATTTGTCGCATCATTTTCCTGGTGAATATTGTTCGCTCACTGGTACTGGTTAAGCTTTGCTGCTTTAAAAATGCAGCCAGTCTGTTGACTTGCTGCCAATCTCCATGAGAATACTGCATCCCACAGGTCTCTCTGCCTCTTTCTATATCCCATCTTCTGTACCATCGATAACATGTTGACCTCCTCCCAACCCCGCTCGATGGGAGATCGCTTTCTATCCCCTGATTTTAACATTATTTGTGCGCTGACCTGCTTTCAGACTCCCCAGTGATATTGTGTCTGACAGATCTCCTGGTCGCTTTCTATTTCCTACTTTATATACTATAGAGAATGTGGCACCGATTTTTGTCCTCTGCTGTGCTTGCTGAAAATCCTTGAATGATATCCACTTTCCCATTTATAATCTCAATGGTCTCTTCCTGTAATGTCGACAGCGCTTCCACACCAGGAGAGCATCAGCCGTTCTTGTCAACACTCCACTGATCATAAACAGTGTCCCGCACATTTTTATTTTCTTGTTACACATTAACAGACGAGTGGGAAGAAGCTATCAGTATATACTCAACATGTCCACAGCTTCAACGCTTCTGTTCGAATCGGTCAATTGTTTTCTTTCCATTTTGTCTTTTGAGCTTCTCCTCCAGTTTCGATCCTGTCAGCCGCTAACTATTCCGAAGAAGGGTCACTGACCCGAAACGTTAACTCTGCTTCTCTTTCCACAGATGCTGCCAGATCTGCTGAGTGGTTCCAGCATTTCTTGTTTTTATTTCAGATTTCCAGCATCCGCAGTATTTTGCTTTTATTAACTATCCAAGTGAATCCCTGTTCCATTGCCTATGTCATCCCGGTCTTTTTCCCGTATAGTACATTAGTTTAATAAATGGAGCTTCTCAGGGAAACTCGGGATGAACAATAAATGTGTACAGAACACTATCACTACAAAGATTGAAATGCTTCAAGAAGAAGCCCCACAACATCTTCTCAGGCCCAATAAAAATTCCCGCCACAACAGCGTCGTGCAGTTGGCGAGAATGAATATAAACCGAGTATCCACTGGTTATCTATTGCTCCAGTTTTCCCCTATTAGATTTCCTTGCAACAATGACTACACATCAAAAGTACTTCATTGGTTGTCCAGCATTTCGCAACGTCCCGAGCTCATGAAAGCCGCTAGATAAATGCAAGTCCTTTTTTCAATTATTTCCGATAAATGTTCAGTTTTTTTCCTTTCCTCAGTTGATACTGTTTTCCCATTTATGTCCACCAGTCCCCATATTTATTGATTCCTCCAGTATCTCCCGTATCCATCTTCTAACCCGCTCTCATTGGTGTTTTTGAAAACAAATAACGCAACAATCTTCAGCCAGAAGTGCCGAGTGGATGTTCCATCTCGCCCTCCTCCTGAGGTCCCCACCATCACAGATGCAAGTCTTTGGACAGTATGATTCACTAATCATGATATCAAGAAACCGCTGAAGGCACTAGATACAGAAAAGGCTATGGGCCCTGACAACCTCCCGACTGTAGTGGTGAGGCTTGTGCTCAGAACTAGCTGCGCCTCTAGCCAAGCTGTCCCAGTACATCTACACGATAATGTGGAAAATTGCCCAGGTCTGTCTTGTCCACAACAAGCAGAACAAATCCAGTACGGTTAATTACCACCCTATCAGTCTACTCTTAATCATCAGTAAAGGGATGGAAAGTGTCGTTAACAGTGCTATTAATTGACACTTACAGAGCAATGACCTGCTCACCAATGCTCAGCTTGGGTTTTAACAAGATCACCCAGCTCAAGACTTCATCTCACCTTACAGCCTTGGTCCAAACATGGACAAAAGAGAAGAACTCCAGAGGTGGGGTGAGAGTGACTGCCCTTGACATCAAGGCAGCATTTGAACAGATCATGACTCTTCAGATCCAGAATCAGTCTGTGCCCACATGCAGAAAGACTTGAACAATATCCAGGCTTGCCCTGATAATTGACAAGTAACAGTTGCGCCACACAAGTGCCAGGCAATGACCATCTCCAATAAGAGAGAATCTAACCATCTCCCCTTGACATTCAATGGCATTACCATTGCTGAATCCCCACTATCAAAATTCTAGGGATTACCGTTCACCAGAAACTGAACTGAACCAGCCATATAAATACTATGGCTAGAACAGTCAGTCAGAGGCTGGGAATTCTGTGATGAGTACCTCACCTCCTGACTCCCCAACGACTGTCCACCATATACAAGGAAAAAGTCAGGTATGTGATGGAATATTGTCCACTTGGCTGAATGGGTGCAACTCCAACAAAACTCAAGAAGCTCAACACCATCCAGGACAAAGCAGCTTGCTGGATCAGCACCCCATCCACCACCTTCAACATTCTCTCCATCCACCACTGATGCACAGTGGCAGCAGTGTGTACCATTTATAAGATACACTGCAGCAACTCACCAAGGCCCCTTCGACAGCACCTTCCAAACCAGTGACCTCTACCACCTAGGAGGACAAGGGCAGCAGGAGCATGGGAACACCAAGTTCCCCTCAAGGCAACAGATCATCTTGACTTAGAACAATATCACGTTCCTTCAAAGTTGCTGGGTCAAAACCTGGAACTCCCTTCCTAACAGCATTGTGAATGTACCACATGGACTGCAATGGTTCAAGAATGCGGCTCACCACCACCTTATCAAAGGCAATTAGGGATGGGTAACAAATGCTGGCCTTGCCAATGACGCTCACATTCTAGGAACGAATAAAAACAAGTTCTTCCGTGTCCCCTTTTCCAAATCACCAAAAGAGTGAGAGTACATCTCCTATTCCAAAAGTTTCCTGTCCTCGATCCGACCGTCTGTAAACTTCAGCTTATCTAAAACCCACAGTCCCGCTCATCCATTATCCCTGACTTACATTGGCTCCCTGTCCCCAACTCTTCAAATTTCAATGGTAGCACGGCCGTCCTACTAACATCTAGAGTTATATGTTGGGTGTCAAATTGTTGAACCCAATTCAATCTTCATCTTTCAGTTAGTTTTCTCTGGTACAGTGTCAAAACAAACAATAAAACACAACATTCAATATAAATAACAAGAAACTGAAATGTGAGAAGCTGGATATGTTGTTAGCCAAAAATGTACATTATCTTCCTAAATGAGCTACAAAGCAACGGAATATTCTGTTCATTGAAGTTAACTACAGACGTGATTTGGGGATTACAAAATACAGTTAATACCAAGTGTTAATAAAATAATCTTCCCATGAGGGATTATTCAATGTGCCAAGAATGAAAATAATTATTTCATTTTAAATATTAGTTCTGATTAGAACGGCTGTCGCAAATTAAATGTTGGATTTAGGAAGCAAGCGAATTAAAAAATCGTAGATTAAAACCTCCATTAAAACACCGGACAGATGGAGCTCGCTCCAAATGTGTCATCAGCGCAAACGGTCATTTCCAACAAAATATCTCCAAACTCCTCAATTAGTGCCCCAACAAACTGTTAGAATATAACCAAACGCCCGTCCAATGTTTACAAGACCGGGAGAAATTGCTCTGGATATTATCGGCCAAAGTTAGATCCACAAGGTTTCAAGTGATCAGATTAGAGAACATGTGGAAGAAGATAGAGAAACATGTTCCTTAACGCATTAAACACTACATGGCTTGCACAAAAATCATGGAGCACGTGGAAGGAGATTGACAACCATGTCCCGATATTTCATTAAATACACCATCCTCTGTATAAAAAAGAGTATCTGGAAAGAGACTGCGAAACGTTATTACATGATAATGTACACATAAATGCGTGCATTACATTAGAAAGCTTAATGTCATTCAAAAATGGCATCGTTTCGAAATATCGACAACTAATTTACAAAAATTCTCAGACAGCAAATCCCCGAGAGATTTAGGATCTTTCACCCTTTTTGGAGACTGCACTTGATATGAATTATCATAATATTCATATTAGTTAAAGCAATATTGGTTCCACTTCGAGGTAATATTTAACTTTCTTGTCCAACACTCCAAATTATTTGAAATACTTCAATTTCTAACAGTGACGGTGTACTACTTCTAGCAGGCTCGGTTTAAATAGAATATATGAAATAAAATTTCAATTGCAAGTTGCTCTGTCTGTCCAAGAGCCGCAGTGGACAAATTAAACCCAACAGCCACGGTATTTGTGTTAGATTCGGTTTGAAATCTAAGCTTGATATAAATCTCAATCGCGAATTTAAACTAAGTGTTCATCAGATGTAAAGCTTTCTAAACACATTTACTGCTATCAACAGAAATGGAGAATTAATTCCGTATTTGAAGTTGAAGGAGCTTAAAATTAAACAAACAGCCCAAATGTATTCAACGAAACATCTACAAATTAAATGAATCGTTTCAATGTTCACTTCGTGTGATCCCAATGAATGCCCAATTTGAAAAAAATGCCAGTGTTCTGTGAGTTGGTTTTGACCAGCACTCGATTTGTGAAAATGGTTCAGACGGTATTATACATTTTGTATTTTGTCTCCATTATAGGATTTGCAGAAAACGTTCTTTAAATTATCTACAAAGTCAGCATTTTAGTGCAAAATCATATTTCAGAAAATAAAGGTAAGTAATTGATCGTAATGTATTTAGTTAAAAGAACATGCATTTGATCAAAAACATACTGTGCCACCGAAAAACTCAGCAAGAGAAATCGAGTGGAAGGAGATTGGGAAACATTCCTGAAATCTGGGCAAACACTACATGACCCTGTACAAAAGGTATTGAACACGTGGAAGGAGACGAAGAAAAACGAATTATTACCGGACTCTACATATAAAAGTATGAAAGCGAAATCTTAATTTGATATAAAAGGTCAGAATTTTGAAGATAATCATAATCTAAACAGCAGTCATAGCAAATAGCCAAATCAGCGAAAATGTTCGGATACTCTTTATTTGGAGACTGTAATTAATTACAATAATATACCAATAATTAATGCTAATTAAAACAATATTGGCCCCAACACTAATTAATATTTTATTGTACATATTGTTCATAAATCTTGTCCAACATTCCAGCCCTGAATTAACTATTTTGAATCGTCCTGTCCATTCTATCGCAAGGAAGTTAGACAGCACTTCGACTGAGAAATCTGTGTGTCAGAAATGTTCGTGTGTGTTCAGCAATCAGTAGATGCGGCTCTGACTGGGGTTCTGCACTCCGTGAGTTAACCTACACCCCGGACTCTGATCCACTGTATTCAAAAAGCGACCGCGCTCTATTTCTAACCAGCTCAATTTAAATAACCAGCTTAGGATTTCAGGTCCAGTCTGCTGTGTTTGTACAAGAGGAGACAAAATATAACTAAACTGCAGCGGCAGTGTATGCAATTTCCAGTTTATGTCGAAGTTTCACACAATTGATAATTGAAAGTAAGTGTTAATCAGGTGTAAAATATTTCAAACATGTTTACTGCCACCGATAGCAATGGAAAGAAGTTTCCAAACAGAAGTGATGGATTTAAAATAAACAACTCAAATATATATTAACTGAGAATTATACAAAATTAAATTAAACATTTTAATATTCACTTGCTTCAATCCCGATGAATGACAAATCAGAAGAAAATATGCCTGTTTTCGATAAATTGATTTTTGTTCACGGGGTTTGTGAAATTGTTTCATGGAGTAATATACTTTTCATACTTTTTTTGTTCTATGATTTGCAAAATATATTCTTTAAAGTATCTACAAAATCAGGCTTTTAGTATCCAATCAGTTTTATAAAACAAAAGAAAATAGCTCACGCAGGTATATTTCGTTAACTGCATAAAGTATCTGGTAAATGTGAGGAAAGGTTCCCCTGTCAGCAAACAGTATTTGTTATTGATAGAGATTAATAAATGTAACCAAACACACACTGGAAACAGTGAGAAACTGAACCTAGTAATCGACCGAAAACTCCGCAAAAAATAGCGCAAAGGTAGGAGGAGGTTGTAGTATCATTCTCGATATTTCATTAACCACTACATGGAACTGTACAAAGAGTATAGAAAATGTGGAATGAGCTTGAGAAAACTTAATTATTACATGACAATGTAAAGATAAATGCATTGAATAGAAAGATTCATTTAACATAATAAGATCATACTTTTGAAGATCATCTCTAACTGAGCAACAACATTTACACAGCAAATTCCTCAAAGTTTTAGGAAATTGCAATTACAATATTTTTGGAGAGTGTGTTTAATAATTAAAGTAATAATTAATGCTAACTGAAATAATATTAGTTCCTCCTCTAGTTCATATTTTATTATACAATATTTAGAGACACTCTAACGCTAAACAAAGTAACATATTTTAGTTCATTTCTCTGTATGACACGGAAGTCAGTCAGCAGATCTACTGAGAATTATTGTGGACATGAATGTGCGTGTGGGTTTAGTCTGCAGTAGCTGTAGCTTTGACTGGTGTTCAATATTCAGTGAATCAACTTCCACCCAGATTCTGATACATTCCTTTCTAACAAGGACAACGCTCTTCGAGCCAGTTCAGTTTATATAATCTGATTAGAATTTCAACTCCAGGCTGCTGTATCTGTACAAGAGGCGCAGGGAACAAAATAAAACCAACTGCTGCGATATTTGTGTTCGATTCCGGATTTAGTTTGACATAAGTCTCAATTGAGAATTTAAAATAAGTGTTAATCAGATGTAATATTTTCTAAAGACGTTTACTGTCACTGACAGAAATGACGAATTGATTCCCTATTTGAAGCTGATGGATTTTCAGATCAAACACACAAATTAAATGCACCATTTCAATATTTACTTCAAATGATACCAAGTAAGGATAGATTTGAATAAAACATGCTCCTTTTCTCTAAATTGAACCCAGATTCCCATGCGTTCTGCTGTGAACGCCCTCTGCTTCCAACAGGTTCAGTTTAAACAGTCCGTTTAGATTTTCAACTCCAGTCTACTCGGACTATAAAAAAAGCCGCAGATGGAAGACGATTGAGAAACAAGTCCCGATACAGACTGGTGGAACCACAGAAATTTGAGGCAGTGAAGGAGGCCATTAAGCCCGATGTGTCTGTGCCGGCCGAAGAATAGCGGTCCAGCCTCATCCCACTTTCCACTTCTTGGTTCCTTGCCTTATAAGTTACAGCCCTTCAAATGTATATCTATGTTTTAATCTACCATCCGGCCAGGCGGTGAGATCCAGATCTCCACAACCACTCATTCTATATTATGAGATATTAATTTCTCATTAAATTCTACAACAGTTAAAATTCAAGAAATCTGCATTTACTTTCTATATCCCATCAATATTTTCAGTAGTAAAGACCAATAATTGCGGTATATATTTTAATAAGAGTCAGTGTTTCATATTTTCAATGATCAACAACTCACAGTTCAGAAGTTGCATTAAAATTATGGTCAGGAAGGACCGCAGCATCGCTCCAGAACCTTCAGATCCCTCGACTGATCTGGGAGTTAGTTCTTTAACAACAGTTTGTGCTGAGACCAGTGTTTTCTTCCAAATAATCAGTAGATGCTGACACTTGTGAGCCGTCGGGTAAAATAGACCAATAAGAAAGAATATGCCCATTAATAGATATAATGAGCCCAGGTTCCATCCACAGGTCCTGAGAGACCAATGAACTGAGTCTGAAAAGGAAATGAGTCACCAACCTGACATCCGGATCCGAGAAGAAAATCTTGCAGCAGAATAAAAGGACATTCGGCCTGTTCCGGCTGTTTGGTCCTACATTCCAGGTCCGCCCCCCCCCCCCCCCAATCACCCCTGCCGCTATAACTCTGCAAATTAGTCGTCTTCAAGTATATGCCGAATCTGGCATCACCACTCTTTGTGTTAGGGCACTCCAGATTTTAACAATGTTCTGTGTGAAGAAGTTCTCCTCAGTACCCCTGTACTGCTTTTTGCCAATTATATTTAATCCATTCCATTTGGCTGATGACACACTTGCCGTTGAAAATCCATTTTGGCTACAAACGTCCCAAATTTTGAATATCTCCATTAGGTATTTCCTCAATCTTTTCTGCTGAAAGGAGAACAATCCCAAGTTCTCCAATCTCTTCACATAACTGAAGTCTCTCATCGTTGGTATCAACCTGATAAATCTCATTTCTACCCTCTCTAGACCTTGAGGTACTTTCTAAAGTGCAGTGCTCAGAACTGTTGACAAGACTCCAGCTGCCAGCTGAGGCGTAAACAGAAATTTGTAAATGCTTGGTACAGTTTCCTTGTTTGGGTATTCAATGCGCCTATTTGCAAAGCGAGGAATCTCATATGTTTTCTGAACTGCATCTCAACTTGCCCTGACAACTTCAAATATTGCGAATATGCGCACAAAGACCATCTTTTCTTTCACCCCTTAAATAGTACCATTTACATTATAAAAGCTAAATACTGTGGATACTGGAAATCTGAAATAAAAACAGAAAGTGCTGTAAATAATCATCAGGCCGACAGCATCTATTGGGAGAGAAACAGAGTTCACGTTTCAGGTCAATAACCTTTCATCAGAATCCACTGACGATACACTAAATGGCCTGTAGTCACCAGCTATATCAATGGCCCTGCTTGAACAAGGCTGGAACATTTGCAAGCCTCAAATCTTCTGGCACCGGTGAGGACTAAATGATTGTGGCCAGAGCTTCGGCTGTCTCCATCCTATCTTTCCTTAGCAATCTAGGATGCATCCCATATGGAATGGGTGTCTTGTTAACTTTGAGAGATTCCAACCAACTTAGCACCTTCTTTCTATCTTTTTAAAATTCTATCCAATCTCTCCACTCGCCATCCTTTTGCCTAACATTAACTTAAGCCTATTCTTTTGAGAAGACAGATGCAGAGATTTTTCTTCTTCTGTCCCTAACCGCCTCCAGCGGTTTTACATCTTACAGTTTGTAAACGGTTTTGGGGCTCCCTTTTATGTAACTAGCTAATCTTTTTCTAATATTCGTTCTTTGCCCTTATATCATTTTCTCAATCGTCCTCTGCACTCTCTGCATTCTGCTTGGTTTTCGAATCTGTCGGTATCTGTAATAAATCTCCCATTTCTGTTTTATTTTAACCTCTCTTTCGTTTTTTTGTCGTCCAGGGAGCTCTAGCTTTGGATGTCCCAGTCTTTCCCTTCATGTGAATGTGCTTGGCTTGTACCCGAATTATCCCCGCCTTGAAAGCCAGACATTGCTTATTTATTGTTTACCTGGTCATTTTTTTCAGTCCACCTGTGTTCCAATTCCCTTCTCAAGTCACTGAAATTGGATCTTCCAGTAAGTTATTTTCACTTTTGATATTTCTTTGTCCCTTACCATAATTACCGTAAAACGAATTTTATTAAATCACTATTACCTAGATGTTCTTTGTCTTTTTAAATTAACTTCTCAGGTACAGAGAGGGGATTGTGAGATCCATGAACAAAGATGGTCACCGTCCCGCGACAGCTGGACCGATAGCCCCATTGGAAGAGACCGGGAGCAAGAACAGGTCTCTTCACAAATTAAATCAGCAGGTCATTTAATTATACCATATTGGGGTAATTATATGTAACTAGTTAATATCAAATCATCCTCTATTCCGTGTAAATACCTTGATCGTTATTCACCAGTTTAAAAAAAAGTCCTTCCACGAACTATGTGATCGACCCAGAATAGTACTGCTACCCTGTGGCTCCCTCAGAACTGCAGTTGATCCGCCTTCATGTCTCTGATTTATTCACTTTAGCAGCGAGTATTGCTCGCTTTGAACTATGCAGAGCTGGAGAACCGATAATTAACCCTTTAGTTGACGGCCTAAACCACTGGGTTTAATGAAAAAGGACTCGCAGATTAAGCTGTCGTTCAGGTTCACCCACATGTTTCTCGACATCTGATATTTTCTGCCTCTACTGCGAACTGTCTGCAATGGAACTATTAGATTTACAGTCATAGGGTGAATGATATCTCCCGAGTATGAAGTCAAGCGGAACTAAAACTTCCAGTGACCCTTTCGATTCAGTACGTCGGACAGCGACATACAACGAAAGTGAACAAATTGAGGGAGAATAAAGCAAGAACTCGGGCTCCTCAAAACTTTGACACTGAAAGACACCAACAGACCAATTTATAGTGGGCATTAGGCGATCAAAGGTCCTAGCAAAGCAGAATTAATAAACAGTTTGAGGTATGGATTCCAAACGCTCTCCTTGTTCATTGCCTTCACTCTGCTCTCTGCTTCTATTTCTTTCTCTTTCTGTGTCTCTTCCTCTTTGCCTGTCTCACTGTATCTCAAATTCTCTGTACCTACCTACTTCACTTTCTGTCTAACTGTCCCTCCATGTCTTTGATTCCTGGACAGTGCTACCTCATGTATTAGTTCATTTATTTCACACTTCTCATCCCTGACTGTATGCCTCTCTCTCTCGATGTATCTGTCCATCTGTCTGTCTGCCTCTCTCTTTCTCTCCATCTCTCTCTCTCTACCTCTCGAATTAATGTGCAGTGTTCGTACATGCTCTGAATCAACCCTTCCCTCTCTGTCTTCAGTCTTAATACCGATTCCCACTGGTCAGTGTTTCTCATATAGTCTCTGTTCTACCCTCGAACGATAGAACTTCAGTTGCTGGAAGTTCAGGCTGCAATACTTAAACCAGGGAAAGTGCATTTATGTTGAGTTGATTTTATTCAGATGATGAATCAGTTAAAATGAATAGGTTCATGTTAACTAAATACTCGGATGAAAGTTTCGCCAAAGGGACAACTTCTTCAACTGCAGCAGTTCATGTGGTGAGCACACGGCACAGTGCTTTCAGGGAGGGAGTTATAAGATTTTGACCCAGTGATGTTGAAAGAAGAGCGTATATATTCCCAAGTAAGGATGGTGTGTTATTGGAATGGAACTTGCAGGCAGTTCATGTTCCCATGTGTCTGCTGCCTTTGTTCTTCCAGGTGGTAGATGTTGTAGGTTTGAAAAGCGCTGCTGAAGAAGCCTTGGTGCATTGCTGCAGTGCATCTTGTAGATGGTACACACAGCTGCCATTGTGCACTGGTATGGAGAAAGTGAACATTCAAACTGGTGGCTGAGGTGTCAATCAAATGGGCTGCTTTGTGGAGCTTCTTGAGAATTGTTGTTACTGTAAGTGATGATTATGCCATCACACTCCTTACTTGTGCCTTGTAGGTGGTGGTGAGGTTTAGGATAGTCAGGAGGTGAGGCACTTGCCACAGAATATCCAGCCTCTGGCCTGCTCTTGTAGCAAAAGTATTTTATGGTTCATCCAGTTAAATGTCTGTCAATAGTGATGGCAGAATGTTGCCGGTGGGGATTCAATGATGGTAATGCCATTGAATGCCAAGGACAGGTGGTTAGACTGTCTAATATAAAAGCAAAATACTGCGGATGCTGGAAATCTGAAACAAAAACAAGAAATGCTGAATTCACTCAGCAGGTCTGGCAGCATCTGTAGAAAGAGAAGCAGAGTTAACGTTTCGGGTCAGTGACCCTTCTTCGGAACTGGGTTAGACTGTCTGTTGTTGCAGATCATCATTATCTGATACTTGTGTTATGGCCAGGTGGGTGATGCTATCATTGGTTTCCACTGTTCACCTCCCAACGGACCACAACAAGTGCTGTTGTTACTAGTGTGTGTGTTTCATTTGTCAAATAAAGAGACAGTGACAGGTTTTCTTGTAGGTTTACAGCAGCAGATTAAATGTTTATTAAACAATATTCATTCTCCAAAAAGGTTATCAATACCACTCATGCACACATTCACTCTCACATGTGCTCTCAAGAGAAGGTAGATACAAAAGTATAGAATAAGACATTTTCAGAGTTCAGGTTGTAATGTGTTGTTTCAGGAATAACCTGCGGGATTCCCTCGGAAGGTGACTTTTTAAAGTTGCAGGCCTGTTTTCTGGTTGTCTGGTAATCAGTGGGCTGTTGCAGTGTCCTAGTGGTCCACTTTGAGTTGACGACAGTGCTGAAGTCTTGGGTCAATTCTCACTAGTAGACAAGTTGCTTTAATAAAGGTACTTTCTTGTCTCTGCTGTGGTGAGCTTCCAACTTGTCTCAGCAGGGTTCAACTGTGTAGTCTAGAACCGATCTCTCTTTCTCTCTTTTTCTCAGTGTTGCTGGAATTTAAGATGGCTTTTTGTTGCAGTGTGTGGCTGAGGAGAGACCAGACTGATGATGTTGTCTCCAGTCCTGTCCTGAAAAAACTCCCCCTATGCTCCTCAAAATGAATACTTTTTAAGGTGAAATTTACAAGGGTTGACTTTGCCCATGTGACTTCAGGTTTCAGGCTTAGCTGGGCTGTATAATGGCCTTGATGATGGCCCCATGCTGAGGAGATAAGACTGAGAAAGATCTTGTCATTACTTTTGAGAATAGTTCACCCCAGGTGTGATAATCTGTTGCATTTCCATGCAGATGGGATTTAATTCATTTTCAGTCTTTGTAGACACATGTGGATTTGAGTGCAAGAGATGCTGAGGGTCATGTGTCTTGGCTTCCATTTTGCTGACAACACATGTACCAAACTTTTAAAAATGTTTCCAATTTTTTAACTCTTCAGTTTGGTCCTGAGTTTTCATTGTTGCACGCTTGTGAGTGTGACACTTGTGTGGTGTGAATGTTACTTATCAGCTAAAGCCTAGATGTTGCACAGGTCTTGCTGCCCGTGAGCATGGACCACTTTGTTACCTGAGTAGTCGCAAATGGTGCTGAACATTGTGCAATCTTCAGTGAACATACCCACTTCTCACTTTATGATGGAGGGAAGGTCATTGATAAAGCAGCTGAAGTTGACTGGGCCTAAGAAACTGCCCTGAGGAACTCCTGAAGCAATGTCTTAGGGCTGAGATGATGGCCGCCAACAACCATAACAACCTTTCTATGAGTTAGGTATGACTTCAAGCAGTGGTGAGTTTTCCCCTGACCACATTGACTTAAAATTTACTTGGGCTCCTTGATGCCACACTCGGTGAAATGCTTAATGTCAAGGGCAGTTGTTCGCCCCTCGATTACCAATTTCACCATTACTAACTGTGCAGGGACCAGCATTATTTCTTGCTGCCTTTTCCCACCACCTTACAGAATGTGCCTGAGCCATGTTGCTCAGAAATGTTTCACAATAAAGTTCACATATGTGTTTACAACAACTTCTGGCAATTTGCCAAAGATTTGAGGAAATGTGTTACCCTCATTCAGGAGGCTCTTGGAGCGAAGCAGAGACCACAGACACATTTGTTGTAAACAAGAAGGAAAGTGCTTTGTAGAATCATTTGGATTCAAAGATGTTTTTCTGTAACCTCAGTTTGTAAGTCTCAGAACACGCGGTGTGTTTTGCTGTTGTGTTGAACTGACAGGAAGCACCTGGCGCTGTGTTAATTTCTGTGCTTGTATTTTGTTGGCTGCTCCCCTGAAGTAGACATATTGCTGTTGGACATTTCACCTCAGAATTTGAACACGGGCGGGTCAAAGTCTGAGAGAGAAGCATATCTGGGTAATATCATTCATTCACTGGGAACACTTGACAGCTTCGCGTCTGCAGATAACCTTCCCAATTATGGCAAAGACTGAATCAGAACAAAATGTCGATAATCTGTGTGAACTTTCCCAAGTGTACAACAGAAATAACAACAGGTCAGGATAAATAGACTCTCCGTCTAAATCAATCAGGAATTTCAAGTACACCAGGAGCAGCAATTCTCCCTGTGGATTTGGAGTGAAATAGAAGAATCCATGAGTTTAGGCTGCTTTTGGTATTTGCACAGAGATACATTAGCCCCCTAAGGAATCTAATACAACCAGAAGGAGAGCAGCTTGTAGAAATGTAAATAGTTAACTCATTGTGGTCCAATCAGGAGGAGTGCAACCTTCATCAATGTAAATGGTTAACTCGCTGTGATCCAATTCAAGGAGTGGTTCTGAAGGTAAGTGATTCATTCCATAAACTGCCCGCTGTAACTCAATAAATACATTTAAATGTCAGCCCCATTTCCCCAGGGGTAATAATAGATCTGGAGAATGAAAAGTACTTGAATGTTCAATGCAGATCAGTCCCAGGACATCACTGCAGGAGTTCCTCAGGGTTCTTCAAGATGCACTGCAGGAACTCATCAAGGCTCCTTTGACAGCACCTTCGAAACCCACAACCTCTACCACCTAGAAGGACAAGGGCAGCAGATGCATGGGAACACCACCACCTGCAAGTTCCCCTTCAAGCCACACACCATCCTGACTTGGAACTATATCGCCGTCCCTTCACTGTCGCTGGGTCAAAATCCTGGAACTCCCTTCCTAACAGCATTGTTGATGTACCTACACCACATGGACTGCAGCGTTTCAGGAAGGCAGCTCACTACCATCTTCTCAAGTGCAATTAGGGATGGGCAATAAATGCTGCCTAGCCAGTGACATCCATGGACAAATAAAAAAAAATGAACACAGCTGCGGTATGACTATAAAGTTGCATGTCTAAAATCGGCAAATGATTAATTCCCCAGATGTCACATGGAATGAACTCTCCAGAAATGGATATTTAATTAAAGAATTCCGCAAACTGCATTCTGCCAACCAAAATGAAAATCAACTGAAACAGGGTGACATCCTCATAACTCTGCCGCCCACTCATTAAGTCCTGCAGGTTGTTACAACCTCAGCGGGAGCAACGCACTGTTAATTCAGTCCCGTCACTCCACAGGTCATGGCATATTATTAAGCTTTCATACCCAATCGGATTAACAGCCAAATTAAACACCCTTGTATCCCCAGGTAACTGCAGACAACAACAAATTAACTATTTATTAAAAAACCTAAATCTTAAAACACTATTAAGATAAACCTATGTCTGAAGACCTTATAACTTCTTAATTTAATCTAACTCCCGCATTCACACACATACATTCAAAGATAATAATTAATTGGTTTTTAAAAAGTGTAGTTTTTAAGATTAGCTGTCTGTTAAGAATAAAATAAGTAAGTCTTTGCATTTTATGTTCTTGGTGAATGAAGTCTTCTAATGTAAAAATAACAAAGTTCACTTGAAGTCTTCATCCAGATTTGACGAAAATACTCTGTTCTTGAAAGGCATTCAAACAGTTCTTTCAATGATGAGCATAGCAATACAAATAATCTTTTGAAAAGGAAAGCTTTTCTTCCTTGCTCAGGGAAGTAACTGGGCTTGCAGCTTTGTAGAATTTTTCTTGAGAGGAAAAAACAGCTTTCTTCAAATCGCCTCACTGGAAAAGTCTCTCAAACTAACTGGTTCAGACCAGTCCCTGCCAGCTCCACGCACAGGCAAAATGGAAACATCACCATGTGACCGCTCTCTCCTGCTGTTGCTCAGGGTAACCAAAAATGCAGCTGTGGTACACTGCGTCTCCAGAAAGTTCTCTCCCTTAAAGGTGCATTGTCTTAAAGGCACACACACTCTGTTTTTAATCCGAGGAGAAAAATTTAATACAAGGTGCATCCAGTCCTGATCTATCTGATGGGCTAGGTCCTTTGACGTATGTTTTGTAGATATCAAATAGACCGACTGTGAGTGTGAAACCTGGGTGATGACAGCAACCCGTTGTCACAGCAACTTGAAGCACTCACACAGAAAGATGAGATTGAAAATATTTGGGATCACTCTCCCTTGTCTCCGAGGAGCATGTCACTTTCCTGCCCTTGTTGGAGGGAAATGCCAGTTTAGTGAAGCTGGACACTCCAAAAATAGGCAAAACTTTCTAGTGAGCTTATCTATCACTGTTTGTTCATCATAACTCAGAGAAAGCATTTGAATTTCCTACCCAACTGCATCAGGAGGACACCATTACCATACAGGCTGCAGGTATCATGAAGAAAGATTCACCACCATTTATTAAGAACAACTAGGGAAGGGGCAATGAATGGTTCCAGAACACCATCATCACAAAAACTGCAATGGTTCAAGGAGAAGGACAGTCAGCATCATTGCACAGTAATGAGTGATGGCGAATAAATAGGAACACAGCATGAGATTAAATGGAAAAAGGTAGTCGGGAATGATTATGTGAACCCGCCACACACCCAAACATCTCTGTACCTTGTCTATCATTTCCACTGCACCTGCAAGCCTATGATCTCTTCGGTAAGGAGAAAAAGTAATTGAGGCGGAAGCCTATTTGGAGACAAAAAAAATCTTGAAAATTCCTCTCCAGTCAATCGAAACTAAGTTAGGAGCTCACTCTGGCTTTGATAATTCTACACAATAGCAACCTTTTGTATCACGTGATCTCTGGTGCAGACAGAAACAGATCCAGCTCTTATTTAACGTGTTTAACGGAAGTCAGCGAATGGGCATTCATCGCATGCAGTGGCAGACTGTTTCAGAACCCCACTATTCTCTGGTAAAAGTGCCACCTCCTGACATTGAAGCTATATCTGGCCTTGCACAACTTAAAATCATGATCACTGATTCCCTAATCTATTTGACTGGAACAGCCTGTCCATCCTAACACAATCTATCGTTTTCAACACCTCAATCAGATCATCTTAATTTACAATCCTCACGACAACCACCTTCTTTAGACTAGCTTGAAAACTAAGATATGTCAAACGAGGAATGAATCTCCACTGCATCATTTCCAAGGTCTCAATATCACCCACCATGTCAGAAGATCAAAACTGGACACAGCACTTCAACTGAAGCTTGACCACAGTCTTGAGCATGGACAGCATAGAAAATTTTGTCTTCTAGTGAATTGTTCTCGAAATATATCCATTACGCTATTCGTTCCAGCTATTGCTTCACGGTCTTGCTCATGATACTTTGCAGATCTTTGCACTCGTATGACTAGATTTCTTTCTTTCTCCACCAGCTATAATTTGTTTCCCTGAAGAGTATATGTATGTTCAGCATTCACGCTGCCCACAGGCACAAAACTGCACGTTTCCAAGTGAACCATAATTGGCCAATCACAAACCCAATCTCCCAACACATCAAGATCTGTCTGAAGCAATCGAGCATCGTCTACAGTCCTGAAACTCGTACACATTTCAGTTTCATTTGCCAACTTGCAGATCGTGTCCTCAATACCTACATCTAAATTATTAATAAAATGGTAAAGAGCAAAGATACCAACATTGATTCACTGGTGACCCATCTCCAAACAGATCCAAATCCATTAAGAATTAATATCTGCCTATGGCCTTCCAGCCAGTTCACAATCCAGCACACTATATTACCATTAATACCAGAGGATCCAATCTTGTACAAACCAGCTCTAACTGGACCAAATATTATCTAAAAAAACCTTCCATATGAAAAGATCACTATCCAAGCCAATGATGGATACAGCTCCCTCTTGAAGGCCTAACATCCAGTCGATTCTGACTCATGCCCCTGGTTCTCTCCAATCTGTTCACCTCATATAATCTATCAATAGTCACACTATCTACATTTTATTCCTAAAGTGCATTTCTGGTTATCCTTTATTAGCCTTATCCCATTATTTCTAATTACACTTAACCTACAGACTGTTCTGCTTTCCATTCAACCGCCATGTTAGTTTAAATTGACATGTTTGTTATGTAGTCGGCTGGTTAGTTAGATCAGACCTGAGGATGTCGCTTTATAACCGTTAAATATTCATCAGGTGTGAACTCTTTATGAAATCTTCAACACCAGTAATGCAATCAGGTTAATGTCTTCATTGAACATCGAACAAACTCTTTCATAAGAAGTTCTCTGGCATCAAGTGAGATATCTGTGTTGACAGGCTTAACTGTCTGATCTCATTACCTAGATTGTGAAAACCTACACCAGCATATGGGCTTTGGTCCCTCTGAGCTGTGGAGGGCCTGGGATCCTACTGCAAAAATAATAGTCTCAATACCGCCAGATTCCCCAGAGTAGACTAGAGGGACCACCTTCAATATAACAATGGATGTGCGGGCAGAAAATAAGAATGTAACATAAAATCACTTTGTGTGACAGGTGTACCTCTGCGGTTTGGATGCTGTATCCGTTTGAGGTTACTGGGTCAGCTTCTCTGGGCTGTGCCAGTATTCAATGATGGTTTTTTAAAAAGATATTGTATCAAGTGATAATCACTTGGTGATTTTAAGGTGCTCGGTTACATTCCAGGCACTAAATTAGCTTTTCATCCTTGCATTCATTTATTAGAGATGGGCCAGTTGATGGATCGCAGTCACTTGGTTAAGGGATGAATTCTGGAACAGTTCGTGGGTGCTCAGGAAATTGGAACTTTTGATATTGAGCAAATTTGTGACAGGTTAGTTTATAATTATAGTGTCAGGTACTGGTCATTTGACCAATGGTTTGTGTGCTGAGTCTGTTTGTGGATGTTCACTCAGCAAATGTCCATTTATTCTTTGGATGTTATAGCATTTCCTGATTGCCTGGACAGTTTATGTTTGCTTCTCCTCATTTTTCTGACCAAAATGTGTCACTTCAAACATCTCTGTGCTAAATTTCATTTGTCATTTGTCTGCTTGTTTCACCAGTCTGTATATGTCTTCCTGAACATAGGAGCAGGAGTAGGCCACTCAGCCCATTGAATCTGCCCCACCATTCAATATGATCAAGGCTGATCATCCACTTCAATTTTTTTTCCCACACTATCTTCAGATCCCATTATGTCATTTGTATTTAGAAATCTGTCAATCTCTGCTTTAAACATACTCAATGACTGAGCTTCCACAGCCTTCTGGGGTAGAGAATTCTAAAGATTCACAACCCTCCGAGTAAAGAAATGTCTCCTTATCGCTTTCCTAAGTGGCTTTCACTTTATTTTGAAATTGTGTCCCCTGGTTCTAGACTCCCCAACCAGGGGAAACACGTTAACTGCATCTACCCTGTCTATCCCTTGAAGTACTTTGTAGGTTTCAATGAGATCACCTCTCATTCTTCGAAGCTCTGGAGAATACAGACCCAGTTTCCCCAATCACTCTTCATAGGACAGTCCCGCCATCCCGGGAACAAGTCTGGTGAACCTTCTTTGCACTCCCTCTATGGCAATAATATCCTTCCTAAGGTAAGGGGACCAAAACTGCACACAGTACTCCAGGTGTGGTCTAACCAAGGTTGTATACAACTGAAGCAAGACTTCACTACTCCTGTACTCAAATCTTCTTGCGATAAAGGCTAACATACCATCAGCCTTCCTAATTGCTTGCTGCACCTGCATGTTAGCTTTCAGTGACTTATTGACAAGGATACCCAGGTCCCTTTGTATATCTACATTTTCTAATCTCTTACCATTGAAGAAATACTCTGCACATCTATTCCTCAGAATAGATTTGTGGCTATATGTTGCCAGAAGTTGGACAGAAATCTGCTGTGTCAACTCATCTCATCTCCTGTCTTGGAAGAAAAGCACATCTATTCCTCCTACCAAAGTGGATGACCTCACATGTCTCCGCATTATATTCCACCTGCCACATTCTTGCCCACTCACTAAGTCTGTCCAAATCCCCTTGAAATACTTTGCATCTTTCTCACGACACACATTCCCATCTAGTTTTGGGTCACCCACAAACTTGGAAATACTACATTGGATCCCCACATCCAAATCATTGATATATATTGTGAACAGCTGGGGCCCAAGTACTGATCCCCGCAGTACCCCACTCGTCACAGCGAGAATGACCCATTTATTCCTACTCTCTGCATTCTGCCTGAACCAATCCTTGTTCCATATCAGTATATTACCTCCGATCCCATGTGCTTTCATTTTGCTAACAACCTCCTGTGGGGGACTTGATCAAAAGCCTTCTGAAAATCCAAGTATACCACGTCCACTGACTCCCCTTTATCAATTCTGTTAGTAACATCCCCAAAAAACTCCTATAGGAGTTTAGTCTTTACGACTTGGAAGTCCATATCGACAATATCAGCCACCTTACCCTGATCAACCCTTTCCACTACTTCACCAAAGAACTCAATCAAGTTTGCCGAATGCGACTTGTCTTTCAGAAATCTGTGCTGACTTTCATTATTAGGCTATGGGCTTCTAAATGCCAATTAATTTTGTCCCATATTATTGTCTCTTAAAAAGTTTCCACATTACTGAAGTTAAGCTGACTCTTTATACTGTCTGACTTTATACACTTTTTTGAAAAACAGGGATGCAATCCTCCAAGCCCCTGACATATGCAAGGAGAATTGGAAAATTGTGACAGAGCCTCCGTAAATTGCACCTTTATTTCTCTCAGTCGCTTAAGATGCATCCCATCTCAACTGGCTACTTTGAAGACTCCACTTGGATCTATTTTCTCCTATTCAATATCGTCAATGCCTCATTTTTAATCGATATTTTGGCAGTATCTTCTTCTTCAGTGAAGATAGATGCAATGTATTTTTTAATATATTATAGCAATCATGCCCTCGGCCTCCAACAGAAATTTTCCTTTTTGTCCCTAATTTCTCCCACATTACTTTGGAGGTTGGACAAAGACTTTGAGTGGATTAACTCTGTTTCCACGGAGGACTTTAATTAGTGGTTGCTGATTTGAATTGCAGTTGTAAGATATTATTTGGTTCAGTTCATTGGTACTCATCAGATTGCAAATGATGAGTCAGGTTCAGTGTGGGAGCTGAGTCATTTAATGGGTTCTTGGTCCATTTATAAGTTATTGGTTAGTTTATTATTGATACTTAATTTTGAGTGCCGGTTCAGCCGATGGCCAATGTATCATTTTACTGGGCTATGGATTTGTGTGTGGACAATGTGTCAGTTATTGGCTGCTAAGTTGGTTAATTGGTGTTTATTCAATTTATCAGATTGGCTCCGTTGACTGATCGTGGATCATTTTAGGCTTGATTTATTGGGAAATGGGTACAAGGTCAGTTATGAAGGCAAAGGGTCAGTTTGTTGGGGCTGGGTCAGTTAATGCTGGGTCAGTTAATTGTTGCTGGACCGGTTTATGGCACTGAACAAGTATACTGGTACAGTTTCCGTTTATGGTTGCTCACTCAGTTGATTTTAGGGTCAGAGTATGGGGGCTGCATCAGTTTATTAGAATTGCTTGATTTTATCAGTTTTGGTTCAGTTTCTATTGCACAAGATCAAATTGTGCCTTTATGGACCTTTTCTTTTGTTGCTCGGACGATATTGCCAGATTTTAGACAGTTCGAAGGTGACGTCATTTTATTGGTGTGTGTTAGTTAATAGGGAGAGGGTCAGTTTATGGGGAGTGAGGCAGTTCGTGGGTAGTTTATGGGCTCTGTATAAGTTTGGAGGTTATCTGTCACTTTCGAGTCATTTGACAACGTAAGACTGATTGGGACAGTTTATTGGCAATGGGGCGATATCTGGGTGTTCAATCAATTTGAGTCACAGGCAAACTCTTGGTTCTTGGACAGCTTGTAAACATTGGGTCATAGAGTCATACAGCACAGAAACAGGCGCTTCGGTCCATCGTGTCAGTGCCAGCCATCAAGCACCTACCTATTCTAATCCCATTTTCCAGCACTTGGCCCGTAGCCTTGTATGCTATGGCGTTTCAAGTGTTCATCGAAATACTTCTTAAATGTTGTGACTGTTCGTGCCTCCACCACCTCTTCAGGCAGTGCATTCCAGATTGCAAGCATCCTCTGGGTGAATTTTCTTTTCCTCAAATCCTCTCTAAACCTCCTGCCCTTACCTTAAATCTATGTCCCCTGGTTATTGACCCCTCCGCTAAGGGAAAAGGTTTCTTCCTATCTAATCTATCAATGCCCCTCATAATTTTGTATACCTCAGTCATTTCCCCCCCCCCCCCCCCCCCCCCCCTCAGCCTTCTCTGCTCTAAGGAAAACAATCCTAGCCTTTTCAGTCTCTCTTCATAACTGAAACGCTCCAGCCCAGGTAATTTTAGCAGGTCAATTATAGTCTAGAGATCGACAACGTTTGGCTGGATTTCTGTGGATTCAATCAATGATGGGAAGACAATGCACTCAGAAGCAAAGTTGATTTTTATCACCGTATTAATATCACAAATAAAATTAAGTACTAACAACCAAGTGAACTTAATTGGGGAAACGACAGTTATAATTCGTGCACGCATTCTTCCTGGCTGGTTCCCAAATTCAAGATCCAATGCACTTGATTTATATACTTTAGTTGAACTCAAGTTTATTTTGAAAATTACGCTTTCTGGCATTTCTGGGATGGCAGCATAACCCAAGGATGCTGGTTGACATGACCCGTTATTTCTGAGTGTCAGTGTACGTGAGACAATGGTCCTTTGATACGGATGAAGTGGACTTAACCTTCTGTCACCATCATCAATTCTCCAGCGTCCTAAACTATGTGTTTGCTCTCATCCAGTTCTCGAGGTCTACAGGCCGTTCATTAATTAAGTTTTCCCAAGATTAGTCGCAAATAGTCACAAGTAATTTTCTGGTGTATTCAATCTGCCTCTCCAGAGAGCTGAAGCTTATGACTAAAGTCGTGTGCTACTTCTTTAAAATGCTGAAGTCCTCACTCTGTATGTAATAATTACACCCATCTGTTCTAACACCAGGCCAATATTTATAGCTATTGGTTTATTTTCTGGGTAGTGGGCCAGTTATTGGGTATTAGGGAAATTTCTGGGTTATAAATCAGATTGTGGGTATTGCTTTAGTTTACTTGGTTTCAATCCGTCTTGTAGGTGATGGATAATGTGGGTGATGGTCGCAGAGTCAGTATGTAGTTCCAGGGTTCAGTTTATGAATGTTGGTTTATTTATTGTTGCTTCATCACTTGTTTGATCAATTTGGATGCACTAGCCCCTTTTCAATATACTACCATAGCATTTGGATTATGTTCCGACCTCTTAACAGCACTTTTAAACCCCAACAGCACTGTGTTGCTCTAATTCTGGCCTCTTGTTCAGTGTGCAGCTGATGAATTAAGTTGGTGATGGGCAAGGGGTCAAGTTATGGCCAATGGATCCATTTGAAAATTTTGCAATGATTTGTAGTAGCTCTGTCAGTTGATGGTCATCTGGCCAGTTTACAAGTGTTGCATCAATCTCAGGATTCTGCAGCATTGTATATGTAAGAGATCAGTTTGTGGCTGTCTCACTTCACTGGCGCTCTATAGGTCTTGCACCATTGTAAGCACACTGAGCCACTTTGCAAGCTTTGAGCTAGTCTGGGGAAGCCAGGCCACATTACTGGTATTGGACATTTGTGTTCAGTGGTTAACTTTCTGGGTGCTGTGTTATGTAGAAGGTGTTCAGTCAGTTTAGCAATTTTTGATCATTTGTGATTAGCGAATGAGTTGCTCGATCCTATGTTATAAGAATGGGTTCTGTCAGTTTGGTGTTGGACCAGTTGTCGTCAGTGGATTTGTTCTCGATGTTGTGTTATATTGAAGATCAGTCAGTTTACTGCTGTTGGACCATTTGTGATTGATGGATGAGTTTCAGGGTACTATTATATTGCATGTCCGTCAGTTAATTAGCGATTGACAATTTTGGGAATGCTGCATCAGCCAGTCGGTACTATAATCAGTTGGAGATGTTTCATTGAGGAGCTGAGCCACTTCAGGGGCTGGGCTAGCTTGAAATGCTGCCTGAGTTAGTGCTGTTTAGTCTGCAGATAGTGCCATAATGGTCCTATTTGCTGAATGGGTTCTGTGGTCCCACATCAGCTTGGGGTGTAGAATTATTTTAAGGCCAAGTTAGATTGATATTGTCTGGAGTTCCGTTTGTTTAAAAATGTAGATTTCCATAGGCTGCTTTGTTAATTTTGGTTTGAGTCACTGGTGTATTTGCCCTACCTCTTTAGAAACTGAATCAGTCAGGGGCTTTCAGTCTTGAAAGATTATTCAGGTTCTGAATTTTTTAGGTCACTTTGTCATACTTTGCTTTTTTTGGTGGCTCTATGATTGTGATTCTTAATTATCACAGTTTCAGATGCTTAGTAAATATGGAATGCGCGTCAGTTTTCGAATCCATGTGTCTTTGAGAGATACTTTATTGTGGGGAACTGGGACAGATGCGGTGTGAGACCTTTTGAGTTGTTGGATTTTTTTAAATTTCTGATTCAATTTGCACCTCTGTGCTTTTTCATGAGCTGGGATGGTTACTCAGTTTGGGGTGAGATGTCACTTTGGGAGCTCAGTCGGTTTGGAGGGAGGGACTGACAGAGATGGGACAGAGCCCTTTTAAAGCGTTGGGTCAGTTTGGGGGTCCCAGCCGATCCTTTGAGAAATTAAACTGGATCCTTTTAGCTGGAACGGTCAGATTGAGAGAAGTAGCAACTCTATGCCGTTAATAAGTATCTGATAATTTGAATGCAACAATCTAAATACAGCGTTCAGTATATTTAAGGTGGGGAAGATTACTCAGACATGGATTATTGACCCAAAAGTTTACTGTGGAAAGGTAATAACATCAAAATGCAACAAGTTAATGATTGAACTCGCAAAAAGAAATAGTATTAATTATTGCCTTAACCATAGAGCACACAACCAGTTATTCACAGTTCGATATCAGTGTATCTTCAGAGAGAAGCTGAAGTTGATGCAAGATTGTAAATATTTCCAGTTTTCATGCTGACAGTATACATATAAATTTGCTCCACCAAGGTTAAAAACACAACTCCAAGAAGTATAGTTACTCCCTAGATCCTAATTCTATCCAACTTGTACCAGACCCACTCAACATTGCTATACTCTATATTCTAATTGTTGCAGAAAATGTTGTCATATCCAACGTATCAGCTCACCCCAGGCGTTAAATCACAAAGTAATTTTGATTTTAAAGGATAGTTTGAAATATTTCAGCCTCATTATCGAGAAGAACTTGACGGGCAGACTGGTCCAGACAGGAAACTGAGACAGAATTTCCTCAGTGACCAGTTGGTCCTAAATAGCCTCCAGCACTAGTGGAAAATTAAACCATCGAACAATTCAACAAATCGGTGAGAAAGGTCTTCAACTGTTGAGACAGAAAATAAGCTGCACATGTTGGAAATGGATGGCCCTAGATTGAATTTCCAGTAAGCAGAATTAGCCATGTAAGCACTGAACCGACTATGCTGCTGAATCCTGATCAAGTCCTGCTAATGTTCAGGCCTTTTGGTAATGGATGCGCTGCCTGAACAGAACCCAACGCAGATCCGAAAAAGTGCCCAGACCAAAATTTGCCCCTTTATGGGTGACTTCATGTGGCTAGATTGGTCTACGCCAGTAGCCTGGAATCGATTCATTTGGAAATCGACGCCTGAGATACAACATGCCCGATTTTCTTCTCAACAGAATTTTTCCAAAGGTGGGTGTGAAATTGGTTTTCGATGGTAGCATAAAACGGGAAATAATGTTGGACCGCATATTTGACTCCCCAAGGTCTCGAGTAGGCGTTTAGTATTGAAGGAGGTTATTTAGGACTATGTTTATAATTACAGCAGGATATTTGTAATTATTTGAAATCTTTTACTGTGAGCCCTTTGTTATGTATGAGTATTTTCTTCATCATTGACTCGGAGTCTCTTGTCGGAGAGTAACTCGAGGGTCTCTGTGAGTGCGTTAGTATCTGTGGTGGGGTTCAGTTTAATAGTAGATGGACCCCACTGTGCTTGTATCATGAAACCTGAAGTGAGACTGGGTTGGATAGAGGATGAGTTGGAATTGAGCTACAATGCTAGAAATCTTCAGCTCTTATCTTTTAAAGAATTTAACAATTACAGTAAAGGGATATTTGATCACATACTTCAACTCTTCCCGAAACTTAGCCTGGGTTACCACATAAATACAAATGTTTGTGCAGTAACTCAGGAGCTGGAGCATGATTCCCATCTCCCTTACAAACCGAGGTAGATAAATCAGTTTATATCCCAACCAAAACATCCGGCTCCATGCAGAATAAAACAAGAACACAGCCCACAACAGTACAAAATTCCCTGATATGGAAAACAGTAATATCTTGTATTTCCTTTGGCTTTCCATCTCTGGGTCACTGGGACACTCTTCAGTGCTGCGGCCCTCGAGATTCCTCGAGTCTCTGCTGGCCAATGTAATATATCTGACCGTTAAAGCATTGAGCAGCAGAATCACTACAAATGGCACCCCCGGAGTTAGAATATAATGAAGGATTTCAATTGCAGCCCAGCCCAATGAATCCATTGCCGTCTCCCTAACAGAACAAAACAAGGGTGTATTCTGAAACTGATACCTATCTGTTAACATAAAATACCAGATCGTGTTCTTGAAACAAAACAGCGCAGTCACTGTGCCTAGAACAATCCCTGCTGTTTTATCAGTGCAATATTTAGTTTTCAGTTTTTGGCAACAAATGTCCACAAATCGATCAAAGATAAAAGCGACTGTGAACCAGACAGAACAGTCTGTGGCCGCATGAAGCAGCATGGCATGGATATTACACAAGGGGATGGAGTGCATGAAAAGAAATTGATTCTCATAACGAGTAGGAATCTGCCTTAATATCAGATCGACGAAAATGACCAGTAGGCCTGCCGCTGTCATAGCCACCAAGTAGCGAGTGACACATTTGGAGAAATCACACTTTCCTCGCAACAGGATCACAATCGTAAGTAAATTAACTGTAAGGAAGGGAAACAAATAGAGAAATTATACATCAGGCTGGGAAAAAAATCAGCAGTTTGACAGAGTTTATCAACAAATTTGCAGTTTTATTGCTGCATTCAATGTTGGGATTTTTCATTATTTGATTGGATGCGACTGTTGATGATAAGGCCAGCATTTATTGCCCATCCCTAATTGCCCTTGAGAAGGTGGTGGTGAGCTGTCTTCTTGAACCGCTGCAGTACATGTGGGGTAGGTAAACCCAGAGTGCTGTCAGGAAGGGAGTTCCAGGATTTTGACCCAGCGACAGTGAAGGAACGGTGATATAGTTCCAAGTCAGTATGGTGTGTGACTTGGAGTGGAACTTGCAGCTGGTGGTGTTCCAATGCATCGGCTGTCCTTGTCCTTCTAGGTAGAAGAAATCATGGATTTGGAAGATGCTGTCGAAGGAGGTGTGGTGAGTTGCTGCAGTGCATCTTGTATATGATGAACACTACTGCCACTGTGCGTCGGTGGTGGAGAGAGTGAATGTTTAAGGTGGTAGATGGGGTCCCGATCAAGTGGGCTGATTTGTCCTAGATGGTGTTGAGCTTCCTGAGTGTTGTTAGAGCCACACTCATCCAGGCACGTGGAGAGTATTCCATTACACTCCTGGCTTGTGCCTTGTAGATGGTGGACAGACTTTGGGGAGTCAGGAGGTGGGTCACTCGCTGCAGGATTCCTAGCCTCTAACAGAGCTATCTGTTTAAGACAAAATTTAAATTAAAAAAAAGGATAAACTGGAAAGGGACATCACAAATAACAAGATTTATGACAAATGAGATCTCCCTGTAAATATATAATACCCCTGTAAATATTAGTATAGTCTCCCTGCCCCTTGTAAATACATGTACGGTCTCTGGATTTCCCTTCAAATATTTTTGGACCTCCTTATACTTAATGATAAATTATCTGGATTTCCTTGTTATTATTGACAGTTTCTGCAAAACATAGCAGAGTGTCCAAAGATCACTGTGACTGTTTATACAGTCTGTAACTCCCAGTGCAAATATTGGTAAGGTCCTTGAATCCACTTCAAACATTTGTAGTCTCCGAATCTCTGGTAGACACCATTCTCTGCTAGAAGTCAGGAATAGATCATTTTTTACATGGTAATAAGCTAGCAACTGTGGATGAGCAGTGAGATTTCGAGGTTGAAGGACAGAACTACAAAAAAAAAACAAGTGGACAGATTGAAAAAAAACTAATTTTAAAAGGCTAATAGAACTTTGGCCTTTACCTCGAGGGCTGAAATACAAAGGGGTGGAAGTTAGACCCAATCTGGAGTAATACATTCAGTCCTGGTCATAAAGACAATGCTGCACACATTCACCTGAATGATACCAGGTCCAAAAGAGTCAAATGATTTGAAAAGTTTGCATTGACTAGGCTTGTATTTCGTGAATGTAGAACAGTAAAGGTTCAGCCAGCTGAGTTGTTGCAGATGATCAAAGGCTTTTATAGGGGTAGATGGAGCAAAATGGTTTTGTCTGGTGGGGAGTCCACAACAATGAGGCATAATCTTAAAATTAAAGCTAGGCCATTCAGGGGTGATGTTAGAAGCATCTATTCACACAAATGGAAGTGAAAATGTGGAACTCTCTTCCCCAAGAAGCTATTATGGGCAGGTCAATTGAATTTTGAAATCTGCGATTGATAGACTTTTACAAGGATACTGGAAATCTGAAATGTAAATAGAAAATGCTGGAAATAATGAGCACCAGTGGGGAGAGAAACAAAGTTAACATCTCAGATAGTGTCCATTTGTCAAAACTGAAAGATGTTACAGATGTAATAGGTTTTAAGCAAACGCAGATGCAGGGAAAGGAGGAGAGGGAGGAAAGAACAAAAGGGAAGGTCTGTGATAGGATGGAAAGATGGAGTGATTAATGAGAAAAGAATGATAATGCAAGGCAAAATGGGGTGGTAATGGGACAAGGAGAGATACAAATGATGGTGCGAGAGGATGTGCAAATGGCAAAATCATTACCAACAGCAGCTGTCCAAAAAAAAAACTGGAAGCAGTTGTTATGATCTGAATCTGAAATGGTTGAGCTCAATATTGCATCTGGAAGGTTGTAATTGAAAGATGCCATGCTGTTCCTCAAGCCTCATTGAACTTTGTTGGAACCTGTTAGGACGCAGGGAACAGAGAACTCAGGGTGTGACTGGGGTGGATAATTAAAATGGCAAGCGACTGAAAGCCCAGTCACATACTTGTGGACTGAACAGTTGTGTTCAGCAAAGCAAAAAACTGATGCAATTTTGTTAAGCATCAGTTCTGAGAGCAACCAAGGCGGCTAGATGGGGTTAAGATACAGATCAGTCATGGTTTAATTGAAATAAAAACAGAAAATGCTGGAAATACTCAGCATGTTAGGCCAAATCTGTGGAGAAAGAAACAGAGTTAACGTTTCAGGTCTGTGACCTTTTATCTGAATGAACTGAATGCTGGAAGAGTTCAAGGATTTACACAGCTTACTCCAGTTCGTTCATTCCTATGTGTTTTCTGATACAGTCTGGGGTCTGCCTGAATGTTTACAATTCTGGATACTCCTTGTAAATATGACTTTTCATAAGGACTGAAAAAAGAGGTATGACAAATTTTAAACAAGTACGAAAGCAGGAAAAGGGGGACAGGAGGTAAGAACAAAAGGGAATATTGTGGGAAGGTAGAAGAGAGAGAGATGAAATGACAAAAAGGATGATGGTGCAAGCTGTTATCCAGCACTTCTGTTCTCACACCTTCCTCCCCCTGACAAAACTACGTCATAACCTTGAATCCTACTCGCCTTCACATTCAATTAATCCTCTTCCACCATTACCACCAAACATTACCCTCCCCTCACCTTCATTATTTCAAATGGACCATTCCTCCACAACACCCTCTCTCCTTTCCAAGGCACCTTCTCACACAAGCACAGGAAATGCAACAACTGCAATTTTACTTCCTTCCTCCCACAGTTCAAGGCCCAAAGGACTTCCTTCATCAGATGAAAAAGTGACTTACTTGAATTTCTTTCAATTTAGTATACTGTATTCGCTACTCACGATGTATCTCCCCTACATTTGGGAGACCAAAAGTAAATTGCTGAACACTTCCATTCAATCTGAAAACATTTTCCCAAGCTTCTGGTGACCTACCATTGTAATTCTCCGCTGCACTCCCACACTGACTTCTCCGATCTTGGCCTCCTACATTGTTCTAATAAAGCTCAACAGATGTGCAAGGAGCATTACTCAATCTTTTGATCAGGCAGTTTACAGCCTTCCAGACTCAAAATCGACTTCAAAGATTTTAGATCCAAACCAGCAGTCCCATATTTTTTAGGGCTACAGCTATGATTCTGCTATTAGTGTTAATGGCTCTTCTGGACCCCCATCTTTTGTTTCTTGTTCCATTATCATTCCCTTTTGTCTTGCACCATCATCCCTTTTGTCATTTAATTTCTCATGCCTTCTGCCCTATAACAGATCTTTCCCTTTGTTCTTTCCACCCATCCCCCTTTGCCTGGCTTTGTATTGTTTAAAATCTGTGGCATCTCGAACCTTTTTCCAGTTCTGATAAAATGTCATCAACCTGAAATGCTAACTTTGTTTCTCTGTCAACAGATGGTGCCAGACCTGAAATGTTTTTCCAGCATTTTCTATTTATATTTCACATTTCAAGGATCCACAGCATTTTGCATTTGTGTCCATGTCACATCCCAGATACTCTTGTAATATGTCTCCTTCACAGTGACTTCCATATGGATAACTCCCTTGTAACACATCTCACATCCCAGTGAGCCTCAGTTAATCCATCTCAAATTCCAGGGATTCTTTATAATACATTACACTTGCCAAGGACATCGTGTAATTCAACTCACATCCCACAGGAACTCTTCAATACATCTCACATTCCTGGGATCCATGTAATACATTCACATCCCAGGGACAATCTGTATTTAATCTCATGTCCAGGGACACCCTGTAATTCATCTCATGGACCCCATTTAATGCAACTAATCCCCGGGGAACCGCACCCCCCACCCCACCCCACCCCACCACCACTTAATATATCTCACATCCTCTGGAATCTTGTATTACATTACGCATCCCAGGGAACCCGTTCTAAGCATCTCATATCCCAGTGACTTTCCATATCATATTTCTCAGCACAGGGCCACCCAGCAAATCATTTAATATCTCAGGCACCTTCTTTAATACATCTCACATCCCAGTGATCCGTTCTAATATAGTAACATCCCAGGGGTAAACTGTGAATCAATCTCACATCTCAGCGACACATCCCAGATGTGAGTACATCTTACATCCCAAGAACCTACAGTAATACATCTCCATTCCAGGAGCCCTGTGTAACATCCCATAGATGTAGTGTTGTACATCTCCTATCCCAGTGATTCCTTTGAATACTTTTCACATTCCAGGGCTGCCTATAAATACATCTCCTTTGCAGCGATGCCTGGTAAACACATTTCCCATTTCAGGGATATCTCACATATCCAGAATGCCTTTAACTATGTGTCCCATCCCAGGGACCCTTATGAATACATGCTCCTGCAGGGGTCCTCTGCACTCACTCCACAGAATACCCCTGTAATAAACCCACATTCTGGAGAATCAATGACACACATTTCCCATCCCGGGGTTCCCAAATGGTAGCAAATAATAATAGTGAAGCATATTTTACATAATTAATTGAGACTTGCCAGGAACCCCAGCAGCTTTGTGGATGAACATATAAATGACAAACAATAATGCAGTTAAATAATGTTTATAGAATTAATAGCAGGATATAGAGACTTACCAGTGACACCAAAAGCAGCGAGGAGAGGATAGTAAATACGTTGGATATTATAAAATGCTACTAGTGTCTGAAGTTCTACTGACAGTTGATGGCGCCAACCCAGTGTTGTCATGTTCCACTCTATTGCACTCAGATTCTGATCCATTGTTGTGAGATTCCAATCGATTGATGTCAACTTCTGATCCATTGTTTTGCTCACTATAGAGCCACTGATCCACGCTAGTGCCAGAGGTGATGCTACAACTGAGAATGTGGTGTAACGCATTGAAAGGAGTCTCTTATTTATAGCAGAGGGAAAACGTCTTGTGTCACTTAACCAGAAATAGCATGTTGAATAAGACATGCTTACAAATTTGTAACATTGAAACACTCATTTTGTCCAATAAATAGTAACAATTAATCTGCAAACAAATAAAAACTGACACAATATCAGAAACATTTTAAATATTGTCACTAACTCAGGAACATCGTGGAAATATTGACACACTCCTTGGGGCAACATGTAAATTCTGACGGTCCCTTGAAGGACCCTGTGATTCATGAAACTCACTCAGAAATCCATATCACTAGTGAAGTTCACACATGTACATTCTTAATAATGGTCACAATTACCAAAGAAACATTCTATATATACACTGATACTAATTCCAGAACATCCAGTATTTCATAAAAATCATCCAGTAACACTCTCTGAATAGTAACAACATCCTTGGGACTGCTTGTAAAACATAAAACACTCCCAAGGTTAATTGCAAATATTGGCACATTCCTGTGGATCCTCTCCAAATGCACATTCCCAGACTCATTCCATAAATAGATATTGCAAGAATTCCCCCTCAACATAGGCAGATGGATTTCAATGCGGGCAAGTGTGAGGTTATCCATTTTGGACCAAGAAAGAATAGCGCAGGGTAGTTACTAAATGGGAAGAGGTTAAGTACAGTGGATGTCCAAAGAGACTTGGGGGTTCAGGTGCATAGATCTTTAAAATGCCACGAGCAAGTGCAGAAAATAATCAAAAAGGCTAATGAATGCTAGCCTTTATATCTAGAAGACTGGAGCATAAAGACACAGAGGTTATGTTGCAGCTGTACAAAACCCTGGTTTGACCCCCCTTGGAGTACTGTGAGCAGTTCTGGGCACCACACCTTAGGAAGGATATATTGGCCTCGGAGGGAGTGCAATGTAGATTTACAAGAATGATACCTGGACTACAGGGGTTAAGTTACGAGGAGATATTATACAAATTAGGCCTGTTTTCGCTAGAATTTAAAAGGTTAAGGGGCGATCTGATATTATTAGTCTTCAAGATATTAACAGGTAAGACAGGCTGGATAAAGATAAACTATTTCCACTGGTTGGAGATTCAAAAACTAGGGGACATAGTCTAAAAATTAGGAGCAGACCGTTCAGGAGAGATGTTCGGAAGCACTTCTTCACGCAAAGGTGGAGAGGTTTGGAACTCTCTCCCACAAACAGCAGTTAAAACTAGAACAGTTGTTAATTTTAAATCTGAGATGGATAGATTTTTGTTAAGCAAAGATATTAAGGGATATGGAGTTAGGCCGCAGATCAGCCATGACCTCATTGAATGGCGGGACAGGCTTGAGGGGCTGAATGGCCTACTCCTGTTCCCATCTTCCTAGGTTCCTATGTAACATAGTGTCTTTCCAAGTAAACACCTTTAAAGGACTGACAGACTCCAGAATTACCTGTGATGCTTTCTACGTTCCACAGATCCTGTCAGCATTAAGATGACCCCACAGGATACCTATAAAATTGGCAATAAACCACAGATTCTCCTATATACTGTGACATTCTATGGTTCCAGTAAAATTGTACTCGCCCAATGGCATGATCATTACACCTTCACACCCAAAGCCTTTTGTAAATAAAATCCTTGACCCTGAGACCTACTTTAATACAACTCAGATCCCAGGTATCCATTGTGATGAAACTCAGATCCAACTGATCCCCTGTAACAGATGTCACAACAATCTTATATTTCACTGATTCGCCTGTAAAGCATTTCACATCCCAGTAAACACTTATAAGAAGGTCTCACAACCCTCTCCTGTAATACATCTGAAATCCGAAGAAGTACCTATAATACAGCTCATATCCCAAGAAACCCCTGTAATACATCTAACAATGCAGGGAAACCTGCAGAACACCTCGCATCCCATGAGATTCATGCCATATATCTCACATTTCAGGCACCACATGAAATACATCTCACACCCAAGGGACTCTATTCCATCTCACATCCCAGCAGCACCATGTAAATACAGCTTGCATCTCATCAACCCTCTGTAATGCTTTGTCCATCCCAGGAACCACTTCAAACACAGTTTCAAATTCCAAAGATCTCATTTAATATATATTTACATCCCAGTAATACCCAATAATACATAAGACATGCCAAGGAATCACTGACCTTTAATACATCCCTCATCCCAGGCTTTCACTGCACTACATCTTCCAATCTCAGAGATCCCGTGTAATACATCTTCCATTCGGGATGCCATAAATAAATCTTACAGGGATCCCTTGCATTAATATAGGATGTCAATCAGATCCTCTGCAATACATCTCAATGGCACAGACACAACAGGCTGAATGGCCTCCTTCTGAGCTGTAATTTTTCTATGGTTCTAACCCGGGGACATCATGTAATACATATCAAAATGTCTGGACCTCATGTAGCACATTCAACATCCCAGGGACCCCCAGCAATACTGTCATCCCAGAGATTCCCAGTAATACATTTGACATTTCAGGAACTCTGATAATTCATCTCACATCCCATGACTTTGCTGCAATACACCTCACATCCCAGGGACGCTCTATGGCTGAAAAGCCAAATGACATCCTGTTTTGTGTCGACACAGGAGACGAAAATAAAGATCTGCTTCATAATAAGGGAAAACTGAAGCCTCTGCAAATCGACTAAATTCTGTGTATCAAATCCCAGGGAGTCCAGTCCCCCTATAATACATCTTATATATCTTATATCGCAGGTGCCCCTTGTGATATATCTCACATCCCAGAGGCTGCCTGTAAATAAATCTCGAGGATCCTTTGAAATACAGTTCAGATCCCAGGTATTCCCTATAATATATCTCACATCCCAGGAACCCCTCGAACACATGTCACAGTCCAAGCATCCCCTATAATGTGTATCACATCACAGATACCCTCTAAGCGAATATCCCAGCCAAGGGATTACCTGTAAATATTTCTCATATAGATACATCTCACCCTAAGGTCCCTAAGATTTTACGCCGAGGGGTCCATATTAAAAAGTTCAGTGCAACAAATAAAAACTGACAGCATAAGCCCAAGGAACGTGGTCATTTCACAGACCCTGACTTTATCAGCATTGTATTTACTTTGTTGCACTTTGTACTTTAACTGTGACAGAAACTGCTACAATATCCAAGTCACCAATTCATCATGCAGGCTTTACATTGGCATTGAAATGACCAAAAATATTTTTCTCTCGTTCAGTCTCATTGGCTAATGGTTTATTTTACTGACCCACTGATTCAGGTCACAACATTCACTCGGGTGTCTAGTTAGTCCTGACTTCCAGCACTGATGGAAAATGAAATCACCAAACAGTTCCACAAATCAGCCAGAAAGATCTTTAACTGTTGAAAGATGAAAAATGACCTGAAATTGGGAAATAGAAAGAGAAAATTATGGAAATACACAGTAGTTATGACCAAAGCTGATGGCACAACATGCAACCCTGACCTTTCTCTTTCAGATTAGGTTCCATCAGATTTATTGTCAACAACTGAGGTATTAACATTACCTCTTGAACGGTAACTGCTGCACAGTGGAATGTGACAGAGAACGGCTGGGCAGGGCAATATGTGACAGAGAACTGCGGGACAGTGAAGCATGTGCCAGGGAGCATCTGGATAGTACAACATGTAACAGAGAGCAGTGGAACACTGCATGTGTCTGAAAGATAGTGCAGTGTTCAGATGTAAAAACTGAAAATGCTGGCAATATTCAACTGGTCAAACACCATCTGTGGAGAGAGAAACAAAGTTAACACTTGAGGTCAGTGCCCTTTTGTCAGAACTAGAACAAGATAGAGATGTAACAGATTTTAGGCAAGTACATAGGCAGGGAAAGGAGGAGGAGGAGGAGAAAGAACGAAAGGGAAGGTCTGTGACAGGGAGTGGAAGGCAGGAGAGATTAAAAGACAAAAGGAGATGGTAATGGACAAGTAAAGGAACAACATTAAGGTCAAAAGCAGGTGTAAAAGTGCAAATTTCACTGTCTACAAGGGCTCTGTGGACAGTGCAGTATGTGCCAGGAAATGGCATGTGACAGAGTTCAGGTGTGTACAAGGGAGAAAACTGCTGGAGAGTTCAGTGTGTCAAGAGAGCGGCTGGAATTTTGTCACATGGGGCGGAAACAACGACTGAAGCAACAGAAAGGGGAGAGAATGTGAGAGCGAGAGAGCAAAAAATGGAAAGAGGTAAAGTTCGACCGTGAGAAGACGTTTCAGACACGAGTGTTGCTAATCCTGCAGAATTATGCTCATGTCTTCAGGATTACTTCAGTTTCAATCCAGGCCAATGTTGCAACTGACCCATGAATTTTCACTTTTCATTTCGTGGCCAATCTCAATCCTTCCCTGCAATGGCAGACGGCGGCTTGACTTTTCAAGAGGATCAGCCTTGCGTTGCTCCTTAGTGAATTGGTGTTCCGGGTAACTTCATGTGAGCGGCATTAAATCATGTGACGAAACCTCCAGGAATACATCAAACGGAGTAGGCAAATATAGCAGAAAGGGCTGACAAAGAGAAATGGCCAACAGTTTGGGTGCTCAATCTTTTGGATGTGGTTAGTTTAAGCAGTTTTGGAATCACATCACTTTACACATTCATTTCATTCACTCTTCAGGTTTCCAGCCCCGGGTGTGATATCAATTTGATTTACAAAGCATTCTTTACATTCTGGACATTGTGTTGGCTAGGACATTGTCTTTCCTCACTGTGTGTGAAATATTTAGTTTGAATGGTTGGAGGAATAAACTGCATCAAAAAAGCCTGGCGTTTTTTACTTTGAATTTTTCCAGGAAGGTGAGTGGATTGTGATCCATCTGAATTTGAAGCTTTTTGTACCTGTTATTGGCATGGACTTTGAAATGTTGAACACTGCCAGGAGCCCTAATGCTTCCTTTTCTGCAGTGAACTATTTCTTTTGGTATCAGTTCATTTTTTTTTGACAAACCTGAATCTTCATCCTGAGTAGGATGGAACCTACTCCAACATCACTGGCATCAATGGCCATTTTAACAGATTTGTTGAAATTTGGGGCTGCCAATATCAGGCAGTTTGTTCCAATTGCCTTCAATTTTTCGAATGCTAGCTAGCACAGCTCTGACCACACCACTTTTCACTTTTCTTTAGGAGATCCATCAGGGAAGCAGCTAAGATGCTGAAATTGGGAACAAAGTTGCAGTGGAACCTGCACGAAAATGCATGATTTCCTTTTTGGTTTTTGGAATGGGGAAACCCATCAGGGTCTGCACTTTTCCTGTCCTTGGCAACACTCAACCTTTATTTATTTATTTAGAGATACAGCACTGAAACAGGCCCTTCGGCCCACCGAGTCTGTGCCAACCATCAACCATCCATTTATACTAATCCTACATTCATCCCATATTCCTACCACATCCCCACCATCCCTCAATTCCCCTACTAGGACCTATACTAGGGGCAATTTACAATGGCCAATTTACCTATCAACCTGCAAGTCTTTGGCTGTGGGAGGAAACCAGAGCAGCCGGCGAAAACCCACACGGTCACAGGGAGAAATGCAAACTCCACACAGGCAGTACCCAAAATCAAACCCAGGTCGCTGGAGCTGTGAGGTTGTGGTGCTAACCACTGCGCCACTCTTGGCCTACAATGTGGCCTAAACAGATGATTTTGATTTTGGCGAATTTGCTTTTTGCCAAATTGGCCACTCGGTGAGCATTCTTTAGGCTTTTGAAGAGTGATGAGGGACATGGTCTTCTGAGGTGTTGCTGAAACTATTAGGTCTCGAGCTAAACAACAGTTATTTCGGTTAGCTATCACTTGATTCATTAAGTTTTGTAACGTGGGCATTTTTCAAACTGAAGGGCATTACCTTAAGCCATTGGGGGTGACAAAGATAAAGATTTTCTTTGCCTGCTGGGTCATTGGTACTTGCCAGTATCTTTTCAGTAAGTCTATTTTGCTGATGTAGGTGGAATTTCTTACCTGGTCTATGTGGTCTGCGATATGGGGATTGGGTGTGTATCTGTTTTATTACTGCATTGACTTTGCAGCAATACAGAGCCTGGTTGAACCATCAGGTTTAGGAATTAATACTATAGGAGATCTGCAGCTATTCTGACTGGGTTCAATTAAATCATTTTCCAGCATGGATTTCTTGGTGGAACTAGCTTATTTGGGTTCTGTCTATAGGGGTTCTGTTTTCTTGATGGAGGCTCTACTATCTCCACAAGGTGCACTGTTAAAGGTGTGCAATCTGGTCTGTCTCTGCAGGTGTCCTTGAACTTCTTTAGTAATGTGATTAGGTCCTGTCTCTGTAGATCAGAGAGATAGTCCAGCATTGTGTCCAATCCCTCTAAAATTTTGGTGTTTTCCAATTCCGCAGTAGGGGTTTCAATTTCAATATTCGTATTTTTTTTTTTTTTAGAGATACAGCACTGAAACAGGCCCTTCAGTCCACCGAGTCTGTGCCGACCATCAACCACCCATTTATACTAATCCTACATTAATCCCATATTCCTACCACATCCCCACCATCCCTCAATTCCCCTACCACCTACCTACACTAGGTAATTTACAATGGCCAATTTACCTATCAACCTGCAAGTCTTTGGCTGTGGGAGGAAACCAGAGCAGCCGGCGAAAACCCACACGGTCACAGGGAGAAATGCAAACTCCACGCAGGCAGTACCCAGAATCAAACCCGGGTCCCAGGAGCTGTGAAGCTACGGTGCTAACCACTGCGCCACTGTGCCACCCAACTTGGCCTCGTCCAGTTTGTCCCCACTACTGCTCTCTTCCTCAATCTGTTTTACCTCCTGGCACACGCTTACTGATTTGTCTCATTCCCGGCTGTATTATCGTATGTCACAGACTTGTATTTCTTTTTCCTGGATTAAAAACTGTGCAGCTTTAAGGGAGAGAAGTTTCTGGAAATTCTGGAGACACAGTGTACCACAGCTGCATTTTTGGTTACCATGAACAACAGCAGTAGAGAGAGAGGTCATATGGTATGATGTGTCCATTTGTCTGTGTGTGGAGCTGGCAGGGACTGGTCTGAACCAGTTAGTTTTGAGAGACTTTTCCAGTGAGGTGATTTGAAGAAAGCTGTTTTTTACTCTCTCAAGAAAATTTCTACAAAGCTGCAAGCCCAGTTACTTCCCTGAGCAAGGAAGAAAAACTTTTCTTTTCAAAAGATTATTTGTATTGCTGTGCTCATTGTTAAAAGAACTGTTTGAATGCCTATCAAGAAAAGAGTATTTTCGTCAAATCCGGATGAAGACTTCAAGTGAACTTTGATTATCTTCACATCAGAAGACTTCGTTCACCAGGAATATAAAATGCAAAAACTTATTTATTTTATTCTTAAGAGACAGCTAATTGTTAAAAAAACTCTACCTTTAAAACTCGACCACTGTTATTTTTCAACATACGTGCATGACTGTGGGAGTTAGATTAAATTAAGAAGTTATAAGCTCTTTAGACATAGGTTTGTCTTAATAGTGTTTAAGATTTCGTTTTTTAAATAAATAGTTAATTTGGTGTTGTCTAAAGATACCTGGTTTGGTCTGTTTCATTCTGGGGATACTAGAGCGTTTCATCTGGCTGTTTTTTCTGATTTGCTGAAAGCTTAATAATATGCTGCAACCTGTGGAGTGACAGGACTGAATTAACAGTGCATTGCTCCAGCTGCGGTCATAACACTTGTCAGCATGTTAATATGACAGAGTCTTTGTTATTTTTCTCCTTCTGTCAGGAGTGTTAATCATGTAGTTTAACTCATCCACCTTTTCCCTACACTATATGGGCCACCAAACGTGGCCTTCAAAGGTTCTTCCTGCAGGGGGTGCAGGACCAGAACTTGGTCCCCTGGTTCAAACTCATGGACTGCAGCTTTCTGATCCGTTCACCATTTCATTTTCTCCTGAGAGGCTTTCAGGTGTTCCTTTGCTACCACACCTGCCTGGAAAGTCTATCTCAGAAGGTGGTCATGTAGTTTAGTATCGAGGTTTCCTCTCTTTGATTTAGGAACTTTTCCTTGGTTTGGGTAGAGATGAGAAATGATAAAGGCAAGAAATCCCCTGTGGGAGTGGTGTGCAGGCTCCCTAATATAACCACACAGTAAGACAGGGTATAAAAGAAGAAATAATGAGTGCTTGTCAAAAAGTTTATGGCAATAATCATGGGAGATTTTAATCTACATTTCGAATGGAAAAATCAGATGGGCAAAGGTGGCCTAAGATGAGGAATTCATACAATGTTTTCGGGATAGTTTCTTAGAACAGCATGTCTAGACCCAACCAAACAGCAGGCTACACGAGACCGGGTATTGTGCAAAGAGGTAGGATTAATTAATTACCTCATAGTGAAGGCACCCTAGGCAGCAGTGATCATAATATGACTGAATTTTACATTTAGTTTGAGGGAGAGAAGAATGCGTCTAAGACCAGTATTTTAGACTTAAATAAGGGCAATTATGAGGGCATGAAAGCAGAGCTAGCAAAGGTGAACTGGCAAGTAGGTTAAGGGATAGGTCAATAGAGATGCAGTGGAAGACATTTAAGGAGATATTTCAGAATACACATAATAGATGCATTTCAACGAGAAAGAAAAATTCCACAGGGAGGACCCACCATCCGTGGTCACCCAAAAAAGTTAAAGATAGTATCAAACTTAAAGAAAAAGTATATAATTGTGCAAAGATGGGTGGCAAGTCAGAAGATTGGACAGAATATAAAAAGCAGCAAAGAATGACTAAAAGATTAATAAAAAGAGGGAAAATTAGAGTACGAGAGAAAACTGGTCAGAAATATAAAAACAGATCGTAACATTTTCTATAGATATTTAAAAAAGGAGTTAACAAAGTGAGCATTGGTCCGATGAAAAGTGAGTGGCCAATTAATAAGGGAAAATAAGGATATGGAAGATGAATTGGACAGGTATTTTGCATCGGTCTTCACCATAGAGGATACAAGTAACATCCCAGAAATGTAAATCAGGAAATGGAAGGGAGAGAGGAACTCAAGAAAATTACAATCACCAGGGAAATGGTACTGAGCAAATTGTTGGAGCTGCGGGCTGACAAGTCCCCGGGTCCTGATGGACTACATCCTAGGGTTTTCAAAGAAGTGGCAAGTGACATAGTGATGTATTGGTTTCAATTTTCCAAAATTCCCTCAATTCAGGGAAGGTTCCAGCAGATTGGGAAATAGTAATGTAACTTCTTTATTCAAAATGGGAGGGAGACAGAAAGCAGTAAACTACAGACCAGTTAGTTTAACATCTGTCTGAGGGAAAATTAGTGAAGATTGTGACTCTGCCTCAGGGAAAGTGTGGCTTCTCCACATGTGTCCCTTTCTACCTGATGGCCATGGCAGTGGTGAATTTATTGGTCATTATCATGGATCTCATACTGAGACACATTCCAATTATTTATTGGCTGCAGTTTTATTTCATGATCTCGGTGTGGGATATTCATGCCACCCTCCTCTACAGACTGTTCTGTCTGGTTCACAGTTACTTTCACCTTTGATCCATTTGTGGTTATATGTTGCCAGAAGATGAAAACTGAATATTGCACAAAGAAAACTGCTGATGTGGCTGTAGGAACACTAACTGTGCTGAGCTATTTAAAGAACATTTTCTGGTACTTAATGTTGACACGTAGCTATTTTCTTAACAATTAGCTTTTGTTTTGTGATGTAACAACCAGTGTTCTATATTCACACGTGTGGGGAGCAATCGAATTCATTCATTATATTCTCACCCCAGGGATCCTATTTGTTATGATTCTGCTGTACAATGCTTTAACCCGCAGACACATTTTAGAGGTCAGCAGAATCTGCAGGAGATTCTAAGGCCACATTAGTGGGAAGAGTCCTAGTGATCCAGAGATGGAGAGCCAAAGGAAATCATGATTTTACTGTTTGTTATCTCAGGGAACTTCAGACTGCTATGGGCAGTTTTTATGATGCATTTTAATTATGGAAAACATTGGGATATCAGTTCATGCATCTAGACTACTTTGTATGAAAAATAGCTCCAGCTCCTGAGTTGTTGCACAAATACTTGTATTTATGCTGCAACCCAGCATAATTCAGAGAGGAGTTGAAGAATGTAATGGAATGTTCCTTCATGCCAACTCTTAACATAATTAAATGATGAAGTCTTGAACATTTCACACCATCAGAATTCAATCCCACATCATTTTCTGCCCGAATCACTCTCCTGCAGAGCCTGTGATATAGATACTGTTACAACTGAGGTGGGGGGAGTGCACTGTCTAATCTACTTCCACTCTCCATTGGTCACAACATATATTTAAACTTTCCCACTTACTGATACAGTCAATCACAGACTCTATTTTTCCCAGAATTAAAAACATACTAAACAGGTTTCTTTCATGAACAGCAAAATTATCAGTATTTTGTAAAACAAGTCATAACCAGTAATGAAGTAAAGCATAAAGACAGATTGAAATTTTAAAGTTTGCTTTTTACCTCAGCCCCTCACACTCACACACATACACCAGTTAACTGGAAAAATAAAGGGATTTTTGTTTAGAGCTCTGTTACAGATAAAAAACACTTGGGCTGAATACTTGCTCATTCTTGAAGAAAAGAGCAGATGAGATATGTTGTGTTCCAAAACTGGCATACAGTCTAGCCTCTGCGTACACGTAGACGGGTCATTGGGATCTTCGACAACAGTTCTTTTCAGGCGGTGTTGAGAATTAATTTAGCAGGCTTTTCTTCCAAGACAGGAGACGAGATGAGTTGACACAGTGGACTTCTGTCCAACTTCTGGCAACATATAGCCACAAATCTATTATGAGGAATAGATGTGCAGAGTATTTCTTAAATGGTACGAGATTAGAAAGTGTAGATATACAAAGGGACCTGGGTGTCCTTGTCAATAAGCCACTGAGGGCTAGCATGCAGGTGCAACAAGCAATTAGGAAGGCTAATGGTATGTTGGCCTTTATTGCAAGAGGATTTGAGTACAGGAGTAGTGAAGTCTTGCTTCAATTGTATGGGACCTTGCTTAGACCGCACTTAGAATACTGTGTGCAGTTTTGGTCCCCTTACCTTCGGAAGGATATTGTTGCCACAGAGGGAGTGCAACAAAGATTCACCAGACTTGTTCCCGGGATGGCGGGACTGTCCTATGAAGAGAGATTTGGAAAACTGGGTCTGTATTCTCTCGACCTTCGAAGAATGAGAGGTAATCTCATTGAAACCTACAAAATATTTAACGGGATAGACAGGGTAGATGCAGCTAAGATCTTTCCCCTGGTTGGGGAGTCTGGAGTCAGGGGACACAATTTCAAAATAAGGGGCAAGCCACTTAGGAAAAAGATGAGGAGAAATTTCTTTACTCAGAGGGTTGTGAATCTTTGGAATTCTCTACCCCAGAGGGCGGTGGAAGCTCAGTTATTGAGTATGTTTAAAGCAGAGATTGAAAGATTTCTAATTACAAATGATGTCAGAGGATAGTCTGGGAAAAAGGCATTGAAGTGGATGATCAGCCATGATCATATTGAATGGTGGGGCAGGCTCAATGGGCTGAATGGCCTACTCCTGCTCTTATGCTGTCAGGGTCTTTTAGGGAGTTTCTGGAAAGCTGATCTAGGTTGTGGCCTTCTCTCCTTCATTGGGAATTCTCTTCTCTCCTTGGAAGTATCTTCCCTTTTCTGCAGGCTTTTGAAAGAGATGGAACCGGCTGGGCTGTGCTGCGCTTCTGTCCTTCAGTTTTTTTTAAAACGCCAACCAATTCAAAAGTGAAGCAGGAAACAGAAAGTCCACCTTTTGACCTATCACTTCTCTGCACACATCTTCCCCAGTTACCAAGGTTTCTTTTCTTTTTTTTATTTCAGTCTTGTCAGGACCAGTAAATATTGTTGTCAAATCAGTACTTTCAGTGTTCTCTTGATGACCCTCATAACACCCTTTTTCCACGAAATGTTTTATATAAAAAACAAATGCACGTCAGGAGGAAGAACATGGAATGACTGTGTACTCTAAATGGTACTATTTTCAAGGGAGGTGCAAGAGCAGAGGGGTATAGTGGTGCATATCCCTAAATCCTTTAAGGGGGCAGGGCACGTTGATACGGCAGTTGAGAAACTGTATGGGATACTTAACTTTTTTAAAAATTGGATCATTCAATACAAAAGCAAGGAAGCCATGCTAAATCTTTGCTGTCATTTGTTATAGCTCATAAACCCCGGGAAACCCCACTGTATACCTTCTTGAAGTTCACCACTACTCTCTGTTTCCTGTCAATCAGCCAACTTCATGTCCATGCTGCCATTGTCCCTTTTATTTCATGAGCTTCCACTTGGATGACAAGCCTGCAAAATGGCATTTTATCAAACACCTTTTAGAAGTTCATCTTCACCACATCAACCATTTTACCATTATCAACCCCCTCTGTTACTTCATTGAAAAAGTCAAACAAGTTACTTAAACACAATTTACATTTAACAAATCAGTGCTGGCTTTCCTTAATTAATCCACATTTGTCCAAGTAACTGTTAATATTGTCCTAGATTATTGTTTCTAAAAGCTTTCCCACCACCATAGCAAAACTGACCAATTTTTAGTTGTTTGGCTTATCCTCAAATGCTTTTTTGAACAAGGGTGTAATATTTGCAATTCTCCAGCCTTCTGGCACAACCCGTGTCCAAAGAATTTTGGAAATTATAGCCGGTACATCCACAATTTCCACCCTTTCTTCCCTCAGTATTCTCAGATGCATCTCATCTGATCCTCGTGACTTATTAACTTCAAATATAGCCAGCCTTTCTAATATCTCCTCTTTATCATTTTTAGCCCACCAGTATCTCAATTGTAATACAAACCTGACAGTTGTCATATACACCCTTTTTTCCTGCTTCATTTTACACTCTCTCATCATCCAGGGAGCTCTGGCTGTGTTTGATTTACCTTTCCCCTTTGTAGAAATGTACCTCGAATGTACCTGACAGATTTCCTCTTTAGAGGCAGAAATAAAGGGAGACATTTGACATTCCACAGATACAAAATTAGATTTTCAGGGCCAGTAATGGTGCCGAGCAGTAATAACGAAGTTAGTATGTTGTTCAAACCCAGTTATATCTCATTCAACAAAGTGTAACATTTTTCAAGGATTTTTACAGTGAGGCTCACAGTGTAAGAGTGGAAGTTCTGATCTATTCAGTTGATTTCCATTGATTGCAGTCTGAAGGTGCCTCTCTGGAGAAACATAGAATCTCAGACAGCAACCTTTGGAATCCCACCTTATTCTGCGCATGTGTGTACTCCAGAAGCTTCTGTCAGTTTCATTGGAGTAATGGAAGTGAATGCTGACAGTTTTGCTGCCCTTGCCACTGCAAAATCCTGGACAAGATCTTTTTTTTCCACATTGCCCATTTTACATCAATGCCTAATGTTAAAATTATACTCAGTGGGAGTGAAACTCCTGGGTTGAAGGCAGTAGTTTAATTGGGCTGCCAGGAGGGAGTGGTGGAGAGGGGGGAGGAGGTGTAGAGCGTGGCAATTTGATGTGAGACACAAATCCACAATTGCATCCTTATTTTCTGCCAAAAATGGAGCAGGTACTGCAACATATCCAAGGGGAACTGGAACCTGTGAGAATACAGGAATACTTCAAGGTCAAGACCAAATATTGGTCGGAGTGGGGACCTTAAGTTTAGGGCTACTGATTGCTGTGGGTAAGAGGCAATTTCAAATCATAATTTTAATTTGTATAACTTGAAACATCTTTGTCCGGAACTACCAATCCAAACAAGACAAGGCAGGGAGCTACTCTTCAATACCTGGGCAATCTCTGGCAGTAGCCAGGAACGAGATACACGGCAGCTGATTATCCATTCAAAAATGAATGTCAACCCATGGATTTGGAAATGGGATAGTGCAAAAAAATTGGGCCCCACTTTGTCTGCATCACAGAACCAAGGAGATGGAGCATGCCAGTCACACTATGTCCATATCACACACCCTGGGAAGAGCAAAGTGGCCTCACTGTATTGTTACAACAGTGCTTCTGTTATGGTTAAAAAATATTTTTCAGGAATTCATAGTCAAACTGAAGGAACGTTGGACCAGTTTTTTTTCAAAAGGGTCATCAAAAGGACACTGAAAGCACTTGTTTAACAACAAGATTTACTCGTGGTCACATGACTCAAGTTAAAAATAGAACAGAAATCCTGGTAACTGGGGAAGGTGTGTGCAGAGAAGTGACAGGTCAGAAGGTAGAATTTCTATTTCCAGTTTGACTTTGAATTGTTTGGAGCTGGGAATGAGCTGTTTAAAAGGGGTTGGAATTTTAAAAATTAGAACTGAAGGACAAACCCACATCTCAGGCAAGCCTATTCCATCTCTTTAAGAAGCCTGCAGAAGGAGGAGAGAACTTGGAAAGAGAGAAGAGAACTCCCAAGGGGAGAAGAGAACTTCCAAGGAGAAAAGAGAATTCCCAAGAAAGGAAAGAAGACCACAACCCAGCTCAGCTTTCCAGCACCTCTCTTAAAAAAAGCATGAGCAGTCCACTGTGGAAACTCATCTCATGCCTCTGAAGAAAAGTCTGCTAAATTAATTCTCAACGCCGCCTGAAAAGAACTGTTCTAAAAGATCCCAGTGACTCATCTACGTGTACTTGGAGGCCAGACTATATGCCAGTTTTGGAACACAACATATCTCATCTGCTGTTTCTTCAAGAAAAGCAAATATTAATCCCAAGTGTCTTTTTGTCTTTAACAGCTCTAAACAAAAATCCCTTTCATTTTTCCAATTAACCTGTGTATGTATGTGTGTGTGAGAGTGAGTGTGAGGGGCGAAGGTAAAAAGGGAACTGCAATATTTCAATCTGTGCATTTATGCTTTATTTCATTACTGGTTAAGACTTGTTTCACAATAAACAAATTTTGTTGTTTATTAAAGAAACTTGGTTGGTGTGTTTTATTCTGGGATAAAAATAGAGTCGATGATTGACTGTATCAGTAAGTGGGAACAAATTTAAAAAGATGTTGTGACCCATGAAGAAGTGGAACGAGAATAAATAGTGCACTCCTCCCACCTTGGTTGTAACATATAATTGTGGGTTCTTTATGGGATAAACCCAAAGCCGACAACATAGAAAGACAAGAAATTCTGGAAATACTAAATTTCCAGCATCCGCAGTATTTTGCTTTTATTTTAGCCGACAACATACAGTTGTAAGTGAGGTAATAACAATTCAAAAGAAGAAAAGGGAACAAAAAAAAAACTGATTTCTTGTGCAGTAGATTAAAGTTTACCAGAATGTCTCTATTAGTTGCTGCAACTTTTCTGAGGAAGGAGGATGTATCCCCAAGTGATTTGAGACACTTAATCAAGGTTAAACTAAAGGATTTGGCAGAACTGTTGGTGTTAGGGTTAAAACCAAGAGCTAAGAAAGCAGACCTAATTGCGGTAATAGCACACTGTTTGAAATTGGAAGAAGAAAGCAAACCAGAGAGTAGCGCAGTTGAATTAGTTCAAATTTGGTTACAGATGAGGCAGCGTGAACTTGACAATGAAAGAGAAATAGAAATGAGAAAACTTGAGCTTCAGCTTGAAAAAGAATTGACAATGAAAAGCTTTGAACTAGAATTTCAAACAGAAAGAGAAGGAAGGGAAATTGAAGTTAAAAAGCTGGAACTAAGACAACAGGGTGACCTTGACCTCAAGGAAAATTCTGGTGAGGAAAGATCCAACTCCAGCCAAGGGCCCAGGGGATAACTGTTTAAATTTGTGCAAGACCTGCCAAAATTTGAGGAAAGGGATATAAAGGCATTTTTCATTTCTTTTGAAAAGAGAGCTGAACATATCAAGTGACCAAAGGAAAGCTGGACACTGCTTATGCAAAGCAGATCGATTGGCAGAGCACATGAAGTTTATGCCATGCTTTCTGAGGAGGTTTCTGAGGATTATGAGATGGAAAAAAAGGCTATTCTTGCTGCTTATAAATTAATCCCTGAAGCATACAGACAGATATTTCAGAACCTCCAGAGACTGGCTGGGCAGACGTATATAGAATTTGAGAGGGTAAAGCAAATTAATTTTGAGCATTGGATATGTGCACTGAAGATGGAGGCCATGAATAAGAACCTAAGGAACTAATTCTCCTGGAAGAATTTAAAAAATCATTCCCTCTATTAGCAAGAACCCATTTAGTAAACGTCTAAACCCTTTGTCTGTCACCCCAACAAACCCGAGAAGGATAGAAGGTAGGAGGGTGAAAGGAAGGCAAGTAGCCGGGGACAAGAAAGGACAGCTGAGAACACCCCAGGATCTCCTCCTCAGGCCAGAAAGGAAGATGCTGAGGGTGGAAGTGAGGTCCACAAGCCGAAGTGTTACCATTGTCACAAGGTGGGACACCTTCGTGCAGAATGCTCGAAGTTGTAGGGTAAACCCACGGGACTTATTGGGTACACAAAGCCAACGTAGAGAAAGGGGCCCTGGCCAAGAGAAGGACAGATCAAGCTGTAGCTATGACTGCAGCTGTAAGGCCAAATGCAAAAAACAATGTGAGTGCATTGTTGTGAATAACATACCTGAGAGTTATAGGAAATTATTGTCAAAAGGAAAACTGACTCCTTATCCCTCAAGTGAGGCAGGTAAACCGATAGTTACACTTAGTGATTCAGGAGCCACCCAAACTCTTTTGCTGGGGAAAGGCATAACATTTCCACCGGAGAGTGCACTGGATGCCAAGGTTTTAGTGAATGGTAATGGTGAGGCGTATATACATGTACTTTTGTATCGGCTGCACCTCAAGGAACCTATTTCCCGGAACGATAAGTGTTGAAGTTGTCTAAAGTTTGTCAGTAGACGTAGTTGACCTACTCTTGTGGAATGATTTGGCCAGTAGTCATGGAAAAACTAAGTGAAGTTAAGGAGACAGAACAGTTACAGGAAGAGGATCTTTGAATCTTTGGAATTCTCTTCCCCAAAAGGCGGTGGAAGCAGAGTCCTTGAAAATTTTTAAGACACAGGTAGATAGATTCTTGATAAGCAAGGGGGTGAAAGGTTATTGGGGGTAGATGGAAATGTGTGGTAATCAGTTCAGCCATGAACTTATTGAATGGCAGAGCAGGCTCTAGAGGCCAAGTGGCCTACTCCTGCTCCGAATTTGAATGTTCCGATGAAAAAGTTGCAAGAATTTTTCCTTCATGTGTAGTGACCTGAGCAATGGATAAACAAGTTCCACTGTTGGAGGTAAAATTGGCAACACCATCAGATCGTCAAATATCTGAAACTTTCTTTGGGGATTTGGATAATCCAAAGGAAATGTTTAGTAAGTCTTCTCTGGTCAAGGCTCAGCAAGCTGATGCAGAGTTAAATGAAGTGGCACAATCAGCTCTAACTGAAGCTGAGGCAAAAGGAGTTCCAGACGTCTATTATATTAAAAATGGGATTCTGATGAGGACGTGAAGACCTCCTCACAGATCTGCGGATGAAGAATGGAAGGTAGTTCATCAGATAGTGGTACCGACAAAGTATCGCCATGAACTGTTAAGGATAGCGCATGAAATTCCTATAGCAGGACATGTGATGGGATCCAGAAGACCCAAGCACATATAATTCGACATTTTTACTGGCCAGGTCTTTACAAGGACGTGGTGCAGTGTTGTAAAATATGCCATGCATGCCAGATTGTGGGAAAACTGCAACCTGCCATAAAACTGGCACCTCTAATTCCCATGCTAGCTACTGGGGAACCGTTCAGCAGGGAGTTGGTCGACTGTGAAGGCCCTTTTCCAAAAACAAAATTGGGACACCAATATGCACTTACAATCATGGATATGGCTATTCAGTTCCCAGAGGCCATTCCCTTGAGAACAATTTCTGCTAAGGTAGTGGGAGAGAAGTTAACCCAGTTCTTCACCAGATATGAGTAACAGATTGAGATCCAGTCAGATCAAGGTTCCGATTTTGTCTAAATTTTTTTCATAAAGTTATGGGTAGTTTGAGTTTACACAGTTAACATTTTCAGCATGCCACCCACATACACAAGGAGCTTTAGAAAGGTACCATCAGACACTCAAAACGATGATCGGGGCATATTATCATGAATATCCCCATGATTGGGATAAAGGGCTAGAATTTCTTTTGTTTGCCATGAGGGATTCACTTAATGAATCTACCAGTTTTAGTCCTTTTGAATAAGGTTTGCACTGGAGTGCTGACTTGGGTTGCATTAGAGTGCTATAGTGGAAGTTTGGTAACTGAGGAAGTTCGGTGAGGAGGGAGCGAGGAGCTCCTTTCATTTCCTACCTGTCCTCAGAGTGAGGGGAGCCGAGAGTTTCCAAAGAACACAGCTGACTGGTGAGTAAGTCCTGGTGGGTATTTTTCATATTGGATTGAATTGTAAGTCATTGTTTTAGCAAGACTTAATTGTTTTTTTTTAAATTATAATCTTCGAAAGTTTTTAAATTTAAACGGTTTAGTCATGGCAGGAGAGCTTGAAGCCATGGTTTGCTCCTCTTGCTGCATGTGGGAATCCGGGAACATTTCCAGTCCCCGGGACCAGCATGTGTGCAGGAAGTGTGTCTAGCTGCAGCTCCTAGAAACTCGGGTTTTGGAGCTGGAACGGCAGCTGGAAATACTGTGGAGCATCCGCGAGTCTGAGAGCATCGTGGATAGCACGTATAGAGAGGTGGTCACACCGCAGCTGAAGGGACTTGAGGAAGGAAGGGAATGGGTAACCACCAGGCAGTCCAAGAGAAACAGGCAGGTAGTTCAGGAGTCGCCTGGGGTCCCGCTTGCAAATCTGTATTCCATTTTTGAGGCTGATGAGGCTGGTTCCTCCAGGGAGTGCGGACAGAGCCAAGCTTCTGTCACCACAAGCAGCCTGTCTGCACAGGAAGGGGGAAAGAGAGGAAGAGCAATAGTAATAGGGATTCTATAGTCAGGGGAACAGATAGGCGCTACTGTGGCTGTCAACGTGACTCCAGGATGGTGTGTTGCCTCCCTGGTGCCAGGGTCCGGAATGTCACTGAATGGCTGCAGGGCATCCTGAAGGGGGAGGGCGATAAGGCAGAGGTCATGGTACATGTTGGTACCAATGACATAGGTAGAAAGAGGGATGAGGTCTTGCATCAAGAATTCAGGGAGTTAGGCAGTTGACTAAAAAGCAGGACCTCTCGGGTTGTAATCTCTGGATTATTCCCAGTGCCACGTGCTCGCGAGTATAGAAATAGGAGAATAGCACAGATGAATGCGTGGCTTAAGAGTTGGTGCAGGAGGGAGGGTTTTAGATTCCTGGACCACTGGGACCGTTTCTGGGGAAGGTGGGACCTGTACAAGTGGGACGGTCTACATCTGAACCTGAGGGGGACTCACATCCTTGCTGGCGGGTTTGCCATTGCTGTTGGGAGGAGTTTAAACTAATTTGGCAGGAGGAGGGGACGCAGACTCCTAGCAGAATAGGGGCACAGCTAAACACAGGAAAGCAAACAAGTCAGAGGGAATACAGCGGAAGTAAGTTTCAAGGAAGTAAGACCAGGATGGAAGGCCTGTACTGTAATGCCAGGAGTATTGCAGGTAAAACAGATGAGTTAAGGGCAATGATTGACAAGTGGAATTGTGAAATAGTAGCCATCACGGAGACATGGTTGAGGGAGGGCCAGGATTGGCAGCGCAATATCCCAGGATATAGAATCTTCAGGCGAGACAGAGGAGGGGGTAAAAGAGGAGGGGGCATTGCAATATTTGTTAAGGAGTCAGTTACTGCAGTAAGGAGAGATGATTTCTTGGAGGGGGCATCAAATGAAAATTTATGGGTAGAGTTTAGGAATAAAAAAGGGACAGCCACATTGCTAGGTATTTATTATAGACCCTCAGATAGTCAGCGGGAAATTGAGGAGCAAATATGTGCGCAATTCGCAGAGGTGTGTAAAAATAATAGGGTAATTATATTAGGTGATTTCAACTTTCCCAACATTAATTGCGATAGTCATCGTGTTAAGGGCTTAGATGGAGTGGAGTTCTTAAAATGTATACAGGAGAACTTTTTAGCTCAATATGTAGAGGATCCAACAAGGGAGGGTGCAGTGTTGGACCTAATTCTGGGGAATGAAGCCGGACAGATGGTTGATGTGTTGCTGGGGGCAGCATTTTGGTGATAGTGACCATCACATAGTACAATTTAAGCTTGTTATGGAGAAAGAAATAGACAAGTTGCAAAAAACGGTTTTGGATTGGGGGAGAGCGAATTTTAGTAAAATAAGGCAGGATCTGGCCAAGGTAGACTGGAAAGAGTTACTTGTCGGGAAATCTACAGAAGAGCAGTGGCGGGCATTCAAAAAGGAAATGGGGAGGGTACAGGCCTAACATGTTCCCTCTAGGGTAATAGGTAGGAGCAACAAGCCCAGAGAACCATGGATGACCAGAAACATTCAGGGTAAGATGAGAAGGAAAAGAGAGGCTTTTAGCAAATACAAGGAGAGCAAATCAATGGAAGCATTAGTGGAGTACAGAAAGTGTAGGATGGAGCTTAAGAAAGCAATTAGGAGAGCAAAGAGGGGATGTGAGAAAGCTCTGGCTGGTAAAAGTAGGGAAAATCCCAAGATATTCTGTAAGTACATCAATGGGAAGAGGATAACCAGGGAAAGAGTAGGACCCATTAGGGACCAAGGGGGAAATTTGTGGGGGGAGCCAGAGGACATTGGTAGGGTGTTGAACAAATGCTTCACATCTGTCTTCACCCAAGAGAATGAGGATGTAGATATGGAACTCAGAGAGACTGTGAGGTTCTTGAGCAAATTGTCATAGGGAGTGACAAGGTATTGGAGGTTTTGGAAGGCTTAAAAGTGGACAAATCTCCAGGTCTGGATGATTTGTGTCCCAGGATGCTGTGGAGGCGAGGGTGGAGATTGCAGGGGCTATGACCCTAATTTTTAATTCCTCTCCGGCCACGGGGAGGTGCCAGAGGACTGGAGAACAGCTAATGTGGTCCCACTATTTAAGAAAGGTTGTAGAGATAAGCCAGGGAACTACAGACCAGTGAGTCTCACGTCAGTGGTAGGGAAACTATTGGAGAAAATTCTGAAAGAGAGACTCTATCACCACTTGGAGAGGCAAAATTTGATTAGGAATAGTCAGCATGGCTTTGTCAGAGGGAGGTCATGCCCAACAAATTTGATTGAATTTTTTGAGCATGTGACCAGGTGTGTAGATGAGGGTAGTGCAGTTGATGTAGTTTACATGGATTTCAGCAAAGCCTTTGACAAGGTCCCACATGGAAGACTTATCAAGAAAGCAAATACACATGGGATACAAGGTAACTTGATAAAGTGGATTCAAAATTGGCTTAGCTGCAGGAGACAGAAAGTGATGACAGACGGCTGTTTTAGTGACTGGAAGCCAGTGTCCAGTGGCGTACCACAGGAATCTGTGCTGGGTCCCCTATTGTTTGTCATTTATATAAACGACATAGATGACTATGTGGAGGGTAGGATCAGTAAGTTCACGGATGACACAAAGATTGGCCGAGTGGTTAACAGTGAGGTGGAGTGTCTTGGGCTACAGGAAGATATAGACGGGATGGTCAAATGGGCAGAAAAGTGGCAGATGGAATTTAATCCTGAAATGTGTGAGGTGATACACTTTGGAAGGAGTAATGTGACACGGAAGTATTCACTGAATGGCCTGACACTGGGAAGTTCCGAGGAACAAAGGGACCTTGGAGTGTTTGTCCAGAGATCTCTGAAGGCAGAAGGGCAGGTTAATAGGGTGGTGAAAAAGGCATATGGGACACTTGCCTTTATCATTCGAGGCATAGATTACAAAAGCAGGGAGGTCATGTTGGAGTTGTACAGAACTTTGGTAAGGCCACAGCTGGAGTACTGTGTGCAATTCTGGTCACCACATTATAGGAAGGATGTGATTGCATTGGAGGGGGTGCAGAGGCGATTCACCAGGATGTTGCCTGGGATGGAACATTTAAGCTATGAAGAGAGGTTGGATAGGCTTGGGTTGTTTTCGCTGGAGCAGAGAAGACTGAGGGATGACCTGATTGAGGTGTACAAGATTATGAGGGGCATGGACAGGGTGGATAGGGAGCAGTTGTTCCCCTTAGTTGAAGGGTCAGTTACGAGGGGTCACAAGTTTAAGGTGAGGGGTGGGAGGTTTAAGGGGGACTTGAGGAAGAACTTTTTTACCCAGAGGGTAGTGACGGTCTGGAATGCCCTGCCTGGGAGTGTGGTAAAGGCAGGTTGCCTCACATCCTTTAAAAAGTACCTGGATGAGCACTTGGCACGTCATAACATTCAAGGCTATGGGCCAAGTGCTGGCAAATGGGATTAGGTAGACAGGTCAGGTGGCTTTAATGCATTGGTGCAGACTCGATGGGCCAAAGGGCCTCTTCTGCACTGTATTATTCTGTGATTCTGTGAGGTATTGGACATGAGACAGGAGGTCCTCTAAAAGCAAAAAAAAAAGGTTTTTGGAACAGAGAGAACTCTGCTAGATTATCTGTCTTCTGGGAATGGCACATGAGAGCTTGCAAAGTGACTCAGAAACTCCTGAAAGCTTTCCAAACAACCATGAAGAAATGGACAGACAAGCATGCCAAGATCCAAACATTTCAACCAGGGGCTGACGTGTTTATATTACTGCCTTTACAGTAAATTATTTGATTCAGACCCCAGATTGCCAGAAAAAGAATCGACTGTGTCATATCAACATATTGAAACAATATAATTGCTGGGAGCAGGATAAGCAAGCACAGGTATGTCAGGTAGTAGGGACAGTGAAGGATGAAAGGGATAGTGAGGATGAGGCAGAAGGAGGCCTAGACAATCCTCAAATTGAACTTCCTACTACTAGTTAGCTAATACTGAACTGTGCTTTTACATTTAGATGCAGAACAATGAGAAGACCTAACAAGGCTACTCACAGCATTTAAAAGAGTCTATAGGGATAAGCTAAAACATACAACCTTAGCCATACATGATGTGGATGTAGGGGAATCCTTTCCAATTAAACAGCATCTTTATCGCTTAAGTCCAGAGAAACAGGCCCAGGTAAAAGCAGAAATCCAATACATGCTGGAAAACCACCTCATAGAACCCAGTCAAAGCAGCTCAAGTTTGCCAGTAGTCTTAGCTCCAAAACCTGATGGTTCAACTCGACTCTTTAGAGACTACAGAAAGTTGTCACAGTAACAAAGGCAGACTCCGATCCAATTCCTCACTTGGAAGACTGTGTGAACAGAGTGGGCAGTGCCACGTTTCAGACAAAGATAGATTTGTTAAAGGGCGACTGACAAATTCTTTTAACACCCTAAGTTAAAGAAATATCGGCCTTTGTCACAACAGATGGTCTCTTCCAATGCAGAGTGATGCCATTCAGACTAAAGAAAATTGCCCCACCAGCCTTTCAGAGATGAATAAACCAAGTGCTATCCAGCATTCCTAACTGTGTGGTTTACCTTGACAATGTGCTGGTATACAGTGACACTTGGAAGGACCACTTGAAACAACTGGAAGCTCTGTTTGGAAAATTACAGTCTGCTGATTTGGTAATAAACCTTGCCAAAAATTCAAAAACCAGAATGCCAGACTATTTTGATGGGATTTACTATTACAGCCTTATCATTTAAGATTATCCACATTGTGCGGAAAAATAATGTGATTGCAGATTCTTCATGTAAAATATAATTTTGTTTTGAGTTATCTGAATGAAAAGAGGGTATAGAGAAGAATTGTATTAACTGCAGGTAAGGAGTGAATGGGAATGAGTGTGAAAATGTATTTTAAAATGTTTTCTTTTTTTTACACTTTGTAATGAAATGCATTTAAAATGGTTCAACTAGACTCTGTATAGACTACAGAAAGTTATCATAGTCACAAAGGCAGACTCCAATCCAATTCATCACTTGCAAGACTGTACTGACAACACCTCCAAGGGTGGAGGTGTTGCGAAAGTGCTTCTGATTTTGTTAAATATATTTTTGAGAACGTCATTGTCAAACTAAAGAAATGTTGGACCAGTTTTTTCCAAGAGGGTCATCACGAGGACACTGAAAGCACTTGTTTGGCAACAATATTTACTGATTGTCACATGACTCAAGTTAAAAATAGAACAGAAACCCTGGTAACTGCGGAAGATGTGTGCAGAGAAGTGGCAGGTCAGAAGGTGGCCTTTCTGTTTGCGGTTTGACTTTTGAATTGTTTGGAGTTGGGAATGAATTGTTTAAAAGGGGCTGGAGTTCTAAAAATTAAAACTGAAGGACAAAACCCCAGCTCAGCCCAGCCTCATCCATCTCTTTAAAAAGCCTGCAGAAGAAGGAGAGAACTCCCAAGGAGAAAAGAGAATTCCCAAAAGAGAAAGGACCACAACTCAGCTCAGCTTTCCAGCACCTCTCTAAAAATACCCTGAGAAGTCCACTGTGTCAACTCATCTCATCTGTCTTTGAAGAAAAGCCTTCTAGATTCATTCTCAACACCTCCTGAGAAGAACTGTTCCAAAAGATCCCAGTGACCCATCTACGTGTGCTCAGAGGCCAGACTGTATGCCAGTTTTGGAACACAGCATATCTTATCTGCTGTTTCTTCAAGAATGAGCAAGTATTCAGCCCAAGTGTTTTTTTGTCTATAACAGAGCTCTAAATGAAATCCCTTTTGTTTTTCCAGTTAACCTCTGTGTGTGTGTGTGTGTGTGTGTGTGTGTGAGCGAGAGAGAGTGTGAGGGGCTAAGGTAAAAATGAAACTGTAATATTTCAATCTGTGTGTTTATGTTTTAGTTCATCAGTGCTTAAGACTTGTTCTTTAATAAACTGATATTGTGTTATTAAAGAAAGCCGGTTGGTGTGTTTTATTCTGGGATAAAAAGAGTCAATGATTGACCGTATCAGTTAGTGGGAAAAAAATAAATATATGTTGTTACCTGTGGAGAAATGCAACTAGAATAAACAGTGCACTCCTCCCACCTCAGTCATAACAAGGGGTTAACTGTACTTGTTTGTTCAGTGGCTGTAATTAATGCCAGTCCGCTGCAGCCAGAATTGTGTAACTGTAGGATTTCTCTCTGCTATAAATAGGGATCTCCTTTGAATGTGTTATCCCATAATGACAGTGAGAGCACCACCTCTGACACCAGTTGGTCGCAACTGATCTCAGACAAGGAAACAAGACTCATGACATTAGAATATGGATGCAACTGTTACTACAATGGAAAGGAGTCATCCAGTACCTCTCGAGATTCTCATATTGTTGGCACTTTGGAAAATACAAACGTTTACTGTCCCCTTCTCGCTACTGTTGGCGAGCCTGGTAAGTCTCTTGCTTCATCTATTGATCTTCTCAACCATGTTTAACTGCCTTGTTCTTTTAACTTACTCACCCATTCTGGCTGCTGATGGGCTTTTTGGTAAATGAAACTATGCAATTCTGGTGACTGAGTGTTGGACACAAAAAAAACTCCTGCCACTATTTTGAAGAACAGCTGGGTAGTTATGCCTGGTTTCCTGGCTAATATTTATCCCTCACTCAACATCACTAATGCAGATTATCTGGCCATTCTCATTACTATTTGCGAGAGCTTGCGATGCATAAATAGCGTGTTGCATTTCCTACATTACATCCGTAACTACACTTCAAAAGTACTTCATTGGCAGTAAGGCACTTTGGGGCATCTGGAGGCGCTACATAAATGCAAAACCTTTCTTATATAAAACCGTTCTTATATAAAACCGTTTACCATTTGTCCCATTTTTGAGATTGCTGCTTGCTCTGATAATATGAATGTTAAACAGTTCTTAATTTACTCGTGTCAATTCAATGAATGTGGCATCCTTCTATTCACTCTTTTCAACATATCACACAATCTGGTAAAGATATAAAATGTTCTAGAGTTTCCAGCACAATCGATGTTCTCAAAAGATTTTCTCTATGAAACATTTTGCAATATTCTCTCTGTCCTCACCACTTGGATCATATCAGAAATAAGTATTCATCAGATCACTTTCCTATCTTCTTATGTTTGCTTGGCTATAGCAGCCCTATAGCTCGATCAGGAGTACAGTGAGATATGTTTAATAATATTCACGGATAATTTCCACTGTCTATCAGTGTGTCTGTTTCTGAAAAGCATGGATAGGGTTACAAGTGGAATTTATGTAATAAGTGTTTATGCAGTTATATATTGGTGGACTGAATTCTAATTTTTGCTGTGAAATAATAATTAATGGCTGACTCTCAGTGAGTCTCACATTAATTCTAGGTCTTTTCCTGTTCCTGATTGGACGTAGGTAACTGTTTATCCTGAAATTTTTAATATTTTGTTATCCATATTCAGACACAATCTGGTCAAATTATTACCAAGAAGTTGAAAAGCCACATGTTCAACCTGATCCAGTTATGTACAGATGCTGTCTAAAGCCCAACAATGGTGAAGTACAGGCCAATGTATTATTAGTCAATTTAAAGTGACAACCCATTTCAAGGGTACTAGTTATATAATTCGACAGTGGAAGGACCCACATTACAGCTCCAGTAAGCACTCACCCATAGGGACACTTCAGAGAAGCGATCACACCATGAATAGCAGCATAAATGCAATGTCTCCCATTGAAGTCTCAATTAGGTAAATAACAGGCTCTCATCTGCCAACTCAGCTTGCACTAGGAATTCAGCGCGGTCCTTTCTGCTCTTACACTAGCTGATAGATATGCAAACCTTCTGTTTCTATAATGGCCCCTTTCTATTTATTATAAACCTACTGTTTTATGCTGCATTTAATCTATTTCATCGATTTATTTCTGCTTACTTGTATTGTAAAACAGTCTCCAGCAGGATGCTCAATAATTCGATGCATCACCAGACAAAGCTGAAAATATCAACCTGAACACTACCAAACTGTTGCTTTTGCTCCCAGCTGGAAGTATAATTTTCCTTTGTTGTCTACATTACAGTTAACTTAATGACAATCGTGGTCCTGTCTTGGGGCAAGTGTGGTCTATCCAAATGTGTCACTCGTTACCTGGTGTTCATGGCATTGGCGGATCTACTGGTCATTATCATTGATCTGATACTGAAGCACATTCCTATTATTTATCAGTTAAAAATTGTGGAATACATCCCACTGTGTAATATCCATAGTGTCCTGCTTTATGCAGCCACAGATTGTTGTGTCTGGATCACAGTCACTTTCACCTTTGATCAATTTGTGGCCATATGTTGCCAGAATCTGAAATCTAAATATTGCACTGAGAAAATGGCGACACTGGTTCTGGGAACAGTGACTGTGCTGAGCTGTTTAAAGAACACTTTCTGGTATTTTATGTATACAGTTGAATATTGGCTTCTTAATGATCCCTGGTTTTGTATTGTAAGAAATGGTGTTCTGGATTCACCTGTGTGGGCAGCAGTTGAACTCATTCATTTTATTCTAACCCCCGGGGATCCCATTTGTTCTGATTCTGCTGCTTAATGCTCTAACCATCAGATACATTTTATTGGCCAGCAAAGGCTGCAGGAGACTCCAGGGCCACAGCACTGGGGAGAGTCGCAGTGATCTAGAATTGGAGAGCCGAAGGAAGTGCTTCATTTTATTGTTTGTTATCTCGGGGAATTTCATACTGTTATGGGTAGTCTTCATGGTGTTTTCCAGATGGAGACGAATGCGATGTTTAGGGTATCTGTCTGTTTCCCTACTTTTCTTTGTCGGAGAGATGGGATTCATGCTCCAATTCCTGAGCTGCTGCACAAACACTTGTATTTATGCTGTGACCCAGACTAAATTCAGAGAGCAGATGAAGAATACGATGAAATATCCATTTACTCTAATTGTTAAATTCTTTAAATAATGTGAAGAACTGAAGAATTTCTGCATCAGAACTCAATCCCGACTCATCTTCTCACTGACCCGGTTTCATCTCAGGTAATGAGCCGCAGAGAAAGGAGGTCCGGTCTGGAGCTGCTTGATCTTCATCCTAAATCCCAGGGTGGGAGCACATTGAATGAACCCAAGCCGTTTCTGAGTAATCTGAGGGTGGATACAGTATGACCTTTATTCTCTGGAACAGGAACCAAAGCCTCTATTGATATTACAGCTTGACCAAAGAAAATAAGTTTGGATGGTCTATAAAAAAGAGGAGAAATAAATAAAGGAAGTATGTTCATTAAGTGAGGCAAGGTCAGTGAAATATATGTCGGTATCTTATCAATTGAAACTGTACATCGAATAAACATTTTAACTGACTCCTGGTGTACCAGTGGAGACTGATTGTGAGATTCTGTACATACCTGAGACTTCCTGTGTTCATTGAAACACACCATCACACACTAATATCTACCAGCTGTCGCAGATAACTAAATAATATAAAGAGTCTCTGAGAGAAATGATACAAAATAACACACTGATTGTGAATGTTTAAACAATAATACCCTCCAATAGACTCCCTGTAAATAATTATAAATATATGCATTCTATAAACTTCAGAAATTTCTCAAAGGGCACTGTATAAATATTGAAATAATCCAGCAACCCACAGCAAATATAAGAAAAAAAATCTTGATGTGAAAACCTTAAAGTATTAGCCAACTGAAAGAGACTTGAGTAAATATCAATAAATTCACAGAATTGCCGCTTAACGCAAACAGTCTTACTCTATCATCTTGCAAGTATTATTGGCTTCCAACAAAAAAGCCTGTAAACCATGACAGCGTTAGGAGTATGAAATAAGGTAAAATGTTAATAAATATTAGTGAATACAGAGATAACAGTCTCCAAGTCAGCCCAAGGTAGAGATGATGCTTTGAATAATTTGGAGTCAAAAGCTGGCAGGAAAACCAGTAGATGAACAATGGGCTACCTTCAAAGAAGAGATAGTTCGGGCACAGTCAAGGCATGTTCCCTCAAAGGGAAAAAGTAGGACAAATAAATCCATAGGTCCCTAGATGAAAAAAGAGGTAGCGATTAAGATAAAGAAGAAAAAGTGTGCTTATGACAGATGCCAGGTAGAAAATACTATTGAGAACCAGGCTGAATATAGAAGGTCTGGAGCAGAAGTGAAAAAAACAAATAAGAGAAGCAAAGAGAGAGCATGAAAAGAGACTGGCAGCTAGTATAAAAGGAAAGCTCAAAGTTTTCTACAGGCATATAAATAGTAAAAGGGTGGTAAAAGGAGGAATGGAGCCGATTAGGGACTGGAAAGGGGACTTACACTTGGAGGCAGAGGGCATTGTTGAGGTATTAAATGACTACTTTGCATCTGTCTTTACTGAGGAAGAAGATGTCAACCCAGGCAATGTTGAAAGAGGACATAGGTCAAACACTAGAGGGGTTTAAAATTGATAAAGAGGAAGTATTAAATAGGCTGTCTGTACATAGTGGATAAAACACCAGGACCAGATGAGATGCATCCAAGGATACTGAGGGAAGTGAGGGTGGAAACTGCAGAGGCACTGGCCATAATTTTTCAGTCTTCCTTAGACTGGGGTTAAATTGAGTATCCTGTTAAAGAATAGCAGCCTGGGTCGAATGGATAAAGGGCTGGGGAATGGGACGAAGTGGAAAGCTCTTTCAGTCAGTATTGGAGGCCTTTAACCAGGGGATGGTATCAGAGCTGATTCCAATTCTGTCAATTCCCGATACTCCCACATATCAATTATTTCAGTCACCATGACCAGATTAAAGTTCGGAGCAGGCTTCTCCCATCCCAGTCCCAGTGAAAACTGAAGTGATGGCAATGACCTCAGCACCAAGAATCTGCTTGCTGCCTGTGGTTTAGTCCAACAGCATGCAGTTAAACATCTTTAAAACTAATCATCTAGGCCTGGCACTTAAGGTACTGCCATTAGTTACGACCCGTGGTGTGATGCGGGCGGTTCTCACTGTTCAACTCACCATTCAATGCTTGGTGATAGGGTGGTATTATAGTATGTTTAACTTGATTCTTAATTGGAAATATTGCAAACTCCTCTGACGTAAACTGTGGACCATTATCTGATGGCAACACTTCTAGCAACCCATAAATTGCAAATCAACTTCTCAAAACCTCAGTAGTTTGGTATTGGGCATAGATTCAACATTTATCTACTTGCTCTAGCGATCAACCAAAACAAAGTACTTTTTCTCTTCCACTTCAAAGAAATCAACAAGTATTCATTCCATGGAATGAAAGGAACCCTTGGCTGGATCATTTTTCATTCTGAGACAGACTTCACCAACTTTTCAATATCTCCATCTAGCTTTGGGTACAAAAAATAGCTTCTTGCTACCGTTTTCATATGGAATATCCCTTGATGAATTTCCTCTAACGTGCTCACTCTAAACTTTGACAGAATAATGACTCTTAAACTCCATAGGAGACTGCTTTGATCTACATTCAGTTCATTTCTACATGTGAAGCACTCCTGCAATTTCTCGTAATCATATTCGTTAAGCAATCCATTCATGACATAATTGAGCATCTTATTGAGCACATTATCCCTGTCACGAGCAGATCATTTGTACATGTTGTTACTGCCAGGTAGTGAGGGGTGTGGGTGGTTCCATTGCTTCGCCTTCCAACTGATCGCAATTGTGTTTTGTTTAAAATGATGAATTAGAGTGTTTTTAGGGTCAGATAAACAGACAAATAACACATTTTTTCATAGTGTCATGAAGACCCCACCTGCCAAGAATGAGGCATATTAATTTTGTCATAAGAACATTAATTTTAAACTGTTGCTGGAGTGAAGAAATGACTTATTTAAAGAGATCACCAGTCATTTGATTAGAGGACATTTGCATACGAAGAGACAGTGCTTGGACAGACAAAGCAACTTCTCCCTGGTCCAATTAACCCAAATGGATTTTGATCATCAGACATTGAAGGTGTAGAAATCTCACGTTCCAGTGTTTGCTAAGATGGAGAATCCACAAACATGACTAACCTGCTGGCCAACTTGGAGTTTTGAATTGTGCTCACAGGGCAGTTTGAAGACAGACTGCAGATTGCAACTGAACCTGGAACAAGAGAGCCTCTCACCTAGCTGGCACTCTCTCGCTTTCTTGCAAACCTCCGGACCCACTGAAGTCACTTAAACCTCAAGAGAGAAAAGACTCCTACATCGAAACAAGTTAAAGCGTGCACTGGGCCCCAACGAACGGCAAGACTTACCGGCAACCAAAAGCTCCACATTGAACTCAAAGGACTGTAATTACACCCAGCTATTGTCTCAAACTTTTCCCCTTTATACTTTCCACTTTTTCTGTCTCTATCTGCATGTGCGTTTATCGCGTATGCGTGCCAGTGTGGTTATGTCGCATATTCATAGTCGTTAACCAAATTAGAGTTTAAGATTAATAAACTTCCACATTTCTTGTTCAAATCTAAGAAAATCTGCCTGATTGATTTCTGTGCCTTACAATTAGAAAGCTGTGAACAAAGATTCACTGAGGGGGAACTAACAACACAGTGTTTTTAAAATTAAACCCTGTTACGGTTAAACCAGGCAAAGGCTGAGAGGGAACCCCTCGACCCCTTTCACACCTGGTTGTAACAATAGGTTAATCAAAACGGAACTATTTATTTTCACATGATTTCCAAAATGGTCACACCCTCAACTACAATACATTCACTCACACAAGAATAAACAGATAGAGAGGAGAAGGGTAAGTGTTTTAAAGTGAGGTAGCTATTCGTGGTTTATGTAAACCTGTTGAATTTTCTCAGGAACACAGTCTCTTTTAAAAGGTGCAGGCCTGGATGTTAGTAGTCTTGAACTGACTGAGGTGTTGTAGATTTTCTGGTGGTTACAATTTCAGACTGGAGGTGATGGTCACTTTCAGTTCTCTGCTGTGGCGAGTTGAAGTGTAAAACTAGCAGCAGGGTTTCTTTCTTGTTTCAGCTGGATCTTTCCACAGCCTCTCGCTAGATTGCTTTCTGTGATGATGGAGTGATCTCCCCTCTTTCTCCAGAGGGCTACCTTTCAAGGTCAAAACCCATCACCTTAGCATTTCTGTTCATTAGCACATGGTCTTCTCCCCGTGTGGCTACAGATGGACCAGGATATGGAATCCATGGTTATGTATTGATGTCTGGATGAGCATCATTCTGTTATGGTGTGGCTACTTCACACATTCCTTGTCTCAGAAGAGCCTATTCAATTCAGGAATGTCTCTTGGATGGGTGTAGTTAACTCCCCTTAGTCTGGAATGTGTCCTTTTGTTCTTTCAAGGTAGTCAGGCAATTTTTGAATACACTGGCCAGGTCATCTGACTTTGGAGGCCATCTTTGCAGCACATTGTCCATTTTTTTTCGAGGAAACATTAATTTCAAGGAGTCCTCAACGAATAAATATCAGACCTTAAAAGTTAGGAATATGCCACTTAGTAACTGATTCATGACGCTCTGGAACACTGCAGGAGCAATAGATACCTTCCATACTGGTTCAACCCTTTGTGTGTCGGAATGGTAAGCAATTATTTGTTCTCGTCATTTAATTTAATTGCAAATATGTATTTGATAGATCTATCTTACTGGGCACCTTCCCATTTGCTAAATTAGAAAACAAATAATCCCTAATAGGCAGTGATAAGTAACATTTTCAATCACCTGATTTACCATTTGTTTACTATCTTCACAAACACAACGGACCTGTCTGCTTTTTGAACTGCCACAATGAGTGCAGGCCATTCATGCTTATCAGCTTCTGAACTGCCCCTCTTCTTTCTAATCTATCAAGCTCTTTATTTACTGCTTCTAATTGTGCATTAAGGCACTTGCCTCGCTTTGCAAAACGCTGGCTGAACATTGTCCTTTATCTTGACTTTGGCCTTGTGATGGCTAATTTTAATCATTTGGTCCTCCTTGACCACTCTGTGCTTTCTTAACATTTCTTCAATGTCAGACCTACTCTTACTGATCCCTGCTGTAACTCAGCCCAGTTTAATCATATTTTTTACGCTATTTCCTTCCCATCAGGGAAACTTTGTTCCTTCCTCCTACCACTAATGGTATCATCGCGTTCCAACCTAACACTAACTTCACCTCACACTGGAATACTGTTATTGGAATAACTAGTCAGTTTCACACCAGATATGTGCGAGAGAATGTGACATAGGGACTTCTTGTACTCTCCTTTTGAGCCAGCAGACACTGCTGCAGTTGTATCGATGATGAAAGTAAGTTGTGACTCTCTGACTTTCATTTTGACTGTGAGAGCTAGAATTATCTCTTCAACTGTTTTTGCTATTTTTCTTGCTCTCTCACTGAGTACAACTTTTGATCTTCCTGCTCAATAACATCAACTTCTGATTCCATATCTATCATATGTACATTTGAGGACTGCCGGGCTCCTAAACTAGCTTTAGATTTCCCACAACCTCAATATGGCGCATCACTGTGACATGACCTGTTTCCTCTACTCTTGCAAGCTGTCTGGATATGATTGACTTTCCCACAGGCATAGCACTTTGTATTGGAAATGGGGCTATTCAGATGGTTGGTGCCTACCATGTTAATGGTAGTGTCTAAATGTCTGACTCTTAGAGTCTGTGAACTTGGCTGCTGTGGTCTGGTTCCCAATGAAATCTGGTGGACCTCTCTTGTTGCCTCAGGAAAAGAACTTCCTTGCAATTTGCAACTATCTCTTCATGCCATTTCTATAGCTGTGGCCTCATCATAGTCCTCCTTCTCCATCAGCTTATTGCCTTTACTCAAAAGCTTGGCCTGGATTTTATTGTTCTTTAGATCCCCAACGAACCTGTCTCTAAGGTTGGCTTCTAATTTCATACCATACCCATTGTGATGAGAGAGTTTCTTTAATTCGAGAATATAATCTACAGTAGCCTCACTTGGTAACTGCTTCCTTTCATGGAATGCAACTCTCAGTGCAATTTCATTCTTATTCGTGCCATAATATGAGTCGAGAATCTCATTAATTTCAGAACAGTCCATACTACTGGGGTTTCGTGGACAACATTGGTTCGACACCACTTTGAAAGCACCTCGCCCCATCATGATGAGGGAAACATTTACTTCATCCTCATCTCCTATCTTATTTTCTTTCAGCCAGATGTGTAAGCTTGGTTTGTAATTAAACCAGTCCTCTTCGTTAGGGTTGAATTCACCATTATCCCAAAATATGTCTTCAGTGCTTTTTGTTTTTATTTTACTTACTGAAAGGGAGCCTGAGGACTGAAAAGTTTAGTATAAGTTGAATGAGAGACTTGGGCAAAAACACGCAAGGGTCTCGTTTATAGAAGAAACATAGGATGTCAGCAGTGAACATAAGGGTCATATGAAGTAACTCCTCCAAAAAACAAGAATGCAGAACTAAGATTAGCAGATGTCCTTAACAGCAAAGACACATAATGGAAGGGCAAAGGGCTATAGACAGGAGATGCTATAGAATGCTCATTCAGCAGAGACAGGACAATAAGACAATGTCTAGTCTGTATATATATAGAAAATAAGCACCGAAAAACAGGAGACATCTGATAAGTATTAACGAAGAACTAACCGTCATTACAGGAAACCGCGTACTAAAAGTTAACTCCCGACAGGATAAGTCCGATCTATTTTCAGAATTGTTTAACCACAATGTACGTCCACAGTGATTGAAGGATTGTAATTTTTGCAAGGAATGATGTAAACCAATCACCATGATTGGATATTGATAAGCCGATGTTTGTACCGGATTGATGAATAGAGTTTTAGCAATTTATTTCAATGTATACTTCAAACCATGTCTGTAAACGATCGGGGAACAGTTGGCAAGGTCTCTGACTGAGCTACTGTTCCCCTGCATATGCATGATTAAACCAGTCAAGGAAGAAACTTCTGTCTTGTCTGATTGCTGTGGGGCAGGGAGAACGAATTCTCCGCTTCACTTCCCATACTGCTGACTCACTCAGTTGTACCTAAACACAATCTGCACACATGGATCAATCTTTCAAATCACCCCAAACTTCCTCAAAATCAACTTTAGTTGTTCCAAAAAGTGTGTCAGTGTTCATCCAACCATAATTGCCCAAATAAAATGTAAAAAAGAATTCAATCCATTCTCATTGTCATCTTTCTGTTGTATACTGCACTGAGATAAACATGTGGACCTATGGCAAGCTGCTATTATTGAACTACTTTATTTACACCTCCCCAACAGAGAGGGCAGCACAACAAAATGCTCAGCTATTATAACATACTACAGATCATGTTAAAAGGAAAATACTGTAGATTCTGGAAGTTTATAAAAGCAGGAAATGCTGAAAGCAGGTGAGTCAACATTTGTGGAGAAACAGATCAATTGTTCTATTGTTACAGATCAGTCCAAAGCTGAAGAGGTTGATGGTCATTTAATACAATCAGAACAGGCACGGTGGAGAAAGAACAGTGAAATGTCAGTTCACATTTGCAAACATTTGCTGAGACCGACCAATGCTTTCAGTGTCAAACCACAATTACCACTATCCACATTGTTAACCCATGGTGTGGCCCGCAACTGTACACAAGCTGACTGGTCTTTGAGCTGATCTTTAATCCATGGTATGATCCTGAATTGTACACAAGGTACTGGTCTTTGAGTTGGTCACAGTTGTCCTGTGAGCACAAGGCTAATGGTGAATGGGGAAGCCTGCTCCTAATTGGTAAGTTGTGCTTGTGACTGAGAATGATGGGTGATAAAGGATTGGACTCAAATGACCTGTCCTCTCCCATTTGAATGTTTCACCAATATTTATCAATATATTTTAATGAAGGTTTAATACAAAGACTCAATGCTCAAAACAGCCAAGGAAAGATGGCGAGAAATTGGGATAGTGAAAGTGAGTGACACCAGTCACCACTTCTGGAAACCTGAAGGTTGTAGGAAGACAGCAGCCAATCGTACAGAGATGTTGGGGCAAGTCATTCATACAGTATCTCCAATTATCTCACCATGTCACAAAACAATTTACAACCAATGAAGTACTTTTGAAGTATAGTCACTGTTGTAATGTAGGAAATACACAGCAAGCTCCCACAAACAGCAAGAGATAATGACCAGATAATCTGTTTCAATGATATTGGTTAGTGGATAAATATTGGCCAGGACACCAGGGGGAATCTCCCCTGCTCTTTTTCCAATAATGTCACAGAATATTTTACATCCAGTTGGGAGGGCAGAAAAGGCCTTGGTATAACAACTCATATGAAGGCTGATACCTCCAACAGTGCAGTACTCCCTCAGTAATGTACTGCAATATCAGCCTTAATTACATACTCAGGTCCCTGTAGCGGGACAGGAACAAAAGATGTTTTGGAGTCCGGAACTGATCAATTCAGACAAGACCCGATGTCAAAAAAAGGTGATGCTAAGGAAATAGGACAGACACACCCATGTGGTTCAAGAGCACAAGAAAATCCTAGGTAAGCAGAGCATGCAGTATTCAACTCTGACCTCCTCACAAAAAGGTAAATCCTATGTCCTCTTCACAGGAATAGCTGCATTTCACACAGAATAGAGAACAGCTTTAGCAATGCAGGAGGAAATGAGAGATTCATATAATATGAAAGGTGTCGTGTATAAACATCAGGAGGTTTAGGGATGAGTGGAGGCCAGTGATCTGAGCAAGAAACAAAGTTGGGAAGAAGACAGATCCTTAGGAAACAATGGAATTCATGGGGGACTGAAGTGTACAAGTAGGAGTCATAAACACAGCAGAGGACCAGCGGAATAAATGAGAACCAAGCTTAGTTTTGGGGAAAGGTTATTGAATGGGGGCTGATTTGGAAATTCATTGCACCATATCTTGTCGAAAGATTCAAGGAGAAATCAAACACAATAACAAATGATTTACCCTCGTACAAAGGTCAGGATTAGCACTAATGCAATGATAGCCGAGAAGCCAAGAACGTTCAAAGGGATGAATTATTTGTGTGGAATATTTGAGAGTTATCAACGCCAGTAATACAAAATGCCCATGGAAGGACAACTTGACAGTGACAGGGCCATAGATGGAGAAAGGTTTCTGATTAAGTGAACACAGACCAACTTAGAAGTGTAGATTGGTAAATCCATGGTGCAGTACTGAAAGCATTGATGGGCTTCAGTAACCATTTGTAACTGTGAACTGAGATTCCATTGCTCATTCCCCGTCCTCCTGTTGTGATTGTATTAAATGACCATCTATCTCTTCAGCTTTGGTCTGATCTGCAACCAAAAGACCAACTGATCTTCTCCCCACAAATGCTGACTGACCTACTTCCAGCATTTCCCACCTCTTTTATAAACTTCTAGAATCTACAGTTTTTTCACTTTTAACCATATCCAGATTAGATGCTTCCAGAAACTGATAGTTCATGGTTTTTAAATGGTTAAGCAGAATTCCGTTTTATGTGAATCAAACTGTTATACCATCATTTCCCACTTGAGTGCAGCTGTGAGCACAGACCACCCCAGCAGCTGATAGCAAGGTGCAGATGGAGTCATTCTTGTTGAAAACAATATTAAACTGGATTAGAAACTTCATTATGTCAAGATTAGAAGCAACATTGACCTCTATGCAAATCTGAGTAATTATGTAAATGTAGCAGAAATGAAAATGGACAAGGAAATTCATTTAACACACCTGTCTTATCTCTCTCCAGATAGCTACAGAAGTCCACCACCACCACTCCCCCCCCCCCCCCCCCCCCACCCACACCTTCCCCACAACACAACCCCAGTCACAGTACCACAGTTCTGGTTAATGAGTGATTGCAGAGTTTTTCCTTCTATAACTCCATCCAGAAATCCAGTCGAGCAAATGATTGTTCATTATGACATTTGTTCCAAACCCTTACAATGAATCGCAGCCTCCAGTTGGCTGGCTGACTGTGAAACCAAATCCATCACTAGATTCACTGCTCCACAGTCTCTCCCTGACAATTATAAACTTCTAGAATCTATAGTTTTTTTCCCCTTTGAACCTTATCCAAATTGGCTGTTACCAGAAACTGATAGTTCGTGGTTTTAAAATGGTTAAGCAGAACTCAGTTTTATTTGAATCAAACTGCTATACCATCATTTCCCACTTGACGGCAGCTGTGAGAACAGACCACCACTGCAGCTGGTAGCAAGGTGCAGATGATGCAGTCATTCTTGTTGAAGAGAAATTACGTTTGACTACAAACTTCATTATGTTCGAATTAGAAGCCCTCTGTCCTATCACACACCTTCCCTTATGTTCTCTTCCCACCCCGCTTTACTTGCTTAAAACCTATTACATTTCTAACCTTTGCCAGTTCTGATGAAAGGTCACTGACCTGAAACGTTAAATCTGCTTCTCTCTCCACAAATGCTGCCAGACCTGCTGAGTATTTCCAGCACTTTCTGCTTTTATTTCAGATTTCCAGCATCCGTAGTATTTTGCTTTTATTCCAGGAATAACAGTGCCTGGCTATGCCGATGCAGTGTGTTACCAGGCCTTTTGGCTTTAACCTGGATGAAGAATCAGCTAACTGCATTACACAAGTTGGCAAATGGATTATGAAGAGAACTAACCTGGCATATATACAGACAGCAAAGCATTGTGTTACTACGAACAAAGCGCATTACACATTGTCATTTCGCTTTACAGCTGCAATGTCTCAATTTGGGGATAATGTGACCAAAATAACCTATTTGCCCCTTTGCCTTCATTTTAGCATGTTTCTGCATTTGTTTTATTCATCCTAGTAATCCCTTTGCTTTGGTTTGTAACATAGAATCATAGAATGATAAGCTCAGACTTACTGTTCTTGTTTTTTCACTTTAATCTGTGTGTTAATACAAAGGCTGCGTTTGCTGACAATGCTACCACTAGGTGGCGCTGCAGTGGCACATGCACAAATGCAGCATGTGCCACTAAAACATCACAGTCTGCGACTTCAGGCAGCTGCCAGGACTAAAGATGGTGCTGCTCAAATAATCACACGAAGGCAACCTAACAAACACATGGCAGCACACAACGGCGGGAGGGAGAGAGCAAGCGAGCCAGCCGGGGGATGTGGGGAGGGGGGAGCGGAGAGGTCTTGGAACGGTGGAGGGTAGCGAAGCGGGCCAGGGGTGGGGGGAAGCGGAGTGTACTGGGGCCGGGGTGGGGAGCGCAGCGGGCCGGGGACGGGGGTGGGGGGGAACGGAGCGGGATGGGGAGGGGGGGGGGTGGGGGGAGTGGAGCCGGCCGAGGATAGGGGTGAGCGAGTGTGCCGGGGATGGGGGGGGGGAACGGAGTGGCCGGAGAGAGCAGCCGGGGGTGGGGGAGGGGGAGCGGAGCGGCCAGAGAGAACAGTGAGGTGGGTGGGGGGGGGGGGGGGGGGGGGAAGTGGAGCGGCCGAAAAAGCGGAGCAGCCAGAGAGAGCAGCGAGGGGGGAGTGGAGCGGAGCTTGACGCATGCGTGAATTTCCATTGGTGTTGCATTGATGTACGCGTAAAGCGCATGCGCAGAGGCCGACCAGGCGCGTTGCCTGAAGATGCACACGTCATGCGATGACGTCATCGGCACACGTGCTAACCAGTCCTGGCAAGTCGGAACGCGGCGCATGCGCAGAGAGCAGGAGCCCATCTGCACACCTTGGCGTAGCCTGCTGACGTCAGTGGCCGGCTGCGTTGTCAGGAATCACTTTGTAATACAAATAGGGTCACATTTGTTTAGACTGTGCTTGTTGGTTTTAGGACTATATTTATTCTACATGTTCAGTATTCTTCCTTTAAAGGTATTCCACATTATCCCTGCTGAAGTTTTGTGCATCCAATGCATTTGTTCTTGTTGCTCTCTAATTCTTTTGAATTTAGCCCTTTAAGAATATAGGAACAAAAGAAATAAGAGCAGGAATAGGCCAGACAACTCCTTGAGCCGCCTCCACCATTCAATAACATCACGGCTGATCTTCGATCTCAATTCCACTTTCCCGCCCGATCTCCATCTCCCTTGATTGCCCTCGCGTCCAAAAATCTATCGATGCTGATCTTGAATATACTCAATGACTGAGCATCCGCACCCTCTGGGGTACAGAATTTCAAAGATTCACAAGCCTCCTCTGTAGTAAATGGCTATCCTCTTATCCTGAGACTATGACTCCAAGTTGCAGACTGTCCAGCCAGGGGAAAATGCCTTGCAGCATCTAAAAAGTATATTTGCTAAATCCCGGTGTGGGGTATTTCTGAATACCAAATCATTCTGATTGCAACATTAACAAATGCCGTGTCAAGATGAGAATTGCATTTAGTGGCTTCCATTCTACAGTTGCCCAATGACACCTTTACTACTCAATGGTTGAATGAATATTCACTCGTTTGCCCATAACTCAGCAGTGAATGCAGCTCAAGTCACCCTTTGCTCTAAGATAGTGGTTCTGACCATTTTGCTTCTGAGGCCCCCACTCATTTCACAGACGCCCTGCAATACAACACAAGTACATTTTCCATACAAAATTTAGTTATGCAATTAATTATATATATTATTTTCTATTTTATTATTGTGAATTGGGACCAATACTTTCAGTGCTTGGAAATACAGCATCATGATCCACAAGAAGCCTGAAATACCTGCTAGATCAGAGGGTGCACTGGAAAACAGATCCCCTCACTTGCACGGCTGAGCGCAAAGCACCCGTTGTTTTTCTGGCAATGCCTGCTCAGCCCAAAGCAATAACTCCTTCTCTCCCTCCTCCACCTCCACCCCACTTGCGACCCTTTGAAACCTCTCCCCTGGTTGAGAACCCTTGCTCGAAGAAAGGGTGGAGCTTCACCGTGGCGCCGACATTCAGCGTCCCACTGTTGCCGCGACCATCCTGGATCTAATGCTGTGCCTTAACTACACCAGCCTAAAATGGTAAATGTACACTGTTGCTGGAAACATTGACACAGATCAAATATAAAGTATCTTGCTTGTCAGACAGTTTCAAGGGCTTCAGCTGTGAAATGACTCACACACAAACAGCAGATGGCGGACAAAACCCGACAATGGCTCTATGTACCGAACAGTCCGTGAACACAGTGATGGAGCATAACGTCTAGGATACACAGTTAGAAACTTCCCATTTACCAAGTGGATTTTTTTTTTATTTAATGCGACTTCACGATTCTTATAATTTCTTGTGTTTAAGCAGAATGGCAGTCAGGGAACTTTATCACAGGACCAATTTCTATGTGATAGTCAATTCACACCGATGCTCTCATTGATTGTGCAACCCATCGGAATGAGGCCGAAGTGTCAGCTTGTTCACCCGCTGATAGAGAATATCAGCTGGGTTCAGACCATGTTGAGGCAGATTCCTTTCAGCCTCCTGATGGTGAGTTACTGCGAATACCAATCCGGGGTGCATGAGGCACTATGTCCAGAGACTGAACAAAACGTCCCACATCCTCACAGACTGTACAGGGAGCAAATGTCATTTGAGACTCTATCAGAGGAGTTGTGTGCGCAGACTGTGTTTCACCAGGGGAGCAGCTGCAACAGAAGCTGGGATGTTCTTAGAGCAGAGAAGATTAAAGGGAGATTTCATCGAATTCAAAATTATAAGGGGTTTTGATCGAGTCAATAGGAGAAAATGTTTCCACTGGCAAGGGGGTCAGTGACCAGAGGATACAGATCGAAGGTAATTAGCGAAAGAACCAGAGGGTACGATGAGAATTTATTTTATGCAGCAACTTGTTATGTTCTGGAATGTACTCCCTGAAAGGTGGAGGCAGATTTAACAGTGACTTTCAAAAGGAAATTAGATACATACTTGTGAAGGATAAATATGCAGTAAGTTAGTGAGACTCACTGAATAGCTCTTTCAAAAGAGCTGGTATAAACACGATGGGCCAAATGGTTTCTTTCTGTGCCATAAGATTCCATCGTTTTATAATCCTGTTCAGTTCAAAAGGAACCACTAAAAATCTATTTCAGCTGCAACAGACATCCCCCCTCCATTGAGCTCAGGTGAACCATGCTGCCAATCATTTCTCCTTAAATATTTTTCATGCACTGATGTACGCTACACAAACTTTCAGCATATTGAACCAAACAGCTCCTATTCTCAAACCATCTTCACTTGGACATATATCATCATTACTGATCCTGGAATCCCTTGCACCATTGTGCAGCCCCATCACTACAGGGGCTGCGCCGGATCAAGACTCCTTCAGAGATCGGAGTATAAAATCTAGGTTGGCACTTCTGCGAAATACTGTGCTGGATTTTTGGATGAGAAGCTAAACTGATGCCCTAACTGCCCTCTCAGGGAGATGGAAAAGATCACATAGCACTATTCCAAGGAAAGCAGCTCTGCCTGGTGACCTGGCCAGTATTTACCTCACAACAAAACACCTGAAACAGATCATCTGGGTCATTATCTCATTGCTATCTGTGGGAGCTTGCTGCACACAAATTTGTTGCTGCATTTTGTATACTACAAAAGTACTTAATTGACTGTAAAGCACTTTGGGGACATCTTGAGATTGTGAGATTGTAAGATCTAAGAAGTTCCAACTGGTTGTTCTTCAACTGTATATTGTAAATTTGATCTGGTAAGATAGTGGAATTGAGATGGATTTGACCAGTCACTCGTTAGACCAGCTCAAATGAAGTGCCCGTCTTAGTCCCAACCTGAAGTTGGTGGAGGGTCAATCGGCCCTCTTGTAAAGGGAGCTGATCATGCAGGAAGGTAGGCAGAAATGTTTGGAAATTGAGGTCAAGACTACAGGTGAGCCCCTGGGTTCACGCCCCATGAGAAATGGCAGATGGAGTTTAATCTGGACAAATGTGAGGTAATGCATTTTGGAAGGTCTAATGCAGGTGGGAGGTATACAGTAAATGGCAGAACCCTTAGGAGTATTGACAGGCAGAGAGATCTGGGCGTACAGGTCCACAGGACACTGAAAGTGGCAACGCAGGTGGATAAGGTAGTCAAGAAGGCATACGGCATGCTTGCCTTCATCGGTCGGGGCATAGAGTATAAAAATTGGCAAGTCATGCTGCAGCTGTACAGAACCTTAGTTAGGCAACACTTGGAATATTGCGTACAATTCTGGTCGCCACACTACCAGAAGGACGTGGAGGCTTTGGAGAGGGTACAGAAGAGGTTTACCAGGATGTTGCCTGGTCTGGAGGGCATTAGCTATGAGGAGAGGTTGGATAAACGTGGATTGTTTTCACTGGAATGACGGAGGTGGAGGGGCAACATGATAGAGGTTTACAAAGTTAGTGGCATGGACAGAGTGGATTGTCAGAAGCTTTTTCCCAGGGTGGAAGAGGCAGTTACTAGGGGACATAGGTTAAAAGTGAGAGGGGAAAAGTTTAGAGGGGATAAGTTTAGAGGGGATGTGCGAAGCAAGTTTTTTTTTTTACACAGAGGGTGCTGACTGCCTGGAACTTGCTGCCGGGGAAGGTGGTGAAAGCAGGTACGTCAGCGACGTTTAACAGTCATCTTGACAAATACTGAATAGGATGGGAATAGAGGGATACGGACCCCGGAAGTGCAGAAGGTTTTAGTTTAGACAGGCATCAAGATTGGCGCAGCCTTGGAGGGACGAATGGCCAGTTCCTGTGCTGTACTTCCTTTGTTCTTTGAGGTCTTGTTTGAAAACGACCTTTGCAGGAAGTCACATGCCTTAAGCTCAATGAACAACACAAACCTTGGTGACTAGGGGAGATGTTTACAGAGAAGTGAGATGCCATGATTTATGAGGGTCAGTAGCTTCTGACTTGCTGTTTGGTTTTACTTCTGAGATATTGTTTTGGTTCAGTTCGGTTGTGGACTGTGTTTGAAAGCAGTTGGAGATCAACCTGCCAAGAGAGAAACACCTAGCTTGTCTCCTTCCTCTTGTCTCTGTGAAATGCCACATTTCTCCTGAGCAGCTCTTGGAAAGCTTACCAGATTAATTGTTGACGCCGCCTGAAAAGATCATAGTGACTGTCTATGTGTACTCGGATGCCAGACTGTATGCCATTTTGAGACACAACATATCTCAGCTGTTTTCTTCAAGAATTAACAAGTATTTAGCCACAGTATTCCTTTTTTTTTTGTAAAAGAGCTCTGCAGAGCAAATCTCTATTGATCTGTTAACTGGTGTGTTTATGTGGGTTAGGGTCTTAGGTATAAAGGAAACTTTGATATTTCAATGTGTTAATGCTTTGCCTGCTTTAATTCGTTACTGGATAAGTCTGGTTTTACAACAAACTGATAATTTTGTTGTTTATTAAAGAAACCTGGTTGGTGTATTTTATTCGGGGGTAGAGTAGAGTATATGATTGACCATATCGGTAACTGGGTAAACATTAAAATATATGTTGTGACCTGTGTAGAAGTGGAACTAGCAAAGACAGTGCACTTCTCCTACACCACACAAGTGCCCACTCTTCCTGCATGTGGTGAAAATTTTCTGCCCAAGTGCCATGGCTTCGTAGAAGAAGCCAGAGAGAGGATCAAAATGCCAATCTCTGAACAGATCTGAGTGATCTATCATTTGCATCTCTTCTGATCATTTGACAAGGTTTGATAATCAAGAACAGAGAAACTCTTAAAAATGACTGGCCCCAGCGACTTCACCTTCACTGAAAGAAAAATTTGCATTTATATAGCGCCTTTCACAACCTCGGTACATCCCAAAACATTTTACAGCCAATGAAGTACCTTTGAAGTGTAGTCACTGTCGTAATGTCGGAAACACAACAGCCGAGCTGTTTCAGTGGTGTTGGTTGAGGGTTGAATATAGGCCAGGACAAAAAGGAGGGCTCCACTTTGAAATTGTGGCAGGGGAGCTTTTATGGCTACCTGGTAAGTCAGTCAGGGCCAGCCCAGATTTTGTGCTCAAGTCTCCAAAGTGGGACTTGAACCCATGACCTTATGAGTCACATGTGAGAATGCTACCACTGCGAAACAACCGAAGAGGAAGGTCAAAATTTAACTTTCTAATTGCCCAAAATGAGGATGATTCAAAAGGGGTTTTGATGGCTCTGTGTCACATGTCACCTGAACCCTTCAATTTGATTATTTCTCTGTGATCATTTCAAAGGTAGCTGTAATCTCTGTGATCCCACTGCTTTTCAGTAAGTCGGTTATAACACCCTCTCCTGCAGACTTGCGAGCAGCCATTGTTAATGTTTGATTCTGAGCTCTTACCTCCTTCCTTAAAGTTAGATCTCCCCTCCCCACTCCGTGTTTCCCTCCTCTCCTGAAAGTGCTGCCTCTCATAGAGATACATGTCCATACAGTCCATAGAATGAACAGCTCTCTGCTATTTCATCCAATTATCCACTCTTCAAGTATAAGTCTTCACAATGAGTTTCCAACAGGTTACACAAGTGCAGAGAAAACTACAGCAGGATATGTTCCTTCCCTCACCTGACTTGCACTTCTTTCCAGCAAGAAAGAAATCAGATGTGGGATTATTGGCTGATTTTCTCTTCCTGGCCTGGGAACATTGAAGCACAATCGAACTCCTTTCACCAGTGAACTGACTCAATCAGATAAGTCAACATTGACCTGAGATAAGACCTGGTGAACGCAGAAGCCCACGAAACAGCACACTTGCCCAATGAGCTCCCGGGCAATATTTTCTCTTTGCTATTGATTTCCTGAGGTCAAGAATGAGGATTAGGGTTAAACAACAAATCTAATAACACACACCCAAGCTCAGCGTTGTCCAAGAATGTCACCATGGCCAAGTGCTGCTGGAATGTGCTCTCTCCCCCTCTCAACATAAGAATTACAAATTCCAACATGCAAAGAAACCTGGAGTCCAAGATTCAGGGAGATTCCTTTGCTCCAGAATCCCAGAAAATATTCTTAGAACAAATGAAGTTTGCTGTAAATTTTCTTTAAATTCTCACCCCTACGTTTTCCAACAGTAATTCATTGCTGTGCATAGCTGCCATTAATCACACTTGAACATCAAACAATATCTTTGGCTTCCTTTATCTGTAGGGCAGTCCTCAACACACTATATTTTCAAAGTTCTCTACTGGTGATTAAAAATAATTGCTGCTGGCCTTGTCATTTTGCTTTCGGCTCAACGTGTCAGATCTCAGACAATAACATGATTCATAAGGGTGCTCTTGTGTCAGGATGACTTCATCGCATACAGACAATAACAATGTTAAGATTTCTAATCAGTATTAGGTTACGGTAACACCTTATAATCAAAGCTTTCTTCCCCCTTGACGTGACACTAATTGTATTGCTGCGCTTTGTCTCAAGTCAATGATAACTAAAAATAAATACCTCTGTCACAAACCTCCCTATTGCTCTGCTAATTTAACCATAACTGCTCCTCCTAAACCCAAAGTAACCTTTCCTAGAGTTGGTACTACTCTCAGTTCTGAGCCAGAACATTATGGGATGAAGCCCCACTCCTGGATTTAAGCACATTGTCTTGGCTGACATTTCAGTGTAGACTAAGGGAGTGGTGTACTGGAGGAGGTGGCACATTTCAGCCAGTGATGTTAAATTGAGGTCCCTGCTTGATCAGATGGACAAAAAACATTCCATGGCGGTATTCAAAGAGCAGGAAGCGTCCTCTGTCTGGTCAATATTCCTCCCTCAAAAACATCACCGAAAAGAGAGTTTCTGATCATCATTTTGCTGTTTGTGATACCTGACTGTATGCAAGTTATTTGCCGACCTAACAAGAGTGACTGAGCTTCACACACATAGTGTATGCAGTGTTCCTGATGCTAAGGCACTAAACAAATGTAAATTCCATCATGTTAATCTTCCTCTCTGAAGACTCACCATTTTGAAATCAAGACATGTCATCCTAACTCATTTTCAGGATATCAAAAAATTGCAACTCCTAACTTCATTCGGTCTTCACCTCTGAGAATTCACTGGTTTAAAAAGCAAGCTTGGTGTCACAGGACGACCTCTTGTCTATGTACATCCTCTTTTCAACCTTGATGGTGTCCTGCACCATGAGCCTTGTCCCTTGACTAAGTTTTCTCAAATAAAAATACAACCAACTGCAACTTTATCTGACATGTACACAGAACACAAGAAGCTGATCCCACTCAAACCTGACCATGGTATCTTGCTCTGTGTCCTTGCACTAGATGCCCACACTGCAAGCTTTACCTTAGGCTGCCTGGTGGCATGTGATGAGCATGGCTCTTGCAGATTACCTCTTTTATCTTCCATGTCCTCCTCTACAGGCAGTCAACCCTCTTACAATTTTTCTCATAGGGACCAGTGAGTGATAGATTGGTGCAGCACAGATGTTGCAGCCTCAGCAGCACTATAAGAGGAAACCAGAAATTTGCTGAAACATAGAACATAGAAGGTCGTTCCTCAGCACTGTCAGCTCAGGAATCAGACGTTATTAGAGTGGGTTCAGGTTGACTGTGAACCATATCAGTAAAGACCCATCACATTAGAGGGTACCAGATAAACAAGTACTATTCTACTGTAGGTTTAGCACCAAATTGTATGCCAGTCAGCTTCGTGCTCATGCTTTTCAACTCCTGCACTTAAAGATAAGAAGGGAACTGTAACCTTTTGCACATTTTGAAGAAAATCCTAAATTATCAAGACAGTAACAGAAAATCAGTTATCTTTATTCAAATGTGAAAAAGGCAAATTTCACTGGACTAAGAGAGCATCACAAATGCAGCTACTGATAAATATTTAATTCACCCTTGTGAGCACTTTGCTGCTGCTTTTTCCATCATTCTGCTTGACTGCATTCCACAATCTTTCAAAGTCTTGCTAAGGTGTGCTGTACAATGAAGACATTGATGCATAAAGCTCAGAAGTGGAGTGCTGCTTTCGAGAGCAATACTAAACTCATTGGCCTAGCATTCCAGCACACCAGTTGCCAACATGATTCGCTCTCACCTCATGCAGGTGGCTTTATTCAGATAAATTCCATCTGCAACAGGGGAGACTCGCAATATTAAGGCGGCAGCATTTCTTCCCTTTCTTGTAGCACCAGAGTCACGACAATGAATGGGGGAGGTGGACCGGTGTAGTAGTGAGACAGGATATTGAGCCCGCCTATTTGCAAAATGACCATCCGTTGAAGTGTTATGTTGCAAATTGCTGCCAAAACTGAGTGTTTAATTCAGATAGTTGGGATTTGCAGTGCAGGGTTCAAAGCTCTGGCACATTTACAATCGAGGAATGAGCATACATCGAACAAAAATAAGAATCACATCAATGAGAATGCACTTTTGAAAAAAGCCCAATATTTAAAATTTGATCCCAGATGTTGCCCCATACTCTTGCAAGAATCCCAACTGGAGGAGTAAAGAGCAAAAACTCATGCGCCACTCAACAGAAATGTTTGTGTTGCGTATGTTTATATGAAACTTTGACCTCCCTACTGTTGGCAAACAGAGAACATTAATGGATCAAACTCTACCTTTAACCTTGACATAAAACACAGTCTTAAAAAAACAATGGAGCAGCAGCAAATTCTCCACATTTCTGTGGTGAGCACAAGTCATCTGTGTTTTATTAGAGAAAAAAACCTTGCAAGAAAAATAAATATGCTGGTACATGATAATTAGTCAGAACGTGTCACAGCAAGGAGCAATTTATTCATCTTTTGGACACGAGATAAGGGTTTGGGCTGCGTCTTGCTGTTGCACATGCCTCCAATAAAATAGATAAAAGGAACAAACGTGATTATCACTGGAACATTTTGAATTGTACTCGCCCTTGTGGTAATTTTGCTTCAGAGCTGTGCAGAAATTGAGGGCAACATGCTGATTTAAGGACCTATTCAAGAATGACAGGCTTCTTCCAGTGGCCTTTGTACCTGTGGTTGCTTGGTCAACATTGTTTAGATTTCAATCCATTTTTCACATTTCTTTATCTCTTGCCAGACTTCAGGGCTGTTATGTCAATTGATTGCTGGGACCTGCCTGCTCAGCGCAAGCAGAGAGGGTTTTGTTTTTTTTAAATTGAGCAACTAAGGTGAAGGGCCAAGCCAAGAGTGCAAGATAACAGCAAGGCTAAAAGCAGATTAAAATAAGTCTGAAAGTGAAGGACGCTCAAGAAAGCCTGCAGTATGGAGGAGGAAGGAAGGACTGAGATAGGTGACAGGATCCAATTCTGAGGACTTAATAAAGAACAAATTTGAATACGAGACTTGATTCCAACATCATCAACTGGTATTTCTAAAGCATCTTTAACGTAATAAAATATTCCAAGGTGCTTCGAAGGAGTGTTATAAAGCCAAATAAGGAGATATCTGGTAGATGATCAAAAGTTTGGTCAAAGAAATAGATTTTAAGGAGTGTCTTAAAAGGAGGGGAGAGAAGCAGAAAGGCGGAGAGGTTCAGGAAGGGAATTCTAGAGCTTAGAGTCATCGTCATTGATGGCACAGAAGCTTAGGTCCCAAGCTGACAATGGTGGAGTGATTTAATTTAGGGGTGCTCAAGAGGCCAGAATTTGAGGAATACATAGATCTTGCAAGATTGTAGGGCTGGAGGAGATTACGAGACAGGGAGGGGGAAAAGCCATGGAAGGATTTGAAAACAGAGATGAGAATTTTAAAATCGAGGTGTTGCTTAACCGGAACCAATGTAACTCAGCAAGCACAGGCATGATGGGTGAACGGGACTTAATAACAGTAAGGACGTGGGCAGCAGAATTTAGGAGGACCTCAAGTTTACAGAGGGTAGAATGCAGGAGGCTAGCCAGGGGTACACTGAAATAGAGGGACAGCGCTGGGAAGAATGACTAAAACAATGTTGTCATACCTAAGTAACTAAGGAAAAGATTTAGAGTGCAGTGATGATAGTTGTCCATCAGTAAAATTGAGAGGTAAAGTTGTGCGAGAGGCAGTAAAGGCTGGAAGATAGAAAGATTGCCAAGGTACAGAATCTTGCAATTTACACTCCAGAATCCAACCACCTTTGCCTCCCCACCCTAGAAGAAAAAAAACAATTTTTCTACATTAGATCTTCAAAGGCTAATTTTTGCTCGCGTCCAATCATCATTTTATCCCATGTATTACCACCTGTATGACTAAATGTCACTAGATTCATGCTTTTTAAAATGCACTCAAATGCAGTGGTATTCTCAGCAATGCTATCTATTGGTGATGTAACTAGCCAGTGTTCTTCTCTATTTCTTTCCTTTCTCCCACCCAAAATGCAAATATCCCATCTAACATACCATTCCCATTTTCCATATAACTCATGGTGTTCGAGCTCAAACTCTGAACTCCTTCCCTCCTCAGTCTTGATTTCATTCTACCGTGCTACAAGTGTTTTAAAATTTACCAAGCTCACATCCTCTAAATGACTTTGTTTTCAGATTCCACCATGGAATTGAGAACTTAGCAGGAGCTACAGCTGGATACTGGAGCACTGATTATAATTGTGCAGTAGAATAGGCAGCCCCATAATGCAGCAAGGTTGATATTTGATTATACTTCCACAGCATGAAAGGCCTTGGCCCAGGCAGACACTTCCTTTCAAGGAGAATCTGAACCAGAATCAGCCAGGGCTGTTGCACACCTCTCGTAGTTGGATATACACAGACTGGCTGCACTCTCTGTGTTCCAGAGGAAGACCAAACCAGAGCAACAATGGGTTGTTGCTACACGATCTGGCAAAGGGCAAAGTATTAATGTTAAGGTCTTTCAGCATCTTTAAATCCTGAAGATGCTTCGGCCCAAAAAAATCGCTGACCTGCCATTTTATCCAGTGAATAATGTACAGGCCCTGGTGGGATAAAAAGACTTAATAATCATTCTGAACAATGGTACAGCAAGCTTACCGATATCATCCTTTTAACTGCACCATGACCAAGCGTTCATCACGGGCATGACCAGTTAAGCTAAGCATAAAAAAACAGTGACAGCAAAAAACAAACTGCAAATCAACATTGCTTGATATATTCAGAAGTCAAACACATCACCGAGGCTTGATGTCCATTATACTTATAGAAACCTTGTAATTTTTTTTCAATTCGTTCATGGGATGTGGGTGTCATTGGCTAGGCCAGCATTTATTACCCATCCCTAATTGTCTGCTCCCACGAGCCAACCTGAAGTTTTTGGAAAGGAAATGATCATTGGAAAAAGGCAAATTGTTTCACATACTAATGCTGGGCTGCTTGCTGTATCTCCCATATATTGCTGGGCATTTTTTATTCTATAAGAGCACAACTTGCACAATCTTCGAATCTGGTGTCCAATGCTTTTTACCTAGCAGTTGGCTTGCATCAATTACTGGAATGTTTGAAGTAATACCGCTTTATTTCAAACATGTGACAGATTGAACTATTCATCTAAATTGTTTGATTTCGTGAAATGATGCAGAACACCCTGGATATTCTCTACTCTTCCCTCACCCAGTCATAAACCCTTAATCCAAGTGCTCTTAAGTAAAACAGGTCAGTGTGGCGACCTGATGACTTAGTCAACCCCAAACTTAAACCAGTCTGCAACAGTCCCCAAATTCATTGACTGACTGATCCAGAGTCTGAGCTGCCCAGTACAGTTTGAGGCTGGGCTTCTATGTACAGCCAAGAAATGCTGCTCCTTCATATTTCAGATGGACTTTTAGAAGCAAATATATGACAACAACAATGAATGAACAACTTTTAATGGTGTAGATCTAGCTAGCAGTTGGGATATAATTATACTAATAGTGGAGCATGGCATATGCAAAAGGATCGATTGTGTCCAGTGGGACTATTTCTCATATTTATGATCTGCACCAAATGCCAATGGAACAGCATATGGATTTAAATGCATGCTAACACTGCCCTGTTGCTTAAAACTCAATATTTCAATTCAGCAGAAGATGGCTTTGCCTGAAATCAGATTCGACACCTTCAGTTCTGTTCAATGGACATACAACTTGCTTGGATAAAGCATTCTTAAATGAACATAAACAAGAAACGGAGATTGAAAATTCAAATAAAACTTGAATAAACCCCAACAGAACTTCAGATTATTAACCCAATGTAACGGCCCACACCACCCATTCCTGTCCTGTGAATTGCCCCACTTTGAATTTCAGCCGAACCATCCACCTTATTTATCAATCTTATAAACCTGATATGCACTTGCTCCCTTGAAGATGACTGCAACAGTCGTACCGTGTTGAGTTAATTTGCAGAAAAACCATACAAACCAATGCAACAAGTGTGGGCTCAGATTAGCCAGACATTGATAGAGTGAATCTGTCCATTGTGGAGAGTCCGGCAGCTGTTCAATAAATGCACACACTTATTTTCTACAGGCAGAAGCTATATAAACAGCTTTGGTGAATGATTTAAGTCATACGGTTTGCCACAAGCCTTCATCAGTCCAGCATAAAAGGTTACATCTGAATCAGTAACTTGCCCTTCTCCTTCGGATCCTGCTGGGCATTTGCAGCCTCTCATGTTTTTATTTCAGATTTCCAACATTCAAAGTCTTCTTTTTATGTCTAAGCAACGGTGGGACTTTTGAGAGTTTCTGGCTGCAACATAGTTCATGAGGCTATCAGATGAGCAAACCTCAAAAAATTGGTCAACACAAAAACTTACATTTATGTAGCACCTTTAATGTCGTAACATGCCTCAAAATACTCAACGGGAGTGGTATCAAACAAAACTTGACACTGAGCCAAGGGAGGTGACGAGAAGCTTGGTGAAAGTAGTAGGTTTTAGAGGAGCATCTTAAATGAGAGGTGGAGAGGATTAAGGAGGGAGTTCCAGATTTTAAGGCTGGATGGCTGAAGGCAGAGATTGGTGTCTTAAATTAACCATGTAATCTCCCTTTTGTGAAGATCACATGGGTAAGTTAAATCTTCACATCAACTTGGAAAGCCCACTATTGCACTGGAGCTCATGGCTATCTGACAACATCTACCACAATGGTCCTCAGAAGACTGCAGTGATCATTATTCTGGAGACAGGATGAGGTGCCTACCAGAGCAGTTATCCCCAAGGTTCTTCGATCGATCACATCCTCAGCCTGAAATGGTCACAAGGGAGCTGTGGTGCTCCAAGTTTAAACAACAGCAATATTCCCAGAGGAATTCTGTGCATAGGGAAACTAAAACTTTGAAGGGACTATTTTCCAAATCACAATTATTGCATTAAATTACCAATAACGAGTCAGAATTCTTAAATAAAAACAAGAAATGCTGGAAATACTCAGGTCTGGCAGCATCTGTGGAGAGAGAAGCAGAGTTAATGTTTTAGGTCAGAACTGAAGAAGGGTCACTGACCTGAAACGTTAACTCTGCTTCTCTCTCCACAGATGCTGCCAGACCTGCTGAGTATTTCCAGCATTTCTTGTTTTTATTTCAGATTTTCAGCATCTGCAGTGTTTTGCTTGTATTTGAATCAGAATTCTTGCTCTGAAGATTTTGTGCACCGATGATTTGAAAAAGCACAGATGAGGGCAGAAAATTGGAATAGGACTGAATGGCCACCTTTCGCTCTCCATTTTCTAACAGACCTCTTCCTGGAAAAGGATCCCAAATATGCATTATGCCAATCACAAAGATTTGGCTGGAGGAACATATTTAGCAAAATTAAAACAATCAAGTATGCATGACAATTGATATACTTGCCTTCAAACAGGGACTGAGAGGTCCTGGCAGACAGTCCCAAGTTTCTGGGGTGATGAACGAATGACACAAGCACAGGTTTGGAATGCCATTCCAGATGTGGTTCCATACAGATGTAGAGTTATGAGTGAACAAGAAGCTCCTGTTAACAACTGAAGGCTAATAAGGGAATTGGCATGCCAGGTGTTTAGTATGCTGTACACACAAACTGTATTTTATACATCATTGCTCCTAATCACACGTCTGAACAAAGATTCACTGATTTTTGAACACTTTGCTGAATTAAGTTGCAACTATGAGTTGTTCCAGTAAATTCAGTTGATGAATAATGCATCTCATGAAAATTTAGGCTCAACTTTAATTTGCTGTCAAATTGTGCCTCGGTTGAAGATAAACTGTAATTTCAACAAGTGCTCCAGAAGGAAATTTCATGGCAGGGCAATATATTCAATATGAATCAGCACTCATTGGTGGGCTAAACACTTTTACTTATTTTCCAGGAGCTGAGCGAGGCAGTTGCCAGCCACAGCTCAGTGGGCAGTACTCCTCCTTCGACATTAGAAGGCTGTAGGTTCAAATCCCACTCCAGGGACTTGAATACAAGTCGAAATTGGCACTCGAATACAGTACAAAGTGAAGGCTGCACTGTCAGAAGGTGCTGACTTTTTCATGAAATGTTAAATTGAGGCCACATCTGCTCTCTCCAATGGATGTTAAAGATCCCATGGTAATATTTTGAAGAAGAGCAAGAGTGTTATCCCCAGTGTCCTGGTAAAGATTTATCCCTCAAGCAACAGCACAAGAAACAGATTATTTGGTTATCATGTTGCTTTTTATGGGACCCGGCTGTGCACAAATTGGCTGCTTAACCTTTTCCATTGCAACAGTGACTACACTTCAAAAGCTTTTCATTGGTTGTGAAGCACTTTGGGACGTCCTCAGGTCAGATAAAGTGTTTTATAAAAGCAAGTCTTTAATTCTTTTGCAGAAGGGGGAACAAAAAGGAATAAGGTCAGAAATTGCAACAAATGATTTGATAGCTTTGAATCAATTTGAAAATAACATAACCTCAAACCAACAATAAAATGTAAATTGGAAATTTCCTTCGAAAATGACATTCTCCTTTGAACATGGTGATTGCTCAGCCAACCATTTGAACACTTCTGGCTGTCGTTGGAAATAGAGATGCTAAGGTCACTCCAACTCACTTATTTCAAACATTTCTTGAGAACTATTGTTGAATCCTGCTGAAGAGAGATCAGCTTGTTCTATGAAGTACTGCACTGTTTTTCCCACACAGTGAGAAGTAAAGCCTTAGCATCAAATCTTAGCTCTCAACAAAGGGCAGATTGAATTTCATAGTACCACAAAAAAAAATTAAACTTCTCAGATTTCTCCCTCTTGGTCAAGTCAAAATACGACAGTCACCTACTGTTGGCATTACGTCCAATTCTAGATCCTAGCATAAAGAAAGCTTTGCTCCTCAATGGTAAGGCTTTGTAAAGATAAAGGCTCCAGGTGAGCACGATCAGCCAGTGCAACTCATTAGCAAATACCTGCACTATTAAAGGGGCAGAATTATGCTGCAGTCAGGTAATTCAACCAATACCTCCAAAAAAAAATGTAATCTTCAAATGCAACAAAAAAATATCAGGGACATGTCAAATATGTTGGGAGGCACCAGAACAGGGTTATTCATTTAGGGATCTCAGAAAGGAGGAATTCTAAGAGCAAAAGAAATCTTGCCTGAATTTAGGTCTCCTTTTAACTCACGCAAGAATAAAAGGTGTGGCCATAACAGAAAGCTTTATGCAGATGACACAGTCATAGATACACTGTGGGCACATTTTTCTTCTGATATGGTGCTATTTTGCTTTCTATCTGCTTTTTCCCCCTGCTTCTTTACATTCTTTGCATCATTCACAATGTACCCAAAGGTGGTGGGAAGGTTACACTATAGCCTTGCACATGAACAAATTTTCATTTTTATAGCTCCTCACCACCAATGAAGTACAACCAATGAAGAAATTTTGATGCGTAGTCACTGTTATAATGTAGGGAATGTGACAACCAATTTTCACACAGTAATGAGGAAATGACCAGATGATCACTTGCTTGTCCAACACCCTGTAGTGGATCAGCAGAAATTTCCTCCAACTAAATATTGGGAAGACTGAAGCTATTGTCTTCGGCCCCTGTTATAAACACTGTACCCTAGTCACCAACCCCATCCCTCTGCCTCATAATTGTGAGGCTGAACCAGACTGCTAGCAACCTTGGTGTCATATTTGGCTACGAGATGACCACATAACTGCACACTCATTAAGTCTGTCCATTTCCACCTCCATAACATTGCCAGATTCCCGCCATGCCTCAACTCAACCGCTGCTGAAACCCTCACCCATGCCTTGATTACCTCTAGAATTAACTACTCCAACCCACTCCTGATCAGCCTCCTCCTTTCTACCCTCTGTAAACATGAGGTTATCCAAAACTCTGCTGCCCATTTCCTAAATCGCACCAAGTACCATTCACCTATCACCATGCACATTGAACTACATGGGCTCCTGGTGAAACAATACCTCAACTTTAAAATTCTCATCCATGGTTCCAAATTCCTCCATGCCCTCTCCATCTCCCCCAGCCCTACAACATTCATATCTGCACACAGGCAATTCTGGCCTCCTGAACTTCCACTATTTTAATCATTCCAGCACCAGCAGTCATGCCTTCACCAACAAGGCCCTCAAGCTCTGGAAGCACAGTGGCGCAGTGGTTAGCACCGCGACCTCACAGCTCCAGCGACCCGCGTTCAATTCTGGGTACTGCCTGTGTGGAGTTTGCAAGTTCTCCCTGTGTCTGCGTGGGTTTCCTCTGGGTGCTCCAGTTTCCTCCCACATGCCAAAGACTTGCAGGTTGATAGGTAAATTGGCCACTGTAAATTGCCCCTAGTGTAGGTAGGTGGTAGGAGAATGGTGGGGACGTGGTAGGGAATAGGGGATGAATGTAGGATTAGTATAAATGGGTGGTTGTTGGTCCGCACAAACTCAGTGGGCCGAAGGGCCTGTTTCAGTGCTGTATCTCTATGACTCTCTATGACTAATTCTCTCACTAAACCTCCTGACCTCTTCCCTTCTTCAAGATGCACCTTAAAAACTACATCTTTGACCAAGCAGTTAGTCATCGGTCGCGTGAGTAGCTCAGTTTCAAATTTTTGTTATGTTTCTGTCAAGCGCCTTGGAGCAGTTTACATTAAAGGCATCTAAAATATAAGCTGTTGTTGTAGTGATGTTGCATGAGTGATGAACATTGGCCAAGACACCAAGGAGAACCCACCTCCTCCTCTTTGAATAGTGCCATGGGATCTTTTATGTACAAGTTGGAGGACAGACAAGGCCTTTGGCATTACAGCACTCTCAGTACTGCACTGCAGTGGCAGCTGAGACTGCGTACTCAGGTCCCTGGAGTGGGACTGGCACCCACAACCTGTTGACTCAGAGCTGAAAGTGAGACCCGCTAAGTCACAGTTGACAACTGTCACATTACTGGTCTGTACGGACCAGTTTTATTTTGGCAAAAAAAAACTTAAGCAGCTTGATCACTGAGGAGGGACCACTCTTGTCCTGATGGATTCTGCCATCGATGCACAAAGTTAGATCAAACTCTCTCTCCACAAAATTCATAATTCCTGAATTTCAGGGGAGCTACAGAAAGTTGCCAAATCAAATGAAGAAGTTACCATCCCTTCAAGATTGGTAAGGTTTTTTTCTTGTGCAAATTTTGACAAACTCCTGCTTCTTATATCTTTTCAGATCCATTACATTTGGGAGCATGGGGTCATGAAATAGTTGAGGATCTCTGTCAATCACTAAGTATCTCTTTTGGGCCTCTCACAACGCATTCCAACCTCATGCAAGCATCATCCATGTACAGTCAAATTTAAAGAGAAATGCAGATGCATTTAACAATTTGCATATATTTACTAAATTGAGAAAGGAACACAGCAACGTTAGAAGTGTTCCTTCTCCCATGACTAGGATTCTCCTGAATGGGTCAGTTCCCGCTATAGAAATTCTCCATCTTTCTTTCTCTTCATTCCATGCAATGTTTAATGTCCAGCTGAATAGATAGGAGGGGGCTGGTACAAACATGTTCCAAACACACGAGAATTCAAATGATTCAGGAAACTAAAAATACCATTTTGAAATCGGGCAGTGAACAGCAGAAAATTGCAAACATTAAATTAGCTTTCGTCATAAGCTACCGTACACACCTCCTCCCCTCCCAACCCTTCAATCTTCAAAGTGTTGTTTGGGAGACATCCACTATCAAACACCTTCCGAAAGCACTAACTTGTAGAACCATTTTATTTATTTTATTCAGTAAAGATAGAAATCAAAAAACAATTAACAAGCAAATGAACTTGTATCAAAGGACAGGTTTTAAAAACCAGCACATCTGACTCCAGCATACAGTAATAAAATAGAATAAAAACATCTTAAGAGACAGGCACACAATATAAACAATGAGGTTCTTTTGCGTTATGGTAGGTTTCAGAAGGTACTGCACTAATTTCACCCAAGTCACAGAACAATTGTCGAAGATCTGAGAGGAGTGTTTTTCATACACAATACAGTTATTCTGCTTAAGAATCAAACTCAATGCCAATTACATCGTATAAATATGTACAGTTTTGCATACTTTTAATATAGGCTTCGTTCATTTAATTCTTCTTTTAAAAGCCTCAAAGCTTCATCTGACTTTTGCCTTGCCTGTGCAGTAGTACCACCAGATCAGGACTTCAAAACACAGCTGCATGCAAGAAAGTTGCTCCCCTATTTTACACTGGTTTTCATAAAAATTCCTAGAAATCTAGTCACATTAACTTAATGGATATAAAAAAATGCAACTAGCACACCTGGCTTGGTTGTGTAACTGAAATTTAAGTACTGTCTGCTTAGCATATTAATATTCGTGAAGGTCACCCTTTCATTGAAGCAAAATCAACTAGCTTGCAGTGTGGCTTATTTAAGGTACAGTAACTGTTTTCTTCAGTATAAAAAGCTGTGTACCCTACAAACCAGGTCAATGCAGTAAGCGTTCAAGTCCACTTCTAAAAGTAACCATATGAAATCAATAATTTACCCCATCCCCATGACAAGTCCAATGGATTCTGGTCAGTGCTACTATCCTGAAAATTAGGAAGACACAAAATCAGAACAGAGTCAAGAGTTAGAGATGTTTCAACATTCAGCCCACTGCTAGATCAGAAAAATAATTGTGAAGTTAGCCATTGCTGGACTTAATCCTTCCCAATATTTAAAATCAGAGTGCAGCTCAGACCTGTCAGATGCAGTGAAACTACTTGCATCATTTAACATCACACGTTCCCCTTGTACCTGACCCCACTGTGATGAAATGAGTTGCAAGCTATCTGAATTCTATTACCTTCCTAAATAACAAAGTTTGCCTTTTCTTTTGACTGACTCACTAATGCAGGGCAGAAAACCTTAATAAAAACGTCAACACCATAAAATGCAGCTGAGGTTCATGTTCCACAGCATCCAATGCCATCACTGGCATGTATGGTATTTAATTTTCATTTAAAGACTTCAGCATATTAGAAATGCAAAAAATAAAAGCTTCACATCATTTGACTCTGGATTTAACTACACTTTTCTCACCACCAAAAGAATTAAAAGTAGCGCCAAAAAAATCTCTCGGCCTTACTCATCTGGACTTCGTAAAGTACATCTTTCTTGAAAAATGATGTCTGAAACAATAACCAAACATCAGTTGTGCCATGACATTATTGCTTTATTTTCAGGTGAATTTTTTTCTGTGATAAGGAAGGTGGAAAAGATAGCAGTTTTGGGGAGTGACTTTGGTCTTCTGGCACCCAGGTACATCTCCAAAATGTTCCCAAATGAGGAAATGCACAAATAAGAGGTAGAGTACAGCCTTCTGACACATTAGCCACAAACAAGTTCCCACTACATCCACAGCAATGCAGACATTTCTACATCACATCACCTCTTCCCTCAGGGATAAGTAGCAAATTAAGTTTGTGTTGCAGATCAAATTCCACCCAACTCAAAATTGATAGCTCAAAAACTTTAAATCATTTTTAGAAATATCAAAATTTAAGGCCATTTCTGGAGCCTTGGAAATGTCCAATTTCAGAGGGAAAACATTTGGGGTTTGGACAGCTCAGTGGTCATCTCACAAATATTTGAAAATCCCATCTAAAGCTCAGCACAAACCTTGACTAACGTCAAAATTGACTTCAGAACCTGGATCTATTAAATTTAATGAGATCAGTGTGGTAAAATTCAAGTTTTTTGTGTCAACGCATTTGTTCTTTTAAAAGGTATAACATTTTTGAAAATAAGAGAGAATGTGGGAAAGAGCACACACCAATTGAGTTTAATTGAAAAGTCCTGCAGATTTTTGAAACAAAAATCTCCTGTTGATTTCTGCTGACCCTGCCTGTGGCCTCAGAGTGAGACTGCCCAATTAGTGCCAGTCAGATTACAGGCAGTTTTGTACGATGGACATGTGTCCACTGGGAACTGGCTTGACACCATCCCCCCTCCAGCCTACCCAGCATCCCCTTCACAGTTGCCCTGAGGAGTCCTTCAGTCTGCCAGTCTGAGCTGGATTGAAACCCAGGTTTGTGGAACTGAAAAGGTCAATGTTCTGTTCGTTCTACTCCACTGCACAACTCAAACCCCTTCCATTTTGCGCTCCTGAGGTCACACAAGGTCAGATTTAGTGTCAGACATGATTGACAGACAATTGTCTCAGACTCTGTTCAAATTATTTTCCCGGGATCAAGGTCAGGCTTTGTTCTTCAGATGCACTAACAAGCAGCAAATCTGCTAAGAACAGTCTACACAACACTGAACACAGTTTGGTTTGTGACAATGGACAACCAGCTATTTCTCACATTTTTCTTGTTTGAAAACCAAAACAAAGACAGTAAAACAAAAATTACAATATCAAAACTCTGCAGATCTAGAAGATGACATTAAAATTGTCAAAAACTACGATTTTTGTATTGCAAGTTACAAGAGAAACGCAAATAAGCAAAAATTTAAATGAGCTAATCTTAATGAGCCACCAAGTTCCCTGGGGGATAACCCCAAGTATCAAAAAGCTATAAGTGGTGACAGAGCACTGACAAGTTAGGAACCACTAAGAGTACTGAATGCTCCTTCCTAAGGCTTCTAAAGTGAATTTATGTGGTTGTGTAAATGCGCTTTGGCTCTTTTGATGTCAAAAATTCATTTTTTGTGGGTCTTGCAAACTGCCATTGGAATCCCTGGCTGTTTCAGGCTTGTATATGGTCTAGTGTGGGGGCAGGGTGGGGAGTGAATGGAGACGAGTAGGCACCAGAGGCCAGTGCAGCACCACTCTCCCGAATCTGACTCAGCAATGTAAAAGTACAACCCAAGCTTTTATGTAAGTAATTAAAATTGGAAAAAAATAATCTTTCTTGCAGAAACATTCAACTTTTAATTACACACACACACACAGAAAGAGCAAAAACTTCAGTAGAACACTTATTTCTCTGTTAAACCATCCTTTCCTTGTACTCTCTCCTAATCTACCATCTCAATGATGTAATGCAATAACCCCTTGTGGTTGTATTTGCATTCAGTGAGCATAGCAGTTGTGCATCAGTCAGGAATGCCAACAGTGAAACATTAATTGAGGAAGCTCCTAGAACTTTATTTGGAAAAAATCTGAATCGCTTGCTTTACTAAAAATGAAACCACAAATGGAATCTGCGCCAACACTTTCTCAGAGTTTGGTGACTGAAGAAATCGTTGTAAATTTAATTTTCATGTTTCGAGACGTCCCTTGAACACCACCACAGCTTTGAAGCATGCTCCTACCCAATCTTCAGTCCTCACTTAATCTATTGCGATAAGCCTCCCGGAGAACCCAAAGTTTTCCCTGCTAGTCCAGTCTCGGTTGCATCAGGAGCCATCTCCCACGCTCTCAGCTGGTTTGTCTTCATTTAGTTCACAGCACTTGTAACATTTTTCTTCTTCTTTCCAGCTTTTAACTTATGCTGGGCCACGGGCTCGCTGCTGGTTCAGCTAGTGATTGTCGAAAGGCGATACGGTGCCCAGTCACAGCCTGATCCTGTCCAAAACATCTACACCCAGTTCTATAAGGGACAATGAGCAGAAGCACAAACCAATTTGAACTTCCTGATATCTGGGACATTGGACAATTTCACTGCCCAATTTGCTGTCTCATCTGAGATTAGCCAGCTATCCTGGGTCTTTCTAGTTTTGACAGAAACATCTTAAACCTGGTACTGACCTCTCCTGCCAAACCAAATGGAGGCAGCTCCTTGGAATTAAAAATCAGTACTCTTCAGGTTAACTGCACCACACTGGCACACACTCACTTGTCCCAGTGCACTAGGAAAGAATAACATTTTCAATTAGTGTTGGACAAATATCCAAGGCTTCAGACAGCTATGAACTTGCACTACCAGACAGCATCATGACTGTACAACCAAACACTTCCTTAGACTCTCTTTGGACTTGCAGTGATGTTAATTTATAAATGCTTCTAATTTTTAAAGAAAACATTTCAGAAAAGAAAATTATAATTTGATCACAATAGTTATGGGCTTTCCTCCCACTTAGCCCACACATAGTATACATTATTTGAGGATACAGCAGATTGCAAAGCATCCAACTTTTAAAGTGGCACCAAGGTCCTCAAGAGTTTGTGGAATGATAGTCCAGAGACGAGGTAGGGTACGTGATCGGTGCAGAATCGATACCCAGCAGAAGTGACCCATATCCTTCGGTGCCTTGGTCCCACTAGTAAGCAAAGTAAATGAAATAAATGAGGATATGCCCACTCACAATACCATCCAGCCCCATATAAAAACATCTTTAGCACTCAGAGCAAGGAACATCCATTCCACTAAATGAAATGCTTCTCCGTCTCCAGCACTCAAGTGTCAGCATTGAGTACTGCCAGACCAGAGGCTGCCCAAACCCTACCAATACACATTAACTCCAATTTGATTGGGGTGAGAGGGATCCTTTCCAGGAAACAACATTTTTTTTTATAGTTTTTTAAAAAAACTACAAGCAATTACTCCCACAGTCAGATACAAATTCCAGTGCCTTTTGCACAATCTCAGCAACATTTCTTCACTCCCAACCTTGTTCAACCTTCTTCCCCAGGTCCATCTGCAGCCCTTGGGCTATGGCAATCCAGCTCTTCAAGCTCAGTCACATTTCCACCTAGAACCTAATTACTGCTTTGTTCTGTTTGAACTTTGTGGGTCTAGAGGTTTGGAGAAGACTGTTGCATCACTGAGAGATCGGTTAGGACAAGACTTGTTAGCTTCAGCAACTCAATAGAAATTGAAATCTCAAGTGTGGCCCAAGTCACGATGCGATACATCGAATCAGCAAAGGCAAAAGCTTGAACACCCTTGCCCTATTGCCCAAATGTGACAATCCCATTTCCCCCATGAGCAGTCCATGTAGCCTCACAGATCACCAACTGAGTGCTAAATTAGCCACTGCTACAAAGAACTTGTATTGAGACTGTCCAAGCACAGCTCATGTAGAACTTTTGCAGTCAGGGATGGATGAGAAATTAAAACAAACTCTCCCCATACCCAACCGTGTCTCCAATGAATTTAAGTGAAGATCAGAGAGGTGAAAGAACAGTCAGCTCACCAATTGGACCATCCAGTCCTGACAAACTTCAACAGTTACAGAAATGAGAAGGAAGTTTTTGTTAAGATTGGAAGGTCTGAAAATCGTAATCGAAGAAAACTTTTTGTTCAGTTTTTGACTGTTTGCCCATAGCTGGAAACAGCGACTGGTATTGTGCCGCATAACATGACTTTGGGAAGTTTCTCCCCCAAGGGACCACAATCCTGGTCCTGTCCTACACTGTAAGCCATCAGCTTCTTTTCGAAATATATCCCAAGACTTTCAACGCATATCTTGCTCTCCCTCACTCTACTTCCCCCACCTATCTTCAAACAACTTATTTTGAAAGTTCAAAGCTATACCTCATCAATGCTGCTTCCTCAGTCAACAGGCCAGGGTGTTGCAGATTCACAAAGGCCTTTTAAAGGCCCAGTTTTCCTCCTGGCTTTTAAACCCAGCTCAGATTAAATATATCCTGCCCGTTATGAAAGCCTCCAGTGGAAACATCAGTCAACAAATGTAATTAAGAGACCCCAAAGCTCCAGTATTTCAATTATTAGGTCTTCATTAATAGTTAAAAATCCTCATCCCAATCTCTGCAAGTAGTTGAACTCAAATAATTTCACACTAGGCCGACAACACATTGAAGATGCAGTCCCAATGCCAACAGCTGTTAACTCAAACCTCTGAAACTTGGCAACATAAACATAGAAGACATGCAGTAACAAAATTTCCAAATTCTGGAATGTCCAGGCCATTGAATGGTAAAACTTATCCACATTTTTTAAGACTTGAATTTTTTCTTGAGGGGAAGGAGGGGGCAGTGTTGAAGAGAGGAGAACAGACTTCATGTTAAGTCAAACAAGTAACATGAATTGGTGTCTGAAAGTTCTCTTTCACGTAAAATAATGATCAATACATAGAATGTACTTCTGGGAGAGGTAGATTTGTATGGAGCACAATCGCTGGCTTGGATACTGGGCTGAACGGCCTGTTTTTGTGCTGTAAATACTGTGCAAGACTATAAGATCCCCGAACGGCAGTGAAGTACCAGTTGGAGGCTACAATGGAGGTCTTTCTGAATGGATGGACTAAGATGAGAGGAATAGCCTTCCTCATCGATAATTATCCTGTGAAACTAACAGTCAATATTTCCATGAAGTGAAGAGACAAATCAAAACTGCACATCTACTTTGCTCAAAGTGCGATGCACATCGCCAACCTACAAATCTATAAGGCAATGCTCCTGAAAACAAGGCGTCATCTTTTAATACATTTACTGGATTTTAAAAATGCAATAACTTCATCAGGGAAGCGAACCTCATGGTGCAACTAAATAGAACTGCTCTAAACAGTCACAAAGATTTACTGGTGCTTGTTAAAGCAGGGAAAAGTTCATGTGAATATATTCCCAAATCAAACAATGAAACACATCAGAACGTGGGTTAAATCTGTAAAAAGAAAATCTATAACAGCAGATATAATCACAGCCATCAAGAAAATAGACTGGACAGAATTAACAGTGGTAGAGTGAGTCACTGCAATGTATTACAACCAAATATCGTAGATCCAGCTACAAATGAATCCAAATCCAAAAGCAGCAAGCAAATAAATTAATATTCTGTAGGTATGGTAATTACTTCTAAATTACATTGTCTGTTCATGCAATAAAAGGTGGAAAGCACATTTGATGGATCTCGACAAACATTGTATTTAATCTTTTGCAGTCCTCATTTCTTCTCGCTGTCCCACAGCCAAGTCCCCTGCATCTAAGCCACACTCCTCGACTGAAGGTGAGCTTAAACATTCAATGTCATGTTCCACCTTTTTTGAAAAAAAAATTGTTCATGGGATCCAGGCATTGCTGGCTATGCCAGCATTTACTGACTATCCCTGCAGCCCACACTGGTCCTCACTCAATCCTCGCAAAATGAGAGCGAATGCTTCAGGCTGCGGAGGAGGGAAGGATCTTCAGCCAAGTGAATTCACAATATGTAATGGAAAATGTCTAGAGATGCAGAAGGGCATCATCAGTCTTAAAGTTAACCTTTCACCTCCATGACGCAATTATCAACCCAGCACAAACTGATGGGATACAAACTTGGCATCTTTTGTAGTTACAAGGATTTTTCAGTCACACTCCCAACTCAGTGACTTCTCATTGCAGTTTTATACCATCAAGTCACACAACCTCGCAATGTCAGATGTCACAGGAATGACAGGAGTGGGAAACAACTGTCACACTGCTGGCAGAAGGGAATGCCCTTCCAAACCTGGGGCTAAGGAACATGACTGAGTATTGGAGAGAGGGAGACAGAGACAGAAATAGGAAAAAAGACAACCAAATGTTCTCACCTTGAACCCATATAAAAGCTCTCCATGTTAGAGAAGGGAGGTAAATACATTTGTCAAGCACAGACATCCAATCATCAAAAAGGAACACAAAGTGCTCAAGGTTCAATCATTTAAATCCCTGGCCATGCAAACTTCATACAAGGGTAAATTTGCTAAATCACTTAAGCCTTAGAAGTACATCCTAATGAAACCTAGAATGATGCGGTCAGTTAAAAAAAAATAGCTGGTCTCCAATTCTGCAAATTTTGAACAAATTTAACTCCATATCTACATTGGTGTTAAACCACATACTTCATAATGACACAAGTCACTTTTTCAAAATGACGATTTTTTTTTGCAGTTGCACACTGCAGATTCCTGGGGTTATTTACCAGCTGCCTTCCTGTGTATTGGATTCGGTCTGAATGATGCCATGAAGTTATTCTGGCTTCTGCCTGGAGTCACTCCAGATACCAGTCAGAATAACTTTAAACCATCAGGATGAATGGTGCTTAACAGGTGAAATCCTACTGATTCACCTGATGTGCAGCAGACCCACTGCATCAAGCTGCTTTTCAGAATATCAACAGTATGTAGCATACTTCATGAGATTCATGATGGCAATGTTCAGTCCAGCAGTTCAAAGGTGATGGTACTTCGGGAATCTTTAGTGTGAATATACTTCACTTTGTGTTTCTGCTCAAGACAAAGATGTGACCAGTCCTCTTAAGTTCATACCTTAGTTTTTCCACACTTCATCTTCCACTACTAAGACTTCTGTCTTCATAAATGGAGATCTCAATCTGCAGGAGCCAGGGTTAAGGAAACAAATGGGATATCTGAAGCATCACTGACATAGTACAATACAGCAGATTTCCTTTGGAGTCCATTGTAAATAACTGAAAATGTAAAGAGTGAAATTTTCTTGATACAGATTCTGATAAAGCTTGATCATTTTGTGCGTGTGCTAATTCTGATTCAGAAGTAACCAGCTGTCCTAATCACTGGCCTCAAAAAAGTCTTGAAATAAAAAAAGATCAAGTGCAATTGTTCCCCACCTCCCTCAAAACATTAACGATCAGCATAACTTTTTGGACCCACACCCCGCTAACATGACTTTAAAAAACCTCCAAACAGCACTGGAGGCAATACACCACTCAAGTGTAACTTGAAACCATGAACATCAGCAGGCCCCACAACCAGTGCCTGGTCGATAGTGAACGAGCTCACCTCCAGTCAGGCAGCAGTCGCACGACTTCCTGGCCTCAGCAGCAGAACAAAAATATCCAATGCTCCCAACAGGGAAAGTGAGCACGTGGGTATGCTGGGAGAGGACAAGGTTTTGTTGTGAAGACTTCCAGAATGGATTTCCCATTGGTCTATACAACAAGGAGCCATTTGAATAAAGCATCTAGGACTTTAGAGACTGAAGAACTGCATCTCAGCTCAGTCAGCACCTTCAGCGGTTAGAAAAAGTGAAAAACAAGGGGAATATTAAAGGCAAACAGACTCTACATATACAGGTGCGATGGTCAATGGGCTTCAAGCCTCTTTCTAACAAAGACCATCAGAAACATTTTCTGCAGAGAATGATTTATTCCTTCAGATCAGCAAACGTTCAAATGGTGAGGGCCATTGGCTGAAACCAAAAAAGATGCCAACAATATATTTCCCAGGAAATCAGGGTTGATCCAATCAGGCTTTATCCAAACAGACACAGAAAGTGAAAGAACATTTTCATTTTTCTGTGTCAATCCAGGTCAGGTCTGATTTCCCAAACAATTTTTCACTTGTATGGTTATTTCTGGCAGCTGCAGACAATCTGTAACCCATCAGGTTAGACCAAAGTAATTGATTAACTACCATGCCCTTCATCACAGATAGAAGGAAAGCCAAGAAATCCACCTGAGCACTTTGTGGATGCTGGAAATCTGAAATAAAAATAGAAGATAAGGGAACGACTCAGCGAGTCTGGCAGCATCTGTGGAGAGAGAAACAGAGTTAATGTTTCAGGTCAATGATCTTTCACCAGAACCTGAAACGTTAACTTTGTTTCTTGCTCCACAAATAGAAACATAGAAAATAGGAGCAGCCGAAGGCCATTTGGCCCTTCGAGGCTGCTCTGCCATTCATTGTGATCATGGCTGATCATCCAATTCAGTAACCTGTTCCCACTTTCTCCCCATACCCTTTGATCCCTTTCACCCCAAGAGCTATATCTAACTCCTCTTGAAAACATACAATGTTTTGGCCTCAGCTGCTTTCGAATTCCACAGGCTCACCACTCTCTAGGTGAAGAAATTTCTTCTCATCTCAGTCCTGAAAGGTTTACCCCATATCCTTAGACTATGATCCCTGGTTCTGGACTCCCCCACCATCGGGAACATCCTTCCTGCATCTACCCTGTCAAGTCCTGTTAGAATTTTATAGGTTTCTCGGAGATTCCCCCCTCTCTCTTCTGAACTCCAGCGAATATTATCCTAACTGACTCAATCTCCCCTCACACGTCAGACCCGTCATCCCAGGAATCAGTCTGGTAAACCTTCGCTGCAACCCCTCGAGAGCATGAACATCCTTCCTCAGATCAGGAGATCAAAACTGCACACAATATTCCAGGTGTGGCCTCACCAAGGCTCTGTATAATTGCAGCAAGTCATCCCTGCTCCTGTACTCGAATCCTCTCACTGTGAAGGCCAACATACCGTTTGCCCTTTTTACCACCTGCACCTGCATGCTTACCTTCAGCGACTGGTGTTTGAGAACACCCAGGTCTCACTGCATATTTCCCTCTCTCAGTTTATAGCCATTCAGATAATAATCTGCCTTCCTGTTTTTGCTTCCAAAGTGGATAACCTCACATTTATCCACATTATACTGCATCTGCCAAGCATTTGCCCACTCACTCAACTTGTCCAAATCACCATGAAGCCTTTCTACATCCTCTTCACAACTCACCCTCCCATCCAGTTTTGTCATCTGCAAATTTGGAGATATTACATTTAGTTCCCTCATCTAAATCATGAATATATATTGTGAATAGCTGGGGTCCTCGCACCGATCCCTGCGGTACCCCTCCAGTCACTGCCTGCCATTTGGAAAAAGCCCCGTTTATTCCTACTCTTGGCTTCCTGTCCGCCAACCAATTTTCTATCCATCGCAATACACTAACCCCAATACCATGCACTTGAATTTTACATGCTAATCTCTTATGTGGGACTTTGTAGAAAACCTTCTGAAAGTGCAAATGAACCACATCCACTGGCAGACCTGCTGAGCATTTCTAACATTTTCTGTTTCTAATCCAAGAAATCCACAATTGTGCAGCAGGGTTAAAAGAGTGAGTTTCACCTCAAAACCCTAAAAATAAAAAGCTAATCAAAATAGGAGTAATTCTGACGTGTTCTTTCTTCTGGTTTATTTTTCCCTTAAATACCTTGGGTAGTTGAACATGAATGATAAAACAAAAGGGAGCTTGGAGTTAGTGGCAGCCTAACAATCTGCAAAAGAGCATCAGCAAGAGACAGTGGGTGTCATGAAAATAAGCTGCTTCAGCCACTATCACTTGTAAATTTATCAACTTCAAGAAAGACCTGAGATTAAAAAAAGCACCTACCAACAACCCACAGGAAATTACAGACTTCGAACGGAATTTGATGAAGGAATACAGTTGCATATTCAAGTTTGCAGACACAGTAAGTTGTGCAGACGAGAGGAGAAAGTTACAATGAGAAACAAGCAGACTAGGTAAATGGACAAAACTGTAGCAGATGAGGGGAATTGTGAGTTTCACCTTTGATCTGACAAACACAAGTCAGAGTATTTTCTTAATGGCAAGAGATTAGGAGTAGCAGAAGAGCAAAGGGACTTAGTATGGAACACTCTTCCCCACACCCCCTCTCTGCTGATAGATTTTTCTTAGATAAGCGTATTCAAGGATATGGAGCAAAGGTAGGTAAGTGGATTGGAGGTGAATGGGGGAACAGGCTCAGGGGACAGAATGGTTATATTAACAGACTAGCACTCCAGATGTCCACAACAGCAAGTTATTAATGAGCATTCAATAAATTGAATTAACCAGGAAAAACCATCCAAAAAAGCTGCTGGATAGTCATAAAAACTCAGTGTTAAAAATTCTCCAATCTACACATGCACTTCTGTGTCACTGATTGAGTGCATATACGCTCCCCATAGGGACATGATCCAAGTCCAAAGACTGGCACGGCCAGGACTTAAGGATTCCTCATCTTCCACCAGGCAACACTCAAATTCAAAGAGCTAAAATCACACAAATTTTACTGAGTACTGAACTAGGCCATTGCTTTGAAGAGTTAGTGAAATACCAGCGGAAAGAATCTATGACCCCAGGTTGCACTCATGAACCAGGCTGGCTTGCCAATCACCAACGGTGCACTAGACCTCCTGCATTTGTTACCAGATCATCAATCTGACTTTCGGGGCTGAATTGGCTTTCAAATGACATCATGAGGGCCACCTCAACCCCACAGAGATCACACTTAAAGAACCCCGCATCCCACCCAATCCATAAAAAAAAACTTGCATTTATATAGCAGTCTTTCATAGCCTCAGGACATCTCAAAGTGCTTTACAGCCAATTATGTATCTCTGGAGTGTAGTCACTGTTGTAATGTAGGAAACACGACAATCAATTTGCACACAGCAAGCACCCACAAACAGCAATCTGATAATGACCAGATTATTTGTTTTTAAAGGTGTTGTTTGAGGGATAAACGCTAGCCAGGAAACAAGGGAGAACCTCTAAATGGTGCCATAAGACCTTTTATACGAGGTAGCAGATGGAAACTTGGTTTAATGTCTCAACTGAAAGACGACAGTACCTCTGTCAGTGCAACACTACCTCAGTACTGCACTGGAGTGCCAGCATAGATTTTGTGCTGAAGTCCCTGGATTGGGACTTGAATGCACAACCTTCTGACTCCAGCGTGAATGCTACGCACTAGGTCACTGCTGACACAAGCTACACAAGGAAGACAGTCAAGCTGAAGGAGCTGTACTTTTTGCACTGCCTCAGACAGCTGTTCATGATTCAAGGAAAGTTGGGACCTGGATGCCTGGGGTGCAAAGTTCTCCCCTTTTTATATTCAGTGCATCTACTGCCAACATCAATAAAATGCCAGTACCAATAAAATCAGTCTGCTGTGCTCTAAGGCTCTTCTTGCAAACTACACAGCTTTTCTGTTAGTCTCTCTCATATTCCTCCTGTATGCCTTACCGTACACGCCCATAACTCAAAACACACTACGTGAAAGAGCAGAGACCGTGAAATTGCTGTGGTATTTTTGTTAAATATTAAATAAGTACAATGTGTTGAACGTGTCCCAAGCATCAATCAGCCTGAGTCAACATCTGTGTGATGCACACATAACGCCTTTTCATATTCCGACAGCACAAGGCAGCCATTTGAATCTAAACCGCAAGATGATCCAATTGCTTCTGACACTTTCTTAACCGTGTCCAATTCAGGTCCAGAAAAATTAAAATTAAAATTCCTGTAGTTACAGGCACATTGCCATAAGTAATTGGCATATCTCGCCAAGACCAGAGGTTGCAGAAGTAACTAACCATATGAAATCCAGAAAGTCAATTCCACTGACAATATTTAGAACCACGTGCAAAAATCTGCCCTTTATAAAAACAATTAATCTGGATTCTCAGGGAGTAAGTGCATTCCTGAACCACAGAGATCAGAAAAAGTCCATCACATCATTCAGATAGCTGATCTGAACTGGAGCTTCAGAGCAGAAGGAAGGGAGATGGGATTCAAAGTGATTGCATGTGAACATTCTGTGAGGGCAGGATCAGGCTTCACAGAGATGCGCTCCACAGCTCAAAAGCATGCCAATACACATGAAAAAAAAGGTTAGTTAGCAGGAGTCCTGGAACCCTGCTGGCAACTGCAGAAAAGTACCAGAGCTCAAGTCAGCAGAAGTAGAAGAAGCAAGCTGTACCTAGTTTCTTTAAAATAAAATGTGATGGACAAGTTCTTGACTGGAACCTTGCAAAAGTACTCCCGTGGAGACACAGTGGCATAGTGGTAATGCCACAGCACTAGAAATCCAGAGGCCTAGGCCAATGCCCTGGGCGTTCAAATCCCACCATGGTAGCTGGTGGAATTTAAATTCAAATTAATTAATAAATGCAATTAATTAATAAAAATCTGGGATTGAAAGCTCCTCTCAGGAATGGTGCCATAAAATTATCAATGACATAAAAACCCACTAATGTCCTGGAGGGAAGAAAATCTGCCGTCCTTACTTGGTCTGGCCAACATGTGACTCCAGACCCACAACAATGTGGCTGACTCTTAATTGCTCTGAAATGGCCTAGCAAGCCAGCCACTCAGCTCAAGGATAATTATGGATGGCCAACAAATATTGGTCTGCCAGCAATGCCCACATCCCATGAAGTGAGCAGAGCCATCAGCATTCTTGGCCAACACTTGAGAACTCTTACCCCACATTGCTATCGTTTGCTATCTCTCTCCTTCACTTCAAAACCTCTCAGCAACTGTCCCATTGGTCTCCTCGCCTAATTTCACTCCAATTTCTGGTCAGGTCCATGTCCTTACTCCATATTGAAACAAAGGGGTTTTAACAAGGGGAAATCTTTCTTGAGGGAAGTGGTCCCACCATCTCTTTCTCAAGATTTGCTTGTGAAAATCGAAAAAGAAAATACTTTAAGAATTTGAGGTAAACGTAAATTGAACATTTCTCTACCATTCGCAGGTTTTTAAGCAAAATAAAGGGTATAATGTTCGAGGTAGAGGTTTAATGACGTTATGCTGCTGGCGCCCGAGGAGCCCATACCTCAACATGAGCCAACTGTACAAAGTGGGGCGAGGGGGTGTAAGAAAATAAAAGGTACATTCAACTTGAGGCCCATCCTCTCAAGCCCCCTGCTCCAATTATGGAACCTACAAAGATCACATCTTATGTTTTAAGTGGATGTTCACACATCAAACTGGAAATAGTCAACAATCTAGTATGACAGTAAGCATTTGTTTTGAAAATACCTATCTTTTGAGCTTTTTTTTTATTACTAAGGGACACAAATAGCACAATTAGCTCTACGTCTTTCTTTCATAGAGTTATACGGCACAGAAACAGGCCCTTCGGCCCATCGTGTCTGTGCCGGCCATCAAGCACCTAACTATTTTAATCCCATTCTCCAGCACTTGGCCCGTAGCCTTGTATGCTGTGGCATTTCACGTGCTCATCTGAATACTTCTTAAATGTTGTGAGGGTTCCTGCCTCTCCCACCACTTCAGGCAGTTCCAGATTCCAACCACTCTCTAGGTGAAAAAATGTTTCCTCAAATTCCCTCTAAACCTCCTGCACCTTACCTTAAATCTATTCCCCCTGATTCTTGACCCCTCCGCTTAGGGAAAAAGTTTCTTCCTATTTAACCTATCGATGCTCCTCATAATTTTGGATACCTTAATCATATCTCCCCTCAGCCTTCTCTGCTCCAGGGAAAACAACCCTAGCCTTTTCAGTCTCTCTTCATAGCTGAAATGCTCCAGCCCAGGCAACATCCTGGTGAATCTCCTCTGCACCCTCTCCAGTGCAATCACATCCTTCCTGCAGTGTGGTGACCAGAACTGTACAGTACTCCAGCTGTGGTCTAACTGGCGTTTTATAGAGCTCTAACATAACCTCCCTGCTCTTATATTCGATTCCTCGGCTAATAAAGGCAAGTATCCCATATGCCTTCCTAACCACCTTATCTACCTGTGCTGCTGCCTTCAGGGATCTATGAACAACTACACCACGGTCTCTCTGACCCTCTGTACTTCCTAGGGTCCTACCATCTATTGTATATTCCCTTGTTAGTCCTCCCAAAATGCATCACTTCACACTTCTCAGCATTAAATTCCATTTGCCACAGCTCCGCCCATCTTACCAGGCCATCTATATCGTCCTGTAATCAAGGATTTCCTCCTCACTATTTACGACACCACCAATTTTCATGTCATCTGCAAACTTATTGATCATACCTCCTATATTCACGTCTAAATCATTAATGTATACTACAAACAACAAGGGTCCCAGCACTGATCCCTGTGGTACACCACTGGTCACAGGCTTCCACTCGCAAAAACAACCCTTGACCATTACCCTCTGCCTCCTGCCACTCAGCCAATTCTGGATCCAATTTGCTAAATTGCCCCGGATCCCATGGGCTTTTACCTTTTTAACCAATCTCCCACGCGGGACCTTATCAAAAGCCTTACTGAAATCCATATAGGCTACATCAACTGCTTTACCCTCATCTACACATTTCGTCACCGCCTCAAAAATTTCAATCAAGTTTATTAGACATGATCTCCCCCTGACAAAGCCATGCTGACTATCCCTGATTAATCCCTGCCTCTCCAAGTGGAGATTAATCCTGCCCCTCAGAATTTTTTCCAACATTTTCCCTATCACTGATGTTAGACTCACTGGCCTGTAATTACCTGGTTTATCCCTGCTACCCTTCTTAAATAATGGTACCATATTCGCTATCCTCCAGTCCTCTGATACCTCTCCTGTGGCCAGAAAAGATTTGAAAATTCGTGTCAGAGGCCCTTTCATTAAGAAAGACCAATCAACATCAAGACAAATGAACTACACAATTGTTTTACTACCTTTATTGTTCACAGTAGGTATCATTTTGATAAATATATATATTTTTTAAAAATTCTATAGATAAGTGATTTTGCGATTATTCCCCAAGCCTGGGGATCTTAACTTCTTCCACATCATTTGGACTGACAGGTCTACCTGTGTCATTATCTGCAGTTTAAGGTCCCAGATTGTCAGGAACCAAGGATGCACCACCATCCATGAAATACTAGGAGTGCCACTCTTGTAATTAACAGCTCCTTCAGAGAAGCAATACATTTCCACAATAAATCAGGCACCACAGGAGAGTTTATCACAGAACGTCCATTTTAATTAGCATCAATTGCCTGCCGACAATGGATATCATGGACTACAGCAGACCAGCTGAAATCTCCTGTGTTACTTATTGACATGACTATGAAGAACGATGGATTCAGGAACCTGTCAGAAAAGTCGGCTCAAGCTCAGATAAGTGGAGTCGTCAAAGCCACCTGGGCTTTGGAATTCGCTTACGAAAGCAGGATACTGTGAAACTCCCAGTGCCATCACAGTTATCCCCAGACAACACTCACAACACGACACAACTGAATAAATTCTACCAGTCATTAATTTAAGTAAAAATAAATTCAGCACAAGTATTTTATAACCAAGGCAGATTTTTTCCAAAAAATTTACCAGAAGGAATTTCACCGCTCAACTGACCAAACCGGACGAGTGCTCAGGATGAATTTTCTGACCACTTATCAAACCAAGGATATTTGTGAGACAAACAGGTTGTCTCTAACTGAGTTCTGGCTTATAATGGGTCATTGTATTCAGGCACATTGAAAGGAATTTGATAATTTATTCTTTAAAGGCTGCCAAGAAAGTAACCTACTTTGATTCTCCAATTAAAAGGTTATTCAAGACATCAAGAGAGGTTAAAATTGGAGCAGCCTGAGAATTTCACATACAATTCCTTCAGCGTGCCAAATTTTTACAGCAGTGCTTTATCATTTCAATGAACTTCCAAATACTAGATGAAGCAGACTCATTTTGGAGCTATACATTACAGCTTGGTATCTAGACTATTGAGGCGCAAACCTTACAGTTTGCTCCTGGGTGGGCTTACTTTTGCAAGCAAAAAAGCAATGTGATACAATGTATTTTATTTAATGTAAGGAAAGAAGATACAAACAGAACAGGTCTACAAAAGATACAAGTAGATGCAGTAACTGAAAGAAAAAAGATCAAAAGGCAATTTGTGCAAAGACGGAGTCCAGACCTCCACCCACCATACTCGTTTCTCAACTGAAGGCTCAACATCTTCTACATCCTAATCAGCAGCCTCCAAACTCAAGCCTAACTCATCCAGAACTCAGCAGCTTGTAACCTACTCAGTACCAAGTCCTTTGCACCAATCACATTTTCACAAATCTCTTCAATCCCTTCTTCATATACAAATTCTTATTTTCAAATTGAATGCATATTCTTTCTCTGTCCAGCCACATACTCATGGCTTCACTCCAATCTACACCCTCAAAGTTTTCCATATTAATTCAAATCTCCCACTCTTCTGATTTGGGCTGAACGTGCATTCAACTATCCCTTACTTCTGTTAAATTGTTGCTAGCCAGACGTTCAGCTGCCACACCATGGCACTCTGGAACACGGGTCCCAGCCTCCTCCACTTCACAACCTCTATATGCACCTTCAGAAGTCTCCTGATAATATATTTCTTGAACTGTGTCTTCAGCCATGTAAATGACTTATGATGCCTTGTAAAGCACTTCATTAGGTTTAACACATAAAAGGTGCTGCAGTCATTGTCAGATCACTTTACATGAAAAGGAGGCAGCGAGAGTTTAATTAAGAACTCTCCAGCACCTTCAAACTGCAATTCAACAGCAAAGACCAGTGCTGGAGACCCAGGACAGGGATGGAAGAAAGCCCCTTTAAGAACACAAGAACATAACAAATAGGAATAGGAGTAGGTCAAACAGTCCCTCAAGCCTGCTCCACCATGCAAAAAGGGCTAAACCTCCACCTCAACTCCCCTTTCCCACTCTATCGATCTCCATCTTGAATACAGTCATCGACAGTATCTCAGCTCTCTGGGGTAGAGAATTCCAAATATTCACCACCATCCAAGGGCCTTATCCAGAAAATGATCCCTCGTATAGGCCTTCCAGCCAGGGGAAGCAGCCTCTCAGCATCTACCCTGGCAAGCCCTCTCAGAATTTTATACATTTCAATGTGATAAAGGGAAAAAGGAGATGACATCGCTGTGAATCTAGCAGGAGGTTGCTCGCTTGCCCTTTAGAGATAATGAAATGTGAGATGCAGGGGAGCTTAAGTAGGGATTGGGAAAAAAAAATTAGGAAAGAGAAAATAAATTTACGCTTGACTACCAGAATTACATTAGCTTCCCAAATCTCCAGTTTCCCTCTTCAAAAACAGAGGCTTATTGCATTATTTCAGAAGATTGTGGAGATTTTTTTTTTAAACTTCAACCATCTCGGTTACATGTAAAAGAGGGAGTGCTTTTGTCAAAGTTTGACATCAGAATAGGAAATGCAGTAATTCTGTGCTTCAAACATGCAAGGAGCAGCACCATAATAACATTATAAAACCTCCTTATATACGGCTACATAAAGAAGATCAAAAGCATTCAAAAGAAGTCAGCAAAAAGATTAAGGAACAGCATATGTGAACCAGTAAAACCAAAAAGGATACAACTCTCAATCCTCTTTCAATTGGATCGACGATGACAAGGCCTCGCGGTGCATATGTCTTCTCATTCTGTTCCTGGATGTATTTGGCGATCTTTTTCAACACCTACAGACAATAAAAACTGCATCAGTAAGACAACACAGGAAATACATTAAAAATCAATTCTGGATGTGGATCTGTGTCAGCAGCATCTATCAAAAAAGTGGCTTACACAAGACTACTGAAAAGATGGAGACAGAAGGAGCAGAGAGCTGGGATCAGGTTATTGGCCCATCCTCTCCATCACGGAAGAGCATCATGATTGGGGAAGTGGAATGACAGGGTGTGGGAGAAAGAGGAAAGCTGAATTTGAATCCAGTTACACATTCTTAGTACTTTCTTTCGAGATCCACAAAATATAATGGATTGCACAAATCACCTAACTCATAACATGGCTCAATGCATCTATTCTTGGGGAGTTTGTTCGTGAGGACAGGGGTGCAGAAAGTGAGGGCTGGTGGGCTCTGGTTTCTTTAGGTGTGAGGACTAAGTATGCCTCTGCTAACTTATAATGTGCATTATCTATTCATCGATACTGCTGTCCGTCATTCTGACAATGAATGACACAAAGGTAGCCAGGCTGCCTGAAGTCACTTCAATCTTCTATTCTCCATAGCTGTGAAGCTGGACCATTTTGCAAAACCAATAAATTTGTGACACATATTCTCACTGGAAAGATTGTGCGACCAGTACTCTCTTACCGGCTTATAAAGGGAGCCCTTCATACTTTAATTAAACCCCTGCATATTATTTCAAGTCACAAGAAAGTTACAAAATGATCCAATCAGCGGATAGATTTGATTCTGCTTGGTCAATCCCTGCAGTCTGAATCCAAGTTTCCATAACATATTGCGTGGAAGTCTAACCATTTCCACATATTTAGCAAGGGATTAAAAAAAAACTAATGTTTCCACAGATCTTCCACTTATTAAGGATAAGCGTCAGAAATGCTTCAAATGGCTAACTTAACATTCTCCAGAAAAAGGCTGTTTGGGAGTCATCCAAAACTCTTATTATTACCAGGAAGGTTAGTAACAAGAGGGCCAGTATAGCATTGATGTGTGAAGGATTTTTCAGAGCTAAAAATGGCAGATGGTTCCCTTCAGTGTATTTGGAAACAGCCAACAAGAAATGGTTTCATTCAAGTCACGGTCCAAAGTCGTAGGCCTCTCAACAGCCCCACGCTTGACAGTAGGGTGCATAAGTTTGGGAACAAGTTACCCACCCACCTGTTTTAACACTGCTTGTCCAAACAATAAAAAAAGTTAATCCATTATGTTCCCAAGGAACATATTACAAGAACAGTTACATGCCTAACATCCTTACCAGAAAATCAAATATAACCAGATTCCAAATCCTAAAATTATTCAACTCACTCTCCCAGCCCCAGCTATTACGGAACATTATTTTCAAGATAATTTACAACCATTTTCAGATGTTTGGGTGGGAAAAGTTTCCAGGTTACAACTATCCTATTGGCATTCCAATTGCTGGAGTAACAAAGTACTGTATTTGGCTTGCAGCAGTCCTATCCATTTACTTAACTTGATAGCCATGCAGAAAACTGACTCACCTTCTCATAATGGGTCTCCATGCACAAGAAGATGGTGTATGCAGTCAAGCATGCCAAGCAGCCCTCCACGTAGGACTGTCCCCCAACCTTCTCAGCCTCTGCATAAAGGTTGTTTAGTACCCTGATGGTTTCTTCAAACTGCTGCCTGTCAATCTGAGGAGAGTACAGTATTCACACAGGAATCACAAGGATATCAAAAAGGCACCTTTTATCCAAGCTCTGCTCTCAAACAAACAGGCTATTGTTCACTGGGAACTGACTAAAGCAAAGTTCGTAGGTTTGTGCCTCAAACTTACCTCCCAAGTAAAACCATAAATAGAAGGGGGGGGGGGGGAAATCTACTGAAGTCCTGATGTAGAAAATAACCATGAAAATCAAAACCAGTCATATATGCAGATTACCTCACTGAATGTTTTTTGTGTGGTTCTGGAAGCTTAGGGGAGAAAAAAACCCCTCACCAGCTCAGCAGTTTGCAATCACCATAGTCTGGGTGAGAGCTTACATTGCCGAATAAAAGCTACTTCCACATTGTAACCAGGGAGGCAAGGCCAGACAGCCACTGAAAGCACCAATAGCATACAGCAGAAGAGCCACACATAGTTAGACCTGCTATGTGGAGGTGCTTTCACTTTCAACATTCAGATAGTGGGAGAGTGACCATGTTCGGTGCTGGCAAATTTGAAATGCCAGTTCATCATATCATTATTAAAGCTAGTTCCCAATCCCAGTGCAGAATTTTGGACCCTAGAAAACTAAGGTTCTCTACTGTCGATTAGAATGGGGAAGCCAGATTCAGCATTCAGAACCAGCATACTGTTGCTCTTAAACTATCCCAATTACAAGAATACTAAATGTAAAAGCAGTTTAGCATGCAGTCCTCTCAAATGACTTGCAACAGCAATCCTTGACACTATTTTCCCCAATCATTCTATTTGCCATGGAGAGACTAATCCTAAAAGTTGATAGTTATCCTGAACCCAATGTATCCACCCCTCTTAAAATAGGAACCGAAGAAGCATCAAAGCCTGTGCTTGAAATAGTCTGAACTAAAAACTTTGTGGCAGAATCATGTTCGGTGCTGGCAAATGTAATATATGTAACAGGACCAAACACCATCACTTGGCTTCAACATCAGTAAAAAGCAAGTCAGCACAGTAAGCCTACCTAACGGTGGGATAGCTGACTTCAGTTTCCGCAAATGGCACTTCAGCCAGCTGAGAAGCAGCTCTGTTTGCGCACAAGCCCAGCAACTGACTGAAAAAAACAACAGCAAAATATTGCAGATGTTGGCAATCTGAAATAAAAACAGAAAATGCTGGAAGTACTCAGCAGGAGTTCTGACGAAAGGTCATGGACTTGAAACTTTCTCTCGTGTCTCTCCACAGATTCTGTCAGAGCTGCAGAGTATTTCCAGCATTTTCTATTTGCATAACTGACTGAGAAGGTGGGGAAGTTATGGAAATGAGTAGGGCAGTACGAACAAAACCCAAGACTCAGCTGTTATACTGCCGTATTACAGCCAAGTTTCACAACTGACTCAAGTGTCCAATTCCTGACAGCAATCCTCCCGCTCGAGTGGATGCACTTGATTGAGCTGCTTTATTACACCAGCAGGGTCAGTCCACAAGAAATCCCAGTTTTCCTATAATAGACATAAGAAATAGGAGCAAGAGTAGGCCATTCAGCCCCTCAAGCCTGCCCCACCATTCAATAAGATCACAGCTGATCTGCCCCAGACCTCAACTCTTCATCCGTGCCCTCAACTCCTCGATATTTCAAAAACCTATCTACCTCCTCTTTAAATACTTTCAGTGATCTCGCCTCCACAATGCTCTGGAGTAGAGAATTCCAGACGTTCACTACCCTCAGAGAAGAAATTCCTTTGCATCTCAGTTTTAAATGAATGTCCCCTTATTCTGTAACTATGTCCCCTAGTTCGAGATTTCCCCACTAGTGGAAATATCTTCTCAACAACTACCCTGTCAAGCCCCCTCAGAATCCTGCACATTTCATAACCAGCTTAGTAGCTTCTTACTGCAGTTTTGCAGATAAAATTTCCAGCAATTGACAGTCATTGAACCAAAAGACACTGACCCTTTAACTGAATAGTTTCTCTGATTTGTCAGCTGTACCACATTTATAGCCAACTAGTCACCCGTTATAGAAGTAGTTGTATGGATTGTACCAAAGCTCATATTAAGCAGTAACAGCAAGTTCAATCAAAGCACTATGCAACTAAAGCCAAATCTGTTGATGCAATCAGCTGTAATTGCGTATTCCTGGGAGCAAAGGCAAAAGTGTTTGGAGCCACACATGACACACGATGCATATCAGATTTAAATACAAACAGTGTTCAGATTGAAATTTTGAGATTCAGTACATTCTACCATCCACCTTTCTTCCAACAGAAGATGGTTTTCAGCCTTCTACATGCAGCAGAGAGCGAGAAGTAAAGATGACTGATGCAAAATGTTTAGCATGAAGAGAAGTGACAATCTTGAAATAGACACATCAGTCACAAGGAGAAAAGATTCAGGTACCAGGGACAATAAATTAGGAATGACAGGATTTAGACAGAACTTTCTCCAAAGAGCATTTGGCTTTTCGGACAAGTTAGCAGGAAACACAGCTTCAACACAGTGTAAAATAATCAGAGACAACAGTACTTCAGGAAAGAGGAAGCAGTGAAAAGTATGACAATGAATGAAAAGGTGCGGCTTTGATACATTATCAAGTACTGGATTTAAAGCGGCCAGCGGCCACTGCCTATACCTAAACGTTCCAATTTCATCAAACAATGCTGTAGTTCCATCTTACCCTGGTCTCCAACTCGGAGGGGAATTTCGTCTGAAACTGGCACACTGTTCCACTGGAGTAGTCTCTCTGAATGAAGACTTTAGATGTCAATGCTGTGTTCTGTCTCAGGTCTTGCAAGCAATGTGTCTACAAAGCAGTGAACATGAAATTAAGACACAGAACAGAAAACTCCAAATGTCAGTCACATCTAAAACAGGACGAGGTACAGACAAAAATTTCACAAATCTTCCACAAAATTATTGGTTATTATATCGCCAAAATTTTGATAATTATCACAGGAGCAGAGATACGAAGGGTCTTCCCCAGCACCAAACAGACCATTTTTGCTTCACTATTGCCATCTCTGTATCCGGTAGCTGTGGTGTGCTGGATAATCCAACGACCAAGATGGTCACAGAGCATGTTTGGTGTCGCCACAAAAAGGGGATGTATTGAAAATGATGGACCTTGCTCTGAATGGTGCATGTGGATGTATGAAAAAGCAAAACAACATGAAGCTAATTCCATCATAGTGAATTCAGCAGCACTAGTGAAGGTTGAATTTTCAAGCAGGTGCAGCCCAAACCACCGCACAAACTGCACAAAACGCAATACATCTAAGAAATATTCATCATCTCGTATACATAGATTAAATGTAAACCCATAATTTGCACAATACTTGGAAAGGTCCATGGGTTGATGATCACAGTCACCTGCCAACCTGCATGATGGAAAAAAGATAATTTTGTTCATCTGGGCACTGTTTAAAGGTAAGGGAAATTTGACAGTTTTTTGTCAACAAGCAGGGGAAAGAAACTGCATTTCTACAGTCAACTAATTCAGAAGTACAGGATGCAAGTCCATTTGTCACACCCAAAATGTCCAGCAAAGGCAGATAAGGTAAGTTATGGTATGGCCAGAAGCCAAGTAAAGTTTGTGGCATCGCACCTTAATCTACCTATTGTCAAATGCACCCTTCTAACACTTCAACTTTAAGTGCATCCGTAAGTTTGTACCAAATAATCACCAACTGGATTGTGAACTTGCGCCCACTTGAAATTCATTTGCAGTTATCCAAACACATTTCACACTAGATTCTTACAGCCAACAAAAGGATAAGATTTCCAGCCCATCATTTTGCTCTGGACTCAAATGCAGGTTTCGGAGTTGAAACAAAAATATTTGAGCCCAATGCACGCCCACAAGAATTACTCATTCCTTTTTTAATCATATGGCAAACATATTAATTTTACAAGCTCACTGTCAAATTCTGCAGAAAATAAAACCCCAGATGGATTAAAAATGTCGGGTCAGTACAACCCTTGGTCTGAGAGCAAGAGACTTGGAAATTGAAAACGTTGTTTCACCAGCTGTCCCTTCGGGACCACTTGCCTATGGAGGCAGAAAAGGCTTCAGGGAAGCTGCTTTCCTACTATAGGACTTCAGCCCCCAGGGAGCAATGCGTGCACAAATAGCCCTTTTTCCGCTCATTAGTTAAAAAGAGAGCCCTGTCCTGAACACAACTGTACTCCACGTGAAAGTTACTCAATTTAGAACACTGGCTGAGATAACTGAACATGAAGTTTTAGAAAAACAGAAATCCCAGCAGTTCACAACACCCTAATCTTCTTAAAAGCAATCATTTAGAAGGAACTTTGTTAAATAGTTAAGTCAATTAGAGGAAAATAAAAGAGGGAGCGCAAAGCACTGGTAGAAAACTTTTCTGAAATTAAGATATCATAGAAATAAATATCTCAGAGAGCAAAGCTGGGCAGAACACAAATGAATCACTTGGCAAAGTATCACAGGGTTGGCTATACCCGTGGGACCATAACCCAACATGAATCAATACCCTCGGGCAAAGATCAAAATATACTGTATTCAATGTGTGTTGAATTATTCGCACTTGGATTGCAACTGCAAGATAAGGTGACTGTTGTGTGACATGGGTTCAGAATGTATATCAGCTATCCTCAAACAAATGCTCAAAGAAAAAATAATTCCAATCACAGGAATATGATACAAACTTCACAAAAGATGGAAATCACAAGATACTGGCAAATACAAGTTGAGTATATCCAAAGCAGATGATCTACAAACAACTCGTGCCACAAGTGAGAAATTAGTCAATAACTAATAGGTCATCTCTTCTCCAGCAAATCTGCATTCTTTAGCAATAAGTAAAACTAAATTCATTTGTGAATTTTAAACACAAAATACATAATACAGACTGGTTTCTTTGACACTCTTCTCTTGCAGTGTCACATTCAATTAAAAATTCAGCTCCATTTGAAGAAATAAAATGGAATCACCTGCTGACTCTGAGGGGGAATTGGGTGGGTATTGGTCAGGTGGGATGTGAAAATGTTAAAAAATCTCACACCCAACCCCAACCACTTCCAGTTTTAACAAAGGTAAGACAAGTTGTTCCCAGGAGGCAGGTTTGTTGTTGAAATATTATAATGAGAATGCATGCCTCCAATTTAATCTCCATTTTAAATTTCGCTCTGGCTGGCTGGGTTTTTTGGTCTTCTGGAAACCAGGCAGCTAAAGGAAAGCCTTTCCACTTAGCTGCTGGCTTCAGCTTAACTGCTTCTGCACCTGGCAACCCCCAACCCATGATCATACACTAATCCCCCAGCCACAATCTCCCACCAACCCTACCTGACCCTTCTAATATCTCCACACAGCCACCTCTATGCTTCAGACACACACCCTCACCCCCAGATACACTATCTCTTCCTCCCTGTGCTCCACTCACTGGCTGTGGCCTAATGCCACAGGTATCCCTACACGCCCAGACAGCTACCTAGCCTCCAACATGACTGGCTGCGCCTGGGAAACAAAGGAAAAATGTTAACCAGTTCCTGCCATTACATTTGGCAGTACCCGAGGGTACCTTCCTGGTTTCCCGACCACAAAACAGTATCCCCTACCCCTAACTCCCTCCGAGTTAATATCAGGGCCTGTGTTTGACCTCCGGAATAAGGGTCATTTGGTTGTGGCACAGTCCCAGAGGGCTACTATTACCTGTGGAAGCACATTACAGAAAGAGACAGCCCTCTGGATTGGATACAAGGGCATCTCATGGCAAAACACACCTAATTAGGTACTCACCCAAGAGTCAAAACAACCACTGTGTGGCCTGCGTACACGAACTACATTTTTAAAAAAATATGCAGTGAAATTCTACTGCCCAGGCTTCAAACATGCAACCCCAAAAGGTTCTGATAATCAATTTGGACTGACAGAAATCACCACACAAAAAAAAGGTTGAAACTACTATGGTGAAACCAGACTTAAAGTGATCTTGTTCCAGTTTGCACAGCCAATTGAACAACCCTGCAGAATGGCCTCTAGTTTTGACCAAGCTATTATGTGCAGTTTCAAGCTAGATTTAGCAAATTAATTTCTGATGAAACTCCCACAGTAAACAGGCTGACAATGTTAGCATGAAAACAACAGGTCAACATCAGCAGTCTTCCAGCCAATTTTATTCCTCTTGCCCTGAACACGTCCAAACGTGATGGAATCAGATTCCAGATGTGCCCTCTGGTACCGCACAGACTACTGGAACATGCTGAGGTGGGGGCGGGGGGGGATCACAGGCAATGGCTTGATTTTTTTCCCCCTAGAGTGGTCACTGGCTGATGATCAGGAATCCCATCCCTGGCCTATTTTCAACTCCGAACTGTACCGTTCCATCGACTGCCTCAGTTGAGCTCAGATGACTGAGCATAGGCCAAGAATCAAGCCTGGGGCCTTCTCGTCTGTACGGCTGCATTACACACTGCCTTTTGCCAATTTTCATATCCTAGGAGCCCAAGCCAATACAAATACTTCCCTGCTGTATGTTTAATTTTAAAAAGACGCAAGCTTTGGATCCGCTATCAGTATTTTCTGTTCACAGCACTGAAATGAGTGCTCACCGTCATGAGAGACAGAGTATTTTCATACTGCAAAGGCAGAGATACATAATCCTGCAAAAGAAACAGAAAATGCTGGAGCTACTCAGCAGATCAGAAAGCATCTGTCGAGAAAGATACAGATGACTTTGTCAGAACCTGAAAAGTTAGAGACGCAACAGGTTTTAAGCAATTTCAGAGGCAGAGAAAGGGAGTGGGGGTGCAGAGAAAAAAAAGGGAAGGTCTGTAATGGATAGCAGCATGAGGTGGGAGAGATTAAATGACAAAAGGGATGATTGTGCAAGGCAAAGGAGATGGTAATGGAAAAAGTAAAGAAACAAAAGATGGGTCTAGAGATATAAATACCAACAACAGATTAACAGCAATGGTCCAAAAACAATGGGAGCAGTGGTTATGATCTGAAATTGTTGAACTCAGTATGGAGTCCAGAAGGCTGTAATGTGCCTAATCGAAAGATAAGGTGCTGTTCCGAGAGTGTACATCGAGCTTCATTGAAACAGTATAGGAGGCAGAGGTCAGAGCAGTAAAATGACAGGCAACTGGAAGCGTAAGGTTATCCTTGCAGACTGAATGGAAATGCTCTTCAATGTGGTCACCCAATCTGTATTTGGTCTCCCCAATGTACAGTAGACTGTATCAGCAGCGAATACAGTACATAAAAGTAGAAGTAAACAGGAGTTTCACCTGAAAAGGTGGGAAGGAAAGGGGGTAACATGGCAGATGTTGCATCTCCTTCACTTGCATGGTAAGGGAAGGAGGTATTGGGGGTGACTGAGGAGCGGAGGGGAAGATATGCTTGCTTTTATACATTATCCTGTATTCAGTGGGAATGCCCCAGAAGAATTTGGTGCCTTTTGGTTGAGGAAGCACAGAATTGTGAAGATGCATTTCCCTTTCATCAACGCAGAGGGTTTTCCTCCTAACTGCCATGTGATCACCTCAATCAGCGGACGAAGAAATCAATAGACAGAATGAAACACTCCTCTTTGAACATATCTCAAAAAACCTTCAGAGTATGTGAAATTAGAAGCTTCAAGAAGTTATTGTGCAACTGAACAGCTGGGCTTTTCATTTTGATTTTTGTAGCAGCTTCAAGCAATGGTTCACATTGGTGACAGATTCCTTTTGCAAAACTTCACGAGAACTAGTTTGTTCTGGAAATATATCATTTTACCCCTTTGCTGAACCCTCCCCTTCCAACACACTTGAGGACATTAACTTCTTCCTTGCTCCATCAAAAGCCAAAACAACCCGTTCGCAAGCTTTTGTCAGCAGCTGCTGATTTTGCCAGAGATGACTTCCCTGCCATAAAGAAAAACAAACACCCCAGCAAGGAGCAGCACCTTCAAAAGGGAAAAAAAGAAACAAAATGTTTTTTCAAGGAAGACCAGATCAATGAAAGAACTCTACACTCTGAGCTAGAAGGTGTGGGTTCAAACCCGGCTGCAGTCCTTCAGCACACAATCTAGGCTGAGACTTGATGTTAAGGAAGTTCTGCAGTGTTGGAGGTGCAGTCTTTCAGGCGAGTTATTAATTCAAGGCCTTTCCTTCCTGTTCAGTTAACATAATAAGATCCCTTGACACTACTGCAACAGCAAAGGAGTGCTCACTGTGTCCTGGTCAACATTGGGCGGCACAGTGGCGCAGTGGTTAGCACCGCAGCCTCACAGCTCCAGCAACCCGGGTTCAATTCTGGGTACTGCCTGTGTGGAGTTTGCAAGTTCTCCCTATGTCTGCGTGGGTTTCCTCCGGGTACTCCGGTTTCCTCCCACATGCCAAAGACTAGGTAACCAACAGCTGCTTATATTTATAAAAGCAAAATACTGCGGATGCTGGAAATCTGAAACAAAAACAAGAAATGCTGGAATCACTCAGCAGGTCTGGCAGCATCTGTGGAAAGAGAAGCAGAGTTAACATTTCGGGTCAGTGACCCCCTTTCCTTCCCACCGTTTCAGGTGAAACTCCTGTTTACTTCTACGTACTGTATTCGCTGCCGATACAGTTCCGAAGAAGGGTCACTGACCCGAAACGTTAACTCTGCTTCTCTTTCCACAGATGCTGCCAGACCTGCTGAGTGATTCCAGCATTTCTTGTTTTTGCTTATATTTATATGTTGGTTGATAGGTAAATGGGCCATTAGCAATTGCCCCTAGTATAGGTAGGTGGTAGGGAAATATAGGGACAGGTGGGGATGTGGTAGGAATATGGAATTTGTGTAGGATTAGTATAAATAGGTGGTTGATGGTTGGCACAGACTAGGTGGGCCGAAGGGCCTGTTTCAGTGCTGTATCTCTAAACTAAACATTTATTCCTCAACTAATTGCACAAAAAAGGTCACTTTTCTCCTTGCTGTTTGTGGAGAACTTGGCTCTGCACATTTCCTACAAAAACAGTGGCTACCCATTAAAAGTACTGTGTTCTCAGTAAAGTGCTTTGAGGCATCTCTTGCTTTATTTCTGTATTAAATTGTAATATAAATTTCCAATAAAGGATGGCCCAAGTGTTTTCAAACGACACCTGCGTGACAACTTGAACTCCTGTGACATAACAGATTACTCCAAAGCTACCTTTTCAAATTAAAAAAAAAAAATCAGGTTTAATTTGAACAAGATAAGGCTGACAGTGGACATAAGCCAGTAGCTCAGTCAAGCCTGTCAGATGACATCACAATCTTCAACAGCAAAACCTGAGTAGTTTGTGAATATCTGTGGAACACCATAGAAAGATTCTAAAAGCACTAAAAAGCAAACTTTATAAAATAAAAAGACTCTTTGATCCAAGTTTTCTTACTACAGCAGCCATGGACTGCAAGGAAGGAGACATTACTGTGGGCAAACTGAAAGGTGAGTGAAAGGGCAGTAAAAGTACTTGACATCACACGCAGCACACAGTGCATGCACTGGAGTATCCAAGGAATGCTTATGAGTCAAGATGGGATCAGAAGATGGGAAAATAATGATGCATTGTGACTTCAAAACGCTTATTGATCTGGTTATTTAGTAGAATTCGAATGGAATTTGAGGTAAGAGCTGGTATTTTATTTTAACAGTACTTGATTAAATTTTCACTTGAAATAAACTGATAGGGTGTCAGATGATTTGAAGTGGTACCAGATTTTACGGTTATCCTGAAGAGGCAACAAAGCGTATACAGGTAACCAACAGCTGCTTATATTGATATGTTGGCTTTAACATGCAGCAAAACATATCATTATGCTTCACAGAAGCATTATCAAACAAAATGTGACACCGAGCCACATAAGGAGATATTAGGTTAAGGACCAAAAGCTTGGTCAAAGAGCTAGGTTTCAGGATCGTCCTAAAGGAAGAGATGCAGAGAGGTGGAAGGGCTTAGGGAGGGAATTACACAGAGTTTAGCGCCAAGGCAGCTGAAAGTATGGTGCCAATGGTGGAGTGATTAAAATAAGAGATTCACAAAAGGACAGTACTGGAGCAGCACCGAGATCTGAGGGCTTTCAGGCCCTGTGGTAACATTGCCCTCACTCTCAGTGTGAAACACCAGGCTTCCCATCACAAGATGTCACAGAACTGAGCAGACAACCAAAATAAATCCACAGTAAAAATTCATCAGTCACAAAGGCTGTTTTTTAATACAGCACGCAATCAACTGTTTCAATACTAAGCCATGGCTAGACAGTTGATGATAAAATCTTGCAAATCTGACACCAAATGTTTCCGCAGATGCCAAGCAATGTTTGGGAGCTTCATACTCATAGAACTGATGGCATTGAAGGTATGGACTCAGCTTCGAAAAATGGTACGGTGACACAGTACAGAAAGGGTCATGAATAAATGTGATAACTGCATAGGTAAGGGTTTCAGCAGCATATGTGAAGGGCAGGGGCATTTGAAAGTGGTTGCATCTTTATTAATCACATTTTCAGATGATGAGAGACCTTTTGAGCCTTGCAGTTCTTGAGGTCAGCGAAAGCATTCATTCAGTTTCTAGCCTGGAACTCGTTCTCACGTGAAAACAAAATCAACTGACTACCAAAGAAGCTTCAAGACCATGTCGACTTTGAAGAGCCATATACTTGCTAGTTACCACATCTCCAATGAAGGTTCCAGCAATGAATCAGCAAAAAAAAAAGTCCCTTCGATTTTTTTTCAACAGTGTACTGACAATACAATAAGATATGACATGACATACTGCCAGCACCATGAAACCATACCCAAACATAAATTGCTGCCTTAAGAGTGGGGTGGAGAAGAAGGGAATTAATTATTGACAAGGAGACTTGCAATCTCACATCCTCTGGCCAAATTGCAATGTGTAATTCAGTTGCCAGCTGCAAAACAGCCTTCAAAACAGGGTGTATTGGACTTGAAGTCATGCATTGAGTGGAAACTAAACATGTCACTCAAATCAAAAGTAGAAGCTAAGAGTCCAGTTGTGTTAAGAGTGCACAAGTCTAAGTAATGAAAAAAAAAATCAGTATTTGAAAAAGCATACCCTCCAACATGAAACACCGCACCCTTAGATATAAAACAAGATTACACACATCATTTCATTTGCCAAAAATATTGCACACTTGAAAGGGGAATAAAGGATGGGAGGGGAAAAAAGTCTACTCTCACATAAAAGAACTGAATTAAATATCAGTAACCTGGGACCAACTGACCATTAGTTTACTTTAAAATCAGGTGAAAAGTCAAGACTGGTTTTTGGGGAAAACTTCCTTGTCTGCTCTTCCTTCTGGTACTCCTATTTTTAAATTTAAATCTTTTGAAATGACACCCAAAAAGTATCAGAAATGATACACCCTTCACATGATAACTGCATACAAAACAGAGGAAGTTACTGATTTAAAGACAAACTTGAATTTACCTAACACCTTTCACGACCTCAGAACAGCTCAAAGTGCTTCACAGTAAATGAAGGGCTTTTGAAGTGTAGTCAGCGTTGTAATGTGTGAAACACAGTGACCAAGCTCCCACAAACAGTAATGTGATAATGATCAGAAAATCTGTTTTAAAGTGATGTTGATTGAGGAATAAATATTGGCCAGGATACCAGAGGGAGAAGTCCCCTTCTCTTCTGCGAAATAGTGTCATAGGATCTCTTACATCTGCTTCAGAGGGCATACCTCTGTTTAATGCCTCATCCAAAAGAGTGAAAAGTATTAACGATCATTTTATAATGATTGACCACCACCCTGTTTCTGGGAGGCTGCTGAATTTGTTGAAATGGCAGCAGCGTTTCACAAGGCGCCTGTCAGTAAAATCACAGCAGAGGCTGGGGGAGTGAAGCCACGGAGCAGTTTTACGACAACACCCAAGGATTACTGTCCAACGACGCGTCCCCTGGGACAAACACTCGCCTTACACCAACCACAAGCTCCGGCCAGTGCTCCCCTCCCCCTCCTCATCATCATCTCCAGACGTCCCGGAGCTGCAAACACCCGCCTTCACCCTCCCTTCCCAGCCATTCTACCCGATCACTATCCTCTCACCTCCGCCATCTTCAGCCGCCGCCTATTTCCGGGTTGGTGTGTCCCACCTTCAGAGTTCCGACCGGCCAGCGGCGAAACGAAAGGGCCGCCCTCTAACCCTATACTGCCAGTCTGGAAACAAGCAACACTGCTGCTTCAAATAGTCTCTTATACTTAACATTATATTGAAATATTTTTACATCATGTTTCTTTATATTATTCATGTTTAACCTGATTTTTTTTGTATTTATTACATAGGAAAGTAATTTGGAGTAGGAATATAACAAGGAACTTTCGGAATCTCTACTCAGGAGGAAAATTTTGCATATATTAGGATTTATTGCAGATTTTATCATTAATATTGCTATCAATATTTGGAACTTATATATAAAAATGTTCATATTAATATATTTTAATACATGAAGAATAACTTACATAGAATTACCTAGAATATACACCACAGAAACAGGCTGGTCTGTACTGGTACATATACCCCCCCACGCATCTCCTCCCACTCGATCTACCTCATTTCAGCCTTTCCGCATATCTTTCTATCTCCTTTTCTCTCATGTACTCATCTAGTTTCCTTTTGCTATTTGCCTCAACTACTTCCTGGTAGCGAGTTCCACATTCTAACCACTCTCTCAGTAAAGAAATTTCTCCTTTCCTTCCTATTGGATTTATTAGTAACTATCTTGTATTTATGGCCCCTAGTTTTGGATTTGCCCACAAGTTCTCTCCACATCTATCCTGTTCAACCCATTCGTAATTTTAAAGACTTCTATCACATCTCCTCTAAGTCTTAACTTTTCAAATTGAAAAGGCCCCAGCTGTTCAATTTTCCTGGGAGCTGTAACCTCTCAGTCAGGAACTATCCTTGCAAATCATTTTTCACTTTCTCCAGTGCTTCTATGCCCTTTCTATCATATGGAGACCAGAACTATGCACCACCGTACTCTAAGTGCAGTCTGACTAGGGTCATATCCAAGTTTAACATCATTTCACTACTTTTGAATTCCATTCCTAGAAATAAATCCCAGTGCTTTGTTTGCATTTTAAATTGCTTTGCTGACCTCAGATGCTGCTTTTAATGATTTGCTTACCCACATCCTTTTACTTTTCTACCCCATTCAGTTTCTTATTGTCGAAAGTGGATGTGATGGTCTGTTTTTCCTACCAAAGTGCATCACCTCACATTTATCTATATTAAAGGTGATTGACCTGCCGAGTCTGCAAGTTTTCTAATGTTTTCCTGTATTGTGTTGCATTCTTCCTCAGTATTAGCTGTACCCCCAGTTTGGTATCCATCTGCAAATTTTGATATTGAGCTACTTCTACCGAAGTCCAAGTCAGTAATGTAAGTTGTGAGTAAATGTGGTCCCAGCACTGATCCTTGTGCAACACTGCTTTCTATCTTCCCCTAATCTGAATAACAATCCTTTACCCCTCTTCTCTGCTTTAGTTTTTAGCCAATTTGCTATCCATTCAGCTATTATCCCCTGACTCCACATGCCCTAACTTTTCTCATGTGCCTATTTCAGTTTTGCAAATGTTATCAATTATTTTCTCCCTTTCTATCCTGACTGTATTAATATTCTTTTAAAGCTCATCCTCCAGTATAATATCTATTCAATTATCTTTAATACAAACTTCTGCAATTTCTCTGTCAATACCCATGAGTTAATCTTGCTCATCCTTTAGTGGTCCTATCCCTACTTTAATTTTCCTTTTTATTATTTATGTGTTTGTAGAACACATTATTATTTCTTTTCAAATTCTTTGATAATTTGATTTTGTAATTTCTCTTTGCCTTCTTGATGGTTTTTAAAACTTCTCTCCTAAATTCCTTATATTCCCTTTTGATCCCTTTCCTTTAGTGTCAAAGTACTTCTTGCATGTCTTTTTCTTCAGATTCAATTTTCCCTTAAGTTCTTTGCTCATTATTCATCCATGGTGCGTTTAATTTGCTTGCTTGTTTTTGGCCTTTAGAGAAATATATTTCTCTTGAAGGCTATTAGTTACCATATTCAAGTTTTTCTACTGGTTTCTGTCTCTTTATTTTCCAAGATTACTGCTGCACAGTGGCAGCAGTTTGTACCATCTACAAGATGCGCTGCAGCAACGCACCAAGGCTCCTCAGACAGCACCTTCCAAACCCGAGACCTCTACCAACTCGAAAGATAAGGGCAGAAAAAGCATGGGAACACCACCACCTGCAAGTTCCCCTCCAAGTCACACACCATCCTGACTTAGAACTATATCACCATTCCTTCACTGTCGCTGGGTCAAAATCATGGAACTCCCTTCCTAACAGTACCGTGGGTGTATCTATCTCACATGGACTGCAGCGGTTCAAGAAGGCAGCTCACCACCACCACCTTCTCAAGAGCAATTCGGGATAGGCAATAAATGCTGGACTAGCCAGCGATGCCCACAGCCCATGATTAAATTTTTAAAAAATTCTCTCTGTTTACTTTCTTTGGTTGCACCTTCATTTCCTCATAATGTTCTCTTTTCCAATCCATTACCTTCGTTTATGTATACTTCAGTCACTCTTAATCCTAATCTTGAATCTTACTACATTGCGATCACTACATGTCTATATACAACTTCTTTAACATAGAAAAATGCCTGAAGGCACTTCACAGAGTTAATATATAAAACAGTTTTCCTGTAAAAATGAGAGGCCCCGAATTTGCAAAGAGTGGCGAAGGAATGGGGCTTGCTGTTAATTACACGTACAGCTATTCACAGACGTTTTGCAGGATTTTGAGTGGCAACGTAGAGTATTGAGAGCTCCTTTCCAGTGTAGTACACTTGAAATGAGAACTTGGACCTGTGTGAGCAGGGCAAGCAATCGTGTCTGTCCTCAACAAATTAAATTAAAGAATCCTCACTGAGCCACCAAGTGTTTAAACCAGAAAGTGTGAATTAGAATATTTAATTCAATGTAAAATCAAGTACAGAAGTCAAATAAAGAGAAGGAAAGATACGTGGGATTAAAAGCGAGAGATAAATGAGAAGAAATAATCTTTTAAAATGTTTGTTTTAATTTTTAACTTTTTAAAATTTCCAACAATAAGTAAATATGAAAGGAATGAGATTCCACGCTTATAAAATTAAATTTGCAGTGCCAAAGAAGTTATTGGGCAGTATTTAAGACTTATCACACCTTAAAAATTCATTTACACCTGTCGGCATGAGCCCTAACTTTTCCTGGCATCTTAATGGGTAATTAGAGGGTAAGTACCACAACATTCCACCCTCAATGTATTTTAATCCGGAATCTATCAACAAGGTACCAGTAAAGCAAAGCTGATGGAAGAGCAGGGCAAAGTAGACAGCAACTTCCTTTCTACCTTTAAATGCACATGTATGATGCTAGAGGTTGCTGTCCGATTTACTCTATCACAATAGTGAGAACTGACAGTCTCACCATTATCCTTACCACAAAATCTGGGCGTTTGTGCTTTACTCATCAATGAAAAGTTTTGTTGCATTGCTTGAATCCTAAAATCTGACAGCACAAAAGGATGCCATTCGGCCTTTTGTGCCTCTTTGAGAGATCTATCCCATCAGTCCCACTCTTTCCCCATAGCTCTGCAAGTTTTTCCTTTTCAAGTATATATCCAATTCCCTCTTGAAAGAGTTCCCTGGGGTGGGAAAATCAGTACCAAATTGGGCTTAGCACAACAAAAAATATTTATGCTTTTCCTTTGTAGAATGACATTTTTTAATTCACTCTCAGGATGTGGACAATGACATCATTTACTGCCAATCCATAATTGCCCTTGAGAAGGTAGTAGTTGAATACAACTGAGTGTCTTGCCCGACCATTTCAGAGAGCAGTTAAGAGTCAACCACATTTCTATGGATTGAGAGTCACATGTGGACCACACCAGGTAAGGATGCCAGATTTCCTTCCCAAAAGGACATTTTGTGAATTTGATGGGGTTTTAACAACAATCTGCTAGTTTCATGGTCATCATCACTGATACTAGCTTTTTGTTCAATTAATTGTGTTTCAGTTTCCTAGCTGCTTTGGTGAGATTTGAACTCATATCTCTGTGTTATTCATCTCGGCTTTTGGATTTGTTTAGTAACATAACCACTATGCTACCATTAAACCACCCCATTCCCCAACTCCCTAACACACTTTAGTAACTGGTATTAAGATATACAAAAAAGACAATATTGGGCACTTAAAAATACATTTTCAGATGCCAGGAGACATACAGTGAGTGCATGCCTCAGAATGTGATGTTACTTTGTGTGTGAACAAAAAATTGAACAATGGAATAATTTGGATTAAATCATTTAAGATACACAACAAAATACAAAAGATTAAATTCTGAGGAAGTTTGAGGTATATCTTTGAATTAATAACAGGAAATTGTATCTCAAGTCAATGGAATTAAAGTAGGTATTAAATACAGAGCATAATAACAAAGTCTTGCTGTAAAGAACTGCCATGTGTTAATGGTGGCTTGAGATTGATTGCTGACTGATACTCATCAGGTTAAACAAACCATCTTATGATCAACTCCATGAATTCAGAGTTGACAGTTCCTCATGGAGAATGAGTGAAGTATATTTTCTCTTGCATAAATGGTAGCGTTACTTTCCACACTAAGAACAGCTTATGTGTTCTTCTTCACACAAAGGGTGGCTGAAGTGTGGAACTCTCCCCCACAACAGACCGCAGATGTTAGCTCAATGATTCATTTTAAACTTACCTCGATAGATTTTTGCTGGACAAGTATATAAGAAGAAAAAGAGCCAAGTCTGGTAGTTGGAGTTAAGATATGGATCAGCCCTAATCTCATTGAGTGGTGGAACAGGCTCGAGGAGCTGAATGGCCTACTCTTGTTCCTATGTGTATATATACGGTTATATGCTTCAAAGGTAGCTCAGGATTGTTAATATGCCTGCCAGATCTGCAGTCGAGTTAACCTATATTGCACTGACTGATTATATGGTGAAAAAATTACTTTATGGTCTGGCTGTAAAGCAGTCTCAAAGGCCTTTAAATGAGCAGAATAACCCAAGGGTACAGACACCAGTATTGATAACAATTCACAGTCTGAAAAGAACTGACGTTATATTGCTGCTGGGGTCAGACTGACCACTGCACCTGCTGCAATTGTGCACCTTGTGATCTGATAAATGACAAGAGTCCTGATAAATATGCCCCAAGCCTCTCTCACAGAGTTTGGAAAAGCAATACCTTTGATCAAATAAGTAAATTGATATGCTGTAAAAATCCATAATTTTGAAATTGAGCTTTTAATTAAGGTGATAAGGCTCTCTGTAATAATCACTGAATATTTTGGAGTTTTACACTGTCAAATCTTATGAGAAACTGTATCTGCTGGAATCAGGACCCTGGAAAGGAAGAATTTTGAGGGGGTGGGAGTAAGTCTACAGGTAAGCACAGAACTTGGTCAAGTACACACCTGAAACTGTATACCGCATTGCCATTAATTTATTAATCCCCAGTAGTTAGGTGTGTATAAAAGAGCATTTGAAGAGATTTCTGGAGATTATAGTTGATTCTGCATGTGCTTGAACAGGTATAGTTATAAGTCAACATCAATCCCAAACTATGACCTGTGGAGGCCATGAGTTATCAATCTTATATGTCTGAAAGCCAAATGGTAAAGGATAGAACTGGAGCCCATCTTTACACACATTTATAAACATTTATTTACAGAGATACACAATACAAACATGTACTTCCTAACCCAACCACTACAGTTTCAGTCTGTTCCTATTTATAGGGGCACGATCATCAATTAACGCCCATCACCTGCATACAATTAATATACTGTTAACAGCAGGTCACAACAAGCCATGAATGGCTGCAGAGAGGTCTTGACAGGCTGGACAACAAAGGATTCCAGGCAGACCCAGGAATCACATAGCAAGGCAAATCCCCACATTTCTCCTAGTTTGGCCAATAGGTTCCACAGTGTAGCAAATATCCCAGATCCATCCCCAGATGCAAGAAAAGCCCAGTCGAGCCCCCTCATTATGGTTAAAGCCCTCCAACCTGCAACATGTCATTTACCATCATGCCATGTGCCCCGGATGAAAAAGAAGTTTAGGTAACCTATACATTTTCTACATTACAAGAAGGACTGCACTTGCTGTGGAAAAAGAGCAGGGGAGTGGGACTAATTACTAACTCGATTAGAGCTGACACAGGCATGGACTAAATGGCCTTCTGTATTGTATGATTCTATGACAACACTTGAAAAAGAACTTCATTGAGTACAAAGCCCTTTGGGATGTCCTCAGTCCATGAAAGTATGATATAAATCCGTCCTTCTTTCCAAATACATAAAGGAGCATATATTAATCAACAGCATTGGTTTAAAGTTTTCATGGACAACTTAAAATTCCTGGAATTTGATCCCTCAAGATTGGTACAGATTCCTGGGCATATGTAATAAAACCCAAATGTCTGATTCAGTCATCATGAATCAGTACTTCTGATAATACATTGCATGTGACCTGACACAATACCCTGTTGTTATAAAACAGCAAGTCCTCCAGGGCCACTTGAACTCCTGGTGGGAGCAGACGATAATCATGTACAGGAACCATTGTCAAAGTCCCAGCAGATCCTCGTAGCTAAATAATAACAGATAGTTCATTTGTGTTTACCGAGAGATTAAAAAGGATAAATTGCTCTGATACAGCGTGGAATAGCCAGGATGTTTCATAGGTCTGTACTCCAAAAACAGCAATGCTGCTGACATTACAGAGATCAGGGATGTTCAAGCTGTGGCCTCTAGCCCACAAAGCTCAGTCCTGTTTGTGGCTGTATATTTTAGTTTGTGCTGTTTCAATTTCATAGAGCTTTGGAAAGGGCTCTCCCTCACTCTGTTGTCTCGGATTAATCGAAATCTGTTAAAATCATCAAATCCAAGAATAGTACAGCACAGAAGGAAGCCATTCAGCCCATTGAGTCTGTACGGGTTCTTTTGAAGAGTAATCCCATTAATCGTATACAAGTGGGCCATCTGACAGCGCTGACCTGGTTTGCACTGGACTGCTGACTTGGGTTGCATTAGAGTGTTAAAGTGGAAGTTTGGTGACTGAGGATCATTAAGGGTTAATTTTATCTTAAGTCTAGTCTGTCTTTTATTTAGCAGATTAAATTAACAGTTGCTGTTTGGGTTGGAGAAGGTGAGTTTTTTAGACCAGCTTTAAACAAAGTTCACTCAGGCTCTGCTTGCAGCTGCACCTTGTTAATTAGAGAGTTGGCTTAAACCAGTTTTCAGGGGCTAGAGTCAGTCAGTGTAAAAGGGGGCCATCTTACAGTGCTGACCTAGTTTGCACTGGAGTGCTGACTTGGGTTGCATTAGAGTGTTAAAGTGGAAGTTTGGTGACTGAGGAAGTTCAGTGAGGAGGGAGCGAGGAGCTCCTTTCATTTCCTACCTGTCCTCAGAGTGAGGGGAGCCGAGAGTTCCAAAGAGCACAGCTGACTGGTGAGTAAGTCCTGGTGGGTATTTTTCAAAGCGGATTACAAAGAACAAAGAACAAAGAAAATTACAGCACAGGAACAGGCCCTTCAGCCCTCCAAGCCTACGCCGATCCAAATCCTCTATCTAAACCTGTCGCCTATTTTCTAAGGGTCTGTATCTCTTTACTTCCTGCCCATTCTATGTATCTGTCTAGATACATCTTAAAAGACGCTATCGTGCCCACGTCTACCACCTCCGCTGGCAAAGCGTTCCATGCACCCACCACCCTCTGCGTAAAGAAATTTCCACGCATATCCCCCCTAAACTTTTCCCCTTTCACTTTGAACTCGTGTCCCCTTGTAATTGAATCCCCCACTCTGGGAAAAAGCTTCTTGCTATCCACTCTGTCTATACCTCTCATGATTTTGTACACCTCAATCAGGTCCCCCCTCAACCTCCGTCTTTCTAATGAAAATAATCCTAATTTACTCAACCTCTCTTCATAGCTAGCACCCTCCATACCAGGCAACATCCTGGTGAATCTCCTCTGCACCCTCTCCAAAGCATCCACATCCTTTTGGTAATGTGGCGACCAGAACTGCACGCAGTATTCCAAATGTGGCCGAACCAAAGTCCTATACAACTGTAACATGACCTGCCAACTCTTGTACTCAATACCCCGTCCGATGAAGGAAAGCATCCCGTATGCCTTCTTGACCACTCTATTGACCTGCGTTGCCACCTTCAGGGAACAATGGACCTGAACACCCAAATCTCTCCGTACATCAATTTTCCCCAGGACTTTTCCATTTACTGTATAGTTCACTCTTGAATTGGATCTTCCAAAATGCATCACCTCGCATTTGCCCTGATTGAACTCCATCTGCCATTTCTCTGCCCAACTCTCCAGTCTATCTATATTCTGCTGTATTCTCTGACAGTCCCCTTCAGTATCTGCTACTCCACCAATCTTAGTGTCGTCTGAAAACTTGCTAATCAGACCACCTATACTTTCCTCCAAATCATTTATGTATATCACAAACAACAGTGGTCCCAGCACGGATCCCTGTGGAACACCACTGGTCACACGTCTCCATTTTGAGAAACTCCCTTCCACTGCTACTCTCTGTCTCCTGTTCCCCAGCCAGTTCTTTATCCATCTAGCTAGTACACCTTGGACCCCATGCGCCTTCACTTTCTCCATCAGCCTACCATGGGGAACCTTATCAAACGCCTTACTGAAGTCCATGTATATGACATCTACAGCTCTTCCCTCATCAATCAACTTTGTCACTTCCTCAAAGAATTCTATTAAGTTGGTAAGACATGACCTTCCCTGCACAAAACCATGTTGCCTATCACTGATAAGCCCATTTTCTTCCAGATGGGAATAGATCCTATCCCTCAGTATCTTCTCCAGCAGCTTCCCTACCACTGATGTCAGGCTCACCGGTCTATAATTACCTGGATTATCCCTGCTACCCTTCTTAAACAAGGGGACAACATTAGCAATTCTCCAGTCCTCCGGGACCTCACCCGTGTTTAAGGATGTTGCAAAGATATCTGTTAAGGCCCCAACTATTTCATCTCTCGCTTCCCACAGTAACCTGGGATAGATTCCATCCGGACCTGGGGACTTGTCCACCTTAATGCCTTTTAGAATACCCAACACTTCCTCCCTCCTTATGCCGACTTGACCTAGAGTAATCAAACATCTGTCCCTAACCTCAACATCCGTCATGTCCCTCTCCTCGGTGAATACCGATGCAAAGTACTCGTTTAGAATCTCACCCATTTTCTCTGACTCCACGCATAACTTTCCTCCTTTGTCCTTGAGTGGGCCAATCCTTTCTCTAGTTACCCTCTTGCTCCTTATATATGAATAAAAGGCTTTGGGATTTTCCTTAACCCTGTTTGCTAAAGATATTTCATGACCCCTTTTAGCCCTCTAAATTAGGATTGAATTAGCCTTACAATTAGGATTGAATTGTAAGTCATTGTTTTAGCAAGACTTAGTTGTTTTTTAAAAATTATAATCTTCTAAAGTTTTTAAATTTAAAGGGTTTAGTCATGGCAGGAGAGCTTGAAGCCGTGGTTTGCTCCTCTTGCTGCATGTGGGAATCCGGGAACATTTCCAGTCCCCGGGACCAGTATGTGTGTCTAGCTGCAGCTCCTGGAAACTTGGGTTTCAGAGCTGGAACGGTGGCTGGAAACACTGTGGAGCATCCGCGAGTCTGAAAGCATCGTGGGTAGCACGTAGAGAGAGGAGGTCACACCGCAGCTGAAGGGACTTGAGGAAGGAAGGGAATGAGTGACCATCATGCAGTCCAAGATAATCAGGCAGGGAGTTCAGGAGTCCCCTGGGGTCCCGCTTACAAATCGATATTCCATTTTGGAGGCTGATGAGGCTGGTTCCTCCAGGGAGAGCAGACAGAGCCAAGCTTCTGGCACCGCAAGCAGCCTGTCTGCACAGGAAGGGGGAAAGAGAGGAAGAGCAATAGTAATAGGGGATTCTATAGTCAGGAGAACAGATAGGTGCTACTGTGGCTGTCAACGTGACTCCAGGATGGTGTGTTGCCTCCCTGATGCCAGGGTCTGGGATGTCACTGAACGGCTGCAGGGCATCCTGAAGGGGGAGGGTGATAAGGCAGAGGTCATGGTACATGTTGGTACCAATGACATAGGTAGAAAGAGGGATGAGGTCTTGCATCAAGAATTCAGGGAGTTAGGCAGTTGACTAAAAAGCAGGACCTCTCGGGTTGTAATCTCTGGATTACTCCCAGTGCCACGTGCTAGCGAGTATAGAAATAGGAGAATAGCACAGATGAATGCGTGGCTTAAGAGTTGGTGCAGGAGGGAGGGTTTTCGATTCCTGGACTACTGGGACCGTTTCTGGGGAAGGTGGGACCTGTACAAGTGGGACGGTCTACATCTGAACCAGAGGGATCTAACATCCTGGCTGGCGGATTTGCGAGTGCTGTTGGGAGGAGTTTAAACTAATTTGGCAGGGGGAGGGGTTGCAGACTCCTGGCAGAAAAGGGGCACAGCTAAACACAGGAAAATGAACAAGTCAGAGGGAATACAGCGGAAGTAAGTTTCAAGGGAGTAAGACCAGGATGGAAGGCCTCTACTTTAATGCCAGGAGTATTGCAGGTAAAACGGATGAGTTAAGGGCAATGATTGACACGTGGAATTGTGATATAGTAGCCATCACGGAGACGTGGTTGAGGGAGGGGTAGGATTGGCAGCTCTATCCCGGGATATAGAATCTTCAGGCGAGACAGAGGAGGGGGTAAAAGAGGAGGGGGCATTGCAATATTAGTTAAGGGGTCAGTTACTGTAGTAAGGAGAGATGATTTCTTGGAGGGGGCATCAAATGAAGCTTTATGGGTAGAGTTTAGGAATAAAAAAGGGACAGCCACATTGCTAGGTGTTTATTATAGACCCCCAGATAGTCAGCGGGAAATTGAGGAGCAAATATGTGCGCAATTTGCAGAGGTGTGTAAAAATAATAGGGTAATTATATTGGGTGATTTCAACTTTCCCAACATTAATTGGGATAGTCATCGTGTTAAGGACTTAGATGGAGTGGAGTTCTTAAAATGTATAAAGCAGAAATTTTTAGCTCAATTATGGAGAGGATCCAACAAGGGAGGGTGCAGTGCTGGACCTAATTCTGGGGAATGAAGCCGGACAGGTGGTTGATGTGTTGGTGGGGAAGCATTTTGGTGATAGTGACCATAACATGGTACAATTTAAGCTTGTTATGGAGAAAGAAATAGACAAGTTGCAAAAAACGGTTTTGGATTGCGGGAGAGCGAATTTCAGTAAAATAAGGCAGGATCTGGCCAAGGTAGACTGGAAAGAGTTACTTGTTGGGAAATATACAGAAGAGCAGTGGGGGGCATTCAAAAAGGAAATGGGGAGGGTACAGGCCCAACATGTTCCCTCTAGGGTAATAGGTAGGAGCAACAAGCCCAGAGAACCATGGATGACCAGAAACATTCCAGGTATGATGAGAAGGAAAAGAGAGGCTTTTAGAAAATATAAGGAGAGCAAATCAATGGAAGCATTGGTGGAATACAGAAAGTGTAGGATGGAGCTTAAAAAAGCAATTAGAGGGGCAAAGATGGGATATGAGAAAGCTCTGGCTGGCAGAAGTAGGGAAAATCCCAAGATATTCTATAAGTATATCAATGGGAAGAGGATAACCAGGGAAAGAGTAGGACCCATTAGGGACCAAGGGGGAAATCTGTGGGTGGAGCCAGAGGACATTGGTAGGGTGTTGAACGAATACTTCACATTTGTCTTCACCCAAGAGAATGAGGATGTAGATATGGAACTCAGAGAGACTGTGAGGTTCTTGAGCAAATTGTCATAGGGAGTGACAAGGTATTGGAGGTTTTGGCAGGCTTAAAAGTGGACAAATCTCCAGGTCCGGACAATATGTGTCCCAGGATGCTGTGGGAGGCGAGGGTGGAGATTGCAGGGGCTCTGACCCTAATTTTTAATTCCTCTCTGGCCACGGGGGAGGTGCCAGAGGACTGGAGAACAGCTAATGTGGTCCCACTATTTAAGAAAGGTTGTAGAGATAAGCCAGGGAACTACAGACCAGTGAGTCTCACGTCAGTGGTAGGGAAACTATTGGAAAAAATTCTGAAGGAGAGAATCTATCTCCACTTGGAGAGGCAAAATTTGATTAGGAATAGTCAGCATGGCTATGTTAGAGGGAGGTCATGCCTAACAAATTTGATTGAATTTTTTGAGCATGTGACCAGGTGTGTAGATGAGGGTAGTGCAGTTGATGTAGTTTACATGGATTTCAGCAAAGCCTTTGACAAGGTCCCACATAAGAGACTTATCAAGAAAGCAAATACACATGGGATACAAGGTAACTCGATAAGGTGGATTCAAAATTGGCTTAGCTGCAGGAGACAGAGAGTGATGACAGTTTTAGTGACTGGAAGCCAGTGTCCAGTGGCGTACCACAGGGATCTGTGCTGGGTACCCTATTGTTTGTCATTCATATCAACGACATAGATGACTATGTGGGGGGTAGGATCAGTAAGTTCACGGATGACACAAAGATTGGCCGAGTGGTTAACAGTGAGGTGAAGTGTCTTAGGTTACAGGAAGATATAGACGGGATGGTCAAATGGGCAGAAAAGTGGCAGATGGAATTTAACCCTGAAAAGTGTGAGGTGATACACTTTGGAAGAAGTAATGTGACACAGAAGTATTCAATGAATGGCCTGACACTGGGAAGTTCTGAGGAACAAAGGGACCTTGCCGTGTTTGTCCATAGATCTCTGAAGGCAGAAGGGCAGGTTAATAGGGTGGTGAAAAAGGCATATGGGACACTTGCCTTTATCATTCGAGGCATAGATTACAAAAGCAGGGAGGTCATGTTGGAGTTGTACAGAACTTTGGTAAGGCCACAGCTGGAGTACTGTGTGCAATTCTGGTCGCCACATTATAGGAAGGATGTGATTGCATTGGAGGGGGTGCAGAGGCGATTCACCAGGATGTTGCCTGGGATGGAACATTTAAGCTATGAAGAGAGGTTGGATAGGCTTGGGTTGTTTTCACTGGAGCAGAGAAGACTGAGGGGTGACCTGATCGAAGTGTACAAGATTATGAGGGGCATGGACAGGGTGGATAGGAAGCAGCTGTTCCCCTTAGTTGAAGGGTCAGTTACGAGGAGTCACAAGTTTAAGGTGAGGGGCGGGAGGTTTAATGGGGATTTGAGGAAGAACTTTTTTACCCAGAGGGTGGTGACAGTCTGGAATGCCCTGCCTGGGAGGGTGGTAGAGGCAGGTTGCCTCACACCCTTTAAAAAGTACCTGGATGTGCACTTGGCACGTTGTAACATTCAAGGCTATGGGCCAAGTGCTGGCAAATGGGATTAGGTAGAAAGGTCAAGTGTTTTTAATGCATCGGTACAGACTCGATGGGCCGAAGGGCCTCTTCTGCACTGTATTATTCTGTGATTCTGTGAATCCCAACTCCCCCTCTCTTTCCCCATATCCCTGCAACTTTTTCTTCAGTAAGTATTTATCCAATTCCCTTTTGGAGGCAACTATTGCATCTTTAACCACCGCCCTATCAGGCAGAGCATTCCAAATCCTAAACACTTGTTGCAGGAAAAAAAGTTTCTCCACGTGTTGCTTCTGGTTTATTTGCCAATCACCGTAAATCTGTGCCCTCTGATTATTGAACTTTCAGCAATTGGAAACAGTTTCTCTTTATTTACCGATCTAAACCCTTTATGACTTTAAACATATGCAAAGAAATACATGCAAATTGTTGAGAAGATTTCTGAAAACTTTATTGCCTGATGGAAAACAGGCATTGAGGTGGTGGGGGGTGTAGTTGATGGCAGTTATAATGGAGCAGGGGATCTTATTCACCCCTTTCCCACCTCAATCTAGCTGACTGCAATTTTAAGTTTCACGCAGCAAGGGCACTCACTCCAAGCTTCCTTCGTCCTCTTTATAGATGCAGGTCGGGCTGTGATGACAACATTAGTGCCTGATCCGCAATTTCAACCCAAGGCTTGAATTTTGGCTTTCCCGCCAGGCCAGACCTGCCAGCAGTTGAATTGAGGGTCAGAAGAGGCCCAGCAAGTTAAGTTCCTTTTAATAAGTTTCCTTGCTGGGTCAGGAGGAACAGAAGTTCAAAGATTTACATTTTGTTTTAAATGGTGGGCTCTGCAATGAAACCTTGTGTCTCTCCTGCCCCAGGCTTCACCGCCCCTTTCCCCAATTGGAATTTCCTTCCCCAAGACTTACCCAATGGCTGCAGAGTGTTTGGAAGGTCCCTGGCAGGCAGCATCTGCCGCTCAAATTCCCATTCCCACCTGCCGGACTTGGCAATGATTCCTGCTGGGTCCGGGTGGTGGTGAGAGTTGTGGGGGTGTGGGTGGATGTCAACGCCTGCATATGGAAATGAGCCTGGGAGTCAAAATGTCTCTAGGCCTCGGCCTACACATTTGTCATTCGCACCAGCCACCTCACATGGCCTAAAACCAAGGCGTAGACAAGTACACTGAGGCTCTATTTACTACATCTATGCCCAGGGTTGCTTTTGTTAAAAAACAAGTCTTACTTTGAATATTTAAGTGTAAACTTTTGAGGAGACTTATAAATAGGCGAAGTTGAACAGGCACACTGAAAATAAAGAGCTCATTGACTGATAGTTGTCAGACCAAGCAAGTCCCAAGTGATAATTGCACTCGCTGGAGCTGACAAAGGAGCATTGATGGCTTCAAATAGCATCATAATTCATTGTGAAAACTCTTCCACCAGCATTTGTTTTTTTATTATTATTATTCTCCTCACTAAAGAATCAACTGGTTTTCTACCAGCACTGCAAAACTTCTTGCAGTCGTACCATTCAGGGAAGCCGTCCACACAGCAGAGTAAAAGAAGCCTGGCTGACCCGTGCCCCCACTGTCTATTCACCAAGTGACTAAGGGCTTGACTGACCCTGGTAGTCAGGGCACTGCAGTTCCCACGGCACCGGTGGGGCCGTGGCGGAGAGCATGTGTCGTCCAGTCTGCTTTTCTTTGTGAATGTAGACTTTTAGATATTTTTCAAAAAAAAGGTAAAGTTACTGTGCATCTCAATTTTATCAAAAGTATTATGATCTGCATCTGATCATTTAATCTGTTACCCACATCTGTGCAGTTAAAACTCTTCATATAACCGTAGGGCAGAAGACTAGTGAAGCAGATAAGCAATAACAGAAAAGTGGGGGATTCAATTTCTTTTGTGTACGAGTGAGGCCTCAACAGCAACAAATCACAATTATATTGCACTTTTAATGCAGCATTACGTCCCAAAGTGCTTCACGGGAGCATTATCAAACAAAGTTTGACACTGAGCCACATTAGGAGTTTATAGGATAGGTGACCATACAGCTTCGGAAGATTTAATTGTACCACCACGGGGTGGATCTTGACTCTGTGCCTTAGTGTAAAACCCATTTTACATCTCTCATGATTTTTGTTTCCATTGACTTTAAAGAAAGACTTGTATTTCTATAGCACTTTGATTGACGTCAGGATGTACCGAAGCACTTTACAGCTAATGATGTACTTTTGAAGTGTATTCATTTTTGTAATGTAGGAAACCAATTTGCACACAGCAAGCTCCCCCAAACAGTAATGTGATTATGACCAGATAATCTGTTTTAGTGATGTCAACTGAGGGCAATGTTCCCTCGAAGCTGTGTGGTCATGTTGCCGTGCAACAACCGAAAGGTTCCTGCACAGAAAAGGCCATGCACAGCCATGCAAGAAAATTTAAAGGGACGCACACTGAAACAAATCATCCAAGCAAAAAGAAAATTAGAGGGTGCATTGATTGAGGGATAAATATTGGCCAGGATACCAGGGGCAACTCCATGAGAAGGTAGATTGGGTTTAACTTCTCATCTGAAAGACAGCACTGATGACAGTGCAGCACTCTATTATGGCCCTGGATCGTCAACCTAGATTATGTGCTCAATTCTCTGAAGTGGGACTTTAACCCATAGCCCTTCTGATTCAAAGATGAGAGAGTACTCCCAACTGAGTCACAGCTGAGATCCATTAATGGAAATAAAAATTAGGAGAGACATAAAACAGGCTGTAATTCGTGATCACCCCTTTTTATGCGATTTTACAAAGGCAAGAACTACCCCAGTGTGTGCTATTGGGTTTAACACTCCTGTTATATATTCTCCAACTCATTGTCAATGCAACTGGAAGCCCACTCATCTTCAAACATAACCTTCACTAACATCTGATCTGCACTTGCGAGATCTTTGGTTATTTTCTACCCTTTGTTATATTTTTCTTTGATCAAGAGTTAACCTGTGTTCTCCAAACCCCTTGATATGTTTTTTGATTATGAATGTAAAAGTCCAGAGAATTTGGGTGTTTTTTTTAACTTTTCTTTTCATGCATCCCTGATGCTTTCCTTTTCTCCCCTTCAAATGTTCTCTGTGGTAATTTCCATTAAGTTTGCAGAGAAACCTGATTCAGTGAAAATGGGTTGACCCTTGTCAGGTATTTACCAGCGATTTATTTTGATAATAAACATATCATCAGCACGAATGAGTTAACTTCCTGACTCTGTGAGTTCTGTCAGTGCTAAGGGCTCAAAGTGGGGGTCAGAGGTCAACCTGCACAGGAAGTGCGTCAATAGGAGTAAAAAGTTCAGGAAAACACTGCACTGCAGACATGTGGGAAAAACTGTGACATTAGGGAAATATCTTGAAGTGTATTTTCCTGCATTTCTGCATACAATACTTGTGCCAACATTTTCACCATTGATCAGAAGTGCAGCAAGACTCATGCTCCTGTTTTAAAACTTCTTAATGCAGTGGGATTAGGGTCACCAAGGCTCCCAAATCGCCCTGGGGCCTCCAGAAATTGGAGATTAATCTCAAGGACACTGCTCCAAGCAGCCTGGAAGAAAGATCACAGCAAATTCTCAAAATGAACACTGAATCAGATTTATCTTGTTAGTTCCATGTTTTGAAAAGAGGAAAGCAATAAAGACTTGCATTTATTTCGCACCTTTCATGACCTCAGGACATCCCAAAGTGTTCACAGCCAATAAAGTGCTTTTAAAGTGTAATCACTGTTGTAATGTAGGAAACACAGCAGCCAATTTGCATCCTCGATACTTCCACAAATGGCAACAAGATAATAACCAGATAATATGTTTTTTAGCGATGTTGGGTGAGGGATAAATATTGACCAGGACACCAGAGAGAATTCCCCTGCTCTTCTTTGAAGTAGAGCTATGAACATACGAACATACAAATTAGGAGCAGGAGTAGGCCACTCGGCCCTTCGAGCCTGCTCCGCCATTCAATAAGTTCATGGCTGAACTGATTACTCCACATTTCCACCTACCCCCGATAACTTTCCACCCCCTTGCTTATCAAGAATCTATCTACCTGCCTTAAAAATATTCAAAGATTGCTCCCATCGCCTTTTGAGGAAGAGAATTCCAAAGACTCATGACCCTCTGAGAGAAAAGAACTTCTCCTCATCTCTGTCTTAAATGGGCGACCCCTTATTTTTAAATGTGACCCCTCGTACCCGATTCTCCCACAAGGGGAAACATCCTTTCCACATCCATCCTGTCAAGACCCCTCAGGATCTTATCTGTTCCTCTTCTAAATTCCAGTGGATACAAGCCCAGCCTGTTCAATCTTTCCTCATAAGACAGCCCGTCCATTCCAGGTATTAGTCCAGTAAACCTTCTCTGTACTGCCTCCAATGCATTTACATTCTTCCTTAAATAAGGAGACCAGTACTGTACACAGTACTCCAGATGTAGTCTCACCAATGCCCTGTATAGCTGAAGCATAACCTCCATACTTTTGTATTCAATTCCCCTCGCGATAAACAATAACATTCTATTAGCTTTCCTAATTGCGCGCTGTACCTGAATACTAACCTTTTGCGATTCATGCGCTAGGACACCCTGATCCCTCTGCATCTCAGAGCTCTGCAATCTCTCTCCATTTACATAATATGCTTCTTTTTTATTCTTCCTGCCAAAGTGGACAATTTCCCACTTTCCCACATTATATTCCATTTGCCAGGTCTTTGCCCACTCACTTGACCTATCTATATCCCTTTGTAGCCCCCTTATGTCCTCTTCACAAGTTTCTTTCCTACCTACCTTTGTGTCATCAGCAAATTTAGCAACCATACCTTCGATCCCTTCATCTAAGTCATTTATATAAATTGCAAAAAGTTGAGGCCCCAGCACAGATCCCTGTGGCACACCACTTGTTACATCTTGCCAACCAGAAAATGACCCATTCATGCCTACTCTCTGTTTCCTGTTCGCTAGACAATCTTCTATCTGTGCCAATATGTTGCCCCCTCCACCATAAGCTTTTATTTTCTGCAACAACCTTTTATATGGCATCTTATCAAATGCCTTCTGGAAATCTAAGTACAGTCCCCCCACCAGTTCCCCTTTATCCACAGCACTTGTAACTCCCTCAAAGAACTCCAATAAATTAGTTAAACATGATTTGCTTTTCACAAAACCACGTTGATTCTGCCTGATTACCTTGAATTTTTCTTCTAAATCCTCTTGACAGGGAAGACAGGGCCTGAATTTAACATCACATCTGAAAGACTGCAGCTTTAACAGTGCAGTAATCTCTCAGTGGTGTGTTGGAGTGTCACCCTAAATTATGTCCTCAAGACTTTGGAGTGTGACATGAACACTCTGTCTGACTTGGAAGCAAGAGTTTAACCCCCGAAACCGCAGCTAACACTGTATCAAAGATTGTTCTATCTTGCAGCACCTCCTGCACATCAGGTGGGGTGAGATCAGGATTGGCTAGGGTGAGGTAGCCAATGGTCAGGTAATCTGCCAGTGCTGAGTGTCTGGGCTCTCCACATTAAGTTGAGATTTTGTAGAGCTGTTCAAAATCATGAATGTTTTTTGATAGAGTAAATAAGGAGAAACTGTTTCCAGTGGTAACGAGAGGACATAGAGTTTAAAGTGATTGGCAAAGGAGGTGACATGAGAAAACTTTTTTTTACCCAGTGACTTGTTATATTCTGGAATGCACTGCCTGATAGGGTGGTGGAAATCCATTCAATCATAACATTTAAAATGGAACTGGATGAATACTTGAAGGGAAATAATTTACAGGGCGATGGGGTAGGAGCAGGGGAATGGGACTAATTGGATAGTTCTACCAAAGATCAGGCATGGTGGGCGGAATGAAAAAAAGGATTTGCATTCATATGGCACTTTTCATGACCACTGGATGTCTCAAAGTGCTTGACAGCTAATGAAGTACTTTTGAAGTGTAGTCACTGTTGTCATGAGGGTATGGCCTCTTTCTATGCTGAATTATTCTGTGATATTATAGCTGAGGTAGTGGAGGGTGCCCAGTGCCTATGGAATTATACTGCAACAGACAATCAATCAAGGGTATGATTGATGATGAGTTTTAAGGGCTATTTAACCATACGAAACATTACAACCAAATCCAATCCCATCCACATCTGATCTCCACACTTTCAGCAAGGGTCACTGGGCACCAATTAAGAGCAGGAACCCTTACTGATTATCTCTGCTTAGCCAAGGGGCACAGAGGTGAATTACAACATCTCTGCCGCTACAGAAAATCTTGTCCAGATCCTGTTTCTTGTATTGTGAAGACAGGTTTCCTTTACAGGATTGTACTTCAATCAAAGGTTGGTAAGTGATGAGAACAAACCCCTACAGTTTATGAATATTATAGTAAAAAAACATTTGCATTACAGTTTATGTGCTCCCTGCAGGTATCTGTCTGAGCAGCTTGGATTGTTCCCATAATCAACTGCAGATTATCACTGGGTAAACACGCAGCGATTGTTAATTCTTTGTGTGGGTGTCATTGTGCATCAATTGGATATATCTCTTGAAAACTGCCACTGGCAAAGAAAATGAAAACACAATAAGCTTCCCTCCAGCTTCTTAATACAGCTCGTCAAAAACAACTGGCGGCTGAGGTAGTAATCTGACATTCGGGTTGTGATGACTGATAAATCACTGCTGTGGTGGTTTATAGTATCACCTGGGCATTAGAGTGATATCGCTGCTTTGTAATTACATCATTGTCATCGCTTGTAATTTAAAATGAATGATGTTTTTTCATTTCTCCTGCTGCTTGTGGAGTATGAGCAGAAACAGCATAAGACAATGCAGCCCGGGAGCAAGGAGAAACGGACTGTTGCACTGGTCTTAGTGGCTGATTATGCCACTGGTTAGTGAAGCACGATCTCATGTACCCAGTGGGAAACTCCATGTCAAACTGGCAGATTTGATGAGGGCCCAGGCTATTGCAATTCAGGAACATAGGAACGAGAGGCCATTCAGCCCCTTGAGCCTGTTCCACCATTCAGTGAGATCATGGCTGGTCTGTATCTCAACTCTATTCACCTGCCTTGGCTCCATATCCTTTTAAGAACCTTGGTTTAAAAGAATCTATCAATCTCAGATTTAAAATGATAAGTTGAGCTAGCATCTAATGCTTTTTGTTGGAGAGAGTTCCACACTTCTACTGCTGTTACTGGCTGCACTGCACACATGCTTCGGAAGCCTGTGGACAAACACCAATAGCAAATCAGCTTTAGAAGCCAAAGGCACTTGCTGCAGGAAGGAACTTTGAGAGACGCATTTGAACCATGTCCCAGCAAGAGCCAACACTTTATGGGGATAGGGGGAAGAGGACACGCGTAGTTAAAAATTTGAACAATGCCAAGTTTCAAAGTGTAACTTTATATTTTGTGATGCCTTTTAAATAGTTACAGCATCTACACCCCTTTTTATTTTGTGCACTGAGCTGTAAGAAACAATGATTGTTCATACAAACAGGAAAGCAACTTGTGGAAGGATTGCACCCTTATTCAAGCTGGGAGAGAATTCTGAATTGAAAATATTTTATCAAAATGTTCTGGCTTTAACATTTCTGATCTTAGGAAAAATTCAATGCAAGATTATCATACCAGGGGATTCTGTCCCACTAATATGAGCCTTTTAAATTCTGATGGGAAGTCACCGGATAGGTCTCCAACCTGCCCTTCCTATATCAAGGGGGCCTTTCAAAGAAGTTCCTTGGCTTTTGTGAGTCTCTCTGAGGCCATTACAAAGGCTGCAAATCTTAACCAAGGAAAGTCAAGTGATCCCCATGAGACCCTCTAATCCTTTGCGTGTAGAGGAGTGAAGCAATTACTCTTGTTGAATCTCATTCCCATCTTCACAAAGACATGGCGCCAATCAGATTTTTAATAAGTGGATACTGCAAGAATGTCCTCAAAGATACAAAGCACCTGCCCACCAGTGCAAATGACCCCCAACAATTTGGGTTGGGGTTTGTGTATGCAGGCATGGCTGGATCGGAGTGGGGTGGGGGGGAGCCGGGAGTGGGTTTGCTCCTCCACATTTGAGCCAGTGGACCAGAACCTCAGGTTAGGAATCTTAGGGACATTGATTTTAGGGTCAACATCTCTCCCTTATCCAATACCACATTCATCTGTTTTTGGGATCTTGCTGTGTGACTTGGAAAGCAATTAATTGAGTGTGAACACTTTGGGACATCCCAAGGACATAAAAGGTGACACATAAATATAAGTTCTTTAGTACTTTTCTTCCAGGCATGCATAGTTTCCAGCAGGAGTCAGTGGATAGGAATCAGGAGTGGGAAGCCTGCATGATCTCTCGTCCCCTTGGCTCAGGAAGCTTGAGAACTACTGGCTGACACAAGCTTACTCAGGACTGAACAGGGATCATACCTGGCTCCGGTCTAGTTTGAATCACTCAGCAGCAGCTGCTTTATTCCTTCACTGAGGTCACAGTGTGCTAATTGTGGTCAGAGTGTCTACCAGCAAAGCAAAATACAAACTAAAAGCTTTCATTTATAAAGAAAAATTTGACAATACAATGTGTAAAGTTCACATTCGTCATCGGTTTATAATGTCAATAAAAATACTCTTTTGAATTGCAAATTTGTTACTTGGTGCTAGTCATTTATTAAACTACAATTAATTCCTCTTCATAAACACTGTGAGCTATTTAATTGTTGTAAAAAACAAATTCACTTTGACGTCCTTAAACGACTGCTTTTTTAAACTATTTTTATTAAAACATTGAATGGTGCTTGGAGGAGTTACTGAAATGACTAATGCGAAGTGGCTTGGCACAAGACCATTTCTTTTTACCATGGTTTGTCAGCAGGTTGAGGAACTGGCAGTAACAACATCAGTAAAGATGAAAATTGTAATGAGCTTGTAACTTTGTCATGATACCCCAATTTGTATATATTATTAATTTGTTCCCTGTTTCTGGTGGACGATTTGGCCACCTATGTTGAGAACCTTGGAATGTATGGATAATCAGTGGTGAGTCAATAGTTCAATCCTCCATATCATATTGGTCCTTTTGCCATTCTGTTTTTGGGCATAAATGGGGCAGACGACAAATAAAAATTCTCCCCAGAGACTCTCTCCTTCCAGCAATTGCTCAGGTAAATACAGAAGATGAGCTGCAGGGCTGTGTTAGATGAGGCCTGGGATAAAGTCACCAAACTCTTGAATTGAGACAATACACATTATGGGGGAGATCAATGGAAATAAATCTAGGGCCTCATCTTCCTGAATTAGGTGGATGTTAAAGATTTCACAACGTTATTCAAGAAGGGGTACAGTTCTCCTGACCAACATTCCTCCCTCAACCAACAGCACAACAGCACAATAAGCAGTGTAATTAGTCATTCATCTCATTTCTGTTTGTGACATCTTGTAAGATAGCTGCCTGGTTGCTCATATAACAATCTCTAAACTTCAAAGTAATTCATTGTGTGAGATGTGTCTTGGAATGTACAGGAGAGATGTCATAAAACACTATATAAAAGTTTGTCTCTTCTGCTGATAAATTCTTCTGATGAATACAGAACGAAGTGTTTCAACTGGTATCATCTCCTGGTAAGTTTGGCTCATTATCCCCACAACCACAGCTAGTAATCAGCTGATAACAGCAATCTGAAACTGAATTCAGAAATTCCGGTGACAGAATTATCAAGTGAATCTCATCTCTCATATTGCACTTACAGTGCTGGAATTCATCCAACCTGTCTAGCTTTCCTAAAAGCCATTATGACACACTGATGTGAGGTTTGCAGAAAAGTACCCTTCTAGATTTATTTAGCAGGAAATAATTTTACTTTCTGACAAGTGTCATTTGAGAAAGACTTGTTTTCCTGTTACTGTGAGAGCTTTCTGTCAGAATTAAGGAGAAGAACTGGGGAATTTAGGCCTTTCAATGGATTGCTGTCACTCTCCCAGCAATGATATTGTAAGCTCTAATTTCAAGGTTAAGAAGCTGTACAAGTAATGCGAAATAATATCTTGAATCTAATGCAACATGGCCTCTTGGCATTAATATTTGTAGTTTACAAACTTTTCATTCCTTCTTTACACAAAACATTAAAAAGAATACTGAAAGCAAATACAGCCACTCTCAGGCCAAGGATTGGTCTCGTAAGCAGAATGGTAGTACATAGCAAATGCTTTTTTAAAAACATATATTTACATGATGTGGGCATCGCTGGCAAGGCTGGTATTTATTTCCCATCCCTAGTTGCCCTGGGAAGGTGGGTGACGTGCTTCTTTTTGAACCACCGTAGTTCCTGTGGTGTTGCTACACTGACAGTGCTGTTAGATAGAGAGTTCCAGGATATTGACCCAGTGATGACAAAGGAGCAGCGATATATATCCATGCCTGGATGATGTGTGAGTTGGAGGGAAGGTGTTTCCATGCACCTGCTGCTCTTGTCCTTCCAGGTAGTAGAGGTCGCAGGTTTGGAAGGTGTTGCTAAAGGAGCCTAATGAATTGCTGCAGAGCATCTTGTAGATGGTACACCCTGCTGTCACTGTGGAGGGAGTAGATATTTAAGTCAGTGGATTGAGTGCCAGTCAAGCGGACTGCTTTGTCCTGGGTGGTGTAGAGCATTTTGAGTGTTATTGGAGTTGCAAGTGGAGACACTCCTGAGATGGTGAAAAGGCTTTGGAGTTGAGTCATATGCTACAGAATACCCAGCCTCTGAACTAGGAACATAGGAAATAGGAGCATGAGTAGGTCATTCGGCCCCTCAAGCCTGCTATGCCATTCAACTAGATCAAGACTGATCTTCTACCTGAACTCCATTTTCCTACACTATCCCGTATCCCTTGATATTTTTAAAATCTAGAAATCTATTGATCTCTGTCTTGAACAAACTAAATGATTGAGCCTCCACAGCTCTCTGGGGTGGAGAGTTCCACAGATTCACCAGTGAAGAAATTCCTCCTAATTTCAGTCCTAAATCTCGGAACCCCCTTCCTAACAGCAATGTGGGTGTACATACACAACATGAACTGCAGCAGTTCTCAAGAGCAATTAGGGATGGGAAATAAATGCTGGCCTAGCCAGCGACACTCGCATCCCATGACTGAATAAGAAAAAAAAGGCTCCTCAGTGGAACCCAGCTAGGTCACTTAGGTTAATGGAAGGCAGGGATCACATGGGAAGGAATTTTTTCTGGATGGGTGTGGTGGGCATTTATGCTCCTTCTGAGCCAGAAAAATCATTTGAAGACCATTTTCTTACTTTTTTTTGAGGGCCTTGTCTTTAATGACTGCTGATTAGGCTGCCCCACACCAAGTGACAGTGAGCAAAACATTACTCGCTCAAAATTGCACTGGGGTCCGAAAAACACCAGGGCATCTTGATTTGCTTTAGGGCTTGAAAGTACCACCTGTTTGTGGCAGAATTTGGCCCAACTATTCCAACAACCCTAATGCCTGGGTACAAATGGCATGCAAAGGAATGTGATATCAGCATGTTACACATACAAAAATCTTCACCTACCAGAGTCTCTACCTGATAATGTATTTTAATATCCTACCATGTTTTAATCACAAGAGGAAATCAGTAAAAATTGCACATATGCAATGGAATCTCCAATTATCCAGAACAACAAAGGGGAATTAAGCTCTTGTTTTGTAATGTTTTCCAATAGTTAATGGGAGTACCCTAATTTTGATCATACAATTATTGTACAGCAATGCCCTCAGTCCAGGGATCAAAGTAAGGAAAATACAAAGAACAAACAGAATTCAATCACTCCTGAGGTTTATTTCAACATCCTAGAGGTCACCATTGACCAGAAACTTGTTCGAGGCTGGATATTCTGTGGCGAGTAACTCCCCTCCTGACACCCCGAAGCCTGTCCACCAACGACAAGGCACAAGTCAGGAGCATGATGGAATACTCTGCACTTGCCTGGATGAGTGCAGCTCCAGCAATACATTTCTTTTGGACAGAGGTTGTTGGGCTTATGGAATGAGTCATCATTTGTGCAAGGCTTTTCCAATGAAACTTCCAGCAGAAGGTAATTGAAAAATGGGCAAGGAAGATTACCCTCTGGCTTAATTGTTCAACTATAATCATTTCAACCGTTATTTTAACTCTCGCTTAGGATATAGCAAAAATATACAAAAAAACTGGTCATGATTCCCATTTCGGATTGCTATCCTTGTTCTGGATGAAACGTTAAACCGAGGACCTGTCTGCTCTCTAAATGTGGACTTAAAAGATGCCACGTTACTATTTCGAAGAACAGCAGATTGAATACTCCCCAGTGTCCTTGCCAATATTTATTCCTCAACCAAAATCACTAAAAACAGATTATCCAGTCGTCATCACATTGCTATTTGTGGGAGCTTGCTGTGCACATATTGGCTGCTGCATTTCCTACATTATAACTGTGACTGTGCTTCAATAGTACTTCATTGGCTGTAACACACTTTGAGACATCCTGAGGTTGTGAAAGGCTCGAGAGAAAAGCAAGTCTTCCTTTCTATCCAATGGCTCTTACTGGTAGTCCACACACATGCACATTAAGGGGGAAATATCAATTTGCCAACACTCACAATCAAGACTCGTGTGAAGAATAACCACTCGGGTGAGTGTAGCAGAGGATCATTAAAATTTTGCAAAATGGTTCATCGCCAAAGCAAGCACTAAGACATAGCTTGGCTGGTGGTGAGAAGGACCCTCCCTGTCAGATCCTTCATGCATATCCAGACTCACTGCCTCCACATGCTGTACTCGAGGAAGAGACTGTCACCGACCTCCTTCTGGAATCTGCCTTTGCAAAGAAGATCTGGAAAGAGATGCAGGGCATTTTGTCCAGGTTCATCCCAAGCAGCTCCATTACGCAGGACTCTGTACTCTATGGGCTATTCTCAGAGATGCACACCAAGACAAACATTAACTGCCGCTGGAGGACGATAAACTCGCGGAAAGATGCTCCTTGGTCTGCCCGAAACCTGTTGATCTTCCAAAACAAAGAGCTGTCCATGACCAAGTGTTGCAAACTGGCATATTCCAAAGTCCTGAACTACATGCTGAGGGATGCACTAAAGCTTGGGGCAGACGATACAAAGGCTCATTGGAGAAAGGCCAGTCTAAGGCTCTCCCGTCACAATACACCAAGGGGCTGAAACCTATGTCAAACCCCTCAGGCTTATCCATCAGAGAATGTTTGACATGAAATATAAATGTATATTGTAAATATAATCTGTAATTGTGTAGTGAGGCAACTCAGAGTGCCACGTACTATATTCAAAGCAATTGAACTGTATTGCACTTTATGTCATGTCAAATTTGAACTGTTATGTTATGTACTTTTGTATTATTTTATGAATAAAGTTTAATTTTTGAGAAAAAAATTAAAAGCATCAGTAATTTCTACAGAAAAGCAAATTAAGTTAGGAGTTGAAAGATACATAACTTGACTGAGCTGCCTAACACTCGTGTTATTTTACTTCACCACATGCTGGGACTGAAAAATGAAAATAATAGTGACAGCAATGACATTTCCTGCAATTTCAGAAACCCACAAGATATTAATCAAAAAGTGAACATATAGCCTTCCATATGCTTTACAGAATTGATGTCACCATGGGCCAACAATTAACTTAAATATAGTATTATAATAATTGTATTAAGATAATATTCTGGGATTAATCAGAGGAGTTACTATTATTTTCATAAGGTTTTGTTTGGAATTGGCCACATTTTCACATTTAATACATAATTGCGGCTCATATTTTTAAGATCTCTGGATTTTTTCTGGAGTACAGATCTTATTTTAATGAAACAGCACGCTCTCATAAAATTATTCCCAGAGATTTTCGCTCTGCCACAGTCTTTTAATGTGGAAGTGCTTAACCTTTTTTTGAGGATGCAGCGTTCTGTGCACATTCCAGAGTGGAGCACATATTTTTATGTTTCTGATTTTCTCACAAAGTGACTGGGATTAAATTTCCGGCAGGGTCTACAAAATGGCCAGTAGCCAATTGGCCTCCCTTTTTTGTACACTGTCTGATTTTTTGCTCCATTGATCTCAATGGAAAACAAAGTTAGCGGGCTGTATAACGGGTGGCTGATCTGACACTGTCCTTTTGTGCCACCCAACCCCGAAGTTGAATTTTACCCCGACCCAACTTTTGCCAGGTTCCACAAGAGGTAGCACCTCCACAAAGTGGTTATTCTTCATCTGCAAGTGGAGGGCTGAGGGCTGAAGAGAGCGTCATGTTGAGACTAATCCCATTCTCATCCTTCCTCCTTACAAAGGCAAACAGGGGTACCAAGGCCATTGGTAGCACCACAACTGATGCTGTGGCTGTGATCAGTGAAGACAGCACAGGAAACCGAACCTTCTGGGCTGTGTGCCTACAGCCATTGGGCCAGTAGGAGAGCTAACGCACTTGCTTACAAACCCATAATGGAGTAACTTTAGTGAATTGCTGCAGAGCATTGTGTAGATGGCACATGTCACAGCCACAGTATTCCACTGATGGACGGGGTGGATACTAAGTCCAGTAGCACAGGGGCCCATCAAGCAAACTGCCCATTTCTGGATGGGGTTGAGCTTCCTGAGTGTTGTTGTGGCTATACACATCCAGGCAAGAGGTGAGTGTTGTATTGCATTCCTGACTAGTAGATAGTGTCATGAGAGTTTTTTTTTAAACTACGAGCTCTGTGTGCTTTTAAAACTGAGAAAAAGGACTTTCTGTGAACAGTGACTGCTGTGACTTGGTATTTGAAGTGCAGGCTGTAAAACTTGATTCCAAGCAACCAGGAAGATTTACGACTGTCTTGTGACTAGGTTGTTAAAAGTTTAGCTTCGTTTTTGGGTTGAAAAGCCAATTGCTGTTGGAGACCTGGGTTTGCAGACCAGAAAAAGAACACTCCCTGAAAGGAATGCTTGGTTCTCTTGTAAAAAAGGAATCTTACATTTGAGTTGGGGCTGTGCTCTGCCTGGAGAGGAAAAATACCCCGGAGGGAGAAAGAAAGACTCCAAGAGAGGAAAAGACCCAGAGAAAGAGGAGTTGCTGCTGTCTGTGGAGAAAGGCTCCGTTGTTGGCAGGAAGCCTGCATTGTTAAAGGTAGCAACATTCCTATTGTCTCCAGTCTCTGGAAAATCTCTGCCTCAAGAGTGAGTCCGATTGTCTTTTGTGTTTTTGGGAGATTTCTATTATTGAGACTGCTACTTTAAAATTTAAGTGGACCTGTTGCTGCAACCTTTTGCTGAAAGATCTGTGTGTCGCCTGCTGCAAACATATTGCCTTGAATGCCTACCCATCACAGACTATTCATCAATCTCACCTGGAGAGACTTCAAGTGGCACCTTACTATTCCACTCTGGGACACTTCACCAATCCAGAAATATCCTACCAGACAGTACCCAGTTATTTTAATATTCCTAAGAAACGGTTGTAATTCAAATCATTTTTTTAAACAGGTTAACTGTTGGTTTTTGAATGTATGTGTGTGTATATATGAGGGTTAGGAAGAATAAGGAGTTATAAAATCCTCTTCATACATATAGATTTATCTCATTATCATTTAAAAGTTGGTTTATTAATAAATAGCTAATTTTGTTGTTGCTTAAAGAAACCTGGTTCGGCGTGTTTTATTCTGGTGGATAAATAAAGTGTTTCAATTCGCTAATTTCCGGGAGGTGGAAAGCTTTACTAATATGCTGTGGCCTGTGGAGTAGTGGGACTGAATTAACAATGCATTACTCCTGCCTTGTTCATAACAATAGTAGAGTGGCTTTGAGGGTCAAGAGGTGAGCCACTCATGACAGAATACCCAGCTTCTGGCTTGCTCTTGCAGCCACCGTGATGATGTAATTGTTCCAGTCAATGGTGACCAACCCAAGATGTTGATAGTGAGGGATTTGGTAACACTGAGGTGGTGGAAGTTTAGGGAACATAGTTAGGCTTTGTCTTGTTCATGCTGCACATTATCTGGAATGTATGTAAAACAAATGTTGCTTGATACTTCCAGTCCAAGCTTGGATGTTATCCAGGTGCTGCTGTAGACTGCATGGGCTGCTTCATTATCAGAGGAGTTGTGAATGCAGCTGACCACCGTGGAATCATCAGCAACAGCCCCACTTCTGACCTTATGATGGACGGAAGGTGAGTGATGAAGAAGCTGAAGATGGTTGAGGCAAGGACGATTCCATGATGAAGTCCTGCTGCACTGTCCTGTGAAATTGTTGCATGAATGATTTAATGGGATGAATTTTCCATGGGAGATCACCAGCCATCTGCAGTATGCCTCTACTTGTACAACATGGACTGACTGTGGGCGAGCTATCTCACCACCAGTATGGACTTGGAAAAGTTTAAGTGAATGTGCTTAAAATAGAGGGATTACCTTTAATTTGTGGAGCGAGGAATCTCACGCAAATGCAATTTTGCACAAAAATATTGTAAACTTGACCAACAAAGAGGGTATGACTAAATATTTCATTAATGGTTAAATCAGTGTGTTATTCTCGCAAAACAAGGTTTGCTGTAGTTTGTCTCTTTAAGTCTTATTTCCTTTCAAATGATCTTCCAGCCAAATTTACTACTATGCAATCTCCATACATGTAAGGTCCTTTACTAACTTTTTCCAGTTTCAGCAGTTTTGCTCCCCGTCTCCTTTCACAGGGTGCAGATCTGTTTTCACACAAGTTGCTTGGACAGTTAGGGAGAATTTTTCTTTTGACCAAAGAAAAGTGAGAATGTCTGTCTCTTTAATTAATGAGCCACTGATGAAATCACAGGAATGTGCTGCCTTGGAACGTGACTTCTGAGAATGTGGATTTGTTAGCAGGTTTTAATTACAAAGAAATACTGCCATTCTCCTGGTTTTCATTAAAACATTTCACCCCTATTGTCATTCAATCTAGTGGTTGAAATTCCTTTGCTTTTTGTACTGTTTTCACTTCACTGGCTGACTTGCTCGAGTCCAATTCCTCTGTGCCCTGTTTCAGCAAAGTTTATTTGAAATAGGCGAACGACTTCATTAAAATAGCACAGACAGGAATCTGATGCTAACATGTTAAGTAATGCACAAGAATTTCAATCCCCATGGTCCTGTCACTTCCAAATCTTATAATGGTCCAGTGGCCCGTGAATTGTAATTGTGTTCAGTGTCAAGGTTTTAATGCTACACCATAATACAATGTCTAAACATTATGACTCCTTCCCCATCCCAAACTCTAAACTTTGGACCCCTTGAGTCCACGATGGTAATTTTAGCTTTAGATGAAAGTCTTTTGGACCATTCCATATTTTCATTGTTATTGACCTCAATGGACACGATACAAGGGGAAGTTTATAACCTGGGCTGGGGTGGGGCGGGGAGGGGTGGCAGGTGGGGTTCAATTCAATATGGCCTGTGTCACACTATCAGCAAAAGTCAAAATTGCTTCCAATGTCTGTAAATGCCAGGCAGGTTGAAGAAAACAAAGCAGGGATTATTCTGCAGTACCTGAGTACCATCAGTTTATATCAAAGCACCTGTATTTAGATATTACTTTGGCACATTTTTAGGGAATCCCAAGATGTTTTATTACCAACTGGATTACATTTGAAGTGCATTGTGTAGGCACATATGCGAGCCAATTTGCACACGGCAAGGTACTGCAAAGTGTGTATGAGAGGAATGTCTAGTTAGACTGCTTTTGTTGCCTGCGCTTAAGAAGGCTTTTTTTAGGACAAGTGCCTGGTCTCTTTGAAAAGTGCCACAAAGTCTTTTGCACCAAGCTGAGCAGGCAGGTAGTTTGAAGTAAAAACAAGAAATGCTGGAAATACTCAGCAGGTCTGGCAGCATCTGTGGAGAGAGAAGCAGAGTTCATGTTTCAGGTCAGTGACCCTTCTTTAGAACTGACAACTATTAGAAATGTAAAAGATTTTAAGCAAGTAAAGCGGGGGAGGGGGGGGGGGGTTGTGGAGCAAGAGATAACAAAAGAGGTGTTGATAGGACAAGGTCACAGAAAATAACTGACCAGAAGGTCATGGAACAAAGGCAAACAGAATGTTAATGGTGTGCTGAAAGACAAAGCGTTAGTACAGAGAGGGTGTAAATAGACTGTATAGCACAAAGCACTCCAAGTACAAATATAATTTTTTTTTAAAAACAGAAACAGTGGGTAGGCACAGTAGAAACAAACTAAACACACTAAAAAACCTAAAATAAAATAGCCAAGGAAAAAAGAAAAAAGAAAAAAAGAAAAAATAACTAAACATAAAAAGGGGGGGGGGGCCGTCATGCTCTGAAATTATTGAACTCAATGTTCAGTCCGGCAGGCTGTAGTGTGCCTAGTCGGTAAATGAGATGCTGTTCCTCGAGCTTGCGTTGATGTTCACTGGAACACTGCAGCAATCCCAGGACAGAGATGTGAGCATCAGAGCAGGGAGGGGGGGGTGTTGAAATGGCCAGCCAATGGAAGCTCGGGGTCATGATTACGGACTGAGCGGACGTGTTCGCAAAGTGGTCACCCAGTCTGCGTTTGGTCTCCCCAATGTAGAGGAGACCACATTGTGAGCAGCAAATACAGTATACTACATTGAAAGAAGTACAAGTAAATCGCTGCTTCACCTGAAAGGAGTGTTGGGGGCCTTGGATAGTGAGGAGAGGAGGTAAATGGGCAGGTATTACACCTCCTGCGATTGCAGGGGAAGGTGCCATGGGAAGGGGATGAGGTGGTGGGGGTAATGGAGGAGTGGACCAGGGTGTCACAGAGGGAATGATCCCTTTGGAATGCTGACAAGTGAAGGGAGGGGAAGATGCGTTTGGTAGTGGCATCATGCTGGATGTGGCGAAAGTGGCAGAGGATGATCCTTTGGATCTGGAGGCTGGTGGGGTGGAAAGTGAAGACAAGGGGAACCCTATCGTGGTTCTGGGAGGTAGAGGAAGGGGTGAGGGTAGAAGGGAAATGGGCTGGACACGGTTGAGGGCCCTGTCAGCCACAGTGGGGGAGGGGGGGAATCCTCGGTTGAGGAAAAAGGAAGACATATCAGAAGCACTGTCATGGAAGGTAGCATCATCAGAGCAGATGCATTGGAGAAGGAGAAACTGGGAGAATGGAATGGATTCCTTGCAGGAGGCAGGGTGTGAAGAAGTGTAGTCGAGGTAGCTGTGGGAGTCGGTGGGCTTATAATGAATATTAGTAGACAGCCTATCCCCCGAGATGGAGATTGAGAAGTCAAGGAAGGGAAGGGAAGTGTCGGAGATGGACCATGTGAAGGTGCAAGAAGGGTGGAAATTAGAAGCAAAGTTGATAAAGTTTTCTAGTTCCGAGAGGGAGTAGGAAATGGCACCGATATAGTCATCAATGTACCGGAAAAAGAGTTGGGGGAGAGGGCCTGATAGGACTGGAACAAGAAATGTTTGACATATCCCACAAAAAGACAGGCATAACTAGGACCCATGCGGGTTTCCATAGCAACACCTTTTACTTGAAGGAAGTGAGTGGAGTTGAAGGAGAAGTCGTTCAATTTGAGAGCAAGTTCAGCCAGGCGGAGGAGGGTGGTGATGGATGGGGACTGATTGGGCCTCTGTTCAAGGAAGAAGCAGAGAGCCCTCAAACTGTCCTGGTGGGGATTGAAGGTGGACGTCCACAGTGAAGAGGAGGCGGTTAGTGCCAGGAAACTGGAAATTGTAAAAATGACGTAGGGCATCAGAAGAGTCACGGATGTAGGTGGGAAAAGACTGGACCAGGGGAGAAAATATAGAGTCAAGATAGGAAGAAATAAGTTCAGTGAGGCAGGAACAGGCTGAAACAATGGGTCTGCCTGGAGAGTCCTGTTTGTGGATTTTGGGAAGGAGGTAGAAGCGGGCTGTCTGGGGTTGCGGGACTAGGAGGTTGGAAGCTGTAGAGGGAAGATCTCCAGAGGAGATGAGATCAGTGACAGTTCTGTGGACAGTAGCTTGATGCTCGGTGGTGGGGTCATGGTCCAGAGGGAAGTAGGAAGAAGTGTCTGAGAGTTGATGCTGAGCCTCTGCAAGGTGGAGGTCAGTACGCCAGGCAACAACAGCACCACCCTTATCTGCAGGTTTGATCAGGTAGTTTGAAGTTTCACCTGAAAGATGCAGTTGTGAGAAAGCAGCACTCCTGCAAACCTGAATGCCAAATCTGTAGTGGGACTTGAACTCATAAGGGCAGATGTCCTTTCGGCAGAATCCACTAAACTTTCCTCCCATAGTTGCATCTGCTGACAATGAAATTGAAGGCTGTGAACTACTTGCCCTTGCACTGTTCCAGTTATTTTTCTGTGACATCATATTCACCGACTGCAGGTTCTTCAGCAGCTTCCAAGTCGCATAACTGTAAAGATGGCAGCATTGTGGTTGCCCTGGAAAGGGTAACTAACAGCCAAAAGCAGGTCTCCCTTCCACCTTACAACAAGCCAAACCCAAAGGAAATCAGAACAGGCACACTGGAGATAAAAGCGTACAACCAGCACCGTCAAGTTGGGATAAACCCATAACTCGAAATGATTAACCACACGTGGTCATCAACTGTGACTAGGCTACTGAAACCAACTTAAAATCACACCCTGAATAATAACTCTCGGTTACCGCCCTCCATTCTAAAAGCAGAGTCAGAAGTCTACCCTACACCGTGTGTTTGAGTCAAGCTGAGGTGTAAATGTTTCAATGAATTGGATGAGCCAGTCCAAAAGTAAAGCTTACAAAGTAATATTGTAATAGCAAATGACAGTATTCCAGGCTGACTTGCAGCCACTTTTATTGCAAATCTCACAATCTATGAATGTTAAATGATAATCAGGCTGCAAGGAGAATGAGATTACTCTCTGGATCTCCTGACCCACTGGATCTGAGTGTTGCAGCCATAATTTTTACTTTAATAGGATATAAGTATTCACTGCAAACATAATTTAAGTGACCTGACAGACTTGGAGTCGAAGATAGTTCCCTGTATTTTTTTCAATAAATACCTTTAGGGGATACAAATTCATAAAACACTTGTGACTTCAGTATCTGCGTATTATTTGGTTGGGTCTGCTGATTGGAATATGAAATTCAACAAGAACCTCAACATATGTCTTCTATTTACAACATGTTTTCATAAATTCAGGTTCTGTTATTATAAATGAGGATCATGGTTATTTTAACAATGCAAAAGAGCAAATATTTGTGAGAGCTCTCTGATTTTTTGTTTTATCAGCATTTCCTAACCCTCGTCGACATCGCCAACGAAGTGCTTGAGAGAACAGCGCTATTTGAAGAAAAACAATTTGAATCAAGGAACACATTTTCATTCCATAACTGCTGATTGATCTACAGTGCTATCAAGTTGTTGTCTGAGTGTTGATTCAATGCAGATTTGATATTTTGTACATCTCTATCCATGACTCCTGTCCTGACTGTCTTCATTGTGAGTGAAAGGCAAAGAGGCTCTATTGAACTGTCAGTCAGGCTGCTGGTTTTAGGATTCTGCACGCAATTTTCTGAGCAGCGCAGACAGAAGTCGGTGTATTTTGTTACAGCCAACTGAGGGCAGACGGACAGGCTAGCTTTTACCATTATGCACACATTTTTCATTGACAGTTTTAACTACTGTTCACTCCATTCCAAACCTCGTCCATCTTTGCCCTTTCACAAGCACTCACCTAATGACCCGAGACTTCCGCTGGCCAGATGAGTGAGTTGAGTCGGTAGCATTACGAGCTGTCGTAACAATGCTGTGTGGCCCATTCAAAATGCAATGACCATTGAAAACTATTGAAGAAGAATAGTCATAGACTAAATCTTTCTCACACTGTTTCTCATTTGATTATATAGTGAGTCTGGTGCTGATAACACAATTTATATAATAACTGAAACCAGAAGTATTAATTTTATGTTATGGTGTCAGCCATGGCTCTCACCTCTGAGTCAAAAGATTCTGGGTTCAAGTCCCGCTCGAAAGACTTGAGCACAAAATGTAGGCTGACATTGCCAGTGCAGTACTGAGGGAGTGTTGCACTGTCAGAGCTGCTGGGGAGCAGACAAGCCTGTCTATGGGTGTGACCTGGTGTCCAGAAAGGTACAGGACTTCCCTGATGCCAGAGTGAAAGGCATCAAGGAGCATGCCATCAGACTTTGGGAAGAGTTGGGTGAGCAGCCAATGGTCACAGTCAATGAAAGATGACTTTGATGTGGAGAGAAAGCCAAGGGAAGCAGTTCAGGTCCACAAGATGTAAACTACATTGGGGCTAATGAGATGAAAGCCAAAAGGGTATTAGAAGATTTTAGTCAACTGACATCATTTGGACTCTCAATACCAGGTCTTGGTACACCAAGTGCTGCTTACTTGTCATGTAATATCTAGCTGTTTCTCCCAGTTAGGTGATAAGTCAGTTAAGACAGATCAGTGTTAAAAAGCTGTTCTCATTGTAAATAGGATAGACACTCAAATGTTAAGCATAGTAAACTCCTTTAAACAGCTTGAAATGCACAGTTTCTCTAAACAAAACACCAGTTATGCAGTGTTTAATGCAGTGATTGCAAAATAATTTTATCAAGATTAAACCCTTCCCAAACCCTTGACAGACCTGCTGCAGAATTCACATTATTATGCCGCTGAAGTTGGTTGGGCTTGCCATAGGAATTTGCCATGAGGTGACAGAGAATTCTCATGGCCCTGGGTTGAATTGAGTACCGGCATTTCATGACATATTTATTAAATGACAAATAATGTGAGATTTTCTGCCATTCAGATACAAGTCATTTTCTGACTAGGCTGTTCAGTTTGTCACCTTTCGACTAGCTTTTAATTTTCTGAAGAAAGCTCCCGCTTACAGCTGCTAAAGCTATAATCCTGATTCATAGAACATACAGCTTCTCTGCTAATGTATCTAGTAACTATTACTAGTTAAGTGAAACAAGTGGTTAGAACCTGGAACTCACTACCACAAGGAGTAGTTGAGGCGATTAGATAGTAGTTGAGGCGTTTAAGAAGAAGCTGGATAAACATATGACAGAGGAACGAATAAAAGGTGCAACAGAGTGAGAGAGAGAGTTATGGGAAATTATATAAAATGTCAGAATGGCCAAGCCAAGGCAGTATATCTTTTGGAAATCATTGACCTTAATTGCCTTTCATCAGGAACTTTACCCAGCCTGTAGAGACAAAAGGCAGGGTATTAGTTCAATTGGGGAGAGGAGTTTGGAGAGGAAGAAACTGAGATTGAGATAGTTCCAAAGTCAAGGCCCTAAGTTCTGGAATTTCTTCTCTAACCCTCTCTTTCCTCCTTTAAGATGCTCCTTAAAACATACCCCTTTGACCAAGCTTTGGTCATTTGTCCTAACATCTCCTTATGTGGTTTGATACCAAATCTGGTTTTATAAGTGCTTTGGGACGTTCTGTTACATTAAAGGTGCTGTGTAAGTACAATTTGTTGTTGATCACTGCCCTTAGAGATATCACTGCCATGGGTAAATAAACCTCCCTTGATGAGAAGACTACACTCTAGTCTCCATGTCTAATTGACCACTCACTCCCAGGAATGCGTCGGCTTGTTGTAAAGGTTATGCTGATAGGTTAGCTGGAGAGAGTGGGAGGAGGCTCAAGTAGAGCATAAACACTGGCATGGACCAGTTGGGCTGAATGGCCTGTTACTGTGCTGTACATTCTATGTATAACACATGTTTCATACTGGAATGCTTGAAGAATCGAGTTCTGGACTCAGGCTTAGAGCTTAAGACACAAATTTTGATTTAACTTTGAATAATTCGGATGACCTTATGATCAGGTTGATGCCTGGTTTCCCAGATCAGGCAGAGCATCAGTAAATATAAATCGAAGCATTTTAAGAGTTTAAATGCATTTTACTGTGTTAAGCCTTTGAGTGTTCATGTGGTGCTTCAGTGTTCTTCACAGTGACTGCTACCAATTAACACATTGCTCTAGAACTTGACATTCCACTTCTCCAGGTGAGGCAGCAAATGTTGAGTGACACTAATGGTCATCTGAATCCAATTTTCTCTTTTGCCCTAACACTGTGACATCTGGGACATTTCTGTTTCTCACACTAACCACCCTTGTGGTCTCCGCGTGAGAATTGCAGTATCTGTCAATTAGTTTTCTGCTGTAGATTTATATTTGATGGCAGCCTTGTTGAAGCTGCCAAAATTAGTGCCATCTTATAATGGGGAAAACACACATCAGCCAGTTAGTGATCTGTGGCTCAGTGGAAACACTCTCGGACACTCCAGTGAAGCATTGAGGGAATGCTGCACCGTCAGAGGTGCCGTCTTTTGGATGAGATCCCAAGGCACTGTTTCGAAGAAGTGCAGGAGAGTTCTCCCCGGTGCCTTAGCCAAAATTTATCCCTCAATAAACATCACTCAATCAGCATCATCATCGCTGCTCTTTATGGGAACTTCTTCGGAAGAAGGGTCACTGACCCTAAATGTTAACTCTGCTTCTCTTTCCACAGATGCTGCCAGACCTGCTGAGTGAATCCAGCATTTCTTGTTTTTGTTTGAGATTGTAGCTGCTATTTTCACATGTGAAATTCTAACATGACAAATTCTGGCAGGAATCTCCTTAAGTTCCAGGTTAACTTGAGGCAGCAGAGATGCGAAGTGAAGGATAGCAGTTGGATAGGAAAGTCTCTGCCTTTGTGCTTGCTGCCCCCACTTTTGCCCACTTGCCAGCTGTGTCACTTTTGAAAATTACTATTGAATCTGCTTCACCAGCCTTTCACACAGTTCATTTCAGATCATAACAATTCGCTGTGTAAACAAAATTCTCCTCACCTCCCCCAGAGGCGGAGGAAGGTACGACTGGCTCGATACAGGTCAATTCATACCACTGGTATGAACCAAGGTTAGGGTTATATAATTTTCATGGGTAGTTTCTCCAGCTTCACATGTTGTGTTCAGTTACTACCCCAAGATAATTCTCCGTATTCTATAAATAAAAACAGAAAACTGCTGGAATGGATGGTTTACCCACAGATCCAATGCACCATTGAGTTAAAGGGTTTTTTGAAGTGGGGAAGGCAGTTGTGGGTGGAACAGTAAAGAGCATTATCACCAAGCAGGTTCTGTGCAGTCCTGAGAGGTGAGCTCAGGACTGGGAGCAGGCTGTCTGCAACAGCCTTGACACATCAGTGGAAGACAAAAGGGGCATGAACCAAATCAAAGTAAGAGAAAGAGAATGGGACACTTAGTTAGAATACTCTGAGCTAAGAGCCAAAAGCAAATGGTCTGTTGCCATATTTTCATTCTGACATAATTATTGGCCAATCGTAAAGAGGTTATATGACCAGCAATGGTTCTGCCAATAAATATATGAAATTCTGCCACTGTGGAACTGCAAATCGACGTTTCCTCCATTGGTTTATGACCCACGAGTGTAGCAGTTGATCCAACGCCTGCACAGATTGGGTACAGACCATCCCACTGCTACAATGGTCTGCCTTGGCACAGATACCAATTTCTATCCCAGCCTGTCTGGATGCTCTAATTGGAGACTTACATCATGTGGCTTGTACCAAATACCATCAAGAGTTTTACTTGTAGCAGAACAGAATATTGTGGCCATTTATATTTTTAATGCATTTAGGATTGCCAATTGACACTGGTAAAATTCAATGTTACCAAGGCGATAATGGTGGAAGATGTAATATTTAATGTCACGATGTCATTTCCTCTTCTTTTGAATGTGCCCACCATATTTTACACCTCCAGTAATGAAATGCACACAACACCCCAGCATGACTTTGGTGCAGCTTTCCTCTTTTGACTGATGACACACAACATCTCTCAGTCGCTATAATCTTCTCTGCTCTGCTACAAATAAAATTCTTGATGGTATTTGGTACAAGCCACATGATGTAAGTCTCCAATTTGAGCAGCTAGACAGGCTGGGATAGAAATTGGTATCTGTGCCAAGGCATACCATTGTAGCAGTGGGATGGTCTGTACCCAATCTGTGCAGGTGTTGGATTGACTGCGACACTTGTGGGTCCATTTTGTAGGCATTCCAGCTGGAAAGCTGAAGATAGAATTGAAGTGGGATGACCTTGTAGTAGGAAAGCCTGTCCACATGCACCATCAATAACCTCTTGGGGCATGTATTGGAGAACACTTGATGGCTGTGGAACTGTAGCCCATCAAGGAGTCAACACCTTCAGGACAGGAGGGAAGAAAACCCACATAGGAGTAAATGCTTAGCTGCAGCATAATGAAGAACCCGACCTTTATCGATTCCATCTGGATTGGGAATGTCGCAAAGTTTACAAGATTTAAAAAAAAAGTTTCCTGTGCTTGCTTATTTAAGACTCCTGATCTGTATTTTTAACAAAAGAATAATATTTTGAGTAATACAAGCATGTGGAAGAGTAATGGGATTAACTGGAGATGGGGTTATTGGAAGAGAATCAATACCATCTGCGAGATTGTCTTTCAGTAGTGAATACGCTAGCATTCAATCAGACTGCAGTGCAGATTTCCTTCCACTCTATTCCTCAAATATTGTTACAGTCTGTTTTAAGGAAGGGTGGTGGACGCAAATTCAGTAATAACTTTCAAAAGGGAATTGGATATATACTTGGAAAGGCAAGTTGAATTGGATAGCTTTTTCAAAGAGCCAGCACAGGCACAATGAGCTAAATGACCTGTTGCTGTGCTGTAAAATACTGCCTCCTCCCACTGCCTCAGTACTACACTGGAGTGTCAACTTGAAATATGTGCTCAAGTCTCTGGAGGGGACTTGAACCTATAATCTTATGACTCAGAGGTAAAAATGCTACCATCAAGCCATGCTAACACAATTCTTGATGCAAACCACAAAAAAAAGTGATTGTGTGTCCAAAATTTATTGCTCAACAAATTTGCTGTTTATTGACCCTTCTGTGTGCAAACTGACCCTTTCATTTGCCCACGTAACAGAAACTACAGTTCAAAAGTGCTTTGCATTGTTCTGAGGATGTACTAAATAAATGCAAGCTTTTTTCAAACTGTTTTCGCTGTGTTGATGCTACAGAGTTTCTATGCGCTCATTGCTGGATAGGGCAATCAGCCAATGTTCAGTGCAAAGCACATGGAATGGAGAAAGGTCAATTGTGGCTGTGATGATAATGAGCAACATTAATAAATAGTCACAAACCTTTAATGCATCTTGAAAATTTTCCTCAAAAGCAGCAGGACATTGCTGCCAAAATACAACTCCACATGGACATTTTGGTTTTTGCGAAAGTTTAAAACTTTCAGTCAGTGAAGAGTTTGAAAACACATTGCAAAACAAAAAAACCACACCAGCTGAGAGAGAATGGCAGGGTGCCCCATGTTGCAAGCTTTACTTTGCTGGTGGTTGCACGACTGAGAGGAGCCCAATTAATTTATTTTTAATGAACTTCCCAAACAGTGGCCTGCTTACACTGGCCCTCTTGGCCTCCTACTGTTTGAATCCATTAAAATGTTGTTAAAGTGAGGGGTGCCCTTAATCATTGCCTGTCAAATGTTATGACAAGTCCTTTCAGCCAATCATATTTCAACTGTTCACTCAAGTATGACGGAATGGTTAATTAGTTACATGTTGTTGACATGTGAAGAAGTGAAGGAACCTATTGCTTCTGCCCTACCATTGAACAGCCTCAAAATCAGGGATGTGAATAACTCTTGTAATGTCATAATTACAACAGCCTTGATATTGTGCTTTGTAAATGTTACAATATGAAATTGCTTTGTCCACCATTTTAACAGAGGCCATAACATTAAAGGAAATGAGGGAATGGATAAAGGAATTTCCTACAATTAGATGAAGCATTCAGATTCTAATATTTCCGCAGCATAATTTCAAGGCACTAACTCCATATAAAACAGCATGCTATTGACAAATGGAGCTATGAAGGCATAAGAAATGTTTTAGTTTAAACCACATGTTATATTCATGTATATTAATGAAGAACTGGAGATATTACTGACAGAGGTCACCAAGGAGACTACCATTCTGCCAGACAGAGGCAAATCTTCAGCAACAACAATCTTCTTGGTGCCTTGGTTAGTAAAGACAATGCCATTTTGCTGTTGGGTTATACAGATAGGAAAGGTCTCAAGATGGATCTCCCATCTGATCTCAGCTTCGGCTGTGATAGGGATTCTACAATTGGCCTTAGGATCAAGAGACTGGGGAAGGGGAAAGGAATTATCCTGGCTTCCTGTTCCTGATTAGTATTTGTATGGAATAGGAACCATGTTTGGTGTGGGGTTTGATTCATTTGGCTGGGCCGTGCAGTTACTGCAGCATCACGTTACAATCGGTTGCTACTTGGATCATTATTGCACAGCAAGCGACATGCCATTCAGGACAGCTTGATTTGCAGTCATTGTTTTCCTCACCATGGTATATTGAACTCCTGGGGTGCTGACACATGCAAGAAAGTAACCCTGCTGTGAGAAGCATGACTGGCCATGCTGCTTTCCAATAACATCAGCATTTGGGACAAGCAAAGCTGAAGGGGCATTTGAGATGTAATCTGGTTTTCATTTTCAGAAAGCAACAAATCAAACCCGCCCTTCTCAGTTGTGCAGTGGGTTGAAAATGTAATTGTACACTGATGCTTAACCTATTCATTACTGAGTCCGTCTTGCAGAGAGACTTGCAATTCTGTCATGCCTTGTTGTGTCTCATAGACATCTTGAAGCATTTCATTCACACTGACTTAATTTTGAAACGCGTTGACAGTTTAATGCAGGCAAAATGCATCTGTACGCTGAAAGATCTCACGTACAGCAGTGAGATGAATGACCAGTTAATTGCTTCTGGGTGGTGTTGCTTGGGGAAAAAATGCAGCCAAGACACGAAGAGAATCACCAACTCCTTTTCCGATAGGGTCACGGGATGATTAGTAGGGGGAACAAATGGGAAAGGTCTTAGTTAACACCTCACGTGAAGTACGGCACCTCTGACAAAGCATCACTTCCTTGGTACTGCGCTCTCAGCCTAGATGATGGTGCTGAAGCCCTGGCATGGGGCTTGAAACTGCAAACCTTCTGACGCAGAGGAGAAAGTTCCACCGACTATCTCAAGCTGATGCTTGCCATAGTATTCCTGATGAGAAGCAACCTCCTTCAGAAAAGCCATATTATCACCATGAAACCTCTGAATACGAAGACTATTTTTTGGGCTTGGTAACAGGCCACATCTTCAGAAAGAAACAAATGATCAGGAAAGAGAAAAAAACAACAAATGAGAAATATTCTTCACAAATCTTGCTTCACTGCAATGAAGTTTTCACAAGACGGGTACAGCTGAGGAAAGGCCACTCAGCCCCATTTAGAAAGACTCGACCGTCCCCCATTCATCATCTATTTCTTGAATGATTCCAGGCTTTTTGTCTCCACTGTCCTGCCTGAAAGCTTGTTGTACTTGCTGACCATGCTTTGTGTGATGAAATATTGATTGACAAGCATTCGAAATGTGCCTTTTGTTGGTTTGCAATTAAGCCTCACTGTTCCAGTCTCAGTTTGAAGTTGTGATCTATACCATTCACTATTTCAAGTACCTCTATTTCCTCTGAACCACCTCAATTTGAGGTTGAATCACCCAGATCATTACAAAAAAAGGATTTTAAATTTAAAGATACATTTCTACATTATGACCTCTTTGAGGCATTCAAATGACAATATTCTAAATGATGAATGAAATCTTTGACAATGTGAACAGTGACAGGAACTGGCATAGAATCTGTGAAATAGTTCTCGTATTGGAAAAAGTTCAACCTTTTCAGGGAATCTAATTTAAATCAAAACTCTGGGCTCTCACATTTATCTCAAAGCTTTTAAAGGTGATGTAGATCATTCAGTCCATGTTTTGTATAGTTTAATTAGGCGTTGACACCGATTGGGCCAAGCACCTTCTGCTCTGACTGCACATCTGATTGATGCCAATTTGGAGATGCTCAGACAGGAGGGCTGAATAAACAGGTTGAATCTGAAAATCCACAGGCCCAAAATCGCAATCTGTCATAACACTTCGCTCCTGACATCAGCCTCACAACTGCTGAATAACAAGCTGAGAAATTGTTGGTCATATTATCAATTAAAACAAGAGGAACCCGATAGCAGATGTCACATAAAAACCAAGTAGGGAAAAGGTGTTCACAAACCCTTGCTATCTGGCCTGAGAAACCCCAGTGATACTTTCCTGCTGTCTGCTCTGGTTATGTTTTTATCAAATCAAACTTACAGCACCGAAACAGCCATTCGGCCCACTAGTGTTTATGTTCCACTCAAACCTCTTCCCACCCTACTTCATGTAACCTTATCTGCATTTCCTGCTAACATACAGGAGCATGTGGTATCCGGATCCTGATCGCTGTTCCTAGGTAAAACATGATAAATTGATGCTCCATCAAAGGCCAGTTTATACTGTAAAATCAACACTGTTACTCACTATGCTGCCACTAGTTTTCTCTGCTCTTTCTGACTGGGATTGATTGTTATGGCTTGTCCTCAGCACTGCTCTTACAGACAAATGAATTTGGAATGCCACCAGTGAGGAAGCAGAGTTGACATGAATTTTTTTTCCAAACCATCAGTCTTGCTAAAAGCAAGTGGATGAACTGAGAAATAATAGGTGAGATTGGTCTTGAGTAGAAGCGCAGAACGGGTGACAGTGAATCAGTGGCCTGGTTTACATTCCCCACAATTTTCTTTACTAGGGAAGGATATTGGATGAAGTGTGAAACAGGCATGTCCATTCTCTATCATCCACTTTGCACGAACCATCTAAGTTTGATTTCACCCCCATACAGTCCCAAAGAGTCCTGCCCACAGTTCACAGAACTTGAGGGAGGAGCTGGTTTGAATTTTTTTGGCTGCATTTAATTCCGGTATTGACAAGCTGCTGGACATTTGCTGTCTGGGCATTTGAGTCCCTTGACAGGAAAACAGTCCTGTAACTCAAATCCAGCTTTCGACTGCAAGATGTTTTCAGTGTTGTAAATCAGAAGCCTTGGTGTCAAGTTTTCCCCAACAGTAGCAGGTAGACTTGAGTTACAACAGCAACTGTTAAGATGAGATGCTTTCCTGCTTCCAATGTCATTTTTGCTCCCACCTCTATAATTATCATAGCATCGAACTTCACACAGATATTTTTTGATGGCATTTTTCAGTGACTCACAGCAATTAGTTTTCAAGGATAGGGAGAGGAGGCTGATTGTGGGTCGGGGGGAGGGAATTGGCACAGGGGCAAAAAAAACAAGAAGGAAAGCAAATAAAATAAACCGAGCAGGCTGAATCGCTTTTTTTAAAAGTTTAAACTTGTGGAAGCAGTCGCAGGGAGAGTAATTATTATTTACAGAAAGGCATGAGCTTTTTGTGTTCAAAGAGAGACAAATTCTCACTTGGAACGTGCCAGCACTCATCCTGTTTATTATCAGGATAAGTCACACAATGCAGCCAATCTTTTGCTTTAATTACCAGATGAAGGAACACCACTTAGGGGCAAAGCACTGAGGCTGCGCTTTCTTAGCCTTGGGGTGCCGTTGGATGGATGCTGGGAATGGCCATATGTTCAAAGTCATTATTCATTCTCTGAATTAGTGCTCTGTGTTTGTGCTTGACCCACTGTTTATTTTAAAGTTGTTTATTCATTTAGATTCCTGAAGTCTGTCAGTGCTTGTTTCCCAAACCAAACATTACTTCTTTTTAAAATTATCATTCATTAGAATGAGCTGGGGGTGGGGGAGGTTAATGACTTCAGGCTGTGAGAGGAAAGCACTTCATCAGTGTCCAGTTTCCCACAGCTCACCAAAAGGACTTCTTCATCTGAGGCATTTTAAGGAGCCCCAGTTTAAGTTTAGATTATACAGAAGTCTTAAGGAGCTCTGAAATTTGAGGCTCTACTACAAGCAATTTCAGGAAACCAATGCATTGGAATAGGCATAGGCCATTCAGCCCATCAAGCCTGTCCCACCATTCAATTACATCACGGCAGATCTGTACCTCAACTCCATTTACTGACCTTTGTTCCATATCCATCAATAGCCAATAAAACAATGTCAATCTCAGTTTTAAAATCTCCAATTGTCCAATCATTCACAGCCGTTCAGGAGAGAGTTCCAGATATTCACAACCCTTTGTTTCCTGATTTCATTCCTGAATGCCCTCACTCGAGTTTTAAAATAAAGGTATCTATTTATTGCACTCCTGCTTTCACATTTGGATTTCCATAGGAACGGCAGACTCTATTTTTACATGAAGCCTCACAGTCAGTGTAATGTAGTGTATGGTGATCTCACCTTAAAGAAACTGTACCTTTAAGATACCAGGCCACTGGTGCAAATGATGACATCATCATGCACATATAAGGAGGCATCATTTTCAGAGACACACTCAACACAAAGCTTGCAGAAAGCATACGCCAAGGAGAAAAGACCTGGACCTGAGTTTATACAATGTAGATATGTCAGACAATAAATAGTGCTTGTGTTGAATCTGAATATGTTTGTGGTTATCATTTAATGAAGACTTAAGAACAAAGCACAACACTACACATTTTTCTGGTGACGAGGCTCTAAAAAAAATGAAACCACACAGACAACCCAGGAATATAGAGAAGACTTGCGTTGAGGATTCCAGTTTTAAAAAAAAACACCATGTGAACGCAACAATCGCCTTTCCAGCCTCTACAGAGACAGACAGCAACCCAGGGCCACACTGGAGCCAATGGCTAGCAAGATTCGAACACCTAATGATAGTACTTGATAATAATACACCCTAAAGAAAGAGAATGTTACTCTTACACCACGCTGGACCAAAAGTTGACAATATCTTCAATACACTCACCGACACTGGAACTGACGATGATTATCACACAGTGAAGAATGCTCTCACAAGATATTTTCAACCGAGGGCAAATTCTCACTCTGAAATTAATGTCTACAGGAAAGCCAAATGAGATAAGTGTGAGACCCTTGACCATTGTGTGTCAAGAATCAGATGTTTGAGCCAAAATTGCAACTTCACAGACGTCAGCAAAGAAATCATCTTTCAGATCATTATGACCAGTCAATCAGCAAGACGAAGAAGGCAAGCTGTTAGAGAAGGAAGATTATTAAACTTGCAAAGGTTACTTGATATTGGCAGAAAGCTGGAAGCCAGTGAAAGACAAGCTGAAGTCTTAGAATGGAAAGAGGCAAATAACATAAGATGGGAATCCCCTGAAGCCAGGTCAGGATCGTCAACAGAATCCGGGAATGCCACAAGAGGAAGGTTTACCAGAGAAACAACCCACACACAAGGGCACAGAGGAAACCCAGAGAAAGGTCCGAGGCACGTCAAGGAAGACCAAGACAGAGATCACAATCACAACACGTTCAAAAATGCAATCATTGCAGTAGTGCATATCCTCAATATAATACGTGTCCCGTGAGAGGAAAAAAGTGTAAAGCCTGCAGAAAAATGGGACATTTCACAAAAGTGTGCCACTTGAATCCTACAGATGACAGGAACAAAATTAAATGCCAAGAGGAAGATTACTGCACGGGAGAAAAGTTTTGTTGCTCGCAGGCACATGTACTGATGTCTGCCCATGTGTGATGTGTCCATAGGCAATTCGACAATCTCTGCAGTAACTCTCTCAGGAGCAACGGTCAACATAATGGATGCCCCGAAATTCCATAACTTACAGCACCTTCAAACCCGCAACCTCTACCACCTAGAGGAAAAGGGCAGCAGATGCATGGAAACACCACCACCTGCAAGCTCCCCTCCAAGTCACACACCATCCTGACTTGGAACTATATTGCTGTTCCTTCACTGTCACTTGGTCAAAATTCTGGAATTCCCTACCCAACAGCACTGTGGATGTACCTATACCTTAAGGACTGCAGCGGTTCAAGAAGGCAGCACACCACCATCTTCTCAAGGGCAATTAGGGATAGGCAGTAAATGCTGGTCGAGCCAGCGACGCCCACATACCATGAATGGATAAAGAAAACAGAGAAAGCAGAAACTGCAATTGAATAATCAATATATAAAATCTTCTCCTACAGATCAAATGCCCCCCTACCAGTGCTAGGGATCATCCAAGTTACTCTCAAATCCTCCCATGGGTCCACATATCAGATGGAGTTCCATGTTTTTGAGACTCAAGCAAGGGAAATCTGTTAAGTTGCGAAATTGCCAGTGAATTGAAACTGATCATGATCAACACCTGACAGAACTACCTGATGAAAAAAATGACATCCTGATGAAATATCTACAATAAAATGATTGGCAAAGTGAAAAACAAGAAAACCAATTACTATATAGATGAGTCAGTCAACCCAAGCAACAGAAACACAGGAGGATTCCATTCCATACCAGAAAGGACAATACAGAAAGAATTAGACAGACTGGAGAAGTTGGACATCATTGGAAAGACAGAAGGGCCAACACCAATTTCACCAAAATCAGCCCAATTTTTGTAGTCCCCAAACCCACGGACAAGTACAAATTTGCATGGACATGAGACAGGCCAACAAAGCCATAAAACGAGAAAGGCACCCAATAATTGAAGGCATGAATGGGTCAATAATCTTCAGTACCCTAGACTTGACCGCTGGATATCACCAATTTGGGAGTTAGATGAATCCAGTTGACAGATAACTACGTTTAGTACCCACGTTGGATTAAGAAGGTATAAGCACTTAATGTTCAGAGTAAATGTAGCCTCCAAAATGTTTCAATTGGCAGTAGCAGAACTACTTACAGGTCTGAATGGAGTCAAGAATGTCTCAGATGACATGACTGCATATGGAAGAACACAAGCAGAACATGACAAGCACTTGCAAGCAGTGTTGGATCGACTCCATGTGCACAATTTGTGATTAAATAAAGACAAGTGCATGTTTTCAGCTACGGGAGGGAAGTTCTGTGGGCACATATTTAATTCTAAGAAGGTGAAGGCAATCTTGAATGCAGATCCTCCCACGAATGCAAAGCAAGTCAAATCTCTCTTAGGATTAGCATTGTATATCTCAAAGTTTATACCTGAGTATGCCTGCATTGCAGCCCCACCTGGACAGCTCACTTGACAAGATGTCAATTGAAAGTAGGATGAGGCAGAAGTGTTGAAATTTCATAACTTAAAAGATAGTTCTGACAAACACACAAACAATCCCTTATTTCAACCCCAGAAGACACACTGCTCTGCCAAGACAACAAACCATATACAAACAGATCATTGACGGACACAGAAACAAGATATTCGCAGACAGAGAAAGAAATGCACACAGTTGTATGTGGAGTAGAACATTTCCACCTATACCTATTCAGAGCAATGTCTAATGCCATGACAGATCACAAACCATTGCTGGGCATTTTTACAAAACAGAAATCAATGGCTGCAAGAATCGAGAGATAGAGATTGAGACTCACGCTGTACAACTGTCAACTAATATGCAAACCAGGCAAAGGCAAAGAGAACCCAGCCAATTTTTTTAAGTAGAAATCCAATCAAAGACAAAACTGCTGAGCCTGAACCAGACATTGACTACCTAAATTACACATGCGGCCACACTGTGCCTAAGACCATGGCGATAGATGAAGTAAGAGTAGATACAGGGAAAGATAAACTGCTACAACTTCTCATCAAAGCCTTACAAACATAGAAGCATGACGATTGGACATACCCTGATGTAGAAGTATACCAATCATGCAAGGATGAGTTCATGGCACATGATGGACTCATACTCAGAGGCAACAGACTAAGGAGAAAAGCAATTGAGATTGCGCATGCAACGCATCAAGGAATTGTAAAGACAAAAAGCCTTCGACGAGAGAAGATACAGTTCCCTAGAATTGACAAAATGATAGAAGAAGTGTAAGAGAATGCACACCATGCCAAGCAGCCCTGAATGAAGGTACAGAGAAGTCCAAACCAACCAGGATGACACCCTTGCCCATGAGGCCCTGGAAGGCAGTGCCAGCTGATTTTTTAGGACCTTTCCCCTCTGGTAAATACATTTTAACCATAATAGATGATGACTACAGCAGATATCCAGAAGTAGAAATAGTGACATCGACATCTGCAAGGGCAATTCTACCCAGATCTGATACAGTAAGAACAGACAATGGCCTGCCGTTAACAGTCATGAATTCACCGAATTTGCGACCCATTTAGGATACACCCATCAAAGAATCACACCCTTATGCCTGAGAGCGAATGGAGAGGGAGAATGTTTAAATCGCACCCTAATGAAAACTATACAAACAGTTCACGCTGAAGGAAAGAGCTGGAAACAACAACTGTTTAGATTTCTAAGAGTCTCATTCGACCACAAATATATCAGCAAGCTTCTCTCTAAACATAAGAGAGATAAAGTATGAACTGCCACAATTCATGCCTACACAACCCTACATGCTCTCAACGGAAAGCTTGAGGGACAGAGACAAGAGATAAAAACAGAGGATAAAGATGTATGCTGACTGCCAGATGTACACAAAAGATAGCAAGATTAAAAAAGGAGACAAAATCCTGGTTCGACAAAAACAATGCCAATGAGCTCACCATTTGGCCCAAGAGTGCTTACGGTAGTTCAGAGAAAAGGAGACATGATCGAGTAAAGAGAGGAAACTACATTTCGAAGAGAAATGTGACCCTCCTCAAAAAAGGAAATGCGAAAAAAATTCCAGAAGAAAGTGATGAAGACGACTTTGATGACTTCACGCCTGTGACAACTCAAGAAGCAACTCAGCCACATCAAGCAATGATACTGCAAGATCCACAGAGAAGATCATTGAGACCTCATTGATTACCTGTCTGATTGAATGATTATGTCATGCATTGATGATGAATGGAGCCAGGCAGGAGCCAAGTCTGTTATTGAGGGTGATGTGCCTGAAACCTCTCCCTTCCAAGTTTTTCAAACTTCAGTCCAACTGAGTTTAGTTCAATATAATTTTGCATGATTAAGTAGCTAGAGAGAAATGGATAATCTTTAAAGAAAAGGGTACACTTTAAATTTAATAGAAGGGTATAATATAATGTAGTGTAATGGTGACCTCACCTTTAAGAAACTGTACCTTGAAGAGACCAAGCCAACATTCGCTGGTTCATTCCTCAGGGCAATGTCTTGACCAATCAGAGTAAAGCTGCCTGCTTTAAAATTTTAAACAAAGCTTGGCAGTTAATTTTTTAAAATTTATTTAGAGATACAACACTGAAATAGGCCCTTTGGCCCACCGAGTCTGTGCCGAACAACAACCACCCATTTATACTAATCCTACATCCTCACCATTTTCCTACCACCGATCTACTCTTGGGGCAATTTACAATGGCCAATTTACCTATCTACCTGGAAGCCTTTGGCCGTGGGAGGAAACCAGAGCACCCGGCGGAAACCCACAAGGTCACAGGAAGAACTGAGCCTTGGTCGCTGGGGCTGTGAGGCTGCGGTGCTAACCACTGCGACACTGTACTGCCCTGTCAGTTAACTGTCAGTCACCGTAAACTGGTGCATTCACCATGGCAATGTCTCTACCAATCAGAATTCACTTGCCAATCAATCAGCACTCCCTTCTCCTGTAATATAAGTTGTTGTCTTCCCTTACCTTGGTTATTCTTGTGATGGTCTGATGAGTGCAAGACGAAAAGCTTCGACAACACTTCTCTATTCAATGACGACTTAAGAACACAGCACAATACTAGTCAGCAAATGCGTATGAGCGTATTCTTATGTTTATCTGGTGAAACTCACCTCCCGTATTCGGAAGGCAACATAATAGTCCTGCATTTCCATGGATTTTACGTTTGTTGGGATAAGAGTGCTAGGCTTGTTTAAAGAAAAAAAGAAAGACTTGCATTTCTACAGCGCCTTTCACAACCTCAGTACATCCCAAAGTGGTTTACAGCCAATGATGTACTTCTAAACTGCAATCATTGCAGTATTGTAATGTAACGGCTGCCAATTTGTGCACTGCAAACTTCCACACATAGCAATGTGATAATGACCAGATAATTTGTTGTTCAGTGTTGAGGAATAAATATTGGCCAGAACACCAGGAAAAACTCTCCTGCTCTTCTTCAAAACAGTGCCATGAAATGTTATTATGTCTACCCATGAGGGCAGGCAAGACCTCAGCTTAATAGCTCATCAGAAAGCCAACACATCAGGCATTGCAGCATTTCATCAGTACTACACTGGGAGTGTCAGGTTAGATTATGTGGTCAAGTCTCAGGAGTGAGACTGTGAATGTACTACTTTCTGACTCAAAGACAAAAGTACTGGTCACTGAGCCACAAAGGGGTCTGTGATGTGCAGTCAGCAGATCGTTATCACATTTCAGACATAATACTGTGAATACAGAGGTCCTCAGCTGCGAGCACCTTTAAGACTGAACAAAATAATAGTAGCTTTCCATTGACTCTGCTGAAGCCACAGAGGTGAATTATATCAAAGTGATAGGTATAGGAAGAGAAAGGCTTTGTAGTTCATCAAGGGTAAGCACACACATTATAATGATTGATTTATTGGAGTACACTTGCTCTAGCCAGAGTCCCAAAAGACCATAGGCATCACACCCCATTAGACAGAGACAGTTGGTGATGTATAGCTTGAGGGTCACCGCTCCTCAACGATGGGGCAAGGCAAGGAGACAGGCCGCCATGAACTACCACAGCTGGTACAGGGTTTGAACCCACACTGTTGGCGTCTTTCTGGATTTCATGCTAGCCGTCTAGGCAAGTATTTTAATTCCCATTTGCCCCACTATTGAATGGTGTGTGCCTATTCTGCTTTTTATTAATTTAGTGTCAATGGTGGAGAGATGCATTGATTGGTGGGTGTGGAACTAGTGGATGGATGGTTAAAGGACTGTTTGTGTGAGAGGTAATAGTATTGTCACATTGGTTCAGTGTGCATGATTAATTGAACCTTGGAGCTGTCAGCCTACCAGCTAACTCCCAGCCTTGGTAAACAATCCATCCATCACCTGCTTTATGCACTTATGTGCAGCCAACTTCAACACCCTTGCTGTAATGTAGAAATGTAAGGATTTCCTATTGGTAAATGGCCAGATGGGTGGTCAGCAGCCCTGGGGTCCACCTGCCTTTCTTCCACCAAAGTCCAAGGTCACAGGAGCCTTCACTTTGCCAGATTTTCCAAGCTTCCCATCCTCGCTATTCTGCGAGAACCATTTATATCTACTCTAGACCCACCTTTTTTTCTCTAATTTCCTCATCATCACCATGCACCATCATTGCTCCTCCCGCTTAATCATCTGCTGTCCTCCGTCCGTAGACCTCACTATTTTTCTCTTCCTCTGCCCCCTTTACCCTGTCTCTGTACCTGCTTTAAAGCTGTTTGTCTGCAACATCTTCCAGTTCTGAGGGAAGATCATTAACCTGAAATGTTAACTCTGTTTCTCTCGCCACAGATGGTGGCCATGGGCTCCTGAGTGTTTCCAGCATTTTGCATTTTGATTTCTAAAGTGGTGCCTTCTCTCAGCAGAACCACAAGCACAAGCCGTTCCCGGTCTATGAACCTTTTCGAAAGCTGAATGAGGATGGCCATGAATGCGACTGAATGGGACAGGTCAAGAGGTTAAAAAAGATTAGAATACAAACTAGTTTGATGGGATTGCTTCAGTGCGGCATTTTTCTGCTTGCGGCCTCTAGTTGGTAAGCAATTAGGTTTTACAACGAGCGATGAGAGGGATGCTGAATTTGGAGTATTTACTTTCATGAAACCCTAAACTAGTTTGTCTGGAGAAGAGAAAGCAGACTGATCCTTGCGACACAATGCCTTTTCTCTGCTGATTGTAATGATTTGTGAAGTCTTGGTATGTGAATCCTTTCACTCGCCCTCAGGTACCAGTTGTAAATCTCATGCATACAGACAGCAAGCTCAGGTTAAAGAGGCGTTGTAGCCAAGCCCGATACTGCTTGCTCTGCTGTAGAGTCACTGTGCTATCTGCAGATCTCCATTCTTCCCAGCACAGGGCCAACGTTGTGTTGGATCTGTTTTGTTTGTCTAATTTTGTAACTAAATTGAGGCTGCTTTGTATTAAAATGGTACAGTTTGACATTAATGCCATCCTGCCCCTGCCATTTAGAAAGATATAATTTTCATTTTAAAAGAGAGCAAGAGGGCAAAATTGGGCTCAGTAGCACCCGTTCTCTGGGCGCGATGAATGCCCTTAGGGTCCCAAAATGGTATCCACAGTACCTGTGTGCACATTTCTGATGCAAAGCACACCAGACACCATCTTGGTAAAAGGCTGACTGTGTACATAATTGACGTCTGCTGGAAGTATGCAGAGCAGGCAGAGCATGACGTCAATCGGCACACAACACTGATTTGACGCTAGCGCTGCCATTTTAAAGCTGGATGCTCCAGTCGTTGCCCTCCGTTAACCTTGCACAGCTGAATACGTGCTCTGCAGCACTTCCCACCAGTGCTATTTAAAGGGATTATCAACATCTTACAAATTTCTGGTTGCCTTCTTCTGGCAACAATTTTACATGTTTTTGGTGCTCCTGATAGTTGTTTCAAATTGTAAAAGTCTACCCGGAGTGGTGTGGCAGGTGCTGAAGGAATTTTTTCTGACTTCAAGTCTTCTGCACAAACCAATTGCTGCCAATAAACATCCACGAGAAGGCATTCCCCTTGGAATATAGCATGACTTGGAGAATGAACAGAGGGCACTCAGAACAGGACAAGCTGCATGAAAAGGGAGGAGGAGGTGGTGGTGTAGTGGTATTGTCACTGGACTAGTAACCCAGAGATCCAGGATATTGCTCTGGGGACATAATTTCAAATCCCAGACAGAAGAAGGTGGAATTTGAATTCAATTAATAAATCTGGATTTAAAAAAAAAAAGCTAGTCTAATGATGGACATGAAACCATTGTCGATTGTTGTAAAAACCCATCTGGTTCACTAATGTCCCTAAAGGAAGGAATTCTGATGTTCTTACCTGGTCTGGCCTACATGTGACTCCAGACCCACAGCAATGTGGCGGACTCTTACATGCCCTCTGAAATGACCTAACCAGCCACTCAGTTGTATCTAACCGCAACAAAGTCAATAAAAAAGAATGAAACCGGACGGACCACCCGGCATCGACCTAGGCAATGGAAACGACAACGGCAAACCCAGCCCTGTTAACCCTGCAAAGTCCTCCTTACTAACATCTGGGGGCTTGTGCCAAAGTTGGGAGAGCTGTCCCACAGATTTGTAAACAACAGCCTCACATAGTCATAGTCACGGAATCATACCTTACAGACAATGTCCCAGACACTGCCATCACCATCCCCGGGTATGTCCTGTCCCACTGGCAGGACAGACACACCAGAGGTGGCAGCACAGTGGTATACAGCAGGGAGAGAGTTGCCCTGGGAGTCCTCAACATTGACTCCGGGCCCATGAAGTCTCATGGCATCAGGTCAATCATGGACAAGGAAACCTCCTGCTGATTACCACCTACCGCCCTCCCTCAGCTGATGACTCAGAACTCTTCCATGTTGAACACCACTTGGAGGAAGCACTGAGGGAGGCAAAAGCACAGAATGTACTCTGGGTGGGGGACTTCAATGTCCATCACCAAGAGTGGCTAGGTAGCACCACTACTGACCGAGCTGACCGAGTACTAAAGGACATAGCTGCTAGACTGGGTATGGGGCAGGTGGTGAGGGAACCAACACGAGGGAAAAACATACTTGACCTTGTCCTCACCAATCTGCCTGCCGCAGATGCATCCGTCCATGACAGTATTGGTAGGAGTGACCACTGCACAGTCCTTGCGGAGACAAGGTCCTGCCTTCACATTGAGGAAACCCTCCATCGTGCTGTGTGGCACTATCACCGTGCTAATTGGGATATATTACCATCAAGCCAGGAGACCAACCCTGGTTCAATGAAGAGTGCAGGAGGGCATGCCAGGAGCAGCACCAGGCATACCTCAAAATGAGGTGTCAACCTGGTGAAGCTACAACACCTGTGTGCCAAACTGCACAAGCAGCATGCGATAGAGTGAAGCAATCCCATAACCAATGGATCAGATCTAATCTCTGCTGTACTGCCACATCCAGCCATGAATGGTGGTGCACAATTAAACAACTAACTGGAGGAGATGGCTCCACAAATATCCCCATCCTCAATGATGGGGGAGCCCAGCACATCAGTGCGAAAGATAAGGCTGAAGCATTTGCAGCAATCTTCAGCCAGAAGTGCCAAGTTGATAATCCATCTCGGCCTCCTCCTGAAGTCCCCAGCATCACAGATGCCAGACTTCAGCCAATTCGATTAGCTCCGTGTGATATCAAGAAATGACTGAAGGCACTGGATACTGCAAAAGCTATGGGCCCTGACAATATTTCGGCAATAGTACTGAAGACCTGTGCTCCCCGAGCCAAGCTGTTGCAGTACAGCCAGAACACTGGCATCTACCCGGCAATGTGGAAAATTGCCCAGTTATGTTCTGGACACAAAAAGCAGGACAAGACCAATCACTGCCCCATCAGTCTACTCTCATTCATCAGCAAAGTGATGGAAAGTGTCATCAACAGTGCCATCAAGCAGCACTTGCTTAGCAATAACCTGCTCAGTAACACGCAGTTTGGGTTCCGCCAGGGCCACTCAGCTCCTGACCTCATTACAGCCTTGGTTCAAACATGACAAAAAAGCTGAACTCAAGAGGTGAGGTGAGAGTGACTGCCCTTGACACCAAGGCAGCATTTGACCGAGTATGGCATCAAGGAGCCCGAGCAAAACTGATGTTAATGGGAATCGGGGGAAAACTCTCCACTGGTTGGAGTCATACCTAGCGCAAAGGAAGATGGTTGTGGTTGTTGGAGGTCAATCATCTGAGCTCCAAGACATCAATGCAGGAGTTCCTCAGTGTAGTGTCCTCGGCCCAACCATCTTCAGCTACTTCATCAATGACCTTCCTTCAATCATAAGGTCAGAAGTGGGGATGTTCGCTGATGATTGCACAATGTTCAGTACCATTCGTGACTCCTCAGGTACTGAAGCAGTCCATGTAGAAATGCAGCAAGACCTGGACAATATCCAGGCTTGGGCTGATAAGTGGCAAGTAACATTCGCGCCACACAAGTGCCAGGCAATGACCATCTCCAACAAGTGAGAATCTAACCATTTCCCCTTGACATTCAATGGCATTACCATTGCTGAATTCCCCACTATCAACATCCTAGGGGCTACCATTGACCAGAAACTGAACTGGAGTAGCCATATCAATACCGTGGCTACAAGAGCAGATCAGAGGCTAGGAATCCTGAGACGAGTAGCTCACCTCCTGACTCCCCAAAGCCTGTCCACCATCTACAAGTCACAAGTCAGGAGTGTGATGGAAGACTCTCCACTTGCCTGGATGGGTGCAGCTCCAACAACACTCAAGAAGCTCGACACCATCCAGGACAAAGCAGCCCGCTTCACTGGCAAACATTCACTCCCTCCACCACCGACGCACTGTGGCAGCAGTGTGTACCATCTACAAGATGCACTGCAGCCACACATCAAGGCTCCTTAGACAGCAACTTCCAAACCCACGACCTCTACCAACTAGAAGGACAAGGGCAGCAAATGCATGGGAACACCACCACTTGCAAGTTCCCCTCCAAGACACGCACCATCCTGACTTGGAACTATATCGCCGTTCCTTCATTGCTGCTGGGTCAAAATCCTGGAACTCCCTTCCTAAGCACTGTGGGTGTACCTACCTCCCATGGACTTCAGCGGTTCAAGAAGGCAGCTCGCCACCACCTTCTCAAAAGCAATTTAGGATGGGCAACAAATGCTGACTTAGCCAGCGACACCCACATCCCAGGAATGAATAAAAAAAGGAGGAACAGGAGGAGGGGGAGGGGCAACAAATGCTCTCAGCTAGAGGCCATATCAATTCCCCTATCTGAACCTCAGTGCCAACCAATGTTTGAGAGGTCTGCACTTCACTAAGGAGGTCCTTACTGAAATCTGCTGACTGTAGCAGTCACAACTCGAACCTCAGAGCAGGGTGACGACTGTATTGCCAGTGACTGTGAAGGTGACCATCGCCATGATCTTTTCTGCGTCTGGCTCCTTCCAGGCTGGAGCTGGAGATAGGTGCAACATCTTGCAGTTTGAAGTTCACTGCTGTCTAAGGAACATCACTGAGGCTCTCTATTCAAAGGGAAATAGCAGAGAGAAGCAGGTGGAGCAAGCAAGATGGCTTGTCGGGTTTTCAGGCAACCCCATGGTGCAGGGTGCCATTGACTGAATCCATATTGCATTGCAAGTGCTGCATGTCAACTCTGCCAAGTACTGGAACCAAAAGGAATTTCACTTCCTCAACATCCAACTGGTGTGTGACCATAGGCAGCAAATCATGCAGCTCAATGCCCGGTATCCTGGTAGCAGCTATGATGCCTTCATTCTATGGCAGTCCACTGTGCCAGCTGTATTTCAGCTGCCATGGCAAACCAAAGGTGACAAGGGCTATCCAGTGCTGACATGGCTGCTGACTCTGGTTCACAACCCATGGACATGTGCAGGTCATGAATACAATGAAAGCTATGCTGACACAAGAAAAGTGATAGAGCAAACCACTGACATGCTGAAGCAATGATTCCAAAGCCTGGACTACTCTAGAGGAGTCCTACAGTATTCAAACTGAGCAGGTCTCAAGATTTGTGGTGGTATGCTGCATGCTGCACAACCTGGACATTATGAGGGGGCAGCCCTTGCCACCACTTATCAAGCGAGAAGCTGAGGAGGAGGAAGAGGAGGACGTGGAAGAGAAGGAGATGGAAGAGTAGGAACAGGAAGGGAGGCAGCAACCTAGACAGCTCTTTTATGCCTGGTATGTATGTGAAGAATTAATTCAAGTGTGGTGCCAGTAGCCTCAACCATAATTCCCCACTCACCGACTCCTTACTTCTATCACTGACCTTCATGGCTTCTGCTTGGTCACAATGCAAAATTAAAAGCCAACACAATTATCGAAATCAAAGCATGCCATATTGTATCCAAAACGCAATTAATCACCCTTGTACAGTTCCTGAGTATCTGTCATCCAGGTATCTCTGCCTGTCCTCGTGTTCCTATGAAGTGCTACTCCTGTGGCACTAAGGGAATCGGGGATAGGGTGGGAAAGTGGAGTTGATGTAGAAATTCAGCTGTGATCTTACTAAATAGTCGAGCAGGCTCAAGAGGTCGTATGGCCTGTTTCTATTTCTTATGTTCTTACGATCTCCTGGCTCAGAAGTGGGAGTGCCACCAGTGAGCCATGGCTGACAGAATTAACTAGAAATAAAAACAGAAAGTGTTCGAAATACTCAGCATCATCTGTGGAAAGAGAAACAGAGTTAACGTTTCAGGTCAATGACATTCTGCCAGAATTGGAAGGAGTTAGAGATGTAACAGGTTTTAAGCAAGTATTGACGCAAGGAAAGGGGAGACTGGGGCAAGGTCTGTGATAGGGTGGAAGGCAGGAGAGATTAAATCAGAAAAAGGATAATGGTGCAAAAGGGGATGATACTAGGGAAACTAAAGAAACACAAGATGGGCCGAGAGGAGATGGATATGGGAACAGCTGAGCCATTATCAGCAGGTGAAGTCTGAAAAAATGAGAACAATGTTCATGATCTGAAATTGCTGAACTCAACATTGATGCTGCCTGACATGCCGAATATTTCCAGCATTTTCTGTTTTTATTTCAGATTTCTAGCATCTGCATTATTTTGCTTTAGTCTAGATTATGTGCTGTAGTATGTGTCTAAATACAAATTTTTACCTCTTTTCTTAAAGCTGACAAACTTCACCCAGAAATCATGGTAATTCATTTTCGATAAAACAAGATACCTTAAATGAGATATTCAACAGTCGACACAAATGAGGCTCAGCAACACATACTTTTAACCCTGGGCGTGCAACAGAAATAGAGCAGGCAGGAGAGGGGTGGTGGGGTGAGTAGCAGGAGTTAAATTTAGGGCAATTTACTTCCCTCTGCGAACCCAACACACTGCTGCCTGCTGCCATTGTAATTGCCAGATTTTGGACTGCGTGGGACTTGTTAAAAGATCAGATTCTGTGACGCAATTGACCTCTGGAAAACTGGCCCTTTGTGCCCCCTGGAAAACACTCCTTAGCATCTCCTGTTTACACCTTCAGAAACCTTAGTTTTAAATAGTATAAACATAAGATTTTTGCAAAGATTTCATTTTCCACAAAGAGGAATAAGCAAGAATTGCAATGAATAAACTGGTAGATGCATTTTATTTGTGAAAGGAGCAGGCTATTCCACAAACTGCCTTCAGTAAGCCTTAAGTAACATTATTGCACCACATGCTTTATTTGGAAGCATTCTTTGACCCTTCACCACTAGGCAGCTGATTGGAAAGTTCCATGACACATTGACTTAACTCATGCAGAGAGAGAAAACCCTTCTAGCCAAACAAGGCTGTTGCACGTTATTTGCCTGTTTGACTTGTGGTGGCTTGAATTTGTTTCTTCAACAGATTTTATGATTCACCCAATATGGAATAAAAGCATTTAGCGCACAACACCATTCTTTGAAGACTTGCGTACAACTTCTGTGTTTAAGATGTGGTGGAACAGAAACTCTGGATCATTTTGAGAGGCTGTAACAGATAAAGTGGTTTGACTGCATGTCATCAGAACCCCAGGACCTAAGAGAGACTTGAAATGAAAACAGGGCCTGCCATTTGTTACTCCAGATAAAATACACAAACGACTTTCCAGAGCAGTGTTCTGTGTTTATTTTGCTCTGGTCATGGGGTAGAGAATCTGACAAAGGAACTTAATAGTGAGCAGAAATTGACAAGGGGGAGCAATTGAGTGGCCTTCTGGACAAAATATTTTAAGAGCGAATTGGTAACTGGCAGTAATTATTCCCAACCAGAATGATCGGGCCGATGTTCATTCTACCAGCTTCTTGCCACTTTTATTGTGGTGTTTGATATGCATTTAGACTGCAACGACTGTATGCATTCTAAACGGACAGTATCTGGAATGCACTTAGTTCACAAATGTACCTCGACTAAATCAAAGCTATCCAGAAAAAAGAAAAGAAAAAGCAAACAGTGACGTCACAGGAGAGCTGCAAGGTGATTGGCTCGTGAGTCATTACTGTTAGGGAATAGCTCTAAATAGCTGGGTAAGTATCTCAGGTAAGAAAAGTTTAAAAGTTTAAAGTTTATTTCAAATAAAGTAAGTAGTGTTTTTTTTTTAGGGAGTTCTGTAGTAACGAGGACCAGGGAAGAAGGGCCCTGGAGTAACTGATATTATTGGACATTAAGATCTTCCAGAAGGTTTACTTTAATTTAAAGGGTTAAGTCATGGCAGGAGAGCTCAAAGCCGTGATGTGCTCCTCCTGCTCCACGTCGGAAGCCGGGAACAATTCCTGCGCCCAGGACCAGCATGTGTGCAGGAAGTGCGTCCAGCTGCAGCTCCTGGAAGCCCGGGTGTCGGAGCTGCAGCGGCAGCTGGGAACACTGTGGAGCATCCACGAGGTGGAGAGTATCGTGGATAGCACGTATAGACAGCTGGTCACACCGCAGGCTGGCAGTTCAGGAATCTACTGTGGCTATTCCCCTGCAAAACAGATATACTGCTTTGGATACTGTTGGGGGGGAAATGGCCTCTCAGGGGAAAGCAGCAACAGCCCAATTCATTGCACCACGGTTGGCTCTGCTGTACAGAGAGAAGTAAAAAATTGTGGGAATGCAATGGTTATAGGGGATTCAATTGTAAGGGGGTTTCTGTGGCTGCAAAAGAGACTCCAGGATGGTATGTTGCCTCCCTGGTGCTAGGGTCAAGGATGTCTCAGAGCGGTTACAGGACATTCTGAAGGGGGAGGGTGAACAGCCAGTGGTCGTGGTACACATTGGTACAAACGACATAGGTAAAAAAAGGATGAGGTTCTAAATGCAGAATATAGCGAGCTACAAGTAAGTTGAAAAGTAGGATCTCAAAGGTAGTGATCTCAGGATTACTACCAGTGCCACGTGCTTGTCGGAGTAGAAATAGCAGGATATATCAGATGAATACATGGCTGAAGAGATGGTGTGAGGGGGAGGGTTTTAGATTCCTGGGGCATTGGGACAGATTCTGGGGGAGGTGGGACCAGTACAAGCTGGACGGGTTACACCTGGGCAGGACTGGGACTGATGTCCCAGGCGGAGTATTTGCTCGAGTGGTTGGGGAGGGTTTAAACTAAAATGGCAGGGAGATGGGAGTCAGAGGAGGGGGGATCAAAGACAAGAACAAAAGACAGTAAGGGGAAAAGAAAAGTGATAGGAAAATCAAGGGCCAGAATCAAACAGGGACACAGTGAAAAATATTGGGAAGAGGACAAGTAATGTTAGAAGACAAGCCTTAAGGCTTTGTGCCTTAATACGTGGAGCATTCGCAATAAAGTGGATGAATTAATCGTGCAAATAGATGTAAACGGGTATGATACCGTCGGGATTACGGAGACATGGCTGCAAGGTGACCAGGGGTGGGAAATGAACATCCAGGGATATTCAGTATTTCGGAAGGACAGACAAAAAGCAAAAGGCAGTGGAGTTGCATTGCTGGTTGAAGAGGAAATTAATGCAATAGTGAGGAAAGATATTAACTCTGACGATGTGGAATCTGTATGGGTAGAGCTGAGAAACACTAAGGGGCAAAAAACATTAGTGGGGTTGTATATAGACCCCCAAACTGTAGTGGTGATGTTGGGAATGGCATTCAACAGGAAATTAGAGATGCGTGCGATAAAGAAACATTTGTAATTATGGGTGACTTTAATCTGCATATAGATTGGGCAAATCAAATTCGTCACAATACCGTAGATGAGGAATTCTTGGAGTGTATACGGGATGGTTTTCTGGACCAATACGTTGAAGAACCAACTAGAAAACAGGCCATCCTTGACTGGATATTGTGTAGTGAGAGAGGAATAATTGACAATCTAGTGGTGGGAGACCCCTTGGGGACGAGCGACCATAATATGATAGAATTCTTCATCAAGATGGAGAGTGACGTAGTTGATTCTGAGACAAGGGTCCTGAATCTTAGTAAAGGAAACTACGAAGGTATAAGGCGCGAGTTGGCCATGACGGATTGGGAAACGTTACTTAAAGGGATGACGGTGGATAGGCAATGGCAAACATTTAAAGAGCGCATGGATGAACTGCAACAATTGTTTATCCCTGTTTGGCGCAAAAGTAAAATGGGAAAGGCAGCCAAACCATGGCTTACAAGGGAAATTAGAGATCGCATTAGATCCAAGGAAGAGGCATATAAACTTTCCAGAAAAAAACAACAGACCTGAGGATTGGGAGCAGTTTAGAATTTAGCAAAGGAGGACCATGGGATTGATTAAGAAGGGGAAAATAGAGTACGAGAGAAAGCTTGCGGGGAACATAAAAACTGACTGTAAAAGTTTCTATAGGTATGTGAAGAGAAAAAGATTGGTGAAGACAAATGTAGATCCCTTACAGTCAGAAACAGGGAAATTTATTATGGGGAATAAAGAAATGGCTGACCAACTAAATGCATACTTTGGTTCTGTCTTCACAAAGGAGGAAACAAATATCATACCAGAAATGTTGGGGAACGCAGGGCTTAGTGAGAGAGAGGAACTGAAAGAAATCAGTATTGGTAGAGAAATGGTGTTGGGCAAATTGATAGGATTGAAGGCCGATAAATCCCCAGGGCCTGGTTGTATGCATCCCAGAGTACTTAAGGAAGTGGCCCTAGAAATAGTGGATGCATTGGTGGTCATCTTCCAAGATTCTATAGACTCTGCAAGAGTTCCTATAGATTGGAGGGTAGCAAATGAGACCCCACTGTTTAAAAAGGGAGGTAGAGAGAAAGCAGGGAATTATAGACCAGTCAGCCTGACGTTGGTAGTGGGGAAAATTCTAGAGTCCATTGTGAAAGATTTTATAGCAGAGCACTTGGAGAACAGTGGTAGAATCGGACAGAGTCAGTATGGATTTACGAAAGGGAAATCATGCTTGACAAATCTACTAGAATTCTTTGAGAATGTAACTAGTAGAGTTGATGAGGGGGAGCCAGTGGATGTGGTTTATTTGGACTTTCAGAAGGCTTTTGACAAAGTCCCACATAAGAGATTAGCATGTAAAATTAAAGCGCATAGGATTGGGGGTAGTGTATTGTGATGGATAGAAAATTGGTTGGCGGACAGGAATCAAAGAGTAGGGATAAACGGGTCTTTTTCCGAATGGCAGGCAATGACTAGTGGGGTACTGCAGGGTGCTAGGACCCCAGATATTCACAATATACATTAATGATTTGGATGAGGGAACTAAATGTAATATCTCCAAATTTGCAGATGACACAAAACTGGGTGGGAGGGTGAGTTGTGAGGAGGATGCAGAGAAGCTTCATGGTGATTTGGACAAGTTGAGTGAGTGGGCTAATGCATGGCAGATGCAGTATAATGTGGATAAACGTGAGGTTATCCACTTTGGTAGTAAAAACAGGAAGGCAGATTATCTGATCGGCTATAAACTGAGAGAGGGGAATATGCAGCGAGACCTGGGTGTTCTCAAGCACCAATCGCTGAAGGTAAGCATGCAGGTGCAACAGGCGGTAAAAAGGGCAAATGGTATGTTGGCCTTCAAAGCGCGAGGATTCGAGTACAGGAGCAGGGATGTCTTTTTGCAATTATAGAGGGCCTTGGTGAGGCCACACTTGGAATACTGTGTGCAGTTTTGGTCTCCTTATCTGAGGAAGGATGTTCTTGCTATAAAGGGAGTGCAGCGAAGGTTTACCAGACTGATTCCTGGGATGGCGGGACTGACATATGAGGAGAGATTGAGTCGGTTAGGATTATATTCGCTGGAGTTCAGAAGAGTGAGAGAGGATCTCATAGAAACCTATAACATTCTAACAGGACTTGACAGAGTAGATGCAGGAAGGATGTTCCCGATGCTGGGGGAGTACAGACCAGGGGTCATAGTCTCAGGATACAGGGTAAACCCTTCAGGACTGAGATGAGGAGAAATTTCTTCACCCAGAGAGTGGTGAGCCTGTGGAATTCACTACCACAGAAAGCAGTTGAGGCCAAAACATTGAATGTTTTCAAAAAGGAGTTAGATATAGCTCTTGGGTCTAAAGAGGTCAAAGGGTATGGGTCGAAAGCGGGAACAGGCTATTGAGTTGGATGATCAGCCATGATCCTAATGAATGGCGGAGCAGGCTCGAAGGGCCAAATGGCCTACTCCTGCTCCTATTTTCTATGTTTCTATGCAGATGTAATCTATTTGTTGGATTCACAAGACACGGTAATGCTGCCATGATGGAAACATGGCTTCCTGAAGTGCTATCCCTCTGGACAATGTTCCTGAGTGGGAGTGGTGGTTTGTGGAATCACTTTTCTGGTATTAACAACAGCAGCATATGCATTTAAACCTATTTTCTGTTATCTTGGTATAGCAAGCTGTATAAACCATATTCTGAATCCATTACAGCACATGCACAACAGTTTATATATCAGTCAATTACTTTTGGGCTGTCTTGTCACATTGTACAATGTATCCGACATCCTGCATTCATTACAAATTCACTTCTGTCACCATGTCTCTGACATATAACATTGTCTGTAAGAAAGATAAATATTATTCTGCTTAAACTACATGGGGACAAAATGAGTTATTCAGTGAAGGGTTCATGGTATAGGTTCTTTGAAATGAGGTAATGCAAGTAGTGTTTTACATTTTATTTTCCTTTCCACTACCCACCAGCCCACCTCAAATTTTCTCCGCCTCCCTGCTGAAGATGAAGGATGGCTCCATGGACTTTAGGAGTGCTCTAATATTCTTCTTGTGGGAGTCTGGACAACAAATGTGAACAATCTATTTAGCAGCATGATACATCATAGGTGGGTTGGGTGCTATCCTCACTTAATGTGTACATACACTGCAGCCATGGTGAGTCGATGGTGGAGGCAGTGAACGTTGAAGGTGGTGGATAGGGTGCCGATCAAATGACCTGTTTTGTCCTGAATGGTGTCAAGCTTCTTGAGTGTTGTTGTAGCTGCACTCATTCAGTCAAGTGGAGAGTGTTCCAACACACTCCCAACTTATACCTTGTAGATGGTGGACAGGCTTTGGGGAGTCGGAGGTGAGTTACTGATGCAGAATTCCCAGCCTCTGACCTGCTCTTGTCGCCACAGTATTTATGTGGCTGGTCCAGTTCAGTTTCTGGTCAATGGTAACCCCCAGGATGTTGATAATGGGGGATTAAGCGATGGTAATGCTGTTGAATGTCAAGGGGAGATGGTTAGGTTCTCTCTTATTGGAGATCGTCATTGCCTGGCACTTGTGTGGTGCAAATGTTACTTGCTACTTACCAGCCCAAGCCTGAATGTTATCCAGGTCTTGCTGCATGCGGGCACATACTGCTTCAGTATCTGAGGAGTTATGAATGGTACTGAACACCGTGCAATCATCAACCAACATTTCCACTTCTGACCTTATGATGGAGGGATGGTCATTGATAAAACAGCTGAACATGGTTGGGCCTAGGACACTACCCTGATGAACTCCTGCAGCTATGACCCGCGGCTGAGATGATTGACCTCCAACAACCACAACCATTTTCTTTCCTGATCGGTATGACTCCAACCAGTGCTGCTGGACTTCTGCATAAGGGAGCTCCTAAATCAACCTCAAGAGTCTATCAGAGAGCAGCCCATGGTTGACTTTCTCTTCCTTCCTTTCTGCCTCAGGGGAGAATTATTGCTATTCCAAAAGCTGCATCATCCTGAATGCACAGGCTTAGCCTGAAATGTCATGTGTAAAGAAAATGGTGCAAGGTGCACGTGAGTATCTGCAGACATCAAAATACATTGGGGATCCCCAGCAAATAAAATGGTAACATTTTTCATTCAGTTACAATTTACTTGTGCTTTCAGTTTAGGGATGCTTTTATGCTCTTTAATGGGTTAAGTTGCCAACTATGTGAATGGAGCACAGGAAACACTTGGAATCACATCCTTTTGGGTATTGACCAATCTGCCCTCAAGGTGCCTGTTTCATGCAATTGATTGCTTACAACTCCAAATGGCACACCAACAGTGCAGAAACACTGTTCAGTATTGGTATTTTTCAGTGGTTTAGTGACTGAGTCGCTGGATTCAAATTCAGAAGCAACAGAAGTGGTTATTTCTCATTCTCCACTCCACACTGACAAAGCCATTTATCATTATCCAATCATTTTATTTGTTTTTTTCTCAATGTGGTATTGGCACTTAGAAATTATGTACTTCTTTTTTAGATGAATCCTTCCGCTCCCACATCAAAGTCTGAAGTTTCTTGTAGCCAAGTCAAAAGTTTTAAAGATTATAACACTCACATTGCATAAAAAAATCTCACTCAGTGCTATGCCCCAAAACAAACAATTCTCCTTATTCGTTCTGTGGTTAACGGGATTAATCCAAAAATTTAAAAGGATATCAAAAGAAGCACCTTAAAAGCATATTAGCGCAAGAGATAACTGACAGTAAACTCAGTTCCTTGACTTTAATTGCTGTTATTAGCTTTGTGACACTTTAATGATTATCTTGCGGCACCCTAATTTGAAAAATCAGCAAGGAAATTACAAGGGAGAGAGGATGTGATGAACAATTGGTAGTTCCTCCTTTGATTGCTTCATATGTAAATAGATTGCACAGTTTGCTACTGAACAGCAAAGTCTTATGTTTGAATTAAACAATGATGCCAGATCAAACATCACAAGGGGAACAAGCATTGAACTCAGCATCCTTGTGAGGCGAAAGGAAATCAGAACGGTTCTTATTTCTCTGCAAGAAACTATATCTATGGGCTTTGGCTGATGACTGGATCAAGCTTGGTTGTGATGCACATCATGATTGAATTACCTGTAGACAGTCACATCCAGTTTGACACATTGGAGCATTTGATTGAGGTCTAGGTGTTTTTCCTTCTTGTGAGCTGTACTCAAGGCTTCAGGGATAAGAGCCATCTGAATACACACACAAAAATAAAAAGACAGCAAAAAGATGCTTTTACCCCAGGAAGCAATTCCCGTTAGGAGAGAAAAGCAGCAAACTGGGAACAATGATTTACCAGTGAACTTTAGCAGAAGATGACAAGGGACTGTGACTTCCAGGGATCTGGTGAAACCAATTGCATTGGCATGGATCATTGCAATTGACCGACTACGTGGCTGTTCAGTCCCTGTTGCACAAGTCAAGATATCATTTGTGGTCTTGCAAATGAGGGTGGGATTGTACAACAGATGTTGAACGAAGGTTACATTTTTTGAATCTGAGCAACAGTGGGGTGACAGTGATACACCCAAACAAAACAATTCTTTCCTTCTTTGTGGCAGTAATAGAAAGCCATCAGCTTCCCCTGCATGCACACAGACCCAAAGGAGTACAAACTGCTGTACACAAAACTCCTCCTTAAAATGAGTACAAAAGCTGTATCTACATACCAATATTCATAGAGACACCAGCAGTGTTCCGTACCTCAATTACAAATGCAGTCACTGAGCTGCGTGAAGGTGTCAGGTTTTGTTCCTAACCTCAGCTGGGATAGAAATAGGGGCATACCAGACCTGGTTAGTAATGGGAAGATAGCAACATGCCCACACAGGGGGTGCCAGATAATAAGCCCTACCGCAAGCGTATGTGTTAATGTCAGATCCAGTTCGCATTAGTCTTGGCCATGAAGCACTGTGCAGTCAAACAGTCTGCTAACACTAAGAGTGGCCTCATAAGCGAGGTTACTGGAGGCCACTCAATGCCTGTGGGACGGCACCCTGGCTGAAGAGTCTCAGAAAGGAAGGGAGGGAGAGACAAGTGGCAGAGAAAATCAGAAGAGAATTATCTGCAGTGTCAATTAAAAAAATAAATAAATGAGCTTGGGAGCAAGACTTTAGAGCATGAACCTGCAAAATTAAAGGGAATTGATTATATATAAGAAATGCTAAATATTTCCTTCCTGACTGTCATCCTTAGCAGGGCCTTGACATCCTTCCTAAAATGTAATGCCCAGAATTCGACACAATACACCAGCTGAGGCCTAACCAGTGATATATAAAGGCGTAGCAAAACTTTTGTGCTTTGTACTCTCTGCCTCTATTTATAAAGGCAGGAAAATGGTAAATTGAATATGGCAATTGATATGAAAGTGTTGCATTTTCATATAAAAATGAACCACAAACTCTGGAGAATGTTTGAAGGCAGAATGCATTCTCAGGCTTGACATCATCTCAATGCATCAATGTATTACTGCCTTATCACACACCCTGCAGACTCTGCTATCTTGTAATGGCAGGGAGAAGGAAAATGAGGCAGGGTTCCTACTGCTTATCACCCGCCTTCATGAACAGACTCACTGTCTGGACCACTTGAATGAGGAGTGTTGCCAACTGAGCCAAGCTGATGGGGGGAGAGATAAGGATATATTATGCATTTAGAGGATTGTCTGCACCTGGAAAAGAGTCAAATGCTGCAAATCACTCCTGATAGCGATTTCCTGCTGGCAATTAAGAGTATGTGTGTATGGATATCGGATCATGATAGGATTGTGCTTAGCTGTGATAGCCTGCTTGGTTGAATAGCCTGTCAACATACACTTTACATGAATGATGGTCACATGCATGAGGTATGAGAGCCTGGAGGACTGATGATGCAGAGGCCACAGTAGCCCCAGCTTGTGTCAGGACCTGCAGGAACACAGGCGAGCAAGGAGGTACAAAAGTGGAAATTTAAAAAAGGTCTTAACATCTGGCAGCTGAATTCAAAACTCTGAGGGATTTTCAGGATAAATAAAGAGAAACTGTTTCCACTGGCAGTAGGGGCAGTAACTAGAGAAGTCAAATTTACAATAATTTGCAAAATAAGTAGAAGGTGAGATGAGGAAGATTTTTTTTTCAATACAGCATGTTGTGATCTGGATTGCACTGCCTGAAAATATGGTGGAAGCAGATTCAAATGTAACTTTCAAAAGGGAATTGGATAAATACTTGAAAATGAAAAAAAAATTGCAGGGTGAATGGGGAAAGAGTAGGGGAAATGGGGATTAATTGGACAGCTCTTTTAAAGAGCCAGCAGAGGTATAATGGGTCAAAGACCCTCCTGCTGTGTTGTATGATTTTATGCAGCTTGTCTGAAAGGGATGTTTGGAGTTCTGATCTCAGTAATGTACTATTTCACTATTCCATGTCTCAACATTTAGCTACCAAAAAGGTCACAAAGGCAGGAATAAGAACACACATAAAGAAAACAGAATATATTCGAATTAATTTTCATGTCATGTGAATTCCATTTGCAATAATCATCAGACAATCTATTCTGCAGTCTACTTCCAGACTCCTTAATTAGTACAACAGGCAGATGAATAGGAAGGCTTGGTGCACTTTGCTATGACCAGGATAACAAAGGTGCCATTTTCTCTGCTAATGTGGCTAGACAAGCCTGGCGAAGCTGTCTTAGAAAAAAACATGTGCAGACTTGCTGAAAAGGGTCAGTGTTGACTGACAGACAATCGAAGTGACAAATTGTTTAATTGTCTTTTGCCAAGAGGGCAGTATTCGACAATTATAGTAAGCAGTGAAGCAAAAGGTTAAAGGTCAGAAGACATGTCTGACCCCCCACCCCCCCCCCCCCCCCCTCCTTGTTCGCTGAGAATCTAGATTTAGCAGGGTAGAATGAAACATACTGACGTTCGCTAACCCTCCACCAACTGCTAAGTTGGAACCTTGGAATAAAATACAATCAATCCTTTCTTTGTAGCTCGGTATCACTACAATTCATGTGAAGTGCCTTCGGACGCTTTCCTAAATTAAAGATGCTATATAAATGCAAGTTGTTGTTGGTGATGAGAGTTCCACATCACCTCACTCCTTCAGCGGCTCTTGTCAATTTACAAGGAACCACTGTTAGTGCGGCTGCATCAGACAAGACAACATTCTCAGCCACATGTGGGGCACTGGGTGTAAACAATCCAGAAAGGGGGAGGAGAAGAAAGTGTTTTGAAAAGGAGTCTCGGACCTCAATAAAAAGATCATGTCATGTTCCCTCATGGCTCACTGAGTTCATCCAATGGGGCACTGAGCTACACAAATCATAGAAAGTCCCCTGGTCAGTGCTGAGATTGCCGATGAGGCGAGACCATGTAGTGTGCAAACCAGTTGCTAGTAACTGTATCTTGCAAGTAATCTACCAGTTCTGAAGTGTTTTGGGACGTCCTAAGGATGTGCTAAGGTGCTATATAAATGCAAGCATTCTCTTGGCAGAAATTGCCTAGAATTGAAATGATATTGAATTCCAATATGTTTGAAGTGCAACATTTTTCTATGCAGGTCAGATCTGTGGCTGTGCATTGGTCCATAAGAGTGAGCTCAATAGGGGATTTGCACTGTGCTATTTTTACAGAAATCATGAAATACTACTTTTAAAAGAACTTGTTCAGAATTTTCCCACAAATAGAGGAAATCTTCCCCACAGATTGTTTAGCACACGGTGTTACATTGTCCAAGGTGTTGTCTTTTGGTTGAGATATCAACCAAAGCCCCATCTGCCCTTTCAGGCGGACATAACAGATATTATGATACTATTTCAAAGAATAGCATGGGTGTTCTCCCCAGTGCCCTGGCCAATATTTATCCCTCAACCAACATCATTAAAAACAGATTATCTGGTCAGTATCACGTTGTTTGTGGGAGTTTGCTGTGCGCAAATTGTCTGCTGTGTTTCCTAAATTACAACAGTGACGACATTTCAAAAGTATTTGATTGGCTGTGAAGCACTTTGGGGCGTCCTGAGGTCGTGAACAATGCTATATAAATACAAGTGTTTCATTTTTTTCTTTTCAATAAAAATTGTAATAACAGCAGGCTGGATTCTCTGATTCAAGGAATGTAACAAGTGCTTGGAACCTCCCGTCTATCATGTCTGTCAAAAAAAACTCAAGAAAGATGTAATAAAATCCTCCACCCTTTGCATGTGCAGTTATTTCCCCATTGCTGGCTGTGTTGTGATTTCTGCTTGCAATATATAGATGGTGAACTCAGAGCAGCAATTCATGACACCTTCAACAGTACAGCATTCCCTCAGTATTGCACTAGAGTGTCAGCCTAGATTTTGTGCTCAAGTCTCTGGAGTGGGGCTTGAATCCACAACCTTCTAACTCAAAGGCAAGAGTGCTCCTACGGCTGAAGAGAAAAATTCCATTTTTAATCTTGTTTAAAATGCAAAAAAAAATTGTTGCAGAACTCTATCCGTGGGAAATTAACTGCAAATTTTCTCTCTCATACTGCTGTATGTTGTCTGAACACCTCAATTCAATAAGTTTGTTCATTTCAAAGGCGAGTTCTGTGTGTTGCAGCATGGTGACAGGCAATTTCAATTGTGAAAACAATCTGATTCCTCACTTCCCTGTGTTTTTTTTAACATAATTAGTTTGTAGGTAGATAATGACTTCCAAAAGCTTTTTAAAAATATAGAAGTGTACAGTGTGATTTCCTGCTCTGAACAAGACTGTTTATTTGACAAATTTGTCACGTCAGAAATCTCATTCGCAAACACTGGTGGGTTATTATTTATACACTGGAAACCACCAGGTCCCGAACTGTTCCTTATCATCTCAGCTGGGTCAGTCACCATGTTGCTCTGTAGATGAACAATTAGGGAGTGGTTACAGAATTCTCTCAACTTGCCATATCTTTGAAAGATCCTTGTGCCATGCCCTTGTACCGTACCATTGTACCATGCCATTGGGTCTCAGTCAATTTGGGGAGAGACAGCCTGATTTTAGTCTCCATTGAAGTCACTGGAGAGTAATTTGGAGCAGGATGTAAAACCAGCATTCCGACCAATCCCATGGCTTTACCACTTGGCGAGTTAAGTGAAAATTGCTCCCTATAGTTTGTGTCTGAATTCTACCTCCTTTGCAAGTGTCCACCTAGGTCTGGCACTTCAGTACAATACTGACCGAGTACCATTCTTCAGATGAGATCTCAAACTTAGGCCCTGTCTGCCTGTTCAGGTGAATGTATAATTATTGGTCGCATGAACAATGCATTTCTAGTAAGTGAGACTCCAAAGTGAAAATACACAATTAGAAAATGTATCCCTCCATGTCTGAAGAAGGCAACATTCATCCTATGGTTCTTAGAGTATTGATAAATAAAATTGTTTCTTGCCAAAACAAAGATTGTTCTTTATTAAAAACAAAGATGCTATGGATCCCCTTTATGGATTAGCCTGGTACCAGGTTTCTGTTAAAAATGAAATCCTCTAATCCCAGCAAGTAGGGACACTACAATTGCCTTAGCCACTCTGGGTTATGGAACACAAAACTAAACTGAGTCACTATCATTACCCAGTGATCCCATTTGGAAAGTGTGCTGGTATGGCCAGTCAAGGGCAGGATGGGGCACAGTGATAAACTCCAGCAGATCCAAATCGCCTGTCACAGTCTGGAGTCACAAATAGATTTTCCAATCGATTAAGTCCCTGTACGAACACTTAATATACTCATACTTAGGGTTGCCAAGAGGATTGTCCTTGAATTTCTTGTATTTAAAGATTAGCTGCAAGGCACCCATGAGAAAATAATAGGGGCATTAAAGAAAAATTGTGTCCCCATTTCCTATGGAAACATTTGATCAAAGTTATAAGAATATTGAAGCTGGGAAAATAGTTGTTTGACTGACGGTCAAGAATCATCCAATCAGGTAATGAACAGTCTGTTTGCTTTCTAATTGATCTGGGAAGGCAGGATGCTGCGAGGTCAGACTTGCCCAGTGACCAATGGTGGGAGTGTGTGGGGGACAGGGGCAGAGCATTTGGAGATGGGAGGTCATATAATGAAACCTCCAGGAATATATCCAGCCCTACACATCCAGCATTCCTGAGTGTACATTTTAGAGAAGAAGTAGCCTATTTGAAATAAACAGGACCATGCCTGGAGACAAGAGAAAAGAACCAGAGTTTTTTTTAAATTCACTTAGATCAGTTTGTTATTTAGCTGCTGCGCATTTTGATGGTCTCATCAGTGACCTTACACCATAACATCCAGGACAATGCATCCTATTAATCACCAATAGTCACACAATCAGAGTGTGTTAATAACCTATTATTAAGGAGACAATCCAGTCAAGTTTCACCTTGCTTCGGTGGCAAAGGTTATTTTTCAAATCAGGGCCAATTTATCAGATGCAGCATCCACGACTAGACAGAAATGAATAATGTAGCAGCTTAAATTGAGTATAGTTTTGTCCATCCTGAGTTACATTTTAATTTGTTATAACTTAATTAACAAATTGTTTAAAAATGGCTCTGCTTTTTAAAAAATACTTCTGCTTATTTTTTCAGTGGATTTACAAGCATTTTTATCATCACATTGACAATGGTGCAACCTTGACATGTTTTATACATGAACACAGAAGTTGTATGCCATTTAGACAGATGAACACTATTTACACATGGACACTATTAGGCATGCTATCACATACCTCATGGGACACAGCTCATCTAGCCTTTATCTGCTAAGCTGCAGCCCCTCTAACCCTAACATGGGATATGGCCATTGAGCATGTGTGGTTTGTCATTTCACCACAAAATGGAAAGCATGGTGGACCCATATGTTTACAACTGTCTCTCCCAGGATGCTGATTGTGCTACTACAATGTCAGCCATAGGCCAAATGACACAACACTGGTATCCACTCAGAACATGGTTTCTCCCTCCACATCCTGTTCGGCAGAGCTGCTGCCAAATGAGACCCAAGGAATTGGAACAAATAATTTTCCTAGCACAGGGGCGGCACAGTGGCGCAGTGGTTAGCACCGCAGCCTCACAGCTCCAGCGACCCGGGTTCAATTCCGGGTACTGCCTGTGTGGAGTTTGCAAGTTCTCCCTGTGTCTGCGGGGGTTTCCTCCGGGTGCTCCGGTTTCCTCCCACAAGCCAAAAGACTTGCAGGTTGATAGGTAAATTGGCCATTAGCAATTGCCCCTAATATAGGTAGGTGGTAGGGGAAAATAGGGACAGGTGAGGATGTAGTAGGAATATGGGATTAGTGTAGGATTAGTATAAATGGGTGGTTAATGGTCGGCACAGACTCGGTGGGCCGAAGGGCCTGTTTCAGTGCTGTATCTCTAAATCTAAAAAAAAAATCTAAATCATAAGAGAAATTTGCAGCTATTTTTCTTCCCTTCTCAGCTCCATTGGGTACTCCATTATCTGTAATACCTTGAATATTCTTTGTGTGTTAGAACATTAGAACATTAGAACATTACAGCGCAGTACAGGCCCTTCGGCCCTCGATGTTGCGCCGACCTGTGAAACCATGTGACCTACACTATTCCATTTTCATCCATATGTCTATCCAATAACCACTTAAATGCCCTTAAAGTTGGCGAGTCTACTACTGTTGCAGGCAGGGCGTTCCACGCCCCGACTACTCTCTGAGTAAAGAAACTACCTCTGACATCTGTCCTATATCTATCACCCCTCAACTTAAAGCTATGTCCCCTCGTGTTTGCCATCACCATCCGAGGAAAAAGACTCTCACTATCCACCCTATCTAACCCTCTGATTATCTTATATGTCTCTATTAAGTCACCTCTCCTCCTCCTTCTCTCCAACGAAAACAACCTCAAGTCCCTCAGCCTTTCCTCGTAAGACCTTCCCTCCATACCAGGCAACATCCTAGTAAATCTCCTCTGCACCCTTTCCATAGCTTCCACATCCTTCCTATAATGCGGTGACCAGAACTGCACGCAATACTCCAGGTGCGGTCTCACCAGAGTTTTGTACAGCTGCAGCATGACCTCGTGGCTCCGAAACTCGATCCCCCTACTAATAAAAGCTAACACACCATATGCCTTCTTAACAGCCCTATTAACCTGGGTAGCAACTTTCAGGGATTTATGTACCTGGACACCAAGATCTCTCTGTTCATCTACACTACCAAGAATCTTCCCATTAGCCCAGTACTCTGCATTCCTGTTACTCCTTCCAAAGTGAATCACCTCGCACTTTTCCGCATTAAGCTCCATTTGACATCTCTCAGCCCAGCTCTGCAGCCTATCTATGTCCCTCTGTACCCGACAACATCCTTCGGCACTATCCACAACTCCACCGACCTTAGTGTCATCCGCAAATTTACTAACCCACCCTTCTACACCCTCTTCCAGGTCATTTATAAAAATGACAAACAGCAATGGCCCCAAAACAGATCCTTGCGGTACACCACTAGTAACTAAACTCCAGGATGAACATTTGCCATCAACCACCACCCTCTGTCTTCTTTCAGCTAGCCAATTTCTGATCCAAAGCTCTAAATCACCTTCAACCCCATACTTCCGTATTTTCTGCAATAGCCTACCATGGGGAACCTTATCAAACGCCTTACTGAAATCCATATACACCACATCCACTGCTTTACCCTCATCCACCTGTTTGGTCACCTTCTCGAGAAACTCAATAAGGTTTGTGAGGCACGACCTACCTGTCACAAAACCGTGTTGCATGCTCCTTGCTTGGATATCACCTTCTGTGACACCAAGTCACAACTGCAGCTGCACACGTTGACCACTAGATGAAGCTTCATAAGCTTGGGAAGTGGCAGATCCTCATAGGTATACCTGCAGTATCACTAACACACTCAAAGGAATTTATTTTGTTCTGATTTTGCATTGGCAATGCCACGTGTGATCCAGGAATATTAAAAGCACCTGCTCCTCACCATGCCTTCATAGTAACAATTCCTTTATAGTGAATACTGAATGCTCTCCCAATAGTCCATAAAGATGTGGCACAACATGGTACTGAGCTGCGCAGAGCAGGAGGTTTCAGGTTGGATCTTTGATTGGGATTGAGTTAATGATTTGAGATGGCACGATGAGGCACTGCCAGGCTAGCTAGCCAGAAGAATAGCCCATTGGGTAATTTATTGGAGCAAGAATGGTGACCAATTAACCCCAACCCAGCAACACTGACTTAGGAGAGGAGGACAAAAAGTTGAAAGGAGAGCAAAGTGACTGTCAGATAGTTAGGCATTTACTTCATTGAAAAGAATCAATCTGCAACTATCATAATTCTCTCCCCTGATCAAGGTACCAAATTTCTGAAGTGTTTTTACAAAGCCAGATTGCACATATTACTGGATTTTTAGCCAAAGCACAATTAGGGTTCTGTAAAACATGTTGTATAACAACAATCTGCCACATTGCAGCAAGTTAAAAGCTACAAGGTGAAGCAGTTCACTCTTTGGAATACCAGCTGTAACACTAAAGGGCTAAAGACAGTTCCTCGTATACCTGCATGGATCTTCACAAGGTTTGGCAACTGAGCTCGGCACAATATAATTTTATGGATTGTGTCTTTCATTAAAAATCTGAGCCCCAATTTAATTTGGGGAGCGAGTAATGGGGCAGTGGGGGGAGAGAGAGACAGAGGAAGAAGCTCGCATGGTCGAGAGGAATGGGCCATTTTAAACCCCTGGCCTCCCTGTTATTTTCCAAGATGGATGCCCACCCAAACCTGGCCGCAATGATGAGGAAGCTGGGGTCAGGAGCAGGATTTCGGGTGGCAGGAGGTTGTTGTAGGGGTTGGGAGAAGCAGGATGTGGTGGGAAAGCAGGAAATCTCAGGGAATTTAATGGTAGGACCTTTTTATCATTATTTTAAAATTCTGTTTTCCATCCAGCAGCTGGCCAGATTAGCAGGCTGGCCAAATACTGGGCAGGAAAGTCATGGTAGAAGGCTGCAGCTACTGGCGTGTGAGGTGGGGTCGGAACCGCAATCGGAGGGAATGGGGCCCAGGAGAGATTGAGGGAGAAAGCTCAGGGGAGGTGAGGGTGTCAGCTGATCACAGCTGTAGATCTTCTTGAGAGGCTGGAGGCTTGGAAAATACTCCTACTTCTCCTGGCTCACAAGCAGTGAGGAATCTGGAACCTGCCTGTTTGATCCAGCTGCTCTCATCTCCATTTTGCTGCCAGGATTCCCAAGCCCTGGGATACCTGACCGGCAGCCATTATACTTGAATCAGGCTTCCAGCTTCACTATGGAATCTGATTTAAGTATGATAACGATGTTTAAGCCACGCAACATGCTGCCCTAAAAATGGCAGCAGGCGACTACTTGTCAAGTTGGGGTTAAAATTCTGCCCTGTCCCCAACTTAGTTTCTGTTGTTTAATTGCCTACATGCAATTCCTGCCAAGACTCACAAATGAATGATGGCTACTCGGACAAGGTATAGGAGGATGCCCAACACCCTCAGTATTCAGCACAACCAAGGAGTCAAAGCAGGAGAAGAGAAAATTGGCAGAATTATACTGACAGGATACAGGGACTATGTGTAAATGCCTTGCACACTTGCACACTTCACGAGCCTACGCTTTCACTCTTCAAACTAGCAGGCCATGAGGATGTGCCTGCAACCCCTATTCACTACTTACGATAACTATGAACTCCACATAAAGACAATGCTGGTGATACCATCCACTCCCAGCTACCATTGACAGCCCCCCGATCAATTAGTACAAAAGGGCTTTTACCAGCCTGACGCTAACTGTCTCAATCTCTCAGCTCAAAGCAATGGTTAATCTTTTTGTTGGAATAATTTCTTGATGAGAATTTAAAAGGATTGAAGATAGTTAATGCAGGTTTTGGGAGCAAGGCCACTCCTCGCAGGGAACTCAACATTTCTTTGAGATTTTTCCTTTAAAATGCAATCTAGCTGAAATGATTTAAAAATATCAGTGGTTCTCCTTCTGTAGATTTTGGGATCAGTAATGGATTCATTATGGAAAGAAGGTACCAGCCCTTCGCTTTGCAAGCTGGAACGTCAGAACTATGTGTCCTGGCCTGTCGGAAGACCTTACACAAATCAACGATTCTCGGAAGACCGCCATCATTAACAACGAGCTCAGTAGACTCAATGTGGACATTGCAGCACTTCAGGAGACTCGCCTCCCCGCGAGTGGCTCTCTAGCAGAGCAAGACTACACCTTCTTCTGGCAGGGCAGGGATCCTGAAGAACCAAGACAGCATGGAGTGGGCTTCGCCATCAGAAACTCCTTGCTCAGCATGATAGAGCCTCCCTCAAATGGCTCGGAACGCATACTGTCCATCCGACTGCTCACCACCTCTGGTCCAGTACACCTACTCAGCATCTATGCTCCAACACTCTGTTCCGCACCTGAAGCTAAAGACCAGTTCTATGAACAACTCCATAACATCATTAGCAGCATCCCCAACACCGAACACCTATTCCTGCTGGGGGACTTTAATGCCAGGGTTGGGGCCGACCATGACTCATGGCCCTCCTGCCTTGGGCGCTATGGCGTTGGAAGGATGAATGAGAACGGGCAGAGACTGCTTGAGTTGTGTACCTATCATAACCTCTGCATCACCAACTCGTTCTTTCACACTAAACCCTGTCACCAGGTTTCATGGAGGCACCCAAGATCACGTCGTTGGCACCAGCTAGACCTCATTGTCACAAGGCGAGCCGCCTTAAACAGTGTTCAAATCACACGCAGCTTCCACAGTGCGGACTGCGACACCGACCACTCCCTGGTGTGCAGCAAGGTTAGACTCAGACCAAAGAAGTTGCATCATTCCAAGCAGAAGGGCCACCCGCGCATCAACACGAGCAGAATTTCTCACCCACAGCTGTTACAAAAATTTCTAAATTCACTTGTAACAGCCCTTCAAAACACTCCCACAGGGGATGCTGAGACCAAGTGGGCCCACATCAGAGACGCCATCTATGAGTCAGCTTTGACCACCTACGGCAAAAGTGCGAAGAGAAATGCAGACTGGTTTCAATCTCATAATGAAGAGCTGGAACCTGTCATAGCCGCTAAGCGCATTGCACTTTTGAACTACAAGAAAGCCCCCAGCGATTTAACATCCACAGCACTTAAAGCAGCCAGAAGTACTGCACAAAGAACAGCTAGGCGTTGCGCAAACGACTACTGGCAACACCTATGCAGTCATATTCAGCTGGCCTCAGACACCGGAAACATCAGAGGAATGTATGATGGCATGAAGAGAGCTCTTGGGCCAACCATCAAGAAGATCACCCCCCTCAAATCTAAATCGGGGGACATAATCACTGACCAACGCAAACAGATGGACCGCTGGGTTGAGCACTACCTAGAACTGTACTCCAGGGAGAATGCTGTCACTGAGACTGCCCTCAATGCAGCCCAGCCTCTACCAGTCATGGATGAGCTGGACATACAGCCAACCAAATCGGAACTCAGTGATGCCATTGATTCCCTAGCCAGCGGAAAAGCCCCTGGGAAGGACAGCATTACCCCTGAAATAATCAAGAGTGCCAAGCCTGCTATACTCTCAGCACTACATGAACTGCTATGCCTGTGCTGGGACGAGGGAGCAGTACCCCAGGACATGCGCGATGCCAACATCATCACCCTCTATAAAAACAAAGGTGACCGCGGTGACTGCAACAACTACCGTGGAATCTCCCTGCTCAGCATAGTGGGGAAAGTCTTTGCTCGAGTCGCTCTGAACAGGCTCCAGAAGCTGGCCGAGCGCGTCTACCCTGAGGCACAGTGTGGCTTTCGTGCAGAGAGATCGACTATTGACATGCTGTTCTCCCTTCGTCAGATACAGGAGAAATGCCGTGAACAGCAGATGCCCCTCTACATTGCTTTCATTGATCTCACCAAAGCCTTTGACCTCGTCAGCAGACGTGGTCTCTTCAGACTACTAGAAAAGATCGGATGTCCACCAAAGCTACTAAGTATCATCACCTCATTCCATGACAATATGAAAGGCACAATTCAACATGGTGGCTCCTCATCAGAGCCCTTTCCTATCCTGAGTGGTGTGAAACAGGGCTGTGTTCTCGCACCCACACTTTTTGGGATTTTCTTCTCCCTGCTGCTTTCACATGCGTTCAAATCCTCTGAAGAAGGAATTTTCCTCCACACAAGATCAGGGGGCAGGTTGTTCAACCTTGCCCGTCTAAGAGCGAAGTCCAAAGTACGGAAAGTCCTCATCAGAGAACTCCTCTTTGCTGACGATGCTGCTTTAACATCTCACACTGAAGAATGCCTGCAGAGTCTCATCGACAGGTTTGCGTCTGCCTGCAATGAATTTGGCCTAACCATCAGCCTCAAGAAAACGAACATCATGGGGCAGGATGTCAGAAATGCTCCATCCATCAATATTGGCGACCACGCTCTGGAAGTGGTTCAAGAGTTCACCTACCTAGGCTCAACTATCACCAGTAACCTGTCTCTAGATGCAGAAATCAACAAGCGCATGGGTAAGGCTTCCACTGCTATGTTCAGACTGGCCAAGAGAGTGTGGGAAAATGGCGCACTGACACGGAACACAAAAGTCCGAGTGTATCAGGCCTGTGTCCTCAGTACCTTGCTCTACGGCAGCGAGGCCTGGACAACGTATGCCAGCCAAGAGCGACGTCTCAATTCATTCCATCTTCGCTGCCTTCGGAGAATACTTGGCATCAGGTGGCAGGACTATATCTCCAACACAGAAGTCCTTGAAGCGGCCAACATCCCCAGCTTATACACACTACTGAGTCAGCGGCGCTTGAGATGGCTTGGCCATGTGAGCCGCATGGAAGATGGCAGGATCCCCAAAGACACATTGTACAGCGAGCTCGCCACTGGTATCAGACCCACCGGCCGTCCATGTCTCCGTTATAAAGACGTCTGCAAACGCGACATGAAATCGTGTGACATTGATCACAAGTCGTGGGAGTCAGTTGCCAGCATTCGCCAGAGCTGGCAGGCAGCCATAAAGACAGGGCTAAATTGTGGCGAGTCGAAGAGACTTAGTAGTTGGCAGGAAAAAAGACAGAGGCGCAAGGGGAGAGCCAACTGTGCAACAGCCCCAACAAACAAATTTCTCTGCAGCACCTGTGGAAGAGCCTGTTACTCCAGAATTGGCCTTTATAGCCACTCCAGGCGCTGCTTCACAAACCACTGACCACCTCCAGGCGCGTATCCATTGTCTCTCGAGATAAGGAGGCCCAAAAGAATGGATTCATACACTTAACAAAACTTTTTTAAAAAGAGAATTTACTTGTTCGAAGCAGGCCCACTAATACAGGTTTACTTGGGGGATTAATGTCTGTGAGCTGTGCAATTTGGGGTGTAAGTTTTAAATCTGATTTCAATTTAATCAAAATCCATAGATTTAACAGATGGGTCAGGTGAAGAGTTACATACTATTTCCTAGTTTTCAAACGAAAACAACCCCATCAAAACTGCTTCTCAAAGCTTCAAGAATGCCACATCACTAGATCCATCTCTGGGCATTGGATTTTGTTCCGAGATGTTTATGTCAGCAGCATTGCCACTAAATAGCTAAAGCGACTTTGCATTCAGTTCCCGATGACTTACAGAGTGCCTGTCCTGAACCTTCTTGCTCCCGAAACAAAAGAGGTTGCTGAGTCATGTCCCTGTGCAAGGAAATACAACCCTCCTTTTTCTAAAGAGGCTCCTCATATCACCAGATCGCTGAGAAGCATCATCCTGTGACGTGGGCCATACAATGCTGCCTCTCTGCTGCTTTCACAAACCCTGCACTGTTTGAGGTTGCCAAGTCCAAATAACCAATATTAATTTTCAGTGTGATAATGCTGATTGGCTTGTGGAAGTGCTGATGTGAGTTGCAATTAAAGGCTTCACTTTATTCACTGGGTTCCAGAGATTGGATCTTTTTTTGGGTTTCTTACATTTCTTTATTTGATGTGATATAGGAAAATCTGAAGCACAGAATCTGAAGCAGAAAATCTGCTCACGACAGCGCAACTAGAATCATAGAATCATCTGGCACTGAAGGAGGCCATTTGGCCTCTCAATCTAGTGCTGGCTCTTTGAAAAATCTCTCCAATTAGTCCAATTCCCATGATCATTCTCCATAGCTCTGCAAATGTTTTCTTTAAAAGTATACATCTATTTCCTTTTGAAAGTTATTCTTGAACCTACTTCCAACACCCATTCAGGAAGTACATTCCACATCATAAGAGTTCACTACGTAAAAAATTCTCATCTCCCCTCAAGGTTTTTTTGCGAATTATCTTAAATCTGTGTCCTCTGGTTACCAACCCGACTGCCAGTGAAAACAGTTTCTCCTTACTTACTTTTTTAAAACCCTTCATAATTTTGAACAGCTCTATTACATCACCCTTTAGTGTCAGCTGTGGCACAGTTGGTAGCACTCTTGCTTCAAAATCGCAAAGTTCTGGGTTCAAGTCCCATTTCAGGTCTGATACACAAAAGTCCAGGCTGACGCACCAGTGTAGTACTGAGGGGACACTGTCTCTCAGATGAGATGTTAAACTGAGGTCCCATTTGCCTGCTCCGGTGGCTTTAGAAGATTGTACGGCACTATCTTGAAGAAGAGCAGGGGTATTTTTCCTTGCGTCCTGGCCAATATTTATTTCTCAATCAAAAGCAAATTATCTGCTCATTATCACATTACTGGTTGTGGGAGTTTGCTGTGTGCAAATTGGCTGCTGTATTTCCTACATTACAACAGTGACTACACTTCAAAAGTACTTCACTAGCTGTAAAGCGCATTGAGATCTCTGCTGATCATGAAAAGTGCTATATAAATGCAAGTCTTTCTTTCTTTCTTAACTGCCTCTGCTCTAAGGAGGACATCCCTGGTGTCTTTCTGGTAAATCTTCTCACCCTCTCCGCTATCACACTGTAACCTTAACCCTTGTTTATGTTACATATCACCCTGGATTTTAAAGCTTCTTAAATGAGGGTGATGGCTGATCTTGGGTGATGTATCAGCACATTTTTTTGAAGGAACATTATTTTGCCACACAACAGGAGGATGCAGGATCGATATTCCAAACGATCTCACTGTTGACCAAGGCTAAACACTTCCCAACAGGGAGATAAGGACAATCAGAGGGAGTTTCCTTGTCTACTCCCAGAGTCCTTGGAGCAGGCAATTTTCTCATTCTTTTAATCGCAGATGTATTATAGTGGGGTACACCAGGGATTATGGAGAAAAGCAGCGGGAGTTTGCCTTCACAGGTTAAAAAAAGAATACACAGTAGTTGATTCCTGCTGAACGACTGCCATCTCCTTTAACTCTGCAACACGCAGTTAAAATGACAGTACAGAGCAGCCTAAGCTACAGTCCAATACGCCAACTTTTCGATTGTATTTTATAAAGCTCAGATAAGCCAGTCTTGACACAGAAGCTTCACCATAAATGTTGCATCAGCTATTTTCAAACACTTTATCAGGGCCATGCTGAATGCTGCCAAGTCGCCAGTTTGCATGATTAATTCTTAAAGAGTTCGAGATGGCAAAAATCTCCATTGGAAGTGAATTTCAATCCCTGCCAAACACCCTGAATGTCAAGCAAGGCTTTTTTCAAGAATTGATTCATAGAACCTTACTGTTCAGAATGATGTCATTTGGTCCTTCATGCCTGTGCCAGCTCTTTGAAAGAGCTATCCAATTAGTTCCATTCTTTCCCATTTAAAGTATATATCTAATTTCTTTTTGAAAGAGAGCACATATTTTGTAGCACAGGAGAAATCAGTGCCAAATTGGGCTTGTTCAATTCCCTTTTGAAAGTTAGTAGTGAATCTGCTTCCACCATTCTTTCAGGAAGTGCATTCCAGATCACAATAACTGTTTACGTAAAAAAAAAAATCTCCTGATCTCCCCTCTGGTTCTTTTGCAATTATCTTAAATCTATGTCATTTGGTTATCGACCCTACTGCCAATGGATACAGCTTCTCCCAACCTACCATATCAAAACCCTTCATAATTTTGAACCACTCAATTAAATCATTCTTTATTGAGATAAAGAATGCAGTCTGAATCTAAAGAGTATATCCTTTCAACCACCTGTCCTGCCAAATTATATGTGCATGTAGCCAGCACTTAAAATGACAAATAACATCTCAGCAATTGAAGGACCTGATCACTTGACAATAAATATTCCAATTCTAGCCTCTTGAGCATTTCCGATTTTAATCAATCCATCATTGGTGCCTGTGCGTTAGCTGCCTAGGCCTTAAGCTCTGGAACTCCTTCCCTAAACCTCTCTGCCGCTCTACCTCTCTCTGATCTTTCAGACGCTCCTTAAAATCTACCTGTTTGAACAAGCTTTTGATTATTTGCTCTAATATCTCTTTATGTGGCTCAGTGTTAAATTTTGTTTGATAACGCACCTGTGAAATACCATGAGGCTTTATACTACATTAAAGTAGCTACAGTCGTTGCTGTTGTGTGCAGGTGAGAGGGTTCAATTCAAAACCAATGGAGAGGCTTTCTCCACTTTTTGGATTGTCTCGATAATGGAAAAGCTCAGGATCTGTGGCCATGGAAGCATTCCAATTCAACTAACATGGATTGGGAAAAGCATGTTAAAACATCCTTCAGTTTCTAAGGAAAACATCTTGGCATAAACCTTTGTTACCACAAAAATACAGCATCCCATGTCACTTCACAGACTCCTGAGGAAAACAGGAGCTAAAGAAGGGGAGGTTGGGAGGGGTAATCAAAGAGATGAGTTTTAAGAATATGCTCAAACAAGGTGGGCAGATAGGTTTAGGCAGTGAATTCCAGACAGCAAGCCTAGGTGATTGAAGGCATAACTGACAATGTGAGGCCAAGGTGCAGGGTGAGGAAAAAAAGATGCCAGTCAGGAACATGGAGAGTTTGTGGAGGGCTGGAGTGCTTAGAGAGACAAGGAGAGGGCTGAGGAGGGACTCAAATACAAGAGAGCTGATTGTAACCTAACCTACCTAATGGGAATGATGTAGATTTGGGTGGGACATCCATTTTACACCTCATCTGACTTTATAGTCCACTAAAGTCAATGGAGAGTAAAACAGAGCAGACCGTGATGCAGGCCTCCAACCCTAACCTGCACCATTCAGGCCAAGATGGCTTAAAATTGGTGCTTAGATTTAGATTTCTCCATGTACTACTCCTGAGCAAGAAGATGATCGGTTCTCAGACCTGGAGAATTGACAGCTGCAAAGTCTTGGGTGACAGCAATCTGAGATGGTGATCATTTTTCCTGTGTTATAATAATTCAACTTGAACATTCTCGCTAACTGTGGAGAATATAAAGTTTTCATTCGATAAACATTTGACAGAAATATTTGGGTTAGTGTGCCATGAGGTGTGGTACTGCATGGAAGGGTGGTCCCAGATCTGATCTGTGGTCCATATGTATCCAGTGCTGACTCAATCTCAGCAGCATGGGTCTTGGAATAGGGAAGCTTTAGAGCCAAGGTCAGGGGACATAATCTTAAAATAAGAGTCATGCTATTCAGGAGAGAAGTTGGGAAACAGTTCTTCACACAAAGGGTAGCAAAAGTGTGGAATTCTAGCCCACAAAAAAGCAGCAGATACTAACTCATTTCATAACTTTAGATCTGAGATAGATAGAGTTTTGCTTGCCAAGGATATTAAAGGAATTGGAGGTGGATGGAGTTAAAATAAAGATGATCTCACAGAATGACAGAGTAGGCTTGGGGAACTGAATGGCCTTCTCCTGTTCCTATGTTTACATCAGCCAGGCTTTCCATTTACAATTCCCTGTCAGGATTGTCTGTATTGCAGTTGTCAGGCTCGGACAGAATCAGCTTCAGCACACCCATGGCCAAATAGCACTTGTGTTCAGGGTAACATACACAACAAAAACAACAACTTACATTTATGAAACACCTTCCATGTCATAAAATGGCCCAAGGTGCTTCACAGGAGTGTCATCAAACAAAATTTGACAGTGAACCACATATTAGGACAGGTAGCCAAAAACCTGGCAGAGAGGTAGAGAGATGGAGAGGTTTAGGGAGGGAATTCCAGAATTTAAGGCCTAAGTAGCTTGAAGAAACAGCCGCCAGTAGTGCAGCGATTAAAATTGGGGATGAGCAAGAGGTCAGAATTGGAGGAGCACGGATATCTCAGAAGGTTATAGGCCTGAAGGAGATTACAGAAATAAGAAGGGGTGAGTCCATGGAGGGATTTGAAAGCAAGGAGAAGAATTTTAAAATCAAGGTGCTGCCAGACCGATAGCCAATGTCAGTCATCAGACACAGGGGTGATGGATGAGTGGACCTTGGTGTGAATTAGGATACAGGCAGCAGAGTTTTGGATTAAATATCATTGGGGTTCCAAGTCATAGCCCTCACTTCAACCACCACAGGTGCTCAAGTCACTGTATATGGACAAAGATTTTTTCGAGATGATTGCAACTGTTCTACAGTAAAAAGAGACCAAAATATGCAACTATGCTTCAACCTGTAAATTATTTTTTTTTAACCAGCAGAGAATGCTTTCCACTTTGTGCTCCCAAATGATAGACTTTACCTGCACTCCATCAGAGAATTTATTAGCACCTGTGGAGGTGACAGAATCAGAGGTTTGAAGTGTGATAGCTGAAGTAAGACATACAAATGTACAGTGTAAATGAAGTCTGTACTTTACGCAAGACTTTTAATATAATGTAGACAGGGTTCATAATGGAACTTTGATCTAGCAAGACATTTCAATTGATGTAACAGTGAAAGGTGGCACCAGCACAAAGTCTTCGGGATCTTTGTCAGCACCTCAATATTTCCTCAATCCTTTCTCCCTGTAGAAAAACATCTGATTGTTTCAAACTCATTTACACTCGACTTTATTTCCACTCTAACGGCCTTGCTAAGTTATTCGACAACTCTCCTCCCCTTTGGGGTGAAAAAGTAAAGGATTCAGGCCCTTCTGCCTCCACACTTACTTTTTAATGGGGGTTTCCTGCTATTTAAACATTTTTCCAAAGTAAGCAATTTGATAACAATTTTGTTCATTTTTTTCATGGAAGACTACTGTCACAGGTGCACAGTTGACCTGGAGCACAAACGTCCAGAGCCTGTATCCATCAACCATAACTGTGTGTACTTTTGACAAGTAAGAGCATGCATTTAACAATTGGAGTGATTTACATCTAACCTGAAAAAGGAATGATAAGAATTTTGTGAACGAGAGGCAAGTCATCAAGGTGCATAAAATATTAAATGAGACAGATGAGATAAGTCCTGAATATCACTGCAAAATAAGTAAGAAAGTGGAACCAAAGGGCTTAAATTTAAAATAGTGGAAAGTAAATTGAAAACAGATATATGAGGGATAACTTCTGTACACCAAGAATAATAAATGTTTGGGATGATCTGACAGACAGGAGAGACAAAAACATGATGTTCAAAATAATACTTGATCCGACAAAGCTCACTGAGGTTGTATTGAGCTGATACAATTCCAATGAGCAATGATGGGTCAAATGATCTTTTCTCTTCCATGGCTTTTCATCTTTCTTGCTCTCAGGCCCTTCCAAATGATAGGCTGGAATTGAGGGAACTCATCCAAATGGAGATATATCACCGTTCCTTCACTGTCATTGGGTAAAAATCCTAGAACACCCTCCCTAACAGCACTGTGGGTGTACCTACGCCACATGGACTGCAGCAGTTCAAGAAGGCGGGCTCACCACCACCTTCTCAAGGGAAATTATGGATGGGCAACAAATGCTGACCTCGCCAGCAATGCATTCTTCCTGGGAATATTTTTTTAAATGTCCATTCTACATATGTGAACCAAAACAGTGAGTGTTAACAGTCCATTCAACCATGGGCAAACCTCGCAGCAAAGCCCAATCCGTCAAGTGAAGGTCAGTAATAGCCAGTCAGGACTGATTTTCCTCCTCCAAGCCAGGGGTTGAAGTGGCCCAAATGTGCTGCCCCCTACTGGAAACGACCGATCCAGGACAGGCCAGGAATCAAGAGGGGCGACTTTTCGAACTATTTAACTTTGGGCTACGACTTAGTATTTAAGCCACTAGATCAGTGAGGGAGTTGGATTTATATGTGATTGTATGTATAAATGTCTGTTAATCAGTGAATCTTGATTGGGTAGAGGCTGAGCCGTTATGTTAACCTGAGTTCGCATGTACATTGTGGAAACTGCTGACGTTAAGCTGTTTTACCGACAGTGTGACTGGTGATGCAAATTGAAATTCCCTACACTCATCCAATTCCCCCAAAGTAAATCATCCTCTCACCACCAAAACCTAAAGCCTTCACGCACACACAGAAGGGGGAGAAAAGCACAAAAGGTGAAGAATGTTGACATTCATCAGAAGCCTGGCAGTGATTTGATTTGAAGAAAAGATTGTGACTACTCTTTCAGCTCATTACGATCCTGACAAAGTAAATGATATTTCATTCACAACACTGAGCACAGTCGTTTCTGCTTGTAAAGTTCTATGGACACAAGTTTATTCGTGAAATCCAGAGGAAAGACAGTAGCTTCGTCCCAAGGGGCAAATGACACGCTTTTAGGTGCAACTTCTGTTAAGCAAGTTGGGGAAGTTGAAACAAAGGAACGGATTTTCGATTCTTTAAAAATGTCTTCTTGGAATAAATCAGCCCCAATTGTCACGTATATCTGTACTTTAACAAGTTTCGCTGAGGTTTTACCAGCAGTAATTGCAGACTGCAGTCTTCCTTCTTTCCCTGAGAGGGTTGAGTGAAAGAATTACTGTGTGAAAATAGCTCACATTAGACCAGAGTGTACTGGGGTGGGCTGTTTCTCTTTTGTTGAATTTATGAAATTGACCTAAAGCTGACAAGTAGGTCATTGGGAAAACACATGCCAGGACTGTAACCAAGTTAAACCAAACTTACTGAAACCATGGCAAAACGTGTCTTGCAACTATTGGGACTCAACAGATTTGCAAGGGGGAAAAAAATCACCTACATTTCATTTCAATATTTTACCGCAATTGCCCACAAAAGCTTACTTTTGAAGGAAGAAATGAAAGCTTGGAGCTGGATGGTGGGGAGTGGGGTGGAGAGTCAGGGGAACTGCCTGTCACTTCACTTACAAAAAGCTGATTGGTGAATAAAGGCTGCAATTGACACTTGCAGGGAGTGCAATGGGGGACGGTCAGAGGCTGATTGGTTGGTTTGCGAGCCTCATCGGCTGTGATGAAGTCAGAAAGCTGCACATTCCGAGCAGTGCAAACTTGTGGTTAGAAGCTGGATGCTGACATTCGGACAGCAAGCTTCAGAATCAACACTCCTTTTACACATTATGTGCACAGAGGATTGGAAGGTGAATTAAAAAAGAGAGTGAGCCTGGCTAGCCTGGATAATGAAAAAGCAGAGACAGGTACTGATATCTTCGAGGCGTTCCTGTTTCTGAAGCATAAAACCAAACACTTACTGCTGTTTTCGATTGAAGCTGTTTCTCAGAGAGAAGCTTAAAAGCCCAGCAGTGCAAAGCAGAAAAAAGTAACCTTGCCACTTGCATACAAGACTGTCCAACATCAAAGAAACCAAAGGAAAATGGGAGAGAGAGGTATTTCAAGCAAGAGTTGCTGGAACTTTTACACTCTGTTTCTCCCACTGAGCATGGGACTCTTTGCCTGCTGCACTGCGATGGGAGAGGAGGAACCCAGTTGGCAAGCAGACAGCCGCTTTTACATCAAGCCACCGCACTGCGTGGATATTCCTTTTGCCCTAAGACTTTGCAACAACGTCGGTTATCACAAGATGAGCCTGCCCAACTTGCTGGACCATGAGACCATGGAGGAGGTCCAGCAACAGGCCAGCAGCTGGGTGCCGCTACTGAACAAGAACTGCCACCCCAACACCCAGCTGTTCCTGTGCTCGCTGTATGCTCCCATCTGCCTGGACAGACCTATCTACCCGTGCCGTTCACTCTGCACGGCAGTCCGAGATGCCTGCACACCTGTCATGGAGTTCTTTGGCTTCCCGTGGCCGGACATGTTAAAGTGTGACAAGTTTCCACTTGACAATGACTTGTGCATCGTCTTCCCAAACCCGAATGCCACTCTGTCGACCAACTCGCAAGGTAATATCTGGTCTTTTCGCTGTCCTCTAAAGTATGAAACCTTCGATAAAAATGCAGTTAGAAACTCCTTGATGGTTGAATTACTTGCCTAGACTTAAAACGAAGGGGTTAATTTTACTGACAGCGCAGGAATAACCCTCGCGGTCTGCCTTTTCTCATTGGTGACCTTTATGTACGAAAGCTTAACTTGTACTATATTCTTCTTTGTCTTTAGGCGGGTGTTCACCTATTTAAAATAAACAAGTTAAAGGCCACTTAAAAATAGAGTGTAGAGAAGTATATCAAGGTGACGTTAAGGACTCAGGACGAGACCAGGCGCAACCACTACAGTTAGCACCTTTTTCAATGAGCGGTAACACAAGAGGTGCAGTGACTATTTAATCTGCAGAACAGTTTGACAAAGAAAATATCTTTTTTTTTTGAGAGTGGGATTGGGGACGGAGGGGGAGGCAGAGAGAAACAATGATACTTGTCCCACTTGGTCATGGTTAACGGGTTGTCCCTGATCTGCGTGTGGACTTTCCGATTTGCCTTTACCTTTTAAAGTGTCCATGTTTACTTAAGACAATCTGCTTGTGAGAGAAGACACATTTTGTGTCTCGACTTCAGGCAATTAGAACGGCTCATCGTTTTTGATGGGTAGGCGACAAGGTATGCCAAAGACAAGAGTTGTACATCCGCCCTGCAAGATTTTTCCAGCCTCTCAGTTCTGAAGGAAACTTTAACCCTTCAGTTGCCTCAAAGTAGTCCCTATGTGGGTCTCTGCTTCCAAGCACAACTTATTTCAGCTCTGGAGCAGAAACTAACCACGAACTCTCTTTCCCTCCTCCTAGTTTTAAGGGACAGTTGTTTGTCAAATTGATCTTCCCTACCCTCTGGTAAATTGGTAGTGAAAATGGTTAAATCAGTTAACATGTATCTGGAAGTGATTTCAAGGTAACCATCGAATCGATATTAAGATATTGAGCAATATATTATCATCATTTGAAGCCTTTGATTATATTCATGCTGTAGGACTTCTCCATCTTACTAGCTTCACATTTTGCGATGTGTATATGATTTTTATTTTTCTGTGTAAGTTATTTTTGTATTTGTGTTGTAAAGGTAGAACATAACTATCAGTTCTACTCTGTTACATCGAAGTAGGATTATATTTACATTGCTGGATAATCAGCATCATTACAGAATCTTTACATACCAACAAACGAATTAGGAGCAGGAATAGACCACTCGGCCCCTCGAACCTGCTCTGCCATTCAGTAGGTTCATGGCTGAACTGATGACTCGACATTTCCACCTACCCACCACAACCTTCCACCCCCTTGCTGATCAAGAATTTATCTACCTCCGCCTTAAAAATATTCAAAGACTCTGCTTTCACAGCCTTTTAAGGAGAAGAATTCCAAAGGTTCACGACCCACAGAGAGAGAAAATTTCTCCTCATCTCTGTCTTAAAAAGGCAACCCATTATTTTTAAACAGTGACACTGGTTCTAGATTCTGCCACAAGGGGAAACATCCTTTCCACATCCACCCTGTCAAGACCCCTCAGGATCTTACATGTTTCAATCAAGTCGCCTCTTACTCTAAACTCCAGCGGATACAAGCCCAGCCTGTCCAATCTTTCTTCATAAGACAGCCTGTCCATTCCAGGCATTAGTCTAGTAAACCTTCTCTGTACTGCCTCCAATGCATTTACATCTTTCCTTAAATGAGGAGACCTGTACTGTACACAGTACTCCAGATGTAGTCTCACCAATGCCCTATATAGCTGAAGCATAATCTCCCTACTTTTGTATTCAATTCCCCTCACGATAAACGATAACATTCTATTAGCTTTCCTAATTACGTGCTGTACCTGCATACTAACCTTTTGCAATTTATGCACTAGGACACCAGATCACTTTGCATCTCGGAGCTCTGCAATCTCACCATTTAGATAATATGCTTCTTGTTTATTCTTCCTGCCAAAATGGTCTCTTTCCCACTTTCTGACATTATACTCCATTCGCCAGGTCTTTGCCCACTCACTTAACCTACATATATCCCTTTGTAGCCCTCTTATGTCCTTTTCCAAGTTACTTTCCTACCTATCTTTGTGTCATCAGCAAATTTAGCAACCATACCTTTTGGTCTCTTCATCTAAATCATTTATATAAATTGTAAAAAGTTGAGGTTCCAGCACAGATCCCGATGGCACAACACTCACCTGATCTTGCCAACCAGAAAATAACCCATTTATGCCTACCCTCTGTTTCCTGTTGGCAAGCCAATCTTCTATCCATGCCAATCTGTTACCCCCTACACCATGAGCTTTTATTTTCTGCAGTAACCTTTGATGTGGCACCTTATCAAATGCCTTCTGGAAATCTAACTGCAACACATCCACAGCACATGTAACTCCCTCAAAGAACTCCAATAAATTGGTTAAACATGATTTCCCTTTCAAAAAACCATGTTGACTCTGCCTGGTTACCTTGAATTTTTCTCAATGCCCTGCTATACTATCTTTAAGAATAGCTTTTAACATTTTCCCTAAGACAGATGTTAAGCTAACTGGCCTGCAGTTTCCTGCTTTGTCTCCCTCTCTTTTTCAATAAAGGAGTTACATTTGCTATTTTCCAATCTAGGAATTTTGGGAAATTAAAACTAATGCATCAACTTTCTCATTAGCCACTTCTTCTAACACCCTAGGATGAAGTCCATCAGGATCCAGGGACTTGTCAGACCGCAGCTTCAACAATTTGTTTAGTACCACTTCCCTGGTGATTGTAATTTTCTTGAGTCCCTCCCCTCCTTCCATTTCCTGACCTACAGCTAATACTGGGATGTTACTTGTATCCTCAATAGTGAAGACCGATGCAAAATATCTGTTCAATTCATCAGCCATCTGCTTATTATCCATTATTAATTCCCCACATTCACTTTCCAATGGACCAACACTCACTTTATTAACTTTTCTTTTTAAAATATCTATAGAAATGCTTACTATCTGTCTTTCTGTTTCTAGCCAGCTTTCTCTTGTACTCTAATTTTACCTTCCTTATCAATCTTTTAGTCATTATTTGCTTTAATTGGGATGTTGTTTCCTTGGAAACATGGTATAAATGATTGGGCAAGTAATTAGATTAGGCTTATTTTATGAACTCGTGCAGACAACCAAGTTTCAATTTTCTGTTTCTGCTAAGCTAACGGTTAACAGTCAGAGCAAGAGTTGGGGTATATCAGTGGGGAGGAGGGAGGGAAACAACCAAGATTCCTGTCCCTGTCTACAGGAAAATGCATATGCTCAGTCATCAGTTGAGGGCCATGCTCCCACCAAGCTCTATGGTTGAAGAGCCTGAAGACATTTGAGTGAGCTACTAGAAGGCTAGTGACACCTGGGAAATGATAGCCCAATAACAATCTATACTTCCTAGTAAGGAAAGAAGGAAAATGCCATTATTCGGCTGAATATTTAATCAAACTTCATTAACAATGTGAATGGCAATGGAACCAGTCCCCCTGCTGGGCAATGAAAACACTTAAACCATTTTTATTCCTTCCATTTTGCAATACGTTCCACAAACATAATGCGTGTGGAACCCCATATGTCTCAAAGGGACAACTGTTGTATTCACTTTATTCAACAGTCGACTAATTTTATTGAGCCCTCAACAAGTATCCAAATAACTGGTTTTGTTTGCCTTCTGTATAAATGCTGTTGAATAATTGCTGTTCAGTAGTTCACATTCAATGCCAAATCTTCCACCAATTTTCTCCCCTTTCCCTCTCCTGAAGGCATTGGCTTCTTGCAAGGATACAGGTCCCTGGATACCAATCATCTTATTGCCAAGGTCCATTATGAGCCTTGGTTATTTAGGCTAGTCTGCTTTTGACAGCCCTGCCTTCATCTGCCTAAGCTTTGGAATTCCCTTCCTGAACTCTCCACCCCTCTCTCATCCTTTTGAAGATGCTCCTTGAAAGCTACCTTTTTGCCCAAATCTTGGTTACCTGTCCTAATATCTCATTATATGTTAAATTTTGTTTGGTAACACTCCTATGAAGTGCCATGGGATGTTTCATTACATTAACATGGCTAAAAAAATGCAAGTTGTTGTTTGGGTCAGTAGCTTACTGCATAAACTTGTCAATCCATTGGTGTAACAAAGCCTCGTAATATTATAATGTTGCAGTCTGAAGACCAGAATTTTCAAGTCATGAAAGTTTTAACACCGGCAGCGACCCATGGGCTCGAGCCAGTCTTAAAGCAATTGGAAAGTCTAGGATTGATCACATGAATTTGGTTCAGTCTAAAAGTAACATTTATATTTAACTAAAACGATTCTCTTTACAAGTCTATCGAAAGAGATGTTTCCTGGTCATAAAATATAATTTAAACTGCGTGCGGTGAAGAAGAATGCAATGGTACAAGATGTCGTGCATTTGGAAGAGTGTTGTTTATATTTCTAACAAAAGTGTCAGCCTGAACTGCTTAACAGTCTGCAAGCGTAATGTTTATCTTGGCCAGATTTTGGAACACCGATGAATAACTATTAACAGGCTAGCATTTGGGTCTGTGAATGGGAGTGATAGCTGTAAATTAAACAGTCCCTTTATTGCTGTTTGCTTCACAGAACAAACCTCCAAACACATTAATGAAAGGAACTGGTGGGTCGAGCTTCCGATTTTAGCGCAATCGCAAAACAGGCGCAAATTGCGCTCCTCTTGTAAAGTGTTTTCTCCACTTTAATTCCTCTAAAACTGATTTGCATATCAGCGAACAGAATCTCTGCCGTAAACCAAAACAGTCACACAGCGTTTTTAAGTCGTATTTTTGGGGGAAAATAGTTTGTTTTAAAAAATATAGATTGATAGAGTGATAATTGAACTTCATTAGATTAATCCAGTTGAAAACAGGTTTATCACAAATAAGCATTTTAAATCACGTTCATCCACCACCTGTGAGTAATCTGATTTTAAATAATGAAAAACGACTGCTAAAGTATACAAAACTTAGTTATATTAGGGCATAGTTGGCAGTTTCTTCATGTATTGAAGAAAAATACTTTTAAAACTTAGATCAAAATGTACTTCGTGTCCTTGCCCGCCCGCACAAACCATCCAGCTTAATTTTTGGATCAAACTCCCAATAATTCAATGAAAGCAAAATACTACAGATGCTGGAAATCTGACATATGAGTAGAAAATGCTGGAAACACTCGGCAACTCACGCAGCATCTGTGGAGAGAGAAACAGTTAACGATTCAGCTCTGAGCTTTTTTGAATCATGGGCAGTTTTGTGGGCTGGGTCCAGCTTCGAGCACTTCAATCTCCCACTTGACCAAACGCACCTGTTTTTTTGAGGGGGGGGGGGGGGGCGGGGAATTAAAATTCTCCCCTGCGTTTCTGAAGAAGAAACTTCTGTAAGGTTTACGCATTTTTTTCATAGTATTCGCCATACTCCATGCAAAGGTGTAGTTTCAAGGCGACTGAGCACTCCACCCACCCAATAGCTGAGATCAGCCAGTGTGTTTCAGCAAGCTATTTGATTCTGTGGGGCGTCTCAGTCCAGCCATGTATTTGCTTGGCATAAACATGCACAAAGGAGTGGCCGTTGAATAGCAATTAGAAGAAGGCATCGTATTTGACTACTTTGTGTTTCCACAGCTTACAGGCGTTGAGACCAATTGGAACTCCATTCCAGTTGCGATCAGCTAACTCAATACTGGCCAGGAAGCAAACCTTGAATTTGCCTGATTTGTACGACACAGTTTCACACTGGCTAGAACAGTTAACAACTATTGGGTTTCCTTGCTTTTAAGTTGAAGTTGATAATATGGAAAAGTTAGCTTCATGTTGTGAGTTGCATATGCAGACACTGGCTGCAATTTATTGGGAATGACCAAGGCTGTGGTCCTGTTATTTTACTGGTCGCACAATATGTGTCAGAAACTGGCAGTGCGAGTACTGATCTCACTGGGCGCGAACCTGGTTTCAGCAGCTTCCTAATAAAAAAAAACTAATTATGCCTGCAGATATAATAAAAGGGCACTGTCATTTTCCTGGGGCATTTTTAGACTTGCTCAGTTCCCAATGCAAAAGCACGAACTGGCTCGGCTGATGCATAGCTTTGATACAGATGCCACTGGGGGGCGTCAATAAATTTTGGGACACAATCTCTGTACGAAAACATTCTTGAAATGTTAAAGGTGGAAGTTTTTTTCAAATGCTGAATGCATTTTGCAAATGGGGCGAGGAGAATTAATTGTACTTTTCTGCTCACTAACCTCATTGAGTTATTTCGTGAGACTCTTGACCTGACCGGATAGCACAGTGAAGAAACAAATATGTGCCCACGTACATGCAGATGCATACACACTTATATAAACGTCATACACAGAAGATATGTACTTAGACACATGTATACATGTATTCAAAACAGCACATCTACACACACCCATATTTTATATATATATATAAACAGATTATATCCATACACACAAAGGGCAAACACATACATAGACAGACAAATTCACACAAACACTTTTTCATTCCATTATTTTCTTATATTCACAGACAGAAACAATTGTTGGATATTCCTTTTTGTAATTTCTAAATGACCTATATGATGAGTTGTGGAGGTGGGTGGGTGGATGGCTTGGGGGGGGGGGGGGGGTGGTCATTATGTTCAATTTTTATGGAGAAAGCAGAGTCTTACAGCAGTGCTGCAGAAGTATTAAGGCTCTGGTTTTAATCACAGTGCAGTGAGTGCATGTTCTGTTCATAAAGTGACCTGCCTTGAGGTATATAAAACAGTCTCATTTCTCAATGACAGTGTTTGAAATAAAAACAGCTGTAGAAATGTGGAAGCTTAGAGTGAATGGAGCTACAGAACTAAAATAAAGACATGCTGATTAGAACATTAAAAAAGTAACATTTTATTTTTATAATAGAATTTCCTGGCTGTGGTCTGCCTGTTTGGGGGACTGGGGAAAGTGAACATAATTGTCAGGGCACATGAAAAGAGATGAACAGATAACAGAAATAAGAGGCAGATCAGGAAGCATTTCTTCACACAAAGAGTAGTGGAAATCTGGAACACTTTTTTTCCGCCCAAAAGGCTGTGGCGCTGGGACAATTGGAGCTTTCAAGACTGAGAGATTTTTCGTTAGATAAGGGTATTAAGGGATATGGAACAAAGGTGGGAAAATGGATTTCAGAAGCAGATTAGCCATGATCTAATTGAATAGCAGATCCAATCTGAGGGGCTGAATGACCCACTTCAATTCCTAATGTTATTAAGTTGCCAAGCTGGGCTTTGGGGAGGGAGGGGGCAGGGGGTGGGGACCAAGAGAGAGAGTGAGATGAGCCCTCCTGTTGCGGATCGGTTGGCAGAGAGTATCTATTTAGGTGAAATATCAAGAATGACAGAACCATAGAGGTTTACAGCATAGGGAAGTCACTGGCTCGTCACTGAAACAATCCAAAACAAATTCCACTGCCCTTTTCTCCCTCCCCAAAAAAGATGATCAACACAGGATGAGGAGAGAGGTGGGGGTGTTGGTGGAGGGGGTCGCGGGAAGAGAGAGAGTTTGGAAGGCAGTAAGAGAGGGGGTGAGAAACCTTTCTGAGTTTGAGGGACAGAAGATAATTCCTTGTTGACATTAAATGCAAGTTGTTGGACCTCCGGTATTATTTTAAAAAGTCAGCAACAGAAGCAACTGAACTTTAGGTAGCATCATCAGTCTGTGGTGGAATTTGCACATAGCTGAGCCCTTTGAACAGTCTGTGCTGAAAAGTCAGTCTTGGAGTCTACTCTGGTACAATCTTTCCAAATTATTTTTGGCAGTGAAGAAGTAAATTTTAAATGTACTTCAAAAGAATTAAGAGCTCCTACAGCTGACATAACATCATTCCTTGGACAAAAATTGTGAATGTTGAGTATGCACAAATGCGGAAGAACTTAGGAGTGGCAAATACATAATATATTTTTACAAATATCCTTCTCTCTTGGCTCCTCTTACTCCATGAAGCTACCACTATCTTCTCTGCGAACCTTTTAACCTTACAGCTGATCCCTGGAGAGCAATGCTGTAATCACCTCTCAGCATCACTCATGCTAATTTATATTTATCAGCTTCCCACAGACTTGTTGAAGGTCTAGTTAGAAATCCTTAATGCCTGCTGACATGCAGAATAAACACTATGCACTTAATGACACAGCATTGGAGGAGGCTAATCCAACAGCTCATGGAATGCGGAAAGAAAGTGTAGCCTCCTTGGTGTTGGAACATTTCAAGTTGCATTAAGGCAGGAAACTACTGGCTGAATTTTAACACCCAAAAATGGGTGGGTTGGCGTCAGGTCATATGCTTAAAATTTTAAACATCTCAAACCTGAACCCAACCAGCCTCCAGTAAACCCACCTCTAGGTTTAATGGAGACAGAACAAGGGATGAACAGTCAACCTGCTCCAAGGAAGTGGGATGGCAACTTAAATATTCTAATTAGGCTGGCAGTCTCTCTGGTTTAACCCTTTTTGCAGGTTTAACAATAGCCAGTTGGCTTTCCCAGACCTTGGGGAAACCCAGCAACTGAAGAGAGGTGAAGACAGCTTCGGGAGAAGGTAAGTGCCTTTACAGCACTGCTTGTGGGCCAGGAGGAGCAGGAGTGCTACCTCCAGCCGCTCAAGCCCCTCCCGCCCCCAACGTCCCCCAACCAGAAATCACCTGACCTGTACAAAGGCGCTTGGAGCTGGGGATTGAAACCCTCTGGAAGTAAACACCCCACCACCACTGTTAGGAATTGGGCCTACCTGCTCCTGCTCAACTGTAAGCCAAGCCTATCAATCAGGCTGACTTCCAGATGGGGAAACCTATCGAGGAGAAAAGATGCAGGCTGTGAAGTTAAAATTCCCATTTGAAACTCTGTGCCTCCCCCACCCCCACTGGCACAACCTGCCTCTGTTAATCCCCAGACCTACATGTCTGCAATCAATTGAAGAAAATCAAGACTTTTATTTTTATGTAGCGCCTTTCACAACCTCAATCTCCCAAAGTACTCTTGACGTATTGTAACATAGGAAAGCAATTTTGACATTGCAAGTCCCCCACCAACAGCAGCGAGATCATGACCAGATCATCTGCTTTATTGATGTTGGTTCAGTCATAAAAATTGGCCAGGATACCGAGGAGATCTTCCCTGCTCTTTAAATAGTGCCATGGGGTCATTTACATCCAGCTGAAGGGACTCCGTTTTACACCTCATCTAAAAGATAGCACCTCTGACTGTGCAGCACCTCCTCATAGTGCACTGAGGTGATGGCCTGGATTATGGGCTCAAGCCTTCTGAAGTGGGACTTGAACGCACAATGTTTTGATTCAGAGGGGACTGTGCTAAGGGACCTAAGGCTGATCCTCGCTAATAGGACTCTTCTGAGGTAAACCTACCTTGAAACTGGTACTTATTCCGTTACCTGTCGAAATGTAGCATTAACCCTTTCCAAACTTGATGTGAAATTTATTTTTCCCCTCAGCGATTTGTGAACTGGATACATCAATCATCCTTCAAAAGAGAATTGAGTAAATACTTGAAGAGGGAAAAGTTGCAGGGTTGTGGGGGAAAGAACAGGTGTAGGACTATCTGGATAGTCTAATGGACTAAATGGCCTCCTTCTGTGCTTTCTGATTCTATGATAAATAAAGTGAGGCAACCAGTACACCCTTTTGATGGCTGCTACTCTTCAAATGCAGCAACCAACTTGCCAAACTGCCTTTTGTGCCTATGCAGCTCATTACAACTCCACTGCAATTACTACAAAGGCCCCTGAAACAGGAGTTAGGTTCCTGTAATCATGGGCTCAGCAAGCAGGGTGACCTGGTGGAGTCAGTCGGACTCGAGGATTTTATCTTGAAAATTCACTCCTTTGTCTGACTTCCAGTTTCCCTCACTTGCATGTGCTGCAGATGGTGCTGTGTATTGGGACAGAAAAATATAACAGGGAGTTGTGCATCAGAAAACATACGCAGATATGCTCTGTTTCAGGCATCGTGTGTGTCTACGTGATCCAAGGGTGACCAGCTGTTCCTTGCAATGTACACAGCAGACTCGTGTGGATGACATTTAACAAGATGTAGTATAGAGATGGACTGCTGTAATGAGCAGAATATGCAAGTGAGTGGACGGGAAATGAGGTTGGTACTTAAATACCAACTAATAATAATAAGATTATACAGGAGCAAGAGCAAGTCAGTCGATCAGATATATTATAGCATTGCATTTAACTTTACTCCACCTGTTCTAAAATGTAGGACTGGATTTTACAAGCCTCCCTTCCCCCTGCTCAGTATCACAAGGTTAAAAAAAAATAGTTTTTTTAAAGGCAATCTTTTCTTAAAAAAACAAATGAATTAAATCAGAACTTAAATCACGCACGCACGTGCACACACGCGCACACACACACACACAATTGATACAGACCTTCCCTTCACAGATTTCTTTCAATAAGTGTACAGTGAATGATATCACAACTATTCTACGTTGTGAGTCATCCAGCATTAATCATGTAGACTGTTGGGGTCTGCGCTATAATCCATTGCTGGCACAGAAACAAATCCACAATGTGACTGATTATGTAATACAACAGATACAAGGGAGGGGATGTCAAGCCAGCAGTCTGATCTCGAGCTTCAGATACTGATTCTCAACCACTAAAGCGATTATTTCCAGGATGACATTTCAATACCTCAATTAGATTACAGCTTGGTAATACTCAGTTCTGAGATTTAATATCTCTGCTTCCTAACTTGTCCATGTCGTGGCCTCTGAACTCCTTGAAAGTATTGTATTTAGTTAGCATCTTTCATGATATCAGAACATCCCAAAGTGCTTTACAGCGAATTAAGTACTTTTGAAGTGCAGTCACTGTTTATAATGCAGGAAACTCCTACCTTGCATCTACAATTGCTATCTCCATAACTGAAGGTTATAATGTAGCTGGCAGTGTGTGCTGCATGGTTATATGCAATGCAGTTTTTCAGGTGATCTCGTAAACTGTGTGAAAACAACTGAAGTATATAAGCCAAACATTAAGGGAATGTGGAGCTGCTTTCAATATGTACACAGACAGTGCTTACTTAGCTGCTTTTTAAGTTGCATTTTACTGCTTCTCCTCCCACCTCTACATGTCCAGCAGATGGTACATCCATCTTAGAAACCCAGGCTACACTCTGCGGCTAACTGTTTTATACAGGCGCCAAGTCAAATGTGGCCTGAGTGCACAAGTGATGCTCTGGCTGGTGCTGCACCTTTCCTGCCCTGTTAGCAGTCAGGAGGAGGACAGTCCTGTATCAAAACAAACTGGTCCCCTGGCTATCAGCTGCATGAGACCCATGCTACAAGAGCTTACAACTGAAGAACAATGAAGGGGTGAGAAAAGGAGAATGGAATTGCATAGTACCGTTCACGATTTCAGGTTATCCCAAAGCACTTTAAATACTTTTTGAAGTGTAGTCACTGTTGTGGTAAATGTGGCAGCCAATTTGCACAGAGCAAGATCTTACATATGGCTGAGTTGGTAGCACCCTTAGCTAACAATAAAAATCTGTCAATCTCACTTTCAATTTCACAAATTTCAACAGATCCAGCATCCAAGGAGTTTGGGGAGAGTTCTAGATTTCCACTACCCTGATTTAATTCCTAAATGGCATAGCTCTAGTTTCAACTTTATGCCAGTTTGCTCAAGGTTTCTCTACCACAGGAACAGGTCTAACTTCACAGGGTAATGGCTAATAAATGTGAACTCGTCATGAAGAAAAATATTAAAGTTATACACAGCAAGCTCCCACAAATTGCAGTGAAATAAATGACCAGAGCATCTGTTTCTTCCACCGTATCAGACCTTCCATCTTTTTCTCTTTTCCACCATCCTCTCTTTCACTTGCTTAAAACCTACATTTCTCACTTTTCCCAGTTCTGATGAAAGGCCATTGACCTGAAATGTTAACTCTGTTTCTCTCTCCACAGATGCTGTCTAACTTGCTGAGTATTTCCAGCACTTTCTGTTTTTATGATCTTTTTTAGGTGTTGTTCAATTGACAAATCTTGGCTAGGACATCAGGGAAAACTCTGCTGCTCTTTTTCACACAACGCCATGGCATAGTATATGTTCACATTGGAAGGCAAATGGGGCCTTGGTTTAATATCTCATTTGAAAGATGGCACCCCTGACAGTGCAGCACTCCCTCAGTACTGCACTGGTGTCAGCATAAAAATCTAAAAGAGTAATTGTGAAATTCTGGAGAGATTTTCCCAAGAATGGTAGAGACTTGTATTTCCCTTGTTTAAACTGACAACAACAGTCACAGCACGTCAAAGGAACTCATCCATACTGGAATTATTTGAGATATTCGAGAGATGGAATAGGGCTCAACATAAATGCATCCTGTCTTTCACAAGCCTTCCCAACAGACAAGGAGTGTATGTTGCTATGGTTCTTTGGCTGGTATGGCAATGAAATGAGCTTTGAAGGAATAATGCAAGTTATATACACAGGTGTTTCATACAAAGCACTGCAATGATTCTGCAACTCTAATGGAAATATACTGCTGCTGTTTGTTCCACAGATTGAATTTATTTGAACCAATAGTTGAGGTTTGAGCAGTGGGTGGGAAACTGAGTTCAAATCCAGGCCAGGCTGAAGGGATCCACTCTCGTGGATATCAGGGCCTAGAGTGAATCTCACTGAGACCCAGCAGAATGGAGTGTGTGGGAAAACCTTAGGGCAGGTGGGTAACACGTGAGCTAGCCACGCTCAAACTGAAAAAGAACATCATTTTTCCCTTCCTTGTTCTGAGCATATTATCCAGAATGAAAAGCACTGGGAATTTCCTCAGGAGTTCCCCACAATCAAGGGAAAAATATGTTTGCCAGGATGTTCCTCCTGATCGGTTGTCAGAACTCTGGTAGAAGATTAGTGGAAAGCATGGTGGTGTTGTGCTTCGCTGGGGTTTTCTGCTGATGTTATGGCATCCAATTAGCAATGACGAGTCCCAGACCCACCAACTAAGGAAAATCCTGACAAAGGTTTTTTAATAATCAATGGAGCACTTTATCTGCTGATCCAGGTTATAGTGCAAAACATTTTCTCTGCAATTCTCCACTCATGGGCACCATGGTGCATCCTGCCATGGTGGATATTTTCTTCCCTTAGAATAAATGCCAAACCAGAGAACAAAAAAAAACCCAAATGAACAAAAGTTCCACTCCCAGAGCATTAACTCCTTTGTTCTGTCTCCAGATGCTCTGAGTGTATCCAGCAACTTTCTTGCTGTGTAAAAGAAATAAGAGTTTGATTTAAATAGCCTACAGTACCTGCTTCCCTATGAAGTAATTATTTTTTTAATACTGATGAATCATTTTCAAATATTTATTGTGGTGATCTGGTTGCTGGTTTGGACCTGCTTCTGAATTGAACTCGTAGAAATTAGTGTATTGTTGATTGCAAACACAGGAAAGTTTCCCCAGGTAGATCTGGGAGGATTGGGAAAGAGATATTGGAACATTTACAGGGCAGGGGAATGAAGGACTGGTTACTCACATCCGGTTTTACATGAATATAAATGAAAATTTCCAGTTTCAATTTGCCAGTGATGCTGCACCTGGTAATATATTGACAGAAATTTATTCCAATTTTATTGGGAACAAATTTATATTAACAATGTGCTGATAGCTCCATGCTGGTTCAGAGAGTGAAGGCAGCATGCAGCACAATACTGCTTGCTATTGACCAGCCAGCCCTAGGTTTGATCCTTGCCCTCTGCTCACCACCACCTTCTCAAGGGCAATTAAGGATGGGCAATGAATGCTGGCCTAGCCAGCAACACCCACATCCCAGGAACGAATAAAAAAAGTTAACCAACCCACCACCTCGGAGTGGCTACTTGACTCACCTGAGTAAAACCTGGAAATTGGTAGCTTGGAGCCGGCTTCCTGACCTGTTTCTATTTTCTTTTGTCCATTTAATCCTCCACCTACTAAGCCACGGTGAAATATGGTCCTTTTGAACATTCTGATTTGAAATTTTCTTGATCGTACATGGGGGGAAAAAAAGCAACCTTAGTCTGGGGGAAAATCCAAATCTGCTTGAAAATAAAAACCAACAAAAAAAGAGCGCCTGCCTTTTCTGTCAGTTGATGAAAGTAATACAATCACCCTGAGGGTAGAGTGGGGGGGGGAATAAAACGTTGATGCAAGTTTTATTTTCTTCACTTGTGAAATTGTGCATGACAAGTAAAACAAACAGCAGCATGCAGCAATAGGCTGAAGTCTGCTTTATCAGTGTGTGATGTAAATGGCTCTGAGCTGTGTGTGTCAGGAAAACAGCAATCCAGCACAATCAATCTTTCACTATACACTAGCTGATGGAATCATTACAGTGCCTTGCATGAAGCACCTTTTGTATACAACATTTCCTCAAAGCTCATTTCATTGACTTTTTCAGTCAAAGAGTTGGGTTCCACTGAATCTGAACCGTGTGGTATAGGTCTGGGTGTTGGGCTCTTAGCTTCACATCATTTGCTTTTCTATTACTTGCAAGGAAATGTAGGTCAGTCAGTAGTATTCTTGCCTTTGAGCCAAAAATTTGAGTTTAAGTCCTAATTTGGAGCAAAATCTAGGTTGCAGTACTGAGGGAGCACTGCAATGCTGGAGGTGTTTTTGGCATGGAAAGTTGAACTGAGGCCCCACCCTGCCCTTTTGAAGAAGAGCAGGCGAGCTGGCCAATATTTAACCCTCAAACAACATCACAAAAACGAGATTATATTAGCATTGTGTGCAAATTGGCTGCTGTTACCTACATGACAACAGTCACCATTCTTCAAAAGTACATCATTGGCTGTAAAACGCTTTGAGATATGAGGTTATGAAAGGTGCTATATAAATGCAAGTCTTTATATGGTCTGTTCCGTACATGTATCACTCGAATGTCCTCAGCCATAAATACCAGGAAGATCTCAGATCCCTGGCTGCACTGTTAGCTGCTCTCCTTCATAAATCGCGGGGCTGGGTTATTATAATTGCCTCACCACATCTAGACTTGTGAAAATACGTCAGCATGATCCTGTGAACCCTGTCAGAAAGTTAATGTTGGGTGAGAACAGGACAGGATAAACGTGGAGTCTTCTGCGCTCAAATAGTCTGCTAACCCATACCAAAGATTTCGTGACACTTGGGAGTACTCCAGATAGGGAGTGAGCACCTCAGATTGAGGAGGAAACTGTCGTGGAGTAAATGCTTTTCCAAGTAATAGGCCAACTTGAGCTTTGAATAATACTGACAAATGGTTTGATGTTGTCTTTCACTCTGTCTATAGAATGTCGTACATGCTGTGCTGCCTTAAAGCTTACTCTCTGCCAAATGTCACCCTATCTGGAACCCTACCTCTTTGACCAAGCTTTTTCTCCTTCTCCTTTAGGTCGATGTCCATTTTTGTCCAATTATACTGCTCTGAATCAGATTGGGACATTATCCTACTTTTAATGGCGTTATATAAGTGCGGGTTATTGTTGCTGTTGTGTCAACAATGTCTGTGTACTTAGAGTGCTGCTTTTTCTCACCTCCCCTATTCTTACTAACCATGACACTTGTTTGTCTGTTTCTTTCCCAGCAGCATCAGAAGTGTGTCCACCATGTGACAATGAGATGAACACAGATATTATTCTGGATCACCTCTGTGCAAGCGAATTTGGTAAGTAACCTGCACTGTTAATGGACCCAACTATTTGACCTTTTTCTAGATTAAATTTTTTAAAAATTCAATTTCAAGGCATCTTCAGTCAGCAATGTGTTGAACAACCTTCTAAATGAGGTCAGTTTTGTTTAGGGTGGGTTGTGGGGTAAATTTCAGCATTCTCTACTTTACCAGCATGTGCAATTCAATCAACATATATTTCCATTTCCAGTAGATAATGGAGTTTTTCAGCTCTCCAGTGAAATGGGCAGAAAATTGGGGGCTCTGGCTATTTGGTTTTCTGACAATGTGCTCCCAGGTTTTTGTCAGGAGTGCTGAGATGAAAGAAGATCCCATCTTGTATCTGCCTGGGTGTGGCCAAATGCACCCTCCAGATGTGGCGTAAAGCATGTTGATTTTTGTCTGTGGGTGAGTGGTGTTGGGGAGAGAGGGATGCACAAATTATTAGAAGATAGAATTGAGAAGCTTATCAGTAAGTTTATGGTTTTTCTGATTTATTTAATTTTTCATATCAATACATATTTAAGCTTCTTTTTGTAGGGTCATTGTGGGTTCTGCAACAGAAGTGTATCCCATGGAAATTTTATTTGCTGCTATGCAATTGGGAAGATTGTTTTGTTGCAACGTGATTGGGAAGATTTTGTCTTTTGGGGTGCTTTGTGCAATATGATTTCAGTAAGGATAAAATAGCCAAATAGAGAAGAGATAAACACAGCAATGAAACCAATGAAAAGAAATTTGCTGGATGTTCATGATAGATATGAACTCAATGCAAATACAAAGCTTGTTATCAGAAAGAAAATTAATTTCGCTGTGGTGCAATGTGTACCAAACTTCCAATCTTTAAAATGTGAGTTGATAAAGAGAATGTTGCCTGGAGACAGCACTGAGTGGGAAACTGTAGGCCTACTGCTCGTAATTACTGTCATACACACTCTTTAAGTGGCAAGGTTCCCTGGCACAGAAGTTGCCCTTCAAATATCAACAACTGTGTACATAAGACTTCACACCCCATGGATAATGTGGGCAATGATGTGAAGCGGGCAATATCTATTCAGTCGGCTGTTGGACTTTTCGCACTATTTTTATTTCCGATGAAGCAGCTGGATCAATCTCGCCCATTTTAATATCATCCAGAGTTGAAAATTAACCCCCATCGTCATTCAGGCTATCCTAACTTTAAAAAGTAGAAACAACAATTGCAACATATATTCTGGAAAAAAAAAGGTGGTTCGAACCATTTATTGTGCAAATTACAGGGGTTCAGCTGCAAAGAATCTGCTCAAATGTATCAACCTCTCAAAGTGATATATAAAAGACCCACCCAGAAAATAACCTGTGTAATTTGTGAGATCTCTGGTAATATCTTGACAGATGTTTCAACCCAGAACATCGAGATTTGTGTTAACCAAAGGTATTGAGCAATATGAGGGGGGGAAAAGCAGGTGTATGGAATTAGGTTACACATTAACATTGAATGGTGAAACAGGATCAAGGAACTTACTGGCCTCCTGCTGTTTCTCTGGTCCTAATCTGTCATTCAGACCAATATTGCGAAAAGTAACATTGGTCTGAATGATAGAGGTGCCTCTCTCTTAGTTTAAATGGTCAAAGGAAAAGAACTAATGCACTGGCAAGAGATTTCTAAATACTATTTTTGGCATTTGAAGTGACATTTCACAGAGCTGAATGACTGACTTGTTTATTCACAACTATCAGAAGTGCCAGTTCAATTAAAATGCTGCAGCAGGAATCACATCTGTCCAAACATAAACCACTTCTGTTTGACAGGTTCGCAAAACCTGAAGCTTATTAAAGTGCGATTTTAACCGCTTGGGAGCAGGGTATGACAGGAACTTTGCTATTTCTTTTGGCCCTGCTTCTCTTCTTTCACTGACATTGAGGACTCTGCCCATTAACTCTTCACACAGATTTCAAATATTCACTGTTTCTATAATTCTGCATTCGAGTTTTCCCTGAAAAGTTCCATTTGTCGTCTTAAAATTTGTCCACTCAGAAAGACCAACAACGTTCTGAATTTGACAGCAGGTTTGGTAAACTGAATAACTATTCAAGCTTAACTCCTGATTATTACTAGTCACTCAGTTTTCTCCCCCACCTGCCCCCTCCTTGCTCTGAAAGAGGTGTGACGTACAGGTATCTACCACTCTCCAGTGTCTCGTCCAAGTGGCTTTGCATATGAGCCAAGGTAGTGACGACAAAGATTTACATAGTGCTTTTAATGTACAAGATTCCACAAAGCTTTACAGAAAGATAACAAAAGGAATGGATGCTGGGCCATGGGAGAGCAGTTAAGAGAGGTGACTGAAGGTCAGAAAAATGGATGATGAAGAAATAAAAAGAAATGTTTAAGGTGGCTGGGGTGTGGGGTGTGGCAGCCTGTGGGAGTTCCATTCAAACTGACTGAAATCTGTTGACAATGATGAAGTGAAACAAGGGGGCCAGAGTTGAAGGGTGTGTGAAGGGATGTATTTGTTGGCATGTGTTGCACAGGTAGGGAGATACTATAGAGGAATTCAAAGGTGAGAAAATCAGATTAGAAATCTGTTTTGATCATGGTGTAGTATTATAGTGCAATATACACTAAATTGGCTCATTTCATTTAGAAACTGACTTCATAATGAGGTAAGTGGAAAAACATAAAACTTACCTGATGTGTGGCAGCCTCCAACAGTTGTTTAAAGGACCACAGGCCGCCCTGTGCCTTAAATGTGCCAAGCACCGATTGTGCCTGCTGAAGTAATTCGCAGTCCGATTTTTGGATAGGGGCCTGAAATGGACATTGAGCTGTGATTTACATATGCAACAGGTCTAACATCAGTTTTCTGCCTTAAATGCCTATGGAGGAGCACTATCCAATATGGCGGGCAGCACACCGCTGGCGAGGAATGAGTGTGCACCTTTATCTGCCATATTTGATGCTTAGAGGCCTATTTTACACTCATGTAATCCAATTCCTAGGCCATGGTGTGGTAAAGCCATCCATACCAGAAAGCTCCTTGATTATCTAATTTGCCCCATTATCCGATCTTATCCTGGGCGGTGTTAGAAGTGTTACAGTTGACCAGAGCACCTTCATCATGTTGAAATATCTCAAAGCTTCACACACGGTGTGAATCACTGAGTGCAGCAAGTGACATTATATAGGGTCCCTGTGATCTCTGGAAGACCAGCTATGGTGGTGGGGAGAGACTGGGTCTGGCTGGGCTGGGACCCAAGTCAAATCAAGTGACCGTCAACCGTGGAATCCCACCTGCCAGTGAGTGAGTTTGTGCTTTCAGAAAAGGATTGGAGCAGAAAAAGACAATATGAGTGCAACGTTCAAGAGAGGAGCTTGCACTTCTCAGTTCTGCACTGAGAGCGTTTCAGTTCTCAGCATGGGGCTGGTAAAGGGTTAAATCAGAAGTGTGTCAACAATTTCTCTACAGTCAAAAGTAAATAATGAAATCCAACCCGAGCAAGTGACCTCACTTTTGATGAATTAGTCTGGATCGATTCTGCTGCACACAGTTCATGACCACAGAAAACTGTTTCACACTGAACAACATTGAACACTGCTCCTCCTGTTCGTCCATATGTGGCGGGTTTTTAAAAGCATATAAGCAAAATACAAAATGAAAACCACGGAGTGTTTTATTTACCTCAGACACTTCATATAACATTTAACTAAGTTGCTCTTAGTCCTTCCACCACAGCAGCCTGTATTTAGCTTGGCAAAAACTCAGGGTTCTCTATTTCCCTGCCATCTCCTGTCTTGTCTTTGCCCAAACAAGTACCAACTGGCAGCTGTCTGCCACCTTGCTGTTAACAGCCAATCTTGCCTGAGCACAGGCAGTATCACCAGATCACTGAGCTGAGGTCATTACTGTCCAATCTCAACCAGGAGGTAACTGGCTGGCTGAGGGATAGAGATGGCCAATTGTAGTGCCTACTACCTATCAATGTACCTATCTAACTCAGCACAGAATAGCAAAATCAATATGGAATCTTCCTTGTCTCTGTTTCCCCATGGAACATTGGAAAATGTACCACCAATGGCCCCTGACATCTTTCAATTTGTAAGAAAATTGTATATTCTTACATCCGCTTCAGGTCTTCCTTTACTTTTTGGCTGAGGTAAACCAGCAAGAGCATGAGTGTGATTTTTTTTTCCTTATTGTGAAGTGTCTGGCAATCAGTCTGTGACTGTCTCAAATGGCAAGGTAATGGGAACCACAAGTGCCAATCCGTTTGCCATTTCTGCAAAACAAATACAACTACAGGAAATCAAAGAAACCCTCTTCAGATACAACTGCCAAACCTGGATGGCATTCTGACACTAACTTCACGAGGTCAATTCATATACGATTTACACCACCCAATCACACTTGACACAGTGAAAGGATGCCTTCACAGTGTTACTGAGTTAATGTCACATGCTTGGGTATTACATCAAGTTATACTGAGTCTACAGAGAGGCCATTTGGCTCAAATGGTCTATGCTGGTGTTTCTGCTGCACACAATCCTCCTTCCCCCCCCATCTTCATCTCAACCTATCAACAAAACATTCTATTCCTTTCTCCCTCAACTGCTCTCTGTGGTTGTGCTTTCCCCATTCTGACCATTCTTTTGAGTAAAGAAATTTCTCCTAAATTCTGTATTGGACTATCTTATGTTTAAGACCCCCTAATTTTGGTGATGAATTGAGATGTATATGCCCTGATGAAATTGCTATTTTATTTGACTTTTTTTGACTCCACTCCTGAAGATGTTGACTCCCCACTGTACATTTTGTTATGAAAGTGATTTTTTTTTGTTAAAATGCTTTTTGAGGAATTCATAGTCAAACTGAAAAGGAGTTGGACCAGTTTTTTAAAAGAGGGTAATTAAGAGGGCTGTGAAAGAACCAGTTTGACAATGTATACTGGTTGTCACATGACTCAAGTTTAAAAATAGAACAGAAACACTGGTAACAGGGAGATGTAGGCAGAGAAGTCAGTCATGCGTCCCTTGAGCGGACAAGCAGCAGAGCAGCAAACTCTCAAGTTTTTGGTTGTGTGTCAGTGCGTTTTACTTTATGGAGTGAGCGGCTGATAAAGTTAGCCTGCTGCTGAAGAAGTATCAAGGAAAGAGAGAAGACCACAAACTAGCTCGCTTTCCAGCATGTCTAAAAGACTGAAGTCCAATGTGTCAATTCAACTTGTCTCCTGTCAACACTGCTTGAAAAGAAATGCTTTAAAAGATCCTAGTAACATGTCTACATGTACGCGGAGACTTGACTGTATGCCAGTCTTGGAACACCATGCCTCATCTGCTGCTTTCTTCAAAGATGAGCAAGTAATCAGACCAAGTGTTTCTTTGTGTGCGTGTGTGTGTGTCCTATTTAATTGACAGTGATTTAAGCACCAAGGGTGCAGACAGTAAATGGTTGGTGATTTTTACACATAAGCCATCGAAGCAGTCTTGTTTGGAATGTTCTTGAAAAGTAGGGATTGGAATCCTGGTAAATCAGAAATTGGCTTGAGCCAAGATCATCCATCAGCTTTATCCTAATGGGATGTAGACCTGGAGAGATGAGGAGATGAAGAGAAAAATTCAGAGGAGAAAACAATGCTGAGCCCCAACCTAACAATAGCGTGCACCAAAGATGGTGAACAGAACCAGGCATTTAACATCATTTGTATGTCCCTGGAAGTTTCAGGAAAACAATTAAAGATTATCTGGGTGCAGTGTGTGAGCACATCTGTGGGTTGATCTCTGTGATCTGGATTTCAAACCTGCCCAAAGCAAAGGGTTCCAATTCTTCATTCTTGGCTAATTCGTGTAAATTATTCCCTTCATTTTTTGGGTGAGATGTTAAACTGAGGCTCCGTCTGTTCCTGCGGGGATCTTGTGGCGGTGTTTCGAAGAAGAGTAGGCATATTCTCCCCCAATTTCCTCGTCAATATTCTCCCACGACCAATGTCACAAAAACAGATTATCTGGTCATAATATCACTGCTGTTTGTGGGAGCTTGCTCTGTGAAAATTGGCTGGTTTATTTCTCCAATGCAACAAGTTCAAAGGTACTTATTGGCTAAGAAGTGTTTTGGGAGATCCTGAGGGCGTGAAAGACGCTATGTAAATCCAAGTTCTTTCTTTCTCATCTGCCTCCTGGTATGGCCCTTGCCCAACAGGAATTCACATTTCAAAAATTGCGGACCAAAGACGCAGTTGGATAGAAGGTTTTTGAGCATGCTTGGAAAAGCAAGGAGAGAGGTGGCAAGGAGAAGAGAAGTTGGCAAGGAGTTCCTGAGACCACCAGTGTCGTGGCTGAGTAAACAGCAACCAGTGGTGTAGTGAGGGAAGGAGAAAACTGGTGAGGTGCAGAGGGGGCAAGTGGGATGGAAAGGTAGCAGAAGGCCATAAAGTGATGAACAAGATATAAATAAGCCAGGCAAAAGATGTTGATTTTTTTGTGATGCTTTAAACCACCAAGAGTTAATATTCATGCCAGATATGATTTGGACAGAGACCAGTTAAACTTGGCAAGAGGGCGCATAGCTGCTAATGAAATATTTTTACAATCGAGTCACTTTGAGTTTCAAAAAAAAACTTGATTTCATTAAGATTTCAGGTTGCAACTTAATTTTTTTCAACAGTAGACTGATAATGCTGGTGACTTTGTAATTTAGGACTTTTCCAGACAGAAAAACTAAAACATTGTGCAGTCCGAATGAAGGTGCTGCTTGTATGTACTTTGAAAAGAGCACTCAGTTAAACTGGGCAAGCACATAATAAAACCACTTTTGTCCTGCCACAGTCTCACTCGTGATGAGTGTTCCTGTCAGCTAGTTTATTACTTGTCTAACTCTCTTTCCGTCAAACATACCAGGCGTCTAAACACAGTGCCTCGATCAGATTTACAACAATGCAGTCCCACATCTTGAATTTACTGCCTTGCTCTGGCTCAGCATTTTAAAGGACACTGAGCCCCCAGGAGATAGATTGTGATTGCTCCAATCGTCTTATTTTGTGAAGGGGCCTTCATGAATGGCGAAGCCCATAGTGAAGAAAACTGCCAAGATGAAAGGGAAGAGGCAGTAATTCTAGAAGTGGTGGCTCGCTGATGCCAAACTTAGGTTTTGCAGTTACAGTTATGGCATCCTGGGATGGCAATAAAATTACAGTTCGAAACCGGGCTGGGAAACCAATTCTAAGAGGTGCATTTATAGTTTAACACATGTAAGAAAGGAAAGCTCATACGAACATACGAGCATACAAATTAGGAGCAGAATTAGGCCATTCGGCCCCTCGAGCCTGCTCCGCCATTTAATAAAATCATGGCTGATCTGTTTGTTTCGAATTCCACATTCCCATCTGCTTCCGATAACCTTTGATTCCCTTGCCGAACAAGAATCTATCTACCTCCGATTTTAAAAAGTATTCAATAACCCCACCTCCACCATGTTCTGAGGCAGAGAGTTCCAAAGTCGCAGAGGAAAACTTCAGCAACAGAGCATGCTGCAAAGCTTCAACTGTGCCAGTTGTAAATGTGTGCAAGCAGACCCCATGCAAAATTGCAGGTCAAAGCCATAAATCTCTCAAACCCTTCATTCCTTGCCACAGTACATGCACAAATGTGTTTTTGCAATCTAGCCGTAATCTCAATGTGTTCTGTTTAGGTCCCATTGCATTGTTCTCTGATGAAGGGCACAAAGGAAGCCTCCCAGTAGGGGTTAGTGACTAGGTACAAGAGGTACACTTGAATGGGCAGACTGGCTTGCTCCTCACTTGTTTTCTTCCTTCTTGATGAGGACACTGTTTCATGTGCCTCCGTGGCCCCTTTCAGGGATAGATTTGGAAAAGCCCAATTCATATCTGGCAGGGGAGATAAAAGGCAGTAAGACTGTTCTGTTATGTTCACATTGTTCACTGGCTTCTGAAAATAATAACACATTTTGGGGATCAAAACCTTGTGCTAATTTTGCTTTGTCTCTGTGGAAAATAAATGAACTTTAAAAAAACTGCCACGCTTTTAAGGCTTGTCAAAAAATATCGTACTGAAAAGAGAATCCAAATGTAAAATGTAACCAACAGATGCATTTTCTTCCCCACCTAAATATTAGGTAATCTTTGGCGACAGAAAAAAATACACAACCTTGTCCACAGATGAATTACATGCATTGACCTCGTCATCTTTTCCCCCTTCTCTCATTTACTCCACACGTGAAGATTGGTTTTGCAAAGACTTGCCATTCCTCTTCATGACTGACTGCTTGAGAAATATGCAACTGGTTTCATGCACTTACTGAACTGATGGCTTGACATCTAAATGTATTCATTTCAGCTGAAATAACCCTTAGATTGTTCCTGCTTTCATTTTTTTTTTTTGGAGGGGTTATAAGTAAGGACTATATTTCTTAACTTTCAAACTGTATCGACGTGGAAGCCAATATGTTTTCACTGGCTTCTCTGTGACTGATGCCACTTCTCCAACTCCTCCAACCTTGGTTACAAGCCAGAACTCAATTAGAACAACGAGTGGCTCGCGCCAATTGCCACAAATACATTTTTTCCCTTTGTTGTAAAATGAAACGAGAATGACTTGTATTTATATAGCATCTTTCACAACCTCAACACCACAAAGTGACTTAGTCAATTAAATGCTTTTCAAGTGCAGTCACTGTTGCAGGAACTGTGGCAGCAAATTTGTGGATAGCAAGGTCCCAGAAATAGTGATGTAATAACCAGATAATTTGTTTGAGTCGTTCGTTGAAAGATTAACATTGCACAGTACACTGGGGAGAAATCCTCTGCTCTTCTTGGAAATAGTGCAGTAGAATCTTTTATCTTCACCTGAGAGGGCAGCTGGGGCCTCCATTTAACATCACCTCCGATAGTGCAGCACTTGCTCTGTACTGCCATTGGAAGCTTCAATCTGGAATTTGTGCTCTCGTCTCGAAGTGGTACTTACACCCATGAGGTTCAACATTTTGACTGGAGGCAAGGTGAATGCCCACTAGCCATCGCTGATGTGCTTTTTCTTTTAAATAGGCTTAAGCTTTTGTCACAGAGAGGGTAAGAGATAACTTTCTTTGTGTCATTGTTTCTGGAACTAGGAAGTCCATGTAGGACCCTGTTGAACTTTCAAACAATCTTAAAAGGCACATGCTGATGGGTGAAAATTCTGCATTTGAAATGTCATGACGACAGAATGTCATTTTGGCATTCAAAGTTATAAGTAAAGAGAGGGGTTAAAAGATGCACAAACCACAAGCATTTTATATGTCCTATAAACCCTGAAATTAGATTACACTACCATAAAATTATCACTTGTAGTAAAGGCACAGTTAGTTTAGAAAAAAACCTTTTGTCCATTTTGTGCAGATGGTGACAATGACTGCAGATGTTGATGTGCAGTATGTTTTGTCATTGTTATGCCAATTCTTATGTTAAAGCTTAAGAATTGACAGCTGCAGTGACAGAATTGCAAATATATGGAAAAATGACTGCAATTGAGCAACAAAAAATGTTATCATCTGGACATGATCGATATTCGATGGTTCTTCGATTGATCTTGCTTGTCACAGCCAGGGAAGGAATTTCTTTACTGAATCAAAGCAAGCAGAGCATTACCTCCAGAGCAAAGTAGAAATGGGAGTATCTGATTTAAGGTCATTTTGCAGATCTCTCTCTCTCTCTCTCTCTCTCTCTCTCTCTCTCTCTCTCTCTCCTTCCCCCACCGCCCCCTCACTGGTTTCAACACCCATCGGCTCTCCTCAACAGCTCCCTGCTCTCCTGATTGATGCTGGAGCATAATTACACAAGGTTCCTCACCCAATGGACATTTTTCATATGACAACAGTGAGTCTATGGGTAATTAAACAATTGTGGCATCACAGGCCTGCTCAATGCTGTCCTCACCTGGCATTCACACATGTAGGTTATTGAATGGGGAATTGCATGGAAGCCCAGTAATATGCTACTATGTAGTTATAGGATACTAACTGTAATCCTCAGATCCATTTAATATTCCAGTAATCCTAATGAATACAAAAGGAATTATATGATTGAATTTCCATTGGAAGATAGTGAATTGTCACTCTGATTGAAAATCGGGCAGAGTATAAAATGTGCTGCCAATTCGTTATTGTGATTCATTTATATGACTGACCAGGACTGATTTCACCCGAACACAGCTACTCGCTCCCACCTCACTGGCTGCTCTCCCCACTCGGCAACTTGCTCCAGACCTTGCTGCTTCCCACCCACCCCCCCCCCCCCCCCAACCCCCCACTCCCCTGGCCGAATGTTCCCTGCTCGCGCCACCCCGCTGTCTGGCCACTCGCCTCCAGTCGCTAGCTCCAGGTGCACCTCTTCACTCTGCGGCCACTCGCTTCGACGTCTGATCAGTTTCAACGCGCCGCTCAAAGAAGCAAGGCGGGCTGCAAGGGGTGATGTAGGAGTGAGTGGCCGAGAGGAGGAAAGCGGCGCAGCCTAGAGCTAGCGGCTGGCCAAGGTGTGGGGAAGCGGGGAGTGAGCGGCCGGAGGGTGCAGTGACCCGAAGCGAGAAACAATCAGCCAGGGGAATGGGGTGGGGGAGCAGCTGGGTCTGGAGTGAGCGGCTGAGAGGAGGAAGCCTTGAGGTCTGGAGCGAGTTGCCGAGGTGGGGGGGATTGAGCTCCAGCCTCAAAGTCTCCCATTCAGCCGCTTCCTCCAGACGAGTGGGGGGGCGGGGGGGGGGGTGGGTTGGATACCTGATGACGTTTTATTGCGCATGCGCGAAGATGGGCCAGGCCCCGATACGTGATGATGTTGGGGCTGCGTGATGACGTCATCTCGCACATGTGCCACTTAGTCCTGGCTAGAAGTAGCTGTGCATGTGCGCATCTTGGCTCACTCTGATGACATCAGCAGGCCGCTGCGTTGTCAGGAATCACTTTGTTAATTTAGCACTATGCTTTGTGCTGTGGAACCTGGTTCAAAATGGTTCTTGTGTTACATATAACAAGACTCCCCAGGGCAGCTGTGAATGAGGCCCCCCACTGGCACACTTAACCATAACAACTAGTTCCTAGCTAATTAGTTCCTAACACTTTCCAGATGGTATAACAATATATACAGATATAACACTTTGCAATTGGAGCCAGCAGTGCACATCCCTGCAACTTTGCACTCTGTGATGATAGCTGGCCTTGACTGGCTACTGTTACTGTGATAACAGCGTGAAACTCAAACATGACAATGTCACATCAGCAACTCATTTCATCAAGTCATGTCTTTAGCCCAGATCAGCAAGAGACAATGCAGGGATCTTAATCCACAATGAGTTCAGGTGGGCGGGGAAGAGTGTGAGTGAAGAGGGAATGCATTTCCAATGCCTAGAGCCTGACTGTATTCTGATAGCTTTGTTCTGTGGCAGCTGCTCATTTCATTTTGTTGGCTGGCCTGAGGTGGCAGTGTTGATGCAAAGTCTGCTCCTTTGCTCCTACTTAGTCTCAGCCCAGTGCCTGAGCAGAATTAGTTACAACAAATTATACCTAAACCTCTTGGGGATTAAGTGTCCCTAAACTGTTCAAATTTACTAGTGTTCATTTGTAATAAGTTTTTCCTATGCAACATGATTTCAAGTGGGGGAAATCATAACTTGTGAGATAGCTGACGAGGGTCAGGTAATAAGTGATTGACACTTTTCTTGTTACTTTAGTAGTTACAGTCACACCTCCCATGTAAGACCCTCTGTCCCACACTTCTGGGATCATATGTTGTCTTAAAGCATCAAGTTGTTCCTCCTCAAATGCGTTAGTGGGTAAAAGGCACAGGCCAAGGAGGCCCTGGGACTGATCCCTGAGGTGTGTGCAGACTGAAGCAACCTCATCTAGGATAATGGTAGTGGGCTACAATTGACGACAGTGGATCTGGGCCTGAAAGAGGGGCAATCGGCTGCGAGTTCTGCTCCTGATCGCTATTGTATGGCGATGACTGACTATGCAAAAGACTGGATGTCAGGATTCCTAGAATAACAACTTGTACTTATTTAGCACCATTAAGACGTTAAAATGTTCTAAGATGCTTCACAGGAGCGTCATCAGACAGAATTTGACACGAGTCTCACAAGGAGATATTCGGACAGTTGAGGAAGTTCAAAGGGGAAGATTTTAAGGAACATCTTCAAGAAGAAGAGAGAGGTTTGGGGAGGGAATTCCAGAGCTTAGGGCCTAGGCAGCTGAAGGCACAACTGCCAATGATGGGATGAAAGAAATTGGGGATGCACAAGAGGTCAAATTTGGAGGAGGGCAGAATCCCAACTCCCTAAGCACTACACCCAGGATAGTCACTTCATTGATGTACTGGAGAGACTGCACACGCCAAAATGAGTACATGGCATCAAGGCAAGAAGTGGGGAAATTGTGGAAAGGAACATGTTTTCTCACTTTGATGAGCAACTGAGCCAGACACACTAGAAGTCGCTAGCTGGTGTGTGCTCTGTTTGCTGATCTCACCACAGGCAGCGATAGTGTCACTGAAATTGGACTCTTTCCTTCCTATCCCAGGGACACAAATCGGCTGGATTCCAAAAGCTATAATGCAACCCGTGTTGGATCATCAGGTGAGAATAAGGTCACATTTGGAAGTGATGCACCCTGTGGTTAAACAGCCTGTCACTACTCATTGTCAAAGCATACACATGAATAAGAGGCATTTGCATGAAATAGCAATGCCATGAATGAGACCCATGGTATCATACGAGCAAAGAATCAATATTTTGAAGGCAGGCGGGAAAGGGATACAATTAGAGGGGAACAATTGTTGAGAAAAAAAACCTGAGATGCATTCGAGACTTTCAAAATCACATTCCAATCGATGCTCCGTGTTCTCTGAACATGTATGAATCGTTTCCTTTCAGGGCCATAGAAAGTCCACCAAGTAGTCACTTCACGTTGGGAGAAATTGATCTTGGCCCTAACACAAAACAGACGGTATCTTTAAGTCACCTGTAAAACATTCAACCCCAAATTCAGTTCCACTTCAATGGAACAGAATATTCAGGAGGGCCTATAACTGATGGCTGAGGTGATGCCTCTCACTTTCTTCTATCACCGAGGCTAATTTCTAGACCACATTGTGTGCATAAAACCAGTTGCTTCGAAATGACTGCATGATATGCTTTGAGACTTTTCAACTTGAATGACACCATAGAAATGCAAGTATTGTGTATAGAATTCTGGGGAAAATTCAATTTCTGAAGAAGCTGCTTCTTGCATTGGAAAAGATGTTGTATAACAAAATGATTCTCACCATGGATCTGAGTTTTTTTTCACTTTGCAGCTTAAAAAGTATGACCCCAAAATGGAAGAGACACTTCTTCCAAAAGCTTGGCCATGGTAATCGGTGAGAAGAAACCTGCTCATATTTTCATCCTGTTATTATGACGAGTGTCTGCTTTTTGTGCTATTACTGAGTCCCTTAGAGAGGTGAGGACAAATCTCAGAATTGTAACCAAGGTCATACAGCTTTTCTGAACACTGCTACAAGGAGAGTATTTTGATTTTAAAAAAAATACGGTTTGCATGGGAGGAATATACTGAATGTCAGGACATCAAGGGACAGCAACATAAACAAGGCTATAAAAGTACCAACAAATGGCACATATTACTCCTTGACAGATTGGCCAAAGTCACTTAATCTCCATCCTACTCCTGCTCAGGTCTGACCCCAATTGTGAAGTACTTTGGGACATTGTGCTCTGTTAAAGTTTCTGTATAAATTTAAGTTAATGTTGTAGGGAAAAAAACAGCCACTATAATCGTCAAGGGACTGCACAGCTCTGGACTCTTCATCAATAAAGCTTGCCTGCCACTTTGTGATTTTAAACCTCCTGACTGCTCCCATGTGTGTCTGTGGTGTCCCTGCAAATGATTTACATTAGGTGTCTTTTTCCTCCCATCTTGAAAGCATTATCCATTTTATCCTTATTCAGCAAATTTTCCTGCATCCTGCACAACATCATTCCCCAACCACGAGGGACAAAAGTATCAGTTCCAAACCCAGTGCAGGAAATCCCTGCAAGAGTCAAGTGCATTAATGCCCTCTTGCTTTCTGCAGAGAAAGACCTCACCTGACTTGGCCTCGTTCCAGTTTTAGTCAAGCAGCTTCCTGCATATGGAATCACAGCTTTACACGTTGCAAGCACTGAATTTTGCACGGCAATACTTTCTGAATAAACTCAATCTTGCATGTAAGGATATATTGGGTACCGATCATTGTATAAGAATGCAGGAACCTAATTAGAGAGGCAGTTCAGGAAATGTCATAAAGAAGAAGCTTTTCAAGTAGCTTGGAATTCTGAGATTGGATTCATGCCTTCAGCTTGTTCAACAGTATTGATCATCATTTTATAATAGGCTGACAGACAGTCACACTATTTGTTTGATATGCAGTTTTCTAATGGCAGTGAAGGTGAAAGGAAATCACATGAAGCAGGATAATGATCATTATTGACTTTTATAATTTAAGCCTAATGGTATGTTGTTACAGGACCTGTAGTAATACCAGACCACTTTTAATGGATTACAAGAAAATTCATTGTTTGAAATATCTTCTTTTAATACTTTGGTGCAGGAATGTTGCTACCTGGAATTCTCTGAAATTAGCCTGTTCATCAGCCTGTCATATGACAGCGTAATTACAGAAGGATAGAATGATACTAATTCAGGTTATTTTAGATACCTTGAGGAGGCAATGGCCAGATGGAAATTCACCAAAGAATGCTGTGTGTTTTCAACACTACCATTTATTCTCCCTAGAATTTTCTTATCAAAAATCTCTTTCAAAATATGAGCCTAAATATTTACCTGCTCTACCATGGGGGCTGTAATTCAGCAGGGTGTCTGCCATTTCTATTGTGGGGGGGGGGGGGGGGGGGTTTGGTGGGGAGGGGAGAGGATTTGTCGCTTTACCTCAAAAGGTAACAGCAGCAGACTTGTTGAACCCTTGAAAAATTTCAGACTCTCCCCACTGCCATGAACTTTGTTTTCAAAAAAATCAAATGAAAGCTTCAAAGAGCTACAGAAAATGCAATCCAAATTGAACTATTTAAAAAAAAATATTGAAATGCAGATGACAAATAAGAATATTTCTCTCTCTGTTTAGAAACATGAAGATAAATAAGAAGTGTTCATATTTTGTTGTCTGGAGTGTCAGGCTGGTGAAAACCATGCCTGTATTCATCTTCGAAATGAGGTTTGCTGCACAAATTGAGCATGTTACTTCAATGCCTCTTGGCAAACCAAGTAAATGAGGACAGCTATTGCTGAAACCCTGGAGATCACATTTCAAACTAGGATCACTCTGACCTGAGCTGAATGCAATCTCAGTGGGGTTGAAAGAACAAGCAAGGCACTATCTATTATGAAAATACTGCATAGAACCCACAACCGTAGCAGATAAAATCTACAGACAGAAGGATAAATTTAACAAATTAGTGCTCCAGGCTTTCCACTGCTACAGACCATCTTAATCCCTCCAATCAGGTTTCCGCCCCTGCCACAGTACCAAAACAGCTCTTATCAGAGGAACAAACAGCCTCCTATTTGAAGGTGATAAATAGAAACTGTTGCTCCTTGTCTTTCTCCTGCTGTCTGCAGCTTTTGACACAGCTGATCACGCCATCCTCCAACGCCTCTCCACTGTCGTTCAGCTGGGTGGGACTGCTCTCACCTGGTTCCATTCTTGTATCTCTCATCTCCCATCATAGCCAGAGAATCACCTACATTGGCTTCTCTTCCTGTTCCTGCACTATTAGCTTTGATGTTCCCCAAAGATCTATCCTTGGTCCCCTCTTATTTCTCATCTACATGCGGCCGCTTGGCAATGTCATCTGAAATATACAGTCAGTTTCCACATGTATGCTGACAACATCCAGCTCTACCTCACCTCTCTTGAGCAGTCCACTGTCTCTAAATTTTCAGGCTGCTTGTCCAACATCCAGTACTGGATGAGCAGAAATTTCTTTCAACGAAACATTGTTTTTGCTCTCCTTCAGAAACTCCCTAGTTCCCTAGCTACCAACTCCATCCATCTCCCTGGCAACTATTTGAAGCTGAACCAGACTGTTTGCAACCTTGGTGTGATATTTGACTCTGAGATAAGCTTCCAACCACATGCTCACATCATCACTAAGACCGCCTATTTGCACCTTGGTAACACTGCATGACTTTTCCCTTGCCTCAGCTCATCTGCTGATGAAACCTTCATCCATGCCTTGGTTACCTCTGGACTTGACTATTCTAATGCACTCCTGGCTGACTTCCTACATTCTACCCTCCATAAACCTGAGGTCTTCTAAAACTTTGCTGCTCATTTCCTAACTTGCACCAACTCCCTTTGCCCCTCACCCCTCTCTTCTCTGGCTTATATTGGCTCTCAGTTAATCAATGCCTCAATTTTAAAATTCTCATCCCCACTTTCCAACCTGTCAATGGCCTTGCCTCGTCCCTGTCTTTGTAATCACCTCTAGCCCTACAACTGTCCGAGATCTCTGCACTCTTCCGATTCTAGCCTCTTGAACATCGCTGATTTTAATCGCTCCACCATTGGTAGCTGTGCCTTCAGCTGCCGAGGCCCTAAGCTCTGGAATTCCCTTCCGTCTCTCTTTCTCTCTCTCCTCCTTTTAAGATGCTCCTGAAAATCTACCTCATTGGCCACCTGCCCTAATGGCTCCTTGTGTGGCTTGATGTCAAATTTTCCTGTGAAACATGTTGGAACATAGTTTCACTATATTAAAGGTGTTATGTAAAGACAAGTTGTGGTTGTTGTTGCTGAAATTCAGGAATTGGAATGCAGTCAGCAGCATGTTCAGTGATCTCAGCACCTGGCAAAGACACTCGCACAGTATGGAGTGTCAGTATCTAGATGTTCCATCTCCGTGGTCACAGGGTGCTGAAGTACTGTTCACGGATGTTCATACGTTTGTATAAATGATGGCAAAGGTGGCTGAATGTAGCACAGTGGTTTATACAGCAGTGCAGCTTATTTCAATCCTATTGACAAAATGTCTTGTATCAAGAATCAGGATTGCAACATGGCTGGTAGAAGTGGCCCCCTTGGTTCAGGGTTGACTTGGAGACAGTGATGTATGTGGCTTTCTCCCTGGAGTCTCTGTCTGTATCACTGATAGACTTGGATGTTCTGTAGTCCACAGACAGGGTTCGAAACTTGTAGTATTACCTGGAGAGAGAGACACACACACAGCCCCACCGGGGTTCTGCACTGATTAGCTTTCAAAGTTTGTCTCATGTCCAAAAGGAAACTCCAAGTTTTCACAGAGATGGACAGACTGTCACATGATTGTCTCCGTGTAGTCTCTGTTGCACTTTAATGAGATTCAAGTCTAAGAATTCTAATCTCTCTCAGGCCTTATTGTTTCAATTATTACCCCATGGAGGTTTATCTCCACTAGGGTTAATCTTCCAAGATGGCTTTGAATGTCTTGCTAATGAAAGCGATATCAAGTAGTTCATTCAACTGTTCAAGTAATTGTTCTGGATGAGAGCTATTTAGACATGCATCTCCACTTCAATAACTTGGAATGTGAGTTATTTCAATGCAAATTGTGGTGGCCCCATCTTAGCTGCTTGCCGGGCATACATGTTAAGACTGGCCACTTGGAGAAGGCAATGGAAGGAAAATGACACCATGGAACTGTACCCCAATTTGAATTGCAAACATTAAATGATGAGAAAATAGGTAAAGTAAGGTAATAAGTAGTGGTATACCATTTTCATGAGATTTTGAGCTCATTGCTCTGGGCAGAGTGTTCATAACCGAGTGGATGATCTTTTCTTTGCTCCCTCTATCACAGAGGAATTTTTTCATAGTATTCCAACTGTAGCAAGTGTTTAAATGTGTCCTTTATAACTGAAGGTACAATTTCACGATTGACATCAAACAGGGAATCTGCTCTTGCTGTTGGGATGTGCTTGATTGGCAGTCAACACCTCCCATGCATGTTGTCACATGCTAGATTGGAAACCTACCATATAGGCAGATAAAAACGTAAACTTATGTACTTCCTCCCAGTAGCATAGTATGCCAGAAAGCCATGGGATTTTCAACATTTTCATTCTTAAGGGTTTGCAGCACTTCAGGTGGAAATAAGTGACCTCAGTCATGGATAGGATATACAGCTTACAGTTTAGTTGATCAGATTCGTCAATAGTAAATATCTGGGAGTGGGGAGGAATCTGTGGATTGGGTGGAGATTCTATGGCACGGCGCTAGAAGTGATGGCTTCGGTAGCATTTAGTCGGCTTTGCTTCGCCAAGATTGTATTGTGTGGCTTTCAGTTCTGTGACTCAGTGTAATGCAATTTTCTACATCCTGTACGTTAAACAGTCTTTATCAGGAACAGATTTTCTCAAAACAGAGATAAGATGGGGCGACTGTGCCTGTGGTCATCCACATATTTTCTTTGGAGTTTGACTGATGGTTGTTTTGCAGAACAGATGGGAAAAATGGTTTCCAATAAGAAAACATTGTGCAATGTTTTGGGGATGAAATTGTGCTGAAATTGTGCACGTGATACTGTTCACACATTTGGATGAAATCCTCCGGCCCCAATTTTCATGATGGTGCTAAGTCGATAGTTTAACACCTTGGTTAAAATATCAAAGATTTTTTGTTAAATTTGTTAAAACATTATATGTTAATGTCTCACAGCATGATTTCACCCCACTTGTAACTTAGTTTAGCAGAAGACAATGTTGATTGGGTTGTCTTTGCAGCTAAGTGTACAGCTTTCAGATAGCCAAACTGAGACAGCAAATTTTACTTGGTCTGTGGAGAAGAAGACTCTCGGCATTGTTCTCCTCCTCCAATGTTTTTCTTTATCTCCTCTATCAGAACCTTCAAAATCTTGAACACGTATTAAATCTCCCCTTAATCTTCTCTGCTTTAAGGAGAACAATCCCAGCTTCTCTGTGCTCTCCACAGTTCAGCACAAACTTCTGCATTGAAGTTAAATCTGAGTGATTTTTCTTTATTCTGCTAATTAAGTGGAATTATTCATCATCCTTCCACAACTCCACTCCCCCAGAATACTTCAAATCAAAATCTAGGAGACCCGTGCCGTTTGGAGAAGACTTCATTAAAATCTTAAATATTTCTTGCAGAACATGAGGTTACTGCCGTGTTCCTGAATGTCAATGAGCTGAATTTGATACTGTATTCTCTGATGAGAAATATGTACAGAGCAATACCACCTGTATGTATTAAAAATCTTTGAAAGAAGTCATTATTTTGTTGCCAATTTTTTTTTCGAAAACTGCTCCTTGAGGGTTGAGTGCAGAGAAGCTAGGTGTTTTATTTTGAAGTGTGCTTTGCATAAAATTCAGAGCCGGGAGAGTAAGTTTTAATAAAACATGATTTTATTTCCCAAAAGTTAAAGTAACAGAATCAACAGAGGGCAGAATAGAAATCAATTCAGGTTGTGTGAGAGGAGCAGGTTTTAGATTAAGCTTCATTCCATTCCAGTTGAACTGCAGCTGCAAAGTATACTTTGGACAAAATGTGGGGAACTATTTTTTTTTAAAAGGCGACTTGTTGACTCAGCTGATCTCAGTCATGTCAACATTAGGGATACATCAGCAGCCCCAGGTGAGGGAAGGGAGGGGAAAATTGGCCAACATTCCTTTCCCTGATTACTCTCTAGTCATCACCCATCCCTCTGCACTTTCTGGAGAGTGCACATGTTTCAGCCATGCCTCATTTGGAAGCATTCTTTCCTCTTAGTCAGAGGGTTGTGGGTTCAAACCCCACTTCAGATGCTTGAGCACTTCATCTAGGCTGACACTTCAGTGCAGTACCAAGGGAGAGCTGCACTGTCAGAGGTGCCGTCTTTCAGATGAGACATCTGTCCTCTCAGGGACGTACAAGATCCCTGAAAATATTCGAAGAAAAGCGGGGGAGTTCTCCCCAGTGTATGTACTGGCTAACATTTATCAATATATATATATATATATATATATATATATATATATATAATATATACATGCATATGACCATTTATCTCAACATTTCATGGGAACTTGCCATGTGTAAACTGCAGCGTTTCCTAAATTGCAACAGCGACTACACTTCAAGTGTATCGAGTTAGCTGTAAAGTGCTTTGGGATGTCCTGAAGAAGCTGGCCGAGCGCGTCTACCCTGAGGCACAGTGTGGCTTTCGTGCAGAGAGATCGACTATTGACATGCTGTTCTCCCTTCGTCAGATACAGGAGAAATGCCGTGAACAACAGATGCCCCTCTACATTGCTTTCATTGATCTCACCAAAGCCTTTGACCTCGTCAGCAGACGTGGTCTCTTCAGACTACTAGAAAAGATCGGATGTCCATCAAAGCTACTAAGTATCATCACCTCATTCCATGACAATATGAAAGGCACAATTCAACATGGTGGCTCCTCATCAGAGCCCTTTCCTATCCTGAGTGGTGTGAAACAGGGCTGTGTTCTCGCACCCACACTTTTTGGGATTTTCTTCTCCCTGCTGCTTTCACATGCGTTCAAATCCTCTGAAGAAGGAATTTTCCTCCACACAAGATCAGGGGGCAGGTTGTTCAACCTTGCCCGTCTAAGAGCGAAGACCAAAGTATGGAAAGTCCTCATCAGAGAACTCCTCTTTGCTGACGATGCTGCTTTAACATCTCACACTGAAGAATGCCTGCAGAGTCTCATCGACAGGTTTGCGTCTGCCTGCAATGAATTTGGCCTAACCATCAGCCTCAAGAAAACGAACATCATGGGGCAGGATGTCAGAAATGCTCCATCCATCAATATTGGCGACCACGCTCTGGAAGTGGTTCAAGAGTTCACCTACCTAGGCTCAACTATCACCAGTAACCTGTCTCTAGATGCAGAAATCAACAAGCGCATGGGTAAGGCTTCCACTGCTATGTTCAGACTGGCCAAGAGAGTGTGGGAAAATGGCGCACTGACACGGAACACAAAAGTCCGAGTGTATCAGGCCTGTGTCCTCAGTACCTTGCTCTACGGCAGCGAGGCCTGGACAACGTATGCCAGCCAAGAGCGACGTCTCAATTCATTCCATCTTCGCTGCCTTCGGAGAATACTTGGCATCAGGTGGCAGGACTATATCTCCAACACAGAAGTCCTTGAAGCGGCCAACATCCCCAGCTTATACACACTACTGAGTCAGCGGCGCTTGAGATGGCTTGGCCATGTGAGCCGCATGGAAGATGGCAGGATCCCCAAAGACACATTGTACAGCGAGCTCGCCACTGGTATCGGACCCACCGGCCGTCCATGTCTCCGTTATAAAGACGTCTGCAAACGCGACATGAAATCGTGTGACATTGATCACAAGTCGTGGGAGTCAGTTGCCAGCATTCGCCAGAGCTGGCGGGCAGCCATCAAGACAGGGCTAAATTGTGGCGAGTCGAAGAGACTTAGTAGTTGGCAGGAAAAAAGACAGAGGCGCAAGGGGAGAGCCAACTGTGCAACAGCCCCAACAAACAAATTTCTCTGCAGCACCTGTGGAAGAGCCTGTCACTCCAGAATTGGCCTTTATAGCCACTCCAGGCGCTGCTTCACAAACCACTGACCACATCCAGGCGCGTATCCATTGTCTCTCGAGATAAGGAGGCCCAAAAGAATATATATATATGCATATGACCATTTATCTCAACATTTCATGGGAACTTGCCATGTGTAAACTGCAGCGTTTCCTAAATTGCAACAGCGACTACACTTCAAGTGTATCGAGTTAGCTGTAAAGTGCTTTGGGATGTCCTGAAGTTATATTTTATTTTTTTATTTATTTTATTTAGAGATACAGCACTGAAACAGGCCCTTCAGCCCACCGAGTCTGTGCCGACCAACAACCACCCATTTATACTAACCCTACAGTAATCCCATATTCCCTATCACCTCCCGACACTAGGGGCAATTTATAATGGCCAATTTACCTATCACCTGCAAGTCTTTGGATGTGGGAGGAAACCGGAGCACCCGGCGAAAACCCACGCAGACACAGGGAGAACTTGCAAACTCCGCACAGGCAGTACCCAGAATCGAACCCGCGTCCCTGGAGCTGTGAGGCTGCGGTGCTAACCACTGCGCCGAAAGGCACTAGATCTTTCTTTACGCGTGGATGTAAAATGAGAACAGGATCGGGCTTGGCTGTGATGCATTCCATATCAACAAGCCTGCAGGCACACACATGACTTGCACCCACTTCAGTGCAGTAGTCTAGTGTGGACACTATCCATGGAATGGCCTCTCAGCAGGAGTCAATATCTTGAAAAGGGACAAAACAAAGGGGTTGAATACAAGACATCAAAGATTTTGGTGGAGAATGGTTGGGGGTGGGGGGGGGGGGTCAAGATTCGGAGCAGATTATTGTGAATGAGCCCATAGAAAGTAGTTGGAAAGTGTTCAGAAAGGCTTGAGTGTGTGATGGACCTGGTTCAGCTGAGGATCATGCTGACACTGAGATGTTATTTCTGATGGCCAATCTGAAGGTATGCCCAGGAATAAGACAGCGTCAGTATGCAGTGTTACGGGCTTCAGTCTTTAAAAAAATCCTGCCTGGGTGCTGATTCATTACAATGGATTTCATTATTCTTGGAGGCAAAAATGTCAAACAAAAAAAATTCTTTCAGCAAATGGATGGAAACAATTATTTCTGCAGGTTGACCATCATGTTCCACATAAAGGGCAGTTGTGATTTAATCAGCGGAGAGACGTGGGGGAGGGGGTGTTAAATTTCAAAGCCTCCAGAAAACGGGTGGGGGGATCGCAATGCACCAGTTGATTGCAATGCAAGCAGCCCGCCAACGGGGTTTCCTGCTCATTTGAATAATTTCTGCATCCAGCCAGTACTAACCTCTCTGGTTGGCTGCATCAGCAAGGGGTCAATATCGTGAGTAGCTGGACCAGCGCTTATAGCTAGCCTGCACCTCTTAAAGGGAGGTACATTCTGGCTGGAGTAGGTGCTGGAGTCATGGTTGAAGAGAAACTGACCTGGAAAATGATGGGGAATGGCACAACATGAGAGAAAGCAGACTCCCAAGATTTTCAGATGCTGCACTGGAGGCCTTGTTAGAGGACATGGAAAGGAAGAGAGATTTCCCACATTTGTAGGAGGAAGGAGGTTCTTGAGACACATAATCAGGAGGCTTTGGGAGCAGATAACCTTCAGGGTCAATGCCAGGAGTCAAGCCCAAGGACCAGGATGCAGTGTCAAAAGAAGTTCAATGACCTCACGAGTGGTCAGGGCCAGTAAATGCATCTTCAAATGCCATATCCTACCAACTGTACCACTAACCTCACACATTGCTCAGTCACCACATCTCCATCACTCACCTACCCACAATGTCTATCAAGCAGGCCTCATATCTCACATTCATAATTTCACTTCACCCTCTTTCACTTAGCACTGCAGCAAGCTTTACACACACATCTCACAGCGTGCACACGCTGCCAGCTATTCAATCATGATGGCCACATCAGCCAAACAGATTGCACCACACTCACTGACACACTTCACACTCTCTTGCAGGAGAAGATGGTGCACAACCAAAGTCTGAAGGAGCTAAACGGAGGGTGAGAGGCACAATTGCATGTCCTAACCCCAGGGAGGCCATTACTGGGATGACCATCGCTGAGGCCATAGCTCAATGGAATAAAGATGATATCCTTATACCTAATCCTCCTCCTCCTCCACAGCTCACTTCCCCCTCATCCCATACTCTTCTGATTACAAGCTGCAGATGGTATCAGCATGCACATCTTATTCCCTCCTGCCCTGCACCACAACTTTACTCTTGTACATTTTTCCTTTCAGGTAACCAAGAGGTGCAACTTGGCCTGGTGATAGAGGAACGCCAAGATCAGAGTGATGATGAAGACACAACACTATCACTTGATTTCACACTTGCAGCCACCAGCTCAGATACTGAAACTGTGTGTATCTTAGACGATAGATTAGTGGTGGGAGCTGCACAGTGGACTGCTGCAGAATGAAGGCATTATGACTGCTGCTAGGATACCAAGGATTAACCTGTATGAGGTGCTACCTATGGTCACACACCAGCTGGACAGTGAAGGAGTGAAATCCTTTTTTGTTCCAGTATAGAGCAAATTTGACATGTGACGCCCACAAAGCGATGTGCGTGCAGTCAGTGGCACTTTGTACCACGGGAAGCCTGCAGTCCTGGAGAAGCTACATGCTAACTTCACCTGCTTGTCTCTGGCAAGAAAGAATGAAATATAGTTGTCCCTCTTTTTAATAGCAAGCCTCAGTAGCTTCCGTTACACAATAGTGCATGGAAAACTGTGAGATGTCGGAAACAACTGCAGCCTGGAAAAAGCCGGATACAGAAAGGTTCATTACCACAGCCACTTGCGATGTGGTCCTTGCCCTGGTCTGAGCTTGCATTATGACTGAATTCAGTGACGAGTGTCCTTACTGAAGTTCAGATGTCTTGCACATTCCTCTTGATTGAGGTTCAGCTAGGAAATTTGCTCCCTGAACTTCTGAGGCAGATAAGGCCTCACGTTGAGAGCTCTCCACCTCCCCCACCACCCCCCCACCCTTCCAGCAGCTTGCCCTGTTTTGCGTTCCCTCTGTTCAGTCCCAGTCATGCTGTGATTCCAAGGGGAATTTCTACTAGTGAACATATATCTGGGAGCAACTGGTTTGTACAGAGGCTTTGAAGTCAGCAGAAGTCCTTCAGCATCTGCCACACCACTCCCTGTAGACTTTTACAACTTGAAATAACTTTAGATAGCACCAAATTCTTATAGAACTATAGAACCAGACAGAAGAAATCATCCAGCAACTAATATATGCATTTAAGGGGAAGCTAGATCGAGCTGGGGGAGAAAGGAATAGAGGGATATGTTGACTGAGCTAGATGAAGAGGGGTGTGAGAAGCCCCGTGTACTGTATAAACACAGGAAAAGACCTGTTGGGCTGAAAGGCCTGTTTCTGTTCAGTAAATTTTACATAATTCTTTGTGAATGAAAGTAAAGTTGCCTTCATCTGCTCTCACACACGAGCCCCATTTTAATTTAACCCTCCCAGCAAGGACTGGATGTGTGGGTCAGTCATCCCTCCCCTCCCCACCTGATTTTACACAGCACTGGGTGTATGCTGGGCAGGCAAAGTTTAAAACTGAGCACCATACTCTCCCACTGGGCCAAGTGTAAGTGTGCTATCAGAAAATGTTGGGAGCAGTTCTGTTCAACCATGTTGGGTATGCTACACAGTGGGTAATGACATGAGATTTGAAAGATAGAAGGAGTTTACAGGTGATAGTCATTCATGAAGTAAAAGATGAACAGAGGTTAGCACATTTCATTGAACATGTTTGGTGTTTAATTAAAAATTAATGTGTTATTTGCTCTGTAAAACAAATCTGTTACAACCTCTCTTGTCCTGAATCCAGAAACCAAGTTTGCCATCCTTCATGTGTGCACCCTGTTAATTAATCAGTGCAGTCTATTTGGTTATGAGGAGCATCACAGCTGAGTCCGATCCCGCTTTCCTTTCCAAGCAGAGATAGAAATCTGGAGCGAGAAAACAGAGTGGTTTCTCTTGACTCTTTATTTGCTGAACCAGTGATAATATCCTTCTCCTGTCCCATCTGAGATCAGCTCTTTCAGACCTGGGGCTGAACCTCCCAATGTCTCGGTACTTCATCAAATGGTGCTTTTATCCATTGATTCTTCAGAGCAGCCCAAACATTCTGAAACATTTCAACACTGTTCTGATGGGAAGATTAAGAACATAGGACCATAAGTGGACCATTTCAACCCTCGGGCCTGTTGTAGATTTCCACTACCTTTAATGCAAAGAAGTGTTCCTGATATCACCCTGAGTGGCCTGGATATAGTTATCAGGTGATGTCCTCTTTTTGTGGACTCACCCCACCAGAGTATATAGTTTCTCTCTATCTACACATCAACTCCTTCAATCACCTTGCACACCTTGATCAGATCATCCCTTAATCTTCCATACTCAAGGGAATACAAGTCTAGTCTCTTTAACCTGTCCTCCTAATGTAACCCTTTTAGCCCCAGTATCATTCTGGTGAATATGGCCAGTATTAAAGTCCTGCTTGGGTCTGGAAATGAGACCCGACCTGAGCCCGACAGAGCACCATCCCAGCCCGAGCTGGCCCAAGTCATTCCATTTTTACCCGCACCTGACCCAACCCAACCATCTGTTAACTTATCTTCCATTATTCACTTTGCTCCTTACCCTGCACAAGCTTAAAATAACAGTAGCAAAAACACCTTTAAAGTCCAAAAAGTAAACTAACATTAGAGTCACTTACCTGAGGTGGTGCTAGTGTGTGTCTGATCCGGCCCGACCCGACCCGAGCCTGAATACCAGACCTGGAAGTGCGACCGACCTGACCCGATCCCGACACACGTTGTCGGCTCCATCAGGTTCAGGTCGGGTAGCAGGCCTTAGCCAGTAGATCCTTCCTGAGGTGCCAGTGCCCAGCAACTGAACACAATGCACCAGATGGGGCCTCATCAGAGTTTTATAAAGCTGTAACATAACTTCTACCCCTTTGTATTCCAGGCCCTGTGAGATAAAAACTAACATTCCATTGGTGTTTTAAATAATAATTTGCTAGCTGTTCAGATTTCAGTACATGGACTCTTAAATCTCTCCCCTCTTCAGTTCCTAGCCTCTTAGCCTTTAGAAAATACTCTGATCTATCTTAGATCTAAAGTGGATGACCTCAACTTCCCCACATTAAACTCCATCCGCTAGTTTTGCCCACTCACTTAATCTATCACTGTCCCTTTGCAGCTTTCTGCTCCCATCTACTCTCCTTGTTGTGCCAACTAATTGTTTTCCAATTGCAATCAGCCATGTCGCAAGCACTCGAGGACTATTGATTATTTTTAAAAAATCATTATCTTTTAAATTTATTTTCAGTATACGTTGGAGTATAAAATCAGGCATAGACCTGTTGGGGGCAAATGGCCTGTTTCAATGCTGGAAAATTTGATGAATTCACTAGCTGAATATTTGATGATTTGATGATTGATAAGATTTGTATCATTTGCATCTTAAGTATTCTGGTGCAGTTTTCATCTGGATACCCAGTTGGACTGTAAATTGTGGAAGTATAGGTTTGGAAAAGCTACAACAGGTTGATTTGTTGCTATTAACATGTTGAGTCAGAGTGACAGGCAATTCTTTTCTCAGTGCTTTTGCTTAAACCTGACCATACCTTTTAAAGTTTGAATGACTTGGTGATTTAATACAGGACAGTGCTTTTGGAAGTTACAACACTGTTTTATTTTTCAATCCGACACAAGTGGGAAAAAAATCTTTTAATCCTTCTCTGAAGTGATACTGACTCAGTGGAAAAAAGCAGTCTTGTTCACTTGGACAATTTTAATACATTTGTAATTGTAAAGCTCCCTTTTAGCCCTAATATCATTCTGGTGAATCTGTGCGGTGCCCAGAACTGAACACAGTGCACCAGATGGGGCCTCATCAGAGTTTTAAGAAGTAACATGTCTTTCACCCCTTTATATTCCAGGCCCCTTGAGATAAAGGCTAACATTCCATCAATGTTTTAAATAATATTATATAGTTGTCCATGAGCTTCAAATAACATTGAGTTCTCATGTCCTCATGAACATTTCTCCCTCAATGAACACCACAAAAAGCTTACACCACCAATCACTCTTTTCTTGTGGTTGTTTGTGGCTATTACTGAGACAAAATAGCTGACATGTTTGCTGACATAATGACAGTCAGTGCTCTGATTAATTATGTGATGTGCTTTCAGATATTTTGATAGTATAGGAACTGGAGTAGGCCATTCAGCCCATTGAGCCTGTTTTGCCATTCAATTAGATCATGGTTGATTTGTATCTCAACTCTATTTACCCATGTTCATAACCCTTAATACCCTGGCAATGCTGTAGAAATGTAAGCAGTAGTTAAAATTGAATTCAAGAGAGAGGACTCACTATGCCTTCTGTCACTACTGTATCTTATTGCTGGCCCTGTCCACAAGTATTGATTCCCAGCCTAACCTGTATAAGTTTTGACCTTTCGGGAGCACGGCCAAGAAAAGGCAGAGGGTCAGTTGCAAAGCTGGTTCCAGAAGCTACATCACCACATCCTGCATCCTAACAGGCCTCTCCTCATTCCAGGGAATGCTTCAAATAAATTTCTAAAAATCTCAAATCCCAATCTACCGCCCTCTGCCCATGTCCAGATTTAATGGTGGCGGGACAAGGGGTGGACAATCAACTTGCTCTCAGGCGGTGGCTTGACCATTTAAATATTATAATGAGGCTAGGAGCATTGTATTTAAATTGCTTCACACGTTCCCCACTTAGGATACCAACAGCTGCAGAGAATTGAGCACAGCTACAGGAAGATGATGTGGCTTTACAGCACTGCTTGTGGGCCAGGAGGAGCAGAAGTGCTTCCCCCAGCCTCCCAAGCTACCTGCTTCTCTGCCATTGGACACCTGCATCACCACTGGAACACCCCATCCAAAGACTACCCCCTGCCCCCACAACCCCACCAACCCCTAGAATCAGATGCTACAAGAATTGGATTCCACCCCCCCCAAAGAGATGAGACACCCCCCCCCCCCCAACCCCCAAAAACACTCTGACTTGGAGCTGCAGGCTCCCTACTTGCTTGTGCGGGTCTTGCGGAGTGTGCCCCACCCAACAGGGATCCAAACCTTTCGATCAGGCTGACACCTGGGAAGGGATTCTCTCTTAAAGAAAACTCTCACTGAAACGCTCCCCCTCCTCTCTGCTTACAAAACCTGCACCTATCAAACTGCTTTAGCCAAAATAAATAAATTGAACCCAAACCTTCAGACTGAACCCTACCTTGACTCACAGACCAAAGCCTGGTCCTCAGCCCAAAGCATTGCCTCAAAACAGATCATGTTTCCCCAACCGTAATCCAGGATTATTTCATACAAAGGACCAGGCCACCAGGAAGAAAGTAAGGCAAATGATAGCGATAGCATTGAGAGATGCAAGATTAATTTAACTACACTAGTCACGTGTGACATTGGAATGCGTGGCAGTAAGTCTGTAGAAACGGGTTAGCAAAGATCTTTTGATCATTGTGCGCAATCTAACAGACAAATGTCTTTGGAAATCTCACAATCCAGTACTATAAGCATCAAGTTAGAAATAAATGAGAGTGATGTCCTGGGCTGTCCCAACCCACTTCAACCTCCAGTGGCAAATTTTTTTTATGATTGATCCCTAGTAGTTAGGTGACGGCTCATGGAAAATGTGCTACAATTGCACTTTAAAAACCACAAACATCCTGCTCTATTTTAAGTTGCTTTGTTCTAAACCACAAAAATTCTTATTTGTGGGTTTCTCCAACAGCCATAATTGTCACCAGAGGCAATAATTGAGTATAAAACCTATCCTTTCAGCAAATCTTCAAACCTTCTCTCTCCTTCCTGCTCCAAGTTGTGATGAGATGAAACAGCCAAATTTCTCCATCATAAAATAAAAGCAAAATACGGTGGATGCTGGAAATCTGAAATAAAAACAAGAAATGCTGGAAATACTCAGCAGGTCTGGCAGCATCTGTGGAAAGAGAAGCAGAGTTAACGTTTCAGGTCTGGTCACTGACCTGAAATGTTATCTCTGCTTCTCTTTCCACAGATGCTGCCAGACCTGCTGAGTATTTCCAGCATTTCTTGTTTTTATTCCAATTTCTCCATCATTTTGTTTGTGATTTTTACAGTACATGCAGAGTAATTAACTGCTTTATATAAAAAAAATTGTTGGAGGAGAAAAGACTTTGGAAATTATAACTCCCCCTACTATTCAATTAAGGCAATAAAAATCTGTCAGGTAGCTCACCTCCCCAGAGAGAAACAGACAAAATATAATCTCCTCCCCTCATCCCAAACAATCAGTGAAAAAAACTGACTTGTGGTCCCTAACAATGAAATACAAGTCTCTGCATTTAAGCCCTTTAGTACGAGAACTGAAATGCAATATTTAAGCAAAAAGCAGATTTGAACACCTTTTTTCAATTTCACTGTCCCCCGAGCAATCACAATAGTTCTTATTCCAATGCAAAAATGTTCTTGACATCCCCACATTCCCTCCCCCTCCACCCCCAACAAGGCAGAGAGCAGGAGATAGTGAAAGCAGTAAAAATGTCAGCCCTGATATTGCTTTTTAATGAATGCTCAAAGTCCTGATATCAACCCATCAATTTGCAGCAATGAGGAGGAAAATTCTCTGAGCAGGAACAGACGGTGAAATAGCCTGACTATTGTTGCATGGCTTCAGAATAGTCTGTTTGGAGCAATTACACTGATAAACTAAATTATGGCACAGTAAGAAACAGCACAGGTTAAGATGCATGACTGGAGAAGGACACAACCACCAAATGAAGGAAAGTCTTGCAAAGCAAGTGAGCTTTTTTACGCACTAGAGTCTTAAAATATAGAATGATATTAATTAAACATTGAAAGATTATGGGTACTGTCGGTCACTGTTGCAACCAACATTTTGTCCCTGCTTCCTGTGAAAGGATTTGTGGCACAGATAGGTTTTTAATTTCGTGTGTCATTGGAAAGATCAATTCCCTGATGCAATGCACTGAATTAGCCGGAAGTAGAAAATAAACTGTTTGCTGCTTGAGAATTTTCATAAGCAAGTGACTGAGTCCAATCTAAATGAGGGAGGAAAGGATGCTTCCTTATATTATCTTTGTTTCACACAGTAAAATCAGAAAGAAAGCAAGACTTGCATTTATATAGTGCCTTTCATGGCCTTATGACGCCACAATGTCCTTTGCAGCCTGTGAAGTACTTTTGAAGTGAAGTGTAGGAAACGATCAGCCATTTAGCGTACAGGTCCTACAAACAGAAGTGTGTTAATGACCAGATAATCTGGGTTTTCTTTTTAATGAGGGATAAATGTTGGCCAGAACACTGGGGAGAACTCCCCTTCTTCAAAACTGTTCCAGCCCAGATTGTGCTGAAATCTCTGAAGTGGGGATTGAAGCAATGGCCTTCTGACTCAGAGGTGAGATTGCTACGATCAAGCTGTTGTCAGAGCCATCATTGGCTGTCTCTATCATTTATTTTATTTTGTTGAACCTTTGAACTATAAAAATGTACTAAAACTCAGTGCAGGTTGAGAAAGGAATGGTAAATTGTACTGAATATCAGAAAAAGATCAATCTCGAGAACAGTTTCAAAGTATGGCTTCAATGTAGAAGGAGAGGATATTGGGTCAAACCGGTGAAATGAAACAAATGTTGGGGTGTTTTCCTCCTACAAGAAATAACCAACATTTAAAGTGGATTTCTAGATACTGTAGTGAATGCAAACACCATGGTAGCATTTAAGAAACAGTTTGATGCAATATTGAGAGGATTGTTGCGTTTATTAGATGAAGTCATAAAAATCAAATAGCTTTATTCCTCCATATCTACCTTGCGGTCTCATAAAGGATTCCTTTCTGCTGGTTTCAAAAGAAACCTATCTCACTGACACCAATGGTTCAAAGTGTTGAATCATCCCTGAGCAAGTTTGAGTGATGAAATGAAGGGTTTCTCTGCAAAGTCCTTAAAATTAGAGTAGCTAAAATGTTACGAGACAACTAGAACTTTTGAACCAGTGTCCATTGGAAGAGGTTGGAGAGATGTTAAATGGTAACAATATATAGATTGGGTCTCCGCTTATCCTTTCTGCTGTCTTATCTGCTCTTCCAGACCCATGTACCCTGGGCATGGATTACCGTACAAGTGGATGATTGCAAAATTCAGTCAAAGCTAGTCCGTGGTCAACTGGTGGTAGTAGTGGGGTGATGGACACACATTGAAATCGAAGCAAAGTAAAATTCCCCCTTTCTGTCAGTTCGGCTCATCATCTTTGGCACAGTTGAAGACAATGGAACAGTCCATTCATCTGTGTCAAATGGAACAAGCTCATTTGGTTTTTATGACTTCATCTAATAAACGCAACAATCCCCTCAATATTGCATCAAACAGACCATGATGAAAAATGCTGTGCTTATTCATACATTTATCATTTAGTGAGAAAGCAAGGTCATGATGTAGGACACTAACCAAATTTGAATGAATTGAGTGAATCAGGAAGGAAGATGAGGTAAATCAAGGTGGTGGTTGAGTAATGTTAAGCTTATATTTTACAAAAGCATGAGATTACTGGAGGCATGAAAGAGAGAAAAGTAAGAAACTCTACAGTTCTGAGATCCTGGGGAAGTATCATTTGGAGTAAGACATGATGCAAATTGTCTTAATTTTCAACAGTGAAGATGCAGGTAAGACTGCATGGTGAGAGCTTTGGAGGAGCAGAACAAATATCACCAACGGCATGAATGAGATAGAGAGGTACAGGATGGAGTTGGAGGCTTAAGGTGAGAGAAGAATTGTCTATCAGAAGATCAATTGTTTCTTGTACCTTGTCTAAGATTGCAAGAAAGCTACAAAGGGCAGGCAAAGAGATGATCTGAGCGCACTACGCTATCATTATTATAGAGTGGTAGAATCATAGAATGGTTACAGCACACAGGGAGACCTATCCAGCCCTTGTTGGCTCTCTGCAAGAGCAATTTAACTTGGCCCACATCGTCAGGTTTTCCCCCATCAGGTTCAAATTGGAGGGAGGAAGGAAAAGCAAGCAGCTCAGTTTACTAACACATACATTTAAAACAAATCATAGCATCACAAACTTGATCAGTGTGTCGCAGATTAAGGCTTAGGGGGGAGTTTCAAATGGGGGTGCGGGTGGGGTGAGAGATTAATTGGACAAAAGATCCGAGCGCATTGGGAACCTGGCTCCAAGCTGCAGACTTCCAGGTTTTATGGAGGTGGGACAAGGGACGGATAGCCAACTGCTTCCAAGAGGGGGGGTTGACATTTTAAATATGTTAATGAGGCTAGCAGCCTCAGATTTCACCTACTTTTCAGGTCGTTTTGTGCCCGGCTGGATTTCCCAAGCCTTGGAAAACCCAGCAACTGCAGCGAGAGAAGGAAAACCTCGGGGAGAAGGTAAATGCCTTCATGGCACTCCTTGTGGGTCATGAGCCTGAGTGCTACCTCCCAGCTTCCCCCCAATGCCCCCTCCCCACCCTTGGATCGGGGCACCCCTGCACTGGGCCCTCACCTCCTCTGGAGTACTCCGTGCCCGACTGGAAGCTAAGCCAGTCAAACAGGCTGACTTCCAGGCAGAGAACCTGTCTGGGACAAAAGTCACACATTGTGGATTGAAAACTCCACAGCATGCAGGCAAACCCATACTTCGGACTACCTCAACCCCCAGCACCCCACCATCCACTCACAGCGTGTTGGCAAGCAAAAACCTCCCCTTTACATTCCGTTTAATTTGCAACAAGCTGCATGAACAACAGTTTCCGTTTTCTTTGTTTGGGCGAAGTTAGACTTCAGCAGATATCTATCGGCAATTGGCATGATCAGCAAATGTTTACTTTTTCAAATTATCAGGAACATATTTCCCTTTCTTTTCATTTTGAATGTTCTGTTTTAGTCAGTGAAGGATGATGACCAAATCAGGATAAATGAGCTTGAAGGAGGAACAAACTAATGTTTACAATGTGTGTGGGAGATGAATGAACAGCAGAGATACAGTCCATGAAATTGGTGGGGGTGCACCGGCAGTATTTTATTTCAACTGTGCATGTTAATTCAGTTCCTTCAGCTTGTCAGCCTCCAGAAACTGGCACAGGACCAGGAAAAAGGGCAAATATTTAGTTTATCCAGCTGTGGAGCATGTAAAGCTTCAACAACCCAGTCCAACAAAAATTTTGCGAGGTCCGTTTTACAGACGTGTCCTGTTACATGGAAATGTGCATTGCTCAAAGCTTCTGGTCTCAACCTGACCCAAAACAACTCATGAATTTGTGGGCCCCAAGATGACCCAACATCTATTGGTCAACTCTGACCTCCTGTGACCCAACTCCCAGTGGCAGCTTGCACACAAAGGATGAACTTACAACCAACAAGTCAACTGCTCTACACATGGGAGTGCTGAACATATATGGGAATGCCGTTAGGAATGAAAGGTTTACAATACACATTCAAGTGAAGAAACTAAAAGTTGATAAGTCAGCTATTCTCAGTTTCGAGAAGATAGATGCGTATGGGATGTGAAGTTGTAAGTGCTTAGGTATTAATGATAAATGAAATATTCATGTGTAATGCTGCAAACCTCTGCTTTGTTGCATTGTGTATTGGTGATCTAATGCATACTCTTATTGTGCTGATCCAAATATGAATATTTTTATTTTCATTTCCCTAACACCAGTTGAGAAAATACAAATTCCAAAGGCATCTGTTGGAAATTCTGTTTCTAAGTAGTGCTGAAGATGATTCAATTATGACACATTATCAAGTAGTTTTTTTTAACATACCAGTGGATTTTCATGAGCCAGATTTTCAATGAAAATGAATTTTCGCAATAACTCTTTGCTATTCTTTGTCCACATTGCACAAGAAGCTAGTTTTCATAGTTTGAAATCCCTGGCCCTTATCAGTGCCTGAATAGTGCAATATGACTGTGCCATGGAAACATTGATCTTTCGAATCGTTTCAGATTCACACTGGACATGTGACACAGGCAGAGCATGTTTTGCTTTTATCAGTAGAAATGAATCGTATCGCAATTGTTTTTGACAATTTGTATTTTCTCAACTGGTGTTAGGGAAATGAAAATAAAAATATTCATATTTGGATCAGCACAATAAGAGTATGCATTAGATCACCAATACACAATGCAACAAAGCAGAGGTTTGCAGCATCTTTTGAGACAAAGTGCTCCAGACATCTGGCATTGCAGACAGAGCTGAATAGGGAGTGAGGCTTGGAGGTCAAAAGCAACTTGTCTGTTTGGGAGAAGAGCAGCTTGGAGTTGCTCTTTCAGCTGAATCAGGAGAAATAAAGCGAGTTGGAGGCAGAGATAGAGAAGAGATAGGGCTTCCCTTATGGTTGTGTATTTGTGCATTGGTCAGGAAGATCCCAAGTTTATTCACTAGTCTACTATGAGTTGATTAACCTCAAAAGAAATGCTAAATTAGCTTCAGGCCTCTGGGTCTGGAAGGGGAAATCGGTGCTGGGGGGTTGGGGGGGTGGGGAAGGGACATTGGGGGGGGGCGCTGCTGGTGTAGGGTTGCCATTTCTGATGATAATTAATGAGCAAGGCCTGTCAAATGTTTGTGTGACCAGTAGACAGTGAGACAGTCAGCAACAGCCGTGATACCTCTTGTAGTGGATGACCACTTGTCTGAGCAGCAGGGGCAGCCATTGATCCAGAACACAGCAAAGAGTCGGCATCTTTCCGGGAAGGGAAAGATCTGTCAAGGGAAGAAGGGATGAAGCCAGAAGGGAGATTGTTGGAAAAAGAAAATGAAAGGCTTGGAGTGAGGACAAATGCTTGTTAGTCATAGGCTGGTGGGCTCGATTTTTTGCTTGCTAAATCGAGAATTTAAGTTTCTGTTGGTGAGCTGACAGGCAGAACTTTCCAAATTGAATCTGAGCTCTATGCATCACTTTAACTGTAGTCATTAGAAAGCTGAAGGAAAAATGGGAAGAAAAGGCCTGAGATCCTCCAGTGAGATTACCGGCAGTGGTAAGCTTCTGGAAATAATGGTCAGACATCAAATGGACGATTCTGAAAAGTGAAAAATCAAAGCGTCAATCATTGCTGATTGCGTGTGGAACTGACTGCCTCACCTCACTGAGAACGAAGCCTCACATTGACCTTTCCTAGCATGCTGGAATGTTCTAGTTTGCTGATTCAAAAAGAGAAGCACTGAGAGAGATAGCAATCACACACTGATGGAGATAGAGTACTGAGAAAGCAATAGGCTACAGTCTCCGAAGCAGTAGCCCAACTTTATCGAAAATCAAGGCCTCCAACACAATTACATTGCAGACTTTTAAGTGATTAAAATTACAGGACAGAATTTATTTCTAAGGTGCTGAAAATGGATTCCAGATTCAATATGACGGAATGATGAAATCTGACATAATTTTTATTTGTTCTTTATATCTGAGTTAAGTTTTAAAGGGGCATGCTGAAAAAGCATTTGGTAAATTCCCTTTCTTGCTTGTGGAGACTTGAGCTGGATGTCATGTTAAAGTGAATTGGGTTGAAAATGGGCTCTGCGTCATTGGCAACAAACCAGTCTTTCTGAAATCCCTACATTTTTAAAAAATTCATTCATGGGATGTGGGCGACGCTGGCCAGACCAGCATTTATTGCCCATCCCTAATTGCCCTTGAGAAGGTGGTGGTGAGCTTCCTTCTTGAATCGCTGCAGTCCATGTGGGGTAGGTACACCCACAGTGCTGTTAGGAAGGGAGTTCCAGGATTTTGACCCAGTGACAGTGAAGGAACGGCGATATAGATCCAAGTCAGGATGGTGTGTGACTTGGAGGGGAACTTGCAGGTGGTGGTGTTCCCATGTATTTGCTGCCCTTGTCCTTCTAGTTGGTAGTGGTCGCGGGTTTGGAAGGTGCTGTCTAAGGAGCCTTGGTGCATTGCTGCAGTGCATCTTGTAGATGGTACACACTGCTGCCACTGTGCATCGGTGTTGGAGGGAGTGAATGTTTGTAGATGGGGTGCCAATCAAGCGGGCTGCTTTGTCCTGGATGGTGTCGAGCTTCTTGAGTGTTGTTGGAGCTGCACCCATCCAGGCAAGTGGAGAGTATTCCATCACACTCCTGACTTGTGCCTTGTAGATGGTGGACAGGCTTTGGGGAGTCGGGAGGTGAGTTACTCGCCTCAGGATTCCCAGCCTCTAACCTGCTCTTGTAGCCTCGGTATTTATATGGCCACCCCAGTTCAGTTTCTGGTCAATGGTAACCCTTAGGATGTTGATAGTGGGGAATTCAGCGATGGTAATGCTGTTGAATGTCAAGGGGAGATGAGTAGATTCTCTCTTGTTGGAGATGGTCATTGCCTGGCACTTGTGTGGCGCGAATGTTACTTGCCACTTATCAGCCCAAGCCTGGATATTGTCCAGGTCTTGCTGCATTTCTACACGGACTGCTTCAGTATCTGAGGAGTCACGAATGGTGCTGAACATTGTGTAATCATCCGCGAACATCCCCATTTCTGACCTTATGATTGAAGGAAGGTCATTGATGAAGCAGCTGAAGATGGTTGGCCTCGGACACTACCCTGAGGAACTCCTGCAGCGATGCCCTGGAGCTCAGATGATTGACCTCCAACAACCACAACCATCTTCCTTTGTGCTAGGTATGACTCCAGCCAGTGGAGGGTTTTCCCCCTGATTCCCATTGACCTCAGTTTTGCTGGGGCTCCTTGATGCCATACTCGGTCAAATGCTGCCTTGATGTCAAGGGCAGTCACTCTCACCTCACCTCTTGAGTTCAGCCCTTTTGTCCATGTTTGAACCAAGGCTGTAATGAGAGCAGGAGCTGAGTGGCCCTGGCGGAACCCAAACTGAGCGTCACAGAGCAGGTTATTGCTAAACAAGTGCCGCTTGATGGCACTGTTGATGACACCTTCCGTCACTTTACTGATGATTGAGAGTAGACTGATGGGGCGGTAATTGGCCAGGTTGGATTTGTCCTGCTTTTTGTATACAGGACATACCTGGGCAATTTTCCACCTTCATCTGCTATCTGAACAAAGATTTCAGTTGCTTTTATTTTAAATGAGTTAATGCCTTTGATCAAAATAGAGGGCAGGGGAATTTCAGACCAACACAAACAGCCCGATTTGAACCACATGCATCAGTGGCACAATGTGGCTGTAACTCCTCTCTGTGTGCCATGTGCTGATGTCAATTGTGTCAATTTTCTGTGTCTGTTGCAGTCACCTCACGAAATGAAGAGTGGTGTAAGCAAATCAGAAAGAAAATGAATCCTTTTCTGTGAAGAAAATGGCCCTTTAAAATATGTATTTGAAGATTTATGTCTTTGGGACAGTGAGAGTGGGAGGTATTATTTAATGTGTGACTGTGTGAGGGAATTACTGTACACTGTTGCTGAATTAAATGTTTGTTGATGTCTATGTTTACAAATGATAATTAGACTCCTTAACCGTGAGCCTTGAAAAAGCTTTCAAGTCCACATTAACACTGACTGACTGCTCAAAAATGGATGGACCCCTTTTCCCCCTCCTCAAAATATGTTAAAGTCAGCGCCATGTGGTATTACACTGAACGCTGCAGACTGTGAATGGCCCAGATTTGATAATCTGATCTGTCCTGTATCAGTTGACCTCAGCTGAGCTGACAACAGAGGTGCCACAATTGGCCTTGATGCCCCAGGATGGAGGTGCCGTTGGGGGGTGGGAGGGTGGGGGTAGGTGCTGCTGTCAGAAGAATCAGCTCCCTCTCCTGATCACTATCCGATACCTCTGTATGGGTGCCAGCTGAGGATTTAACTGTGCTTGGCTGTGAAGCCCCAGTTGCTAAATAGCAAACCAACTGATTGTTCAACATGGAAAATAGCCACCAGACCTTGGAGTGTGAATGACACCTGTAGAATCAAACCCCAGCATGCATCACTGCTTGTGGATGAAGAAGAAAGAGAAACAGGGTGGGAAATGAAGAAAAGATGTTAAAATTATTCAGAATTCTTGACGTAAGTATTTGATTTTTTTTTATGAAGGGTCTGATGCCAAGATTCTATCTTTGATTGGTTCCTTATATTCGCTACCTCTCCCCATTTTGTTGCCAGGGCTGTGAATTCTATTATGGAAACAAATCTGCATTCATTTCAAGTCCGAACCTTGTGCATAAATATTCCCAAGCAACAGAAATCACTCGGCCATTACTGCCCATTTATTTTGATGCAGAGGATTCGCATCAAGCTTCTTGTGTAAATGCCCAAAGGGAATCTCCTGTGGGTTTCAGCCATTAATCAGTAAGTCAGGGACTTAATGGGGTGAAATTTAACATCCAAAAACTGGTGGATTGGGGTCGAGTCAGATGTTCAATTTTAAAATCTAAAACCCAACCCCAAACTGTCTCTAACCTGCCTGCTTCTGGGTTGAACAGCTGTGGAACAAGGGGCGGGCAGCCAACCCACTCCTAGGAGGTGGGTTGGCAATTTAAATACTTAATGATGAGATTTAAACCATAGCAAGAGAAAAAGAGAAACAAAATTCACTGTCAGTATGTAAATATATTCTGGGGCTGAGGGAAGCTGCAGAAAGGGTCAAACACAGAAAAGGAAGAAATAATAAAAAATTGGGGGGTAGAGACAGAGAGCGAGACTGGTGTTCATTGTAAGCTGGCAAAATGCTTGTGCTATTTCTCAACTCGTTGAAGTGGCTAGGAAACTTTTACCTCCGGGATTAACTGCTTATACTCACTGAAAGGGTGGCAGAAATGGTTAGGAAAGCTCCTGGGACTCAGTTGCTAACAATCTAATAAAGCAGAAGATGGGTGGAAAAGGGAATAATTGATTAAAAAAAGTGACAGTAAATTTATTTAAAACAATTTCAGATAATGTCGTGACAAAAATATTCAAAATTGGTAACAATAAAAAGAAAGAATGCTAAAAAAGTTACTTTAAAAAACATACAGGGTCCCAGGTTCTATAATTAAGCATCAGGATAAATTGAGATAAAGTAAGGTTTGGTTAGTCTTATTTACTCAAATCTTTTTGGGTTTTTTTCTGGCTGTTGCAGTGCAATGCTCCAATTCATCATTATCTCTACTACACCACCACTCCTCTTTAACCAACAGATGCAATGGCTCCAAATAGTTTTGCTGGGCAATTTAAACAGCCAATAAAATGAACTGCTTTGGCACAGCTCAGGAAGTTTATTCAATAAGTGCCTTGTCCATACTATTCTCACTTCAATCCCTGGTTTGCCCTGAGTTTGCTGAGCTGGTCTTGGAAGGGGTGTGCTGTTTAACCTCAGTGCTCTGGGTCAAGGAGAGGACAACTGGCCAAGGTTTCTGCCCCAGCTTATTATCCAGGGACCACTGCTGGAAATCTGTGTGCTTGAATGCATAATTGGAGGTCCTTAGGTGAGCAACACTGCATATGGAGATTCAGAACATTTCTTGCTCATTGACAAGACTCGGACATGAAGAATAGACCTTTGGACTAGATACCTGGGGGAAGGGGGAGAATTTCCACATATGCCCCAGTGGGAAGAGGAGGATAATGCTAACAAAAAAATAACAAAAACTAAATTAATATTTTACAATGGTTAATTATTTCTCAAGAAGATCTATTTTTTGCTACTTTGACTCCTCTTTTTCACTTTGACTTTCCAAATGTTGCAACTCCTTTTGTCTCCTCATATTTTATTGTTCAAAGCTGTTGCAAAGGGCATTATTTTCCATCCACTCACAGTCGACCTTCAACATTGATTTTTTTTTTAATGCATAGCCATTTATTTGACATTTTGACAGATTGATTTTTTTAATCGCTGCCCCTTTTTCTTGTCCTGTTCCTACTGAAAAAAAATGAAACTGCTGTGAGGTCTGGATGAAGCTTATAGTGTTTATTTGACAGGAAACTATTCCATTTGAGAAAGCCACACAAAGGCTACTACGTGGGAGAAGGAGATCAGAGCTGAGAAATGCTTCAGAAAGGCTGTTGTATGAAAATGAAGTGTATTTTCCCATTTGGTGATGAAAATGATATCCGATCATTACGACCAGGTGAGAAAGAGATCTAGGGGTCCCTTTCAGCCTTCACCTGGTCTTACTGTCACGGGGTTTAATTTTAAACATACCATTTTTTTTTAGCTCCCCTTGGTGAATCCTTGTTCACCGCTTTCCAATTATAAGGCAAAGAAACCAGCACACAGACTTCCTCAGGTTTAAAGGAGAAAAGTTGAAATCTCTTAAACTTAAACTCTAATTCGGTTAATGCCTATGAATGCACCCCGCGCCCCATGCTAGCATGCATATGCGATACACACGTGCAAATAGAGACAAAAAAGTGCAGAAGAAAAATAAAGTGGAAAGGTTTGAGGCAATATCTGAAAGAGTTGTTGTTACCGTTCTTTGAACTCACTGTAGAGTCCTTGATTGTAGGTAGATGTTGCTTTTCGTTGGGGACTATTATTTTTCTTAAACCTTGTTCGCTGTAGGAGACTTTTCTCTCCTCGGGTTCATGTGTCTTCAGTGGATTCAGAGGCTTGTGAGAAAGAGATGGGAGCAGACAGGAGAGAGATCTTTTCAGTCCAGGAGCAAACAGCTTTCTGCACAAACGGTTCATACAAATTCAAAAAACTCAGGTTGCCCAGCAGGTTTAAACCATGTTCGCTTGTCAATTCAGCCATCTTAGCAGTCAACTTGGAATGTGAGCTCCCCTACCATCAACGTCAGGAAATGGCTGCCACTGTCTGTTAATAGGCAAATATCTTTTCCAGCCACAGCTGATCTGTTTAACAAGTCCTCCCCTCACTCCAGTAACAGTTTAAAATCAGTGTTCATGCCAAAATTAATGTGTCTCCTTCTTGGCAGGTGGGGGCCAAGCATGATACCCGTATAATTTGCAGCAATTAAAAAAATGCATTTCGGGGTGATAAAATCTGACCTCAGCATGGGTGCAAAACAGGCTTTAGTGGAATGTCTGGCCCTTGTCTACTTTGTGCAAATTTTCCTGTCCATTGCTATCAGTAGAAAAGCAAACTGGGTGAGATTTATAACAAGTGGTTGATCCACGACTGCTTGTTTTGCACCCTGACAGAAGTTGAATTTTACCTTCCCTTAGCTCTTAATATCGTACTTGGCCGACTAAAAGCACTGCCAGCATGGAATCCCCATATCACTGTGGGCTTTAGTGATTATAATTGGCGAAGTTCAGTGATGCTGTGTACCATAGTGTGGATCCTTACTGAACAGGACTGCCACTTGAGTGCCAAAGATTAACACCCACTATTCACAACTCTCCCAGTCGTCTGGTGATTGAGATGAATCACGAGAAAGTTGAGTGTGGTGGGAATTGTCATATTGCCATCGATGCCCAATTGTCTGTTCCATGGGCTGTTCAAATTAGGTCCTGCACCTGGAGTGTCCCCTCACCAGAGTTCATCCTTTGTCATGTCACTGCTGAGTATGCCCTGGGGTGTAGGAAATCCAGGTGCAACATTACAAACTAGACTCCTCTGGTACAGGCAAAATGGGCAGAATGGCCTCATTCGGTACTGTAAACCTTTGTGGTTTTTTGATTCGACAGCAGCACCAGGTTCAGAATATGAGAAGAGGGACTATGTGGTTCACAAAATTTCAAGAGAAAGCCAATTTTATTGTGCTGCATGGTGTGGACAGTGTTGGTTTGGCAGTGAAGCCTTCCACAGTTAAATAGACTTCTGACACCTGTCTAGGTTCACGCTTGAAGAATGGCCATTTGAACAAGGTGCTGGGATTATATCCTAGAAAAAGGAGGAATTCATATTTTAAAAAATTGTGATTTCTATTATCTTTTGTTTTTGAAACATTTTTGGAATTGCTCATATCTGAGAGCTTTCTTCTAACCTGGAGTATTTTGAAGATGAAAAATTTTGACAATTTTTAAAAAAATCAATTGAAATCTTTCTTTTAACATTATCCCACATTCCAGCTTTGCTTCAGAATCTATGGTCAGATAGAAGTCAGATGCTGCAACTTTAATCTGTGGATTCATATATATTTGCTGTCACTTCAGTTTCTTTGGAGAATATTTAAGGCTCCTTGTCTACTGGATCTGATCTTAATAATTCTACTATGATTAATGTATTTTCAGCATGCGGGTCCTCACTTGTCTGGCCAATTTCAAATTGTTGTTTCTGGGAGCTTGCTGTGTGTAAATTGGCTGCTACATTACAATATTGACTACACTTCATAAGTTATCTTTTTCTTTGACTTTTGTAGATATTTTCTTTATTTACCATTTGTACTGCCCCTGCCCCCATTTCCATCCCCCCACAACAGCAATAACTTGTATTGAGGTAGCGGCTTTAATATAATGGAGCAACTCAAGGTGCTTTGCAGAAGCTTTATAAAACAAATTTAGTTTTATTGTTAAGGAGATAGGTCAAACAGGTAGGTTTTAAGGAGTAGGTCTTAAAGAACAAGAGAGAGGCAGAGAGGTTTAGGGAAGGAATTCCAGAGCTTAAGGCCCAGGCAGCTGAAGACACATCCAACAAGGTACAACAATTAAAATCGGGGATGTGCAAGAGGCCAGATTTAGAGGAGCATGGATATATCGAAGAGCTGTAGGGCTAGAGGCCATGGAGCAAGCAGAAATTAAGGATGAGAATTTTAAAATCAAAGCGTTGCTTAAATCAGGAAATGGAAGGGAGGGAGGAACTCCAGAAAGTTACATTCACCAGGGACGTGGTACTGGCAAATTGTGGGCTGACAAGCCCTCAGGTCCTGATGAACTTTATCCTAGAGTCCTTAAAAAAAAGTGGCTAGTGAGATAGTTGATGCTTTGGTTTTTATTTTCCAAAAATTCCCAAATTTGGGGAAGGTTCCATTAGATTGGAAAATAGAAAATGTAACTCCTTTATTCAAAAAGGGAGACAGAAAACAGGAAACTACAGCCAGTTAGCTTAACATCTGACTTAGAGACACTGTTAGAAGCTATTATTAAAGACGTTATATCAGGGCACTTAGAAAATTCAAGGTAATCAGGCAGAGTCAACATGGTTTTGTGAAAGGGAAATCATATTTAACCAATTTATTGGAGTTCTTGGAAGAAGTAACATGTCCTGTGGATACAAACATACAAATTAGGAGCAGGAGTAGGCCACTCGGCCCCTCGAACCTGCTCCACCATTCACTAAGTTCATGGCTGAACTGATTACTCCACATTTCCACCTACCCCCGATAACCTTCCACCCCTTTGCTTATCAAGAATCTATCTACCTCTGCCTTAAAAATATTCAAAGACTTTGCTTCCACTGCCTTTTGAGGAAGACTCAATTCCAAAGACTGATGACCCTCTGAGAGAAACAATTTCTCCTCATTTCTGTCTCAAATGGACGACCCCTTATTTTTAAACAGTGACTCCTAGCTCTAGGTTCTCCCACAAGGTGAAACATCCTTTCCACATCCACATTGTCAAGACCCCTCAGGATCCTATATGTTTCAATCAAGTCACCTCTTACTCTTCTAATTTCCAGCAGATACAAACCTAGCCTGTCCAATCTTTCCTTCTAAGACAGCCTGCCCATTCCAGGTATTAGTCTAGTAAACTTTCTCCGAACTGACTCCAACGCATTTACATCCTTCCTTTAATAAGGAGACCAATACTGTACACAGTACTCCAGATGTGGTCTCACCAATGCCCTGTATAGTTGAAGCATAATCTCCCTACTGTTGTATTCAATTCCCCTCGCGATCAACAATAACATTCTATTAGCTTTCCTAATTACGTGCTGTAAAGCATGGATAAAGGGGAACCAGTGGATGTACTGTACTTAGATTTCCAGAAGGCATTTGATAAGATGCTACATCAAAGATTATTGCAGAAAGTAAAGCTCATGGCGTAGAGGGTTACATATTGGCATGGATAGAAGATTGGCCAGCTAACAGGAGACAGAAAGTAGGTAGAAATGGGTCATTTTCTGGTTAGCAAGATGTAACGAGTGGTTAGTGGATCAGTGCTGGGGCCTCAACTTTTCACAATTTATATAGATAGCGTGGATGGAGGGACCGAAAATATGGTTGCTAAATTTGCTGATGACACAAAGATAGGTAGGAAAGTAAGTTGTGAAGAAGACATAAAGAGGCTAAAAGGTGATTATAGGTTAAGTGAGTGGGTAAAGACCTGGCAAATGGAATATAATATGGAAAAATGTGAAATTGTCCATTTTAGCAGGAAGAATAAAAAAGAAGCATATTATTTAAATGGTGAAAGATTGCAGAGCTCTGAGATACAGAGGGATCTGGGTGTCCTCATGCATGAATCGCAAAAAGTTAGTATGCAGGTTCAGCAAGTAATTCGGAAAGCTAATAGAATGTTATTGTTTATCACGAGGGGAATTGAATACAAAAGTAGGGAGGTTATGCTTCAGTTATACAGGGTATTGGTGAGACCACATCTGGACTACTGTGTAGAGTACCGGTCTCCTTATTTAAAGAAGGATGGAAATGCATTGGAAGCAGTTCAGAGAAGCTTTACTAGACTAATACCTAGAATGGGCGGGTTGTCTTATGAGGAAAGGTTGGACGGGCTAGGTTTGTATCCGCTGCAGACTAGGAGAGTAAGAGGTGACTTGATTGAAACATACAATATCCTGAGAGGTCTTGACAGGGTGAATGAGGAAAGGATGTTTCCCTTTGTTGGAAAATACAGAACTAGGGGGTCACTGTTTAAAAAATAAGGGGTTGCCCATTTAAGACCAAGATAAGGAGACATTTTTTCTCTGAGGATTGTGAGTCTTTGGAACGCTTCCTCAAAAGGCAGTGGAAGCAGCGTTTTTAAATATTTTTAAGGCAGAGGTAGATAGATTCTTGGTAAGCAAGGGGGTGAAAGGTTATCGGGTAAGTGGGAATGTGGAGTTGAGGTTACAATCAGATCAGCCATGATCTTATTGAATGGCGGAGCAGGCTCGAGGGGCTGAGTGGCCTACTCCTGCTCCTAATTCGTGTGTTCACATGTTAACCAGGAGCCACTGTAGATCACTGATCACAGGGGTGGTGGGTGAACATGACTTGGTGTGAGTTAGGACACAGGCAGCAGAGTTTTGGATGACTTTTAAGTTTATGGGGGGCGGGGGGGGAGCGGTGGTGGAAGAACATAGGAGAACTGCCAGGGGTGTGCTGAAATAGTCAAGTTTAGTGTTGACAAAGGCATGGATGAGGGTTTCAGCAGCAGATGATCTGAGGTAGGAGCTTGGTGTCAAGCTTTCGCAACTCCAGTTTTATTGTAAGAATTGCATTTTTCCGATCTCTCGCATCCCCAGATATTACAGACTTTTGGCTATGTGGTTTAATCTCATGCAACTAGTTGGCACATGCATTATGTGGTTGATACGTCAGTTGGCAGAAGCAACACACTTCACTGTAATTATGCCTCAGAGCTGCAAGTATTTTTCAAAGTGATAGGTGCTGGTATCTCAACAGCCATACTTAGAGGCTTCAACGTAACTGTGAAGAGCAATTTTAAACAATGTCATTGAGCAGTATCACATGCCTTTTGGTACAGGAGTACTGCAAATTTGTAGAACAAAATATGGCCAAGGTCTAAAGCACAGTATTGCACATTGCTATTTAAAAAAAAAATACTTGAGAAGGTGTAAAACATGTTCCTTGTAACACAAAGTGGTTGCCCATTATATTGGCATGGCCATAGCTCTAAGGGCTGTAGCTCGATCGTAACTCCGGCAGGTTATAGCACTTTTATGTACTGATAGTTATATAGCAGTCTCCTCATTCTATATTTATGTTGCTGTTTACCAGTTCTTTACTGGAACATTGTTTTGCTGACATGTTATAGAAAATATGTCCAAGTTGAGGCTTAACACACATGAGGAATAGAGGGATTCTGGGGAAGGGAGAAAGAGGTAGTTCGAGTGGGAGGAGGCTCGTGTGAAATATAAACATTCCACAGCATAGACCAGTTGGGCCAAACAGCCTCTTTCTGTGCTGTACATTCAATGTAAAGTTAAATACTGCAAAGATTATTCGGAATGTAACAAGGGTAAATAAATGTATCTTGTTTCTCTAAGCAAGAAATTCATTTTCATAGCCCTGGTATCATTCGGGTGAATCTGTGCTGCACTTCCTCCAAGGCCAATATACTCTTTCTGAGATGCGGTGTATATCTGGCACTTTGCTGAGTCTTTTTATTTGGAGTGGAATAATTATTAATATTTTACCACATATTTGAATTCATGACCAATAAGTTTTGTCTTAATAAAGAAAGCTATGTTTTTTCAGAGTGCAAACTTTTCCTCAATGAACACTTGTAACCACAATCAGACCCAGTCTCAGGGAGTTAATTTCTTTCTCACAAAGAAACAAGAGACAGATCCCGATCGTTTCCTCTGGTTTTTCCATTTTCTTGTTTCCCCATCTCTCCATTTTAAAAAACACCAGAAGCAAAAGGTTAGACATTTCCAGTCTGATTATTATCCTTTGTATTTCCTGGAGATATAGACATTATAGTAGTATATGGTAAATTAAAAAATAACTCTGAAACAGCACAATCATTCCAAGCCACTACAATAATCCACTTTAGTGCAGGGATCAGCCACTACACTTTAGCAGGGGGTCTACGAGGTTCATGCAGTCTATTTGAGATTCACAACCTGTTTCACATTATAGCAACAATTTTGCACCATCTATTAAAGAATGCCTTAAACACAATGCAGTGCTCATTCGAATGACATGAGAATGTTTTTGGGAACAGTTTCCTGATGTTTCCCACAGCTTGAGGCTGTGTGACCATGAGTAAACAAGAAATTATATTAGTTGAAGAAAGAAAGAAGTTGCATTTATTTCTCACCTTTTACCACCTCAGCAAGTCAAATAGTAAAGTTACAACACCAAAACAGACTTTTCGGCTGAAGCATGCCATGTCGTTTACCCCAATTCTCATGATATTTACTGTCCTGTTCCCATATATCTTCAATCTTTTTTATTTCATTCACCTATCCAGTCCCATTTTGAATGTTGATATAGTTTCTGCCTCAACCACTAACTCTGGAAATTAATTCCAAAACCTCTCAACTCTCTTGTGTAAAGAAATTTCTCCTGCCCTCTCTTACATTGTATGCATCTTGCATCTACAACCCTGAGTTCTTGACTCTGAAACTGCTGGAAGAGTCTGCTTCTCTTTACTGTCTCTTCCTTTCATCATTTTCAACATTTTCATCATATCACCCGGTAATCTGCGCTGATCAAACAAAAACTACCCCATTTTTCAAATCTTTCTTCATATTTGTGTCTTCCAATAACAGGCAGCAACCGAGTGAATCTGCATTATACCCCCTTTAATGCCTCAATGTTGTTCCTATTGTGTGGCGCCTAAGATCTTAGTAAAGTTTTATATAGATTCAACACTACCTCAGCTTTTATATTCTGTACCTCATGACAAACCTGGCATTTCATTATGTTTTCTTTACAGCCTTAACAGTCCAAGATCCTGCCTTTAATGTCCTGTGAACCAGTACTCCAAATCTCTTTGCTCTTCTACACTACGAAGCCTCCTTCCATTTGGGGTATATTTATTGTATTACTTTTACACTTACTGATGTAGGATTCCACCTCCCACATCTTCGTCCATTCCCCCATCTTATCCCTCTACAGCTACCTTTGGTGTTCTCAACTTCATATGCAAATTTTAACACCATTGCTTTGATGCCTATATTCACAGTCAGTGAAGTGCTGTTGAAATGGTATCACACAGCAACCAATTTGTGCCCACAAACAGCAATGCAATAAATGACCAGCTAATCTGTTGTATTCATGTAGGCTGAGGGATGCATGTTAGCCATGATACTAGGATAACTTAAACACAAACAAAAAATGCTGGAAATACTCAGCAGATCTGGCAACATCTGTGGAGAGAGAAGCAGAGTTAATGTGTCAGGTCAGTGACCCTTCATCAGGAGTTCTGATGAAGGGTCACTGACCTGAAACATTAACTCTGCTTCTCTCTCCAAAGATGCTGCCAGACCTGCTGAGTATTTCCAGCATTTCTTGTTTGTGTTTCAGATTTCCAGCATCTGCAGTATTTTGCTTTCAAACTAGGATAACTTATTTGCTCTTTGTCAAAGGTTGCTACAAGATCATTGATGTTCCGCTGAAGCGGCATACAGACTTCGGTTTACTATATTATCTGAAACACCAACTTGCATTTATGTAGCGCCTTTGACATAGTAAATGTCCTAAGGGGAAAGGCATCTCTGACAGCAAAGAACTCTCTCAGATCTGCACTGAAGTGTCAAGCTAAATAATGTGATCAAGTCTCTGGATTGGGCCTTGAACCCCAAACCTCTGACTCTGAGTCAAGAGTGCAACCATTGAGATGTGGCTGACACATGAAATATCTATACAATAGGCTGAAGATAAGGTTGACATCTTGGAGGGTCCAAGAGCAGAAATAAAGCATATAAAGTCCAGCCATAATTAAAGTTCACCTTTTGTTTACTTCATACTATCACTCGACAGGGGCAATGAGAACCAATTTAAAATAAAATCATGTGTAAAAGTAGCATTTGGTAAAGACTTACTAACTAGTTAAAGTGTCTTCAGAAGCCTTTTACCAAATGTTTTTTCCCCAAAGATTTTTGTTTGTGTTCGGATCTACTTTAAACTCATGACAACCATATCTATCCAACAAAGCGATAAAACCTCCAGATGCTAGTTAAATTGAAAAGACATTGTCATTTTTAATGAATTCCAGGACTCCAGAACTTTGTGTGGTAAGTTTAGCCCATATCTCTGACATTAGTACAGGAACGTCACGCTGCTCAATACATTTCAGTGGGGAGTCAGACAGTGAGATCACAGTGTTGGGAAGCTTGTGCAGGGCATTGCATCTCGGACAGCAACTTCTGGATTTTCGTGTTTAATGGTCACTAGAAGTTACTGTCCAACTTGCGCATAAATAACAGTGAGCACCGTTAGCCTCAAAGCACAATCCGGCTCAGACCTTATGTTACCATGTGGCTTGCTTTGCAATTTGTGGAGACAGGAAATGTCAAACAACCTTCAGACAGAAGAAATCTTGCCATAATTTACTCCATTCAGAACGAGCCAGTTCTTGAAGTTTAGTGGATTGGTCATCACAGTAAGACATTGTAGCAGCTACAAAGAAAAGGAAGACTGTGGAGGAAAGCAGTCATTCCTTTGATGATGCAATGCTTCTACAGAAAGATCAGATAAATGTATAACATTCTTCTCACAAGCAAGGTTGAGGAGTATGTCAGTGATTGTTATTGCAGGAAAGAGTTCTGTGAAGCACAGGAGTCAACCAAGTCACTATGCAAGTTACAGATGCATTTCTTTTGATATCCCAGCCCAGCTGCAATGCTTCATCTTGATTTTATACCTTTTCATTATGTTGACATCCAATTATCCAATCAGTTCAAACCATTGTTTTGCAAGTCACCTCCTGATGGTATGTGACTTAAAGCCTGGCTCAGATATAAAATTAAAACCCGACCTGACCACAGCCAACCTGAACCCAACCTGAGTCCTTTCCTTTTGTTTTCGCGCCCGAACGACACAAATTTCCTTAATCTGTTTGGGCAGCAGGCTATTCCTGCTGCTGGAGTTGTGGGGAATCATGGATAAGCCTGATCCATGACTTCCCGGAAGCAGTGTCCAGGAGGTCGGGTCTAGTCGGGTTCGGGTCGGGTAGCCAGGCTTTAATGTGACTACTTGGAAACAATAATCATTACTCATAGTAACCAACTGATGACTAATTTTAATTCCAGGAAATGCTCAGGCAGTGGTCATGTTGTGTGGAAAAGGTACTGTGAAACATTGCTCCAATGTGTTCCTCCTCGCCAATTTTATTTTATCTTATTTTTATTGAATTAGGTCTGAGCTTTATTCGTAAAATAACAAACAGATGTGAAGTTGTATTACTTAAATGCATGGAATAGATGACAACACAAAGAGAGATTGTTGGGGCTAAATGTGATATCTCCCGAAAATGGGCACGATTTTAACCCATGCCAGCTGATTGCAAAACAGGCTGCCTGCTCATTTCTGTGACTTCAGCCAGCGCTAACTGTGCTGTTGACTGGCTAGACACATCAGCAGGGTGCGAATGTCATGAGTGGATAGCTCCATTTAAAGCTAGCCTGCATTGCTTAAAGTTACCCCTTTTAAAGGGATGGCGCATTGTGGCTGGAGCAGATGCTGGCAGGCATGCAGGAAGTGACTCTGACCTACGAAACATTGAAAAATGGCACAACATGGAAGAGCAGGCTCCAGGGATTTCAGACACTGTATTGCAGGCCTTGGTAGTGGAGGAGGAAAGGAGAAGAGATGTCCTGCATCTGTAGGGGGTCAAGACACCTTCCAGACAAGAGCTCAAAAGGCAGTGGGAACAGATAGACATGTAGGTCAATGTCAGCAATCAAACCCCAAGGACCTGAGTGCAGTGCCAGAAGAAGTTTAAAGATCTCACACAAATAGCCAAGGTCAGTGCCAGATCCTACCAACTACAATACCAGCCCTGCAGCCACTGCTCAATTCAGCACATGCCTATCACTCAGCTATCAATACTCTCGACCGAGCACAAGGGAAGATGTTTGTAGTTGTTGGAGGCCAGTCATCTCAGCCCCAGGGCATCGCTGCAGGCATTCTTCAGGGTAGTGTCCGAGGACCAACCATCTTCAGCTGCTTCATTAATGATCTTCTTTCCATCATAAGAGTGAGGATGTTCGCTGATGATTGCACAGTGTTCAATACAATTCGCAGATCCTCAGATACTGAAGCAGTCCATTTCCACATGCAGCAACACCCGTACTATATTCAGGCTTGAGCTGATAAGTGGCAAGTAACATTCGCACTACACAGTGCCAAGCGATGACCATCAACAAGAGAGAATATAACCATTTCCCCTTGTCGTTCAACAGCATTACCCTCACTGAATCACCATCAACATCCTGGAGGTTGCCATTGACCAGGAACTTAACAGGACCAGCCATATAAATACTGTGGCTACGAGAACAGGTCAGAGGCTGGGAATTCTGTGGTGAGTAATTCACGTCCTGACTCCCCAATACCTGTCCACCATCTACAAGGCACAAGTCAGGAGTGTAATGGAATATTCTCCACTTGCCTGGATGGGTGCAGCTTCAACAACATTCCAGAAGCTCAATACCATCCAGGAAAAAGCAGCCCACTAGATTGACATCCCATCCACGACCTTCAACATTCACTCCCTCCATCACTGATGTACAGTGGCAGCAGTGTGGACCATCTAACAAGATGCACTGCAGCACACACCAAGGCTCCTTTGAAAGCCCCTTCCAAACCTACGACCTCTACCACCTAGAAGGACAAGGGCAGCAGTTCTCCCAGTCAACAGTAATAACTGCCTGATGATGGGACTTGGTGCGTGGTTCAGTCAGACAGGTTTCTTTTCCAAACCAGGAGCCCTGTCGCATTGATTCTCTTGCAGGGCTGCTGCAGGTGACTGAAATTTGTCCTTTGAGGTAGGAGAAACAAGAAATTTTTGTTTTACAGTGTCTACTTGACATTGAACATGCACCCGCTTCCCTTCCCAAGACTATTGTTGCTGTTTTCACAACTGAAAGTCAAAAAGAAGTGTTCGAGAATCATGAACTCATTCTTTCTGCGGCACATCTTCGCTCAGCCATAAATGAAAGGGATGCACAGATTGGAACAAATTGGCTTTGAGCTGCTTCTTCCAACTGTTTCAAGCTGTCACTGATTAAAAGTTTAATTTTTCTCTACTATCCGATGGCATGACAGCATTAGAAAGAAAAGGTAATATCAGTGAAGATGGTGGTCGCGTAAGGCTGGGAAAGGAATTCACCGCAGAGAGAGGGTGAACGGCTGGCAATCCGGGAAAGGACTGCTGACGAAGACCCTGCCAGTTGTGGCCAAGCTTGCAAGGTCACTTGGCTATGTTCGGGGAGCCCGTCCACGGCGACGATCAGGAGGTAGAGCGGCCACATGGTCCCGGCAGCGGCTCCCGCTCCTCTTCATATTACTACCAGCATGACCTGAACAACTGTGCATCATCGAGGTGACTAAATCTGAGGAGCTGGCTATGATTCATCCAAGTATCAGGAATAAAATAAAGGGGGAAATTGCAGGAATTCTGGAACACATCTTCCAGAAATCACTGAATACTGGAGATGTGTCTGCTTCCACACAAACTTTCCCCACAACTCTGGCTCGGCTCCCGGATCCTGATCCCGATCCCAGTGGTAGTACACCATTGTAAAAGGGACAATGGTGGGAGCTGATGCAATGTTTTATGACCTGCACCCCCTTCCCCCCCCCCACCCCCGCTCCCAGCTCCTCCCGTGCACCATCTTCCCCTCGCACCCCCTCCCCCTGCACCCCTCTCCCCTACCCCCTGCAGCCCCCCTCTCAGCTCCCCCCGCACCCCCTTCCCTTTCCTCCACCCCTCCCTACCGCACTCCTCCTCCTCACAACCCCCCTCCCCCGCACCCCCTTACCCCCCTTCCCTCCACCTCCTCCCACCGGCATCCACCTACCCCTGTGTAGGGGCCCCAACAACCCCACTGCCTTGCGGGCGTCTCGGGAGAGATCAAGGCTAAGGGAGTAAACCCTAACAGAAAATCCGGAGCGGAACCCAGAAGGCGGTCATGTGTCAACTTTGGCATGTTTCCGGCAGTTCCTGCAGCCATATCGGTGCCAAACGTCGTGCTCTGCACTCCCTTGGACCCCCACCAGGAAGGCCGAGAGGCGAGTTTTGATGCTTGGGCAACTCACAACCTCCATACATCCGCCCAGGCATACGCCATGGAGAGGTCACTCCATAGTCGCCTCACAGCGACCAAATCAACACGGAAGGCAGCAGTTACGGGTTATACGTCCACGGGTGTCACGGGTTGCCTTTGTCGGTGGGAGAGGTCATCGCATCTCACTGGACAGCTACCGCTTGCCTCAAACTGGGCAGCCCCCGGTCAGTAAGGTTCTGTCCCGCCACAGTCCACCTGCTTCAATGGGTGCTTGGAGCTGAGGGTCATTGCCCGACAAGTGGACTGTAACACCGCACCAAACAGCACGACCAAATAAGGAAAGAAGGTACCAGCCCTTGGTTTTGCAAGCTGGAACGTCAGAACTATGTGTCCTGGCCTGTCGGATGACTTGACACAAATCAACGATTGTCGGAAGACCGCCATCATCAACAACGAGCTCAGTAGACTCAATGTGGACATTGCAGCACTTCAGGAGACACGCCTCCCCGCGAGTGGATCTCTAAGAGAGCACGACTACACCTTCTTCTGGCAGGGTAGGGATCCTGAAGAACCAAGACAGCATGGAAAGGGCTTCGGCATCAGAAACTCTTTGCTCAGCACGATAGAGCCTCCCTCAAATGACTCGGAACGCATACTGTCCATCCGACTGTTTACCGCCTCTGGTCCAGTACACCTACTTAGCATCTATGCTCCAACACTCTGCTCCCCACCTGAAGCTAAAGACCAGTTCTATGAGGAACTCCATAACATCATTAGTACCATCCCCAACACCGAACACCTATTCCTGCTGGGGGACTTTAATGCCCAGGGTTGGGGCCGACCATGACTCATGGGCCGACCATGACTCATGGCCCTCCTGCCTTGGGCGCTATGGCGTTGGAAGGATGAATGAGAATGGACAGAGACTGCTTGAGTTGTGTACCTATCATAACCTCTGCATTACCAACTCGTTCTTTCATACTAAACCCTGTCACCAGGTTTCTTGGAGGCACCCAAGATCACGTCGTTGGCACCAGCTGGACCTCATCGTTACAAGGCGAGCCTCTTTAACCAGTGTTCAAATCACACGCAGCTTCCACAGTGCAGACTGCGACACCAACCACTCCTTGGTGTGCAGCAAGGTTAACCTCAAACCAAAGAAGCTGCATCACTCCAAGCAGAAGGGCCGCCCACGCATCAACACCTTCAGAATTTCTCATCCACAGCTGTTACGCAAGTTTCTAAATTCACTTGAAAAAGCCCTCCAAAATACTCTCACAGGGGATGCAGGGACCAAGTGGGCCCACATCAGAGACGCCATCTTTGACTCAGCAATGACCACCTATGGCAATTGTGTGAAGCGGAATGCAGACTGGTTTCATTCTCAGATTGAAGAGCTGGAACCTGTCATAGCCGCTAAGCGCATTGCACTGCTGAACTACAAGAAAGCCCCCAGCGAGTTAACATCCGTGGCACTTAAAGCAGCCAGAAGCACTGCACAAAGAACAGCCAGGCGCTGCGCAAATGACTACTGACAACACCTATGCAGTCATATCCAGCTGGCCTCTGACACAGGAAATATCAGAGGGATGTATGATGGCATTAAAAGAGCTTTTGGGCCAACCGTCAACAAAATTGCCCCCCTCAAATCTAAATCAGGGGACACAATCACTGACCAACGCAAACAAATGGACCGCTGGGTGGAACACTACCTAGAACTGTACTCCAGGGAAAATGTTGTCACTGAGACCGCCCTCAATGCAACCATGTCTCTGCCAGTCATGGATAAGCTGGTCGAACAGCCAACAAAATCGGAACTCAGTGATGCCATTGATTCTCCAGCCAGCAGAAAAGCCCCTGGGAAGGACAGCATTACCCCTGAAACCATCAAGAGTGCCAAGCCTGCTATACTTTCAGCTCTGCACGAGCTGCTTTGCCTGTGCTGGGATGAAGGAGCAGTACCACAGGACATGCGCGATGTCAATATCATCACCCTCTTTAATAACAAGGGTGACCGCGGTGACTGCAACAACTACCATGGAATCTCCCTGCTCAGCATAGTGGGGAAGGTCTTCGCTCGTGTCGCTTTAAACAGGCTCCAGAAGCTGGCTGAGCGTGTCTATCCTGAGGCACAGTGTGGCTTTCGAGCAGAGAGATCCATCATTGACATGCTGTTCTCCCTTCGCCAGCTACAGAAGAAATGCTACAAACAACAGATGCCCCTCTACGTTGCTTTCATTAATCTCACCAAAGCCTTTGACCTCGTCAGCAGACGTGGTCTCTTCAGACTACTAGAAAAGATCGGATGTCCACCAAAGCTACCAAGTATCATCACCTCATTCCATGACAATATGAAAGGCACAATTCAGCATAGCGGCGCCTCATCAGACCCCTTTCCAATCCTGAGTGGCGTGAAACAGGGCTGTGTTCTCGCACCCACACTTTTTGGGATTTTCTTCTCCCTGCTGCTCTCACATGCATTCAAGTCCTCAGAAGAAGGAATTTTCCTCCACTCAATATCAGGTGGCTGGTTGTTCAACCTTGCCCGTCTAAAAGCGAAGACCAAAGTACGGAAAGTCCCTCATCAGGGAACTCCTCTTTGCTGACGATGCTGCATTAACATCCCACACAGAAGAGTGTCTGCAGAGACTCGTCGACAGGTTTGCGGCTGCCTGCAATGAATTTGGCCTAACCATCAGCCTCAAGAAAACGAACATTATGGGACAGGACGTCAGAAATGCCCCATCCATCAATATCCGCGATCACACTCTCGAAGTGGTTCAAGAGTTCACTTACCTAGGCTCAACTATCACCAGTAACCAGTCTCTCGATGCAGAAATCAACAAGCGCATGGGAAAGGCTTCCTCTGCTATGTCCAGACTGGCCAAGAGAGTGTGGGAAAATGGCGCACTGACACAGAACACAGAAGTCTAAGTGTATCAAGCCTGTGTCCTCAGTACCTTGCTCTATGGCAGCGAGGCCTGGACAACGTACGTCAGCCAAGAGCGACGTCTCAATTCATTCCACCATTGCTGCCTCCGGAGAATCCTTGGCAACAGGTGGCAGGACCGTATCTCCAACACAGAAGTCCTCAAGGCGGCCAACATCCCCAGCATATACACCCTACTGAGCCAGAGGCGCCTGAGATGGCTTGCCCATGTGAGCCGCATGGAAGATGGCAGGATCCCCAAAGACACATTGTACAGCGAGCTCGTCACTGGTACCAGACCCACCGACCGTCCATGGCTCCGCTTTAAAGACGTCTGCAAACGCGACATGAAATCCTGTGACATTGATCACAAGTCATGGGAGTCAGTTGCCAGCGATCGCCGGAGCTGGCGGGCAACCATAAAGGCGGGGCTAAACTGTGGCGAATCAAAGAGACTTAGCAGTTGGCAGGAAAAAAGACAGAAGCGCAAGGAGAGAGCTAACTGTGTAACAGCCCCGACAACCAATTTTATCTGCAGCACCTGTGGAAGAATCTGTCACTCTAGAATTGGCCTTTATAGCCACTCCAGGCGCTGCTCCACAAACCACTGACCACCTCCAGGCGCTTACCCATTGTCTCTCGAGACAAGGAGGCCAAAGACAATATCAGTATATGAAAGTGGGGCAGTTTTCAGAAGCGAGGGTTCATACTTCTAAACGTATACTGCAAAATCAATATTTTGTCAGTTGAGAAGGATGTTGGATGATTCTTCCTTCCAATTAGAAACAAAAGTCTTATGATACTGAATGCTTGTTAAGAGGGAGTTCACTGAAATCTAAAAGTGGATGGCATAAATGAAAAGAAAAATGTGTTCTTACAAATGTGCACATTTGCACAAGACTTTTGTTACACCTGCTCCAGTGCAAATATACCCTGGGACCCGATGCAACAAAACAGAGCGGAAAATTTGGGCCAGCCTGGTCCAGGAATTGTACGTACCAGCTGTGCATTGTGTCATCTGTTCCAGGGAATTCTGCTCAGAGAAGTAAATGATTTCTCTTGCACTTAACCTTTTTAAAAATTCCCTTTGCTGCACAATAAAATCTTCAAATCAAATAAGCTGGGGGGGAATTGTAACCTGGAATTTAGAGAGCTGGGTTGCTCCACTCTCCAAGAACTATGCTTTTTGTTGTTGCTCCTTTTGATTAAGTTTTAAGGTTCAAAGAGCTCTTACTGGAGTGAACCCTTTTATGCCCTCACTGCAGTCACACACACACACACACGCCTCTCTCCAGCAAATAGCAAAACATTGAACTATATTCCTTAGCATTGAATTTGGTTGTCAAAGCAGGATAGTTAGCTCAACAGTTGTATGCTGCCTTGTTTTCGATCACTTGGTTGTTTTGGTCACGTTAAGGCACACTGCAACGCATAAAACACAATACCACAACTTATTCAGTGCTGTCAACGTGCAACTGATTAATTAATACGATGAAAGTAAGCTGAGCTTTGTGGGAGGCCTGTTTTGATTTACAACAGACCAATCAGTTCTGGCTGTAACAATGTTCTATTGGTAAGAAATCTTATTTTTGTTTTCGTTGCTGCCCAGAGCACAAAGGCAAGAGTGTTTTGACAATGTGTCATGCTACTTTTACTTTTACTGTGTGGTGAGAGATTATTCTTCACATGAGGATCAGTATTTAACTGGTTGAAACATGCACAGTTTGACTTTGGTTCTGTTACAGTGAAATGAAACATTGGACTGATTTAAAACTTTGCCTGGAGCTAACCCATTATCTGAATGGTCTGAGAACATTACAAGTGAGAAAAGTAATGATTTGGACTTTGGGCTGCGGATAAAATGTGAAGTTTGGTTAATTCCATCAATGCCATTTGCACAAAATGAGAGAGTTTATTATTGATTTTTAAATCATCTTCCTGGAAGGTGATAGCTATTTTCTATTGGCATGGCAGTCCAATAAACCAACTCCACCCATCCGATTACTGAGGCAGCTCCCTCTGAGCGTATATGGACACCAATTTCAAAAGGCATTTGGTTAAAATAATTGAGTGTTTGTAAAAATAAGTAATAGAACAAGCGAGGAAAAAACAAAGCTGAATCAAAATGAGTTTAAATTAACTGAATCTTTAATTGGAAGAAAGCTTTAATCCCCTCTTAATCTTTCTTGTGGTCTTCCAACACCGAGATCACAGGCAGCAAGTAAAATGAGACAGTGGATGAAAAGGTAAAAACTGATGGCAAAAATCTGCTGAAAAAGATGAGTTTTTTTTCCCTTTTGGTAATATTTCAGTTCATATTTACAAAAATCACCATTTTCATCTCTTTTAAATTAGAGAGTTGGAGGGGGAAGGGAAGCAGACAGCAGCATGTGGGACAGTTAGCTCTCTGTTTGGAAAGGGGCTGTGGAGGATGGAGATGTGAGTCAGTATGATGGCTGAAAGCAAACTCTGGTCTGGTCGAATAAATTGTTCTTTCTCTGTGTTGAAATACCATCTGTATCGTAGTGAGTGGATGACAGCTGGCAAAGAAAACCAGAGAACAATATTTAAACACCTGAATCACAATGATGATTATTCTGTCGGCTGCATTGCCATTGCAAGACTGAATTGTGTTCCACTTACTTCATGTGCTGATGCTCTCTTTGTTCTTCCTTTCCCTCCTTGCTGATGTACAATTCCACAAGTGCCTTCAAATACTTAGTCTGAGTGCCATTCTTCACACGAGGTGCCTCGTATTGGTGAAATATTTGACCATGGTGGCACAGCCATCACAACTAAGCCTGGACCTGCCTTGACTCGACAGCTAAGGGTTGTTGAATGGTAATTAGTAGCAGGAATCCTGGGTGATTTTACACTTCCTACACTTGAAAGCAGTTGTAGCTCTTCACCCTACCCCAGCCAAGCTCAGCTAGTCCAGCATGAATTTGTGATCACACGTTGGACTCTCTCAGTCTGTATAGCTGTTGCATCTGGAGAGCCAGATATGTTTAAAGTTAGCATTTCATGAGAAATAATTCAGAGAAATTTTTTACACCAATTTCATTTATGTAAACAACAGCCAGATGTACATTCATACAAAAAGTTCAGAAGGATGAATCGATTCTTTGTGTTTGCTGGAATCAATGCATATATTCAAGCAGCCGATGGACATTTGACATTTTAAATGAACAATATAGAAACGATCCAAGTGTCTATCTTGTGAAGATAATAAAAGGTGCAATATTGATGATCTGTTTCTCTCTGTCACAAGCACCAACAGTATTATGTGTGTTCAGTGCAGATGAATGGAGTCCACTTATCAGGGGCACGAAGCCTCAACTACATCAGCTCATGTGGCACAGACTGGGAATTGAGCCTGAGGCCTTCTGGCCTAAATGTTTCAGTGTACAGGCTGTGCCCTTGCTCATTAGATGGTCAGTGGAGATGAAATGTTGTCACTATAAAATAGCAGAGAAAATATTCCTCTCTGAAGGAATTACAGGATTTGAAGAAAATTAGTATGTGGAGATCTGAGCAGACTTCTGATTGAATACCAATTTAAAAATAAACACAATCTTTTCTGAACAAGATCCTACATACACAGTTAATTTCTGAATATTATAAATGGAAAGATATCCAGTGAAAAAGGTGTCTTTTAGTTGCCTCATTTTGCTACTTGAGATCGCTGGTCAGAGATAACGTTGGAATATGCTTTTTATTTACTTCAGTGACGACAGCAATGAGCAATGTGCCTGTTGGCTGTTATCTTCCATTCAGGATATTACATTAGAGATTTTAAAAAATTGTTCAGGAAGGAGTATCTGTGACAGGTTTGTCTAGCATTCATGACCAACATGGTAATGTCGACATGTGTCGTGCATTTTGTCCCAGAAGTGGAGTTGACTCATATTCACTCACTGAAACAATAACATCCATTTATGCCACAGGAGCAGGATTAATGCCACTTTAATTGTAAAGTACTTCTGAAAATTACCTTCACTTGAATTTTTTTGAACAAAACCAATCTAATCCTCCAATTCTCTTGAATTACTGAGATTACATGAATGCAACATTTGCATCTGTTTAGCTTTGAAGTTGTCAGTTAGCATTACCTAAGATCACATGTTCTGTCCTAACATCAGAGTGCTGACTGACTGTGCCATAGGCAGACAAAAACTTTGCTACATTGCTCTATCATAGTAATTAAAGAGAAATGGAAAATAATTAATTTTTCCTTTCAAGTTAGGATTACTTCTGCAGTAACTTTAGAATTCAATGTTTTTAAAAAATGCATTTCAGCAATACACTTTCCTGATTAATATCAAGGATGGTGCTGGAATGTGGCTCCTTGATTGTAATTTTCCACAGGGCAAGTTTATCATCTCAATTTTGCTCTCAGAAGAGAGACGGCATATTATCGTGGCTCTTCTGCCTCAAAGCAGCGATTAGCTAAAGCTTACACTGTCATCCACAATTTTTATCTAAGTGGGTGTAAGTAACAATTCAGCCTTGATATTACATATTACACTCTGAGAATATTAGCCCATAAATGCTTAACTCATTTGCAGGAAATTCCTTGTCTGCTGCTTTAATGGGGATATTATGATTCGGGCTGTCTCTTCATTCGCAAACATCAAACACACACCCACACCTCATCATCCAAAACCCATAAATTTATGCATGGAGTGAATAGATTAGTATGTCATGGGATTAACTATTACTCTTTTACTTCAAAGTTCTGCCTGGGTATTTATACAGTACCTTTCATGTCCTCAGGACATCCATAAGTACTTTACAGCCAATTAAAGCACTTCTTAAGTGCAGTCACTGTTGAAATGTATGAAATGCAGCAGAACATCGACGCACAGCAAGGACAATCTGTTTTAGGTAGGAATCTTTTATACCTACCTGAGAGGGCAAGAGGCTTGGTGTAATGTCTCATTCAAAAGACAGCGCTGCAACATATTACAGGACAATATAGATGGGTTGGTAAAATGGATGGAGCAGTGGCAAATGGAATTTAATCCTGAGAAGTGTAAGATGATGCATTTTGGGAGGACTAACAAGGCAAGGGAATATACAATGGGTGGTAGAACCCTCGGAAGTACAGAGGGTCAGAGGGATCTTGGTGTACTTGTCCATAGATCACTGAAGGCAGCAGCACAGGTAGATAAGGTGGTTAGGAAGGCATATGGGATACTTGCCTTTATCAACCGAGGTATAGAATATAAGAGCAGGGAGGTTATGATGGAGCTGCAGAAAACACTAGTTAGACCACAGCTGGAGAACTGTGTACAGTTCTGGGCACCACATTATAGGAAGGATGTGATTGTCCTGGACGGGGTGCAGAGGAGATTCACCAGGATGTTGCCTGGGCTGGAGCATTTCAGCTATGAAGAGAGACTAAAAAGGCTAGGGTTGTTTTCCTTAAGAGCAGAGAAGGCTGAGGGGGGACATGATTGAGGTGTACAAAATTATGAGGAGCATCGATAGGTTAGACAAGAAAAAACGTTTTCCCTTAGTGGAGGGGTCAATAACCGGGGGCATAGATTTAGGGTAAGGGACAGGAGGTTTAGAGGGTATTTGAGGAAACGTTTTTCACCCAGAGGGTGGTTGGAATCTGGAACACACTCCCTGAAGGGGTGGTAGAGGCAGGAACCCACACAACATTTAAGAAGTATTTAGATGAGCATTTGAAATGCCAGAGCATACAAGGCTACGGGCCAAGTGCTGGAAAATGGGATTAGAATAGATAGGTGCTTGATGGCCAGCACAGACACGATGGGCCGAACAGCCTGTTTCTGTGCTGTATAACTCCATGACTCTAACAGTGCAGCACTCTCTCAGTACTGCCCTGGAGATCTTTGTGCCTGAGTCTCAGCAGGACTTGGAACCACAACCTTCTGACTCAGAACAGAGAGTCATGGCTGACACAGACCATGCCTAGATCCTTCCTCTACCCGAGCTTTAAAAAACATCTCGCATGACTTTTATTACATTCAGAATAGGATTAACTGAGGCACTTATTTGATGTTTTACTAAATACCACTGTATTGTTTCTGTGCTTTGGCAATGGTGCTTTTGCAATGTAATGTAGCCAATTAGTATAAATAAATTGGAGTCATCGAGAGATACAGCACCAAAACAGGCCCATTGAGTGTGCCCTGACCATCAACCACCCATTTATACTAATCCTGCATTAATCCCATTTTCCCTCACACATCCCCACCTTCCCCTACCACCTACCTTCACTCGGGGCAATTTTTTAAAAAACAATGGCCAATTTACCTATCAACCCACAAGTCTTTGGCATGTGGGAGGAAACTGGAGCACCTGGAGGAAACCCATACGGTTACAGGGAGAACTTGCAAACGCCGCACAGGCAGTACCCAGAACCGAACCCCTGCCGCTGGAACTGTGAGGCTGTGGCGCTAACCACTGCACCACTGTCCTACCCAGAATTGACATTCCATTTCACTTTATTTGCTTCCAACACTTGTTGGAGATTCTACTCAAATAAAAGGTGTCCATATGCTTGCATTTAGCGCATTTAAATTCAGATGCAATGCAGATTAAATCCTCTATGCAAGTTCAATGGCTACTGTTTTCATTGCCAACTAAAATTATCTGGAGTGTTCGAATTGTGCGCTGATGCAAGATGCAAAACCAGACACATGCACAACTGAGATGTTTGTTTTTGAGAATAAATGCATGCGACACCACAATGCACAATTCCGATCGGCAAGAAGTAAAATTAAAACTTTTAAAAAAAGTACCTATGGGCAGCAGAATTGTTAACTGCACAACTGTGTTTGTACATTTATAAGCCTGTGCTTTGTTTTTGCTCTCAAATCTGTTTTACATCTTGAAAACTATTTCAGCGTTAACTAAGGAAAATAGTGCATTATGCAGATGGAAAATCAAAATGTAATTTAAAACTTGTTTACAAGGCACAAAACTCTAATCACCTGTCACCTTGTTAAACCATCCCTTTCTGGAAGGGAATCATTCAGGATATATTATTATCCCTGGTGTGAACAGAGAGCAACTTGCTGCAAATTACTTTCCATCCTATTTTATTTATTAAGAAATGCAGAAAGAATGCTGCTGTTTATCTGCTGCCTGAGAATTTGGCAAGACTCCAAAACCATTGCAACATTGAGCAAATATTGCTTCACTCCTCGTGCACACTATTCCTTCTCTTTATTGTAGTGTGTATAAAGCATGACATGAATCGTTGGACACTATCACAGGAAACTCCAGAAACTTGCATACTGCCACTGGTAAGGTCCTTCTCAAAATGTAACACTTTTTTTTTGTCTTTGCTTTAACTTCCAAAGTAGAACGTGTGTTGCAATAAGATATCTTGAGTAACTGCTGCTTATTTATTCCTCAGCTGTACTTCATATAACTCGGAGTTAAGGTAAAGTGGCAGGATGGTGGTGCTATAACAGTGTTTTGGGTAAGAGTTCCTTTCCATAATCTGCTACATGGCTGACTTCCTAATCTTAGCATCAATGCTTAGGGAAACAGAGTGGGCAATCAGATATCTCTTTAACAAAAAGAATGCTCATTAGAACAGCTGTCTCTGGACTGCTCTTGTACAACTCTTGATAACCCAGGGTGGAGGCTACTTGCCCATCTCAAGAAGCTGCTCTGGGACAGAGCAAATAACTCGACAATAGAGGGCTGCATATGTGCCTTTAAAAGTAGGGTGGGATCAGGGTGCAGTGGATGCCTCCAAATAAAGGTTCCATAGAGTGGTGAGATGCATTTATTGGTATGTGTATAAGTTCCTGACGTTGTCAAGGAAGCAGTGACTGGTAAAGGCCAAGCAATTTTCAACAGAGGAGGAGAAGTCAAAGGTTGGTTCGTGTGTGAGTGCTTGCCTAGGTCCCACTAATTTAGTCAAGAGTACCATTGACAAAGGCTTCAGAAAAGTTTGCCTGCCTATGCCACACACCAGCCCATGTGCTTCCCCCCACCCCCACCACACCATTGCCCCACCCCCCACCCCCAACCTCACTAGTGTTGTCTAGCGAAACTAAAACAGAGGAGTGAAGGGTGGCTGGGAAAATAAGAGTCTGTGCATTAAGATTATAAAATAGCTCATGAATATATGCATTTGTTGCTGTGAAGTAAATTCACATCATTTGATGAGCAAACTTGATTTCACTTCTTTAAAACTTTTTGAAACTTCAATTATAAACTCTTTTTGTTGAGAGTACTGATGGAAATGATGAGTACAAAGGGACTGATAATTTTTAGCAGGTCAATGAGTGTTGTAGCACCCGGCTTTGGGATTTTATAGAATACTCAATGGGGACGGAAAACGGTGAATGAAACGAGAACAAGCTTGCATTTACATGGCAATTTCCACATCCTCGGCAGATCCCAAAGCACATTGGGAAGTTTAGACACTGTTATTGAGTAGGTAAATATGGCAATCAATTTTTCACACCAAGGTCCCAAAAACAGCAAGTGAGGCAAATGACCAATTTTTGATTGCATTGAATGAATGATTGAAGGAAATTGAAAAGGACATCAGAAGAATTCCCTGCTCCTCTTGAGATAGTGCCATGGATATTTTATGTCCATCTGATCAGGCAGATGGGGACTTGTCTCATTATCAAAAAGGAGGAGGTGTTGGGTGTCTTGCAAAGCATTAAGGTAGATAAGTCCCCAGGGCCTGATGGGATCTACCCCAGAATACTGAGGGAGGCAAGGGAAGAAATTGCTGGGGCCTTGACAGAAATCTTTGCATCCTCATTGGCTACAGGTGAGGTCCCAGAGGACTGGAGAATAGCCAATGTTGTTCCTTTGTTTAAGAAGGGTAGCAAGGATAATCCAGGAAATTATAGGCCGGTGAGCTTTACGTCAGTGGTGGGGAAATTATTAGAGAGGATTATCCGTACAGGATTTACTCCCATTTGGAAACAAATGGACTTATTAGCGAGAGGCAGCATGGTTTTGTGAAGGGGAGGTCGTACCTCACTAATTTGATTGAGTTTTTTGAGGAAGTGACGAAAATGATTGATGAAGGAAGGGCAGTGGATGTTGTCTGTATGGACTTCAGTAAAGCCTTTGTTTGACAAAGTCCCTCATGGCAGACTGGTACAAAAGGTGAAGTCACACGGGATCAGATGTCAGCTGGCAAGATGGATGCAGAACTGGCTCGGTCATAGAAGACAGAGGGTAGCAGTGGAAGGGTGCTTTTCTGAATGGAGGGATGTGACTAGTGGTGTTCCGCAGGGATCAGTGCTGGGACCTTTGCTGTTTGTAGTGTATATATAAATGATTTGGAGGAAAATATAGCTGGTCTGATTAGTAAGTTTGAGGACGACACAATGGTTGGTGGAGTTGCGGATAATGATGAGGATTGTCAGAGGATACAGCAGGATATAGATCGGTTGGAGACTTGGGCGGAGAAATGGCAGATGGAGTTTAATTCGGACAAATGTGAGGTAATGCATTTTGGAAGGTCTAATGCAGGTGGGGAGTATACAGTAAATGGCAGAACCCTTAGGAGTATTGACAGGCAGAGAGATCTGGGCGTACAGGTCCACAGGTCACTGAAAGTGGCAAGGCAGGTGGATAAGGTAGTCAAGAAGGCATACGGCATGCTTGCCTTCATCGGTCGGGGCATAGAGTATAAAAATAGGCAAGTCATGCTGCAGCTGTACAGAACTTTAATTAGGCCACACTTAGAATATTGCGTGCAATTCTGGTCGCCAAACTACCAGAAGGAAGTGGAGGCTTTGGAGAGGGTACAGAAGAGGTTTACCAGAATGTTGCCTGGTCTGGAGGGCATTAGCTATGAGGAGAGGTTGGATAAACTCGGATTGTTTTCACTGGAACGACGGAGGTGGAGGGGCAACATGATTGAGGTTTACAAAGTTATAAGCGGCATGGACAGAGTGGATAGTCAGAGGCTTTTTCCCAGGGTGGAAGAGTCAGTTACTAGGGGACATAGGTTTAAGGTGAGAGGGGCAAAGTTTAGAGGGGATGTGCGAGGCAAGTTCTTTACACAGAGGGTGGTGAGTGCCTGGAACTTGTTGCCGGGGTAGGTGGTGGAAGCAGGTACCATCGAGATGTTTAAGAGGCATCTTGACAAATACATGAATAGGAAGGGAATAGAGGGATATGGACCCCGGAAGTGCAGAAGGTTTTAGTTTAGGCAGGCATCAAGATCGGCGCAGGCTTGGAGGGCCGAATGGCCTGCTGTACTGTTCTTTGTTCTTTGTTTCAACATCATGTCTGAAAAAAACAATGCACTACTCCTTTAGCACAGCACACCACAGCACTGAACTATCCTGGCAAGGGTCCAGTACCCATGACCTCTTGAGTTAGAAGTGAGTGTTACTTCTTAGTAAACACATGTTTTGGCTATTCTTAATTTGTGTTTTTCATTGATGCCCAAATAAATATTTGAAGCTAACAAAATTCCAAGAAACATCAAGCACAAAAAATGTAAAAGAGTGTTCCAGGCTCCTAATGGAAATGCACAGTATTCATGTTCTGCTGTTCACATAAAGATCTAAATATGTTCTGTGTGGTCCATGTAATAAAACCCCACTCATGAAGCACTCTGGCAAACGTTCCTGGGCCACCCACCACACAAGTATTTCTAGAATAGAATTCTGCAACAGTGTTCAAATCTAAACAACTTTCATACTTTAAGAACAATCCCATTTATTAGAGCAAATTGTCAGGCAAGGAGCCAAAAGCCCAAAATGAATTTATGGGTATCCAAGACATTTGGGGAGCTCATCTGAAAAAGGTTTAACCTCCTGTCTTAACTATATTAGAGCTTGCACTCACACCAGACGAGGAAAGGAGGGGTCAAATAAAATCATGTTGAGTAACAAGAGGGTTCGAGAGCATTAATATACTGTGGAGTTCAGATAACCTTACACTGTAAAAGCAAAACATTCAACAGTCATCCAGATCTCATATTTTAAGACATGTACAAGTTAGTTGTATTTGAATTTAATGTCTTTAATCAAAGAGTGGTGAAAATATAGAACTTGCTACTGTGTGGAGTGATTGAGGCAAATAGCTGCATTTAAGGGGAAACTAGATAAACTCATGGGGGAGAAAGGAATAGTAGAATATGCTGATGGGCTGAGATGAAGGAACATTCGGACAAGGCTCATGGGCAGCAAAAAAATTGGCATGGACCAAATGGCTTGTTTCTGTGCTGTAAAGGCCATGTAGCTCTTAAGCTTTCCAATTGAAATGTTGACACAGAATTAAGTCTCATCTTGTCTTACCATTAATACTAACAAGTATCTATATTTGGCTTCATGTTGCATAATGGGAAGGAAGGAAGGAAGTTCTATTTTATTTTCACACAGGACCAGATGAACAATGACCTCAAATTGTTTGACCCTAGCTGCTTAATTTTCGCACTTAAAGTAAATCAGCTAATTTACAGAGCTCGATGGAGCATTTGTGAACTTTTGTTAACTATTTTATTTTTTAATTGATAGCTCAGAATGAGAATATTTCTGAAATGCTACATTTTTGGGAGGTGGCGGTGGATCAATAGTTTGAAGTTAATCATCTCAAAGCTTCAGTGTCAACTCTTCAATCATTTAGATAAAGTTCTTCAATTTGTTACAGGAATTTGCAAGCTCAGAACTTGAAGATAAGATCATTGTAAGTAAATGTAGCTTACAACTCAGATGCTAATCTACACCACCTTCCCCACCCACCACAGCCCCCCAAACATCTCTCCCCCTCCATGGCATAGCACATAAAAAGGTCAGGGCTAGTGTAGATAGGAACATATGGACCAGGAAGGATTTATCTTTGATGATGGACATATAATTGATCTATTCAAGGGAAACACTTGGGATACTACGATTGGTATCAGTGCTCTTGGGATAAGAAGAGGAAATATCAGACAGGGTTTCTTCCATCTCCTCATTGCTCTGTAACAATGTCAGGTGATGGGATCAGGCTCATCTGTCTACACAGCTCAATACCTTGCCAACATGCGCTGTCTCTGGAACCATGTAATAGAAATATCACTTGAGCAAGTTACTGCCAGTCTTTGTGGAACCTTACCCAAACACGAGCAAATGCCTGAAAGGAAAGAAAATTGGGGGAAAGGTGGGGAAGGAGTTTGCGAAGCAAAAGATATATAACTTAGGTTGTTCTTATTATCTTGATACCCTACACCCATGCCCATCTCATTCTGATGATAAAAATGATATGCTATTTCTACAATGCACCATTTGGTGCAGTACTAAGTGCTTGCTGACAAATGTGATTAAGGAGCCATGGTGACTCTCTTCACTTATAACTCTGTGTATGGTGGTGTCACTTTGCAGAGTCAGACTCCGATACGTAGCAAAGCTTTGCTCACCAGACTCTGCGGTTCAATTCCAGCAATTGAGAGGAATCCACAACGCTTAACAGCTCCATATTGGTAGAAATGATAAGGCGGCTTGCCACATTGCTAGAATTAAAAGTAATAAAAATAATAACTGGTATTGACTCAGCTCAGCACCTTTCACATAGTAAAATATCCCAAGGTGCTTCACAGATGTGCAATCAGGTAAAAATTAAGAGCAGAGGTAATATATTACTCATAGAAAAAATTTGTAAACAACAACAGAAAATGAAACAATTTAATATCAGTAATTAGTTCTGGATTCCAGAAAGAAATAGTTGGATATATGAGATCATGACAAATTTATATTGAATATAAGTATTCATTTTAAATGATTCAGTAAACTACTTTTCCTTTGGGTTTGTCGAAGGGTCATGCGTCATTGATGATACCACAAACTCACCTGCAAGTCTCAATAGGGTGAGTTTGCCTGCTTGTAAACAAAAACTTCTGCCAAATATTTTTCACAAAGATGCACTGCTAAAGAATTCCTTTGTTTTTCCATTCATTCATTGGAGCTGCGATATAAATACAAACACTTCCTCCAGAGATGGGACAACTTGCAATGAGGTGCACAGCTGTCTTTTATTATCAAATATAGATGCCAAAGCATAAGAATCATAAGTGGTTGCAGGCAGAAGGTCAAGAGGTTTTTAGTTCCTGCCTTGCAAATGTTTGCACAAAAACTATATGTTTGCATGAGCAGTAATGATATAAAGTGTGCATTATATCAGACTTTGAGGTTGCAGTGTGTAAATAAATTCTGCGCGCCCCAATTCCTAATCCTCTCCTCCCCTCCATGTCTTCTCCATTAAGATGCTGTATAAAACCTACCTCTCTTGACCAAGCTTCTCCTTTGGCTTGCTGTCAATTCTTGTCCAATTATGTTCTTGTGAAGGGCCTTGGGATACTTCACTGCATTAAATGTGCTATGTAAATGCAAATTGTAGTTGGCTTCATGATTTTCTTGTGCACAAACGAAATTCCTTTGTTTCAGAATGGTGGTATTGTTTTGTAAATTATCTGCCTGGCCAATGGCACACAAACCAATGAGTAATCTCCAGGCATTCAGTCTGATGCACATGATTAACACAGTGAAGATGCAGAACAGATAGAAGCTGCACAGAATTCAACAACCTTTTTTGTACATATTAACTAAATATCAATGATGTCGGCGCGGGGACCACAAAACATGTAGAAACATAGAATATAGAAGCAGGAGTAGGCCATTCGTCCCTTCGAGCCTGCTCTGCCATTCATTATGATCATGCCTGATTATCCAACTAAGTAATCTGTTCCCGCTTTCTCCCCATATCCTTTGATCCCTTTCGCCCCAAGAGCTATATCTAACTCCTTCTTGATAACATACAATGTTTTGGCCTCAACTGCTTTCTGTGGTAGCGAATTCCACAGGCTCACCACTCTCTGGGTGAAGTAATTCCTCCTCATCTCAGTCCTGAAGGGTTTACCCCGTATCCTTTAGACTATGACCCCTGGTTCTGGACTCCCCCACCATCGGGAACATCCTTCCTGCATCTACCCTGTCAAGTCCTGTTAGAATTTTATAGGTTTCTATGAGATTCCCCCCTCACTCTTTTGAACTCCAGCGAATATCATCCTAAGCGACTCAATCTCTCCTCATAAGTCAGTCCCGCCATCCCAGGAATCAGTCTGGTAAACCTTCGCTGCACTCCCTGAATAGTAAGAACATTCTTCCTCAGATAAGGAGACCAAAACTGCACACAGTATTCCAGGTGTGGCCTCACCAAGGCCCTGTATAATTGCAGCAGGACATCCCTGCTCCTGTACTCGAATCCTCTCGCTTTGAAGGCCAACAAACCATTTGCCTTTTTTACCGCTTGTTGCACCTGCATGCTTAGCTTCAGCGATTGGTGTTTGAGAGCACCCAGGCCTCGCTGCATATTCCCCTCCCTCAGTTTATAGCCGATCACATAATCTGCTTTCCTGTTTTTGCTACCAAAGTGGACAACCTCACATTTATCCACATTATACTGCCATGCATTAGCCCACTCACTCAACTTGTCCAAATCACCGTGAAGCCTCTCTGCATCCTCCTCACAACTCACCCTCCCACCCAGTTTTGTGTCATCTGCAAATTTGGAGATATTACATTTAGTTCCCTCATCTAAATCATGAATATATATTGTGAATAGCTGGGGTCCTAGCACCTATCCCTGCGGTACGCCACTAGTCACTACCTGCCATTTGGAAAAAGACCCATTTATTCCTACTCTTTGTTTCCTGTCTGCCAATCAATTTTCTATCCATCGCAATACACTACCCCCAATCCCATGCACTTTAATTTTACATGCTAATCTCTTATGTGGGACTTTGTCGAAAGCCTTCTGAAAGTCCAAATAAACCACATCTGCTGGCTCCCCCTCATCAACTCTACTAGTTACACCCTTGATGAATGTGGGCGACACAGTGGCGCAGTGGTTAGCACCGCAGTCTCACAGCTCCAGTGACCTGGGTTCAGTTCTAGATACTGCCTGTGTGAAATTTGCAAGTTCTCCCTGTGTCTGTGTGGGTTTCCTCCGGGTGCTCCGGTTTCCTCCCACAGCCAAAGACTTGCAGGTTGATAGGTAAATTGGCCATTGTAAATTGTCCGTACTGCAGGTGGATGGTAGGAGAATGGTGGCGATGTGGTAGAGAATATGGGATTAATGTAGGATTAGTATAAATGGGTGGTTGTTGGTTGGCACAGACTTAGTGGGCTGAAGGGCTGTATCTCTAAAATAAAGAATTCTAGTAGATTTGTCAAGCATGATTTCCCTTTCGTAAATCCATGCTGACTTTGTCCGATTCTACCACTGTTCTCCAAGTTCTCTGCAAGAAAATCTTTCATAATGGACTCTAGAACTTTCCCCACTACCGACATCAGGCTGACTGATCTATAAGTCCCTGATTTCTCTCTACCTCCCTTTTTAAATAGTGAGGTTACATTAGAAACATACATAATTGGAAATGAAGGAGGAAGGATCATTTGGATGTAGCTTCAGGCCAAGGGGTTGGCATCTATATTTTTGATTTCACATTGTAGTTATTGGGGTTTAATTGACTGCTTCAGCTTCAATCCCAGCTTTGGCATCAACTTGAGTGCGTTGTGGTCTGGTAACATTCCCACCCAGCTGGGTTCTCCAATATTTATTTGTTTTCCACAATTGAAAAACCTCTCCACCAGTAGAACAGAATAAGGTTACAACTGTAAGTTCAGAATGAATTTGAGATGTTCTAAAGTTCAGACTCGATGGATTTTCCATTCAAATTTATATTATCTTGTATTTACAAGTATACGTGGAACAACACTTTTATGAAAAAATTACAGGATGAAAATTTTTGTGTCTTTGAAAACCAGTGAAGGTTTCCAACATACCAATAAGTTAACAAAAATATGATAGGATGGGCTTTAGAATCTTGTACCACGTGTGTAATTTTGTCACCAAGACTGAAGTGTACCCTTCAACTACAGTCAAAAATGGTTGTAATAGGTATAGTCAATTGTTTTTAGACATTGTACATATAGGGAAACATTCAAATTTAGTTTTTTTTCTCCTGAAATTAAGACCCTGAAGCTAAAGTTATTCCTGCAAGCACTTGAGTTAACTATTGGATCTTTTACTGTGACAATCTCAAGAGCGAATGGTGCTCCACTATTAATCCAAGTGGTGAGAAAAACTTGTACTTAATAGGTGATTATAATGGATAACAGTTTATTTCCTAAGAGCAGAGACCTAGGAATGAGCAGGAGCTTGGGCGTGAGTCAAGGTGAACAGCAAGGCAAAAGCAGAGAGCAGGAGGCCAAATGAGTTGAAGTGAGGTGGTGAAATGTGTGGATTCAAATGTGGATGAATTGATCAATAGGTAGAGCACAGACAGACTACAGAATGAGCAGCTCACAGACTGGCAGACAACAATTCGACTACATGTGTCTTGCCATTTTCAAGATTTGATTGATCTGGGCTGACCACACAACCATGGTCCATGCTAATAGGCGTTCTAGATACTGCCTGTGTGGAGTTTGCAAGCTCTCCCTGTGACCGCGTCGGTTTCCTCTGGGTGCTCCGGTTTCCTCCCACATGCCAAAGACTTGCGGGTTGATAAGTAAATTAGCCATTGTAAAAATTGACCCTAGTGTAGGTAGGTGGTAGGAGAATTGAGGGAAGGTAGGGATGTGAGAGGAAAAAATGGGATTAATGTAGGATTAGTTTTAATGGGTCGGCATGGACTCAGCAGGCCGAAGGGCCTGTTTCGGTGTTGTATCTCTCTGACTCTAACCATGTGATAATCATCAATGAGCACCCTCTAATTTCCACAGAACGACAACTCCACAATTATACATTCTTACAGCTACAAGAGTTGTAGGTTTGTTGAAGGTGTGATTCTATCCATCAATAATATTGATGACACATCATTATTTACAGCATTGAAGACAGATCTTTAAAAAGAACAAAATTGATGAATCAACACTTGAAGATCTGGATTTGTTGACTATCAGTCCATGTACAAACACGGGACAACACAACACTGGAATACTCTAGAAAACACTGTATTCTTCTAGGTGCATGTGCACTTGTATCAAATAAACAAAAAGCATTCCTCCACCATAGAAGTTTTGCAAAAATGAAGCTCTGATGATGTGGAAAACTGCGTGTGAGGTGGTTGCAGTCTATGTGCTACTTTTTCACAGCCGCCTGTTTTTTCTTTCACAGTTTCTCATTGTCAATTTTTAAAGAAAAATGTTGTCCTTAAATAGCAAATGCTTGATGGTGCCATCTATGTTGGCCAAGAGGAGTCCACATTGCAAGGCACTAGCAAGGCCACAATGAAGCTGAAGCTTCGCCTGCTCAGTGATTGCAGCCATGCTGAGATTAATTCGGTCCCTTAAGCTTACAGGCTCACTCACTCCTTCAAGTCAGTTATCTTCAAAGACCCCACAAGTACTAAATACTTTACAATTAAAATGAAAATAAAATCCACAGAAGTAGACAGAGGAACAAGCATTTAATGTGAATGAGCATTCATTGTAGCTTCACGGTCTCTACAAAATATAATTCCCTTTTTATTCTTCTGCATGCAGTCTATTAAATGTGTTGCACAAGTACCAACTATATGATTGTCTGTAGAAGTGGTCTAACCACAGAAATGACATGCATTTTTTCAGTTAGGCATTTAAAAAAACACTTTTGGCCTAAATAGGAAGCAGTTAAAATGCATCATCAGTCAAATCTGACACTCTTAATAAAGAAAGAAATTCTTTTTTTCTTTCTTTGGCCTCCTTGTCTCGAGAGACAATGGGTAAGCGCCTGGAGGTGGTCAGTGGTTTGTGAAGCAGCGCCTGGAGTGGCTATAAAGGCCAATTCTAGAGTGACAGACTCTTCCACAGGTGCTGCAGATAAAATTGGTTGTCGGGGCTGTTACACAGTTGGTTCTCCCCTTGCGCTTTTGTCTTTTTTCCTGCCAACTGCTAAGTCTCTTTGACTCGCCACACTTTAGCCCCGCCTTTATGGCTGTCCACCAGCTCTGGCGATCGCTGGCAACTGACTCCCACGACTTGTGGTCAATGTCACAGGACTTCATGTCGCGTTTGCAGACGTCTTTAAAGCGGAGACATGGACGGCCGGTGGGTCTGATACCAGTGACGAGCTCGCTGTACAATGTGTCCTTGGGGATCCTGCCACCTTCCATGCGGCTCACATGGCCAAGCCATCTCAAGCGCTGCTGGCTCAGTAGGGTGTATATGCTGGGGATGTTGGCCGCCTCGAGGACTTCTGTGTTGGAGATACGGTCCTGCCACCTATGCCAAGGATTCTCCGGAGGCAGCGAAGATGGAATGAATTGAGACATCGCTCTTGGCTGACATACATTATCCAGGCCTCGCTGCTGTAGAGCAAGGTACTGAGGACACAGGCTTGATACACTCGGACTTTTGTGTTCCGTGTCGTGCGCCATTTTCCCACACTCTCTTTGCCAGTCTGGACATAGCAGTGGAAACCTTTCCCATGTGCTTGTTGATTTCTGCATCGAAAGACAGGTTACTGGTGATAGTTTAGTCTAGGTAGGTGAACTCTTGAACCACTTCCAGAGCGTGGTCGCCAATATTGATGGATGGAGCATTTCTGACGGCCTGTCCCATGATGTTCGTTTTCTTGAGGCTGATGGTTAGGCCAAAATCATTGCAGGTGGCCGCAATCCTGTCGATGAGTTCTCTGCAGACATTGCTCAGTGTGAGATGTTAATGCAGCATCATCAGCAAAGAGGAGTTCCCTGATGAAGGACTTTCCGTACTTAGGTCTTCGCTCTTCGACGGGCAAGGTTGAACAACCTGCCACCAGATCTTGTGTGGAGGAAAATTCCTTCTTCTGAAGACTTGAACGCATGTGAGAGCAGCAGGGAGAAGAAGATCCCAAACAGTGTAGGTGCAAGAACACAGCCCTGTTTCACGCCACTCAGGATTGGAAAGGGGTCTGATGAGGCGCCGCTATGCTGAATTGTGCCTTTCATATTGTCATGGAATGAGGTGATGATACTTAGTAGCTTTGGTGGACATCCGATCTTTTCTAGTAGTCTGAAGAGACCACGTCTGCTGACGAGGTCAAAGGCTTTGGTGAGATCAATGAAAGCAACGTAGAGGGGCATCTGTTTGTGGCATTTCTCCTGTAGCTGCAAAGTTTTTTCAAAGATGCAAGATTTTCTGCAAATACGTGGGATTTCTTCAAATATAGGAGGCAACAGTACAACCTCATGCAGGGTTTGCTTTTCAAGAGCAGGGATTCTTCAAAGACAGGTAACAGTGGTCTGGATTTTTTTCTGATCTCCTGACAGGTCAATATGCAGATCTCCAACTGCCTCTATTCGTCCAAAAACTAGCTGGCTTTTAACAGTTCAAAATTAAACTTTTTTGCCAGGCAGGTCCTATGATGATCATAAATCCTGTCTTGTCACAACACAACCCCCTACTATATTTACATGAAATCATGTGCCTTCTCGTAAAAACTTGTTTATTTGTTAACCTTTTGTTGACCTTCCTTTTAAAATAAACACCCACAAAGTTCAGCAATCTCCAGATGATTCAATGTCCATGAAATCCTTTTCAGTTTTTGAAATATAGATTCTCAAGATTTAACAAAAAATATGGCAACCTTGCAAGTCAAGTAAACAATTTATCCTTTAAAAGCTAAATAGTAGTCAATATTATGAGAAATTTGGCAACTCTGGAGATATCAGCAAAACATGCAACAAGATGCAATACAGATTGTGGCATTAACTGGGTTCAGAATCAATAGAAACAACAGCTAAAATAAGGTGAGAGGCTGCAGACTATATCCTGACCAAAGGTATTCGGTATGAATTCAACATGTCTTGTTAATCTTTCTTGGGTTATGGGCATTACTTGCAAGGCCAGCATTTATTGCCTTTCTCTAGTTGCCCTTGAGAAGGCAAAGGCAAGATTGAATGTCGTGGGAAGGTGGCTGAACTTTCTCATTGGAAATTTTCATTGCCTGGCTGTTGTGTGGCATGAATATTACTTGCCACTTAAAAGTCCAAAGTCAGGTTGTCCAACATTTTCTGAATGTGGGGATGGACTGCTTCATTATCTGAGGAATTGTGAATTGAGTTGAATACTGTAATCATCAGTAAACAGTTTCACCCCGGACCTTATGATAGAGGGAAGGATATTGCTGAAGCAGTTGAAGACAGTTGGGCGTAGAATGCAGCCCTGAGGAACATAACATAAGAAATAGGAACCCCTCGAGCCTGCTCTGCCATTCAATGAGATCATGGCTGATCTGATCATGGCCTCAACTCCACTTTCCTGCCTGCCTCCCACAACGCTTGACTCCCTTATAATTCAACAGCGATGTCCTCTCTATTTACCCTATGAAGACAACAGCAATGACCTCAAACAAAGCAGTATTTCTTGAAGAACTCAAAGGGCAGCGTTGTAAATTCAAAACATCATGTGGAACATCTTGGCTTATTTTTAAATGAACAGGACTATAATCGATGATAAATGTATCATGGATGCAATTGTTATACTGCTTGTATTTAATTTCTCTTTTGCTTTAATAAATGGTTTTTTTTTGAAGAGTAAAGACAATGTGTTGAAGTTTTGGTACTTCAGTTGATGCAACACTGCTTGTCGGATAGATTTGCCAGAAATATGAGAGTAGTTTTGGAGCAAGTTGCTTTAAAAACTGAACCAGCTTGCAATTAGAGGCAATAACAACACTTCTTCCAACAACTTTTCGAGAGGAATAAATTTGTGGGAGGGAATGGTTACTATTTCAGTAGTTGGGGAGTTGACTAAATTCTCAGGCTTGGTGAAATAAGTACAAAGAGACCTAGCAAGTCACTCTGTTGTGTCACAGTGTTATTAACAGTTCAAAAAAAACACCTCAGAGCAGTGAGAGATGGGCAATAAGTGCTGGCCCTGCCTTCAACACTCACATTGTGTGAGAATGAATTTTAAAAAATCAGTTATTTCTGTGTCTGTCCTTCTGTCTTCATTTGTATTAACTTCATTAACATTTCACATCAAATGGTATTTCTTAACTGGAGACTACATGAAAGAAAAATGCAAAGCAACAAATACTTGAACATGGGTTTTCACATGTCAAACATAACTTTTCTGCTGCTGGAATTCAGTATCATATCAAAGAACCATTGAAAAGGTGAACAGTTATATATATTTAATACATTTTATGAATTTTTGAGGGGAATTTTTTGTATCCATTTCTGTTCTATATTTTGATTACTCTATTCATAGCAAGAAATTGAAAATTCAGATCCCTGGCAGTAATATAAATAAAGTAGAAATTACAGGTTAATTACTATTTTCATCAATGTTAATTAAGCTCCTTCAGAGTCAGTTGCCCTTCCAAGACATGTTTCCATCCCCTTTGGATCGAACAACTGCTTAGCATTCCATTTAGATTTTTAAAAATGCCAAAAATATTTAAAATGCCAAAAGGACTTTGAAGTTTACCCTGATTAATTTTTGCACTCTGTCCTTCTTGTAATGTTTCGGTGTTCTAGTTCGAAGTCGAGGGCTCTTGCTGATTGAAGGGTCTCCTGGTATCCTGGCCAATATTGCCCTCTCAGCCAGCACTAACAAAACAGAATACTGGTTCAGTCATTTGCTGTTGGTGAACTTACGACTTGGCAAATTGGCTCCCACATTTGACTGGACTTCAAAATAATCTTTTGGTTGTAAAGCACTTTGGAACATTCTCAGGATGTGGTTAAGCACAATGGAAGTGAACACTTTCTGTTTCTTTGACAGTGCAATATGAGAATAAGGGCTTGTGAAAAACTTATTTCTGGTTATGCTATGGTGATAGATAAGTAGTACAACGAAGTTAGCTGCATGAGGTCAATGGATGATGAGGTTCTGAACACCTTAAAAAAAAAAGTATAAATGATTTTTCACGTTCTATGAAATCAATGACAAGAAGTACATGGCAGGGCTGTGCAAAAGTTCAGATTCATAAGATGCTGTGACTCGAGTATTGTGGTTTTGGCTGTTGATCTGACCCTTGGAATGCAACAGCATGAAACTGTCCAAAAATGGAATACTGCAGATGATAGAAATCTGAAATATAAACAGAAAATGCTGGAAATACTCAGCAGGTCAGGCAGCACTCGTGGAAATGACATTGACCTGAAACATTAACTCTTCTGTCCACAGATACTGCCTGACCTACTAAATATATCCAGCAATTTCTGTTTTTATTCCAGAACTATATTGTCTTTGGGCAATCTAGGTCTGACATCTGTTTCTGAAGTTTATGAACCCTTGGGAAAATTTTAGTTTAGATTCACTCGAAACCCAAGAAAAGTCATCCTTGGTGAGCCATCATTTTAAAAAAATTAAAATCCATTGAGTATTTCACTCTCTGTTGACAATGGGGATAGGGAATAATATCTTACAAAATTTGACATATACATTCTCCAAGATGTATGAAGCAGGGTTAGAAAATATGGAAACCTCATGGAAAGCATGAGGAAGATGACTTAATGCCTTAGGGTTTCTTCTGAAAATGCCACATTTACACCCGCTGCTGTTAAAGTCTTGTATTGTCCCAAGCATCCAGTGTAGTAAGGGTTCACTAGATCGCACATTACTTATGAGAGAAAATTTTACGAAAGCATGTTGGAGAAACTCTTGTGTTCTGCTTTTAAAAAGATGAGCAAAGTGCATTGAAACTTCAGGTTATACTGAAGCCAAATAACTTGCCTACATCTTTTACTTAGATGTAGAGTAGATGTTTCCACCTGTGGAAAAGACTAAAAGTATAGAAGAGTCACAAATAAATCCAATAAGGAATGTAGAAGAAATTTCTTTACCCAGAGAGCCTAGAATGTGGAACTTGGTACCACATAGAGCAGTCAAGGTAAATAGCATTGATGCAATTATGGGGAAACTAGATAAGTACATGAGGGAGAAAGGAATTAAAGGATATGCTGACCGGGTTAGATGAAGTAGGGTGCGAAGAAGCAAGTGTGGAGCAGAAATATCAGCATAATCCAATTGGCCCAAATGGCCTTTTTCTGTGCTGTAAATTCTATGTAATTCTGTCCCCTCTAAAAAGATGCATCAAACTATTGCCTCCAGCCATTCAAAATATTTTGTATGTGTTGTACTTTAGGTTGTTCTCCAAAACCAGCCAAAGTGGATCCTCCAAGCTGGATTCTTACAAAACTATTGCTTACCACAATATTTATCCTGGAATCCAAAGGAACTCTATTACACTTAGTAGCTGAGCTCAAAGCTCACCAATACAAATCTCCTTGATGAGTAGTTCAATCCCAAAGGTTTCTAACAATTAAGCAAGGTTGTAAATTGCACTGAAATCAAATACCCAGGATTGATACCATCCATGAGACATGTTGTCAAGCACACAGTCCATAAGAGTCTTGAGCTAGTGGAAACAGATTAATAAAAATGTGTTATCCATTACTAGTAAAAGTCTCATTTGTTGGATCCTCCAATTAATAATTGTGCTATTTTATTCAAGCTCTAAAAATGAAGATCAAGGAAGTCAAGAAGGAGAATGGAGATCGGAAAATCATACCACAGAAGAAGAAAAAGCCTCTAAAACTGGGACCACTCAAGAAAAAGGACCTGAAGAAGCTGACCTTGTACATTAAGAATGGGGCAGACTGCCCTTGCCACCAGCTGGACAATCTCAACAGTAACTTCCTCATTATGGGCCGCAAGGTGAACAAACAGAATCTACTAACGGTTATTCACAGGTGGGACAAAAAGAGCAAGGAAGTCAAAAAAGCTGTGAAGAAAATGAAGACTCATGTCTGTCCAACATTCCAAGGTGTCTTCAAATGATTATCTGCCTTGTTCTTTAATCAAACAGCAATGTCTGAACTTGCACATGCTTTAAAAAAAAATTAAACTGATGTTTTTCTAAAATAGGATGTCCTTTTTTGAACTATGAATTTCCCCTTTTATTTAGATCATGTGTGTAATGAAAACAATTCTTTATTTCTTTCTGTTAATCAATATGATAGCATAGACTATTAAGCCAGAGAGAGAAATTTAAAGGGAGGTATTCGGATGAATTCTATGGCTTATATGTTAATTCGATGGCAGCCAAAAATGTCCAGACAGATAGAAAGGGGGTCATATCTAAGATCCTTCAAAAGTGTGAGTGGATGGAATTTAGAGTTAGGAATAATATTTGGAATATAACAGAAACTGATTTAGCATTTAGCACCCCATGCCCACTCCCAATTCCTGAATGAACCCCTTCGATCCACAAGAGACAAACAGCACAGGCTTATAAATTTTATTGATCAAGGCATTCTCATCCAACAGTAAGTAATGGCCAAGATTACAGTGTTCTGGGTTCCCCTTGGAAATGTAAGGTCTGCTCAGATACTCTGGGTATAACAGAGTTGAGAGAAAACCACTGAACTTCTGCCCAAAATGCTGAATTGAAAATGCTCACTGTTGCAGATTAGAATTAACATCTAATCATCACTTTCTCCCTCAGCACAATTGCAAGACTAAAAAACTCCTTGAAAAACTCAACAAATCTCACGTGCTGTAGAAATTGGACTATTTCCAAGGACTCCCATCTCCTTCTGGCACTGCAGCTTCACGCTTTACGGACTGACAGCTTTGAACTTCTCGAATGTTAACCTAGCCTTAACAAGTAATTTGGGAAAAAATGAGCCTTGTGTAATGGACAAATTAGGAAACTTGGGAGAAGGTTCAGTAAGAACTAAGTTTTGTTCTTTGTAGATTTGCGAACATGAGTTAGGAAAGTTATGTTACACGCTTTTTAAGATAGGGCTTCATTGCGGTTGGTGTTTGCCACGAGATGATTTTCATACCAGAACAAAATAGGTTTATGAATTACAATTAAATAGCAGCTTCATCATTTCTTGTTTACTCTTTTGTGTTTTTATAATCATTTATGATTTTTCTTACAGATTTACATTCGCTCAGTAAAGCAATGGTACGATGGTGTTTCTTCTGTATCACTGATTTATTTTCATCTGTTTTAACTTGTTATCAATTCATTTACTCAAAGTTATGGAAATTAAGGCTGTAGACACACAGCTTAGAAATGTCAGTGTGTTGCGTTTTTTGATAAGTGCACTGTGAATATATCATACTGCCATGACAAAATATCTGGAGAAGTATTGCTTTCAATAGGCTTTATTTTACTTATTTCAAACAGCTTGGATAATTGTTCGGATAAAGAGCTGCTTCCTTTGTAGTTCCTTGTAATTAGACCGGCTTTTTGAAAATAAATTGGTTCAAAAATTGAACTTCGCTTCATATTTCAAAATCTAATCTTTTAAAAATTGTTTTTTTTTTCGGGCACCATGGTGCAGGAAGATAAGACTTTGTTCGTGCAAACCACCCCGTACATTAAAAGCTAGGTGATCTTCAGTTGCGATGGAGAACTGCCAAGCAGAAGTTAGGAAAGTTGGGCGGTTTCACCTTAGGTTGCCCTTGAGCGTATGTCCTAACAACTTTTGTATAATATATCACTAGGAGTAGTTGTCAGAGGAAGTCACTTGTCCTTTTTGGTCTTTAATGACAATGCTGTTGGAAGGGAAAGAGAACTCATCCTGTGACTCAGTGGCAAATTCACTGTCCTATGCAAATGAGGAAAACTGCTCTCTCCTGTCTGGAGGAAGTTGGGCGAAAAAATCAACCCGATTTCCCATTCTTAATTGCCATCCAGTATCGAGCTGGGAAAGAGTGAATTGCATAATTCAGAGACGATCGCTTCCACAGCCAAACAGCCCTACCGACACTCTCAAAAAAAAAGTCACTTAGGTGATATGTGGAGCCATCCCTCAGTGTGAGCAACCATACTCAGGAACAGGAGAAAACTCAAGAAACTAATGGGTAGGGGAGAAAGTATATCAAATATCTTTTTTGTGAGGTTGGAAACCAAATTACAACCTTGCTTTTTATTCACATGACAGCAGAGAAATGTTTGGTCAACCCTAAAAAGAGTTAAGCAAAATGCAGAGATGAAACCTCATGTAATTTCATGACTAGAGCCTTCACCACAGAAAGCCAGCCTGGATGCACATGGAAGCAGTCCCTCCATCAAGTGACGTCCATATTAAGTGGATCCACATTTTTTTTAGAGCAACTGGTTTTTCGGGTAATTTGATAATTAATTGCATATGTAGCGAACAAAAATATTAAGGGGTGTTTCATCCTCTGACATTCTAAGGAAAGGAGATATTCATTTTAAACCATTCAATTCAACACAGCTGAGGAGGAAACAAAAGTTCGCAACATTAATGTGGGAGGTAAAAATTACTCTGGCTATCTCCCTGACATAGGTAGGTTAAAAACACTATGTAATACTTAAGTACATGCAATATTTATTCCGCAGATGTGACAGCCTAATTCAGCTGCTTTCCCACAGGCTAAAACAAGTTGGAACAAAAATTAGCTGTGGGTTTACACCTGCCATTGACAAAAACCGAGCGGAATCACTGCTCACTGAGTGACTGCTCTACTTCATAATACTCCAATCAAATGTTATCCTACATGTCGAAACCACGCAGCTGAAATATAAGTTTATTTTCAATAAAATGTGAAGACATACACATTGCAAATGCAATACTGGCATCACCTCAGCGGGGAATGAAACCTGCCTAACCTACACTTTGGGAAGTGCAGTAATATTGTACAGCCATATCATGCTGTTGATATTTAGTGAATGAAGAGATCAAGGTACCACCCATCAGAACCAGTACTTGAGTTACCTGTGAAGCATGGTTAATCCTGCAAGTGATTCTTATGTTGGCCTGGTGGGGCACCAATGTAGAAAGGTTGCAGACATTGGGAACTATGGCTTAGGTTGGCTTTGCATGTTGTATCAGGAGATGGCACAACTCTACAACTGGCTGACCCTCAGCGGGTAAATATGACACAGGCTTCAGATATGGTTTGTGCCCTCATGCTAAGTGTGGTCTGGTGCCTGCTGACCTCATCCTGATTCCTTTCATCATGTATTACTTAATATGAAATATTGTGATTGGGATTCCTTGAAAGCAGAAGAAACAACTGGCCTCTGCTTAGCATGGGATGTCTGCTTCATTAGGTTTCTACTCGGACAAGCTAGATTGCACATTTGTACTTCATTCAGCAGGATTTGGGCAGCAGGTCGGGCTGGCCAATTTCCCAGTTCCAACTTACCCAAAATCCATCCAATAGATATCTACCAGTTGAACAATTCTTTCTCCAAAAGGTCTCCCAATGACATAGTTGGTAAAAACAGCATATTGCAGAGCCATACTGACAAGTTCACCGATTCACGCATCAGGCATGTGAAGTTTGCAGTTGTCACCCAAGGTAGGAATAAGGGTCTTACAATTGTTCTCAGCATCCCATCAGAGGGGAGCATACAATCCAGAAGCGTTTCCAATCTCTGCTTAGGTGCATGCCCATCACTGTCCTGCTGCTCCTTTAACTTAAAATATCTCAAGAATGACAAAATAACATGAACCGAAGGGAACAGGTGCAAAGTGGAGAAGGGGTTCACAATCAGAAGCCTTAGGCTCACTTGGGAGAACCTATCCTGGACAACTTTGTATATTAGAGTATGGAGGGGACAGTTAGGCGAAAACACCAATATGCAATCTGGGGCCCGAGTGAGGCTATGGCACAAAATGTGGGCAAGCACTCTATCTTGTACACCAAATTTTGTGTAAGGGAAATTGTGGGCTAAATAAAGTCTGCCCAAACCATGCTAAAACCTACACCTTCAATTGGCTAATTCCTTGCCTGTTCTGCACCTTTACAACTGGTGCATCTGAGAAAATCTATCCTTTTCCCTTGACTCCTACCTTTCAGCTCAGTCTACCTGTCTTTAATTTTCACCAAGGTAGCAGGCTGGAATCTACTTCCAAATCTCGTGACTTATAGGTATAGAATCAGCAAAGGAAGAAATATGCTTTGACTCTGTACTCCCCTTGCTTCAATACTTATTGAGAAGCATTCGGTTTTCACAACAGGTCAAGGACTCAGGTTTGTCGAATATTGGGCACAAGTTTGCCCTCTGACAGAGCATATGAAATTTGCAAAACTATTTGCCATTGGCTTCCCTTCAACCTTTGTTTTTCCCTAAGATCTTTAACTGTATGGCAATAAAAACATGAATTGTTGCTGGCACAACAATTAATAGCAGGCAACATATCGCTGAAGCATTTATTTGGGGATTTAAAAAAAATTAAAACTGCAACAGACACACTTCAAAGATAAATTCTGACTGCAAGCATAGTGTGGTTATTCAATGTGTCAGACAGCCCAGCAGGTTTGCATTAAGCAGAGGGGAATAAAAAGCACAAGAAAATTCTTCCAACTGTGCAATGTGATATCATACACAATTGTATTTTCTCTTTAAAGCATGCATTAAGAAAAATTGTAAATTCCCTGTAGCACACCAATTTTGTAGGCTGTTTTTTCTGAGAAAATGGCTTTCATTGGACCATCAGCAATATTCTAATTTATTCTGATACATTTGTAATTGTTTTAAGAAATATGAGGTTACACTCATCAACAAACAGTGGTGCAGTGGTTAGCACCGCAGCCTCACAGCTCCAGGGACCCGGGTTCGATTCTGGGTACTGCCTGTGCGGAGTTTGCAAGTTCTCCCTGTGCCTGTGTGGGTTTCCTCCGGGTGCTCCAGTTTCCTCCCACAGCCAAAGACTTGCAGGTGATAGGTAAATTGGCCATTGTAAATTGCTCCTAGTGTAGGTAGGTGGTAGGGAATATGGGATTACTGTAGGGTTAGTATAAATGGGTGGTTGTTAGTCAGCACAGACTCGGTGGGCCGAAGGACCTGTTTCAGTGCTGTATCTCGAAATAAATAAAATACTGTTTTTCACTCATAGCAGAGTACATAATCTTACTAATGACATGTATTACTTATGCATCTTTCCAGAAGGTCATGCTAATTATTTTAGGCATTTACTTGCAGCTAACATACAGTCGGAAAACAACCAATGAGTGCAAACACGAACTGGGAAATGGGCAATTTGACTTTATTTTACAGAAACAGATAGCATCATCACTGATGCATCACTGTGCGGTAGCATAGTGGTTAGATAACTAAAGTAATAGTCCAGGGAATCTGGAATGAAGAGCTGTTGTCAGTAAAAGTAACAATGAAGCTGCAGAATTGGTTAACAAATGTTTTTGGTGAATGAAATCTGCCTTTCTTATTTAGTCTAGGCTATGTCTAACTCTAGTACCATAACAACATGCTTGACTTTTAATTGCCCTCTGCCGACAAAGAGCACGAATAATAAAACTCGGCTACGATCTAGACATCGAATTAGGTCATCACAAAGGTACACAAAGCACAATTGACTCTGCAAAGACTGGTTCACTAATATCTGGGAACTGGTGTCAAAGTTGAGTGAGTTGTTCAATAGACTGATTAAGCCACAATCTGACATTCTAAATCAGATAGATTGAGAACAAATCTTGCAGATCAAAACTTGGCCATCTATGAGGTGCTCTGGATCATCATCATCAGCAGAATTGTTCACCACAATCAGCAACCTCATGATCCGGCATACCTTGCACTCCTCCATTGCCATTAAGCCAATTGAAGCAGAGATTGACAGATTTCTAAATACCAATGACGTAAAGGGATATGGGGATAGTGTGGGGAAAAAGGCATTGAAGTGGATGATCATCCATGATTGTATTGAATGGCAGAGCAGGCTTGATGGGCTGAATGGCCTACTCCTGCTCCTATGTTCCTATGACCAATCCTGGTTCAATGTGGAGTGTAGGAGATCATGCCAGGAGCAGCATCAAGTGTACCTGTAAATGAAGTGCCAACCTGGTGAAGCTACAACACAGAACTATACGTGCTGTAAGCAAAACAGCAGAAGTGGCATGCTATCAGATTTAAGCAACCCCATGTATCAGGCCAAAACTCTGCAATCCAACCAGATCCAGTAGCAAATCGTGGTGGACAATTAAGCAACTAGCAGGAAGAGGAAGCTGCATGAACATCCCTATCCTCAATGATGGCAGAGCAAAAGACAAGGCTGAATGATTCACAACCATCTTGAGTCAGAAGTACCGAGTGGATGATCCTTCTTTGTCTTCTCCTGAGGTCTCTATTATCACAGATGACAGTCTTCCTTCAATTTGATTCACTCCATGTGATATAAAGAAATGGCTGAGCGCACTGAACACAGCAAAGGGTTTGGTCCTGACAACCTTCCACTATAGTGCAAAAGACATAGGCTCTTCTAGCCAGGCTGTTCCAGTGGAGCTACAACATTAGCAGCTATCCATTTTTGTGGAAAATAGCTGAGGTATGTCCTGTCCAAAAAAAGCAGGACAAACCCAACCCGGCCAATTACTGCCCCGTCAGTCTACTTTCAATCATCAGCAAAGTGATGGAAGTTGTCATTGACAGTGCTATCAAGCGCTACTTCCCCACCAATAACATGCTCACCTTTTCTCAGTTTGGGTTCCACTCGGCTCCAGGCCTCATTACAGCCTTGGTCCAAACGTGGGCAAAAGAGGTGAATTCCAGAAGAGAGGTGAGAGTTACTGCTATTGGCATAGGCAGCATTTGATTGAGCGTGGCATCAAGAATCCCGAGTAAAGTTAGCCAATGTGAATCAGAGGGAAAGCTCTTCACTGCTGGAGTTATATCTAGCACACAAATGATGGTTGTGGTTGTTCGAACCCAATAATCTCAGCCTCAGGACATTACTGCAAGAGTTCCTCATGGCAGTGTCCTAGCCCAACCATCTTCAACGGCTTCATCAATGACCTTCCTCTCATCCTAAAGTCATAAGTGGGGATGTTCACTAATAATTGCAGTGTTCAGTTCCATTTGCTATTTGTCAGATAATGAAGCAGTCCATTATCGCATGCAGCAAGATCTGGACAACATTCAGGCTTGGGCTGATATGTGGCAAATAACATTCACACCACACAAGTGCCAGGCAATGACTATCTCCAAGAGAAAACCTTACCATCTCTTCACATTCACTGGCATGATCATTGTCAAATCCCTACCATCAACTTCCTAGGGGTCACTATTGACCAGAAACTCAACTGCACCAGTCATGTAAATGCGATGGCTAAAAGAACAGGTCAGGGAATTCTGTGACAAGTGACTCACGTCCTGACTCCCCAAGGCCTCTCCACCACCTACAATCACAAGTCAAGATATGATGGAATACTCTCCCAACAAAACTCAAGAAGCTGAACATCATCAAGGACAAAGTAATCTGCTTGATCAGCACCCTATCTACTCTTTGTACATCATGTCCTAACTATGGGATGCATTGCAGCAAGCCACAAAAAGCTTCTTTGGCAGCACCTCCCAAACCAGTGACCTCCACCACCTGGAAGGACAAAGAAACCGAGCGCATGGGAACACCAACATCTCTAATTTCCCCTCCAAGTCACACACCTTCCTGAGTGGGCATGCATCACTGTTCCTTTATTATCATTGGGTCCACATTCTTGAACTTCATACCTAATATCAATGTGGAGTGTCTTCACTACATAATTCAAGGAAAAGTCTCACCACCACCACCTTCTTAAGGGCACCAGGGATGGGCAATAAATGTCGGCCTTTCCAGTGATGCCCATAATCTGCAAATGAATTGAAAAGAACACGTGCCAAAGTGCATTTCATTCACTAAAGCCAATATCGTGGAGGGACATTACTAGTGAGGTCCCAGTCACGAGCTACAACAATGTTTCACCATAGTGTGTGCTTATTTCTTAAGTAATGAACATCAAATAATGGAAATTATTATGTAGTTTCTGCAAGTGCAGAATTTATTGAGTTTGTTTGCACGAATACATCAGTATTGCTGTGAACTGTTAAAGATGTCATGTGAATCTGGAGTTAGTGTCTGAAGTGTAGCTGGAGATAAGTGAATTGAGACTCCCGGGAGAGAATAATCTCAGTGCTTTGGAGCCCATTTCCAGTGTGGTGTGAAACTGGGGTTAGAAAATGTCCAGTAGGGATGAGGTTTCAGTTGAATGTCCAGCACACTTTTGAAACCTCCTTGCAATGAGTTTACTGTTTAGAGATTGCAGACGCATGGGCCCCAATTTTACCAGGGAGCGGGTGAGTTGGGTGGGAGAGGTGGTGGAGCGATGATTGGATATTGTGTAGGAAATCTGGAAGTATGCTAAGTGCATCTATCAGTGCCTTTTTAATGCAGCCATCTAATTATGAATACAGTTCCACATTCACCTACATCCTGCTGTGCGTGTCACCCTAACCCTCACTCTGCCTTCTCAAGTGTACTCCATCAAATCACTCCTCTCACCCACTTACCTTACAGGTGCACCTATCCCTTTCTCTTTATGAATTTCCTCACATCCCCATCCATCCATGTACCATTGACACTCTCCCTCATGCTGATGTAATGTCATTCTTTTCCCTGATACTCACCCTCACCAAATAGTATCCATCCATCAGATGAACACAAGCCAACAAGGTTTGTTCTTTCCCTCCATGAAGGAGAAGAGATCACAGAACACCAGGGAGAGGCAGAGAACAGCACAGATCAGAGGAGACTCGGTGTGCCTGGCTATTGGAGATGTGGAGATGGAGATGTCCCAGCTATCAGTGACACAATTAAATATCAAACATGTCATGTGGCACTCAGTCACATTGACTTGATGTCAACAGTGAGTGAGCTCTGAGTAGGCAGTGCTGAAATTGATTGACAACCCCCAATTGCTGCTGTGTTCTCATCTTGCTTTCACTGGCGAGTTTTAGGAAGCATGGGAAACCCGTAGATCACACAATAATTTCACAAATCTGTGTCGATATTGTTCTAATTGAACAATTAACGTTTGGTTATGCTAACCCAGGGTTGCACGCACTTCGTCCAACGCACTGGAATGAAACCTGCAAGTTGGTAGGTTGGAGCTGGCTTCCCACAGGCTGTCAATTTCACCAGCTTAAAACCCCTCGAGCCCTTCCAAACACACTCCTCCATATTAAAATTCCCCTCATGCTGTGTGCACTGTCTACATTTAACTGGTGGAAGAAGAGTTTTCCAGGGCAGAGCTCCATCCAGACTTTTTAAACAGTGTTCTGTACCAGAATATAAAGGCCACGTAAGCTAACTGAGTTGCTTGGATTCTGATTCCAATGTGTTGACCCCGTCAATATTTTTTGGGGGGGCATGGGAGGAATAAAATAAAATAGGATTTTCTGTTTTTAATGAAATAACTGTGAGCAAAACTTTTTTTTTGCTGCAGATTGTTCTGTGAAGGATCTGGATAACAGATCAGTCACATTTTAGTAATTATAAGGTATAAGAGGTCGGTTAAAAATGGTAAATTCAGTTGTAATTGCTCACTGGAAAACATTTTATTCTATAATTTATGCCCTGTGGTAACTGTGGTTTGCTCATTTATAATATAAAACAATGAGGACAAAAAAATGTTTTGAGTTTCAAAAAAGTAGTAAAATGTGGGCTAATCCATAAAGCCTGATTCCCTATTGTGCGCTGCTAGTACAGAGTTCTGGTCACAGTGAGGGCTGCTTGGGAAATCATGGGCCCCCAGCTTCTGTCCTGAATTAAAATGAATAGTAAATAAGGAATGCAAAAGGAAAGACCTTGCATTTATATAGCATTTTCCACGACCTCAGAACATCTAAAGCGCTTTACAACCAATTAAGTAAGTTTGTAGAATAGTCATGTTGGAGACATAGGTAATTTGAGCACAAACAGTATTGTGATTATGACCAAATAATCCATTTTAGGTATTGGTTAAGGTATACATGTTGGCCAGGGCACGAGGAAGAATTCCCCTGCTCTTTTTTGAATTAGTGCCACTGGATCTGAGAGGACAGATGAGGCCTCAGTTTAATATCTCATCTGAAAGACGACACTTCCAACAGTGTAGCACTTCCTCACAGTACTGCATCAAAGTATTACCAGAGATGATGTGCTCAAGATGCTGCAGTGGGACTTAAACCTATAGATTTAGAGACAAGAGTGCTACTCACTGAACCTTGATTGGCACTAATCATGTAATCATTTTGAGGCGGCTTGCAGTCTCCTTTTTGGCTCCTGGTGGGGCTCTCGGCCTTCCAAAGCTGCAGGCCCTCCGAATGGGGCTGCAGCCTCAGAAACCCACCCACTATACTTAATTGGATGGTGGACATGGTGGTGGCCAATTAGGAGGCCAACTCTCAGAGGTTTGTGACGGAGGGCTCACTGCAAACCCATGCGGGGTCAGGACCCGGAAATGGTCCCAACTCCTGAAAATAATCTATCATCATAAGATTCCACCCTATGTTCCATCAAGCTATCATTCCTATGAATTTATCAGAAACAGCATACTGAAGTACAGGTCAATTATGTTGCGTAGACCTAATTATTATAAAGCAATTTTGCATGCATATTTTGTTATCTGCTCATCGGGGTGAATGATCTTGAGTGTAATTTCCCACTCTTTCTGCACTATTCTTTTTTTTTTCTTAATCCTCTTCCGAAGCACAGCAATTATAAAAAGGACTCTTCAGATGTCCAGAATACTACCAATCACTATAGCAATTCTACAGTGACTAAAGTTTAGGATCAGGTCAATTCAGGTCTGCAACTGTGACCACAAATGCCATCTCCAGCTGTCTCTGCTAGCTGCCAATAGGTCTTGGTCCAATCAAGAACCTTGCATGATTATTACGTCAGAAATCCATCTCACTATCTTGCCCACATATATCAATATTCTAATGGCAAGACAGAGTTGGATGCCTGAAGGCACAGTTAGTTGCAATGGACACCCATCAACATTTACATGCCTCAGTGAATCTCTTGATGCTTCACAATAACATGTTACAATGCTATCACCGTCACTGAACCTAGAATATAAATATTCTTCCACTGAATCTCCACTGGGGGCTTATGCACATCCTCCTTATTCACCGATGGCTGCAGTTTCAATTTTGCCTGTCATCTGAGACATTTGCCCAGGATGTGGCTCCTGCGAATCACAGATGGGAGCTAAATGTTGAGTGAGGGAGGGCCAGTTGGAGGATGCGGCTGTTCACTAAGCACCCCTAATCATCAAGCACACTCAGTCAGATTCATCTTTCTTTCACAAGCATATGATAGCTCCACCAAACCTGATCTAACAATGTGTTTTAATGAAATGAATTTTAATCACAAAACAGCACCCCAACATCTGGAGGGGGATCGGGAGCAGTATGTGTGGGGGGGCGGGGGGTGGGGTGGCCTGATCACAGGAGGGCAGAAGGTAAGCTTGTTGGACCTGGGGGGAAACATTCCTGCTCCTCCTATCATAGAATCATAGCATAGTACAGCACAGAAGGAGGCCATTCAACCCATTGGGTCTATGCCAGTTCTTTCAACGAGCAATCCAGTTTGTCCCACTTCCCCTGCTCTTTATCCATGTCCCTGCAATTTTTTCCCCTTCAAGTATTTATCCAATTCCCATTTATCCAAGGCTACTATTGAATCTGAATTCATCATCCCATCAGGCAGTGTATTACAAATCCTAACCACTTGTTGTGTGAAAAAGGATTGCTTCATGTCGCCTTTGGTTCTTTTGCCTGCCATCTTAAATGTGTTCCCTCTGCTTAAATCAGCTTTTTAACCATTGGAAACAGTTACTCTTTAATTATTCTGTCTAAGCCCTACATGATTTTAAACACCTCTATCAAAACTCCTCTTAGCTTTCTTGGATCTAAGGAGAACATTCCCAACATCTCCAGTCTCTCCATGTAACTATAATCTTTCATCCCTGGAACCAATTTAAAGTGAATCTCTTCTGTATCCTCTCCAAAGCCTTCACATCTTTTCTAAGGGTGGTGCCCAGAATTGGACACAATAATCCAGATGGTCCACAAGCAGTGCTATAAAGGCACTTCCCTTGTGGTGCCAGCCCTCTTGCCTTCTTTTACCTGCCAGGTTTCCCAAGGCCTGGGAAATCCAGGTAAAATAGGTGAAAAATAAAGAGCTGGTAAAAATGGAGACACGCATCCTGAGAGTGGCTTGGTCGTCCTCTCCACTGCTCCAGCCTACCACCATTAAAACTTTAAGTGGGAGGGTTGTGGTGCGGTTTGAAATTTTAAAAACTTTTAATTCTCACCCGCATCCAACCCAAAGATTCGTTACGTTTCAAGGTAGCAATGCTGTAAAGCAGCAGATATACAGAAAGGTAATATTTGAAATAGTCAGTAACTGGAAACAAATCAACTAACCACAGTGATCGGAGCAAACCAATCCAGCCAGATTTTCCTTCAGTGAGAACAATCAGTGGAAACTGTAGAAATGAACCATTCCATTGTGGCACAAAACTCTGGTGGAAAATCAATTTTCATTTGCATGATTGCATTTTGTTTTATGAACACTGTAACAACAAAGTTATATTTTAAACAATAAAGCCTCTGAAATTATGTGATTTTCATTTTCATTCACCAATCACACCTGTGCTTGCTGACTTCTTCACTGACTCCCTGTTTGACAACACCTCAATTTTAAAATCCTTATCTTGTTTCCAAAGCATTCCACGGCTCCCCCCCTCTCTATTTCGGTAATCTCCTCCAGCCGTATCAACCCTCTGAGATCTCTGTGCTCCTCCAATTCTGGTGTTCTGTGCATCCCTGATTTTAATCGCTTCAGTATTGGCAGCCATGCTTTTAGCTGCTGAGGTGCTAAGCTCTGGAATTCCCTCCCTAAACCTCTCTGCCTCTCTCTCATCTTTCAAGATGCTCCGAAAATCCTATCTCTTTGATCACACTTTTGGTCTTCTGTCCTGATTTCCCCTTCTACAGCTCAGTCAAAAATATTTTTATTGATATCGCTCTTGTTAAGTCCCTCGGGACATTTTACTATGTACCCTGAAAGAGAAAGGACAAGTTATATTTCCTTTGTGATCTCCATTCAAAGAATGACCTGTCCATTCTGCTGCAGTGGCTGATGGCCGTTCTGTGAATTTCCAGCTTCTCTGTGTTTTATTTCTGAAATTGTCAGTGTATTGGGTCACATAGCAGAATGAGTAAGCACATGGAAGCAAGCTTGTAAAAGTTGAACTAATCTCAATGCCAATGGAGAGATTCGATTAAAAGTAATCATATAATCTTTTCTAAGTCCTGGCAAAAGCCAAATTCTGTTTGCTGCAGATAGAATTTTGCAAGATGTAAGCACTAAAATAAAAACTGCTTTCAATATATAGTTTTTAACCATAGATTTCACATGTTGTCTGGCTGCATTATTTTGATTCTTGAGTTCTCTCCTCTTGATAGTAAATTGGTTAATTGTTTGCCTTTTCTTATGCTACTCACTGCAGAAAGCTTCATGTTCAGAAAATTCCTTTTTGAAGTGGCAAATGACCTCCGCCACCATGGACAGCCACCTCTTGGGAGGTTCACCCGATACTTCTGCTCACCTCCACCCTCTGTGCTGATATTACTTAAACACACTGGACATTGATTGATCCCTTCCTCCTACTGAGAAATGAGATGAAACACATTGCTAGTTACCATGGAGAGGTTCCCTTGGCTTTTGGAAGCTTGAAGCTTGATGGCTGACATGGAGTGGTGAATGCATGCAGAGAACCTCCCAAACATGCTTTCCATGACTAAGGCCTCTTCAAATCTCATGTTTCTCCTGTGCCTGTGTAAGTGACATGGGATTATGTTATGTTTTCTGTTTTTATTATTGGAATCACATCGGAACTCCTATAAAAAGCTGTCTTTCATGCAACCTCCATATCTCTGAATGTTCTCCAGAACTACAACCCCCCAAGAACTCTGCATTCTTCCAACTCTAAGCTCTTATTTATCCCCACTTCCTTTAGCTGTCCAGATCCTCAGCTCTGGAATTCCCTTACCAAACCTCTTTGCTTCTCCACCTCTCTCTTCTACAGTAAAACACTGCTCAGAACATACCTCCTTTGCCAAGCAATTGGTAACATGTCTTAATGTTGCCTTTATCTTTGTGTCAATTTTTGACTGAGAATGCCTTGGGACATTACAGGCACTATATAATGCAAGTTGTTGTTATTACTGTTGTAGAGTGGGGTGCATTATAGAATTGTTCTGGATTCTCAGTCAGTGAAGGATAATACATATAGAATCAGAGGTAATGCTCTGTCTGACAATTTGTCTGGCAGACCAGCATTTTAATTTTATTCCTGTTGCCTTCTGAAATAAATCTATTCTATATGCAACACAATTATCCCCTTGTTTAAAGCAGGCATTGGTGTTGTTCTCTGATCAAATTGCCTGCTCATTGCCTTGGTCAAGGAATGAACATGATCTCAAATGGTCTAAAGATTAAGAAGAAAGCCAAAATAACTCCTTTTCCAAATGTTCTTTATAACATAAACTAAATGGTCTATTGGAAGAAGAATTCTAATTAATTATTCAATAAGTCACCATTTTAACTTTTACAATTATTAAGAAAGCACTAAAGTCACTAATTTTATGTCAATCACAACAGAAATTTATGCTTCCTTAAATTGGCATTTAAAAACTAAAAGAGGTTGCAATTAATTGGGGAAAATTTTAACAATGTTATGGGAACATGTGATCCAAGCTCCCTTCCAAAGTACACACCATCTGGACAAATTATGCTATTCCTTTATTCTTTCTTTTGGGCCTCCTTATCTCGAGAGACAATGGATACGCGCCTGGAGGTGGTCAGTGGTTTGTGAAGCAGCGCCTGGAGTGGCTATAAAGGCCAATTCTGGATTGACAGGCTCTTCCACAGGTGCTGCAGAGAAATTTGTTTGTTGGGGCTGTTGCACAGTTGGCTCTCCCCTTGCGCCTCTGTCTTTTTTCCTGCCAACTACTAAGTCTCTTCGACTCGCCACAATTTAGCCCTGTCTTTATGGCTGCCCGCCAGCTCTGGCGAATGCTGGCAACTGACTCCCACGACTTGTGATCAATGTCACACGATTTCATGTCGCGTTTGCAGACGTCTTTATAACGGAGACATGGACGGCCGGTGGGTCTGATACCAGTGGCGAGCTCGCTGTACAATGTGTCTTTGGGGATCCTGCCATCTTCCATGCGGCTCACATGGCCAAGCCATCTCAAGCGCCGCTGACTCAGTAGTGTGTATAAGCTGGGGATGTTGGCCGCTTCAAGGACTTCTGTGTTGGAGATATAGTCCTGCCACCTGATGCCAAGTATTCTCCGAAGGCAGCGAAGATGGAATGAATTGAGACGTCGCTCTTGGCTGGCATACGTTGTCCAGGCCTCGCTGCCGTAGAGCAAGGTACTGAGGACACAGGCCTGATACACTCGGACTTTTGTGTTCCGTGTCAGTGCGCCATTTTCCCACACTCTCTTGGCCAGTCTGAACATAGCAGTGGAAGCCTTACCCATGCGCTTGTTGATTTCTGCATCTAGAGACAGGTTACTGGTGATAGTTGAGCCTAGGTAGGTGAACTCTTGAACCACTTCCAGAGCGTGGTCGCCAATATTGATGGATGGAGCATTTCTGACATCCTGCCCCATGATGTTCGTTTTCTTGAGGCTGATGGTTAGGCCAAATTCATTGCAGGCAGACGCAAACCTGTCGATGAGACTCTGCAGGCATTCTTCAGTGTGAGATGTTAAAGCAGCATCGTCAGCAAAGAGGAGTTCTCTGATGAGAACTCTTCGCTTTGCAAGCTGGAACGTCAGAACTATGTGTCCTGGCCTGTCGGAAGACCTTACACAAATCAACGATTCTCGGAAGACCGCCATCATTAACAACGAGCTCAGTAGACTCAATGTGGACATTGCAGCACTTCAGGAGACTCGCCTCCCCGCGAGTGGCTCTCTAGCAGAGCAAGACTACACCTTCTTCTGGCAGGGCAGGGATCCTGAAGAACCAAGAAAGCATGGAGTGGGCTTCGCCATCAGAAACTCCTTGCTCAGCATGATAGAGCCTCCCTCAAATGGCTCGGAACGCATACTGTCCATCCGACTGCTCACCACCTCTGGTCCAGTACACCTACTCAGCATCTATGCTCCAACACTCTGTTCCGCACCTGAAGCTAAAGACCAGTTCTATGAACAACTCCATAACATCATTAGCAGCATCCCCAACACCGAACACCTATTCCTGCTGGGGGACTTTAATGCCAGGGTTGGGGCCGACCATGACTCATGGCCCTCCTGCCTTGGGCGCTATGGCGTTGGAAGGATGAATGAGAACGGGCAGAGACTGCTTGAGTTGTGTACCTATCATAACCTCTGCATCACCAACTCGTTCTTTCACACTAAACCCTGTCACCAGGTTTCATGGAGGCACCCAAGATCACGTCGTTGGCACCAGCTAGACCTCATTGTCACAAGGCGAGCCGCCTTAAACAGTGTTCAAATCACACGCAGCTTCCACAGTGCGGACTGCGACACCGACCACTCCCTGGTGTGCAGCAAGGTTAGACTCAGACCAAAGAAGTTGCATCATTCCAAGCAGAAGGGCCACCCGCGCATCAACACGAGCAGAATTTCTCACCCACAGCTGTTACAAAAATTTCTAAATTCACTTGTAACAGCCCTTCAAAACACTCCCACAGGGGATGCTGAGACCAAGTGGGCCCACATCAGAGACGCCATCTATGAGTCAGCTTTGACCACCTACGGCAAAAGTGCGAAGAGAAATGCAGACTGGTTTCAATCTCATAATGAAGAGCTGGAACCTGTCATAGCCGCTAAGCGCATTGCACTTTTGAACTACAAGAAAGCCCCCAGCGATTCCTTTATTATCCCCACCTAAAACCACTGTGGAAGCACTATTGCCACGTGGCCTACAGCAGTTCAAGATGAAGGCCTGCCACAACTTCTCAGACCAACTAGGAAGAAACAATAAATGTAAACTTAACAGTGGTGACAACATGCTGAGAACAAAAAAAAAATTCTATGCCTCTTCCTGTGCAAAAATAATTTGGATCAAATGAGGAAGAAATGAACAATCGGTTTAAACTGCTTCAATTTGGATTTACATATTCTCCCAAAGGTTGTGACTGCAAGGATTAATTTGATTTCATGTTTACTGTTCTCATGCTTATTATTTAGTTGCTGTGATTTATGTTTGTCTGTAATTATCAGGTTTTGTTTGATAAAATGTGTGGCAACATCTGAGAATAGTTCTGCTCTGCCCCACTATGTTGCTCATGAGTATAGATGAAAACATGCTTTTACAGAGTGGGAATGGCTAACTGACACCACCACATCTTAAGGGAATACATTTACAAGAAGTAATGTGAAATATTGTCAGACAAATTGTATGAGGTCGGTCCGGAATATTTCCTCAAAGCTGGCAGAAGAGTAATGTTGGCAGAAGTTTCGAAATAGGCCACTGCTTATTGTATCTAGGCAGTACGGTAGTGTATTTATGTTACTGGGCTAGTAATCCAGAAGGCTGGACTAATGATAGAGAGACTTGAGTTCAAATCTGCTGGAGAATTTACATTTAATTAATTAAATAAAATCTGGAATAAAAGGCAAATTTCAGTAATGATGATCAGGAAAATACCAAATTTTAATAAAAACCCATCTGGCTCACTAATGTCCTTTGAGGGAAGGAAATCCTTACCTGGGTAACATCTGGCCGAGATGTGTCTTCAGATTCACAGCAATGTGATTAACTCTAAACTGCCCTCTGAAATGGCTTAATAAGCCACTCAGTTGCATTCAAAAAGGCAGCTCACCACTCGCTTCTCAAGAGCAATTAGGGATGGACAATAAATGTTGGTCTTGCCAGTGATGCCCACATCCTGTGAATGAATAAAAAGTCAACTGGAGAATGGTGATCAACATACAATGAACCTGGTTTTAATTGTGATCTATAGATATGCCCAGTTCCTTGTGCTTACACCATGTTTAACCATATAGATTATAGATTAAGAATGCATTGTGAAGTCAGCACGCATGTAAACACAAATTCTACTTTAATATTGAAGTGTTACAATTAAAACTCACAGGAGGTCACTGCAGAACCATCACCCTAAATATAAATCATGTGTGTCACAAAGACAATGCAGTTTTACTAATTATATACAAAAGAATTGGATGGTTTTCTTGAGGCAAGAAATCTCCAAGCTGGAAACTATTACTGCCATCTTTGTTTTTGAATTGAGAATAGTGTGTTACTGGATTATGATTTGCTCTTCCACTGTGATGATTTGCACAGAATACAGCACGACCTAGCCATAGTGCATTTCTGTCTATTTCGAAAACACCACGCTGTCACAATGTCGGCTAAAGCTTGTAATTGGATCCATTTATTAGAACTGTAATTACACAGAGAATAAATACAGGAAGAAACTATGGAGGCCAAAACAGTTCACAAGTATTTAAATATCAATTTTCGAACATTGCAGATTTCAAGATGTGGCTGAGCCAATGTTTATAGCAGCCACATAGAATCTTGCTACTAAAAAACACAAATGACAATTACGAGTAGTAGAAACTGCCATATGCCAAAAGAAGCCTTTTACATTCCAATTGTTAAACTTGAGACTAAGTGACAGCCTTACCTCTGAGTCAGAAGGCTGTGTGTTCAAGCCCCACACCAGAGACTTGGGCACAAAATCTAGGCTGACCCTTCAGTTTGGTCCTGAGAGAGTGCTGCAGTGGCAGAGGTGCCATCTTTTGGATGAGATGTTAAACCAAAGCTCCATTTGCCCACTCAGGTGGATGTAAAAGGTCCTGCGGAACTATTAGAAGAAGAGCAGGGGAGTTCTCCCCAGTGTCCTGACCAATATTTATACCTAAACTAACATCAACTGAACAGATTAACATTTACTTAATTGGTGTTTGTGGGACCTTGCTGTGTACAAATTGGTTGCCACACTTCCGATATTGGAACACAAGTTCAAAATTATTTCATTGACTGTAAAGCTCTTTGGGATATCCCGAGGTTGTGAAAATTATGAGACAAAGGCAAAGTTTTTTTCACTTATTCTGGTAATTATAGGTATATTCCCATAATATTGTTGAAAGATAAATTTTCCACTATTGTCCCCATTTATTTCTTTTTTCTCCCAGCATGAGTGGCTGAGGACAATAAAGAGTATAACTAAAGCTGATTTTTCCCTGCATATAACCTGGGGACACATCCTGATGAGAGAACTCAGAATAGCCTGAAAGTATTTATTCTGCATTACAGAAAACACTGTTACAAGCCAACAAACAACTGAGTGCGGGGAGAGGCAAAGCACCAGAATTCCAGTGAATAGTTAGGAAGGGGCAGAACTCAGGCAGATAGTTGGACTGGCCAGAAGCAAACACATTCATAACCTTATGAACTGAGAAAAACAATCTTCACCTACTGAGAAACACTTTTCCAGAGCAATTGAACTCACTACAGCTTGCCCTGAAATCTGATTAAACTTGATGCAAAGCAGATTTAAATCTGAATGTAAGAGTAGGATATGTTGCTTCGCTCTGCGGTAGGTAAAGAGATACATAGCTGCAGCCACGTAACTACCAACGTTGGTTCCAGTGTTAGCTAGGCAGCCACATTGTGGTTAATCATCAAAATTATTGTTGAGGAATAAATGGTAGCCAGTACTTCCCTGCTCTTCTTCAAAAAGTGCCACGGGCTCTTTTACATTCCCACTGGCCTCAGTTTAATGTCTGAAAGACAGTACCTCCTTCAGTGCTGGACTCTCAGCAACTGCACTGAAGTGTCAGCCTAGATTATGTGCTCCAGTCTCTGTAATAGGGCTTGTAATAGGTCACTGCCAGTCTTGGAAACAAAGACATGAACTCTTCTAAAAACTCTGTCAGCATGTAACAGATTGTTGCCACATGCCCTCAAGCACAGTGAACCCTGCTGTTTCTTTTGCTGGCTATGTTGCTATACTTTGCCCAAAGAAAATTTGGATTCAACTCAAATATATATGATTCTCCTGTATCAAGTCAAGTTAATGAATTGAAAAGAAAATAGCTTTGCTAATTTTCTCCAACTATATTCTCCCATCTCCTTATCTAAAGTCATTGACTCTTTGGTGAGGTTTGGTTCCACAAGCACCAGTCTCCCTGTGGGAATTCACTTAAAAGATCATCTTCCTATGTGATCTTAACCGTGAATGTCAGCAGACTATTTGATGGCAGGGCCATCACAACTGAGCCCAATTCTGTGTACACCTGATGTCCACATACATGCACTTTCAGCATAAGTCACTGTATATTGAGAAGATGGGGAAATCTGGCTGATATTTCCTTCCTAATTTATTGGCAGCAAGGTGAAATGAAGATCTCCAGCTACCATGCCAGCAGTCTCCAGAAAGACCAGAGATGCAATCTAGGATTTTCCTGATCTGCATAGCTTGGGCATTCACTGAACAAATGTATTAACAATTGGGGCAGCAAACACTGTTTACAATGTACTGTAATTTCATACCAATATGAAAAAAAATGTTGTACTGCCTAAAGCCTCAAATGATAAATTGAAAGTCCCTCTAGCAAAGTCATCCCTAGATTGGAAATATTTAGCTAAATAAAGATAAGGAAATTTATGAAGTGAACACATGTTCAGCAGCCAAGCAGTTAGAAATTAAATTAACTAAAGAAAATAAATGTGAATTTTGTCTCTTGCACCTGAGCAACAAATCACTGCCTTTGGTGGCAATGGTCCAGATGGCTAGAATTCCATTTCTAAAAGGTCATTTGAGTGGGAGTGATGACACAGTGTGACACTGCCTGTCAGGAATGGTAACTCATTGCTAAAATTCTCACATTGTCTCTTGAGGATAGGAAGTAATTACTGTAAAGCTGTCTGAAGCCATACATTTGGACAAGATAATTGTTAACATCCTTAACCTTATGCCTCTTGTTCCAATGAAACACTTATATTCTCTGGAAGAAAGTGGTATTTCAGGGATCACCTATACTTACCGCAAAACTGTCTTCAGCAACAGTGAGTAATTGTTTAATTGCCTCAAAAACCTTTTGCTAATGATTTAATGCAAGGTTCTAAATGGTGTAATCATAAGATACATTTTGCCTGTAGACCTTTGTGATCATGTTCAGTTGGATCATTTTTGATGCAAATTGAATGTGATTACTGATCATTCACACTGGCTGCTATGACCCCTGCCTCCTCACACCCACCCTACCCCACCCCACTCAGTCCATGTGCCAGCCAGTATTAAGTTACCCAGTACAATGCGTGACTAAGCTCTGCTGCTTAGTAGCATAGCAGCTTTATATGCCCCTGGAGGGATTCTGAGCAGTATCCTTAAATTAAAAATCAAAAGCCAAATGCAGAAAGTTCTGCCCATTTACCGTGAATCCGTTGCAAATTCACAACTGTTAATGTGCAAAGTGATGCAACAAAAAGGTTGATAACCATCTTTATGATGATGTTATCAGCCAAGCAGCAGAATAGTGAAGGGGAACATAGGAACAGGAGTAGGCCATTTAACCCCTTGAGCCTTTTCTGCCATTCAAAGAGATCATTGATGATCTGCGACCTATCTCCATATACCTTCCTTTGCTCCATATCCCTCAATACCTTTGGCCAACAAAAATCTATCAATCTAAGATTTAAAGTTAACAACCGACTAGCATCAATTGTCATTTGAGGATGAGAGTTCCAAACTTGTACCACCCTTTGTGTGCACATATCTGATCCTATTGGGATCAAGCTATGCATGTTCAAGTGAACAAGGTTAGGTAAGTGACAACACTTGGTAATAATTTGCCAAATGAAGGTCAATATAAATGTTTCAATCCTGACAGTGATGTCCTAAAATATATTATTTTGACTAAATCAGTGGGTAAAGCATCATTAATATGCACCCATATTATTCTGTGAATGTTTGAATCCATATTTAAGGGTTGCATTAAAGCAATATACACACTGAATCATGACTACCAGTTCTGCAGAATTCATTGAGTTGTATTTGTGAGCAGCACTGAATATCATATCACTTATTGATCACAAATTAGCTGTTTTAATTCGAGGAAAGGTAAGAACATTATATTCGCATTGCTTAAGTTTAAAAATAATTGAATATTTTTAACCATTGTGATGTGATAATTATCTACAAAGTTTCTTGTTCTCCAATCTGTTCTCCATTTTATAATTCTGGGAGGAAGAATTCACATTGTTGCATGAGAAAAAGTTTGGCATTGCAAACATTTCCTTTAAAACCCTGAAGGCAAACACTGGGTGGAATCTGAAAACAACGTGTTGTATTAAACATTAAATGCCGCCACTTTTATCTTCAAATTTACTCAGTCATTTGATCTCAGGTATCATTTAATGTGTGACTGCTTCTTATCCTACCTGTATCAAGTTCAGTCAGCGCAATTATGGGTGGGAATTGCATGAGCTTGCCAGTTACAGAGGGTACAGGTTGGGGTTACTAATGGTGGGCTGTGTAATCAGTGGTTGGTGAAGGTTGCTTGTTAGGGTAGGTGGTTTGGAGTTGCTAATTAGAATAGATGGGCTGCAGGTTGTTCATCAGAGCTGGCAGGCTGAGGAATGCAGCAAAGTAATGAGACATATGTACAAACTCTTACCTGAATATTGATATGAAGGTCATGACAATCTGAGATCATCGAAATTCAGCATCATTAACAAAATCTGAAATAAGTTTAAAAAGACAAAGAGCACATTACATCTCTAGAGCCATCCTGGGACTGACAGTTTAAACCAGCAATATGAGCTTAGTACCTGAGCTGCAGTGGATTTGTGTAATTTCAATAATCTAACAAAGAGATTTACTACATTTCTGAGTTTAATGTCATCTGCAAACTTTAAAACTGTGTTCTGTACACCTGAGTCCAGGTCATTAATATATATCAAAAAGTGCAGTGCTCCTCATACCTACCCTTGGGGAACACCAATGCACGCTTCCCTCCAGTCTGAAAATCAACCATTTTCACTGCTCTCCCTGCTTTCTGTTCCTTAGCTAATTCCATACTCACAAAACCGCTAAATCTATAATGCCATTGGCTTCAATTTTGCTCACAAGTCTACTATGTGGTACTTTAGCAAGCACCTTTTGAAAATCGATATCAACTACACTACCTTCAATCTCTTACCATTACTTTATCAAAGAACTCAATTCAAGTTAGTCAAACACAATTTTCCTTCGACAAATCAGTGCTGGCTTTCATTTATTAACCCATATTTTTCTAAGTGCCCATTAATTTTGACCTGGAATATTGTCTCCAAAAATTTCCTCACCACCTCTGATAGGATGACTGGTGTATAATTAACAGCTTTAACCCTCTCACCTTTTTTGAACAGAGGTGCAACATGTGCAATCCTCCAGTCCTCTGGCACCAACCCTATAACTAAAGAGGATTGGAAGATTGTGGCCAGAGCCTTCCCCATTTCTATCCTTACTTCCCTCAGCAATATAGTCAGCATGGTTTTGTGACGGGTAGGTCGTGCCTCACAAACCTTATTGAGTTTTTCGAGAAGGTGACCAAACAGGTGGATGAGGGTAAAGCAGTGGATGTGGTGTATATGGATTTCAGTAAGGCGTTTGATAAGGTTCCCCATGGTAGGCTATTGCAGAAAATACTGAAGTATGGGGTTGAAGGTGATTTAGAGCTTTGGATCAGAAATTGGCTAGCTGAAAGAAGACAGAGGGTGGTGGTTGATGGCAAATGTTCATCCTGGAGTTTAGTTACTAGTGGTGTACCGCAAGGACCTGTTTTGGGGCCACTGCTGTTTGTCATTTTTATAAATGACCTGGAAGAGGATGTAGAAGGGTGGGTTAGTAAATTTGCGGATGACACGAAGGTCGGTGGAGTTGTGGATAGTGCCGAAGGATGTTGTAGGTTACAGAGGGACATAGATAGGCTGCAGAGCTGGGCTGAGAGATGGCAAATGGAGTTTAATGCGGAAAAGTGCGAGGTGATTCACTTTGGAAGGAGTAACAGGAATGCAGAGTACTGGGCTAATGGGAAGATTCTTGGTAGTGTAGATGAACAGAGAGATCTTGGTGTCCAGGTGCATAAATCCCTGAAGGTTGCTACCCAGGTTAATAGGGCTGTTAAGAAGGCATATGGTGTGTTAGCTTTTATTAGTTGGGGGATCGAGTTTCGGAGCCACGAGGTCATGCTGCAGCTGTACAAAACTCTGGTGAGACCGCACCTGGAGTATTGCGTGCAGTTCTGGTCACCGCATTATAGGAAGGATGTGGAAGCTTTGGAAAGGGTGCAGAGGAGATTTACTAGGATGTTGCCTGGTATGGAGGGAAGGTCTTACGAGGAAAGGCTGAGGGACTTGAGGTTGTTTTCGTTGGAGAGAAGGAGGAGGAGAGGTGACTTAATAGAGACATGTAAGATAATCAGAGGGTTAGATAGGGTGGATAGTGAGAGTCTTTTTCCTCGGATGGTGATGGCAAACACGAGGGGACATAGCTTTAAGTTGAGGGGTGATAGATATAGGACAGATGTCAGAGGTAGTTTCTTTACTCAGAGAGTAGTAGGGGCGTGGAACGCCCTGCCTGCAACAGTAGTAGACACGCCAACTTTAAGGGCATTTAAGTGGTCATTGGATAGACATATGGATGAAAATGGAATAGTGTAGGTCAGATGGTTTCACAGGTCGGCGCAACATCGAGAGCCGAAGGGCCTGCACTGCGCAGTAATGTTCTAATTCTAATTCTAATGTTCTAATTCTAATTCTAATTCTAATTCTAATTCAATCTAGGCTGAATCCTATCATTTAGTCATTTACTTTTTTCATAGCTACACATAAAGATTTCCTGGTTCCGGGAATGTCCTGAACCAAAAAATATGGCTTAAACTGATGCACTATGAATGTTTGAACACAAATGAGCAATTATTATAGCATTGCCTCCTCCTGCCTAAAGCAATCCAGCACTGAGATTGATTGCAGTCATTACTAAGACTTAATAATTAAATGATGAGACTTTGTCGTTTGAAGTGCAACAGAATTTTCAAAGCCCGTAACTATTATTCATTTTATTATTCCTCTGTTGTGTGTGTCAAGGAGCAACTGAGCAGCTGGAGGTTTGGCTTCACATTAGAGCCATGTCTGGTCCATTCACACGGTGCAAATAGTGCTCTGATCAACAATGGACAGAAGCAATAGGCCCAAATGTACAGTGCAGCAGACAACATGACTGAGTTAAAACAAAGAAAGAGTTAACAATTGCTGTCAAGTAACCATCAGCTTGGCACAGTTGGTAGTTTTCAAAGGTTCACTAGATTGATTCCTGGGTTGAGAGGGTTGACCAATGAGGAGATTGAGTAGGATGGACTGATATTTTCTGGTGTTTAGAAGAATGAGAGGTGATTACATTGAAATGTATAAAATTCCTAGAAAGCCTTGACAGGGTAAATGTTGAGGGGTTTTTCCCCTGAATATAGAGTCTAGAACCAGGGGGTCATAGTTTCACAATGAGACGTCAACCATTTAGCACTGAGATGAGGAGAAATATCTTCACTTAGAGGGTCGCGAATCTTTGGAATTCTCTACTCCAGAGATCAGTTGAGTAAATTCAAGATAGGGATCCAAAGATTTTTGAATACAGGGAATAAAGTGATATGGTTATGGGAATAGGGCAGGAAAGTGGAGCTGAGGACTGTGTAGCCTACTCCTGTTGTTATTTCTTATGTTCTTATGTTTACATTCCAAGTCACACAGTGTTGTATTCAAGCCACATTCTTGGACTTTGAGATGAAACGTCAAAACAAAGCCACATTTGTCTCTTCAGGTTGAGACCCCATGGCACTATTTGAAAAAGACTAGGGGTTCCTCCTGGTGCCTTGTCCAATATTTTTCCCTCAACCAGCACCACCAAAAAAATAAACTGGCCAATTGTCTCAGTTGCTGTTTCTGGGACCATGCTGTGTACAACTGGCTACCATGTTAGCCTACATAACTGCATCGAATGCATTTCAAATCTAATTCAATGTTTCTGGAAAGATAAAGAAATGTTGCTGGAAATACACTTAGAGCTTGGATTAGTACTTGGAAATATGATGTTGTTGCTATTACAGAGACTTGGTTGAGGGAAGGGCAGGATTGGCAGCTAAATGTTCCAGGCTTTAGAAGCTTCAGGCGGGATAGAGGGGGATGTAAAAGGGGTGGGGGAGTTGCACTACTGGTTAAGGAGAATATCACAGCTGTACTGCGGGAGGACACCTCAGAGAGGTCATGCAGCGAGGCAATATGGGTGGAACTCAGGAATAGGAAGGGTGCAGTCACGATGTTGGGGGTTTACTACAGGCCTCCCAACAGCCAGCGGGAGGTAGAGGAGCAGATATGTAGACAGATTTTGGAAAGATGTAAAGGTAACAGGGTTGTAGTGGTGGGTGATTTTAACTTCCCCAATATTGACTGGGACTCACTTCGTGCTAGGGGCTTGGATGGGGCATAATTTGTGAGGAGCATCCAGGAGGGCTTCTTGAAACAGTATGTAGATAGTCCAACTAGGGATGGGGCCATTCTGGACCTGGTATTGGGGAATGAGCCCAGCCAGGTGGTCGAAGTTTCAGTGGGGGAGCATTTCGGGAGCAGTGACCATAATTCCATAAGTTTTAAGGTACTTGTGGATAAGGATAATAGTAGTCCCTGGGTGAAGGTGCTAAATTGGGGGAAGGCTAATTATAACAATATTAGGCAGGAACTGAAGAATTTAGATTGAGGGCGGCTGTTTGAGGGTAAATCAACATCTGACATGTGGGAGTCTTTCAAACGTCAGTTGATTAGAATCCAGGACCAGCATGTTCCTGTGAGGAAGAAAGACAAGTTTGGCAAGTTTTGGGAAGCTTGGATAACACGGGATATTGTGAGCCTAGTCAAAAAGAAAAAGGAAGCATTCGTAAGGGCTGGAAGGCTAGGAACAGATGAAGCACTTTAGGAATATCAAAAAAGTAGGAAGGAAATTAAGCAAGGAGTTAGGAGGGTTAAAAGGGGTCATGAAAAGTCATTGGCAAACAGGATTAAGTAAAATCCCAAGGCTTTTTATACATATATAAAGAGCAAGAGGGTAACTAGGGAAAGGGTTGGCCCGCTCAAGGACAAAGATGGGAATCTATGCGTGGAGCCAGAGGAAATGGGCGAGGTACTAAATGAGTACTTTGCATCAGTATTCACCAAGGAGAAGGACTTGGTGGATGATGAGCCTAGGGAAGGGAGTGCAGATAGTCTCAGTCATCTCATTATCAAAAAGGAGGAGGTGTTGGGTGTCTTGCAAAGCATTAAGGTAGATAAGTCCCCAGGGCCTGATGGGATCTACCATAGAATACTGAGGGAGGCAAGGGAAGAAATTGCTAGGGCCTTGACAGAAATCTTTGCATCCTCATTGGCTACAGGTGAGGTCCCAGAGGACTGGAGAATAGCCAATGTTGTTCCTTTGTTTAAGAAGGGTGGTAAGGATAATCCAGGAAATTATAGGCCGGTGAGCCTTACATCAGTGGTAGGGAAACTATTAGAGAGGATTCTTCGGGACAGGATTTACTCCCATTTGGAAACAAACGAACTTATTAGCGAGAGACAGCATGGTTTTTTGAAGGGGAGGTCGTGTCTTACTAATATAAAAGCAAAATACTGCGGATGCTGGAAATCTGAAACAAAAACAAGAAATGCTGGAATCACTCAGCAGGTCTGGCAGCATCTGTGGAAAGAGAAGCAGAGTTAACGTTTCGGGTCAGTGACCCTTCTTCGGAACAGTTCCGAAGAAGGGTCACTGACCCAAAACGTTAACTCTGCTTCTCTTTCCACAGATGCTGCCAGACCTGCTGAGTGATTCCAGCATTTCTTGTTTTTGTGTCGTGTCTTACTAATTTGATTGAGTTTTCTGAGGAAATGACGAAGATGATTGATGAGGGAAGGGCGGTGGATGTTGTCTATATAGACTTTAGTAAAGCCTTTGACAAGGTCCCGCATGGCAGACTGGTGCAAAAGGTGAGGTCACACGGGATCAGAGGTGAGCTGGCAAGATGGATACAGAACTGGCTCAGTCACAGAATACAGAGGGTAACAGTGGATGGGTGTTTTTCTGAATGGAGGGATGTGACTAGTGGTGTTCCGCAGGGATCAGTGCTGGGACCTTTGCTGTTTGTAGTATGTACAAATGATTTGGAGGAAAATGTAGCTGGTCTGATTAGTAAGTTTGCGGACGACACAAAGGTTGGTGGAGTTGCGGATAATGATGAGGATTGTCAGAGGATACAGCAGGATATAGATCGGTTGGAGACTTGGGCGGAGAAATGGCAGATGGAGTTTAATCCGGACAAATGTAATCTGGGTAATGCATTTTGGAAGGTCTAATGCAGGTGGGAGGTATACAGTAAATGGCAGAACCCTTAGGAGTATTGACAGGCAGAGAGATCTGGGCGTACAGGTCCACAGGTCACTGAAAGTGACAATGCAGGTGGATAAGGTAGTCAAGAAGGCATACGGCATGCTTGCCTTCATCGGTCGGGGCATAGAGTATAAAAATTGGCAAGTCATGTTGCAGCTGCACAGAACCTTAGTTAGGCCACACTTAGAATATTGCGTGCAATTCTGGTCGCCACACGACCAGAAGGACGTGGAGACTTTGGAGAGGGTACAGAGGAGGTTTACCAGGATGTTGCCTGGTCTGGAGGGCATTAGCTATGAGGAGAGGTTGGAAAAACTCGGATTGTTTTCACTGGAACGACGGAGGTGGAGGGGCGACATGATAGAGGTTTACAAAGTTATGAGCGGCATGGACAGAGTGGATAGTCAGAAGCTTTTTCCCAGGGTGGAAGAGTCAGTTACAAGGGGACATAGGTTTAAGGTGCGAGGAGCAAAGTTTAGAGGGGATGTGCGAGGCAAGTTTTTTACACAGAGGGTGGTGAGTGCCTGGAACTTGCTGCCAGGGGAGGTGGTGGAAGCAGTTACGATAGCGACGTTTAAGAGACATCTTGACAAATATATGAATAGGAAGGGAATAGAGGGATATGGGCCCCGGAAGTGCAGAAGGTATTAGTTTAGACAGGCATCAAGATCGGCGCAGGCTTGGAGGGCCGAATGGCCTGTTCCTGTGCTGTACTGTTCTTTGTTCTTTGTTCTTTGTACACAACAAGGTCAGTCACCATCTAAAAGGGGAAGGGCGCAGTTATTTTGCAGAAAGTGACCCAAGGGTGTTAGACATAGTTCAGTGGTAACACATGTCTCTGAATCAGAAGATTATGGGTTCACATCTCACTCCAGAGACTTGAGCACAAAATCTAGGCTGACACTTCATTGCAGTACGGAGAGAATGCTGCACAGTCAGAGGTTTATTCTTTCTAACATGTTAAACTGAGACCCTGTCTACCCTCTCAGGTGGATGCAAGAGATATCATGGCACAATTCTGAAGAAGAACTGGGTGGTTCTGTCTGGTGTTCTAGTCAATAACCCTTAACAAAAAAAAACAGACTATCTGGTCATTATTTCAATGCTGTTTGTGGGAGCTTGTTGTGCACAAATTTGCTGCTATGCTTCTTACAACAGTGACTACATTTCAAAAGTGTTTTATTGGCTTTGCAGAACGTTCCCTCTTCTTTTCAGGAAGGGCTGTTATTGGCATTTAACAAACTGCTGGATTCTGTGATGGAAAGATGAGATAAAAAAGACCAAAAGGTTCACTTTATCCAAACCAGTATTGCGATTGCAAGCGAGACGACAAGTTTCGTCCAAGGTATTGTCCGCTCCATTTTGGAATAGAAATCCAAGCACCGGGGTGAAAGGTCACTTTTAAAACCTGGTGCAACCAATTCTCCTCATAGGTGTGTTTTTTTTCTTTTATTTTTACCTGTTAATTCATTAAAATATTGATACAGCGGCAGTGCTATTTTTAGCAGTAGCTAACAGTAATAAAACCAACATTTGTAATAATTTTCATCGCACAAGATGAATAAGGCATAAAGCCCAGCAGCAATGGAATTTCAAATCAGAATTTTATGGCTGTAAGGTGGCTGTTTTACCATACTATATTTTCCTTCCAATTCCTGTTTGGATTTACTGTGATAGAATCTTTCACTATCTGAAATACTTGCTTAAACAAAACATTCTGCCTCCAGATATGTCTTTTTGGACCATCCAGAAAATTTGTAGGCCCCTAAGATGTTATGTTTATGAATAATTATGCCTTACATGCATAGGATTTGCAGTTTCTCCTTTTGTTTCTCTTGTAAATCCTTTCCGACACATTTTCCAACATAAACTTCAAGCAATAAGCAAACATTCATAGAATCTTATAGCACAGCCGGAGACCATTCAGAAAGAGCTATCCAATTCGCCCCATTCCCCTGTTCGTTCTTCGTAGCTCTGCAAACTTTCTCTCTTCATGTATCTATCCAATTGCCTTTTGAAAGTGATGACTGAATCTGCTTCCCCCACCCTTTCAGGTAGTGAATCCAGATTGCAACAACTGATTAAAGAAAATTCTCCTCATCTGCTTCTTTTGTCAATCTGGTTACCAATCCGCATGCCCGTGGAACTGTTTCTCCTTATTTGCTCTATCAAAGCCCTTCATAAATTTGAACACCTCGATGAAATCTCATTTGAGGATTCTATGTTCTAAGCAGAACAATCCCAGCTTCTCTAGTCTCTCTGCATAACTGAAGTCCCTCATTCCCAGTATCATTCTGGTAAAACTCCTCTGCACCTCCTCCATGGACTTGACAGCTTTTGTCGTGTGGTGCCGAGAATTGGACACAATACTCCAACTGAGACCCTACCTGTAATTTGGTGGGAAATTTGGTTTAGTCCGATCAAATCACATTAACTTGTAAGACTAGCTGTTATATTATGACAAGGTACATCTCACTGAAACATCTCAAAGCATTTTACGTATAATGTATTACTCTAAAATACATTTGCTGTTGTTATGGCAAACTTGCACATTTATGCACAGCAGGATCCCACTACCAACAGTGTGTTCAATGATCAGTTAATCTGGTTTTAGCAGTGCTGGTTCAGGGAAAAACTGGTGGCCAGGACACTGAGAGAGCATCTGACTTTGGTTTGCGATCTTTAATATCCTCTGACCCATATGGACCAAGCAGATGCATTCTCAGTTTAACCTCTCATCTGAATAATGGCACCTCCGACAATGCAGCACTCCCTCAGGACAATGTTTCATGGTGAGATTTTCACAAGTTGCATAAGAATTCAACCAATTTTCATACTGACTCACTCCTAAATATAAACACAGTTCCCTGTGTTTAATTGAGTTTGCAATATGTCTCAATCTTTCTGATCATAACCGTTAGTGTATAATGCTAAACAATTCTGAAGACTATGTCCCAAGAAGCACATGGAACTGATTAAATTACTTGATGGTAATTTGTTAAATAGTAGAGAACTGCAGTATGTCAATGGATAACAAGCACCTAAAGAGCCTCGGAAATTATTTGAGCTGCCCACGCAACTTGCAACACCATTCCAAATTCTGCCCAATATTATAGGTAGAGATAACTACAGATAATGGTGAGTTAGCCCATCTTGCATGCTCCAACACGACTGAAATGTAATTACACAAAGATTATCTTAAAATACTAAATAGTTTGTATGGTTTAACTGGATTCAACATTTCTTGTGGCACTTTATGCTTTTACATTCAATTGAGTGATAACACCCAGTTGTATGGACCATGAAACATTAAATGGCTTGTGAAATGGTTAAATGCCAAGATTGCAGGCTAGATTGTTTAAACAAATCATGTCAGGCATATAGCAAGAGAATGCTTTGCACAAGCGGAGGTTGTGTGAAACCTTATGATGTTTGTTCCAGTTTTTTTTTGGACTGTTGCCTCCAAACTAAATGCTTGTGGAAAATGGGCATAGATTTTTAAAAAACAGAAGGTTTTGTCTGTTTTGCCTTTTATTAGAATTATTTTCTTCCCTACTTTAGGTACCTCCAACCTTCAACTCTATCCATGAATGTTTCATTCCTGACAAGAAGTCTGGCAGGCACCCGAGAAGACAAGCCATTGACTGTTTTGCAGTGAACAGTAGAGTTTGGCTTGCTATCCAATTTTGCTACCTCCCTTCTTCCACTCTCCACATCCTTTAATTGGGTGATCAGAATCAGAAAGTCATTGTGCAGGGAAAGGCATTTCAAACTACAAGAATCACTCCAAATATGTGTATCAGCTGAGCTCTATGGTAACGAGCTCACCTCTCAGCCAGAATATTGTGAGTTTCAACCCCACTTCAAGACTTGAACATATAGATACCCTGTTTGTAGTCTGAATGTAGGGTTCAATGTAGGATTCAATGTAGGATTAATCGTGTGCTCATTATCAGAGGTGACTTGTTTCAATTTAGACTTCTTGAAGTGCTCATTGCCTTTTGAGTTTTCAGCATTTTTGAGGCTATGCCAGCTTTTGCTATTTTTCTTGATTGACATTTGTGTTACTACCTCACTCCAAATAAATCCATGATCTTCCCATTAGGTTTTTGAATGCTGCATCACAAACAGAATAATGAATGCTTGTGGGCAGTTCCAAGCCTGAGATTAGATATTGAGTTGGTAATTAAGCCATTAATTCAGAATTGTCTATCGAGAGAGAGAGTGTACCAATAATCTGTCATTTGCAATACCTGTCTTAGTTTTATCTGTCTGGAAGATACAGAAACAAGAGGAAATATTGAGGCCAATTTTCACCCCCTCCCCCACGTGTGAACTGGGTGCTGGCATGATTAAAATAGTGGCGTAGCACTTAATACCGCCTCCCATTCCCAGCAATATATGGGTCATTGCCTTTTTGGTTGGGACCTTAAAATGGAGATAGGGAGGGAACCCTGGTACCCATCTGTTTCCAGGTGGTGCCACAATAGCCCATGCCAATCAGGATCTTATGATATCAATGGATCCCCACTGCCCTAGTACTTGGTATTTAGCAGCCTCACCAGCAGTCCTGAAAGGGGCTTCAGCAAGCCACCTACAGAAATTAAGAGCAGGTTTATCTCTAGTTCTCTTTGTATTTATTCTCAGGATGGGGACAGGGCTGGCATTTATTGCCCATCACCTAGATAGAGCTTGCTAGTCAACTTCAGAGAGCAGTTGAGAGCCAAATATATAGATGTGGGACTTGAGTCACATGTCGGCCAGACCCAGTAAAGAGAATGGCCGGAATTTTTTGTTGGGCAGGAGGCCCCGTCCATCGGCCGAAAAGTCGGTAGTCAGCCCGCCTCTGCTGGGCCTGGGGAGCTATCCCGGTTCGCTCCCCAGGCATTTACTTGGTTTTGAACGGGAGTTCCACCTCCTCAAGACAGAAAGTCCCGCCTAATGGAGCTGGCGACCAATCAGCAGGCTGGCAGCTCTTAGACCCAGCAGCGCCACCAGGAGCGGTGGCCACTGTTGGGACTACACCCAGCCATGGCAAGCAAGGTGAAGGACAGCTCCGGAAGACAGGTAAGGTTTTAGGGCCTCACCGGGGACAATCAGGCAGGCCCCAGCGAGGCAAGGGGGGTCAGTTAGGGGGCGCAGGGGAAGTGTTATGCTTTGGGGGTGCTTGGGGCTTCGGGGGCGGCCCTGCGTGGGGCACAGGGTGCCCGATCAGGAGAGCCCCTCACCAGCCCGCAAGAAGGTCGCTTGGTTTCACCAGGTGGGGTTTTTGAGACTTCTGCCATCCGGTTACCAAAGGTAAAATACCCGGCAGCAGAAGAAGGCCATTAAGTGCCAGTTAATTGGCCTTTTAAGGTCCTTGATTGGCCTGGGGCAGGCGAGCCATTTCTCGCCGCCCCGTGTAAAACTGCAGCTGGGGCAGGAGGGGGTTGGGAATGTCCCCCTGCCTCCCACTCAATTTTATGCACCCCCCCCCCCCCACACCACCATGAGCCCGCTGGTTTGGGTAGCATAAAATTCCGGTCAATGGGTTTACTTTCCTTTTGGACATTAGTTAACCAGTTGACTTTTTATGACAATCAGGCAGCTTCAGGATCACTTTTACAGGTAACAGGTTTTTATGAGCAGTTATTTTCTTAACTGGGTTCAATCTCTCAAAGTGCTGTGGTGAAATTAGTACTCATACGCTCCGAGTTACTCATCCAATCACATAACCACTACAGTACCATTCCCCAATTACTCAATGCCTCAGCTGGCCCAACAAGAACTGACCCCCACAATACCCAATCCTCCTTTGATATCACCTCCTCACCCTCCTTAAATTACCTGCAATATCTGGGCGAGGCTCTCTGGCGGAGCTTGACATTTCCAATCAGCAAGCTGCTCCGGCTTGCTAACAGAATGGAAATGAATCCCGACCATGAACATTGGTCAGGCCTTGCAGCACTTCCGTTGGCAGAGTGGCAGACTGGCTCCTGCTCAATGGAAGTGGTCACGTGAAAATCCACCCTGTAATGAGCAATGGTCAAACACATTACGTTTTCAGGAAAGTCTCGTGGACTACCTTTGCCTGCAACTGCCATTGCAGACAACTGAAACAAATTGTTCACATCTACTGAGGTGCTTGACAACAGGTAGAGAAAAGCACAAGAGGCTCCCCAATATCTCAGAGTTTATATAGTCAGAAGTGAATCCATACAGACCAAAGTTCAATCACTTGAACCATGCTGAATTTCAGAGCAGTAATGAAAATATGGAATTAGATTTATCATGCTATAATAGATCATAGCATCATAGAATACAGCACAGCAGGAGGTCATTCAGCCCATTGTGCTTGTGCCAGCTCTTTGGTAGAGCTATCCAATTCGTCCCATTCCCTCATTCTTTCCCCATAGCTCTTTATCTTTTTTTCCATCAAGTATTTATCCAATTTCCTCTTGAAAGTTATGATTAAATTTGCTTCCACCACCCTTTCAGGCAGTGAATTCCAGATCACAACAACTCACTGCATAATTTTAATCGAGAACTTTTACTATTAGTATGAATACTTGGAAGTCCCATCTCTTATAGCTGTCTTGTGCAAAAGGAGGAACAAAGGGACAAAAAACACAAAAAGTGAAGCAAAAGGGAAAAATCCATTGAGCTGACAATAAAGAGTTAAAAAAACAAAACAGGAAAGGATTTTTGTATCTGTATGTCACTGTCTGCCATCAGCCCTCCAGAACAAGTTGAAACCCAATATGTAACAGGCAGTTTCTGCAACTGAAGATTATTTCATCTAGTTCCTATACCACGTGTTAGTTATCATGAAATGAAGGTGATTATTAAACACAGGGAAGGAGTTATCAGCAAAAGGAACAATCTCTGCAAACGGACAGAGACTTGTAACACATGTGTGACCCTACAATTTAGTGCACTCCAACTTTTTAGATTACCAATTTATAATTTTGATGACTTCCTTCTCCAGATGCAGGAAGTCCCTTACTGAATGGACCGAGACATTTCAGACAAGTCTAAGTAATTTTTTTTTTCATGTTCGCTTTCTTTGTTTTATCTTGTTAACAAATTAAAGAGAATATGTTTCACTTACTAATAAATAAACTAGGGAAGGTGAAGATCCATATATTAACAATGTTTCATGAATAAGCCTGCACTTACATGACAGATGAACATTTTGCTAACCTTTCATCTGTTGCTAGCAGGGGGGTTTTGCCACACATGAAAATCATTAACGACCTTGGGAAAAAATGCGTCTGCCCACTTGGGGTAAAGTGTGGCTCCAGACATTGACCACATGCTGAGAGCTTATCCTGGCAGCAGGTGTTAAGGGATGCAGTTGTTTTTTTTACCCACCCCCACCCCTCCAATTTTTTCTTCTCAATCCCTTTTGAGAGTATTATGTCAATTTTGCAAATTGTCTTGATAGTTCCAAAAAATCAGGATCAATTGCTCCAAGCCTTACTTTCAAAGTGTGGAGAGGAGCCGAGGAAGTGAGTTCTCAATCATGGAACATTCAATTCCTATCATAGCACTCCTTAACGCTCCAGAGAACTTTTTTGACTGCAGTAAGATCCATTTATTTCTACTTTCAGAGATTTCACTGTGTTCTCTCCTTCCCCACTCTGCCAGGACTAAATTATAACAGACTGCTCGATAGAATCAAAGGAAAGCAAGGTTTTTATTAAGATGAGCTTTTTTCTAATTTTACCTTCATTGTTCTCCCCTTTCCAGATCTCCTTTTGTGATGAAACTGTAGCCAACAGGACAAGTGGTCAATCTATTCCTGAAGCGTGCCCTTTTTGGGTTGCTCAAGAATATCCACCAGCAAAGTTATTTTTCTGCCCCACTCACTTGGTGAGTTTCAAATCTTCAGCCACATACTCACAGGAATGGAATACCAAGACTGCCTTTACAAGAAGGGAGGGAAAAGTGTGACGGGGTCAAGTTTACCTTTTGGGTGGGTGACCAGCAAGGGTGCTGATAGTCTAGCCCATTCCGCCAGCCAAAGGGCTGGAGCCATTTTCAGAACCGGGCCACATTTCAATAGAACTGGCAAGCTGCGGGTGTCAAATGGCTTTCTGATGCATCTCACCAGATTCATGCCAGTGCAATATCAGGAAGCCTGGCTGGGGGAAGTGGGAGGCAGCAGCAGCAGCCCTTATTACTTTACATTGGTTCGTACTCCTTTCTAGGGCCTCTTCAGCTCTATCACCAGAGAAACTGCCCACCCTGACCGGTTCCACCCTAAAGGGGCGATTTGGGGTCCTAAGTAGGTCATCGCACCCTAATATGCATGAGACAGGCAGGTGCTTTGGCTGTCCAGCAGCAGGCCCCTGTAAAAGTGGCAGCAGGCTGATCATTGGCAAAAGGGGTACAGTTAGCCAACCACTCCCATCTGGGGGCCATTACCATCTTGGTAACACCGCTTCTGACAATTTCAACTTGACCCTCAGAGGGTGCAAGTTGGCAGAGTGACTGGAAGACAGAATGGGTCAATTTATTGGTTACCTGTCAGAGTGCTACTGCAGGTTTTTGATGCTCACATTCTGGTGACCAGTGCTGGGATCTAATACAGACCGAGGAGCAGGGGTCTCGCCTGTGCTCTGTGGGATGATATGCTCCATCACAGGGATCAGGCTGACAAATAGGAAAAGAGGATGAAGCAAGAAAAAAGGAAAATACAAACATAAATAATTCAAAATGTGCTTGCTATTATAATTTATTCTGAAAATATAAGACTTTGTACATATTAAATTACAGTGAACTGCAAGTTTCAGACAGTGGTTAAAGGTGTTTTACAGTTTAATGCAGTTTGAATTATAGTTCAGTGGCTCCACCAAATGACATAATTAGTACTTAAAACAAAGAAAATAAAATATTGTCAAGCTCCAACAAATCTCTGCCACCTCTGACAATACTGACGCCCATTAGAGTCAAAACCAAACAACCAGAAAGAATAAAACCCAACAGTACTGCGTTAAGTTGATGTAAAGTACAGGGCATCATTTACACAATTTTTCTTATCCTGCTGGATTACTGGGCATTGTGAATTTCTGCTATTTGTTATTACATTTCCAAGTTTGAAAGTGGAATATTTTTACTTACATTTGGAGATTTACTTGGCTCAAAATCCTATATCAGTGGCAAGTTGATATCAATGTGACTGATGCCTCTCAATAAAATCCAGGTATTTCAGGCATGTTTGTACATCAGCTGCAGCCTTTGTCCATCAGCTATTGTCTTTCTCCATCAACTATTGCCTTCCTCCATCAGCTATTGACTTCTTCCTTTAGCTGTCTGCATTCACATTTGATTTTTAAGAAGCAATGCTTGATGATTTCCATCTCTCTCAAGTAAAAGGCAATTAAATTGGATATGTACTTGAAGAGGACTAATTTGCAGGGTTATGGGGAAAAAGCTGGGGTGTGGGACTAAATTAGCAACGTTTTCAAATAGCCAGCACAGGCATGATGGGTCAAACAGACTCCTTCTGTTGCCAGACTGTTCGCAACTTTGGTATCATATCTGACCCCGAGATAATCTTCCAACCAATTCTCTGTTCCATCACAAGGACTGCCTCTCTTCACCTCTGTAACATTCGCCTAACACCAACCCTGCCTCAGCTCATCTGCTGCTGAAATCCTCATCCATGTCTTTGTTACCTCGAGACTTGACTATTCCAGTGCACTCCTGGCCAGCCTCCCACATTATCCTGTCTGTAAGCTTGAGGTCATCCAACTCTGCTGCCCATGTCCTTACTCACATCACGTCCCATTCACCCATCACCCCGGTGCTCGCGACCTACATTTGGTCCAGACAAAACAATGCCTCGATTTTAAAATTCTCATCCTTGCTTTCAAATGTCTCCATGGCCTCACCCCTCCCTATCTCTGTAACCTCCTTCAGCACCCTTCTGAGATATTTCCATTCATCTAATTCTGGCCTCTTGACCATCCCAATTTTAATTGTTCCACCATTGGTGGCCGTGTCTTCAGTTGTCTACATTCTAAGCTCTGGAATTCACTCTCTAAACCTCTCCTTCTCTCCACCTCTTGCTCCTTAAAACCTACGCCTTTGACCAAATTTTGACCATCAGTCCTAATATTGCCTTATGTGGGCTGACATTAGATTTTTCTTTAAAATGCTCCTGTGAAGTGTCTTGGGAGGTTTTCATTCAAGGCATTATATAAGTACAAGTTGTTGGTGTAGTTTTAAGGTGGTTTGCTGAAATCAATTGCTGTACACAATTCCAGCCCTAGCTGATATAAATTAAATCACCAATGACCCGATTTGAACGAGGAGACCTTTGGTCAATAGATAAATGCTTTCTCCACAAGAGAATTGGGGAAGCTTTTGAGGCTTTTAACATGCAAAGGCATATTTGGTTACGACGAGCCAGCTTAGCCCAATTCATAGCACTTTGCCTTATTGCAGAAGGGTGTAAGTACAAGCTTCATTCTAGGATTTAAACACATAAAACTAGGTTAATTATTCGTGTAGTACTGAGAAATAGTGCATTGTAAGAGGTGTCAATTTTGGATGAGATTTCAAAGTGGGTGGAACATGGAAATGTTCCTGTGTTCCAGCAGGATGTTATAGACCCTATTCAACAAAAAAAGAACAAGTCATTTCTTGGTCTGCTGGCCCATATTCCTTTCAATGATGCCAAAAATGATTCAGTTCATTGCTATTTGTGGTACCTTGTTGTGTGCACCAACATAACAGTCACGGCACATCAAAGTAGTTCACTGGGTTTGCGAAACTCTATTGCATGTTCGAAGGGATATGATAAAGCACTTTACACTTTCTTTTTTTCGAGACTGTAAGGGTGTCGTGGAGTTAATGTGGGTGGTCTTAACTGGCTACAGAAATTGACACTATTATTCCCAGCAAGAATGAAGATGAATGGGTAATTCCCCCATCAATCATTTCTGTAAATGACTATGATTGATTTAATGCAGATAATTGTATAATTTAACTACCCTCCACTCACTGTACTTTTTTGGAGAAATAACTCTGCTTTTATCCGGAGATGTTGCTGTAATTTCTGTCATGAGTTCTGCTTGCTGTAGTTCATAGAGATTCTTTCAATAGACATCGTTCATGGAGTAAACAGACTATTTACTGTAAAACAGACTGTTTGCTGTATGTCCTACTTTAGGTTCTGCTGCCTCCAACTCATTTGCTGACCCAGTGATGTCAATGCACACTCTGATCTTAACCTAGTTCTGAATGGGCATGTGCTGCAAGGGAAGGTAAGCTTTCCCTTTCAGCTTTTCCACATGGATGATGCATTTTGTTTTACGGTAAGTCTCAATTCAGAACAGAACTGGAGTAGGTTGAGAAACATTAAGACAATCTCTAAAATTCAAAAATGGTAATACCATCTCGTATGCAGAATTTATAATTTGCTTTAATATGTTCAGTCCTCTTGACCTTTCAACTTATGGCAACTGGAACAAAGGTCATCAAGTAAAATGAAGTGAATCATTTTTAGGTGAACTGAAGTTTGCATGTTTGTGAATAGGATAACACGTCACAGGGATTAGCAATCACTCTTTTACTTCAGGATTATATATTGGAGATCACAGAGGCTGTCTATCATGCCAACCTGTCTGTTCCAAAAAGTGGTAAATATAACAATGTCAGGCAACATAATTTAAGCTAAACTAATAAGCAAAAGTATTTACAAGTAACCTCATCACAGTGACGAAGGGGCAATTATCAGCAGCATGTTCATGCTCTAAAGATCTTCCAAGGCAGCCAAGATGGGGTCTTAAGCTGAAACGCCGCTTTAGCCCACATTTAGCGTAATATCATCTTGATAAAGGAGTTGAAGTGCGCACTATGAACGGCCGCCTGGAGGTTCATTAACAGGCTGGTTGCCACTTAAAATGCCTGCCAGCACTCACAAAGGAGGCTGCTTGACATTTTGATGGCTATCACTTGTCCTAACGCCCTCTCCGAACAGCAGCAGCTGTTTTGGAGTAAAGGCATTGGTCTGGATTTGAAATGCTACTTAAAGGGATACTCATCATTTCATGTTCACCTGGCAGCTTGCCAGGGTCTCCCTTGGTCTGGACAAGGAATAGAAGGAGGACATGAGACCAGGCACAGCAGGAAGGAGTGACAGGGGGTGGAGGGTGTCCTTGCCCCATTTGTGTACAGGACATCCCTCATCCTCTGGACCTCCAGTGCTGCATCTGCAAAGCTGTGAGCCCTATTTATTAGTCCCTGAGCCAGACCGCAAAGTGACACCTTCAATGGAAGAGAGTATGAGGAAGCCACATATACTGCTTCAAGAAAATTGGGTTGAATCAGCACTTGAGAGCTAAACCAGCTGGTGAGTTCAAATTATGGTAATCAGCAATTAGGACCAAAAATTGCATGCGAAATCCTGACTTTCAAACAGGCATGCCTTATTAACGCCTGTTTTCGATCTTTGGCCAAAATAACCCCAAATACTTGACTACATAATACATAAACTATTCTAAACCAATAAAAAGTCTAAACTTAGCAGTTCCTTTCAATAGGAACATTAGGAGCATGAGTCGGCCATTCAGCCCCTCAAGCCTCCTCCACTATTCAGTTAGATCATGGCTGATCTGTATCTCAACTCCATTTATTCATCTTTGCTCCATATCTCTTGATACAATTACCTAACAAAAATCTATCGATCTTGAAAGCTCCCAGAATCCACAGCCTTTTGGGAGAAAGAGTTCAGAGAAAATTTCCAACTGCAACTCTGTTAAAATGGAAACGACTTGATCAGAGATACTTTTGGAATCCCTCATCTGGAATAGGCAGTGCCAAGCAGGGACTGAAGAACTGACAGCTTCTGTCCAGTTATCACAAAATTACACAATAGTACAGTACAGAAGGAGACCATTCAGCCCATCCAATCTGCACTGGCTTTTTCAAAGACCAATCTAGCTATTCTCACTCCCCTGCACTTTCCCCATATCTCTGCAATTTTTATGGTATTGTCTTTTCTTTGAAGTCTACATTTACATTTTGAATAATAAAGTGATCTTATGCAATGGGCAAGCAATCAAAATGTGAACCATTGCTATCACTCAAGTAAACAAGACATGAACAGTCGAATTTTGGTCATTAATGTATCTACTCATCCCAGTTCCCAAACTCACCTACATTAAAATTTCAGCAAGGGTTTGGCCCAGACATGATATGAGGAAAATCCAAGCTGAACCAGAGGACCCCAAAGGAAAAGTAGATCGATTTGACATTTATTTTGGCGACCCCCTTTTAAGCAGGACAAAAGATTCAACAATTTTGCTAGTCTAAAGCGAATCTTTGAATGAAATACTCTTGTTTATCTGGTTTTGTGAACAAATAAAGTAGAAATCTTCTTGTTTGAGTCCTAATAGGGCTCTGCTTCCAAAATAATCAATAATGGCACAAGTTGATAGGAATTCCTGTCCCCTCTATAGACTAAGTGGTGGAATAATCACCTTAAACTCAGCTAATGAGGAGGCTATCGCTTGGCTCCGGGGATTTGCGTCTGCTAAATAAAATATAGGAATTCAAAGAAATAAAAGAGAATTCAAGCCAAACAACTTCTAAAAAGGACAATTAGGTCCAAGTAACTCAAAAAGGAATTGGATTATAATCAAGGTAGAACAATCTTCTTCATTGGACAATTACAAATGAACTTTAGGTTATATTTTGGAACTTCATTGTTTCTTGTAGCTTTTGCCAACCGGAATACCAATGTCTATGAAAGTTTGGCAAATGAAAGACACTCTTAAAGCATCCAGAAGCCCAAAGGGAAACTAAAAAGGGCTAGTGCCAAATTTGAACTCACTGCAGTCTGACAGTGCATTATGTTTTTATCTGGAATATATATATGTAAAACAAGTGCTCTTTTTTGACAGAAGGTAGTGAAACATGTCGAACTATTGCTAATAATTTTCTTCTCATTGTAGTGTGGAGGATTTCAATGATTCAAACAGAGGTTTGAGAGGTTACCAGATAGTGCCCTTTATCATCCACTGCATTAGCCTATTCCTTATGCAACCTGTCAGCTCATAAGAAAACATTCCTATTAAATTCAGGACTAAATATACTTATTCTAGTTAAAGGGAATGAAGAATGAAGGGGAACACTTCTAGACCAAAACAAGTTTATGGCACTGAAGGAAGGCATTCGGTTTATTGTATCTGCACCAAAGCTAATTTCACTGCCGCAGTCCATCCCCAAAGCCTTTTATTATCCTCTGCTTCAAATGTTTATCTACTCTTAAATAATGCAAAAACATACAGCCTGTAGCAAATTATTCCGTGCCCCTCATCATGCATCAGCTGCACAGAGCACCCGAGTTGCCAGCTGGAGCCATGGCATCCACTGCCAATAAGAGAAAACTATATCCTATTTGTCCAGAGTGACTAAGTAACATGATGCCTGAATTAAAGATTCAGAATTGAATCTGTAACAACTCTCTTTTGTTGAAACTATCTTCATTTTATATGGAAAAATTATACATTTTGAAGATTTTTTAGCAATTTAAACATTCATTTTGTGAACTTCATGGAAACTCCCCATGTTCCTTTCTCTTTGTTTGGACACTCGGTGACATCACTGGGGAATGCCTTCTGAGGTATCTTGGAGAGTTTCCAGTGAAAACAGCAGCCATAATGTAGCCCTATCCAGAGATACCCCCTAGGAACATATGCTACCAACAAGGAATGCTTTTTATTTACTTTTTATAAGTAGGTGATCACTCAATCCATAAAATGCAGCTGCTCAGAGCAACATAAACTCAAAAATACTCCTCTTTCTCATAAATATCAGCCCCGGAAAAAATAAATGACAAAACCTCATTGGTCTATCAGTCCCATGAATAAACAAGAAGCATTGCCCAGATTTGAAAAGGGAGGAATTATTGAAACCCTATTGCTCCACCACCAGCCAGGAATATTTGAGTCTCATCTATTGTTAAGTGGGAAAACTCCCACTCGAGCTTTCTATTAGAAACAGACGATTGGAAACTGTGATATTTTCACTCAGAAAAACAGGAACATATTGCAAACCTATTAAAATGAGAGAGCTATTTTCTTTTAACAAAAGGTATGATGCAGATGCTGAATCTGAAACAGTTCTGGCTCCATTCAGTCATACCAGGAGCAGAATCTATCCTTGGAGCCTCTTGTTCTGCCTCTGCCACAATATTTTTGAACATTACATGGGATGCGCTGGCATGACCCAATGATGCATTGCGAAACAACACCGAAAGATTATATCCATCGTTTGATGATGCTCTGGAACTGTCAACTGGCTTGTAGTTACACTGTGGAAAACCCACCCAATGTGTTGATTTCAGCCCATTACTGCTTATGTCATTACTCAGCCGCTCAGGTTGTAATCCAAAGAAAGAAATACTTGCATTTCTATCGCACCTTTCACAGGAAATCCCAAAGTGCTTTACAGCCAATGAAGTACTTTTGAAGTGTAGTCGCTGTTGTAATGTAGGAAACACTGGCACACAGCAAGCTCCGACAAACAGCAATGTGATAATGGCCAGATAATCTGTTTTTGTGATGTTGATTGAGAGATAAATATTCGCTAGGACATCAGGGAAAACTTCCCTGTTCTTCTTCAAAATAGTGCTATGGGACCTTTTGCATCCACCTGAGAAGGCAGATGGTTTAACATCTCATCTCAAGGTCAGCACCTCCAAAAGTGCAGCACTCCCTCAGTACTATACTGGAGTGTCAGTTTTGATCTTATGTCCTGGGGTGGGACATAAACCCACAACCTTCTGAGTCAGTGGTGAGAGTGCTACCAACTAAGCCACAGCTGACACTTAGCCTAAAATTGTTTTCAGGACTTGTGCAGACCACTTTTCCACAGGGAACGCTGAGCAGTGGCCTTAAAGGCACAAGATTTCAGCTTTGACACCCAACATCATGAGTAACACCATTGGAAATCAGCTAGTACCTATTCAGTTGCAGAATACATGCCAAATTTATTGCCTATAATTTGTATTAAATGTGTATTTTTCTGGTTATTGTAATAGGAATATTACACCTCATCATGTACTGGCTGCACAGTTATCAATTAGAACCATGACATCCACTGTCCATGGTGACCATGTAACATGATGCTCGAATGAAGGATTCAGAATGAATCTGTACTTTACAACCTGAGTTTGATTTACAAGTGGCTGCTACAGCCATGTTATATGTTTACTTTGCTATATTTTTCTGTCAAAGAAATAAGAGGACCAAATATAGTGGCGAGAATGTGGAAGTCGCGACCTCATGGAGCGGTTGAGGTGAATACCATATATTAATTTAAAAGGAAGCTGCCTAAGTACATGAGTGAGAAAAATAATAGAAGTATATGTTGGTAAGGTGAGATGAAGCAAGGTGGAAGGAAGCTTGTGTGGAGCACAAACACTGGCGTAGACCTGTTGGCTGAATGGCCTGCTTCTCTGCGGTAAATTTTATGTAATTCTATGGAAAATAGCTTTTCCTTAATCTTATAAAATATTACGTTCTTATAGACCATAAATAAGGAGAGTTGAATTGCTGCCTCAAGCATCATGACAAGTTCATATGAATAACAGGAAGAAAGAATGTGTAGCTTTCAGAATCAGGGTTACCGCAGCAACAAAGTGGATAAGGTAACTTTTCAAAATTCCTCCTATCTGGTCCAATTAGATTGGTGGTAAATACAAGTTTGGGCTACACAACAGTGCTTTTTTTCCCGTGCCCTCCTGAAATAATGAAGTGTTTATTTAAACAGTGAATGAGGCTGCATAATCCAAATGTTGTGAGAGTTTTTCCATCAAGGTCACAACTCACAAGTAATTCATCTCAGTTTATAATTATAGGTTCCTGGTGTGTTTTGTGCTAATTCCATAACATTATCTCTTATTCTCCTACATAAAGTGCAGTAATTTCTTTAAAATTATTGATGATAAGTGTTATATCAAAGGTTGAAGCTGTCCGTTGCTGAGAATAGGGCCTGTAAGAATATCCTTACCGTGCCAGGGGTTAAGTATCTATTTATAATTTACACAATGATTTATTTTATGTTGAATGAAGAAAACATCGCCAAAGCATCTTTCACACGATACTATATAACCTAGAAATCTCTATGATATTAACCTATGAAGGCCTAATGCAATTATGTAACATTGCCTTATTTATTTTAATGAAGGTTTTAACCTACATTCATGCGCCTCCATTCCACACGCTAATTTCTAGGCTTATCAGACCTGATGCCACTTTTAACGTTCCAATCCTTTCATATATATAATTCACAAACTTTATTCGTCTGGGCATTGAAGACTCCGTGAAAAGAAATTGCAGCCAGCAACTCAAAGCTTTATGATAAATCTCCGCATTGCTCCAAATATTACACTCCAGACGGATTTAATAAAATGCATTTCAGTGAGATATAAGGCAGTAATTGAAGTGAGGAGTTCTTGGCAATCTCTGCAGCTTTGTTTGTATGGTTTGAACCAATTATTCTCGATATATTTCACTTTCATGATATCATCATCATGTGAGGTGTAAAACTACAGACAATGGATTCAAACACACCAACAGATTCAGCTATTCACAATAAACTCACCCAAGTAGTCCATTAAACAGCCTGAAATGAAGCACTTTTGTCCTGAAATGAAGGATTTTTGTCCTGTAATGAAGGATGATAGCAGTCTTGCGCATACCCGATTCTAATCGCTCCACCATTGGCGAATTTGCCTTCAGCTGCCTGGGTGCTAAACTCTGAATTCCCTCCTTAAATCTCTCTGCCTCTTTAGCTCTCTCTCCTCCCTTTACATGCTTCGAAAACCTACATCTTTGATCGTAATTTTGGCCACCTGTCCAAATATCTTCTTCTGTGGACTAGTGTCAAATTTTAGGTTGCTTACTCTCCTGCGAAGTGCACTGGGGATGTTTTACTATGGTAAAGGCGGTTTATAAATACAAGTTGCTGTTGTTGCCCTCAAATGAAGAATCTTCCACTTCAAATAAAGTAATTCATGCTGAGGTGCACAGCATCAATGGATTGCAATGCTTCCTCAGTCATGCACTCCTCCAACCCCGCATGACAAAGATCAAACTCAGAAAAAGAAGAAAACAGTACTTTGTGCAAGTGTACTGTTTGTTTTCTATCCCTCAACAGAATCAGATAATGGCACTGACCAAACTATGTAGACATTTTACATTGTCAAGTCCATGAAGAAGAAAGTCAAGCAGGAACCAAAGCAAGCCACCAATTCAGTATTGCCAGTCTTGTGCTATTGCCCAAGATGAATTTCACCTTTGCTGTGTTTTATTGCAGCAAAGACAAAAGTAATGATTCCACTTCAAGATTTAGCTACAAATGAATTGTAAACATCAACACATTCTAATGAGTTAAAGAACAATCTATTTTAAAAAAAAATCAAGGTGAAAAGGGAAGTAACATCCCACACCCGAAAGATACCTGGTCTAAGAATGCAAACATCATTCTGTGGCTACAGGATGCACCTTCCTGAGATTGGGATCTAGGCATATTATCAGCTTTGCCAAATATCTAACCTGTACTGTATCTGGCCTAGAATTGCCCACTGCTGACGTGGGATGTGTGACATGCAAAATGTTCCTTTCTCCAGCATCAACAACCCTCCATAAAAACATAAAAAATTGCATTACTGGAGCAGTGTAATGGGAGTTCTGTGATACATGCAACCCATAAGTATTTGATGCTGATGGTGTGTGCAAAGCATGGAATAAAGAGAAATGATATCTCTTGATAGTCACAATAATTTACCAAAAACATCTAATATTTTGAAAAAGGCAATAGAGTGACTCCCATGTCCAGTGGTAAATGCACTGTTGGAGTGGTTACTGAGACATTAACACCAGAGTTGATCCCTAACCTATGCAATCCTAATCAGGATGTCAATGGAAATTCTACAATGGGCCTCAATATCCTCAAACAGAGGAAAGTGCCAAAAGAAAAGCATTGCTTAGGATCTGATTCTGAACATTTTCCAGTCACCTATTGTGGGAAACAGAAGATGTTAAGCTATGATGCCTCCCCAGGTGGCATACCTTGCCAATACACAGGAAAAATGGTTACCCTGTCAGGATACAGGAGGGTTACCAGTGTTATTTTAAATGTGCTTCAGGGCGACTCATCTTCTGCATGAGAGGAAAGGTGCAGCAATAGAATCAGAAGTTCTACTCATAATTTTTTTCCGAAGCTTGCAGATGATAAAACTCCTCCAATGATTGAGGAAGCCATAAACGGTCCTCACGATATAAGCGGATTGTTTAAAATATAAAATGATAATTTTGAATACGACATGCTTCAATACACTTTATCTATAGTGCTAAAAGTCATGTTTAGGTGTTCCTGACATAAGTCAGAGACAGATTATGATAAGAATCGCAATGCTTCACCAAGTACAAGCTGTACTAACAAGTTCAATGAATATGGCAAGCATACCATCACAAGATAACAAACAGCCTCGAGGGTGGGGAGATTAGTCAACGTTCCCTATTTGACTAAATGAAGCCAATAATTATGCTGCACTTCGAATTCAGCTTCACACACTGATCCATAACTTATCAGTTTTTGGGCGTGGGCAGGTATCCACTTAATGTGTGTATCACAAAGAATGGATAATTGATATGTGTGAGGATTGTTACACCAATAACAGCAACCATGTGTGGAAACTCCAAGGAGTTTTCAACAGCCTCAATCAATCGGCTGAAGGATTTCCAGTTTCTTAAGTCCCTTTGCAGACTAAAGCTTTGTCTTTTACCCAAGCACTTAGCCTGTCAAGTTTTTGACACGAATATCTCACTTAGTAGCTACTTCTGACTGCACTATTATTATTCAATCACTTATACTGCAATCCATCAACAAGGGTTCAGAAATGTAAAAATGGTGAGAGTGAAATGGGTCTTTGTCAGTAGTGAATCACTCACAGTGAATCAGCAGCTCATTTTTACACTGCATCAGGTCTTCTTTTTCACTGACCCATTTCACCCACTGAATCTTTAAAGTAAAACACTACACACAAATAACTCTCCAAACACCTTTCAGTCATCTCCCCTTGTTTTTCCTCCGACTGTGGCTTGGCACGTGTTTTTGCTCATGTGATATATCTTGGGATACTAACAACAATTTCGGTTTATATAGTGCCTTTAATGTAGTTCACCGTCCCAGTATTCACAGAAGCGTAATCAGATACTGAACCAAAGCAGGTGACATTAGGACAGGTGACTAAAAACATGGTCAAAGCATACTTTAAGGAGAGTTTTTAGTGTGGTGAAAGCACTACATAACTGCAAGTTATTGTACTACTGTAATGGATTTTTAAAAACCATTTTCTTGAGCTTTAGATTAATGATTATAGTTTGTGGGAATGTTCAAAAGTCCTAAAAAGCACAACTGGAGTTAAGGTGAAAATGCATACTGTCACCTTTTTGGTACTGAAATTCTTTTAAACTCTGTTTGCCTGTATTAAACTTAACAATGTAATTTATATCACAATGACTTAATCCATCTGGGCAGGATGCAAGAAAAAGCTTGTTGTCTGATTGGTGACCTCACCTCTAAGCTCCAACTTCTCTCTCTCCTTCCATAATAATGGTTCTCATCTTCCTCTAGTTTACTGATTATACAGTGGTCAGTTCCAATTCTCTCCCTTCGTTTTTCCAAGCTCCAAATTAACATTCCCAATATGCTCTCCCTTCTACATTCCATTGTGTTAAACAATACAAAGTATCTTATTCTAACCCATTCCTTTTTTAGAACCACAGTGTGCTTTTATCTTTTCCTCGCCTCCCCAACCTTTCCTTTCTCCTACAAGCTCTGTGATTGTAAAACTCAGTTTGACTGTTGCGGTGTCTTGCACCAATAGCCTTGGCCCAATCCTTTGCTTCAAAGTAAAAAAAGACCAGCCCAGGAGAGGAAATAAGCGAGCAATAGCGGAGAGCCAGGCTCAGTAACTTCAATCAACAAGACTACTATTAGATAGGATCCTGTTGTTCCACAGCTCGGCTGAACTTTATTTTATATGATTACTGAGCGAAAGGATTCCCAGAAGAATAGTATTTTAATTGGGGGCATATTCTCTCGAGTGCCATCTGCTGGTTGGCAGTGATGAATTCATCGTAGACCAGTTTAGATATGATTATCAAGGAAGCAGCTTTCTCTATTTTTCTTTCAAAACTTCAGGCCCCAGCCAACTTTTTGCAAAATGTTGCAAGTTTCAATTATATGGATTCTACAGTATTATAGAAATGCATTGACTGCAATGATTTACAAAAACAATTAAAAAAACACAAAGCCTTAGTGCTTATTTCATTACAGATTTGTAAGATTTGTTTCCTGACTGATTATTCCTGTTGCACATTAGTTTGATGTAATCATGTATCAAAGCACCAGCAGGGGTTATTTCAGCATGTTCCCCTCTCAACCTTTAAAATGTGCCAACTATCCTTCTGAATTACATTTGAACTAAAACTGAAGAATTTCACTTAACAGCAGGGCACAGGAATCGAATCACGCATTTCATCCCAGCTGATTTTGCCACAAGGCATATGGTATAATGATCCATGTTTTCTAATTTTCAGACATGTGTGTAACATTAAACAGGATTAAATCTTAGAAGTCAGGTGACAGTGTTTTTTGTTGTTGTTTTCTTCAAAAGATAGGTTCCTGAAGACATTGAATGGATTTTCAACTTGTTGTCTAGACACTAAACTGGCATTGCAGATTGAACCATCATCTGTTATCAAAACCACCCAATGATCACTTTCAGTTGAAAATCTGCAATTCATATTTCAATGAAAAACTGCATTAAGATCAACATGCTGAGGAAAACAAATTTCCCTCAGCTGTAAGACACCACATTTTGAGTTACCCAGAATGATTTCCTTGATGTGCATGGTGTGTTGCCTCCCTGGTGTCATCACGGAGAGGGTGCAGAATATTCCACAGGGGGAAGGGAGTGACCCAGAGATTGTGATACACATTGGTACTAATGACATAGAGAGAGTAGATATTGAGGTCCTACGGTCAGATTTTCAGGAGCTAGGGAGCAAGTTAAAAAGTAGAACCTCAAAGGTAGTAATCTTTGGATTACTCCTAGTGCCATGCACTGGCGAGATTAGAAATAGGAAGATAGGGAGGATCAATGCGTGGCTTGAACCATGGAGGATGGGCTTCAGATTCTTGGGGCATTGGGACCAGTTCTGTGGCAGGAGGCACCTATTCAACAGGAATGGGACTAATATCCTCATGGGGAGGTGGGGACACTAGTGTGGTTGGGGAGGGTTTAAACTAAATTGGCAAGGGCATATGAACAGGCATATCGAAGTATAAATGAGGAATCAAGTGCATAAAGGATTGAGAGTGTTGGATAGTACTAGAGAAGGAAGTACCATATTAGATGGCAGACTAAGAAGGACTACACAGAATGTAAGGATAGGTTTAGAACGCATATATATGACTGCACAAAGTGTGGTGAATAAGGTTGGTGAGCTACAAAAACAAATAGCCATGTGGAAATATGGTGTGGCAATAACGGAAATGCAGCTTTTCAAAGGTGAGGACTGACCGCTTAATAATCAAGGATACGAAGTGTTTCGAAAACATAGGAAAGGAAAAAAGGATGGTGGAACAGTGCTGATTAGAGAAGACATTGTTCTTCTTTGGCCTCCTTATCTCGAGAGACAATGGATACGCGCCTGGATGTGGTCAGTGGTTTGTGAAGCAGCGCCTGGAGTGGCTATAAAGGCCAATTCTAGAGTGACAGGCTCTTTCACAGGTGCTGCAGAGAAATTTGTTTGTCGGGGCTGTTGCACAGTTGGCTCTCCCCTTGCGCCTCTGTCTTGTTTCCGGCCAACTACTAAGTCTCTTCGACTCGCCACATTTTAGCCCCGTCTTTATGGCTGCCCGCCAGCTCTGGCGAACGCTGGCAACTGACTCCCACGACTTGTGATCAATGTCACAGGATTTCATGTCGCGTTTGCAGACGTCTTTAAAGTGGAGACATGGACGGCCGGTGGGTCTGATACCAGTGGCCAGCTCGCTGTACAATGTGTCTTTGGGGATCCTGCCATCTTCCATGCAGCTCACATGGCCAAGCCATCTCAAGTGCCGCTGACTCAGTCGTGTGTTCAAGCTGGGGATGTTGGCCGCCTCGAGGACTTCTGTGTTGGAGATACAGTCCTGCCACCTGATGCCAAGTATTCTCCGGAGGCAGCGAAGATGGAATGAATTGAGACGTCGCTTTTGGCTGACATACGTTGTCCAGGCCTCGCTGCCATAGAGCAAGGTACTGAGGAACAGGCCTGATACACTCGGACTTTTGTGTTCCGTGTCAGTGCGCCATTTTCCCACACTCTCTTGGCCAGTCTGGACACAGCAGTGGAAGCCTTTCCCATGCGCTTGTTGATTTCTGCATCTAGAGACAGGTTACTGGTGATAGTTGAGCCTAGGTAGGTGAACTCTTGAACCACTTCCAGAGCGTGGTCGCCAATATTGATGGATGGAGCATTTCTGACGTCCTGCCCCATGATGTTCGTTTTCTTGAGGCTGATGGTTAGGCCAAATTCATTGCAGGCAGTCGCAAACCTGTCGATGAGACTCTGCAGGCACTCTTCAGTGTGAGATGTTAAAGCAGCATCGTCAGCAAAGAGGAGTTCCCTGATGAGGACTTTCCGTACTTTGGACTTCGCTCTTAGACGGGCAAGGTTGAACAACCTGCCCCCTGATCTTGTGTGGAGGAAAATTCCTTCTTCAGAGGACTTGAACGCATGTGAAAGCAGCAGGGAGAAGAAAATCCCAAAAAGTGTGGGTGCAAGAACACAGCCCTGTTTCACGCCACTCAGGATAGGAAAGGGCTCTGATGAGGAGCCACCATGTTGAATTGTGCCTTTCATATTGTCATGGAATGAGGTGAAGATAATTAGTAGCTTTGGTGGACATCCAATCTTTTCTAGTAGTCTGAAGAGACCACGTCTGCTGACGAGGTCAAAGGCTTTGGTGAGATCAATGAAAGCAATGTAGAGGGGCATCTGTTGTTCGCGGCATTTCTCCTGTATCTGACGAAGGGAGAACAGCATGTCAACGATTGATCTCTCTGCACGAAAGCCACACTGTGCCTCAGGGTAGACGTGCTCGGCCAGCGTCTGGAGCCTGTTCAGAGTGACTCGAGCAAAGACTTTCCCCACTATGCTGAGCAGGGAGATTCCACGGTAGTTGTTGCAGTCACCGTGGTCACCTTTGTTTTTATAGAGGGTGATGATATTGGCATCGCGCATGTCCTGGGGTACTGCTCCCTCGTCCCAGCACAGGCATAGCAGTTCATGTAGTGCTGAGAGTATAGCAGGCTTAGCACTCTTGATTATTTCAGGGGTCCTTCCCAGGGGCTTTTCCGTTGGCTCGAGAATCAATGGCATCACTGAGTTCCGATTTGGTTGGCTGTATGTCCAGCTCATCCATGACTGGTAGAGGCTGGGCTGCATTGAGGGCGGTCTCAGTGACAGCATTCTCCCTGGAGTACAGTACTGATTCGAGAAGACATTGTAGTGTTGGAAAAAGAGGATGTCCTTGAGGGCGCAAAGACAGAATCCATAGGGATGTAACTAGTAGAATAAATAAGGGAGAACCAGTGGATGTGGTGTATTTAGACTTTCAGAAGGCTTTCAATAAGGTCCCACATAAGAGCTTAGCATGCAAAATTAAAGCACAAGGTAAGGTACTGACATGGATAGAGAACTGGTTAGCAGACAGGAAACAAAGAGTAGGAATAAACGGGTCTTTTTCCGAGTGGCAAGCAGTGACCAGTGGGGTATCGTAGGTATCAGTGCTGGGACCCAGCTATTCACAATATATATTAATCACAGAATCACACAGTGCAGAAGAGGCCCTTCGGCCCATCAAGTCTGCACCGATGCATTAAAGACACCTGACCTGTCTACCTAATCCCATTTGCCAGCACTTGGCCCATAGCCTTGAATGTTATGACGTGCCAAGTGCTCATCCAGGTACTTTTTAAAGGATGTGAGGCAACCTGCCTCTACCATCCTCCCAGGCAGGGCATTCCAGACCATCACCACCCTCTGGGTAAAAAAGTTCTTCCTCAAATCCCCCTTAAACCTCCTGCCCCTCACCTTAAACTTGTGTCCCCTCGTAACTGACCCTTCAACTAAGGGTAACAGCTGCTCCCTATCCACCCTGTCCATGCCCCTCATAATCTTGGACACCTCGATCAGGTCACCCCTCAGTCTTCTCTGCTCCAGCTAAAACAACCCAAGCCTATCCAACCTCTCTTCATAGCTTAAATGTTCCATACTAGGCAACATCCTGGTGAATCGCCTCTGCACCCTCTCCAGTGCAATCACATCTTTCCTATAATGTGGCGACCAGAATTGCACACAGTACTCCAGCTATGGCCTGACGAAAGTTCTATACAACTCCAACATGACCTACCTGCTTTTGTAATCTATGCCTCGATTGATAAAGGCAAGTGTCCCATATGCCTTTTTCACCACCCCATTAACCTGCCCTTCTGCCTTCAGAGATCTATGGACAAACATGCCAAGGTCCCTTTGTTCCTCAGAACTTCCCAGTGTCAGGCCATTCATTGAATACTTACGTGTCACATTACTCCTGCCAAAGTGTATCACCTCACACTTTTCAGGGTTAAATTCCATCTGCCACTTTTCTGCCCATTTGACCATCCCATCTATATCTTCCTGGAAGCCAAGACACTCCACCTCACTGTTAACCACTCGGCCAATCTTTGTGTCATCCGTGAACTTACTGATCCTACCCCACCACATAGTCATCTATGTCGTTGATATGAATGACAAACAATAGGGGACCCAGCACAGATCCCTGCTGTACGCCACTGGACACTGGCTTCCAGTCATTAAAACAGCTGTCTGTCATCACTCTCTGTCTCCTGCAGCTAAGCCAATTTTGAATCCACCTTATTGAGTTACCCTGTATCCCATGTGCATTTGCTTTCTTGATAAGTCTCCCATGTGGGACCTTGTCAAAGGCTTTGCTGAAATCCATGTAAACTACATCAACTGCACTACCCTCATCTACACACCTGGTCACATGCTCAAAAAATTCAATCAAATTTGTTAGTCATGACCTCCCTCTGACAAAGCCATGCTGACTATTCCTAATCAAATTTTGCCTCTCCAAGTGGAGATAGATTCTCTCCTTCAGAATTTTCTCCAATAGTTTCCCTACCACTGACGTGAGACTCACTGGTCTGTAGTTCCCTGGCTCATCTCTACAACCTTTCTTAAATAGTGGGACCACATTAGCTGTTCTCCAGTCCTCTGGAACCTTCCCTGTGGCCAGAGAGGAATTAAAAATTTGGGTCAGAGCCCCTGCAATCTCCACCCTCGCCTCCCACAGCATCCTGGGACACAAATCGTCCGGACCTGGAGATTTGTCCACTTTTAAGCCTGCCAAAACCTCCAATACTTTGTCACTCCCTATGACAATTTGCTCACAGTCTCTCTTTCTGAGTTCCATATCTACATCCTCATTCTCTTGGGTGAAGACAGATGTGAAGTATTCGTTCAACACCCTACCAATGTCCTCTGGCTCCCCCCACAAATTTCCCCCTTGGTCCCTAATGGGTCCTACTCTTTCCCTGGTTATCCTCTTCCCATTGATGTACTTACAGAATATCTTGGGATTTTCCCTACTTTTACCAGCCAGAGCTTTCTCACATCCCCTCTTTGCTCTCCTAAATGCTTTCTTAAGCTCCATCCTACACTTTCTGTACTCCACTAATGCTTCCATTGATTTGCTCTCCTTGTATTTGCTAAAAGCCTCTCTTTTCCTTCTCATCTTACCCTGAATGTTTCTGGTCATCCGTGGTTCTCTGGACTTGTTGCTCCTACCTATTACCCTAGAGGGAACATGTTGGGCCTGTACCCTCCCCATTTCCTTTTTGAATGCCCCCCACTGCTGTTCTGTAGATTTCCCAACAAGTAACTCTTTCCAGTCTACCTTGGCCAGATGCTGCCTTATTTTACTGAAATTCGCTCTCCCGCAATCCAAAACCTTTTTTTGCAACTTGTCTATTTCTTTCTCCATAACAAGCTTAAATTGTACCATGTTGTGGTCGCTATCACCAAAATGCTCCCCCACCAACACATTAACCACCTGTCCGGCTTCATTCCCAGAATTAGGTCCAGCACTGCACCCTCCCTTGTTGGATCCTCTACAAATTGGGCTAAAAAGTTCTGCTGTATACATTTTAAGAACTCCACTCCATCTAAGCCCTCAATACGATGACTATCGCAATTATCGCACTGCACAGTGGCGCAGTGGTTAGCACCGCAGCCTCACAGCTCCAGGGACCCGGGTTCGATTCCGGGTACTGCCTGTGTGGAGTTTGCAAGTTCTCCCTGTGTTTGCGTGGGTTTCCTCCGGGTGCTCCGGTTTCCTCCCACAAGCCAAAAGACTTGCAGGTTGATAGGTAAATTGGCCATTATAAATTGTCACTAGTATAGGTAGGTGGTAGGGAAATATAGGGACAGGTGGGGATGTTTGGTAGGAATATGGGATTAGTGTAGGATTAGTATAAATGGGTGGTTGATGTTCGGCACAGACTCGGTGGGCCGAAGGGCCTGTTTCAGTGCTGTATCTCTAATCTAATCTAATGTTGGGGAAGTTGAAATCACCTAATATAATTACCCTATTATTTTTACACACCTCTGCGAATTGCGCACATATTTGCTCCTCAGTTTCCCGCTGACTATCTGGGGGGTCTATAATAAACACCTAGCAATGTGGCTGTCCCTTTTTTATTCCTGAACTCTACCCATAAAGCTTCATTTGATGCCCCATCCAAGATATTATCTCTCCTTACTGCAGTAACTGACCCCTTAACTAATATTGCAATGCCCCCTCCTCTTTCTCGCCTGAAGATTCTATTTTCCGGGATACTGAGCTGCCAATCCTGCTCCTCCCTCAACCATGTCTCCGTGATGGCTACTATATTACAATTCCACGTGTCAATCCTTGCCCTTAACTCATCCGTTTTACCTGCAATACTCCTGGCATTAAAGTAGAGGCCATCCATCCTGGTTTTATTCCCTTGAAAGTTAGTTCCGCTGTATTCCCTCTGACTTGTTTGCTTTCCTGTGTTTAGCTGTGTCCCTAGTCTGCTAGGAGTCTGCATCCCCTCCCCCTGCTAAATTAGTTTAAACTCCTCCCAACAGCAATGGCAAACCCGCCAGCAAGGATGTGAGTCCCCCTCTGGTTCAGATGTAGACCGTCCCGCTTGTACAGGTCTCACCTTCCCCAGAAACGGTCCCAGTGGTCCAGGAATCTAAAACCCTCCCTCCTGCACCAACTCTTAAGTCATGCATTCATCTGTGCTATTCTCCTATTTCTATACTCGCTAGCACGTGGCACTGGGAGTAATCCAGAGATTACCACCCGAGAGGTCCTGCTTTTTAGTCTATTGCCTAACTCCCTGAATTCTAGATGCAAGACCTCATCCCTCTTTCTACCTATGTCATTGGTACCAACATGTACCATGACCTCTGCCTTATCACCCTCCCCCTTCAGGATGCCCTGCAGCCGTTCAGTGACATCCCGGTCCTGGCACCAGGGAGGCAACACACCATCCTGGAGTCACATTGATGGCCACAGTTGCGCCTATCTGTTCCCCTGACTATAGAATCCCTATTACTATTGCTCTTCCTCTCTTTCCCCCTTCCTGTGCAGACAGGCTGCTTGTGGTGACAGAAGCTTGGCTCTGTCCGCACTCTCTGGAGGAACCAGCCTCATCAGCCTCCAAAATGGAATACCGATTTGCAAGCGGGACCCCAGGGGACTCCTGAACTACCTGCCTGTTTCTCTTGGACTGCCTGGTGGTCACCCATTCCCTTTCTTCCTCAAGTCCCTTCAGCTGCGGTGTGACCTCCTTTCTATACAACCTATCCACGATGCTCTCAGACTCGCGGATGCTCCACAGTGTTTCCAGCCGTCGTTCCAGCTCTGAAACCTGAGCTTCCAGGAGCTGCAGCTGGACACACTTCCTGCACACATACTGGTTCCGGGGACTGGAAATGTTCCCAGATTTCCACATGCAGCAAGAGAAGCAAACCACGGCTTTAAGCTCTCCTGCCATGACTAAACCCCTTAAATTTAAAACTTTAGAAGACTATTATAATAGTCTTGCTAAAACAATGACTTACAATTCAATCCAGTTTGAAAAATACCCACCAGGACTTACTCACCAGTCAGCTGTGCTCTTTGGAAACTCTCGGCTCCCCTCACGCTCTTTGAGGACAGATAGGAAATGAAAGGAGCTCCTCGCTCCCTCCTCAGTGAACTCCCTCAGTCACAAAACCCCCACTTTAGCACTCTAATGCAGCCCCAAGTCAGCACTCCAGTGCAATGAGGGAATTAAATGTAATATATCCAAGTTTGCAGGCGACACAAAGCAGGGTAGGAGCGTGAGCTGTGAAGAAGATGCAGAGAAGCTCCAGTGTGATTTGCACAGGTTGAATGAGTGGGCAAATACATGGCAGATGCAGTATAATGTGGATAAATGTGAGGTTATCCACTTTGGTGGCAAAAACAGAAAGGCAGATTATTATCTGAATGGCGATAGATTGGGAAAGGGGGAAGTCTGACATGGCAGGACTGACGTATGAAGAGAGATTGGGTCGATTTGGCTTGTATTCGCTAGACTTCAGAAGAATGAGAGGGCATCTCAGAGAAACCTACAAAATTCTAAAAGGACTGGACAGACTAGATGTAGGAAGGATGTTCCCGATGGCAGAGGAGTCCAGGACCAGGGGTCACTGTCTAAGGATAAGGGGTAAGCCATTTAGGACTGAGATGAGGAGGGATTTCTTCACCCTGAGAGTGGTTAACCTGTGGAATTCTCTACCACAGAAAGCAGTTGAGGCCAAATCATGAAATATATTCAAGAAAGAGTTAGAAAGGGATCAAGGGTTACGGGATAAATTGTAACAGAAAAATGGATGATCTTTGAGGAGATGTTTCAGGTACAGGCTAGGTACATTCCAACAAGGGTGAAAGGTAAGGAACCAAAGCCAGGGCTGCTTTGATGACAAGGAAGATAGAAAATATGATGAAACAAAAGAAGAGGGTATATGTTACATGTCAAGTAAATTCTTCATGTAAGAATCAGACCAAATACAATAAGTTCAGAGGGGAAGCGAAGAGGCAACTAAGACTGGCAAAGAGAGAATATTAGAATAGAATGGCAGTTAACATAAAAGGGAGGCCAAATAATCTTCTACCGGCATGTAAATAGTAAGGGGGTAGTAAGAGGCGGGTTGGATCCCATTCGGAACAAAGAGGGTAATATATGCCTCGAGGCACAGGGCAAGGCTAGAATACTTAATGAGTACTTTATATCGGTAATGAAGAGGATGCTGACAAAATATCAGTAGAAGTGGAGATGGTAGAGGTAATGGATGGGGTGAAAATTGAGAGGAAGGATGTATGGAAAAGGCTGGCTATGCTTACAGTGGATAAGTCACCTGGTCCAGATGGCTTGCATCCCAGGCTGATAAAGGAAGTGGGAGTGTAGATAGCGGAAGGCCTTGCCATAGTATTCCAATCTTCCCTAGATATGGGGAAGGTGCCAGAGGATTGGAGAGTGACAAATGTGACACTTGTATTCAAGAAAGGGTGTACGGAGATTCCTAGTAACTACAGTTTGGTCAGTTTAACATTTGTGGTGGGTAAAGTTTTAGAAACAATAATCAGGAAAAAGAGTCAACAGGCACTTGGAGACGTTGGAGTTAATTAAGGAGAGCCAGCATATGAGATCTTGGGCTTCATAAATAGAACTATTGAGTCCAAAATAAGTTATGCTGAACATTTACTCTAGTTCGCCCACATATTGAGTATTGCATCAGGTTCTGGTCCCTACACTTTAGGAAGGATGTGAGGGTCCTTGTGAGGGTGCAGAGGAGATTTACCAGAATGGTTCCAGGGATAAAATATTTTAGCTACGAGGTTAGGTTGGAGAAGCTGGGGTTGTTTTACTTGGATCAAAGGAAATTGAGGGGAAATTTGATAGAGGAGTACAAGATTATGACCGATTTAGACAAGGTAAACAAAGAAAAGCTGTTCCCATTTGCTGATGGTACAAGGATGAGGGGACACAGCTTGAAGGTTTTGGGCAAGAGATGCAGGAGGGATATGAAGAAGAACTATTTTACGCATTGAGTGGTAATGACCTAGAACTCGCTGCCTACGAGGGTGGTGAAAGTCGAGACGATGGATGATTTAAAAAGGAAATTGGATGGACACTTGAGGGAAATAAACTTGCAGGGCTACCAGGGTAGAGCTGGGGCATGGGACTGATTGTATCCTCTCCAGAGAGCCAGCCTGCACTCGAAGGGGCTGAATGGCCTCCTTTGCACGATGTAAAACCGATATGATGTTGGCATCTGTTTCACTCGAAATAAATGAGCTTGCTTTTCGATTCATCTAATTGTTCACTGAAGCTATACAAATATAGTGCAGTATCGTGCATGCTATTATATCACCCCTTGATTTTTCAGTTCTGCAGTGGTACAGGAGTGTACTATTTACAGGTGAACAATCAGTTTGCAGCACGTTACTTTACATGGAATAGAAAATCAGTAATATCTTCACAGCAAAATAGCAGAACATCTTTACATTATAGAAAATCGCTTAGACTGCACGCACCTTAACAAAATAGAATATATTTTATATATTATCAGTAAATGGCATACACTGTATATGTTATACAGGAACAGAGTATCTGTTAGCACTATATTTAGGTAAATGCATCTGCGAACTTAAAGGTGCAACAAAACAAAGGGGTTAAGATGATTTTACAAGAGTGAAGCCAAAGAATTTTCTCACACACACACACACACACACACACACACACACACACACACACACACACACACACACACACACACACACACACACACACACACACACACACACACACACACACACACACACACACACACACACCAACCAGGCTATTTGCTTCACTCCTCCCACTGTCCCCAGCTGGGATCTACTAACTCAGCAGAGACCAGGGATCAAAGCTGGGACCTTCCTGATCTGTATAGTGCAGCAACTCAGCTGATAAAGTCGCTAAGGTGAAGAGGGAACAGCTACAATAATATAAAAGCAAAACACTGCGGATGTTCGAAATCTGAAATATAAACAAGAAATGCTGGAAATACTCAGCAGTTCTGGCAGCATCTGTGGAGAGAGAAGCAGAGTTAACGTTTCAGGTCAGTGATCCTTCTTCAGAACTGGCAAATATTAGAAATATGAAGGTTATAAGCAAGTAAAGCGGGGCAAGAGATAACAAAGGAGAAGATGTAGATAGGTCAAGGTCACAGAATAGCTGACCAGAAGGTTGTGGAGCAAAGGCAAACAAGATGTTAATGGTGTGCTGAAAGACAAAGCATTCGTACAGAGAGGGTGTTAATGGACTGAAAATTGAACTGCCGCAAGTACAAACATGAAAAAAAAACAGTGGGTAAGCAAACTGAACAAACTAAGATGAAATAAAATAAAATAAACACAAAAAATATATTAAAAAATCAAAAAGAAAAAAATAACTAAAAATAATTGAACTCAATGTTCAGTCCGGCAGGCTGTAGTGTGCCTAATTGGTAAATGAGATGCTGTTCCTTGAGCTTGCGTTGATGTTCACTGGAACACTGCAGCAATCCCAGGACACAGATGTGAGCATGAGAGCAGGGGGCAGTGTTGAAATGGCAAGCAACCGGAAGCTCAGGGTCCTGCTTGCGGACTGAGGGAACAGCTACAGTTAATTACTAGAAAATTAGGCAACAAAACTTCAAACCGCATAGTTCATCAACCAAAGACATTCAGGGTATATTTCCATTTGTGAAGCCAGTGGGGCTATAGAAAAAGTATGTTGGTACTTAATTCATTTTTTTGAGCCTGTTTCCAGGAAGCCAGCACCAATGATCCATGAGGAGAAAGATTTTTTTTGAAGAGAAATGACTGTGATGTGAAAAGAAACAGATGGGCTCACAATGGAATGCTGTGGTGAATTATGTAATGCAGGCAGAACTCATGCTATTGTGGCTGCTGATGGATGGGTAGGTGTTCAGCTCTCATGATGAGAACACTGCATACATAAAGAAAATTTAAATCCCTTAAACCTGTGAAATCCAGCTTGGGGAGGTACATAAATATTAAGTACACATATAATATTTAAGTTGTGAAGTGTAGCTTGCATAGTTACCACTTGCCTTGCAGCGCCACAGCCATTTCATACTGATATTTATCAAATAGCTTTTTCATTGGTACACTATTTATCGTTCTCTCCCAAAAATCTAATTTACAATGATATTGAACCAACTTTTGACAAACATTATCTGTTTTCCATTAAATTCCTGTCAGTGCCACAGACTACTCCTGATAATTCAACATAATTTTAATTGAATAATTTGAATTATTCAATGTAAATAACACACAACAATGTTGAGGATTAAATTGAATAACACCTCAAAATGTGCATGGGGATCATGGTACACAATTAACCCATGCCCATTCCTTGCGTTGCAGGTGCCACAGTAAATTTGTGCTGCCTGCCGATTTTAATGTTGCTGCACGCAGCCAGTGCTACCGGCACTGAACATTGTTACTCACATCAGCAGAGAACCAGATATCAAGAGTGGCCGGTGCTACGTAAAGGCTGATGGCAACTCTTAAAGGTGAGGCGGATTATGGCTGCTACAAGTGGTGTCAACAAGTGAATTGATTTGGAAAATTTTTCTCAAATTAGCTCAACCTGTGAGAGAGCATGCATCATGGTTTTCTGATGCTGCATTGGAGGCCTTAGTGCAAGAAGTAGAGAGAAAAAGAGACATCCTGTATCTGCATGGAAGTAGGAGGCCCTCCAGACATTTGGGTGCTGGGAGGAAGTAGCGGTGGAGGTCAATCCCAGGAGTATAATTCTAAGAACATGGATGCAGTGCAGGAAGAAGTTTAATGATCTAACACGAGTTGTCTAGATAAGTCCAATCTTCAAATGGAATATCCTAACAACTGCACCAGGAGCCTCATCAACTGCTCAATCCACAATACTCCTCCCACCAATCAACTAACAATTCTTTCAATCAGTACTCAACACTTCAATTTATATGCTTCACCTCAGCTTTACACACTTAATATTGTTGCAGCCCTCACAGCCACAACTCACAGCTCACACACTAGCAGCTATTCAACCAAGACGGTGTCCTGTGTTGGCAGTATGCATGCAGATCTCTGAGTGGTTGTTTGGCATCTAAAATATATCCACTACTAGGCCCAATTTAACACCCTTAATGTTTTGAAAAAGTTATATGATCAAGTAATTTGAATTGAGCAACTTTTTATTTGTTGATGGGATAACAAAGAACAAAGAACAAAGAACAGTACAGCACAGGAACAGGCCATTCGGCCCTCCAAGCCTGCGCCAATCTTGATGCCTGTCTAAACTAAAACCTTCTGCACTTCCGGGGACCGTATCCCTCTATTCCCATCCTATTCATGTATTTGTCAAGATGCCTCTTAAACGTCACTATCGTACCTGCTTCCACCACCTCCCCCGGCAGCAAGTTCCAGGCACTCACCACCCTCTGTGTAAAGAACTTGCCTCGCACATCCCCTCTAAACTTTGCCCCTCGCACCTTAAACCTATGTCCCCTAGTAACTGACTCTTCCACCCTGGGAAAAAGATTCTGACTATCCACTCTGTCCATGCCACTCACAACTTTGTAAACCTCAATCATGTCGCCCCTCCACCTCCGTCGTTCCAGTGGAAACAATCCGAGTTTATCCAACCTCTCCTCATAGCTAATGCCCTCCAGACCAGGCAACATCCTGGTAAACCTCCTCTGTACCCTCTCCAAAACCTCCACGTCCTCTGGTAGTGTGGCAACCAGAATTACACGCAATATTCTAAGTGTGGCCTAACTAAAATTCTGTACAGCTGCATCATGACTTGCCAATTTTTATACTCTATGCCCGACCGATGAAGGCAAGCATGCCGTATGCCTTCTTGACTACCTTATCCACCTGCGTTGTCACATTCAGTGACCTGTGGACCTGTATGCCCAGATCTCTCTGCCTGTCAATACTCCTAAGGGTTCTGCCATTTACTGTATACTTCCCACCTGTATTAGATCTTCCAAAATGCATTACCTCACATTTGTCCAGATTAAACTCCATCTGCCATTTCTCCGCCCAATTCTCCAACCGATCTATATCCTGCTGTATCCTCTGACAGTCCTCATCACTATCTGCAACTCCACCAACCTTTGAGTCATCTGCAAACTTACTAATCAGACCAGCTACATTTTCCTCCAAATCATTTATACATACTACAAACAGCAAAGGTCCCAGCACTGATCCCTGCGGAACACCACTAGTCACAGCCCTCCATTCAGAAAAGCACCCTTCCACTGCTACCCTCTGTCTTCTATGACCAAGCCAGTTCTGTATCCATCTTGCCAGCTCACCTCTAATCCCGTGTGACTTCACCTTTTATACCATTCTGCCATGAGGGAACTTGTCAAAGGCTTTACTGAAGTCCCTATAGACAACATCCACCGCCCTTCCTTCATCAATCATCTTCGTCACTTCCTCAAAAAACTCAATCAAGTTAGTGAGAATCGACCTCCCCTTCACAAAACCATGCTGCCTCTCACTAATAATGGGTGATGTGGTCACAAAGCTCATTCCTTGCAGCCCTGAGAAGGTGGTGGTGGGCCTTTTCCTTGAACTGCTTCAGTCCTTGTGATGATGGTGTTCCCACAGTGGTGGGATCTAGGGAATTCAATTTCAAAAATTACATTTGCCATGAAATAGTCTTGCTCTCAGAATGAATGAGCCAAATTGTTCCACCAACTACGAAGAGCCATGCAACACCAACTACAGAATCAAAAAAGGGCTGTCAATTCTTTTTGTTGTCTGGGCCAGGTGAGGTGACCACAAACAAGAATTTAGCACCATCGCTTTAGTATGTTAAAAACAGAAAATTGAAGAAATTACACCCCCAGAATTGTATATTCCAGATGACATACTATAGAAAATCAGCAATGCCTTGAGGTAAAATGCAAGATATCACAATAGGTACTTCCAAGGCATGCAGGTTGAATTAAAATGAAATAAGACATTACCACAAAATATTTTGCACACAAATGTCCCTCTAAAGATATTACATACCTCACAAAAGACCTCCTTGTTTCAACCTGCAAAACTGGAGCTCATCAATGAATTTTCCCAAAACAACAAAAAAAAATTAATATTTTAAGGTTATGCTGTTTTGGGGCAGGTTATTTGTTTGTTATGACTTCTCCCAAAGCAGAATTCTGGCTCTAAGAGACTGGGCCATGCTCAGGGCTTTACTTTCTGTGACACTGTCAAGCTACTTCTACAAGTAAGCAAATAATTTCTTTGCATATAGCATCTTGGAATTAGGCATTTCTGTGTTTAGAATTTCACAGCATCTTTTTGAAATGGACTATATTTTACAAGTCAGTTGCCAGTGATCACCAGAGCTGGCGGACAGCCATAAAGGCGGGGCTAAAGTGTGGCGAGTCGAAGAGACTTAGCAGTTGGCAGGAAAAAAGACAGAGGCGCAAGGGAAGAGCCAACTGTGTAACAGCCCCGACAATCAAATTTTTCTGCAGCACCTGTGGAAGAGCCTGTCACTCTAGAATTGGTCTTTATAGCCACTCCAGGCGCTGCTCCACACACCACTGACCACCTCCAGGCGCTTACCCATTGTCTCTCGAGATAGGGAGGCCAAAGAAGGAAGATATGAAAGATATATTTTACAATGTGCTTTTTTTTGGACTGACGGTCATAGTTGCTTTTTGCTCCTTATATGCAAGAATCTGGGCACTGCAAAGATGTTTAAAAAAAATCACTGTTAACATTTGGCAGATGGTATATTACAAGCTGAGACGTGATTCCGAATGGAGTAAAAATTTACCAACCAGGATTGTGGCAGTGCGCCCAATTTTATCTCTGGATTGCAGAAGAATCAATCATGGTTTTGGTTTTAAAAAGTTCATAAATATTGCACTCGCTGCAGATTAACATTTTTCAAACAATCACACCAATGTGCACACACAGTGACTGACATTACTGCTGCTTGTTTCACGTCTGGCTGCCATGGGGGAAATGCATTTATTTTGGAAAATATATTAATCTGAAACAGATGTATCACAAAATTGTAATATACCAACTCACTAATTCTACCTAAATAACATTTTATTAGCTCTCATATTTGTAACTAAATTGTTCTTCGACTTAGTAACTGCATGGCGCCAAGGAACATAAAAGAGGAAGTCTCGCCACCAACTGCCCTTTTGTGTGTGCCCGACCAGAACAGGATCGGGATCAGATGTGATCCTCCCTTTCCCCTCCAGGCCTCCCTGCCCTCTTAAATGAAATGGCTGCTTTGGCAAGATACCAGAGGGCTATCAGTGGCCAAGGATCTGTATCCTGGCAAAAGTCAATCCTGAGAGGATGAAGAGAGGAAAAATTGGAACAGAATGGCACAAAAAAAGGTCAAAATTTAGAGGGAGCATTCAGCACAATGATGTAAAGTGCCACAAGGTAATAGTACATAGTTTCATGACTGCAATATGCCCTTGCATTCAGTGCCTGATTTTAGTGGGGCTCTTCAAGATTCAAGAAAGGTGAGTAGGAGGGAGCCTTGTAGGCATATCTAAGGTAGCAATCAGCACAAAAAGGTTCGAAGGGGTGAAAGGCATTTTTGAGGCCGATCTCAGGAACATTGCCTAACCTCCCCTCTGCCTCAGCTCATCTGCTGCTGAAACCCTCAGTCGTGCCTTTGTTATTTCTAGACTTGACCATTCCAACACACTTCTGGTCAGCCTCCCACTTTCTACTGTCCAGAAACTTGAGGTCATCCAAAACTCTGCTGTCCATGTCCGAATTCACACCAAGCCCAATCACCCATCACTCCTTGTGCTTGCTGATCTAAATTGGCTCCCAGTTAAGAAACGCCTCAATTTTAAAATTTTCATTCCTGTTTTCAAATCCCTTCCTACCTCTGTAACCTCCTCTGGCCGCACAACCCTCCTGGAAATCTGAGCTCCTCTAAATCTGGCATCTTGAGCCTCCCTGATTTTAATCTCTCCACCATTGGTGGCCATGCCTTCAGCAGCCATGACACTAAGGCTTGGAATTCCCTCCCTAAGCCTCTCTGCTTCTCCACCTCTCTTTCCTCCTTTAAGTCGCTGCTGAAAACCTACCTCTTTGACCAAGCTTTTTGTCATCGGCCCCAATAGTTCTTTCATTGGCTCGGTGTCAAATTTTGCTTTCTAACACTCTTGGAAAGCAACTTGGCATATTTTACTGCATTAAAGGCACATGGTTGTTGTTGTTTAGTCACATGGAGAATAATAAAGAATTCTGGAAATCGGCTTCTGGGCATGTTAGAGGAGGCAAACGCCTTCAGAGTTATTTAAGCAGTTGAATGCAGTCATGTGGAATCTGAGGATTTTATTGGATGGGCTGCATGGCCTTTCCTCAGCTGCAGGAGATAAGCAGAGGCAAGGTAAAGCCTCACCAGGGGATGACTAGCATGGCCCTACAAGTCTCATTATTCTCAGCACAAAACAACAAAAATATCAATTATGTTTTTCTACCCCCACAGCCAATCGCCTGCTCCATGCTGGGTTTGGCCATTCTGTGAGAAGTTAGTGTGCACTGGTGACATCAATGAGCTCCATCAAATGAAAACTTATCCCCCCTGGGCCTGATTTTCCTCAGGGGCGGGAAATGGATGTCGGGACTGTTTCCAGATCTCGATCCCGCCACCAGGGGGAAGAAATCACAGTCCCCAATTCTCTTGGGGTGAGTGGTTAATTGGCTAGAATGTGGGTTGCGGGGCCAATTAGCAGCCACGGGGGCGGAACGGAGGTGGGTCTGAAAGAGTGCGGGCCCAATTTAAACCCACCATGGCAGCCATTACTGTGGCTGCCGTTTCAATTCATTATTTGCTGGATTGAAGATGCAACAGGTGAAGCAGAGGCCTGGGGCAGGGCTGTCCCTCGTTTAGCAGACACAGACCTGAAGTCCTCCTCGAGGCAGTAAAGTAGAGGAGGGTGGTCCTCTTTCCAGAGCATGCAGGAGGAGGCTACCCTCCCAGACCAAGCAGGCCTGGATCAAGGTGACCAACCGAGTGTGGTCAGCAGAAAAAAGATCCAGTGTCAGAAGAGGTTCAATTACCATATTCGCTCTGGCAAGGTGTGTTCAACCTCCAGCAGACATTCCAGCTGAGGAGCCTGATGGCACATGCTGCTCCTGAACATGGGAGGAATGAGTGTCTAGGGCACTTAGTGACCCATCAGCAAGGCTTATAGCCTTGTCTTAGTGCTGCTGAGGACCTGCCAGCACTGAAACATGCCACTTCTTGTGTATAGGAGCCGTTGGCATTGGGCATCGAGGCCAGAAGTGCCTTATCTCTCCCTTTTTTGTCATTGCAGGATAAACACCCACATAATGGCTGTGAGAGTGCCCAGACAGGTGGAGAGGTTCCTTACCTGCATGTAATCACCATAATAGAAAAGGGAGCAATGGTGATCACTAGGTTGCTGACGAAGAGCAATTCAGGAAAGGCAAGATGGGCATCCCTGGTGGAGATGTTGAATACATACTGAAATGCATTTAGAAACATAGAAAATAGGAGCAGGAGTAGGCCATTCGGCCCTTCGAGCCTGCTCCGCATTCATTATAATCATGGCTGATCATTCAACTCAGTAACCTGTTCCCGCTTTCCCCCCATATCCTTTGATCCCTTTCGTCCCAAGATCTATATCTAACTCCTTCTTGAAAACATACAATGTTTCGGAACAACTGCTTTCTGTGGTAGCGAATTCCACAGGCTCACCACTCTCTGGGTGAAGAAATTTCTCCTCATCTCAGTCCTGAAAGGTTTACCCTATATCCTTCAACTATGACCCCTGGTTCTGGACTCCCCCACCATCGGGAACATTCTTCCTGCATCTACCCTGTCAAGTCCTGTTAGAATTTTATAGGTTTCTATGAGATCCCCCCTCACTCTTCTGAACTCCAGAGAATATAATCCTAACCGACTCAATCTATACTCATACGTCAGTCCCACCATCCTAGCAATCAGTCTGGTAAACCTTCGCTGCACTCCTTCTATAGCAAGAACATCCTTCCTCAGATAAGGAGACCAAAACTGCACACAATATTCCAGGTGTGGCCTCACCAAGGCCCTGTATAATTGCAGCAAGACATCCCTGCTCCTGTACTCGAATCCTCTCACTATACCATTTGCCTTTTTTACTGCCTGTTGCGCCTGCATGCTTACCTTCAGCGACTGGTGTACGAGAACACCCAGGTCTCGCTGCATATTTCCCCTCTCTCAGTTTATAGCCATTCAGATAATAATCTGCCTTCCTGTTTTTGCTACCAAAGTGGATAACCTCACGTTTATCCACATTATACTGTATCTGCCATGCATTTGCCAACTCATTCAACTTGTCCAAAACACCCTGAAGCCTTTCTGCATCCTCCTCACAACTCACCCTCACACCCAGTTTTGAGTCATCTGCAAATTTGGAGATATTACATTTAGTTCCCTCAACTAAACCATGAATATATATTGTGAATAGCTGGGGACCTCGCACCGATCCCTGTGGTACCCCACTAGTCACTGCCTGCCATTCGGTAAAAGACCCATTTATTCCTACTCTGTGTTTTCTGTCCGCCAACCAATTTTCTATCCATCGCAATACACCACCCCCAATCCCATGCGCTTTATGGAACACTGGGTGGAACACTACCTAGAACTGTACTCCAGGGAAAATGTTGTCACTGAGACCGCCCTCAATGCAACCCTGTCTCTGCCAGTCATGGATGAGCTGGACGTACAGCCAACAAAATCGGAACTCAGTGATGCCATTGATTCTCTAGCCAGCGGAAAAGCCCCTGGGAAGGACGGCATTACCCCTGAAATCATCAAGAGTGCCAAGCCTGCTATACTTTCAGCTGTGCACGAACTGCTTTGCCTCTGCTGGGATGAGGGAGCAGTACCACAGGACATGCGCGATGTCAATATCATCACCCTCTATAAGAACAAGGGTGACCGCGGTGACTGCAACAACTACCATGGAATCTCCCTGCTCAGCATAGTGGGGAAAGTCTTCGCTCATGTCGCTTTAAACAGGCTCCAGAAGCTGGCTGAGCGGGTCTATCCTGAGGCACAGTGTGGCTTTCGAGCAGAGAGATCCACCATTGACATGCTGTTCTCCCTTCGCCAGCTACAGGAGAAATGCCGTGAACAACAGATGCCCTTCTATGTTGCTTTCATTGATCTCACCAAAGCCTTTGACCTCGTCAGCAGAAGTGGTCTCTTCGGACTACTAGAAAAGATTGGATGTCCACCAAAGCTACTAAGTATCATCACCTCATTCCATGACAATATGAAAGGCACAATTCAACATGGTGGCTCCTCATCAGACCCCTTCCAATCCTGAGCGGCATGAAACAGGGCTGTGTTCTCGCACCTACACTGTTTGGGATCTTCTTCTCCTTGCTGCTCTCACATGCATTTAAGTCCTCAGAAGAAGGAATTTTCCTCCACACAAGATCAGATGGCAGGTTGTTCAACCTTGCCCGTCTAAAAGCGAAGACCAAAGTACAGAAAGTCCTCATCAGGGAACTCCTCTTTGCTGACGATGCTGCATTAACATCTCACACTGAAGAGTGTCTGCAGAGATTCATCAACAGGTTTGCGACTGCCTGCAATGATTTTGGCCTAACCATCAGCCTCAAGAAAACGAACATCATGGGACAGGACGTCAGAAGTGCCCCATCTATCAATATCGGCGACCACACTCTCGAAGTGGTTCAAGAGTTCACCTCCCTAGGCTCAACTATCACCAGTAACCTGTCTCTCGATGCAGAATTAAACAAGCACATGGGAAAGGCTTCCTTGCTATGTCCAGACTGGCAAGAGAGTGTGGGAAAATGGCGCACTGATACAGAACACAAAATTCCAAGTGTATCAAGCCTGTGTCCTCAGTACCTTGCTCTACGGCAGCGAGGCCTGGACAACGTACGTCAGCCAAGAGCGACGTCGCAATTCATTCCATCTTCGCTGCCTCCAGAGAATCCTTGGCATCAGGTGGCAGGACCGTACGACAAACACAGAAGTCCTCGAGGCGGCCAACATCCCCAGCATATACACCCTACTAAGCCAGCGGCGCTTGAGATGGCTTGGCCATGTGAGCCGCATGGAAGATGGCAGGATCCCCAAGGACACATTGTACAGCGAGCTCGTCACTGGTACCAGACCCACCGGCCATCCATGTCTCCGCTTTAAAGATGTCTGCAAACGCGACATGAAGTCCTGTGACACTGATCACAAGTCGTGGGAGTCAGTTGCCAGCGATCGCCAGAGCTGGCGGGCAACCATAAAGGCGGGGCTAAAGCATAGCGAGTCGAAGAGACTTAGCAGTTGGCAGGAAAAAAGACAGAAGCGCAAGGAGAGAACCAACTGTGTAACAGCCCCGACAACCAATTTTATCTGCAGCACCTGTGGAAGAGTCTGTCACTCTCGAATTGGCCTTTATAGCCACTCCAGGCGTTGTTGCACAAACCACTGACCACCTCCAGGCGCTTACCCATTATCTCTCGAGACAAGGAGGCCAAAGAGAATCTCTTATGTGGGACTTTGTCGAAAGCCTTCTGAAAGTCCAAATAAACCACATCCACTGGCTCCCCCTCATCAACTCTACTAGTTGCATTCTCGACAAATTCTGGAAGATTTGTCAAGCATGATTTCCCTTTCGTAAATCCATGCTGACTCTGTCCGATTCTACCACTGTTCTCCAAGTGCTCTGCTATAATATCTTTGATAATGGACTGTAGAATTTTCCCCACTACCGACGTCAGGCTGACTGGTCTATAATTCCCTGTTTTCTCTCTACCTCCCTTTTTAAATAGTGGGGTTACATTAGCTACCCTCCAATCTGTAGGAACTCTTCCAGAGTCTATAAAATCTTGGAAGATGACCACCAATGCATCCACTATTTTGAGGGCCACTTCCTTAAGTACTCTGGGATGTAGACTATCAGGCCCTGGGGATTTTTCAGCCTTCAATTGCAGCAATTTCCCCAACACTATTTCTCTACAAATACTGATTTCCTTCAGTTCCTCCCTCTCACTAAACCCTGTGTTCCACAACATTTCTGGTATGATATTTGTGTCCTCCTTTGTGAAGACAAAACCAAAGTATGGTCCGTCATTTCTTTGTTCCCATAATAAATTCCCCTGTTTCTGGCTGTAAGACATTTGTCTTCACAAATATTTTTCTCTTCACATACCTATAGAAACTTTTACAGTCAGTTTTTATGTTCCCCGCAAGCTTACTCTCATACTCTATTTTCCCCTTCTGAATCAATCCCTTGGTCCTCCTTTGCTGAATTCTAAACTGCTCCCAATCCTCAAGTCTGTTATTTTTTCTGGCAAATTTGTATGCCTCTTCCTTGGATCTAATGCTATCTCTAATTTCCCTTGGAAGCCATGGTTTGGCTACCTTTCCCATTTTACCTTTGGGCCAGACAGGAATAAACAATTGTTGCACTTCATCCATGCGCTCTTTGAATGTTTGCCATTGCCTTTCCACCATCATCCCTTTAAGTAACGTTTCCCAATCCATCATAGCCACCTCACGCCTCATACCTTCATAGTTTCATTTATTAAGATTCAGGACCCTTGTCTCAGAATCAACTACATCACTGTCCATCTTGATAAAGAATTCTATCATATTATGGTCGCTCATCCCCAAGGGGTCACACACAACTAGTTTGTCAATTATTCCTCTCTCATTACACAATACCCAGACTAGGATGGCCTGTTCTCTAGTTGGTTCCTCAACGTATTGGTCCAGAAAACCATCCCGTATACAATTCATGAATTCCTCCTCTACGGTATTGTGACGAATTTGATTTGCCCAATCTGTATGCAGATTAAAGTCACCCATATTTCTTAAGGGACTGCAATCCAGCCTGTTCGACAGCATGTCATGGACAGCTGCATTGAAAGCCTCTGCTCTGCAGAGGCTTCTGCTCTTCAAGACTGGTTCCCATGATATCTTCTTGTGCCTCCCACAGGTGCTGATGTTAAGGAATGATGACAGACTCCTTCACCATCACTTGGCCAAGTGCTGCCAGAGCAGAGCTCAGCTCAAGCACCATCACACCTTACAAGCGCAGTCTCCAACAGTGCAGATACAGTCACTTTGGTGGGTCCTTGCGCGCAATTAGATAGGGCAGCACAGGGTGATGAGGACGTCACAAGTGTGTAGGAGGAGGTGACAGGGGCAGAGGCAGCTGTGGGCAGTCCCCATTGGAAAAGGAAGGACAGCCACAGCCCTGCTCTGCTGGGTACAGATGCAGGAGCTCGGCGGTCTACTTAGATCAGCAGCAACAGATGCGCTCTCACGTGTTGTAGTTTCCTGAGGCAGTGCACAGTCATGGGCTGAGAATGGAGGAATCCATCCATCTCATGTGTGCCACAATGGCCCAGGGCTTTGTGTGCATAAGCTCCTCCATTGAGAGAATGGCCAGCCTCATGGAGAGCCATATGCAGCAGCACTTGGTGTGAATCTGTTAATTGTGTATCAATTGTTTGATTATATGGTGAAGGGTGTTAATTGGGGTCTTACTTGAGCACTTTTATGCAGACACTCACTGCGACTCGTGGAGGGTTTTGATTGAGGAGCTACATGTTTGTAATCCTTTACTCTGCACAATAAAGTTGAAATTGAATTAAGATAGGATCCAGAATTATTCTTCCATTACAAGCTTTCTGGAGTTTAACACTTGGAGTGCATGCAGGAATTCCGCACTGACGTTCATATGATGCACACCACACTATGTAGCTTTGACCAGTGGCGCAGATATGTTTGGAAGGAATGCTCCAGCTGATGCACCCTCCAAACCATCCGGAGAGCCATCCAAGGGCTGAGGCTGTCACTGAGAAGGATGAGGTTGCCTTCCCTCACGGGGCGCATCATATCATTGGCCTCCTTGGCCCCTTTGACTGAGGGACCATCTGTGCAGCAGGGCCTAGTGATGGAGGCTGCCCCTGAATGAAGCCTGTCCAGCAGCCTCTGGTGGTGCCCATCCTCGGCACCTCCACAACGAGGATGACCGTCACATGCATCTCATCCACAAGCCAAGACAACTGCCTCCACCTCATCCCCAATGGGAGAACCACATAAACGTGGCTGAGTGCAGAGGCCACTGCATCAAGCAGGGCACTAAGGGGGGTCATTGGGGGGGTGTATCACAGGTAACCATGCACTTTTTGAGCACTGTGTTAATATTGACACATGAAGCCAGATGTGTGAGCCTCCCTTTACACACGAACATACGAATAAGGAGCAGAAGTAGGACATTCAGCCCCGCAAGCCTGCTCCACCATTCAATAAGATCAAGGCTGATCTGTTTGTGTTGCAAATTCCACACTCCCATCTACCCCCGATAACCTTTGATTCCCTTGCCTAACCAGAATCTATCTACCTCCGCCTTAAAAATATTCAATGACCCCACCTCCACCACCTTCTGAGGCAGAGAGTTCCAAAGTTGCACGACCCTCTGAGAGAAAAAGTTTCTTCTCATCTCTGTCCTAAAAGGGCGACCCCCTAGTTTTAAAACAGTGCCCCCTAGTTCTGGACTCCCCCACAAGAGGAATTAATGGTGGGACAGGAAAAGAAGGATGAAGTAGTGAAGGGGATCAAGGGTGCATCTACAGTGATGGTAAAACCTTTGGGCAGATGTGAACCTTCATTGGTGGTAAGAGTTGAGCTGTTCTAGGCTCTCTCTTCAATGGAAGTGTCAGCACAGGCAGCTTTCTGTGCCTGCGAGGCACCATCTGCCTGGAATTGAATGTACTATCCAGCTTTTGCAAAAAGGGCATCAGGGAGCTGCAAGATGCAGTGGTGTGCAGCCATTTGTGAGATGCCACCAAGGTCTGCAGCTGATGCTTGGAAGGAGCCAGAGGCAAAGAAGTTTAAGTCCACAGTGACTTTGACAGCTACTGGCAGGGCATGGAGAGAAGTGCTGCATAGTGTGAGGTCTTCTGTAATGAGGGCACAATCTCTGTGACCATCAACCTGGAGACCCACAATCTCCTGCAGCACTGGTTCTCGGTTATATCAAGGTAGCTCCACCTTCAGCGGTAGATCCTTTGCTGAGGGTATAACCTCCATTGCTTTCCTGCTCCGCATCTATCTCCTCTGCCCTCCTGATGCCCAGGACTTGGCCCTTCCTGTGGAGGATGTTGCTTCTCCATCTGAAATCTGAGAGTTGCCCTCCCATTTCCAGCTGTTGCCTTCCATGTGCTCAGGTGGCCTCCCAATTATGTTTGGAAGCCTTGCCCCCTCCTCTTATGCCTCTGCGATGCCAGCAGGCTGACGGTACCCTGCTCTGCCTCAGCATTTACTGGTCATTTTCCCCACAACCTGCGCTGACCCGATGGCAGCTGTGTGCTAAAGGGCGATTCCTCTTCTGCACAACTAATTCCCTGGGCTGACCATGACTGAGTCCCTGCTGTGAATCCACCTCCATGCACCTGGTCAGCCCCAGATCCAGTGAGAAGCCCCTGCGCCGTGCCAGAATTTGAACATGGCCCTCAATGAGTTATTAACGAGCAGTTTAACAAATGAATAGTTACTGTTATTGCTGGATCAGAGGGTTCTCAGGGACTCCCTCTTCCTGCCCTGGTGAAATGCTCTGATACTGGGAATGGTGAAGGGGAACTGGCATGCCTGCAGGTGCCGGTATTTTCATCCCCCACCTGCTCCTGCCCCAATCTCACTCTACAAACACATAAATGTACAATAAACTCATGATTTCGCTCAGTTAATGCCATCAAAGGACAGTGCACTTCTAGCTCACGCCCATTAATTACCTAAGAATAAAAACCACATGGATACTCCTCAGAAAGCAAATACATGTACATGATTTTCTGCTTGGGGCAGGGGCACTCAAACAATATCACCTTCGATCAAGCTATACCCCATGATTAGAGACCTGAATGATTACATGCATGCAGTCAAGGATGTCCTATCGCTTAGGGTTTAAGCTGATCCAGTAAAACAGTTGCCTCTGCTGCTGGTGTTGGTGGCTTTGCTCATGTGTAGCAATTCAGTCCTGACCTTGCCCTTTGTTGTTTGAAAGGGTTCCTCAGCATAAAAGTTGAGGGCAGTGGTAGCACAGTGTGGGTAGTCGACTCTCCCCATGCATAATTATGGAGTAGAGAGCACACCTTAGACACATCTTTCCTGTCGAGTGTGAACCTCATCACATTCCTCTATGAGGCACCAGATCAGGCACTAAACTGAAAGGCTGCTGTTGGATTGACTGGTGCCTTAATAATCCTCTGGTCTTCGGAGAATCCAGTAATGCAAATGAAGTTGGGCAGCCCTATTAGACTGATGTAACTGTTCAATGGCTCTGCTGAGCAATGCAGCTGTCACCTATTAGATACAACTGTGCTGCAGATTGGCTCTGATTCCAAAGCTTCCTATGGTAGCCTCAAAAAAGCATGAAATATAATAGTTGAAGGCATCAGTTGATCAGTGGTGACCTTGACTGCCATTGCCACTGCCAACCTATGGTGTAGGTTGTTCGTGATACCATTTACAGCAGATGGCACAGCTCTGAAACTGCCTCCTTATTGAACCCAAGCTTGCGAAGGCAGTTCTCCTCTGATGTTGTGAGCTAACTGTGTGTGAGCCTGTAGACATAGTTGCTTCGGAACTGGCAGACATGGGCAGCCCAGTTCTGTACAATTGGATCTCCAAGTATCCTATGTTGCCTCCTTTTTGTTTTAGCTTTTCCATCAAACTCAAGGTGTGTGGAACATTGGATGTGAAATCATAGCTCCAAGTTCAATCACAGCATTCAATAATCATCAGCCCAGCTTTCAGAAAACACTCCCTCAAAGGCAACACTGCTACGAGCCTGTAACAGCTACTTTAGAGAGAAGCTTATTGATACCACTGTGCCGGTTAAATGACATTGGGAGTTGAAGCAGTCTTACAGAAACCAGAATCAATTTAGAAAGAGTTTCTATGAATCATAGAAAACAGAGCTCATGACCAAAACCACAGCAAAGTTTCTGAATAAGAGCAGGATTATTTCTCCAACAAAATGCACTGTGTAAGATAACAACATTATGTGTGTACAATCAATCACCTACAGAGGGAAAATGGTAAAGTGCACAGTTGGAGAAGGTCTGTACTTGCCCATCAGAAATTCTGGGCTGTGAAGTTAAAGCTGCCAAATACAATAAAGAGGAATTGGCTGTCATGGAAGGATTCATGGGTATCTGATCAAAATCATGCAGGTCATAGCAGATACTGTGGCATTCTGATAGAGGCTTTACTTTTTGAAGATAAGCTATTTTATTTTCTCTGCAAGTCCCCAGCTTTTGTTTTACAAAGCCAAGCACCACAGAAAGGGTGCAGACAGCTTCAACTTACATTTATACAGTGCCTTTAACTTAGTAAATGTCCCAGGGCACTTCATCGAAGCATAGTCTGACAAAATTTCACACTGAGCCACATAAAGAGATATTGGGCTCAATTTTAATGACCTCCCCGACGTCGGGGGTCCTGGTGGGGGCAGGGCGCCCAGAAAATACTTCCAGGAGAGGCCGCCACACTTCCTGATGCCGGGAAGGCCCCGCCCCATTTTACCGGTGATGGCGGGACCTCGGAATGGCCCTCCCGCCCCCCCCACCGCCGCTTGGCGGCAGCACCCTAATTTAAGTATGCAAAGCCTACTTACCTTGCCTCATTATGCATCCCGCTGCCTATCATTCCACAGTTCCGTATTTTTCTGTGAATGGGCGTCACTCACGTACCCTCCTTCCGCAGAGAATGTTCGCTCTGCGCCATTGATTGTGTGAGTGAAGTAGCAATGGCACTCCAAACACCCTGTATGTGGGGAGAGTGCCAGCAATGGTAGGCATGTAAAGTTTATCTGGCTGGTGGGGCAATCGATGCAGCTGTGACAATCTGAATGTGGTTATGCTGTGCCACTCTTATTGAGAGCTAAGACCGGCAATGCCATGCCACTCCACATATTTGGTGCATGAAAGCACCTGATGTACCAGTCAGCATCAATCTCTGGCATAATAATAAAAGCAAAATACTGCGGATGCTGGAAATCTGAAACAAAAACAAGAAATGCTGGAATCACTCAGCAGGTCTGGCAGCATCTGTGGATTAGCTTGCGTTGATGTTCACTGGAACACTGCAGCAATCCCAGGACAGAGATGTGAGCATGAGAGCAGGGGGGAGTGCTGAAATGGCAAGCAACCGGAAGCTCAGGGTCCTGCTTGCGGACTGAGCGGAGATGTTCTGCAAAGCGGTCACCCAGTCTGCGCTTGGTCTCCCCAATGTAGAGGAGACCACACTGTGAGCAGCGAATACAGTATACTACATTGAAAGAAGTACAAGTAAATCGCTGCTTCACCTGAAAGGAGTGTTTGGGGCCTGGGATAGTGAGGAGAGAGGAGGTAAATGGGCAGGTATTACACCTCCTGCGATTGCAGGGGAAGGTGCCCTGGGACGGGGACGAGGTGGTGGGGGTAATGGAGGAGTGGACCAGGGTGTCGCGGAGGGAACGATCCCTTCGGAATGCTGACAGGGGAAGGGAGGGGAAGATGCGACTGGTAGTGGCATCACGCTGGAGGTGGCGAAAATGGCGGAGGATGATCCTTTGGATATGGAGGCTGGTGGGATGAAAAGTGAGGACAAGGGGAACCCTGTCACGGTTCTGGGAGGGAGGGGAAGGGGTGAGGGTAGAGGTGCGGGGAATGGGTTGGACACGGTTGAGGGCCTTGTCAACCACAGTGGGGGGAAATCCTCGGTTGAGGAAAAAGGAGGTCATATCAGAAGCACCGTCATGGAAGGTAGCATCATCGGAGCAGATGCGTCGGAGATGGAGAAACTGGGAGAATGGAATGGAGTCCTTACAGGAGGCAGGGTGTGAAGAAGTGTAGTCGAGGTAGCTGTGGGAGTCAGTGGGCTTATAATGGATATTGGTAGACAACCTATCCCCAGAGATGGAGACAGAGAAGTCGAGGAAGGGAAGGGAAGTGTCAGAGATGGACCATGTAAAGGTGAGAGAAGGGTGGAAATTGGAAGCAAAGTTGATAAAGTTTTCTAGTTCGGGGCGGGAGCAGGAAACGGCACCGATACAGTCATCAATGGACCGGAAAAAGAGTTGGGGTAGGGGGCATGAGTAGGACTGGAACAAAGAATGCTCGACATATCCCACAAAAAGACAGGCATAACTAGGAACCATGCGGGTACCCATTGCGACACCTTTTACTTGAAGGAAGTGCATGGAGTTGAAGGAGAAGTTGTTCAATGTGAGAACAAGTTCAGCCAGGCGGAGGAGGGTGTTGGTGGATGGGGACTGGTTGGGCCTCTGTTCCAGGAAGAAGCGGAGAGCCCTCAAACCATCCTGGTGGGGGATGGAGGTGTAGAGCGATTGGACGTCCATAGTGAAGAGGAGGCGGTTGGGACCAGGAAACTGGAAATTATCAAAATGACGTCGGGCGTCAGAAGAGTCACGGATGTAGGTTGGAAGAGATTGGACCAGCGGAGAAAAGATAGAGTCTAGATAGGAAGAAATAAGTTCAGTGGGGCAGGAGCAGGCTGACACAATGGGTCTGCCGGGACAGTCCCGTTTGTGGATTTTGGGAAGGATGTAGAAGCGGGCTGTCTGGGGTTGTGGGACTATGAGGTTGGAAGCCGTAGAGGGAAGATTTCCAGAGGAGATGCGGTCAGTGACAGTCCTTTGGATGGTGGCTTGATGTTTGGTGGTGGGGTCATGGTCCAGAGGGAGGTAGGAAGAAGTGTCTGTGAGTTGGCGTTGAGCTTCTGCAAGGTAGAGGTCGGTACGCCATACAAGAACAGCACCACCCTTGTCTGCAGGTTTGATGACCATGTCGGGGTTAGACCTGAGAGAATGGAGTGCCTCAAGTTCAGAGGGGGACAGGTTAGAGTGAGTGAGGGGGGCAGAGAAATTGAGACGACCAATGTCTCGCTGACAGTTTTCAATGAAGAGATCAAGAGCGGGTAAGAGGCCAGGGGGAGGGGTCCAGGTAGAGGGAGAATGCTGGAGGCGGGTGAATGGGTCTGCTGGTCGGGGGGAGGACTCCTGGTCGAAGAAGTGAGCCTTCTTGTTTTTGTTTCAATCTCTGGCATGTTGGGTGCCTTTGAAGAAGTGAAGGAAGCAAGTGTAACTGCAATGTGGAAATGGAGATGTTTCACCTTATGTTCACTGTCCCGCTTGTCGTGAGGATCCATATGCACCGCAGGCAAAACTAGCAGGCAGGTGCAACCCACATAGAGGCTCCCGGTCGTGAGCAGCAGCAGCCCCCAAGGAGAGCTTGTCACTACAGAACGTCATGCATCTACAGTTCCCACATGACATCCCTGCAGATGTCAGAGTGCCAGTGTCAGAGGCGACTGTATGTCCACAGAGGCGACTGTATGTCCACAGAGGCGGTGACACATCTATGTGCGCTGCTCAACGATGACTTGCAGCCCATGGGATTTGGTGGCCATCCTATGCCTGTAGCCCTCAAAGTAACAGTGGCTCTTAACTTTTACACCATTGCATCATTTCAGGGGCCCACCGGAGACCTTTGCAGAGTCACACAGTCAGCAGTGCACCGCTGCACCAGGAAGGTCACTGACGCCCTGTACTGGAGGGCCGGTGACTATGTCTGCTGCATGACGGACCCTGAGACCCGGACCGGAAGGCCATTGATTTCAGCTCCATCGCGGGATTCCCCCAGGTACAAAGGATCGTAGACTGCACCCATGTAGCCATCAAGGCTCTCGTCGGGTGACCAGCTGCATACGTCAACCGAAAGGGATTCCAGTTAGACTCTCCACCACTGCTGCAGAGGAGAGATACAACGCCAGCCATGGCGTGACAAGAGCCACCATTGAGCAGGTGATCAGCATGCTGAAGATGCACATCCGTTGCCTGGGTAGATCAGGTGGTGCTCTGCAGTACGAGCTGGATCGTTGCTGTTTGCTGTGCTCTGCAAAACTGTGCACTCAATAGAGGGGAGGCCTTGCAGGATGAGGACAGACATCAGCAGGACTCCTCTCGGACTATGAAGATGCTGAGGATTTACAACAGGAAAGGCACATGGGAGGGCAGAGCGCACCCAGGTGCTGCATGCAAGGTGAGCAGCGAGCTAGGGATGCACGGAAGCGTCTTATTGATCAAAGATTCTCCATTCCATAGGAAGCACCGTAAGCTTGGCAAGCCACAGAGCACCCTCGCTCACCCTCTGTGCAGCAGCCAGCATCTGCAACATCTTTGTCTCAACCATTAGAGCAGCAGCCTACTGAGGCATTGTCCATATTACTGCATCTGTGGAGACGCACATTAGGAACACTGGCATGGCAATATTATTCCATACATTGGCACTTCTGAAAGGCCAAAGATGTAAAGGGATGAGACGTGAGTGGTACATGCTGGCATATGTTATTCACACAGTAAAAACAACATACATGTTAGTGACGAGCGTTTAGTGATAAGCACCCTAACCCTAACCGGGCTGGCTGGGGGGATCCTGCGTTAGTGCGGAACTCTCCTCAGACGTCGTGGCTGCTGGAGGTTGACTCACGACAGAGGGGTGGAGGTGTCCATCTCAGGGCTCATTTGAACTCCTCTGCTCTCCTGGGAAAGACCAGTGGCAGGAACAGTCTCCATGCCCCTGGTTCCCCTCTCGTCTTGCCACTGCTGATTGGATATCATGGCTGCAGCGAGGGATTGCAGGTCAGTGCGTATTAATTGATTCTGGCTCACCATGAGGGCCGCCGCCGTCTCAATGGATGACGCCAAATGCTCATATGCCTGGGACATGGCAGCTGTCATGGCGTGGATATACTCCCCCATCAAGGCTGCACAAGGCCTGATCTCTGCCTGATGTTGCCAGGACTTCTGCATCAGCTCCAGCATGCCCTATGATGTCGACAGCAGGGGGTCATCACTAGCAAGGGGCTTAGCATAGGCCTGGATAAGCCTCACAGACTGTCAGGGACCTTGGCTGTCTCAGTTTCAGTCAGCTGCTCGGTCGTGTGTGCAGTGCTCTTGCCAGCTCGTGACCCAGACTCTAAGGCCTAATGGATACCCACCGAGGTGACTGTATCTGCACTGGTGGAAGGTGCGGCAGTGTCAGGGGACGCTGCTTCCTCGGAGGATGTCTCTTCCTCCGAGGTGTGAGATGTGCCATGTGCAGCCGAGGTCGGTTCAGAACGTTGAGCTGGAAGATACGATGGGAAGAGCACGCTGTCAGTCTTGATGTTGCACATGTCACAATTATAACAGCATTGCATCACACAACAGAAATTTCACATTATCATTGTTTATATCAAATGGACATATGTTCACCATGGACCCTGACATTTACTTCACCAAATAAGCGTGGCACATGGCTTCCTGTTAGCTCCTTTGGCCTCCTCCTCCGCTTCTGTGAGCCTTCTTATTTCTGGGACACCTCCACCCCCGGTATGGGTGACCTCTCTTGAATTGTGCGCCCCGTTTGCATGGAGGAGCAAGGAGGCAGATGTTAAGGATGGCGTATCAACAGCATGACACATGTCACAAGACGGATGCTAAGCACAATCGTGGGCGATGCTTAGTATTCACTACTGAGTGAGTATCTCATGTAGGTGCCATGCTCTGAGCAGCAGGCAAGGGTAAGTTCTATCATACATTTATCCATTCTTGTCACGTCTTTCTTCACTGCTCAACCTCCGTGTCTTTGGCATGGCAGTGGCACACATGTGCCACTCTGTGTGGGCACACCCAGTTTCAGTGGAGACCTGATCTAACGTGGCACTTACTTCTGCAGATCACAGCAGATCATTCATCCTGTTTTGGCACTGGACCCAGTCACGCCGGATGGCCAGAGGATTGACCTCCTCTGCCACCTCTAGCCAGGTTGCCTTGGTCTTGCGGAAGGGCCTCTTTTTGCCATCGCTGGGGAAGAGGACCTCCCGCCTTGCCTGCACAACCTGGAAGAGAGTGAGTAGGGAGGCATCACTGAACCATGGGGCCATCGTGGAATGCTCCTCTGATGCCATTAAGCAAATTTTATGCTGTCCACACATGATTAGTATTCTGCAGCCCAAAGAGATTTGACTTTCACTGTGCTGTTTCATTGGAGGCATGACAGATGTTCTGGCTGCCCTTTAAATAGGGCCCCAGTACCTGATGATCAGCTGATCCGACGCTGATACCGGCACCAGAAATTCCGCCCCCTCCACATCCGGGGGGCACATTGCCGTGATGATAACGAGCCGTCGTGCTGAATATCACGGCGGCTCTGCAATGGACATTCCGTGCAGACTAACTGCCATCTTCAAAGCGCACCGCTGCAATCGGTAGCACGCTAATAAAATTCTGCCCATTGGGACAGATGACCAAAATTTTGGTAAAAGGCATCGGTTTTAAGGAGCATCTTAAAGGAGGAGAGCGAGGTCGAGAGGCATTGAGTTTTATGAAGGGAATTCCAGGGCTTAGGTCCCAGGCAGTTGAAGGCACAGCTGCCAAAGATGACGCAATTAAAATTGGGGATGTGCAAGAGACCAGAATTGGAAAAGCACAGAGATCTCGGAGGGTTGTAGGGCTGGAATAGGTTACAGATCTAGGAAGGGACCTAATCCTAGGCTTCAGCCACTCATACTTTGTAACCAGAGATATATGATCGTTTTGAGTCAGCTTCATGCTCATGAGCCTGACATTCAATATTCATCTTGTGCCCTGTTATTTACTGCACAGCTTAAACATATTATAGGCATACATAACAAGCAACAGTATTTTATAGAATTCCTGAGGCCATCTACTGTTTAGTAATAATAACTACAGAGCTGATGTAAGGAACATAGGTGGATGCAGTCAGCTGGAAAATTATATAATAAAAATGCATGTTGCAAATTGTCAGAAAATGCAACTACACACAAAAATAACACTGACAACGAGACTGGAGGGGCAGGAGAGATCCACAAAGGCACTGTCATTCCAAGTGGTTTCTTACTAGCGCCCAAATAGACTCACCTCTGATGTTACTATTGCTATTAGATTATGGGTGTGAAAATGTGTTGGATAGTGACATTTGCTGTAATTCAATTTCCCAGATGATGCTGCACAACAATTGTAATTTGTGCAATTTTGCATTATGAGACACATATGATTATGGAATCAAATCTGGTGGCGCAACAAAGGGGACAGTAATTGTCCCATCTGAAAAATAATAAGCTGCATGAATACTGTGTTTTCATTAGCAAAAATAACTTTTTACAATGAAAATTTCTCTCTAGTGCACATTATAAATCATGTCAGATGCCTCGGTGAATTTAAGACAATAACTCAAATCTCTGAATTCCAAATGAGGGTCATAAAACCCCTGGAGCTATATTCAGGATATTACTGATGCCAAGTAAGTTATTCAATTCGACTACTGCCTTGTAATATAATTAATATGCACCTCCCTGCATTATGGGCCCCAAAATTGAAACTTGTTACAATAGAACTAGTCATGCATGCTATTACCCTTCAGATCCAGTGCCAGTCTTGCCTACATTAGCTGTTTACTAGTGCACACAATGAACAATCTTCTTTTTTTTCTTGCAGCTCTGCCAGCAATTCCAACTATAACCACAGCTAACCAGTTCTAAACGTCACATGGTAATTATTTCAAAAACAGGTTGCAGGTACAACGTATTCACCAAATTGAGGCGCTCTAATGATGTTATCATCTTATATAAGTAGAGTTACTTGAAGATTAGAGTTATTTTGAAGATAGTAACGGACCGAGTGTATCAAGCCTGTGTCCTCAGTACCTTGCTCTATGGCAGCGAGGCCTGGACAACGTATGTCAGCCAAGAGCTACGTCTCAGTTCATTCCATCTTCGATGCCTCCGGAGAATCCTTGGCATCAGGTGGCAGGACCGTAAATCCAACGCAGAAGTCCTCGAGGCGGCCAACATCCCCAGCATATACACCCTACTGAGCCAGCGGCGCTTGAGATGACTTGGCCATGTGAGCCGCATGGAAGATGGCAGGATCCCCAAGGACACATTGTACGGCAAGCTCGTCAAAGATATTGCATGTACAAGGAAGTCATTACTGGCCAATAAATACAATAAAATCTGTACACCAATGCAAGTTGGAATGTACTTACTGCTTTGGAAATTACTTCAGGGTGGGTCAAGAAGGTCCAGCACATTCAGTGATATCTCTGTAAAACTAATATCTCAGAAAGTTTGAAGTAAGACAGACGAGTATAGTGATGCAATGTATAAGTGGTCCCCAACACAGCACTTCAGGAACATCACTGTTTTGTGCCATAGTCTCACATACTTCGAGTTCCTGATCCCATCCAGGCTACCAAGGCACATACAAAATGGACGCTGAGCATTGAACAAGGTGTTTTTAAAAATCATAGAATCATCGAATGGTTCTTGCACAGAAGAAGCCTATTTGGCCTGTCGCGTTTATGCCAGCTCACCGAAAGAACAACTCAGCTAGTCCCACTCCTCTGCCCTTTCCTCATAGCCCTGCAAATTTTTCAGGTGCTTATCCAATTCCCTTATGAAAGCCATGATTGAATCTGCCTCCACCACACTCTCAGGCAATGCATTCCAGATCCTAACCACTCTCTGCGTATAAAAGGTTTTCCTCATGTTGCTGTTGGTTCTTTTGCCAGTCACCTTAAATTGGTGCCATCTGATTCTTGATTCTTCTGCCAACAGGAACAATTCGTCTCTATCTACTCTGTCTAGACCTCTCATGATTTTGAACACCTCTATTAAATCTCCTCTCAACCTCTCTAAGGGGAAGAACCTCAAGTTCTCCAATTTACCCACATAATTGAAGTCCCTTATCCCTGAAACCATTCTTGTTCTCTCCAAAGCCACCGTATCCTTCCAAAGGTGGGGTGCCCAGAATTGGACATAATACTCCAGTTGAGTGAACCAATGCTTTATAAAGGCTCTTTATAACTTCCTTGCTTTTGTATTCTATGCCTCTACTTATAAAGCCTCTAGTTATAAAGCCAAGGATCCCGTATGCCTTTTCAACCTCTTTCTCAACCTGCCCTGCAACCTTCAATGATTCGTGATGAGGGATAGGGTTGAATTAAAAGCAAGAGTAGTGAAGTACTGGAACAAGTTGCTTGACCGAGATGATTTGCTGCCAAAATTCATAGAAGGAAAGAAAATATATCTCAAAATTATAGGTTAAGTTCAGACAAGTCCAGTGGCCTGACCCTGCTGCAGTTTCCGGATCAGTGTAATTTTTAAAAATTTGGTTTTGTTCCAAGTGTGAGGAATGTCACTCATTTGGCAGCTCTCATGGTAGCATATGTTAATGCTTCTTTGTGGAAAAATATCTGTGAGGTGTGCAGGAGGGTAGCAAGCTGTGCAGATTCACAGGGTGCAATTATAACCCCCAAAAATGGTGGGTTTGAGTCGGGTGGGAAGTTAAAATTTAAAAAAATGTCAAACTCCAAACAAATCCACCTCAAACCCACCCAATTTCAGTTTTAACGATGGTGAGACCAGTGGCAGGGACCAATCTGCTCCCAGGACACAAATCCCTCGGTTAAATATTTTAATGAGGCTGCGTGCCAAAGATATTTTCTCTGTTCCAGCTTGAACAGACTATGGTTTAACTTCTCATCCAAAAGATGACGCTGCAGCACTCGTCTGATACTCTGAACTGTCAGCCTAGATTTAGTCTCAAATCCTACTGTGGGGATTGAACGCATATTCTAATTGAGAAGTAAGGGTGCTACATCTGAGCCAAACTGGCATTGTCACCATATTCACATGTGCCTGCTCAATAAATGAGCAAGCACTTTCATTCACCATCAGAAATGAGAAGAAAAAATAGGGCGGGAACCTGACAAAGGGGATCTCTGTTCTAGTTCACGTTGCCAAATACTGCCATAAGAACTGAGCAGACAGCAGCAGAAACTGCAGGCTGCAGTCTTCCATCTGCGATATTTAACCAGACACATTTTGAGCCAGTGCCAAACATTCGAGATCTGAAGTTTAGGCAGTTTTCTTGCTGCCATGCTAAATAAAACCTTCTGGTTCAAAGTAAAACACAATTTTTTTTTCTCCAAAATTTGCCTCAGTAGAGGGTTTAAATGAACACCAGTGTTCCAAAAGATTATCCTGTCTGACTGGTTTAAAACCGTAATGACTTACAGTATCACCCATTAATAACATGAGGCTAATATTTTCTTCCAATTTTAAATTCATAAACATATAAAATATCCATTGGCTCCTCTCTTTTCCTGTTGCAAACAAAGCCCACTTCTTTATAGATATCCTGCCCTGATTGATTCCTCCCCTTTATTCTGTGTTGTCTTTTGATGTCCAGACTAGATTTCCACAAATAGTCATTTAGTGGGACAGAACTTGAGTATTGCTGAAAATAGAGACATGTTGTCAAAGCTTTTTGTCTTGTACTGATCAGAACAATTGCAAGAATAACCAATGTAAGGGAAACAACAACTTATACTGCATGAGAAGAGAGTGCTGATTGGTTGGCAAGTGAACTCTGATTGGTAGAGTTGTCGCCATGACAATGCCTCTACCAATCAGAGTTCACTTGCCAACCAATCAGCACTCTCTTCTCATGCAGTATGTTATTGTTTCACTTACATTGGTTATTCTTGCGATTGTCCTGATGAGTGCAAGACAAAAAGTTTCAACATGTCTCTAGATTTCCACAAGTTAAATTGCTTGCCATATAATATTCTCTCACTGAACACTGCACTGAATTGTAGTGAGACTGCTTTGAAGAGCTTCAAGAAACTTGTTAAAGAACTTTAAGTCTGAAGATAAATAAATATGCAAAATTTTCCCTCCTTTCTGTTGACAAATACAGGTCAAAATGTGTGGATGATTTCAAGAATTGATGTGAAATCTAAAAGATGGAGACTTCATTCCTTTGGATGGAGGTCACTTCATGCCATAGTCTGCTTTCATTAAAAAATAATTCTCCAATGCCAATTAAACAGACATCCCTCTGGATGTGAAAAATAAGAACACACAAGTGAAAGAAGGAAGAACTTGCCTTTCACAACCTCAGGACTTCAAAAGTGCTTTACAACCAATTAAGTACTTGAAGCATAGTCAGCTTCAACACCCAAGTTCGATTGCAAACATACAAATTAGGAGCAGGAGTAGGCCACTTGGCCCCTCGAGCCTGCTCCGCCATTCAATAAGATCATGGTTGATCTGATTGTAACCTCAACTCTACATTCCCACCGACCCCCAATTTCACCCCCTTGATTAGAAGGCAGGGAATTGTAGAGCAAATTTTGAACAGTAAACTCGGAGCCACGAGGTCATGCTGCAGCTGTACAAAACTCTGGTGAGACCGCACCTGGAGTATTGCGTGCAGTTCTGGTCACCGCATTATAGGAAGGATGTGGAAGCTTTGGAAAGGGTGCAGAGGAGATTTACTAGGATGTTGCCTGGTATGGAGGGAAGGTCTTACGAGGAAAGGCTGAGGGACTTGAGGTTGTTTTCGTTGGAGAGAAGGAGGAGGAGAGGTGACTTAATAGAGACATATAAGATAATCAGAGGGTTAGATAGGGTGGATAGTGAGAGTCTTTTTCCTCGGATGGTGATGGCAAACACGAGGGGACATAGCTTTAAGTTGAGGGGTGATAGATATAGGACAGATGTTAGAGGTAGTTTCTTTACTCAGAGAGTAGTAGGGGCGTGGAACGCCCTGCCTGCAACAATAGTAGACTCGCCAACTTTAAGGGCATTTAAGTGGTCATTGGATAGACATATGGATGAAAATGGAATAGTGTAGGTCAGATGGTTTCACAGGTCGGCGCAACATCGAGGGCCGAAGGGCCGAAGGGCCTGTACTGCGCTGTAATGTTCTAATTCTAAACTATGATGGAAATCCATGTTAAGAATACATCTTGAAATAGCTTTCACACAACCATTATTATTTGTCATGTGAAAGAGGTTTGATTCTGCATTACAAAAGCAGAATACTGCAGATTCTGGAAATCTGAAATAAAAACAGGAAGTGCTGGAAATACTCAGCAGGTCAGGCAGCATCTGTGGAGAGAGAAACAGAGTTAACATTTCAGGTCGATAAGTTTTCATCTCCATTTTTGGGATCACCTCCCCCTACTATGTTGGTGAATGTTAAGGTCCAGATCAGTGCACTCTCTGAAGTTTATCTGTGATAATATCTTTGGGTTCCTGCATTTTGTCACATGAGAAATGGGATTGAGGTATAACAACAATGAGACAAGGCAGGGAACCTTTAGAGTTTTGGGATTTGCTTTTCCAATGCTGGAAATTCATCCAAAACTATACTAATCTTGTTCCAACCAAGGCGGGAGGAGTGCACTGTTTTCTCCAGTCCCAGTTCTCCACGGGTCACAACATATATTTAAATGTTTACCCAGTTACCAAAACGGCCAATGATATACTCTATTTTATATTTCAGATTAAAATACACCAACCAAGTTTCTTTCATAAACAACAAAATTATCAGTTTATTATTCAACAAGAATTATGTAGTCACGAAGCAAGGCATTAACACACAGATTGAAATATGGAAGTTCCCTTTTTAAATACCCAACACACACTCACACACACACTCATTAAAGCAAAAGAAAATAATTTCTCTCTCAGCACAAGTCTTTTATAACAGAAGACAAAAAAATACTTTGTCCAAATACTTGCTAATTCTTGAAGAAAAAGGATGAGATACGTTGTGCCCCAAAAATGGCATGCAATCTAGCGTTTTCTGGAGCAGTTCATTTCAGGCAGCATCGGAAAGTAATCTGGCAGGCTTTCCAGGCGCTTCTCAGGACAAATGCGTCATCAGGGGTTTTAGCTCTCACTGGGTTCACAGGGTTTTTTTCAAAGAGGTCAAGAAAAAGGTGTTGGGTGTTTTTCAGCAGTCTACAAGCCTCTGCTTTTACAACAGTCCACACCCCAACTGAACCAACAATATCCCAAAGGCAAAACCTCCTGACCACCATAAATCTTGACATGTCACTTCTCTGTAAACATCTCCCTCAAGTTCCCAGGGTTTCTGTTGTTTATTGATCTTAAGGCATGTGGCATCCAGTAAAGGTTTGTTTTCAAACAAGACCTCTCAGTGAACCTTGTAAAAAACACATCCATGGAATCTTTTCAATTTTCCCAACTGAATGTCCATAATTTGAAAATATGAATCCCCAAAAAAATTTTTAAAAAAAAATAGAAGCACTTACATCACAACCTCAAAAACTAATGTCTTCACATTGCAGGTCAGTGAGGTGGGAAAAACTGCCATTCATTGCTTAGAAATTTCTAGATGAGCCATTCAAAACAAAAAGCACACTGTGAGCTTAAAAACCTGAGTGGATGGCAGCTATTATGTTCACAATGAAGAATTAACAATCGTGAGATAATGAGTGAAAGTTTATTAAATAGTTGCATTTGATTGATCGGGAATAAAGCAATACATTTTTTAAACTGTAGAGATTTGTGTGTCTAAAAATCAATGTGCAAAACTAAAAGTACCTTTAATTAAATCATCTGATTTTTTAAGTCTGTTTCCAGGAAACTAACTCCCTGGTTACCAGTCGTCCATCATAAGAAAGTTTTTATCTCATTATGAAGAAAAATGATTGCAACTTGAGGAGAAACAGACAAGGCTACAATGGAGACTTGTGGTGAAATGTGTATTGCAGGCGAAATTCAGGCTATTGTGGTTGCTGATAGATGGGCTGCCGTACACCCCATATGGTGGCTGTAATATGGGCTACTCTTGCCACTGCATACCTCACAAATAATGCCATAATTTGTTAGCACAATTTGTTCTCACTGTGTGCTTCATGTACGTTCAATGCTTAATGGCCTCCTTTTTTTTGAATTTAAGAAATTGTTGAGGTGAGGGATATCAATGCTGAGAATGAATCATTTCCAGCACCTGGGGCAGTATCGAGCACCCATGGGGCTAGTATAACAGAATTAGATGCAATGTAGTTCCTTTTAATTGATTCTAATGAACTGCCACATCAGCAAACTCAGAAGAGCAGCTTCGCTGCATTCCTTGGGCTTTGTTGAGTGGAACTGCCACTTCATGAACAATATTGTGTTTTATTCCCATTTCCAATAAGAAACAGATCAAGGCAACCAAATGCAATTCACAGTGATCAGAGTGGACTGTATTCAAATTCAAGGCAAAGGGAAAAGGTCTATCACTAATTCACTCTGCCCTATCTTTCTTCTACAAGATTGATGAAAAATAATCTACATCTTTCTTCTGATTAAATGGAAACACAAAAATATAAGCACTTGAAAAGGGTTATGTGGATGAGAAAGTTGATTTTGACTGTTTCCGCCAGGCAATGGGGAACACCCCACCCCATTCTCCTTCCCATTGGAAAGGTGCTAGGTATAAAATGACCAGTTGATCCGTTACTCCGCTAATCCGCTAATTAAAATCAACCCCAAAGCAATAGTGTTGGAAATAATTGTTGTGCAAACAATTTGTGTTTAAAAAGCACCTTTAATGTGGAAAAATATCCCAAGGTGCTTCACGGAGATGCAATCAGACAAAAATGAATGTCAAGATGAAGGAGGAGATATTGGGAGAGGTGACTAAAAGCCTGGCCAAAGAGGTGAGAGGCCTATTGTTTTGGGCGCTACACAGCAACCTAATGCTTGAAAATGGGGTACGAGATGCACATGCACAATTCCAACTTCATCTTAGTAAAGGGGTTTGTGTCCACATACCAAACGACTGCTGGCAACACTATGCAACGCTGAGTTGACGCCAACAGTGCCATTTTCGAATTCCATGCTCCAGCCAATGTCCTGTCTTAACTTTGCACAGCTGAACACGACATTAAACGGAATGAAAGATACCCCACCAGTGCTATTTAAGGGTTCATGAGCTACTTACAGGTTAGTTGTTGAATTATTTCTTCTGGCTGCTCGTGCAATTGTCTGTGTTTTTAGAACTTTCTTATACTTGGCTAAAATTTGAATAGTCTACAGGGAGCCGTCTGGCTGGTGCTGAAGTACTTTTCTGTTCATTTAAACACATGTGCTAAAACAAGTTGCTTCCAGACATGAATGGTCTGGTAGGCCTTCCTCTGGGAATTGAGTATGACTAGGAGAATGAAAGGAGGCCACGAAGACCAGGACAAGCTGCTAGAAGTGTGAGAAGGAGAGGGAGAAGTAGCTTTCAGTAGGAAGTCATCTGCACTGAGAGTCTTTAGGAAGCAATTCTCTTACTTCAACTTCAGCTAGAACCAATGCCTGAGATGTTTTTGCTTCACAAAAGAGATCTTTATTGAAATCTGTCAACTCTATGTGGACCCCTAAGTCTCTTTGGACCTCCACTGTTTCTAGCTCTTCACCATTTAGAAAGTACTCTGACCTACCTTTAGATCCAAAGTGCATGACCGCACACCTATCGACATTAAAATCATTTGCCACAGTTCCGCCTATTTACTTAATCTATTCATATCTCTTTGTAATTTTACGCTTTCATCTAGACCACTTACAATGCCCTCTATCTTTATGTCATCTGCAAATGTGAATGCATTGTTTTCTATCCCATCATCTAAGTCATTAATAAATATGGTGAATATGTGAGGCCCCAACACAGATCCCTGTGAGACAGGACTAGTCACATCCTGCCAATTACAATCCCTACTCTCTGTCTCCTGCCTCTCAGGCAATTTTTGATTCCAGTCAATAAGTTGCTCTCAATTATTTGAAACTCAACTTAACTAACAGTCTCTTATGAGGCACTTAATCAATTGTCTTCTGGAAGTCCATATATCGAACATCCAAACTTTAATTCGCTGGTTTCTCTCTCTCTCACCTTTCTTAAATAGCGGAGCGACACATGCAATTTTTCAATCGAAAGGATCGGTTCCTGAATCGAGAAAATACCAATTCACCGACAGTCCCGCCCTCCTTACCATTCCTCTATACTGGCCATCACAGCATCCTCTTTCCGACAACACAAAAATAATAAGCACCAGAAAATACACATTCTGATCCAATTTTCTAAATTCAATCATTGTGAAATGGCTGCAGCATGGGTGGTGGAAGGTTGCTGATTATCGATTGAGGAGACTGCAAATAACCTTGGAGGCAACCTTGAGCATCCCTGGGCCTAGGGAGTCTGGCTTCAGACTGCATTCTCTTGGCACGGGCTGCAGCAACCAGGGCTGGTTAGCTGGCTGACAGGCAACAGCAAGGGCACTGCCTGAGTGGCAGGAGTGGGAGTAGCAATGTTGTCATCCTGAGACAGGGCAGCAGGTTCGTGCTTTATGAATCCACTGCCACTCTCCCTGGGCATCACCTTGACAATCATACGAAGCTATGGGAGAACAGATTGATGGACTGCTGTAATGCTCTGGAAGTCCCTTTGAAAAGTGGTATCCAGAGCCACGATAGCAGTAGTCAGAACTTGCAAGACCTTTGTATCCTGTACGTGCTGCAATGCAAGCTGTGACATGAGCCATTAGACACTGCATCATGCTGGCTTCTACAGGTGTACTGATGGAGGTGACCACCTGTTCCATATTGAAAGGATCTGTGCAAAGTCCTGTGTCAAGTTAGTGCTGCACAGCTCCGTGCTCCTCAACATGGTTCACAGGCTTTCTTGTGTACCAAGTATTTGATTTTGTACAGCCAGCAGCCTTCTTCTGTCGCCTGGCTCATCAAAGTCCTCATCTGACTCCAGTGCAACAGAAGTAGTGTGTGACTTTCCCCTCCGAACAGCTGGCACCAATGCTATCCTTTCTCCTGCACTGCCTCCTGCACACTTGTGCCCAGTGTCTCACCACATGTAGATCCCTCCTGTCTCCAAGCCTCTAAAATATCCGCAGTGTCAGTGTATGAGCTGGTCGCTGCGAGTGTAAGATTGAGTGACAGTTTTTATCTTCATGGTCTTCTTCCTCTTCCTCCACTGACTGAGAAGGTTTCAGTTCTTGATCATCTGAAATGAAAAAGGGACGAGAGTTGTGTTGTCGTGAGGGAGAGGAGAAATAAGAAGTGCATGATTACACCATCTGAAGCTTGTGAATCAGAAGAGATTGTGGGATGAGGGAGAAATGGGATGAAAGGAGGAGGATTAGGAATCCAGATATCCTCCAGCACCACTAGTGGCCACAGCCTCAGTGTGTCCCTTTCAATGATGATCAGCACTGTCTCCTCCATGGAGCTTCGAATATGCAGGCATGTTTGGCCTCCTCTATTTCTTTCATGCTGCCTCCTGGTTATGCTCCTGCAAGGAAAAGGGGTCAGTGAGTGTCCTGCAATACGCTTGGGTGATGTGGAAATATGATTGAATAGCTGCCAATGTCTGTGAGTTGTGAGCTGTTGGTGTGAGGTTTGCAACAATATTAAGTGTATGAGGGTGTGGTAAAGCATATGAACTGAAGGGTTGAGTACTAATTGATAGAGATTGTTGGTAGGTGAGTGATGGGTGTGTAGTGAATTTAGCAGTGGTCGAGACAAGTGGCTGAGTTGGTAGGATGGGGAATTTAAAGGTGAACTCACTCACCTTGACAACTGGTGTCAGATCATTAAACTTCTTCCTGAACTGCATCCATGTTCTTGGAGTAACATTCCTGGCACTGTCCTCTGCCATCGCTTCTTCTCACTGCCTCCTGTGCATGTGCCTTGATGGACTCCACCCTCTTTGTGGATGCAGAATGGCTCTCCTTCTCTCCAAGTCTTGCACCAAGACCTTCAGTGCATTGTCAGAGAACCTTGATGCATGCTGTTCCACATGTCCCACCATTCTCCAAAGTATCATGGCACAGATCCAGTTTTCAAAAAGACTCCCATCACTTCTTGCAGTCACAATATCCCTCCCCTTTAAATGGTGCGGTCTGCCTTTAGGTAGTACTAGCCACTCGTGATATCGGGACCCCTGCTGATACGTGTAGCCAATGGAAAGCGTATTTACTACTGGCTGCATGCAGAAATCATTTAAACCAGCAGGCAGCACCAATTTACCACGTTGCCTGCAACACAGTGAATGGGCGCGGGTTAATCTTGTACAGCATTCAGCTCCTCCCATTCCACCATCCAGGGCCCCTCACACCCCTTCCGAGTAAGACAGCAATTTACTTGTGCTTCTTCCAATCTCGTACGCTGTGTTTGCTGCTTACAATGCAATGGCGGCGGGGGGGGGGGGAGGGAGGGGTGGCAAAAGCACATTGGGTGATCACTTTGCTGAACATCTCAAACTCCTGATCTGACCTTCCCATCGTTTGCCATTATAATTCTCCAGCTGAATGTTTCCAGCATTTTCTCTTTATTTCAGATTTGCAGCACCTGCAGTATTTTGCTTTTTGCCCAATTATCCTCCATGGTGAATTGTAGAAAGTTTCATGGCTTATAGCCCTCCAATGCACAGTTAGCTTAAGCAATTATAGACACAGTGGCAGAGTACCAGTTCCTTCAGGTTTCACTGATAATGAAAGAAAGTGCATTTATATAAACCCTTACCACATCCCTCAGAGACGGTCCAAGAACTTTACATCTAATGTATCACTTTGGAGTAGAATAACTATTATTTTGATATATTTTGTGCACAGCAATATTTCAAAAACATCTATGAGATGAATGACCAATTCATATTTATTTCTATGGTTTTGGTCAACGTTCAGCTCAGTTACTGATGAAATGCCCTATTCGTTTTCAAATACATTTAAAGGGTCTTTACTGTCTGCCTGAACAGTGAGCTTGGTCTTCAGTTTCATGTCTAATCCAAGGGATGGAACCTTTGAGAATGAGGCACTCTTTAATTACTGCACTGAATTCTCAGGCTAGATGATGTGCTAAAGTGCTGAAGTGGAGCTTGAAACCATAACCTTCAATTTAAAGTGGAAATAAAGAGAGTGAGTTTTAGCCAATTTTTGTTACATTTTTATGAAATCAATAGGACATGATCTTCAACATTTGGTAAAAGTATAGCTCAGTTAAATAATATTCAACAGGATATAGATTGAGTTCATAAACTTCCCACAGAGCTAGTTTCTGACCTTGGCAGTAACATCAAGGGGGTTTGCTGACTTTTCTTATCTTCTGGTGGAGAATAGTGTGAAGTAGTGGAAGGATTCACAAGGCTGATTAACAGTCTGACAGGCCACAACGTAAATGCTCCTTTAGTGGCTGTTAATTATCTTTACACAAGCCCTATAATGATTGGATGTGTGCATTCCTACCAACTTTCAGAGCCAAAGTTCCAGTGCCCATTCGCTGGGACTGTCCGGAGCAGGGCTCAAATCCTGATCAGGGATGGTGATGACCACATACTTCATCTTCCACGATCAATATTGGAAAAATTGGAGCGAGGGTTATTCCTGGCAAATATCCTTCCAATTGGGTCAAGAGTGGAATTGTCAGAAGTCTGGGATCAAATGGTCTTCTTGATTATTTTTCACTCAAGGATTGGCCTATAGCTGCAGGAAATTAAAGAAAGGGAGAGAAAACTGGAAATGGAAAAAATGTCAACACAATATTTAATATATTACTCTTTCATTTGTGTCAATTCCCTGTCATAACATGTCTGAAACATTGCTTGAAATGTGGACTTTGACGGGAGATGACACTCAATTTTTGGCAACTGCTGTCTCAGGCAATACTTTGAATAAGGTGGCAAGGATCACGTATCAAACAAGGCTATGTGTAAAGTCGCGAGACTGATGCAGGCTTTGCAAGTGATTAATGCAAAAAGTGTCAAGTATATGTCTCATTTCCAACATTGCAGTGGCATCTAACACTGAGTTCCTCATTGCAATATAACAACCACTGCAGAAGTAGATTCTTCGGAAAAATTAACACTTATTTTGCTATTTGAGCATTACGTCAACAGAAAATCAGACCTTTAGGCAAATAGAAACATGCATGTATCAGAGTCCATCAAATTTGGTGAAGATCCAAAAATAATCTTGGACAGTTTGATTTTGGCCCAAATTTTCCATTGTACCTATAGCCTCCTCGTTCAAACCTTGCTTTATCCTTTTAAAGCAATGACATAAAATTGGACTTCAGCATCACAAATTAAAGATGAGTACTTAAACAGATTACAGTGGTTACATGCCAAGATACATGCTCGGCTTAGAGTGATTGACATTAGATCATAGGAATTTTTTCCATTTTACTCAGCTGGCATAAAGTTAGCCTGAACTGATACCGTTTGCTGTCTCATTAATTAACACACACAATTGTTGCATATCTACAACTAACGTTTTCTATTTGGAACATCTGGGCTGCACAAGATGCAGAAAAGGTTTAGTATTGTGCACCTAAGTCATGCCTCACTCCAAGTTCTTGCATTCAGGTGCAGTACGTAATTAGTAAAGCTAATAGAATGTTATTGTTTATCGCAAGGGGAATTGAATACAAAAGTAGGAAGATTATGCTTCAGCTATACAGGGCATTGGTGAAAGCACATCTGGAGTACTGTGTACAGTACTGTCTCCATATTTAAGGAAGGATGGAAATATGTTGGAGGCAGTATAGAGAAGGTTTACTAAATACCTGGAGTGGGTGGGCTGTCTTACGAGGAAAGATTGGACAGGCTAGACTTGTATCCGCTGGAATTTACAAGAGTAAGAGGCGACTTGATTGATCCTGAGGGGTCTTGACAGGGTGGATGTGGAAAGAATGTTTTCCCTTGTGAGAGAATCTCGAGCTAGGGATCACTCTTTAAAAATAAGGGGTCGCCCATTTAAGACAGAGATGAGGAGAAATTTTTTCTCTCAGAGGGTCGTGTGTCTTTGGAATTCACTTCCTCAAAAGGCAGTGGAAGCAGAGTCTTTGAATAATTTTAAGGCAGAGGTAGATCGATTCTTGATAAGCAAGGGGGTGGAAATGTGGAGTAATCAGTTCAGCCATGAACTTATTGAATGGCAGAGCAGGCTTGAGGGATTGAGTGGCCTACTCCTGCTCCGAATTCGTATGCTTGTATTCTGGAAACTGAACTGCCAGTCTCAGAAGATTTTTGGCCTTCAAAAACTGATTTTTAAAGATTTGAAAAGACCTCCCACTGGTGAGACTTACTCCTTGTCAAAAATTATGCAGAAAGCTTGCACCAATATCGACCAGAGTTTAAAGTACTAGGCAATGATGAATGATGATAAGCCCAGATGTTAATCATTACAAGGCCTGTCATTATTTGGTGCCTTCTTGGCCCTGACATCCTATTCCACATGCATATTATATCAAGAAGTTTGAAAAGTAGACCGTGTAATCTGATACCTGCCACATTTTGTTCCACTGACTGCAGTTCACAAAGTCTATAGGCTGTTCCAAAAAGCTGATTCAGAGGTCACAATGGACGCAGTTCCAGTCTGCATCCCTTATGAGATGATTCATTGAGTACATTACTGTACAACAGTTCTGAGCTTCTCCTGCCTGCTCCCAGGAGCTGTACTTTTCATCCCAAAGCATCTCATGCAAGTAGCAAAGAAGTTGCTCAGACAACTTAAAAATAATGAGTTTGTTAAATGAAAAAATAAGTCTACTCATAATGCTGCCCGTGGTAAGTTGCCTTTGTTCCCTTTCCCTGTGTCTTTCAGCAGACATACTGCATGATGGTCTAAATAAAGAGAGAAGCAATCTGACGGAAAAACAAATAGATTCCTTACTTATTTTTAAACTTTCCATCCCAGCATTTATTTAACCACTTCCCCACCGTCCTTTGTTTGGTCAAATCTTCTTGTGTCACACACTCTCTCCCTCCATGTATCAGCTGTGGCTCATTTGGTAGCACAGTTTCTCTGAGTCAAAAGCTTGTGAGTTCAAGTCCCACTCCAGAGACTTGAGCATAAAATCTAGGCATACACTTTAGTGCAGTACTGAAGGAATGCTGTACTGTCAAAGATAATGTCTTCCTTTGAGAGATATTGTATTGAGGCTCCATCTGTCCTCTCATGAGGACATAGAAGATCCTATGGAGTTGAAGAAAAGCAGGTGAGTTCTCTGTGGTATCTCAACCAAAATCAGTAAAAAAAAACAGATTAACTACTCATTATCACATTGCTGGTTGTGGGAACTTGCCGTGCACAAATTGGTTGCTGTATTTCCTGCATTACAACAGTCTCTATACTTCCTGAGTCTGTGAAAGGTGCTGTGCCTTTCCTTCCTTTTGTACTTTCTTTCACAATCAACTGACTATTTTGGAATCTACCACATTGTTACTGCTCGGCTAAGAAGCAGGCTGCAAGCAAGACCAGCTCAGGGTCATGGATCTTACCACTTTTCTTACCAATTCTTGATACGACCCTATTCTTGACAAGGCCAAGATACTAGATATGTATAGGTATGAAAACTGATGTGGACATTTGCCTGTTTGCAACTTTTCTTAAGCTGTTCATAACAATGCATTAGTTTTATTATTCAATGGACTTGTGTAAGCAAATATCACACAACCAACCAGCAAAACTAAAATGGGTGCAGGATAACTTCTTCAGAATTTGAATGTCCAATAGTGGAGCTAATTGTTATATCTGTTGCATGGTGTCAGCGTTTCTTACACTGTTTGGCAACACAGGAGGCTGTGCTAAATCTACTGAAAGAGTTCTGTAATGCCACGTGTCCTGTAATTGTGTAGCATGCTTGCCTGTATTAATCCAGCAATGGATCAATAGTTGCAGTACTGCCCAGGACTATTGCCGATTAGACACAAATCTTAGTCTGAACTGTTCCTGTAAAATAGCAGTTTTCCATTAAATTGTGCAGGCAGTGTATCTGTAGTTATTCTCTTTAATCCAATGTTCCTATAAAAAGGGTATGAATGACCTGTCTCATACTCTGCAGAAGCCCTGTTAAGAATGGGAATTTGAAAGTATATATACAGTGAGGTTTCATGTCGCCAGTGAATGTTTAGTGCAAGGTGAAGCCAAGTTCGAAAACAGTGTTGTGGGAAAAAAACCAGATGCTAGTTTTGACATTCTGGGTTTGATTTTAACTCCTAGGCCTCTTTTGAATAGTCCATCACTGTCTCCTGCCAGAAACTGGCAGGACTGAGTAGGTGCAGAAATCATGCCAGGTGGTCAAGGATGCTGGGAAACCAAAGGAATGAAGTTAGTTCTGGAGGCGAGGGATTCTCTGGGCTGCCGGCAAAGGCAGGGAGAGGGAAGGACCCCTTGCTGGCCCAGGGAGGCACTTCTGCCCCTCCTGACCTACAGGGAATCCACAGAAAAGGTCGTTTAATTCCTTAGGTTAGTCTCTTCGATGACTGCTGCTATGGTGCAGCTAATGGGTTGGCCTCCCAATTTAGGAAGTTGAAAATGCGTCACAGCACCGATGGCAACATCACAACTCCTGATTGTAAAGCCGACCCATGTCTGCCTGGGTGGCCAGAGGGGAAGGGGGCGGGACGGTGTGGTGCGAAAGAAAACATCTCAGAAATGCAATTCCCCACTCTTGCACAGAGACACTGCCTCCTTCTCCAACCCTCACAGTTTATACTGGCTGTCATCTCTTTATTGTCCCTCAATTCAAACAGGCACTCTTCACCCTTCCAACATGTTGATACTTGTCTTCCATCTTGCTATTCAAGCTGGCATTCTTTCTCCACCTCTCCACTGCAAGTTTTTGTTTAATTCATTCATGGGATGTAGGCATCACTAGCAAGATCAGTATTTATTACCAATCCCTATTCCCCCTTGAGAAAACAGTGGTGAGCCACCTTCTTCAATACAACTGAGTGACTGACGACGCCATTTCAGAGGGTAGTTATGACTCAACCACATTGCTGTGGGTTTGGAGTAACATATAGACGAGACTGTGGAGGATTAGCAGATTTCCTTCTCTAAAGGACATTAGTGAACCAGATGGCTTTTTTATGGCAAACCAGTAGTTTTATGGTTTCATTACTGATAAAAGCTTTTTAGTCCTGATTTATTTAATTGAATTTAAATTTCCCAGCTGCTGTGGTGGGATTTGAACACATATTTCCAGATCATTAACCAAGGCCTTAGGATTACTAGTCCAGTAACTGAGAACTACACTACCCACTCACTAGCATGCTCTTCCCCTTCTCAGTCTGAGCTGGAACTCTCTCTCTCTCTCTCTCCACTCCCTCTTAGTTAATGCGGCAGCTCTCCTTGGTTCCTATTCTAAAGTGCTGCTTCTCGCTTTTCCATTCTCTCTCTACTGCTGATTGCCTTTCATTTCCTCCCACCATTCTCTCCTTCCTGACATCCATTTCTTCCCTCCTCTTTTTTCCTTCAAAGCCATCCATTGCCTTGCATCCCCTTCGTCTCTCTTCTACCTGAGTGCTGCTGCTGCAGGATGGGATGATAGGCATGGCATACAGTAGGTGGCAATTCTTTTACTTGCTAAAATCTCCGCCAAAGTAGGCAGTGATAGGGGTCACTTCCATTCATGCTTTATTCAGAGTGGCTTTGAGGGAAAAGGAGCCGGATCCATTGTGTCTTTTGTTAGAACAGGCTTGCATGAAGACTAGGCCCCCAAAGTGTTCACCATCAGCAGTGATGGAACTGTGACAGCTGCCATGACGGGTCATTCTGCTTTGCTCAGGAGTCAAGAAATGCCTTTAACTCTAAATTTAAACACAGAGAGGTGAAAGTTAATATCAAAGCAAACTACTGCAGATGCTGGGAATCTGAAATAAAAACAAAAATTGCTGGAAATACTCAGCAGGTCTGGTCATCTGATGAAAGGTCACTGACCTGAAATGTTAACTCTGCTTCTGTCTCCACAAATGCTGCCAGACCTGTTGAGTATTTCCAGCATTTTTGGTTTTATTACAGGTGAAAATTAACTTGGGTGGTAATGAAAATGGGCAATCGCAAATTATCAGTCCATTTTACACTCCATCAGAAGCAGTTTTAAGGGGATAAAGGGAGCGTCCATTCCAGGCAATTACATTTCTTTTTATAAATTACAGTCAAGGAAGAAAGGGAGGGAGGGAAGGAAGAATGAAACCAAGAAGGAAAGAAAAGAAAGAAAAAAAAGAAAAGAATGTACTTTTGAAGGGTAGTCACTGTGTAGTGCAGGAAATATGAGCCAATTTGTGCACAACAAAGACCCATAAACAGCGATGAGATCAATGGACAGATAATCAGTTGGAGTGATGTTGGTTGAGGGATAAATTTGAACAGGAGAAATCCCCCTCCTCATCTTCCAATAGTGCCATGAGATCTTTTCCATTCATTTGAGAAAGCAAACAGGAACAGTTTAACATCTGATCCAAAAGATGACCCCTCCTACAGTGCAGGATAGCCTTAACACTGCAGTGAGATGTCAGTCTAGATTATATGCTCAAGCCCGAGAGTGAGGCTACTGACCAGAGTGCGGCTGCTGAGCCACGACTGACACCTTATATCAAATTGTCTTAAACGCAGCTTTGATATTAGTCAGACTTGTTCAATGAGATAGTGGGTGTATGACTGGGAGAAACAGCTGTTCTCTGCAACATAGACATCAAGGAGCATTCTTCTAAGTGATGCTGAAACATTTTCGTTGTAGATGCATGATAGCTTCAAGCACATGCAAGGCTTCATCGGTAAATCAGGATTTTTAAATTGTGTTCAGCCATTTACCATAAAATCTCTACATTCCTCAGCTAAATTAATATTATTGGCAGGACACATATGCTAGCTGAGTGGCTCACACCTCAAGAAACATTCAAGGATGATTGTTACAGGTGCACCACGATTGCAAGTTTTTCACTGGCACAAGCAGTCAAAGCATGTGACCAGCAGGCACCCAGGAAATCCCTGTTCAAAGGCAAATTTCCACTCATACCACTTCTTTAAAGGGTTAACTGAAAGAGCGCTCTAGCCACCAGCGTAAAGTAGTATCAGATGTTTGTCATAATAAGATGTACCTTGAAAACAATGCTAGTGCACATTATATAAAAGATATAAAATGAAAAATACCAGATTCTAGGAAGGCGATTTAAGGTTGGAATTCAATCCTGGGCTTTTCCTGATAATCATAAACCTAAGTGCCAAGAATGAATTACAGCCTTACAAATCCTTCTTTAATGAAGATTGACCAAAATACTAGCTGAACCCCTCAATTTAATTGCAACCGTAGAACTTCAGTTAAAGCAGTGTATTGCTCCCAGTATATAATCAGTCTTCACTTTTGGAGGGATGCATCACACTATTTTCATCTTTACATATTACTGTTAAGTCAGAAGCCATTTGAGAGTTATTTTCCTCATTTAGCACATAACATTTCTGATCCTTACTGGCTTTCCTTGTGTCTCAGTATTTGTTTTGGCCAACAGGCTCTGTGTGCAGCGCATTTGCAGGGCACTGGATGGAAATGGTGAAGTGTGAAAAGCTCAGAACTGACAGAACTCGGCCTACATTAAAAAAAGACTTGCATTTCTGTTGCATCTTCCATGACCTCTGGACATCCCAAAGTGCTTCACAGACAATCATGAACTTTTTGAAGTGTAGTCACTGCTGTAATGTCGAAAATAATAATCAATTGCACAATAGAAAGTAGTCCATTGTATGAAGTACTTCAAGGATGTGATTAGACACTGGACATTTGCAAGGAATTTCATTGTTTTATTGGAACTAGAGAATGATACAGTACAAGAGAAGACCATTCGGCCTAGTATGCCTGTGAAGGCTCTTTGAGAGAGCTGTTCAATTAGTCCTATTTCCCAACTCTATCACATAGCCCTGCTGCATTTTTTTCCCTTTGCAGAATTTATCCAGTTCCCTTTTGAAAACTACTACTGAATCTGCTTCCACCACCCTTTCAGACAGTGCATTTCAGATCATAATTCACTGTGTAAAAAATATTTTTCTCATGTTACCTTTGATTACTCTGAAATCTCTGTCCTCTGGTTACTGACCCTTCTGCCACTAGAAACAGTTTCACCATATTTGCTCCATCAAAACCATTTATGATTTTGAACACCTTTGCCAAATCTCCTATTAACCTTTTATGCTCTGAGGAGAATAACCCTAGCTTCTCCAGTCTCTCCCCATAACTGAACCATACATGTATTGACCATACATGTCAGCTTCCAAAAGGAAGACAACTGGGTACATGTTTGCTGCAGCACCCATTGACACCTTGTTATTGTGCTTGATGTTTCAGAACAGGTGTAATGGTGTAGATCATGGTTGTCCAACAAATGGCCTGTGGGCCAGAGTCCAGCCCTCCAAACGTTTCCATCCAGCCCGTGGATGTCAATTGCCAGAATTTCAGGCACCTCGGTGGCAGCTATAGGTTTTTTAGGACCCCGCTCCCACACAATATGGTTGCGCCCAGCGGAGAGTTGGTGTTCACAGCCTGCCTCTATAATCCATGTTTATAGTGAGTGGAGAGTGGAGAGCAAGGAGCGGACAGTGTGGAGCGGAGAGCGGGGAACGAAGAGCGAGGAGCGAGGAGCGGGGAGTGAGAGACACACAGAAAGAGAGTGGGGAGAGAGCGGGGGAGAGAGAGACGGGGGTAAGAGAAAGAGAGAGATGGGGAGCGAGAGACACACAGAAAGAGAGTGGGGAGAGAGCGGGGGAGAGAGAGACGGGGGAAGAGAAAGAGAGAGACGGGGGAAGAGAGACAGAGAGAGACGGAGGGAGACGGGGAGAGAGAGAGAGACAGAGAGAAGGGGGAAGAGAGACAGAGAGGGGGGGAAGTCAGAGACAGAAAGAGAAACTGAGAGGAGGGGGAGAGAGAGAGAGATGGGGGTAAGAGAAAGAAACATAGAGGGGGGAAGACAGAGACAGAAAGAGAGAGAGAGAGACAGAGGGAGGGGGAGGAGAGAGAGAGAGACAGAGAGAGGGAGGAGAGAGAGGGGGAGAGGGGGACAAAGAGATCAAGATCAGACCCGACAGATGGATATCTATCAGGAATACTCCACATCACTACATCAAGTGTGCGGGCAGAGACTGAGTACTTACAGAAGCAAAAACAATGCCAGGTATGTCACTAAATCAGTGTTCAACATAGCGATGAAAAAGTATCAATAAATTAGTCTTCTCATTTAAAGCTTCTTCACAAAAATGCATGTTTGTTGTATTTTGATAGTAAGATAAATTTTTAACCTTTCTGAAATTTTCTCACCGGCCTCCTACGTAGAACAAAAATTGTAATGTGGCTCCCCCACACGAAAAGGTTGGGCACCCCTGGTGTAGATAGCCTGGCCAGTTCTGCTCAACTCAGTGGGAAACAGGATTGCAGGTGCAATATATATGATCCCACTGGTGCTGAATTTGCATATGGGTCACTGCACTTCTTCCCAGCCAGGAATTCTAGTTCATAGTTGATTTCTTTCTGTCCAAACCCCAAATAATAGTTTATTTTTCTTTCTAAGAAAGATTACTTTTGAGACCTCACCCTCAGCCTAATTCTATTCATCTCAGTTTTTCTGTAGCATTATGAATTACACCAGTGTCTAAAGCAGCAGCGACCTAATTAATGTTTTGGTTCTTTGACTTGTTTTTCTCTTTCAAATATAAATGTGAGCATTTAAGCTATTTGTTTGCACAGCTCTATTCCACAGAAGTTCCTTGTAAAATTGTTCTCCAAATTCTAATTTAGTCGGCAATTTATTTTCTTCCAGCAAAAGCCAGAACGATGGAAAAATTTAATCAACTGCATGAAAACAAAAAGTTAAGGCTGTAAACTGAAAGAAGTCTCATTTGTTAAAAAGAAAAGGTCTGATATGTTCCTTGTGAAAGGAGGTCATCAATTATTCAGAAATGTCATCGTGTGTCATATTTTAATATAAATCTAGTCAAATTTAGTATAAGAAAAAATAATTTATAACAGTTGGGTGCTGTGGAATCAACTATCACCCCACATTAACTCTCTCCCTCTGTCACATCAGCAGCTACATAAAGTATATTATTTATTTCAGGTAAAATAGCTCATAATGTAGAATCAAACCTGCAATGCAACGAGAGGGTCTTCAGTTATGTGGACTGTTACCAGGAATGAGGAAGTTTAATTATGTGGAGAGACGAAAGAAGCTAGCATTGTCCTCCTCAGAGCACAGAAGGTTAAGAGGAGATTTAATAGAGGCATTCAAAATTATGAAATGGTGGTGGAAACAGGTTCAATTAAACTTTCAAAAGGGAATTGAATATATATTTGAAAAGGAAGAATCTTCAGAACTATGGGACAGAGCAGAGGAGTGAGACTAATCGGATAGTTCTTTTAGAGAATAGCACAAGCACAATGAGCTGAATGGTCTCCTCCTGTGCTGTATGACTTTATCTGGTTGTCATGCTGAACTATGCTGGTGTCTGTCTCTCTGTGGTAGAGCACATGCTCATGGATTAGATTCCCTGCACTCTGAGTTCCTAATTTTACTTCTGAGCTGTTCACCCTTGGCAATTCTTGTCCATTGCGGCTTGAAAGCAGATTGCCCACAGCCTGAGATACTATGAATTGGAATTGCTATCCTACCCTATGTAAAATGACCAGTCAAAGTTGATGATGTGGGGGTGGGGAGGGGGGGGGTTGAAGGACAGAAAGAAAGGGAGATATTTGCATTGGCAGCATTACACTAGAATGCAGCAGGAAGAAAAACACAGAAGCATTTATTTTCCAAGTTAAATGTGCATGTGTTGCCCTCTTATCAGCAGCCCCCAAACTGCATCTTTAAAGGATAATGCAGTGACCTGACATATTGACACTCTGTGCGTGTCCTGCACAGTGCTCACATACTCATGTCCAAGATTCATAGCCCCGTGACCTTCTAATTTCAGGAATGTGCTTGTGGAGAGGTAGAGAGTGGAATGTCAAACACCTCCACAGGTAGGAAAAGGAATCAAAGCAAGAATCACTGCTGGGGTAGGACAATGATGCATGGCCCTTGGTGGTGAGCTATGTGCCAACATTTTCAGAGGCTTTGGAGCTGGTATTCACTGACAATCTTTGGCCATTGTGCAAGATTAAGGGACAAAAAGTATGAAGAAAATAAATGAGCCAAATGTTGCTGCAGCAGGGCATCTAAGACGTCTGCCATTAATTTGACTTGCCCTTGTATGTTTAGGTTTTCAAACATTTTTGATGGAAAGTTGCTGAATGTGCCAATTCCCTGGCTCCATCCTGGCCCAGGGCCATTTTCCCAAAGGTAGGATGGGGGCAGGTGTGGCAGCAGGCTATCCACAAATTGAACTAATTAAAGGCCTATTGAGGCCTATTGTTGGAGGCCGACTAGGATTTTTCAGTCAGTCTCCAGTTCCCCGCAGGTGACAGGGACAATTTAGTTGCCTGGAGGCAGCCTCCCGACAGCAGATGAAGGCCAGCGCTCCAGGCGGGCTTAGAGGCACGCCCCTGCCTGGGTTCAGGAGCAGCCGCAGGCCGCCCTATGGGCCCCCCAACACAGTGTTGCTGAATCTATTTTTTATTAGTCCTCCAGCTTTGAAAGCCCGCCCACCATCCTTAACTGGATGGGGAGCCTGCCCTTTGGCCATTAATTGGCCAATTTGGGCCAAATCACAAGGAGTGACAGTTTCCTACACAGTGTGGGCTTCTGATCCATTTTTGAGCCTGACAGTGGGTTCAGAACCCCACAGGAAAATACTACCCAGGATTAAGATGAAAATGTAAATTAGAGTGGGTGTATTCAGTGCCAAATCTGGCACAGAAAGAGAAACAAAGAGAGGGAAAGAAATATTGGAATAAGAGAGAAAAGAGTAGAAAACAAAAGTAAAAACAAAATTTTTAATTTAAAACTTAACATTTGAAAAATCCCCAACAATTAAAACCTGAAGGAATGAGATGCCGTACTTCTAATAGTTAATTATCAGTGCTAGAGGGCGCATTTGACAGTAATTAACATTTATCACATAGTTAGAAGCGACTTAGACCGAAATGGACAAGACCAACTTTCTGCGGCGGGTTTAGCTTGTATCTGCTGTAGCAAGAACATCAAGGCCGTTCAATGCATTTCAATGGTGGACCAGTCAGTGAGACACTGTTTTTGCAAAGCTCATGGCAGAGCAGCACCAACATTTGGATATTTTAGTTTAACCATGTATCTGTTCCTTGCCTGCAGTTGCTGTAGCATTGGTGCATTAATAACAGCGAACGCCTTGAGCCTCATCATTCGATTGACAGGAAAAATACTTTACAATTATGGTGGAAGATTACACAATATACTCCATAGGCATTTATGAGTGAAACTCCACAGATTTCCTTAGAATGTTTAACTTGTGGACATTTACAGAGCTCAGGCTAAATCCTGACCTTTTTCAAGGAATATTCATTGACTTATTTATGCCCTGTACCAGTTTGCTCTGATTATATGAATACAACATGGCCTCTTTACTGTTGGAGCAGTAATCCTAAAGTGCAAAGATAAGTTCATTTCAAAAAGGTGTTTTCACTGGCGTTAAAGGCACGTATTCCCTCTAATTGAAAATTCTAAATCTCATAGCTGCAAATGACACAAGAAGGTCAATCTGTGGCTCGTGCAAACACATCAAAACAAGAGATTCTGTCAAATATACCTGAACCTCAACATAAGTCAGGCCATCTACAGCATGTCCAATACAAACATTCTGAGCTAATTGTAGCAGTGATGTGATACTGTAAACCTCAGAGTGCGGACCAGTGCTGTAAACTGAACTGATCATAAATATTACCTGATATATTAATTTTTTAGAGATACAGCACTGAAACAGGCCCTTTGGCCCAGCGGGTCTGTGCCGACCATCAACCACCCATTTATACTAATCCTACACTAATTCCATATACCTACCACATCCCCACCTGTCCCTATATTTCCCTACCACCTACCTATACTAGGGGCAATTGCTAATGGCCAATTAACCTATCAACCTGCAAGTCTTTGGCATGCGGGAGGAAACCGGAGCACCCGGAGGAAACCCACGCAGACACAGGGAGAACTTGCAAACTCCACACAGGCAGTACCCAGAATTGAACCCGGGTTGCTGGAGCTGTGAGGCTGCGGTGCTAACCACTGCGCCACTGTGCCGCCCTTTTGACTGTAAAAGTATTTTTCTTCTAATAAGTTTCAAATGCTTGATTTATAATTATGACTATTGTCATGCAGGCCCCCACCTGCCAAGAATGAGGCACATTAATTTCACCAGATGGACATTAAATTTCAAATTGTTGCTGGAAAGAAGAGAAGGCCTGTTACAAGGACTGCCAGATCTTGGCTGGAAAAAAAAACACATTTTCATACTAACAGACATTGAAGGCAGGGATGCGCATTCCATTCCCTGCGAAGATGATACAATACACAAACAAACGTGGTCAAACCAGTCGGTCACATGACTGACCTGCTTGGTAGTCTGGGTTTTTTTCTGAATTGTACAGTTTTTGAACAGAGAGCCGGCAGAAAGCTCTTTGCTCCTGGACTGAAGAAGACTTCCTGCCTGTCTGTCTGCTCTCATCTCTTTCTCACAGAACTCCAAAAACCCACTGAAGACACATGAACCCCAAGAGAGAAAAGTCTCCCTCAGCGAACATGGTTTAAGAAGAACAAGAAATGCTGGAACCACTCAGCAAGTCTGGCAGCATCTGTGAAAAGAGAAGCAGAGTTAACGTTTCGGGTCAGTGACCCTTCTTCGGAACTGACAAATATTAGAAAAGTCACAGGTTATAAGCAAGTGAGGTGGGGGTGGGGCAAGAGATAACAAAGGAGGTCGAGATTGGACCAGGCCACATAGCTGACCAAAAGGTCACGGAGCAAAGGCAAACAATATGTTAATGGTGTGTTGAAAGACAAAGCATTGGTACAGATTAGGTGTTAATACACCGAATATTGAACAGCAGCAAGTGCAAACCTGAAAAAAAACAGTGGGTAAGCAAACTGAACAAACTAAGATGAAATGAAATAAATGCAAAAAAAAAAGATGGTAAAAAATGTAAAAAAGAATGTTAAAAAAAAGGAAGAAAAAATAACTAAAAATGAAAGTAAAATGGGGGGCTGTCATGCTCTGAAATTATTGAACTCAATGTTCAGTCCGGCAGGCTGTAGTGTGCCTAATTGGTAAATGAGATGCTGTTCCTCGAGCTTGCGTTGATGTTCACTGGAACACTGCAGCAATCCCAGGACAGAGATGTGAGCATGAGAGCAGGGGGGAGTGTTGAAATGGCAAGCAACCGGAAGCTCAGGGTCCTGCTTGCGGACTGAGCGGAGATGTTCTGCAAAGCGGTCACCCAGTCTGCACTTGGTCTCCCCAATGTAGAGGAGACCACACTGTGAGCAGCGAATACAGTATACTACATTGAAAGAAGTGGGATATGTTGAGCATTCTTTATTCCAGTCCTACTCAGGCCCCCTCCCCCAACTCTTTTTCCGGTACATTGATGACTGTATCGGTGCCGTTTCCAGCTCCCGCCCCGAACTAGAAAACTTTATCAACTTTGCTTCCAATTTCCACCCTTCTCTCACCTTTACATGGTCCATCTCTGACACTTCCCTTCCCTTCCTCGACTTCTCTGTCTCCATCTCTGGGGATAGGTTGTCTACTAATATCCATTATAAGCCCACCGACTCCCACAGCTACCTCGACTACACTTCTTCACACCCTACCTCCTGTAAGGACTCCATTCCATTCTCCCAGTTTCTCCGTCTCCGACGCATCTGCTCCGATGATGCTACCTTCCATGACGGTGCTTCTGATATGACCTCCTTTTTCCTCAACCGAGGATTTCCCCCCACTGTGGTTGACAGGGCCGTCAACCGTGTCCGGCCCATTCCCCACACCTCTACCCTCACCCCTTCCCCTCCCTCCCAGAACCGTGACAGGGTTCCCCTTGTCCTCACTTTTCACCCCATCAGCCTCCATATCCAAAGGATCATCCTCCGCCATTTCCGCCACCTCCAGCGTGATGCCACTACCAGTCGCATCTTCCCCTCCCTTCCCCTGTCAGCATTCCGAAGGGATCGTTCCCTCCGCGGCACCCTGGTCCACTCCTCCATTACCCCCACCACCTCGTCCCCGTCCCAGGGCACCTTCCCCTGCAATCACAGGAGGTGTAATACCTGCCCATTTACCTCCTCTCTCCTCACTATCCCAGGCCCCAAACACTCCTTTCAGGTGAAGCAGCGATTTACTTGTACTTCTTTCAATGTAGTATACTGTATTCGCTGCTCACAGTGTGGTCTCCTCTACATTGGGGAGACCAAGCGCAGACTGGGTGACCGCTTTGCAGAACATCTCCGCTCAGTCCGCAAGCAGGACCCTGAACTTCCGGTTGCTTGCCATTTCAGCACTCCCCCCTGCTCTCATGCTCACATCTCTGTCCTGGGATTGCTGCAGTGTTCCAGTGAACATCAACGCAAGCTCGAGGAACAGCATCTCATTTACTGATTAGGCACACTACAGCCTGCCGGACTGAACATTGAGTTCAATAATTTCAGAGCACGACAGCCCCCCATTTTACTTTCATTTTTAGTTATTTTTTCTTCCTTTTTTTTTTGACATTCTTTTTTACATTTTTTACGATCTTTTTTTTTTGCATTTATTTCATTTCATCTTAGTTTGTTCAGTTTGCTTATCCACTGTTTTTTTTCAGGTTTGCACTTGCTGCTGTTCAATATTCAGTGCATTAACACCTAATCTATACTAATGCTTTGTCTTTCAACACACCATTAACATATTGTTTGCCTTTGCTCCGTGACCTTTTGGTCAGCGATGTGGCCTGGTCCAATTCTCGACCTCCTTTGTTATCTCTTGCCCCACCCCCACCTCACTTGCTTATAACCTGTGACTTTTCTAATATTTGTCAGTTCCGAAGAAGGGTCACTGACCCGAAACGTTAACTCTGCTTCTCTTTTCACAGATGCTGCCAGACCTGCTGAGTGGTTCCAGCATTTCTTGTTTTTATTTCAGATTTCCAGCATCCGCAGTATTTTGCTTTTATTTTAAGGTTTAAGAAGAATACTGGGCCCCAACAGATCTACCTACAAGCAAGGACTCCACAGTGAGCTCGAAGACCCGTAACAAAAACTCTTCAGATATTGCCTCAAACCTTTCCACTTTATTTCTTCTGCTCTTTTCTGTCCCTATCTGCATGTGTGTATCGCATATGCATGCTGGCATGGGCACGTCATGTATCTGTAGGCGTTAAGTGAATTAGAGTTCTAGTTTAAGTTTAATAACATTTCACTTTTCTTCTTTAAACCTAAGAAAGCCTATTTGTGCTGGTTTCTTTGCCTTGTAACTGGAAAGCGGTGAACAAGGATTCACCAAAGGGGAGCTAAAAATACGATGTGTTTAAAATTAAACCCTGTGACAGTAAGACTAGGTGAAGGCTGAAAGGGATCCCAAGACCTCTTTCTCGCCTGGTCGTAATATTATTATAAGTATGCTCATTAACCACTGCAGCCTTTTCTTTCTTTGCCAAAGTGGCCACCATCTTAGTCCCTGAAATGTTTGTAAGCCCATGTTTAATCACACATCTGTTCTTAAAAATTCTGCTGCAGCTAAATAATACTTCAAGATCAACAGATCTTAGCTCCACAATCATACGAAGCCTTTTGGCAATTCATTTCGTTGCTGGAGGGTTGGGGGTGTGGTGATTTGGTTCCTAAGTCTTTCAGGTAACATTAAAAGATGAAGGTTTTTCCACATAGCGCTTTGAAAATTAAAAAAAAAATTTGTTCTGATTCTGACCCAGCTCACTACTGCCATCTTTGAACAACAGGGTGACCGTGCAGTTGGGAATTTAGAAGCAACTTATTTCATCAATCTACAGGCATTTTAAGCATCAAAGTGGTTAATGATAATCCAAATCCATGTGTTTATCAGGCAATCATAAAGGGCAGATGATAAATTACCTTTTCCATGACTATGATGTGGTATCACTGAGAGTTAGAAGTCGACAAACATTGGGCAGCATTATAGTTACCAGTTTCAAACAACTTGTGCTGATAAAATTGCAAATATAACTAACTCTTTCAAGCAATAATAATTTTAGCAACTTCAAAATAGTAATCACAAAGAACAAGAATTCAAAATAAATCACTGAAATAAACAATATAGAAATAGGACAAATAGGTGAAGTTGTTTGCTTTGGAAGTCTGGTAATATCAGAATGCTGAAATACTGAAGAAAGTAAATGAAGATATCCAAGGGTAAAAAGGGTTGTGTAAGTCTCTATATTCGTATACAATCAAATGGTGACAAAGGAGAAAGTGTGTGTGAATGCACAATGGGGAAATTGGACCTTGAATGGTGAAGTAAGAATAGTGTCTTTTGAGTTGTTGTGTCATACTGAAAATGTGTTGGACAATAATAACAAATATGAATGTCCTTCAGCGAGCTGAAGAAATGATAGAAGCAGCAGGACAGATAATGATGAGAAAATGACATATTGGGAGCATGTTATTTAGGAGTAGGAAGGGCAGTTGCTGGGGTTGTTATTATCTTCAAGGTTTTTTTTAGATTAGATTAGAGATACAGCACTGAAACAGGCCCTTTGGCCCACCGAGTCTGTGCCGACCATCAACCACCCATTTATACTAATCCTACACTAATCCCATATTCCTACCAAACATCCCCACCTGTCCCTATATTTCCCTACCACCTACCGATACTAGTGACAATTTTTATAATGGCCAATTTACCTACCAATCTGCAAGTCTTTTGGCTTGTGGGAGGAAACCGGAGCACCCGGAGGAAACCCACGCAGACACAGGGAGAACTTGCAAACTCCACACAGGCAGTACCCAGAATCGAACCCGGGTCCCTGGAGCTGTGAGACTGCAGTGCTAACCACTGCGCCACTGTGCCGCCCCTAAGGTTGCTGGGAATAGATCAGGAGGCTGGAAAACAAGAATGTGACTGAGTAATGTGATGGAATTGGCAAGTGCAATATCACAGTGCAATACACCTGTGTAGAAACTGGAAAATATAGAATTCCCTGCACACCAAGCTTCAGAGCAGTTAAGACAAGCAATTCATAGCAGCTGGTTGAGAGAGGCACTGGCAGAGTATCAGTGAAGAACTCTCATACAGCCTAGCACTCCAGCATGGTGCTTTGCTCGGCAGAATCAATGAGTGGAAATTTGATGAATTTATTCATCGAGATGAAAATAAAGTCTGTATTGTTTCTGTATCAAGGCATTATTTAATCTACATGTGAAGCTTGGTTCAAATCAGTGGGCATAACAGTATACACTGTTAAGGATCCATAATAAATCTAATAAAGAATCCATTTAGTTACAGAAAGACAGAAAGAGAATAATGAGAAGAGGCAATACAAGGAACAGAAAATGGAATATGTTAAACACTTCCTGAAGTCAGGGGTGGGATTATTTTCAATATCCTGCCATTCCCCAGTTGGTGGCTGTATGCTTGCCATCTGAATGTGTGGCATATAAAAAAACACAGTTCTCATTAGCTTTGTAATGAACATGAGCCAGAGACCCAATGATACTATCTGATCTACTTGCCAGTTCAAAATTAATACTGAAGATAGTTGAATTAATTATTGTACGGTATGACAAGGAATATTTTGATAATGCTTGGTGCATTTACTTTGAAATCCAACAGCTGCACCAAGGAAAGGAGGAAATTATTTGGTTGTGGCAATAGCTATTTGTGAAGAAGCTGCATATGATTTCCAACTAGTGGAAAGCCTGTATGTATTCATTAATATTAATTATTTTAAGTTGGTAGCAATCTACAAAAATGAATTTATGAAGCCAAACATTATTTTACTTTCAAAATAATGAGTATAATTGATTGAAATTAAATTTTATAGCGGTTAGTACCCCTTTCATTTCCATCATGCTATATCTGAAACATTGTTTACATGGAGAAGAGTAGACATATGAGCAAGGTCATAATCTGATCAAGATGTCCACCTGACCTCAAAAACCACAAGAGTGAAGCCTATATGGTTTTGATCTGCTTTCCCATTCCAGCAATTAGATAACGGCCTGTAATTTACTTGAGGATACCTATCTTTTTATGATATGTAATGCAAACTTATATAAGGCCCATTTTAGTGCTGATAATGGTTTTCATTGTGAATGGTAACCACCAAGCTGCTCTGGAAGTAATGTGACAACTTCTATGCTGCAAGTTTCTGGAGAAGTAAGCTACAATTAATTTCAGGTGAATTTTATGGTCAATTGATATTTCATGGTATTCAAAGTGTAAATGGGTTGAACTCACTGTTAAATATCAGTAACAAATATATGTGCCTGCAACCTTAAGGATGTCATTAATCAGTTTAAAATAAATGGGCTAATTCCTTCATTAAAATCATGGCCAAATTAATGTCAGTGCAGCAAAGGCAACAAAGTCAGCACATGAGGTATTTGTATTGCATGGTGCAATATTGTGCCCAACACGATTAAAATGTTTTTCTTAGTGCTAAGTCCATTCACTTAGCAGTTACTAATGACCTCAAGAATTATTTGCTCAATTTATTCAAGAAGGCTGGTTAAATAATTCAACATTTCGCAATCAATCCTGTCATGAATACAGTAGAAATATGATCATCCCTGTGTAGGTAAAAGCCAAGCTATAATCTTGCTTACCCTGGTAGCACATATTTTTCACCAATTTTGCTTTACGTTATTTGATGATCCTTTCCCTTCTTTGGTGATGCCTCAAACCATACACAAGGTGGCTTGCATACTTTTGTGAAAGTCACTATATAACCACTTGCTAAGAAGTGTACTAGAGTGACCTCCTTTCATTATCCATTCTTCCCTTTTGGTGAAACTGGGCTAGCAACATCTTAGCATTATGCTGTAATGGCACCACTGAGTCTTCACCAGATGGAGAATTACAGGAACTCACATACCACCACTCTGTTGCACAGTGTGTTGCAGTACCTGCTCTGTCACATCAAACATTTGGTGTCTTATCACGCTGATATTAGTCTATCATTAACAGCTTTTTCCTGTGCTGGATAAAAAATAGTTTTCTAACCTCTGTCTGGGCATTGCTGTGCACATAGGGTAATTTGTGCTTTTGCATGTTTTCCACAATGCCTCTGATGGTATTCTGTTACAGTCCCCACTCCAATCATAATTCCCCGTGCAAGAGTAAAGATGCGCAAAGCAGAGCTGAAATCTCTATCACTGAAATTCTTTTGGAAAATTACCTTTACTTATCCCACAGCTTGATAGGATTTCAAACAAAAAGAAAATCAGGACATTAATCCTGTTAGTAACCGCAGATGCCGTCTCTAAAATTGTTACCAAAGAAAATAGTTCTTCATGTTTTATTCAGACTCCACAAGTATATATATATATTTCAAAAGTCAGGAAATGTTGCATTATTCAAATTTTCTGTTAAGTATACAATATCTGAAAAAGGAAGTGGATAAATAAAATAGAGAAAGCATGGCAAGCAATGCAAATTTATATTTTCTTGTTCACTTATACAATTCCTGTCTTTCAAAAACATTATTCTGAATTGATTTGATTGTCACCACAAAAGATGGTCATTTTTAATAGCTTTCAAAATATGATCTGTTTCTTCTCTTCCTCCACATAAATATTTAAATGATGGCTTTTTATAATGAGACTTTTTAAACTTGAATGGTGTGAGACATTTTTTGACATTGAAGGCGCTGTGTAAATATACTTCTTATAAAAACAGGCTCCCATTACATGTCTGTGGAAGTGGAAGGTGGAGAAGATGTGGGGCATGTGTGATGCATCAGTTGGTCTTTTACTGTGTTTCATTTTTGTAAGTTCCAGAGAAACCCCTATATCTTAAAGGCAATTTGACATGGGGACACAAAACTGGTAAAACTTTAATTTTAAACACATCGTATTTTTAGCTCCCCCTTGGTAAATCCTTGTTCACTGCTTTCCAATTATAAGACAGAGCAACCAGCACAAATAGGTTTTCTTAGGTTTAAAGAAGAAAAGTGAAATTTTATTAAACTTAAACTAAAACTCAAAGTCGGTTAAAGCCTATGGATACACGACGCACCCCACGCTAGCATGCATACGTGATATACACATGCAAATAGAGACAGAAAAGAGCAGAAGAAAAATAAAGTGGAAAAGCTTGAGGCAATATCTGAAGAGTTGTTGTTATGGTTCTTCGAGCTCACTGTCGAGTCCTTGATTGCAGGTAGATCTTGCTTTTCGTTGGGGCCTGGTATTCTTCTTCAACCTTATTCGCTGTAGGAGACTTTTCTCTCTTGGGGTTCATGAGTCTTCAGTGGATTCAGAACTTGTGAGAAAGAGATAGGAGCAGACAGGATAGATCTTCTCAGTCCAGGAGCTAACAGACACTCTGCCCAAAACTGTTTGTATAAATTCAAAAAACTCAGGTTGCCCAGCAGGTTAGTCATGTGACTAGCTGGTTTGACCATGTCCGTTTATATATTCAGCCATCTTGGCAGTCAACCTGGAATGCGAGCTCCCCCACCTTCAACGTCTGGTGATCAGAAGTCCATTGTGGTTGAATGTCAGGGAATGGCTGCTTTGCCCTTCCAAACACCATCTGTTAATATGCAAATGTTTTTTCCAGCCATGCCTGATCTGTTCAACAAGTCATCCCCTCACTCCAGTAACAGTTTAAAATCAATGTTCATGACAAAATCAATGTGCCCCATTCTTGGCAGGTGGGGGCCGAGCATGACACCACACTACGTAAACTCTGATTCATCCAAAACGCCACAAAATGCATTCTGTGCCATGAGCAGTTCTAATTCCCTGATACTTCATATTTGCTATGCTCCATTGACTTCCCACTCAGTGAACACATGGAGTTCAAAGTCCCCATTCTCCTGTACACATCCCTCTATTGGCTTGGGTCTCTTTGCCTGTGCAACCTTATCCAGCCCCAAATACCAACACAGATCCTCTGTTATTCTGCTTCTGGTCTCCTTTGCATTCCCGTCATTGTTTTAAGAGAGATGTTATTACTTTTAAAATGAGCAGCTTAGGACTTGGATATGAGCCCTTCATATCTCTGTGTGTATTATTCAAAACTCTACATAAGTTCTTTCATCCCAAAGGAACTGTAGTGTTACTTTAGTTAAGAAAATTAACCATTTTGTTCTTTTAAGTACGAGCAAGGTGGACAATGGGGACCCAGTGGATGTGGTGTACCTAGATTTCCAAAAGGCCTTCGACAAGATGCCGCACAAGAGGCTGCTGCATAAGATAAGGATGCATGGCGTTAGGGGTAAAGTATTAGCATGGATAGAGAATTGGTTGACTAACAGGAAGCAGAGAGTGGGGATAAATGAGTGCTATTCTGGTTGGCAATCAGTCACTAGTGGTGTGCCTCAGGGACCGCAATTATTTACAATTTATATAGATGATTTGGAGTTGGGGACCACGTGTAGGGTGTCAAAGTTTGCAGATGACACTAAGATGAGTGGCAGAGCAAAGTGTGCAGATGACTGTGAAACTTTGCAGAGGAACATAGATACATTGAGTGAGTGGGCAAAGGTCTGGCAGATGGAATACAATGTTAATAAATGTGAAGTCATTCATTTCGGTAGGAGTAACAGTAAAAAGAATTATTACTTGAATGGTAAAAAGTTGCAGCATGCTGCTATACAGAGGGACCTGGGTGTCCTTGTGCATCAATCGCAGAAGGTTGGTCTGCAGGTACAGCAAGTAATTAGGAAGGCAAATGGAATTTTGTCCTTCATTGCTAAAGGGATTGAGTTTAAAAGCAGAGAGGTTATGTTGCAGCTGTATAAGGTACTGGTGAGGCCGCACCTGGAGTACTGTGTGCAGTTTTGGTCTCCTTACTTGAGAAAGGATATACTGGTACTGGAGAGGGTGCAGAGGAGGTTCACTAGGTTGATTCCGGAGTTGAGGGGGTTGGCTTATGAGGAGAGACTGAGTAGATTGGGATTATATTCATTGGAGTTTAGAGGAATGAGGGGGGATCTTATAGAAACATATAAAATTATGAAGGGAATAGATAAGATACAAGTAGAGAGGATGTTTCCACTGGCAGGTGAAACTAGGACAAGAGGGCATAGCCTCAAGATTAGAGGGAGCAGATTTAGGACTGAATTAAGAAGGAACTTCTTCACCCAGAGGGTTGGAAATCTATGGAATTCCTTGCCCAGTGAAGTAGTTGACGCTTCTTCAGTAAACGTTTTTAAAGCTAAGGTAGATATCTTTATGAACAATAAAGGAATTAAGGGATACGGTGAGAGCGCAGGTAAGTGGATCTGAGTCCACAAAAACATCAGCCATGATCTTATTGAATGGCGGAGCAGGTTCGAGGGGCCGGACGGCCTACTCCTGCTCCTAGTTCTTATGATCTTATGGAACCAACAATTCAACTTCTGTTACAATAATTGTTGTTTAAATTCACTAGCCTGAGGACAATTCTGGGCGGCATACAAGGCTACCTCAATGAGACAGTCTTAATCAAAAAGAACTGCTTCTTTTTACTGTCTGGATGCAATTCTGAATGGGAATAACAGAACTGCCACTAATTAAGCAAGTGGCAATTGTGCTCCATGGGGGTCACAAAATAACTGGTGTGGAAAATAGAAAACACCACAATTGTACACTAAAAAGCACCTTTCAGATGTTGGAGCTGAAGCACACTGTTGTGGCAGAGTGGATGAAGTTTTGCTCTGCACCTAACCTAACCAAAGAACACTTGAGGACACTAGATGCCTGAAATGAAAAGTATTCCATTCTCTAGCTCCAAGGTTCCTCACCTTGCTAAGCACAAAATTACAGAGTAGCATCACAGGGTAACCAAGCCATAAAAAGTGCAAACAAAGTACAGTGATTCATTTCTAGTGGAATAAATTTCAATAGCAGAGAAGCCACATTAAATTTATGTATAACCTTGGTTAGACCACACATCGAGTACTGTGCACAACTGTGATCTCTATATTGCAAAAAGGGTACAGAAGCACTGGAGAGAATGCAAACAATTTACAAAGATGATACCAGAACCGAGAGGGTATAACTAAAGACTGAACAGGCTGGGGCTCTTTTCTCTAGAAAAGAGAAGACCGAGAGGTGACCTTATAGAGATCCTTAAAATTATGAGGGATTTGTTAGGGTAGAGAAGATTTTTCCACTTGTGGCGAGTTCAAAACTAGAGGCCATAAATATAAGATAGTCACTGATAAATCCAATAAGGAATTCAGGAGAAACATCCCTGCTCAGGGAGTGATTAGAATGTGGAACTCAATATCACATGGAGTAGTCGAGGCAAATATCACTAGTGCATTTAAATGGAAGCTAGACAAGTACATGAGGGAGAAAGGAATAAAAGAATGTGCTGATTGGGTGTGATGTAGTCAGGTGGGAGGAGGTATATGTGCAGCAAAACACCAACATGGACCTGTTTGGCCAAATGGCCTATTTCGGTGCTGTAAATTTCCGTGGAATTTTATGTATAAGAATTAACCCTGTAATGTTCTCACGTTCCTGTTGTCTGCAGCATGGTCCATGGCCCTGGGTAACAAGGAACTGGGAAGAGAGATTCAATACATTCAAAAAATACAAACACATAAGTGACTCACCAAATATATTTTCCTGAATGATGGATGGTGCTGAACTGCTCAGTTATTCTCCATGTTTGTAAATGGTCAACCATCAAAGGACTAGAAAGGTCAAAGACATCACAGAAGCTAAACAAAGACAAGGAATCATCAGCGTGGAGAAAAAAAAACGAAATTATCTCTTTTCACAGAACAAAATGTATCATTATATATACCTCTGTGTATTTTCTCTTCCACTGGGCTCTGGAAATCTCATCAGCTGCAGGGAAGTGTCACTACTACTTTGTGGGTAAAAATCTCATTTAAAACTGGGCAGTATAAAATGGAAAAAGAAAACAGCTCACACTGTGCGGAATCATAGTTCATCAAGTGGTAATGGAAATGTGAAATGAATGAGTTACAGAGTAAATAACATACGCGATCACAAATTAACCGGGCAATTTAATAAGATTTAATGGAAGTATTACATGCAGTTTAATTTACAGTCCATTACCTTTTGTTGACCATGATCAGTTGTGCTTAGTATTTTAAAATTCTGCATTCCCGTCTGTGTGCATATATTTTATCCATACTTCTTTCTCCTTACTTTACTGGCCTATCCTGTTCATCCAGCCCTGTAATTGGAACACAAACTTCTATTCAGACACATCTCTGCACATGCTCACGAAGGCTACTGTTGGGAGTGTGACAGAACAAAAATAAGACTTGCAACACATCAAGTTGGTCAATCACAATGCAGTATTGATGGCAATCATGAAGAAACTGTACTCCAATTCAAAATGGGGGGCTGGGATAGCAGCCTCCGAGCATAGAACTAGCAATCAAACCAGATCAAAAGCACAATGGAGCTCTTGAACATGGGCCACTTGATAAGCAGTGGTTCACCTCCCAATGAATGATTTGAAAATTAGTTTTGGGATGATATAAGATATCCAATAGCATTATTCAAAGAAAGGTTGGGAAATTCTTCTGTCTCCCACAACAGCTCTACCCAAAAGACGTCAACTGGTGATTTATCACATTCCAGTTTGTGGGACATGCTGTGTGTCAACTGCCATGTTGGCCGACATAACAATGGTGGTTACTTTCAGGAGTAATTATCTAATTGTGATGCAGTTTGGAACATTGTCAGGCTATGAAAGGTGTGAGCTAAAAGCAAGTCCTTTCTTTTCTTGGGGTGAAAATAAATTAGTCAGTGACTCACTCCCAGTCAACTCTTGTGCCATGTGTGAGCAGGAGGCCGAGGAGCAGATTAGTTGCTGCCCAAAAATTGGCACTGTATCTGTGTCAGCATGTCTCAGTGGGTAGCACTCTCACTTCTGAGTCTGAAGGTTGTGGGCTCAAGTTCCACTCCAGAGACTTGAGCACAAGAATCTAAGGTGACACTCCAATGCAGTACTGTGGGAGTGTGTACTGTCAGAGGTGCCGTCTTTCAGATGAGATACAAAAGATCCTATGGCACTATTTCAAAGAAGAGCAGTGGACTGGTTTCTTGGTTAATATTTATCCTTCAAAAACAGATTATCTGGTCGTTATCATATTGCTGTTTGTGGGAGCTTGTTGTGTGCAAATTGGCTGCCACGTTTCCTACATTACAACAGTGACAACGCGTCAAAAGAATTTAATTGGCTGAAAGGCACTATATCAACACAAGACTTTCTTCTTCCTAAACTGTACAGCAACTTGATAAAAAAAAAGCAAATTGTAAATATAAAATGAAGAATAACTACTTTTTATTTTCACTTAATATTTGTTGCCTTTCAATTAAACAGTCCAAAACAAATCATCCTATTGCTTTCAGTCTGTGTGAAAGACAGAACAAAATATTGAACAGAAGAGTAAGGGCAGACAGTTCCCTCCCAAACCTATTCACTATCTTTGTTGCAAGCACTTTAATAAATTGCAGAGGGATGGAGTGTATATTTAATTGGACCCAGAATCAGTAATTGACATTGTCCTGTCCAGCCAATAAGGGGTGAACTACTGCTACTTGTGAGCTGGAAGCAATAACATTGGTTATATGGGTAATGGCATTCAAATGAAATTTTTTACAGTTTTCACCAAGCATTGTAAGGTGAAAGCAATTATCCTGTCTTCAAAGGAAGTCACACAGCAAAGATTATAATGATTGCTCTGTTACTTGCAATGGAAAGGCTTTTGTAAGATTATCATGGTGAGAAATAAAAACAGAAAATACCAGAAGTACGCAGCAAGTCAGACAGCATCTGTAGTAAGATTGACATTTCAGATTTGCAGCCGTCACCAGAACCGAAGACTGAAAAATAAACTCATATTTTAGTAAGGCTGGAGGAAAAGGGTGTTGCAGAGAATCAACGGATATGCCTGTCACAGAGAGGGAGTGAATAGATTGAATGAGCCTGCCAGCTGCTTTAATAGAAAACTGATAGATGATGTGGAAGGTGATCAGTCAGGCTCTCCATAGTCATGAAAAGGACAGAATTATATGCAAAATAGTGGAGGTTGAAAAGACATGGGACCGACCCACACAAACCAGGAGGTTGCAGAAAATAGAGAAGGGAAAGTGTGGAAAAGACAAGCTGAAAATGTATTTCTTGTGCTATTTTATGCTGTCTTCCACCACCATTCCTCAACCCCCTACAAAAACAAACAACTTTAGGTATATACCACCTCCTAAGATTTCCAAACTGAAACAGTGACTCAACATTACCCTCATACCATAACCTGGTTTTGCCCGTACAAAACTGTTGTCCTTGATTATTTTCTTTTTGATAACCAAGACAAATATGGAAGGAACTCAATTGCTATGGTGATATTGAAGTATGTCCCAAAAGCTTCAATTTGCTTAAGTCATGTGACTGACTTGTGTAAATCACATAATTTTAGATTCCAACAACTTGCATTTTAACATGGAAGCTGAGAAATTGATTAAAAAAAAATCAAGCTTAATTCCTATGGACCTTGGAATATACCAAAGCTTTGTGATCTCCTTATATATTGTTATAGATTAATCCTGAAATTCTACTGCAGTTCTCAATTGGGATTAATTGATTGCAGAGCTTACTGACAACTGCGACTGTACTGAGAGGTTTATTTCTCACCCAACTGTAAGCTTTTTTTCAGAGCAGTTACTATTCAGGGAGGGCTACGCGACTGTTAAGACAAAAGGAGCTCTCCATGCAAGAAAGCAGATGTGTGCCCCTGCCCCTCTGCTTCCTGTTCTCTCCACCATCCCCTCCTTCCACCCCAACAGAATATTTCTGTACACATGGAACTTGTGGCTGGGCTGGAACTACAATGCACCTGTGAGGTAGTAAAACCTTATCGGATGTCTCTTCATGTAGTTCACTCTGGCACGATTTTCGCTGTATCTTAACTTTCAGTCCTTTTGAGGAAAGTCATCAGTCATTTCCCTTTGAGGTTTCCTGTCAAATTTAAGTTTCAGGACAAATGACAGAGGAACATGAAGGGCCAAAGCTTCCTGAATGCAGCAGGTTTATGAAGTTCAGTATTTGTACAGAAGCTTGGGGACACCCACCTGATGGAAATTCGTGACAGGTAGAATCTTGCCCTTTTTACACATTCTGCAATTACTTTGTGATATAATATTTTCTGTGTATTAGTACAATTATTTCATTTCACGCTTTGTACTCTTTTCGACCAGCAGTCAGTGTTTTTTTTCAACTGGTAATGGCACTGTTTTTCCAAAACAAATTACCACTATCAGCTGTAGAGCAGACCGTTCAACAACCCCAGATTTAATTTCAATGCAATTACCATGTCATTACTACAACCCTCTCTTGATTCACAGAACTAAAGTCACTGTTGTTGGCCAGAAAGCCTGTGTCAATCTCTGAATTCAACACCAGCTGCAGCAAATTTACTGAAGTATTTTGAGACTTTTTCTGAGACGGGTGGCGCAGGTTTGGATCAACAAAGTAGAGGGAAGCAAATACTTTATCATCTGATTTTCATTAACATGAGCGAGGCATAATTATTTTAAGAATTGCATGTGTAATGATGATATTTTGGACTTAATCTTAAATACGTTTTTTGGGGTATGGGAGAGAAAGAACTTACAAATTTCAAACAAAATAGAGCATCCAGTCTCAGCTCAATACTACCAGCATAAGGGATTTACAATGCTGCAATTTCATAGAGGTGTTCTGATGATCATCATCAGAAACCTCAAGAGGACAGAATAAATGCCTTTTAGAAATGTCAGATTCCTGAAATTGAATTAGAACAGACAATTGTTTGTGTCTTGCATGCTATATGCTCCAGAACTTGTGAAATCTTGTTAAGATTCATTTTTTAAAAAATGCTTAGTTTCCAGTGCATGTAAAACCTCAGGAGTTATTTTTCTTTTCATCAATCCTGTCCCAATTTGAATCTGCACTCTGCTGAGAGACCTTTGTAGGAGTGGTTTTCAAATGACAAACGAGCATTATTTTTACAAATATGATGTTTTTTGCTGCAAAAACTACGCCAAATGCTGATTGAAGCAAGAGGTGCACCTGCGTGATTAACTCAGCTCGATATTCTTTTTGCTGGAATGATTCATTGTGACAAGGAGGTTAGCTGGCGATGTATCTATTGACCTGTGACAGTTAAGCTTGTTATAGCAATGCTGGCTTCAACCATGCATTAATAGTCTCTCCCTCAGCCAACTGTCCGATCAGGAATCAATAATCTATCTGCTACTGCTTACAAAATACTATAACAGCCCTCCCAAAAAATTAGTAATTGTTGTTCAAAGTATTTGAGGAAGAATTCCTGTCTTAAGATAAGCATTTATCGATTTATAATGATTCCTCAAAAAGGGTAATAAAATATTAACTTATCATCTAAAGGAATGTAGTATCATGTCAGAATTACTGATTTTATTCAGCATCCTGTATACAGCAGTGCAAGCTAAATGGTGTTATTCTACAGGCCACTAAACAAGAGAGGGGATTAGTGGGTGCTGGCAGATAGATTGCTGAAGCCATCAGCACATGTCTAACAGCAGTAAAGAGAGCAAATGGGATCCTGGGTTGTGCAACCAAAGGATTAGAATACAAATCTCAAAGTGGTGCTGAGTTTGTACAGGCTGCTTATTGAGCACCATGCAACATACTGTACACAATTCTAATTATCATATTATGAGAAAGAAATCCAGGCTGTGGAGAGGGTGCAGCCAGAAGCAGTTAAACTGCTTGTCAGGACTTCAGTTCTGATGAGATGTTGCTGAAGTAGAGGATGATCATACCCAAAACGTGTATGGACAAGGCAAACATCAACATGTCTAAAATAGTCAACTGTAAGAGGGTAAGAGGTCATGTCTGCAAGCTTAGGGGAGGCAAGACAGTTTCACAACTTTACACAGAGAATAATGAAGGTTTGGAATGGCTGCCTGGGAGGCCTGATTTTACCAGGAAATTCAAGACAGAGTTGGACAAGTACCTGTTGATCATTTTGATCAAGGGATATGAGAGGTGTGGCGAGACATGATACTTCCCAGATGCCGAAAGGCTGCAGTGGTTTTTTTTCTTCCAATTCTGTACATTTATATGTTCTAGCTTAAACTGATTTCATATTGTACAATGACTGTTGGGGCAATCACAGCATGACACTGGCTGTGGAGGGAGGGGAAGTTATAGTTTTGAAGTTAGGCCAACAAGGAAACTATTTCAGATTAGCTTCCTCCCTAGAGACACTTACTTTCTTTCAACACTCGCTCCTGCTTCCCATTTTTTTCAGATCTAACCTTTGTTCTCTTTCACCATGCCATTTCTCTTTCAGCTTTCCTTTCTCCCTTAATGCTGCCCTTCTGGTCTTATTGAATTGAACACCCTGATATGGACAAGGAACATCTATTTTCGCAGACTGAGCTGCCAGCAATGCTGAACTCGGATAGTGTTAATTCACTTCACTATCCCAGCTGCAAAGACACAACACAGGATAAACATCAACAGTTCTTGAACATATACATCAGTATTTATATATAAACAAAGTATATGCAAGTGAAAACAGATAAAGCTGGCGAGGAATTCAGTCAGTGCTTGAAAGAGAGAAGACAGGATAATCAGCAGGATTTTGCCTCCAGGGGCGGAAAACAGAGTCTCAAACCAGCTCCCTGGGTGATTTTCAATGAATGGCGCCCCTTAATTGACATGGAGATGGATTCACTGTCCAATTAAGGATGGTGGGTGGGCTCTTGAAAGGAAGAGCAGGCTGCAGTAGAGGGTAAGTAAGGGAGAGAGCACTTCAAGATGGAGGCGCCCACTCTCCAACTTCTTAAACTTAAATTTAAAAATGTGTTTTGCAGCCAGTCGGGGGGTGGGGGGGGAGGGGGGTGGGTGGAGGGGGAGACCCCTCTACAGCGCAGCCTGTGGCTGCTTCTGCAACTATGCAGACATGAAGGGCCTTTTGGCCTGCCTGGAGTGCTGTTCCCCCAGCCTGCCGCCAGGAGGCCACCTCCAGGCACCTATACTGGCCCCCACCACCTGCGTGTCCCTGGAGGCCAATTGGAAAATCCCAGTCGGTCACCTGTAATTGACCCCAATAGGTCCTTAATGAGCCATGTGGGCAAGTAGCCCTACCATGCCCCCCAACCCTCATCCTGCCTCTGAAAAAATGTCCCAGAGGCAGAATGGAGCCAGGGATACTGGAATGCCAGCAGCCGGGGCTATTTTTAGCTTCAGGTGGCCTCACATCCTGGCCCCCGGCGGGTGCTGAAAATCCAGCCCAATGTCTCTTATGAGAAGACCCATTTAAAATTTTAACCTTTTCATTTCCTACAAACTTGATGCGAATTTGAAGCCCTTTCAGTTTTTTTTTCTGGTTCTCAAGTTTATTTATTTTTCTTATCATCACTACATTTTATGTTCCCTAAAGGTGCTTCCCTACATTCTAACAGCACTTACACTTCAAAAGTGGTTGGTTGTAAAGTGCTTTGGGTCATCCTGAGGCCATGAAAGGCACTATATAAATGCAAGACATTCTTTCTTTCTGGCTGGAGTGATGGTTTTATAAGAACTCACAGTTTTCCAGTATTTCAACCAGGCAGTTTACTCCACAGCCAAAACCAGATTTAACTTCATTCACTCCAGTAATGGGAGGTAGTCAGGGCTAGAAACCCTAGCTTATTTTCACCTCTCTTGCTAGAATGCTGAAATAAATCTAAGGGCCATAACTATTGTTCTTAGCGATGTAAGCTAACTCAGCAGAGCTAGCAATACAAAGGCAATATGCAGAAAATACCAGAGCCACAATGTCTGCAGGATCTTAATGGGCTTCCATATTGCAAAGCCAGGGGTCTGCTCTCTGGTCACAACAGTAGTTAACCTTGGAATTAACTCACCCTGTGTTGAGTTAACTTGAAAGACATGCTATTTTAGCAGTGTTTCCATTGAGGGGGAATTTTTGCCTGCCCCATTCACTGTGAGCGGGATGTGAATATCGTCATAATGTCTTGTGCAAAGATTTAACTGTGCTCGTTGTTTAAGTTATCATAAGCTGACTTAGATGGGAAGCTCATTTAATGCATGCAAATCAGGTCCTATGAAATAATGTTGACCCGCCAGAATTTTAACGACCCACTGACTTGGGCGCCTGTCATAAGAAAGAAGACGAGGTACTCTAGGTTAAGTCAAAAACGTTCATTTTCAGGCCGATGAAGGGCAGGAGTGTTCCTCTGGATCATACAAGTGAGGTGTGGGCCTCTTCTGCACCTGCAAAATAGGCCTGATGACCCTCTCCCTCTGGATTTACCTGGGTGCCAGCAGGCAGCCTCTGGGGCCTGCGATCTTGAACAGCCGGATGTCTGCCAGTTGCCCATTAGCCCTTTTGGAGGTTTACGGGGGAGGGGGGGGGGAGGTTTAGGCATGCCGGAGGGCAGCCTGCCAGCAAATAAGGCCCAAGAGTGAAAACAGACTGGCCTTAAACTGCAAAGGGCAGGCCAGATGGGTGCCCTGAAACCCACTCCCAGTTAAATTCTGTCTGCCATCACGTTTTCCAAGTTATGATGTGCCTGGCTTTAGAAACTAGCTCAACATCTGATTTAATGTGAGCAGCACCAAAAGAAACTTGTTGTTCAACTGAAAATATTTTGGTATATTAAAAGCAAAATACTGCAGATGCTGGAAATCTGAAATAAAAACAGAAAGTGCTGGAAATACTCAGCAAGTCAGGCAGCATCAGTGGAGAGAGAAGCAGAGTTAACGCTTCAGGTCTGTGACCTTTTATCAGAACCCGTTCAATCAGTTCTGATGAAAGGTCACAGACCTGACAGTGAAATCTGCTTCTCTCTCCACAGATGCTGCCTGACCTGCTGAGTATTTCCAGCACTTTCTGTATTGAAAATATTTTGGCTTTCTTTAAAGTCCTAGAATATTAGATTGGGCTGATTTGTAGGTCAATTCTATTTTTTTAACTGTGATGTCCTATTTCTTTCATTTCCGTTGAGGCTTCCCCTCATAGGTCTTACCAATAATGTTTGGAATGCAAGGTCCAAAATAACTCCTAATGTGTTTGAAAGCTACGGCCAAAATAACGTTTTAAGGCTCAAAATAATGTTCATTAAAAAAAAAACGCAAATAGATGCAATCTGCAGTAGAACTTCAATTTGGAAGCGAGGTGGAGTACCACCTCTCTAGGGTGGGTGGGGGTGATGTTTTTAAAGGGACCTGCAGACAGCAGTGCAAAGGACATACTCTGAAAACTACAATTCAGGTGATGCTGCAAAACTCCTAAATTTGAGAAGACTGCAAATATTTCCCTTTTTTTTTCTGGATTGAGTACAAAATAAAAAATGAATCCCTCATCTTTCTTTAAAGAAATACATTAATATGATGAACGAATGGTAATCTAATTACATGTAAAGTAAACATTAGTCAACATTGGAGAGAATCAAGGTCTCCCTTCATCTTCTTGGAGACAAGCAGGATCGAGCTCCAGCTGAGCAGCCTGGTTGCGAGGGAGCCAGGCAGGAATGACTGACAGCGGTCTAATCCAATGCGATGGCAGGGTTGTGGGGATAGGAACCAATGGGGCAGCGGGAGGAGACAGGGGGGTGGGGCCAAGGCGGGAGTTTCCATTGCATCCAGTGCAGCCACTGAGCATCAAATGTTACAGTTACAGAGAGAGAGAAAAAAAAATACGGTGATGATTTTATTCCCTCCCGTCTTCTTACTTTTGAATGTTCACTTCGAATGGCTTATAGTGTCTCCGTCAAACTACAGCATAATCTCTGTGTGGTGCCTTCTGGATATTACCGAGAGGCGAGCTTGGAATTGCAGGTATTGTACAATGGGATTTTCCCTGTTAAAAATATCATGCATTGTAACTTTCTTGTATTTCTCGTACAATTCTTGCAACCAAAAGGGTTTGGGATGCTAAAACTTGCCACACTTTTTTTCCCAACAAAAGTTACCCTTTTTTGCTGAAGTTTTTTTCTGCATTTTAGAGGGTGCAATGAGCCAGCAGTGGGTTGCACTCCAATGCCCATGTTACTGATGTGTGTTGTTTTGCTCATTGTGTCCTGTTTTCATACATGCAGATTGTCACCATGGATTTAAGCGTGGCAGAAAAGCACAATATATGAAGCCCTCTCGTCCACAAAACATATGGATCATAGAATGAAGTGCTCACCTTTGCTAAAATATCCTTAATTTCTATCCTTGACTAACAAGTCACTGCGACATATTTTTGGTAGAATTTTGAATGGCACAAATTTACCACTGTAGGATTTGTGCTTCGATTTCACCTGACAAACAGGAGCTCACAGTGTCAAATCCAGACCAGACTTGCTGTTGCATCGAAGAATGAAAGGTTATACGTCTCCAGTGTCAATACCCAAATTTCCAAAACAGTAGCATGGCTTGTGATTTCAAACAAAATGACTATTCAGATTCTGTAAAGTGACACGAGGGAGAGCTGCCAGGGCATTAAGTTATTACAGAAGCAGTCAATCAGCACTAGCTAGCCATGCCATATGCTGCCATGCATTTAACATTTATGACCTGTTTTTAAACACACAAAAAAACTTGCTGTTCAAAAGAATTTTGTCAATTATAGGAAACATGAGTGATTGCCTCGGCAGAGAAAAAAGAACAAATAAATAGAGATAAAAGGTTGAGTAATGAGAATCTAGCAATCGGTCATAAATATTTTTGAAACTACACAGGTCATGAACAGAATAAAATATATCACTTGATATTGCGCACTGAAAGAACATGCTGATAATTTTATTACTGTATGAAGCAAGTGTGATAAATGTAAGTTAATATTTAACAGCTGCTTTGAATTGGCCGAATACAAATGACCTCTCTTCAGAATGAACCAGAAATATTTATGAGAGCCCCTGGCAGTGTCTCAGTTTGAAGAGTAGATTTGCTATTCGTGGAGAAACAGGGAGTCCAATATTTCTTTCTAATCTGATAGTATTGGAAAGTATCAGGCTTGTGAACCTGGGGTGTGAGGAATTTGTGTTTCTGAAGACTTTTGTGGATTTGCTTTGCAGTAGAAGTCACGTTGTACTGATGTGTTAAGCTGCGGAGCAGTATGGCAGTTCAAACCTGCTTTCGATTTTGTTTGGTTATCAGGTGGAGGTGCTTGGTGCAGGTAAAGCATTAAGTCCCAAAGAAAACGCAGAGCAGATACTGTAAGTTACCCCTTTGCATTTAAATTCGGAAGCAGCATTGGCAGAAGCCTCAGAGCTTGTCACTTGGCTGATGCATTGGGAATGATACAAAGCGTGTATCCTCAACAGAGTAAGAAAAATTACTGAAAAAATGGGGGAGAGAGGGAATTAAAATCGGTGGACCTGCGTAGATACAGTGGGAGGGAATCTCCTTTTGTTAAAAAGCAGGAGTACGAAACAGGATTTCCTGTTTCATATTGTGACCACTTTTGATAAAATAATCAAGAGGGGAAATTTTATTCCCACATCATCACTGTTCATCAAAAATAACTAGAATGGAGAACATCAACTTGTTTTATCTTCTGGGGAGATGAACAGTTGTTATTTCCCCAAAACAAACGTATTCCGTTATGTCCTCACTATGTTGAAATAAATATCACTCAAACGCTGTTCAAACTCGCTCTTATCTAGGATCTCAAAAACTGCCAAACCTTTGAGATCCCTCTTTCGCTCCTTTCTAAGCATTAACAAGCTTCTGCTGTATTATTTTGACCGATTTTTAAGTTGATTTCTCAAGCTACAGCACGCACCATTTCCAACAATTAATGCAGTATTGAAACTTGTTTTCGAACTTTTTCCAATACAATTCTGACAATTTGTGGGTCCTGAAAGTTAAGTGGATTGACTTGCCATCTATTTTTCCTCATGAATCTCAATCACCAATTTCTAGGAACATCTGTAGCCTGAGCACAAATGTGCTGAGCTGTTGGGCCTGCCACAGTACATCAGGCTGGAAATAGCTGTAATATATATCGTCATATAAGCTAATAGATACAGAAAAAACAATGAATTTCAATTACAATAGTATTGTCAAGTTTGGCGGACATTTTAAAGTAGATTTGGTTTTTGCAACTTCTCTATGAAACTCTACTGCCATACTATTGTGTTCATCTGTTTGGCAAGATAGCTCTGTACAATATTACTATATTTAGTGCACACTTTCTCTGTGGCCTTGAAATTAGGTCATGGGATCGCTGTGTATGAAATACTTAATACATTCACATGACCTTCCTTTCTTTGCTACTTTCAGGGAAATATTAACCCATTCTGTACTCATTAAGCATTCATACACTACTATTATTTCACAATGTGAAGGCACAACTTAGTAGAGCACGAGGCCACAAAGACTGGAAGATCTTCCGTTTTTTTTCTGTTGTATGGTGAGTCAGCTCACCTCGTCCAGGCCAGCAATTGAGTTGAAACAATTACCCCAAGGCTAGCAAGGTGTTCCTGGCTACTAAGTTTCCTTCCTATTGCAAAGAATACGTGTGGACATGGGCTGAGGACAGGATTGAACTTTGATGTGAACTCTTCAGTTGTGGCAACACAATTGTGGAGTCACACTTCCAGAAGCTAAGACCGAGATTGCTGAAATTTCTACCAACAAGTGAGGAATGTTGGGGATGAGGAACACATGGAAAGGTTGATGTGGCAGGCTGGGCACAGCTTCAGACTTAGGGCTGGAGGAGACTGTGGAGGTAGGATGATGCAAGGCCATGGGGGATGATTTATGAGCAATGACATTTATTTTGAAGATGGTGCATGGGAGACAGGAAGTCAACAAGGGTCAACAGAAACAAGGTTTATAGGTAACAGGATATTGGCAGTAGAATGTTGGACAAGTTGAAACTTGGAGATTGTACAGCTTGGGAGACAGATGAAGAGGGCATTGAAGAAAGCAAATTTTGAGGTGACGAAAGCTTGAAAAGGATTTTAATATTGAGATTCTACCAGTTTTTCAAAGACCAAAGTTTGTGTTAATGGATAGCGTATAGCATTTGAATCTCAGAGTAGACATTCAGGCAAAGAACCAGACAATGGAACTATACTGCAGGAATGGACAGCCTTTTCAGTAGGGGAGGGCTGAAATTTGTGTCAGTGTAGACAATCATTGATGTGCTGGCCTGTATTTCCCTCCTTTCACTGGAGGTGGCAGATGGGAGATGGGACGCCTACGAGGTGCAGACTCTTTCATGACCCTGATTGATTTTCCTGGTTCAGCGTCAATATATCTACATGATTCCCAGTGGTCTCTCTGCTCTGAAGAGGGAGTCCATCAGTGCCAGGGTGGAAAATGCTGTACTTCTGCAGCACCTGAAATACCAGGTCCATTGTTAAAAGAATTGAAAGGCCTTAAAAGCAAAAAATTGAATGGTAGATGGCTTTGAATGAGGCCTTCGGGAGACCTGCCAGCAACTGGAGAGGAAATGAGAAAGAGGTGACCAAAATGAGGTCCTTTTCCTCCTTTCAGGGTTTCTCCTGAATTCCAGCATAATAATCCCTCTGTTTCACCACACCTGGACCACCCAAAAATGAATGAATTCCCTGAGGAAAATCCAGGCCAGGATCTTGTAAATAGCTCATAAGGTGCCTTACCTTCCAACACAGTCATCAAATTATAAGACCAGAAAAAGAATGAGATGTGATAACTGACGTACACCATTCACAATGAGGCTGTGTTTTAAAAAAAGGAATTTAATTGAGCTGTTCAAAATATGTAGCGTTTTGTTAGAGTCAATAAGGAGACAGTTTCCACTGGCAGGAAGATCGGTAACCAGACAACACAGATTTCAGATAATTGACAAAAAAGGATCATTTTTTTAAACACAAGGAATTTTAATGATCTGGAATGCAGATTCAACAGTAACTTTCAAAGTGGAATTGTCCATATAGTTGAAGGGGAAAATTTAGCAGGTCTAGGGGGAGAGAACAGCGGAGTGGGACTAATTGGAGAGCTCTTTCAAAGAGATGGCAAAATGTGTAAATGGCCTCCATCTGTGCTGTATGATTCTATGGTTCCATAAAGCAGCTTTATCAATCCTGGATCAGGTTGTGTGATCACTCTGGTATGCAGGCTACAGAAAGAGTTTCCTCCTTCTCTCTCACTATATCAAGCATATGCGTACAGTACATCAGAAAGCTTTCAAGGCAAAGGTCTGAAGGTAGTGGTGCCCCAAGGTGTTCAAAAAAAAGAATAAATCTGAATTGGTTGAGCTCTTGGCATATCCTAAATAGCTAATACTCTGTGTCCATCATATCCACAACAAAGCTATTCATTTGTGTAACGCTTTTACAGATCAAGTAATGTTGAGAGGGGACCATTCTGTCAAACAGAAAAATAGCAGTCCTTAAAAATTCAAAATTTAGCCTAGTATTTGTCTTGGAAATTGCTGTGTGAAATCTCTGTGCACAGCAACAAAGGAAATTTTTAGTTGATTTCAGACAGGTACAAACATCTTGAGGAAAGAAAACAAAATGCTTTCTGATGCATACTGTGCATTCAAATTCGATCAATCAAGGGTGACTTTCCCTGCCTCCCCTACCACCCAGCACCTCCAGTTTCCTCTGGAATGTGCAGACTCTTGCTAGGTTGGAAGGGTGCTGGAATAAAGTTCCTCATCCAAATTGTGCTTCATCTTTGACTTAAGTAATGATCCTCAGGTGGCTATATCAACATGGGAGAAATGAAAAAGAAAGATTTGTATTTATATAGCACCTTTCACAACCTCAGGATGACCCAAAGCACCTTATAGCCAATGATGTACTTTGGAAATGTAATCACTTTTTTAAATAGGAAACATGGCAACCAGAATGCACACAGCAAGCGCCCATAAACAGCAATGTGATAGTCACCAGTTGATCTGCTTTTATGATGTTGATTGAGGGATAAATATTCACCAGGTCACCAGGAATAACTCCCCTGCTCTTCTTCAAAATAGTGCCATTGGATCTTTTACGTCCACCTGAGAGAGCAGATGGGGCCTCAGTTTAACATCTCGTCCGATAGACAGCACCTTCAAACATCTCACCGGAGGCAGATTGTCCTCACCTGCCATCCGCTCATGAACACTTTCCAGTCAGAGTCAGGAGATAGCAATCAGGAACTGGTTTTTAACACTGACTATCGCTGGCACTGAAGCCATTTGTGGCACCCTAGCTGTCACCCCAGCAGAGATCAGCTAGCTCCATATAGACTGGATATTGAACCAGGAACCTTTCAGCCTCTCTGACTGAGTGCCAAACCAGATGGAGTATTTACCTTGCAAGCGATCAGGTAAACTAATCTTCAGATAAAAACCTTGCAAGATGATCACCTAAAAGTCCATCTTTGTCAAATCAAAGTGTTCTGAAATTAATAAACCAGTGCCAACAAATTGAAATGGTTGGTTTTTTGAACTGGAGGGAAATGTGCAGTGGTTGCCCCGAGGGGACATGATGATTTTGATATGTATTAATAATCTGGACGTGGGTATTCAGGGAATCATTTAAAAGTTTGCAGAACTTCAGAAATTTTATCAGTGAGGGGGATAGTAACAGACTCTAAGAGGGTAGAGAATGGTGAAATTGGCAGATGCATGGCAGTTGAAATTTAATGCAGAGTAGTGTGAAGTGATTCATCTTGGTAGGAAGAATGAGGAGAGGCAATAAAAGCTAAATGGTAAAAATTTTAAAGGGAGTACAGGAATATAGAGACCTGAGGGTGTATGAACACATCTTTGAATTTGGCAGGGCAAGTTGAGAAGGCTGTTCAAAAAAGCATACAAAATCTATGGTTTTATAAATAGAGGCATAGATTATAAAAGCAAGGAAGCTATGCTAAACTTTGATAAAACACTATTTAGGCCTCACCTGGAGTACTGTGGCCATTGTGAGCACCACACTTTAGGAAGAATGTCAAGACCTTAGAGAGTCAGAGCAGAGGAGATTTACGAGAATGGTATTAAGTATAAAACACTTCAGTTACGTGGAGAAGGTGGAGTTGAGATAGAAGATAAGCCATGATGTTATTGAATGGTGGAGCAGGCTCAAAGGGCCATATGGCCTCCTTCTGTGCTGTATCTATGATTTTATGAAATCTAATTTTTGGTGATTGCATTTGTACTATAGGACAGGGCCAGAAGCCAAAAGTTTTAATTGACTGCATTGAAAAGGGACCATGTGCCTGCAGTGGAAATGCTCCATTTGAAGTTTCTCATATATATTTATTTTCTCCCTTTTCCTAATGGATTGACTCTTGCTGGGGTTGTTCCATGGACTCCAGTAGTTCTGTAATAACTCACTAAAGCATCGCGTTTCAGGTGCTGCCCAAGACATTGACTCAACTGGCTATTTGACCGTAGAGGGATCACAGCTGAGCCCAGTTCTGTTCACACATGCTATCCACACACATGCGCTGTCCAGTAAATATAATGGGCAGTCATCAGGAGTGAGAACCATGGCCAATTTCTACTGCATTAGAGATGAAGGGCAACTGTAGCACACTGCTGGGATAAGCTAGCTGAATACTAGATGTTACGACCAGAGTGGGGTCTAGGGGTTCCCTCTCAGCCTTTGCCTGGTTTAACCATAACAGGGTTTAATTTTTTTTTGAAACAAGTAAAGGTAAAATTTTGTTAATCTTAAACTCTAATCAGGTTAATGACTACGAATATGCAACGCGATTACGCTAGCATGCATACGTCATAAACACATATCTGTTAGGTATTCACTGTCCTTTAAGTTCAATGTGGAGTGTTTAATTGCCGGTAAATCCCGCTGTTCGTTGGGGCCCAGGTCACGCTTCAACTTGTTTCGATGTCGGAGTCTTTTCTCTCTAGAGGTTCACATGTCTTCCGTGGGTCTGGTGGCTTGGGGAGTAAACCAGAGAAAGAGAGAGAGAGAGGCTTCCTTGTTACAGATTCCAGTTCAAACAGCCTTCTGAATTCAAACCGTCCTGTGACAAGTTCAAAAAAACCTAGACCAGCCAGTTAGTCATGTGACCAGCTGGTTTAACCAGTTCTGGCTTTGTGGTTTGTATCACCTGAGCAGTCTTTGGAATATACCTTCCTTATACCTTCAACGTCTGGTGATCAAAATCCTTTTGGGTTAATTGGAGCATGGAATAGTCCTTTGTCTCCACAAGCAGCGTCTCTTAGTATGCAAATGTCCTTTCAGCCCAGTGTCTGGTAATTTTTTTAAACAAGTCTTTTCTTCATTCCAGCAACAGTTTAAAATCAAAGTTCATATGACAAAATTAATATGCCTCATTCTTGGCAGGTGGGGGTCTGCATGACAATAGGGATGAATCCTGGGATCCTCTGAATCTGTATGGCACAGAACGCTGAGCAATATCTTCTGTCTCGGAGGCATTAATGCCACTTTTTCTTTGAATTGTTCATTTATGGGATGTGGGTATTACTGGCAAAGCCAGCATATATTGCTCATCCCTTTCCCCTTCAGAAGGTGGTGGTGAACTGCCTTCTTGAACTGCTGCAGTCTGTGTGGTGAAGGTACTCCTGCAGTGCTGTTAGGCAGGGAGGTCCAGGATTTTGATCCAGCGACAGTAAAGGAATGGCGATATAGTTCCAAATCAGGTGGTGTTTGACTTGGGGGGAAACTTGCAGGTGCCGCTCTTCCCATGCACCTACTGTCCTTGACCTTCTAGGTGGTAGAGGTTGTGAGTTCGAAAGGTGCTGTTGAAGAAGCCTTGACAAGTTGCTACAGTGCATCTTGTAGATGGTTCGCAATGTGTACTGATGGTGGAGGGAGTGAATATTTAAGGTGGTAAGCTCTACCTTTTCTGACAGGCTGCTTTGTCCTGGATGGTGTCAAGCTTCTTGAGTGTTGCTGGGGTTACATACATCCAGGCAAGCTTTTATTTTGGTTTTATTTTGCACTGATACATAGAACGGTTACGGCACAGAAAGATGCCTATTAAGCCCATCGTGTCTATGCTGGCTCTCTGCAAGTGCAGCTAACCTCGTTCCACTCCCCTGCCTTTTCCTCATAGCCCTGAAAATGTTTCTCTTCAGATAATTATCCTGTTCTCTTTTGAAGGTCTTGATTGAATCTGCCTCCTCCACACACTCAGGCAGTACATTCCAGATCCTAACCATTCGCAATGTAAAAAAGGTTTTTCCTCAAGTTGCCGTTGATTTTTCTGCCAATCACCTTGAATCAGTGTCATCTGGTTCAGGATCCTTCTGCCAATGGGAATAGTTTCTTCCTATCTACTCTGTCCAGACCCCTCATGATTTTGAACACTCCTATCAAATCTCCTCTTAATCTTCTCCTTCACGAAGAACAACCCCAAGTTCTACAACCTATTCATGTAACTGAAGTTCCTCATCCCTGGAACCTTTCTCATGAATTTTTTCATCTTTTCTAATGCATTAACATCCTTCCTAAAGTCTGGTGCCCAGAACTAGATACAATACTCCAGTTGAGGCCGAACCAGTGCTTTACACAGGTTTATCATTTCTTCCTCGTTCTTGTATTCTATGCCCCTGTCTATAAAGCCCAGGATCCCAAATGCTTTATTAACCGCATCCTCAACCTGCCCTGCAATCTTCAATGATTTCTGCACATATATCCCACATCCCTCTGCTCCTGCACTCACTTTAGAATTCTACCCTTTATTTTATATTGCCTCTCCTCTCTCTTTCTACCAAAATGAATCACTTCACACTTTTCTGCTTTAAAATTTCATCTGCCATTCCACCAGCCTATGTCCTCTAGAAATTTATTGCTACCCTCCTCAATACTTGCAAGTTTTATATCATCCACAAATTTTGAAATAATGCCCTGCACACGCAACTCTAGATCATTAATATATATCAAGAAAAGCAGGAGTCCTAACACCGACCGCTGGTGATCCCCATTGTATACCTTCCTCCAGTCCAAAAAACAACTATTCATAACTACTCTCTGTTTCCTGTCACTCAGCCAATTTTGTATCCATGCTGCTACAGTCCTTTTTATTCCACAGGCTCTAACTTTTCTGACAAGATTGTTATGTGGCGCTTTATCAAATTCCTTTTGGAAGTCCATGTACACCACATCAACCCTCTCTGTTACCTCATCAAAAAACTCAAGCAAGTTAGTTAAATACAATTTGCTCTGAACAAATCTATGCTGGTTTTCCTTAAATAATCCACATTTGTCCAAGTGACTGTTAATTTTATCCTGTTAATTATCATTTCTAAAAGCTTTCCCATCACCGAGGTTAAACTGACTGGCCTGTAGTGCATATTGAAATCAATTAGAATAAGGCTAATAATTAGGAAGCTTGAAAATTCAAAGTATATACCGCAACAATAATACTGCTAGCTTGAAAGATTTAAGGTCATACCAATAGTGATACTGCAACAGTTCAGAAAAAGCTTTTCTTCGCCCTTTGTGGAGCTGACCTTCAGCCTGAACTGCATGGCATCTAAAATAATATGGTCACTCTCCATCGAATCATCTGGAAATAGTGCCATGGAATTTTTAACATCCAACTGAATCACTGGAACAGGAAGATAGGCGGTAATTCATCATCTCTGATAATGTACTGCTCAAGCACTACACTGGAGTGCCAAATCTGGATTATATGCTCAAATCCTAGAGCGGGAATTGAAGACACAACTTTCTGACTCTGATGTAAGTGCTACGAACTGACGCAAGTTGACAGCTTTGTGAGATCAGGTCGAAAGCACATGTATTTAAATAGCACCTTATTTCATCCTTAGGCTGTGTTCACAGCCAATTCATTAACATTTAAAATACAGCCATCTGTTGGTCAATTTGCAGACAGCAAGGTCCTCCAAAGTGTGGTATTAATCAGTAAGCTTTAAACAAAGTGAAAACCCAGCTAGCATGCAAGGAGGCCATTAAACTGAAAACAAATTGATGCCAAGGAAATTTCAACTCAACAGGTCTCTTGGGGAATATTGCGATGGCAGTCGCTTAACTACAAGAGAATACTGTTTCTTCTGATTCAGCGACCTTCGGCTTCCTTTTTCGAAAATAATTAATTTTCCTCATTGATGTAGCAGTGACATAAGTCCATCCACTATGTACAGAGAAAAGCATTTATAGCGCATCTTTCACTACCTCAGGACATTTCAAAGCATTTTACAGCCAATTAAGTACTTTTGAAAGATAGTGACTGTTGTAATGTAGGAAACACAGCAACCAATTTGCACACAGTCAGGTCCGACAAACAGCAATCAAATAATAACCATATAATCTGTTCTTATGATGTTGATTGAGGGATAAATATTGACAAAGAGATAGTGCCAAGGTACCTTTTACATTCACTATGGAGGGCAGACGGGGCCTCGGTTTAATGTCTTATCCAAAAGAAGGTACCTCCATCAAAGCAACACTCGCTCAGTACTGCATTGAAGCATCAGCCTAGATTTTCATGCTCAAGTTCTGGAATGGGACTTGAACCCACAATCTTCTGATTTGGAGATGAGAATACTACACACTGAGCCACAGCAAAACACATATGAGTACCACAGATGGGAACGTCCAGCTTTAAGCTGCTGAGTTATCGGATTTCAGTCCATATAGCATACTACAAATTTGTATAGTAGCAGACTTGTGCTCCTGATTAGTTACTTGTAACTCTTGCTGGAAGTCCACTTGTAGATGGATGAAAAGAACATCAAAGTTAGCTATGGCTGAAACCCCTGAAACACCAGGGGCTGAGTTTTTAGGTCCTGTTGGGCAGAAGATCTCACACCTCATAGCACTGCTAGTCATCTCCTGCCAGTAGCTGTCAAAGTCATTGTGGTCTCGAACTTCTTCCAAGAATCAGCAGTGGACTTTTGTGGCTGCACACCACTGCATCCTACAGGTCACTGACACCCTTTTTGCAAACGCTAGACAGTGCATTCAATTCCAGCTCGATGGGGCCTCGGAGGCACAAAGGGCAGTGGGTTTCGCCTCCATTGCTGGATTCCCCCAGTTGCAGGGTGTCATCGATTGCATCCATGTGGCTATCAAGCCACTGAGTGACTGTCCAATGAGATTCATCAGCGTTCAGCTGGTCTGTGACCACAAGAGTCTCCTCCATGTATGAGCTTGCTTTCCTGGCAGCTGCCATGATTCCTTCATCCTCTGCCAGTCCAGGTTGCCACAGCTCTTCATTCCATCCCCCAAACTCCCTGTATGAATTCTAAGGGACAAGGGATATGACTTGAAGAGACATGGCTGCTCAGTCCTCCACGAGAACCTGAGACTGAGACACAGAAGTTCTACAATCTAAGCTATCTTCTCACCAGGACCATCATCGAGCGGGCATCGGGCTTCTGAAGATGTAGTTCCAGTGCCTGACCAGTTGGGTGGTGCCCTTCAGTCGACTGCTGCAAAGGTCTCGTGTATTATGGTGGTCTGCTGTGCACTGCATAACATGGCTTTCCAAAGAGGTATGAACATTGAAGAGGTTGAGACCCTGGAACAACACAGCTCATCGCAGCAAGAGGAGCAGCAGGATGTGGAAGAGGAGGAGGAAGATGCAGAGCACGGAGGAGCCCCAGCTGCACAGGGAGGTGGCCAGGGCTCGGGGTTCTTGTCAGGATGTTACCAACGTCAAGGATCATCTGATCCAGGCTCGTTCAGTTTCAGCTGAGCCCCTCTAACCCATGATGAACAGAATGGTATGGAACATACTTCAAACTGCCCACAAGAACACTTCCGTTGAAGACACAGCCTGGGACAGCTTAACTCTTACCAGCTATGAAGAATGCACATCTGCCCAGAGATTTCACTGTCACCGTTCACAGAACCTTGCCTATCACCCCTCGATTCTCAGCCCATGACCGCGCACTGCCTCAGGGAACTCCGACATGTGGATGCATATCTGCTGGTCTAAGTAGCGCTTCCTTTCCTGTGACTCCCAAGGCCCTGCATCTGTGCCTGGCAGAGCAGGGCTGTCCTCTATCCTCTGAGGGGGGCTGCCCACAGCTGCCTCTGCCATTGCCATCTCCTCCTGCACACTCATGGCGTACTCCTCACCCAGTGCCACCCTATCGAATCGCATGCAAGGGCTCCCTATCAAATCGCATCAACGTGACTGTATCTGCACTGATGGTGTGTGTGCTTGTAAGGTGTAACGGTGCTTCATCTGAGCGCTTGGCCCGGTAATGGTGTAGGAATCGGTCTTTGTGCGTCGATGTCAGCACCTGTGGGAGACACAAGACAAGATCATGAGAACTAGCCTTGGAGAGTAGAAGCCTCTGCAATGCTGAGGCTTCCCAATGCAGCTCAGTTTTCAGCATGCTGTCGGTTGGGCAGGAGTGTAATGTATCCCCTTAATGCATGCATTCCAGTTTATATATCTCCACCAGGATGCCCATCTCGCCTTCCCTGATTTCCTCTTCGTCAGCGACCCTGGTGATCACCATGGCTCCCTCTTCCATTGTGGTGATTACAAGCAGGTAGGGAGCCTCTCCTCCTATCTGAGCCCTCTCGTGGGCATTATATGCCCGTTTCTCCTCCAAGGATACATAAGAGGCTGCAGGTATCAGTGCTGGCAGGTCCTCAGCAACACTATAGCTCTGAGCCTTACTGAGTCAGATCCCTGGACACATTCCTGCCATATTCAGAAGCATCATGCACCATCAGGCTCCCCAGATGGAGTGTCTGCTGGAGGTTGAATAACCTGAGGCCTGTCCTGAATGAATAAGGTCATTGAATCTCTTCCTGCACCGGACTCAGTTCTTGCGGACCACACTCCGTCGACTGACAGTCTCGGTGACCTCGATCCAGGCTTGCCAGGGAGGGCGGCCTTCTCCTCTTACCCTCCAGAAAGAGAATCTCTCTCCTCTCCCTCACTGCCTTGAGGAAGACCTCAGGTTGACATCAACAAAGCGAGGGGCAGCCCTGCCCCAGGTTTCAGCCTTCTGCCTCTCCTGCGCCATCACTAGCAGTACCACAGCAAATGGTTCAGCGAAGGCTACCGTGGTCTGTTTAAATCGGGCCTGCTGTTATTCAGACCTGCCTCCATTCCTGCTCCCTGTAGCCACAAATTGAACGTGCAGCCACCCTCCAGACAATTAACAGTCCTCCCTGTGAAATTCAGGGGCTGTGACTCCTTTCCCAGGTGCAGGATCGGCACCTGGAAACAGTCCTGACGTCTGTTTCCTGCCCCCGGAAGGAAAATCTTGTCCCTAATGGCTGGACTCACACCTGAAGAACAGCCAGTATAAGTAGTCAGCAGATGGCAGATAGTGCCTGTAAAAGCATATCACAGCTTGAGCCAGCAAAATGGTGATGGGAGAGAAAATGTATGAAAGAAAAAAACTTGATTCGTAATTCTTTAATTGAACGTGTAATTAAAGGAAAGTACAGCAGGTGCATTGTGTAGCATGTGAATTTCTTTCAGTCTTGGATTCAGAGGGTGTGGCTTCCATTGCAGCATTCTTAAAAAAGTTAAAATGGACAACACAGCTCTTAACTTACTGCAGCAAAGTCAGTATTATGAAACAAAACTAAATTATTCTGTAACATCTGAAATCAAATTAAATGTATTGTACTGTTCACTATGAAAAATGGAACCTTGTGAATTGCAGTGACCTGAAAATGAAATTTCACCTGTATGTACGTAAGTGTAAAGCAGCTCAGTTTAATTCTGCATGGTTTTTGGCAATTCTTAGTGTTTTAGGTTGATCTGACAGCTCATTAGTTTCTTCAGATCCCTGCATTATGAGTTGAATGTGTACTCAATTCAACTTGTCTGCATGATGCCCTTGGCGACACGACATGTAGGCACGTGATCAACTTCCATGCGGATGCTACCAACCCCAGCTGTACCTCTCTGCCACCATGCGCTCAACTCCATGATCATGATGACATTGGACTTCTTATCCTGCATCAAGTGATGGGAAACTTTCAAACAGGAGATGATTAGGATATAAATTGGGCATATTCCTACAAGAAGTAAAGGTGGTCCAAGTAACCGTTGCAATTCTTTGGATGAGCAGAGAAATTAAAATGAGACTTAAACCTCTTTTTACAACATATCTAGGGCCAAAATTCCAAAAGGAAATCAAGTGGAATATGGGTGAAAGAGATCAGTATATATCTCTTTCAAAGAGCAAGTATGAAGAGCCAAATGGCTGTAAAATTCTATTATTTCAGAAGTCAGATGTGCTACCAAGTTAACATCAGCAGTTGCTTCCCAACAGAAACTGCTCATGTACCCACTAATTACCCATGCTAAAGCTGAAAGAAATGATGCACAACCTGACAATCCTATTAGACCTTGAGCTGAGGCTTCAAACTTCAATCCTTCACCAAGATCACCAATTTCCATCTCTTCAAAATTACCAAAAACTGACCTCACTCTCACTGAAAACTTCATTCACATATTTGTCACCTCCAGCAACAAAAACAAGAAATGCTGGATTCACTCAGCAGGTCTGGCAGCATCTGTGGAAAGAGAAGCAGAGTTAACGTTTCGGGTCAGTGACCCTTCTTCCGAAGAAGGGTCACTGACCCGAAACGTTAACTCTGCTTCTCTTTCCACAGATGCTGCCAGACCTGCTGAGTGAATCCAGCATTTCTTGTTTTTGTTTCAGATTTCCAGCATCCGCAGTACTTTGCTTTTGTCACCTCCAGGTTGGACATGCCAATATTCTTGCTTCCTGTGCTGCAGCCTAGATAGGCTTCAATTTGTCCAAAGTCCCAACTACCCACATTTCATCCTGCATTAAGTCCTGCTCCCATATCAATTAGGTCATCTCTGAGCTTCATCAGCTCCCAGTCCCCTGAGCACATCAAAGTGAAAATCCTCATTACATCTCCTCATGGCCTTTCCTCATCCTATCTTCAGAACCCCTTCCAGCCACAGATCTGTGTTCACTTTCTTTTACTCCGGTACTAGTTGCATCTTGAACCCCATTGCCCCTCTGCACCGACTGCACCCCACCCCCCACAAAGCCCCCTCACCGGCCACCATCTGCCATCTGAACTCGACCATTGAAAGCTCTTCCTAACCTCCTCCATCATGGCACCTCTCTTCCAACCTTCAAAGACCTCCTTATAGGCTCCTCTTCGGCCATGCCTTTTTTCAACTTTCCCATCCAGCTCAGTGCTCCTTCTGGCTCTTTGAAGTTGGGAGGTTTACTGCATTCATTCATTCATTTAGGCTTTCATCCACTGTAGGATGTCACCCTCTTCATGCCTTTTCCATTTATCTCTATCACTTGCTGTTCTTGCCCATCCTACCTGTGTCTTAGGGGAAGGGCATCGTCATGACCAGAGACTATGGGTGAGGAAACCCCAACAGAAACCTCTACTGACAACACACCTTGCCAGCATGTCAGTAAATGGTAGAAATCCCTCATGCAATGGAAGACAAGAAAAGAAAAGGCCGTAAAGCCCATGGCCAAAATGGGTGCATGTTGTTTATTGTATTGAAGGAGCTGTAAATGATTGTTGTGTTTCTTTTGAATTTTTAAAGTTGCATAGAATGCAGCAAATTCATAGCATGTTATGCAAATAAATCATGGAAATTTAAATTTAAGTATTAGCACTGAACAGATTAATTTTTTTATATGAAAGTGAAGAGAAAGGTTTGGACCAGTTTAGCTCAACATTTTCATTAAAAGTAATATTTGGTGAATTCCATTTATTATCATTTCGTAAAAATCACGCTAGATTTTAAAGTAATGTCATTATGACCCCTGTACATAGGTTTTAACGGGAAACACGTTTGTCAAAATGTAAAAGCATTGGAAAAGTATATCTGTTATTCTACATAAATACAGTTTTATATCAAAATAATTTTTGACTGAAAGAACATTTTCTAAATGTTCCATATGATTTGTTACAAAAAAATTATCCAATCTCTGAAGGGCATGCTATAGAATCATAAAATAGTCCAGTACAGAAGGAGGCTATTCGACCCATCGTCTCTGGGACCTTGAAACAGCTATCTAGTTTCTCTAAGAAACCCTTTTTGTTTGTCATTAGAAAAATAGAAAGGAAACTCTTACGTTTATATAGCACCTCAGATATCTCAAAGCGCTTGGGCCAATGAATTACTTTTGAAGTGCAGTCACTGTTGTAATGTAGGAAACACAGCAGCCAACTTGAACAGAGCAAGATCCCACAAACAGCAATGTGATAATGGCCAGATAACTTGTTTTAGTGAGGCTGAGGGCCATGGGATCCTTTTCTTCCACCTGAGAGGTCAGATGGGGACATGGTTTAACATCTCATCCTGAAGACAGAACTTAACTCCCTCGGTGCTGCACTGAATTGTCAACTCAGATTACGTGCTCAAGTCTCTCAGGGAATCAAGGGATATGGGGAGTGGACAGGAAAGTGGCGTTAAAATCAGAAATTATCAATATTGAGTGGCATAGCAGGCTTGAGGGCCATATCGTCTACACCTGCTCCTATTTCTTATGTTCTTAAGTTTCTGTAGTGGGACTTAAATCCACCAGCTTCTGGCTCAGGGGCAAAAGTGCGATGACTGAGCCACTGCTGACACAGTTCCAAGTGAAAACTGCAGATAACTTATCAATGTACTGACTTTAGAAAAAAAATCAAAATAAACCTAATTAAGGGGCTATAAGACAGGGCACCACCAAGTTTGAGAAAGAGCAGAAGGAAAATCAAAGTAGAGATGAAGGAATGGTGAGTTTAAAAGCCGGAAGACCGTAAGAGGACAAAGCTGAAGGAGCAAAGGTGTCCCATTGTTTAAGAATAATGCGTTGGGGGTAATTTTGTTTTTGGATGATATCAGATCAGTTGTCCTTTATACATCTTTCTCATTTTTAATTTCAAATGAAAATTTGGATAGATGTATTTCAGATGATGATCTGATATCACCAGTTTACACTTGTTTAGAGTGAAAATTACTTTCTTTGAATAGATAGTGTAAGAAGTCCTGATTTCAATAGCATTTGGATGCAGTGAGAAAGAAGGATGTGTAGAGTGGTGTATTTGAAACATTGGAGGAATAAAAAGAAGGGCTAACTCACAGGAGCACTGACTATAGTTGAACCGACGACCTAGTGTAAGATGCTGATAGAGAAGTTACAGCTCCCTTCGATCCTTTCCATTTGTCTGCGTCTAATGTGGTTTGTCTCATTTATTTTGCTCCATTAGATGAAGTCTGCCGGAGCTGTTGACCAGAATTTATTTACTGACACCTACTGTAAGGTATGCAGTGCCCAGCTGATCTCAGAGTCCCAGAGAGTGGCACATTATGAGGTAAGATTTCAGCTGTTTACTTGAAAATATACATTTAATTTCAACAGCTAGCAAGCTTTATAAAAGTTGAAAAAAATGAGTTCTGTCAGAATTCATTATTTCTGCTAAAGCCCAGAAGCATCATTTCTTTGTTCCCTACATGACACGTGGTACCTCCAAAGCTTCGAATATTATAAAAATTTGCTTGAGATCTTTCAATGCAGAGGTTGTCAGGGAAGTTGAGCTCACTCTCGCACTGACTGATTTGCAACTAGCAATGTGCACATATGACAATTCTCATTCTATTTTCTTGAAATTTCCTGTAACTCACTGCTCCAGAGGCCCTGTGGTTCAGACCATGCCATAACCAACCCTCTCCTCCCCGCCCCTCCCTTAGTCAGCTGTTGCTGGCAACTAAACAGACATGAGCTGCTCAACTGGCATCCCTTGACACCCAGCCACTTGAAAGTCTCAGTGATTTTGGTAAGTCTCATTGTTTTTGGACCAGTCACATATGCTTGCATGTCTTTAAATGCAATTAAATTTAAATTTGAAGGGCACATACAAATCAACTGAATCTGTCACCTTTTGACCACTCTTTGTTCTTTTCTGCTGGCAGTTAGATTCACAAGCCTTCTGCCAATTTTGGTGTTGTTGTCAGAGCTACTCCTGGCATCTGTGGGTTTCCCAATAGGAATTCCCCTATCTGACGTGTTTGGAAAGGGAAGAGGTTGTAGCCAGCAGGTCAGGCTACACAGGAGGTGTTCTGTACCTACCGAGCAGGATTCCTGCCCTCAGATCTGTAGACAGAAGCGGCCAAACCTCACTTTGGTAATCAACTAGTACATGCAGAGGCTGCTCTTGGCAATGGAAGCAGGGAGCATAAACCCATTTGGATGTGAATGGTTGATGGATATTGGTTCCTCCGAAGCATCTCAATCACACAATTCCATGCTTTCAGTGGCAATGCTCACACATGGGAATTGTGCTATGGGGTGGCAACATCAATCATCTCATCCAGCACCACCTCTACATCAGCAGCAATCAACGGGTCAGGTACTGCATTGCATCCCTGCAAAGATGCTTGCACTTTGGGTATCCTTTCACTTCATTTTTGTCTGCCACTTTCTAGTCCCCTGCCACTTCATTCTTGGCAAAGCCTTTTAATGCAACTCTCCAAAGACTTTGTCTATTTTTCTCTCCGTATTTGGATCTCATTAATTATCCCCCTCTCTTTTAAATAACACTTACAAGCTAATTTCTGACCCCATTGCCAATGTGCTCTTTGTAGCTGCCCAAATCTTCACCTGAAGCTGTGTGAACAAGCTGACCTCAGAAAGTTGGTTGTCAACAGTTGTCTGCAAAACCCACCAATCATCATTTCACTCTAAACTGCACCAAACTGGGTTTGCGATTTTCCCAAGGAATGTCTGGGGTGTGTGTGTGGTCAGGGAGACCCCATGAAATTATTCAGCGACTCTGTTGCATTTACATTGATTTTAGTGGACAGTGAGTAATTTAACAAGGTCTGTGCAATGTTGTGGCTCTTCACAGACTTCATGCAACTCCTACAGCAGTAACAGCATTATACCAGATAATTATCTGACAAACAGTGATTTATCTTATGGACTGATACAGATGTTCTATATTTTGTTTAGGAAAAAGTGAATAGTTAATGTGCGGAAAAAGTTCTAAATCTCAAAGTATTTGTTGTACAATTTTGTGTGCTTTCTCACGATCCCAAACGTCACATCACGTCATGGTGTTCTCGCCATGCCTGTCACGTAACAGTGAAGAAGGTAGAAAACAAATATTATTTAAAAGGAAAAAGGATTGTTCAGCATATAATTATCTGCAGTACAAATAGCAGGCAGTGAGTTTAGGGCTGCAATTTATTCTCTTGATTCTGCTGACGTTCATAAATAGTGGGAACAGCATAAACACTTGATTGAATTAAGCCTACGTAGTTTACCTATTATCAGAAATATAATATTGTGTTATTAAATCAGGAACAGAAGAAAAAATAATATAACGTCATTATTATTTTATAGAACTCCAGGATTCACAGAGGCAATCTTCTGCCTGGAGGTCAGGTGGCAGTAATGATTTTGGAAGGTAGTGGCAATAAGCTCAGTGGGCATTGCAGACCTCTTTGATACCAGTTCATGCCTCAGCCAGTAAGCCTGTTATCCTTTCCTGCTGCTCTTTCAACTTGACCTATTTCAAGCCATGGGTCCAATCAGATTCAAACTGTGTGTCGCAGTAGAAATTGGCCTAAATCTTTCAATTGTGAGCTGCAACAAATGGAATCCCTAAGGCTCCTCTTTGTAACCACAGTAAGTTATCCAAAGAAGACACTGTCCCATTTTTCAATGGCTGACATAATGGGAGTATAGAAGGGATTTTCATCATGAGAGAACCAGGAGAAGAGTAACAGGAGTGAAAGGGAAGGAAAAGTCTGACTGAAAATGACAATAAAAACATTGCGCTTGAGTTGTTCTTCAAATTTTGGGTGAAATTATACAAGTAATCAATGTATTTCTTACATTAAATACAGCGCAACAATTATGTTTTGTGTTGTCCTCAGCCTCAAATACATGCCAGCAGTCTATGCAGAGATCTAAAAAAGTGAATGAAAGGCAAAGAAGGAGTGTGAGAATAGATTAGCAGCTAACATAAAAGGGAACCCAAAAGTCTTTCATAAGCACACAAATAGTAATGGGAAGTAATAAAAGGACTGGGCGGGGGATGCGATTAGGGACCAAGAAAGAGATCTTCTTGTGGAGGCAGAGGGCATGGTTGAGGTACTAAATGAGCACTTTGCATTTGTCTTCACTAGAGAAGAGGATGTTACCAATGTTGCAGTAAGGGAGGAAGCAGGCATGATATTGAAAAGAATAAAAGTATATCAAGTGGGGGCAGGACTCAAAGTAGAAAAGTCAGCCGATTCAGGTGAGATGCATCCTAGGTTACTGAGGGAAGTAAGGGTTGAAATTGCAGATGCCCTGACCACAGTCTTTCAATCCTCCTTGGATATGGTGCTGTGCCAGAGGACTGGAAGATTACAAATATTACACCCCTGTTTAAAAAGGAGATGAGGGATGTCAGCCTAACATCAATGATGGGGAAACCTTTAGAGTCAATAATCTGGGACCATTCATTGGTATTTAGAAAAGTATAGGACTTTTTTCATTCCTGAGAAAAGGTCACAGATCTGAAACGTTAACTCTGCTTCTCTCTCCATTGATACTGCCTGACCTGCTGAGTATTTCCAACACTTTCTGTTTTTATTTCAGATTTCCAGCATCTGCAGTATTTTGCTTTTACTCCCCATTTTTGACTGTGGATTGTGTTTTCAGAGGAATGCAGAATTTTTGCCTCAATATTTTATACCATTTAAATGAACTGTTCCATTCCTATTCCTTTCTGAGTTAGAACATCAGAATTTTCAGACCCAGCTCTCTTTCAAAAATCAACCTCACCTATATCCTTCTTAGTATAATCCTAAATCTATCTCTATCCAACAATGCATTCACTTGTCTCTTGAAGCCATTTATCTAGTTCAGTTCATTGATCCTCTGGTAACTAAACAATAAGATATGAAAGTAATTGGAACGGAATAGTTCTTCAGAAAAATTGTATTTTTTTATAGCAACAAAATTATTTCAAATCCCCACTGCTTTAATCTGTCAAACTTTTACATCTGTGCCAGATGCTAATTAATCTACTGAGACAGACATATTCTTATTGAATAGAGAAGATAAAAAAAGAACAAACTTGAATTCAAATAATGCTTTTCTTGACCTTAGGGCACAGCCAACAAAGTACTTTTCAATTGTAATCACAGTTGTAGAGAAATGTAGCAGCTAATCTGTGAACAACAGCAGCAGCATCCCACAAGCAATAGTGCGATAAAGGTCCGGGTAATCTGTTTTAGTGGTGTGGGTTGAGTGATAAATATTAACCTGGACTTGGGAGCCTCCCCTGCTCTTGTTCGACTGAAACAAATGTAGTGCACTGGTATACTAAATCAAACACTGACTGCAGTTTTCTGAATTGAGGTTAAAGACTGCATGAAGGCTTCAGAAATTTCTTTCACTGTGCAACAATGAAGCTGACAGTGGTTTATCTGTTCATAGCTAATAGCTTCCGATGACATCAATACATCTTTTTCTTTCTCTCATCAAATAGCCAGCAGACACCCTAGCCTAAACATGCAGAATGGACAATAAGACGAGATATTAAAGGCCTCTGGTATTGTACCCCAGTAAGAGTGAGTCAGTGATCTGAAAGTTCTGATGAAGGGGCACAGACCTGAAACGTTTACTCTGTTTCTCTCTCCAAAGATGTTGCCTGATGTGCTGAGTATTTCCAGCATTTCCTGTTCTTATTTTAGATTTCCAGCATCCGCAGTATTCTGCTTTTGTGATGGAAAAATGGGTTTTGTATTTTGCACTATTTACACATTGGATGATTCTGGTGTTCCAATTTAAAATAACAATATATGAAAGGGTATTGCTCATCACATTAATTCAGCAAAAATCAGTGCTATTTTTCATTTTATTTTTATTCTTGTTCATATTCACACTGATGTTTGAAGTAATATTTTTCAAAGAATAAACCAAGATCATTTTTTGATGACTGAAGAAGATGAGTGAAGAATCTGTGAGATAGTCTCTGTGATTCAGCAAGTTTCCCAAAGATTTGAATGAAGACTCAGTAGGAAGACACAGTTTAAACCTGAAGCATTGTTTTCCAGTAACCATCGTGAGCACAGAATTTTTGTTTCAGCACTGAAACTGATAAAAAAAATCTTGCCTTTCTATCAAGCCTTTCATTACCACAGGACATTCCAAAGTGCTTGACAGCCAATGAAATACTTTTGAAGTGTAGTCACTGTTGTAATGTAGGAAATTCTGTAGCTGATTTCGCACAGCAAACTCCCACCAACAGCAATATAATAATGACCAGGTCATCTGTCTTTAGTGATGTTGCTTGAGTGATAAATATTGGCCAGGAGATACAAAAGATATCACAATGGGACAGGCTGCACTGACCACAGAGTTTTTTTCTGTCCACCATATTCAGATGCTCATATCAGCTTCATATCAGACATCGGAGGAGATTTTCCTCCGCGATCCTGCTCCAAAATTGGGAAGACTGGATGGGTGAGGCTGACCCCAAGCCCCAATAGGGGCTGGCGATCTCTGCTCCTTACACACCTGCCAAAGGAGGCGACACAAGGGGGCTGGGGGTGCTGCGCCTGGATCTCAGTGGAGTTTCCTTCTTTCTGTCATGTTACCACCACTTCCTTGGGCTGATATTGGGGCAGGTAGCAGTGAGCCCTCGGAAGCAGAGGTGTCTCTTGAGGTGTCCCCATCGAAGTGTCCTCGATGACTAACTTGTTGAAGGCCCCAGTCTATACCAAAGCCCTCAGTAGGTCTTAGACTCTGACTTTTGCGGAGCTTCCTCATCTTTAAGGTCCGTCACTAGATCTTCTGTTCTGCAATGCGGTCAGGAGCTCACTCCTTTGCAGCAACCAGCTCCCTCTTTGACAATGTAATTCTCGCCAGGAGCTCATATGTAATGAGCCCCAACCCAGGAAAATGAATCTGGGCTTGGCTGGATACAGAGGGTCACGCAGAAGTCTGACGCCCATCAGATCTTTCCCCTAAATTCCCTCGACCATTTCAGTGACAGTAATAGGTGGGTGAGGAGTACTTCAAACCTGTGTTTAAGTCCACATGCAGAGTTGTGCTTTTCTCCCACTTAACAAAGGTGTAGGTAGGCAGTACCCTTTGGTTGCCCATTTACAGTGCTTTTAAAAAAGGTGCCTATTGTATGGCATATTACCAGGTGCCTCTTTTGCACCATCTGGTACATATAGTCTGGAGTACACATGATCTGCATCAATCTGAAGCTCACCATGCAATCTGCTTTCTCAATAATCTGGTGATTTAATGTAATTTCTGTTACAAAATATTACTAAATTATGATAGCATTGGACTTAAACAGTAAATGTGACAAGAAAGCTGTGAGGTGTGAGTGAATGATATTCCCTACTGCCTAATTTTCCATCAGCGGGCTGTCATCTTGCTCTGGCAACAGGCAACAAAACAGCGACTAAGGCTCAGTATGTCCTATTTTGCGGAACGCATTTTTCTTTGTGGTTTGAAAATTGATTAACCCTTCCTGATTCAGGAGTGCAGGAGGTGTGAGTGGAACTGAGCATGATCTTAAAAGAACAGTGGTCCAGTCACCCTGGATTGCTTTTGCGTTTTTGACTGCAATCCAGTACACTGTGCCAACATCAGGAGCCCACATTGTGTGGCTGCAAGCAGTTGGTGTAATTGGGAGCCCACAAAGGGGGGAAAAAACAAAAAACACCCAATAAGTTTCTCTCTTCCAGGAGTGAATTTCAGGAGTACTTACATAGGAACAGGAGGAGACCATTTAGTCCCGAGAGCCTGTTCTGCTGCCATTCAATGAGATCGTGGCTGAACTGTGACCTAACTCCATATCCCTGCATTTGCCCCATATATGTTAATTCTTGTGCATAACAAAAATCTATCAATCTCACATTTTATTAATTAATTGATCTAGCATCAATTGTTTTTGCGGAAGAGAATTCTAAACTTCAACTAACCTTTGTGTTTCCCTAATTTCATTCCTGAATGGTCTGGCTCTAATTTTTAGACTGTGCCCACTAGTCCTAGGCTCCCAAACCAGTGGAAATAGTTTCTCTCTATCCACCCGAATAACTTGAAAGCTTCAATCAAATCATCCCTTGACTTCTAAATTCCAAGCAGTAGAACCCTAGTTTGTGTAATCTCATAATTTAACCCTTGGAGTCCAAGTATGACTCTGGCAGATATAGGCTGCACTCCCTCCATCCTTTCTAAGATTTGGTGCCCAGAACTGCTTACAGTACTCCAGGTGTGGCATAGCCAGGGCTTTATATAGCTGAAACATGATTTTTACCCCTTATATTTTATTCCTTTAGATATAAAAGCTAGTATTCCATTAGCATCTCTGATTATTTTCTGTACCTGCTCATGACATTTTAGTGATCTATGTACCTGGACCCCCAAGTCTCTTTGGACATCCACTATTTCTAGCTTTTCATTTGATCTATCCTTTTTAGGTCTAAAGTGGATGGTCTCATATTTGCCAATACTAAAATCCATTGGCAACAGTTTTGCCCATTCACCTAATCTATCAATATCACTTTGTAATTTTATGCTAGCGTAAAACTATTCTCTGCCTGCTAAGTAGGCAGACAAAAGCAGATTGCATTTACCAAAATACACGGGATAGTTCAACCCTTTCAGTCCATGCTATTTCACGTGTTTCAGTTCAGCACTGAAAGCTAAGTATCTAGGTAAGCCCCCAGTCCACATTTGTGTAAATATATTCTTATTACATACCCTTAATTCTTATCTCTTAACTCTGCTTCCTGCCTCTTCTAACCTCACCACCAAACAAGAGAATGAAGAAATGTTTTTATCTGTGTGAAGTAAAGAAATCAATTTATCGATCTCAATCCCGCTACTTCTAAAGCAGTGAATTTATAGCATAAAATAATAAGCAAAATAGCATGAAGGAAGGCTAGTTTGAAAATGTCAATATCACGCTTGATGTAACAGGGATTCCCTTCCGAAACTGTGAGCACAGCATACCTTTGTTGCACAATAGAGAGCATTACCCTGCAGTTGTCCAGCACTAGATTAAACACAAGTGTTCTTGATGTAGGCACTAGGTTGCTGATGGATACATAATTAAGGACAAACAGTGCTGCCACTGTAATGAGAGGATTCCACTGAATACGAAAGAACTTACTTAAACCTGTCTGTTCTGGCAATGTCCTTCTTCTGGTACAATGAAGCAAGTCAACAGCAATTTGATGGTTCCTCAACCATGAGGCCCCTTGGCAAAGAAAAAAATAATACAGGGATCAACCTCATTCCATTTCAAATAAATCTCCATAAATCCCTGCAACACTCCTTAAATTGTCATTGTCATTCCCATCTGTCAAAGCATTCAGTTTATTCCCTCCTTGATATATTTTTAGTGCTTTTGAAATGTCAATGTTAATATGCAGTTTGTGAAGACTACAAAAATCATTGCTTAACTCTGATGTAAAATTCAATTAAATGGGTTGACAATTTCAAAAAAAAGACATTTATCAATCAGTCACTATTCTCAAAAATATTACCTTCAACTATTTTAAGATTAAGTCAAGCATACTTAAAGCAAAATAATTAAAATGTAGTATTATAAAGTTCTGAAAATATAATTTCCTGGTTGTGACAGATGCTCCTGTGTAATATTATAGACTATGTCAGTCATTCGAAAGGAAGCACTTTGCCAGCTCCCCATGAGTTTGCCGTAATGAGCTTTGATTAGCGTAAGTTATAATTAGTTTTAGTTTGTCAGGAAATCTAATAATTGAAGAAATCTGTGGCTCAGTGGAATGAAACTCAACATCTTAAAATGTGTTGTGCGTCAAATGACATACAGACTGAATGTCTTGAAAGAGTTTTTGACTTCAAAACGTTAAAGTGCAATAAAATATGGAACAGTGCAAGCCCATTCAGCCTGCTTGATCTAAGAGTTTGTGTTAAAAAGTAATAACATGATGAAGAGTTCAGGTACATGTATTAAAATATTTTCAGGTAGAGTTTTAGAAACAGAACTTAGAATCAGTACGTAACCTTACTATTCCCGGTTTAATTCCAGTTTACAAACTGGCTTACAAATGGTGAGGGGCAGCTAATTAATTTGAAAACTCAATTTTTATTGGCTGAATTGATCATTATGAACTTAATTATTACACAGTCATTAAAAGGGATGGTTTTTTTCCATGGGGCCGTGGTTTTTTTATATCAATTGTAGTAATTGTGACCCAGTAGGGGTGAAATTGGTCTTCAGTGGTCGTCCCAAGTGGGCAATAACAAATCAGCTGCCTATTTTCATCGGTGTCATGGAAAAGAAGATCAGCTAGCGTGTAGGACAGAAGGCTGCTTCGATATCAAACATTTGGCACAAAGACCCATAATGTGTCACAAATTGTTGAAGCGACCAATTTATGTGATTTAATTTCAAGTGCATTGGTCCCACGTGATTTTGATTGGATTCTATTTCAATGCATCATTTAGACCAATGGTGGGTTCACCATGTTTCTATTATACAGGGGAAGATGTGTTATAACCCTGAAAATTCATTAAAAACTCAACAACATTACAGCGATATGAGCTTTATGGTATAATATTACTACAGTTTGGGGCATTTGATATACCACACTGTATTTTCAAAGTGTCATTGTACTACAGATACCAGTTTCAGAGTGATAACTTTATTGGACCAGAGTTACGCTGCTGGCTTTGCATCATATTCCACCGAGTGGCAAAGGAGTTTTAAGCTTGGGAAAGAGTTTGGGATCACTCTTACCATTAACAAAAACATTAAAATCTAAGTTTACAAAGTTTCCAGATGGTCTGATAGGAACTTTTAATATTTTGCTTTACACCAGGATGGAGTTAAACGACAACCCTGTGTAAATCTCAAGAGGTGTGAGACTACTTCCTGGAACAAGTCTCCCAACTCTTGGCTTTGTTTGCTCAGAAGTCAGTGCATCAAAAAGACTCCCGAATTATGCTGGTGCTTTTATGTCTTTGAACATCAGAAACTCTTCTGCTTCTACAAAAAAGTAGCAGGATAACAATAAGGCAAGTCACGCTGAACAGCCTGTCATCAACTTGTAATTTGTTACAGAATAACACTGAGAAAGTCTATTTCCCACAAAAGGTTGTGTGGAACGTACATGTAAGGGCTGACTCATCCTACAGTGTTCTCATACCATGTATGACTCAAATGACTCATACTGCAGCAACAGGGAATTTTATTTCAAACAAACATTACAGAAAAATCTGCCTTGTAGATTTTCTAGCCTTATACCACACTCATAAGTAGATTTTTTCTCTACACGTGGATCCTAAGTAATAAACAAGCAGGCCACAATTTCAACAGCACTTCCCAAACCTGCAACCTCTACCATCTAGAAGGGAAAAGGCAGCAGCTCCAAGTTCCCCTCTATGTCACACATCATTCCGATTTAGACATATATCGCCATTCCTTCATCATTGCTGGAGCAACCTTCTGAGGAGCAGCTAGAGATGGGCAGTAAATGCTGGCCTTGCTAGTGACACCCAAATCTCCCAAAAATGAATGTAATTTTAACAAATAAATTGCGCTATTTATGATTTTCAAAAAGCCCAATGCCTAAAAATAATCTGATACTAATGTTCATTTACTTCGTACTTTAAATATACAATTTTTCTTAATTCATCAAATAACCAAAGTGAATATTCATTAAGCGAGACATTCTCTCCACAGATATATGGCACTGGTTTTCACATTGATTGAAGACCCAGCTTGCACTATATTTAAAGAATGCTTTTCTGCCATAATTATTCAAAATAAACACTAAAATTAGCACTGAATCTTCTTCCAAATAAAAAGTCCATTGTGGGCAAGTTGGTAGCTGCATTTCCTCCAGTACAACAATGACTTTACTTCAGAAGTAAAGTCTGGAAGGCTGTCAAGTGCTTTGGGATGTCCCAAGTTCCTGAAAGGGGCCTGAACCTGAATTTTCAGACTTGAGATAAGATTGTTGCCTCACCTCAAGCAATAACCATCCAAACTAGGCTACCGGCAAAAGTAAGTAATGCTGCCTAGATTAACTTCTTTTTCAGAAGACACAAGTAGGTAAATGAACAGGACTGAGGTTACAAGAATCATTACGCAAATGGTGCGCGCAGTGGAATTAAACTTGCCAAGTTAAAGATTTGGGTTGTAAGTTTCTTTGTGGTTTTTCTGTGAGTGGGAAAGAGTCCAAAAAATGGCAAATTGTGAATGGTCCAGGGAGGGACCTGACTTGACGGCCTAAATAGCAACTTAGCGTTTCCTGTCAAGGAATGGCACCGGCTGTGATTTTACTTGCCCTTCCCTGTTTAACTGTGCTTGCTGGAATTGTGAGATGGAAATGCTGCATGCCCTCTATAGGACATCTGAGCCACAGTTTTCAACTGCCTGTTGGGTGGGGGGGGGGGGGGGGTGCGGGCAGGGGTGCCAGGGTCGCTTTGAAAATAGCGCTCCCGGACAGTGTGTCGGCGTCCCGATGCCTCAGGGACACATTGGTATTTTCAAAGGTGGCAGAAGCGGAGTCGGGAACCCACTCACTTCCAGTTAATGGCCTGTTAAGCTCCTTGAGGAGCTCGTTAACAGAGCAGGGAGGGCCAGAAAGTGATTTTCAAATAGCAATTCGTCAAACTCAAACAGTCTGGTGCACGGTAGTGCACGCCTGTCGGGTTCAATGCGGGAAGCAATTAAGTAATTTTCTTTAATGAGGAAAGTTTTTTGCCATGCGGGGGTTTTTGTGCGAGATCGGGCGCAGTAGCTTTTAGTTGGCCGTTTGGCCACTTCTCTCACCCTGCCTCCTCTCTTCTGCAAGGCATGGCTGCTGTCTGCCTATGACAATCGTGCTCAGCAGGCAGCTCCCACCTCCTGGAAGAGCTCGGTGCCACTAATTTGATGACGAGCTTGCCGCTGGCCCAATTAGGCCATCTACATTTGAAGACTGCATTGCCGGGTTGGGACCCAGAAGTTACCCGGTGTCCGGTTCCTGACCCCATATTGAAAATCAAGCTCCTGGGATCTTAGTGAGCAGAACATGCAACTGTGTGCTTCCTTGGGTAATCAGATTGAAGACTCATGAAATGACCAGCAAAAGGGCTGAACAAGGAAGTGTAACTTAGAATGGTGAATTCAATGTAAAATCAGTTACAGAAAGAGAAATAAAGAGGGAAGGTAAGATTAGATTAAGTGAGAAAGAAGTAAATTTTTATTTGTTTTAAAAAATCTCCCAACAATTAAAACCTGAAGAAATTAGATTCTATGCTTGTAATATTGTTCAGTACCAATGAGGTTGACTGCCATTAATTAACACATAGGTTGATAAAAGGGTACTAAGACTTAATGCATTTAAATAATGAGCAGCCAGACACTGAGCTTGGAATTTTACCAGTTCTTTGGAAATGGGTTGGGAGGTAGTTGGTGGTAATATGGGGTCAGAAGGGATGCCCAACGTGTTCCTGCCACTGGAGGATATTCCCAGTGGCGGGAACGGGAGCTGCTTGGTCACCTACAGCCATTTTACCAGACCGCTCGGATTTTACGAACCTTGGAACGTCCCCCTGCCATGTGGTGAATCCACCAATCTCATTGATGCAGCCTCCCAGTGGCTTCCTGGGAACATGCGGCCTTCCTTTCTTATTGGCTTGTCGAGGCACCCACTCCTTCTCCTTGCAGTCTCAGCAGCGATCACCTTTTATCGGTGACACTGCTAAGGCTGCAGAGCCGCCAGTCCTCTGATTGGCCTGGCAGCTCCGCAAAGCAGGCCATTGTCCTTAATGGGACGGTGACCCTGGTGACAACCTCAATTGGCTCCTGCTCATAATATTGCCAGGAGCCACATTTGATCCTGACGTTGGGACCCAGTGTGTGCCGATAAGATCCTGGCCCGAGATGCTGTTTTTGCAAAGCTAACAGCAAAGCAACACAACAGAACCTTTTCAATTTCTGCATTTAATCGAGCATCTGCTCCTTGCCTGAACTTGCTGTAGCATAAATAACAGAAAGTGCTATTAACCTCGCAGTTGCTTTGACAGAAAATTATTGGCTAATATAGTGCACAAAATGATTTTAATAAATTTATATTAATAGGTGTTAGAATTTAGTGAGGGTCAGAAAACAAGAGTTAACTGTGCTCTCAGTGGGCGTAATATGGCCAGTTATAAAAATGATGCAGGATCTCCGATTGTGAATTTTAACGCTCAAGACATCACTGATTGTGAGGTTCATGGAAACTTCACAGTTTATCCTTTTTATACTATTACGGAGCCATTCAGGATGATGAATTGTAGAAGCATTCACAATCCTATAACCTATGATTGTATTATTCTGTAACACAAGAAGTGCAAATGTTTTAAGCAGTAAAAGACAAAAGAATAATTGGACTTAATTTGTTATGTTTACAAATTGCATAATTTACTTTCATTTTTTCACTGATGGGATTTCCCTCTGCATCACTTAAACAAAACTGATTTGTGTTGATAAAGCTGGGAGAAATATTTTGAATAAGATTTAATAAAATGACATTTCATTTTTCTGCTAAGGTGCAACAAAAATGTCAGCAATGAAACAGTGCTCTCCAGAAATATCAGAGAATTATTACAAACAAGGTCTCTTGTAATGTATTTTCATCCTGAATTTGATAAGCAAGACAAAGGTGACTTTCTTAGATTGGTGGAGGTGGAAATGTGTAGGGGTGTAGCGGGTGTGGGGAGGGGGACAAATTAGCTTTGAGTGCAATTTTACATGTCTGTTACCAACGACCGCTTGTTGCTGATGTAATTGTGTGCTGCAGTGCCTGACATGTTAACTTCTGGTTCTCAGTTCAAAATTAAATAGTAACTTGTCATCTTGCACATCAGCATGCTGCTTCACCCAAACTAACCTTCAACACTATAAAGATGAAAAGTTGTCATTTGGAAAGCCTCCAACATTTCGTCGAACACACGTTTTATAAGTCTTCCTTTTCCCTCAACTGAGAATTCGCCTCCACCTCAACCATGTCCCTTTCATGCTCCACACCTTTGCTTTCACCCATTTCCCACCCTCCCAGAACCACGATAGGTTACCCCTTGTCATCACCATCCACCCCATCAGCTTCTGCATTCAATGGATCATCGCTATTATTAAAGACATTATAGTAGGGCGCTTAGAAAAAATCAAGGTCATCAGGCAGAGTTAACATAGGTTTGTGAAAGGGAAATCATGTTGAACCAACTTACTGGAATTCTCTGAAGAATTAAAATGTGCGATGGATAAAGGGGAACCGGTGGATGTACTGTACTTAGATTTCCAAAAGGCATTTGATAAGGTGCCACATCAAAGAATATTGCGGAAAATAAAAGCTCATGGTGTAGGGGGTAACATATTGGCATGGATAGAAGACTGGTTAGCTAACAGGAGAGAGTAGGCATAAATGGGTCATTTTGCTGTTGGCAAGATGTAACGAGTGGTGTGCTACAGGGACCAGTGCTGGGGCTTCAGCTTTTTACAATTCATATAAATGATTTGGATGAAGGGACCGAAGGTATGGTTGCTAAATTTGCTGATGACTCAAAGATAGGTAGGAAAATAAGTTGTGAAGAGGACATAAGGAAGCTACAAAGAGATATAGATAGGTTAAGTGAGTGGAAAAAGACCTGGCAAATAGAATATAATGTGGGAAAATGTGAAATTGTCCATTTTGGCAGGAAGAATTAGAAAGAAGCATATTATCTAAATGGTGAGAGATTGCAGAGCTCTGAGATGCAGAGGGATCTGGGTGTCCTAGTGCATAAATCGCAAAAGGTTAGTATGCAGTTACAACAAGTAATTAGAAAAGCTAATGGAATGTTATTGAGAGGGGAATTGAATACAAAAGTTGGGAGGTTATGCTATGGTTATACAGGGTATTGGTGAGACCACATTTGGATTACTGTGTACAGTATTGGTCTCCTTATTTAAGGAAGGATGTAAATGCATTGGAAGCAGTCCAGAGAAGGTTTATTTGACTAATACATGGAATGGGCGGGTTGTCTTATGAGGAAAGGTTGGACAGGCAAGGCTTCCACTGGAGATTGGAAGAGTAAGAGGCAACTTGATTGAAATATATAATATCCTGAGGGGTCTTGACAGGGCTGATGTGGAAAGGATTTTTCCTTTTGTGGGAGAAAGTAGAACTAGGTGTCACTGTTTAAAAATAAGGGGTTGCCAATTTAGGACATAGATGAGGAGAAATTTTTCTCTCAGAGGGTCATGAGTCTTTGGAACTCTCTTCCTCAAAAGGCGTTGGAAGCAGAGTCCCTGAATATTTTTAAGGCAGAGCTAGATAGATTCTTGATAAGCAAGGTGATAAATGGTTATCGGGAGTAGGCGGGAATGTGAAGTTGAGGTTATAATCAGATCAGCCATGATCTTTGTGAATGGCGGAGCAGGCTCGAGGGGCTGAGTGGCCTCCTCCTATTCCTAATTTGTATGTTCGTATCCTTTTCTGTTTCCGCCACCTCCAGTGTAATGCCACCACCAAACACATCTTCCCCTCCCTTTTCAGCACTTTGAAGGGACCGTTCCCTCCCCAACACCCTGGCCCACTCTTCAATCATCCCCAGTATTCCCTCCCATTCCAGTGGCATCTTTCCATGCAAATGCAGGAGATAAAAAACCTATAGTACCCTAGAATAATTACAACACAGAAGGAGGCCATTCAGCGTTGTATCTGTGCCAGCCGAAATCTAACTGCCCAATCTAATTCCACCTTCCAACACCTGGTCCATAGCCTTGCAGGTTACAGCACCTCGGGTGCATGTCCAGGTACATTTTAAAAGAATTAAGGGTTTCTGCCTCCACCACCATTCCTGGCAGTGAATTCCAGACACCCACCACCCTCTAGGTGAAAATGTTTTTCCCCATGTCCCCTCTAATCCTTCTACCAATCACCTTAAATCTGTGCCCCCTGGGAATTGACCTCTCCACTGGGGGAAACAGGTCCTTCCTGTCCACTCTATCTAGGCCCCTCATAATCTTGTACACTTCAATTAAGTCACCCCTTAGCCTCCTCTGTACTAAGGAAAACAACCCTAGCCTATCCAATCTTAAATGGACTTAATGGTTTTATACAGCGTTTTATACAGTTCCAGCATTACATCCCTGCTTTTGTATTCTATACCTCAGCCAATAAAGGAAAGCCACCTTTTGGGACCTGTGGACATGCAATCCAAGGTCTCTCACTTCTTCTACCGCTCTCAATATCCTTCGGTTTATTGTGTATTCCCTCGCTCTATTTGCCCTCCCCAAATGCATTACCTCACACTTCTCCAGATTGAATTCCGTTTTCCACTTTTCAGCCCACTCAACAAACCATTGATATCATTCTGGAGTCTACAGCCATCCTCTCCACTATCAACCAGCGACCAATTTTTGTGTCATCAGCAAATTTCCCAATCATGCCTCCCACATTTAAGTCCAAGTCATTAATATGTACCACAAACAGCAAGCGACCCAACACTGAGGCCTGTGGAATGCCACTGGAAACAGCTTTCCATTCACAAAATCATTTGTCGACTACTACCCATTGCTTCCTGTCACTGAGCCAATTTTGGATACAACCTGCCACATTTCCCTGTATCCCATGGGCTTTCATTTTACTGACCAGTTTGCCATGTGGGACCTTGTCAAATGCCTTACTAAAATCCATATAGACCACATCCACTGCACTACCCTCATCAATCCTCCTTGTTACTTCCTCAAAAAACTCAATTAAGTTCGTAAGACATGACCTTCCCTTAACAAATCCATGCTGACTATCCCTGATCAGTCTGTGCCTTTATAAGTAGCAGTTTATCTTGTCCCTCAGAATTGATTCTAATAACTTACCCACCATTGAGGTCAGAACCTGCCTTTTACTTCTTCTTTCTCATTGTCCAAAACCCCAAATATTCCTTCCAAGTGAAACAATAATTTACTTGTATTTCTTTCAATTTAGTATAGTATTCAGCCACATAAATATGTGGCTACAAGAGCGGGTCAGAGACTGGGTATTCTGCACCAAGTAACTCACCACCTCAATCTCCAAAGCCTTTTCAGCATGTACAAGGCACAAGTCAGGAATGTGATGGAATACTTTCCACTTGCCTGGAGGTGTGCAGCTCGACAATATCCAGGAGAAAGCAGCCCTCTTGAATGGCATCCCACCCACCAGCTTAAACATTCACTCCCTCCATCACCGGCACACTTATACCATCTACAAAATGTACTGCTGAAACTCGCCAAGTCTTCTTCAATAGCACCTTCTAGAACTACGACCTCTAATGCCTAAAAGGATAAGGGCAGAAGGCACATAGAAAGTTCCCCTCTAAGCCACACACAATCCTGACTTGGAAATACATCACTGTTCCTTCATTGTCGTTGAGTCAATTCTTTGCACAATTTTAACTTGAAAGCAAACAATTCGTGGGTTTCCTCCGGGTGCTCCGGTTTCCTCCCACATGCCAAAGACTTGCAGGTTGATAGGTAAATTGGCCATTATAAATTGTCCCTAGTATAGGTAGGTGGTAGGGAAATATAGGGACAGGTGGGGATGTGGTAGGAATATGGAATTAGTGTAGGATTAGTATAAATAGGTGGTTGATGGTCGGCACAGACTTGGTGGGCCGAAGGGCCTGTTTCTGTGCTGTATATCTAAACTAAAAAATTAAAATTATACAAATTTAAATGAAGAGGAGTCGACCACAGTATCATTGCCCTGAGTTTTCAGCATGAAGAGAGTGTCACTAACACAACCACTTTTAAAAATGCAAGTCAATACAAACAGTTTTAGTTAACATTATTCTGCTCACTTCTACTGGTTTATGGATTAACCTACAAGTGCTGACATTACCAGCAGGGTCAATAGATGTGGCTAAACAGGGTAGGGATCACAAATGAAAGTATTTCAAAAAAAATTGATGACTTTTAATTGCAAATATCATCAAGGTTATAATTTTTAGCAAGTCTGTTACTATCAAAATCACTATAGGTCTGCAGAAACAAATACGTACCGTGTGTTTGTTTAATTTAAAAAAAAATTCTTATCCTAACTGAACCCATGCGCATACTTTAAAATCCTTGGTTTGTACTTTTGAGACATTTTTCTACATTCAAGTTGCTGTTTAAATGTAAATTGCTGTTTGTTTAATTAAACAGCAATTTACATTTAAACAGCACCTTGAATGTAGAAAAATGTCTCAAAAGTACAAAGCAAGGATTTTAAAGTATACGCATGGGTTCAGTCACTAAAAGAATATTTTTTCAAAGTCAATAGGTTTTGTGTTGTAATTGTACCGTTTAATTTCTTGAGATACCTGCTTTCTGAGTGTAATACTCTTGTCCTGGCCTCAAGGAAACATTCTCTGTGGCTGAAGAAATGCAGTTGTTCTGACAGCTGCCAGCTAACTGCCATGCCTGTTAATGTGAGTGAGTGATTGTGAGAGGGAGAGAGCAGCCTATTTAGTAAAATGGTAAAGTTTTTCGAACATAATGCTTCACAGGGATCTCCATTACTGCTCTCAGTGCTGGAAGATAGAACAGGGAGTCAAATAGGGACTTGATTTTTGCAGTTACATTTCAGAGTTTCTACAGACTTATAACTTTCTTTTCTCCAGAGCCGGAAACATGCCAGCAAGGTTCGACTTTACTACATGCTTCACCCAATTGATGGAGGATGTCCAGCAAAGAAACTCAGGTCGGAAAATGTAAGTAGTTTTACTTTTAGACAAAGTGTGGGAAACATGAGCAGCCAAGTCAATGAAAGATAAATGGCAACAGTTTGAAAATGATCTTTGGGAAAGGGGAATTGTTGGTACATGGAGGAAGATTAGATTAGAGATACAGCACTGAAACAGGCCCTTCGGCCCACCGAGTCTGTGCCGACCATCAACCACCCATTTATACTAATCCTACACTAATCCCATATTCCTACCAAACATCCCCATCTGTCCCTATATTTCCCTACCACCTACCTATACTAGTGACAATTTATAACGGCCAATTTACCTACCAACCTGCAAGTCTTTTGGCTTGTGGGAGGAAACCGGAGCACCCGGAGAAAACCCACGCAGACACAGGGAGAACTTGCAAACTCCACACAGGCAGTACCCAGAATCGAACCCGGGTCCCTGGAGCTGTGAGGCTGCAGTGCTAACCACTGCGCCACTGTGGCGCCCTTAAGTTTAAGGCAAACTCATTTTCTTGGAATGGGCTGCTTGGGAAATTCCACTCATAGTGCGATATGGTAGCTCTCTGGGCTAAGTTAAACCTGCAAGGAGTGCAATATACTGCTGCAGTAAAGTATTTTGGAATGCATGCTTTAGTCATTCATTTTGTAATTAAAGCTTAAAAATTCGTTAGGCCATGTCATTAGCAATGAAATGGTATCATTATTTCACCAATTCCCCACTGCGCATTCCTCAATTTACAAATGAGTTAGCATTTCTCTCAAGTCGATTTCTTTGCCTTCGGGGTTTCTCATGTTATTTGAATTATGCAAGTCATGCCACATGATGCAAACTAAAAGATGTTCCTGGTTTTTGACTTAGAATCTGACAGCATATTGGACCACTTGACAGAAAATGCAGCCTTTATAGGTTTCTTTTTGCACTTAATGCATGTTTATTGGACATCACACTCCATTATGGATGTCAGAAAATCTTTAAAAAGAGAGAAAACACAGTTACTGATCTATAGCATGAAACATACACAAGCAACCACAACTGCTCTTCGACTGAGTCAGCAGTCAATGATTAGTTATAATTAGCTGGATTTTCTTATTTAGACCTTTCAAAGTAAAAACCAAGTTAGCAATTAACGTCATGTTAGACTTCATGTCCAAGATTATACATGAGCAAAGCCACAGTGATCTACTAATATGAACTGATTTTACAATGTTAGTCCAACAATAATTGGATTTCCAATGGTTTCAGAGCTTTCAATGTTATTAGGAATACACACATCATTAAATGAATACACAAACAATGACAAAGTATTTTCAGCTGCTCTAGCATCAAATAATTCAAACGTTGGTGCATTTTTCTTTTTCAATTTGAGATTAACTGACCACCATCTATAACTTTTCAGACCATGGAACCCATCATCAACTTCCACCCAAAAACGGGGGCAAAGTCAGTGGAGCAGCTGCAGTGTTTGCCCGATGCTGGTGTCAGTGAGCCTGAATCATTTACATTCAGGCACAGTTGATAGTGAAGAGGATAGCTGTAGACTCCAGAATGATATCAATGGTTTGGTTGAGTGGGCGGAAAAGTGGCAAATGTAATTCAATCCAGAGAAGTGTGAGGTAATGCATTTGGGGAGGGCAAACAAAACAAGGGACTATACAGTAAACGGGAGGATATTGAGAGGGATAGAAGAAGTGAGAGACCTTGGAGTGCGCGTCCACAGGTCCCTGAAGGTGGCAGGACAGTTAGATAAAGTGGTGAAGAAGGCATATGGAATGCTTTCCTTTATTGGCCGAGATATAGAATACAAAAGCAGGGATGTAATGCTGGAACTGTATAAAATGCTGGTTAGGCCACAGCTGGAATATTACATACAGTTCTGAGCATGATGCAAACTAAAAGATTACAGGAAGGACATAATTGTTCTGGAGAGAGTACAGAGGAGATTTACAAGAATGTTGCCAGGGCTTGAAAGTTGCAGCTATGAGGAAAGATTGGATAGGCGCGGGTTATTTTCCTTAGAACAGAGGAGGCTGAGGGGTGACTTAATTGAGGTGTAAAAAATTATGAGGGGCCTAGATAGAGTCGACAGGAAGGACCTGTTACCCCTAGCGGAGAGGTCAATTACCAGGGGGCACAAATTTAAGGTGATTGGTCGAAGGATTAGAGGGGACATGGGGAAAAACATTTTCACCCAGAGGGTGGTGGGTGTCTGGAATTCACTGCTAGGAATGGTGGTGCAGGCAGAAACCCTCAACTCATTTAAAAGCTACCTGGACCTGCACCTTAAGTGCTGTAACCTGCAAGGCTATAGATCAGCTGCTGGACTGCGGGCTTAGTTTGGGCGGCTAGTTTTTTCAGCCGGCACGGGTACAACGGGCTGAATGGCCTCCTTCTGTGCCGTAATCTTTCTATGGTTTCTAACTATAAGCCTAAGGATAAAGATCACAAAATTGGCTGTGGTTAGTAGCACTGTGGGTTTACCTACACCACACAGACTACAGTGGTTCAAGAAGGCATTTCACATCACCTTCTCAAGTGTAATTAGGGATGGGCAGTAAATGCTGGCCTTGCCAGTGATGCCCACATCCCATGAACAAATAAAAAAGATTCTTTAATCTGTAATACAGTATTTTCAGAACATTGCATTCCCAGAAACACAACAAAAACTTCCAGTCAACTGGAAGCTCCAACAGGGTCAGTCTGTTTTTATAATCAGCTCCCCTTCCAAAGCTAGTCTTCAAACACATTTATAATGGATTCACTGGACTGTCACCTAGAAGGTTTCTCCAAATATATTTGATCATCCAGAAGTTCAAGTTGAGGGTATTTCCCAGATTTACTTGAATGATACCTGGACTCCAGGGATTAAGCCACAAAGTGAGATTAAACAAACTCGGCTTGCATTACCTGGAATTTAGATGGTTAAGTGGTGATTTGATCAAAGCTTTCATGTTATTATGGGGTAAAGATCGGATAGATTGGCAGAAATGATTTCCACTAGTTGGGGAGTCTGGGACTAGGAGCACAGTCTAAAAATTAGAGCCAGACTTTTCAGGAGTGAAATTAGGAAACACTTCTTCATGCCAAGGGTGGTAGATGTTTGGAAGCCTGTTCCGCAAACGGTAAATGATGCTAATTCAATTGTTAATTTTAACAAAGTGATTCCTGACAACACAGCGGCCCGCTGACGTCATCAGAATGCGCCAAGTTGTGCATTCTTTCCAGGACTAAGTGGTGCATGCGCGGGATGACGTCACCGCGCAGAGCCAAGGTTATCGCGTATCCGCGCCTGGTCCATCTTCGCGCATGTGCGATACAGCATCATTGGGTATTCATTCCCCCCCGCACTTGGTTGGGGCGAGCAGCTGAACGGGCGACTTTGAGGCTGGAGCTCTCTCCCCTCGCTCCAGGCCTAGATGCTTCACCCCCAACAGCCGCTTGCTCCAGACCACGCTGCTTCCCTCCACTTACCTGGCCGATTGTTCCCCGCACCTCGCTTCGCACCACCCCGCTCTCCGGCCACTTGCTCCTTGCTTTACCTCACCCCCCACCCCTCCGCCAGCAGTTAGCTCCATGCCGTACCACTTTCATACTCTCGCCCACTCGCTCCCACGTCGCCCCATTATCCCTTGCTTCTTTGGACGGCGCGTTGAAACCGATCAAATATGGGATCGAATGGCCGAGAGGAGGGAAGCGGTGTGGCATGGAGCTAGCGGCAGGAGAGGGGCGGGGAAGCTGGGAAGGAGCAACCGGACAGCAGGGTGGCGCGAAGTGAGGAGCAGGGAACAATCGGGCAGGGGAATCAGGGGGAGCACCAAGGTCTGGAGCAAGCGGCTGAGGGGGGGAAGTGGCCGGTGGGGAGGAGGGGGAGAAAGCTAGTTGCCGAGCAGGGGAAAACGGCCAGTGAGGCGGGAGCTAGTAGCTGCGTTCGGGTGAAATCAGTCCTGGTCAGTCATATAATCGAATCACAATAACGAATTGGCAGCACATTTTATACTCTGCCTGATTTTCCTTTCCATCCATCAGGGTGCCAATTCACTATCTTCCAACGGAAATGCAATCATAAAATTCCTTTTGGATTTCATAGGATTACTGGAATATTAACTGAATCTGAGGCTTACAGATAGTATTCTATAACTACATAGTAACATATTACACGGGCTTCCATCCAACTTAATGTAAGGTTAGTTTGCTGGAACAATCTAACCATAAGCATTTCCTGTGATAAATTGACCGGCGCCATCTTTAATCCTGGCAGCTACCTGAACATCGCAGACACTGAGGTTCCAGTTGAAGAGCCTGCATTTGCGCATGTGAAATTACTGCGCCACCTTGTGGTTGCATTGTCAGCAAACGCAGCCAAATTTTAAATCGGAAATGGATAGATTTTTGTCAGCCAAAGGTATTAAGGGAAATGGGACAAAGGAGTTAGGTCACAGATCAGTCAGGATCTCACTGATTGGTGGCACAGGCTCGAGGGGCTAACTGGCCTCCTCCTATTCCGATGCTCCTATATTTCTATGTTCCACAACAGGTAAGGTGAACTGTTCATTATAAATATAATTTTTTGCATATATATGCATTGCAGAATAGTGAGGAATGAAAGATCATGTGGCTATGGAAAATAAAACGAGGCCCTTATCAGTGTTAGAGGAAACCTACATATTCAATATCCAATCCAAGACATAAATTACATTTTCCTTGATGTTAATCACTGATGGGTATGATTACATGAATCGAAGTGCTGGCAACCACGAACCAAAAGCTTGGTTCTGACTGTTGGAAATTAAAACAACATCATCTTATAGGGAGTTTCTAGGGACCTCACAGCCCTTTTTTTTTCAGAGACTTGACCACCTCTTTATTATCAAGTTCAAGTGGAGTGCTAGGCACATTGTACAAAAATGCAACAAGGCATGCTGGAATCAATGTTGACAACATAATTAGGTCCATTTTATCAGGTTTCACTCTGCATTGAGCAGAGCAAGACAAATCAAACAAAATAAATTTATCCATTTCATGCACAATCATATCTCTGTTGCCAGGGAAATATCTCATCATACCTAGTTCTTGGTAATGAAGGGAGACAGAGACAAGGAGAGACAGAGAGAGAGAGAGAGCGAGAGAATGAATAAAAGGACATGGAGTACTTATTCAGAAGCGAGAGAAAGAGCTTGAATCTTTACAGCTCTGATCCAGTTAAACTGTCCTCCATCCTGATGGAAATGGAAGGGGTAACTCCAACAGCATCTTCTTGCCCAGATTGTTTTAAAAATCACACCTACGACAAACTTCAAATATTAATTGGGCATTTAAAAACCATAGGCGGTGTGTTTTGACAATTCTCAACAAAGTTACCACCAAAAATGATCGTTAACATTCAGCCCCTACATCCTTTTTTAGATTTATTAATTGATCTACAACTCGAATGTGACAGATAACAACAGCAAGTTAATCAGCAATGACTGAATTATGCCTTTATTTTAAGAAATCAAGTTGAAACCTGTAATTGCAGTGGCTTTAATACCAAGACCAAGTCAGCAGATGCAGAAAGCAAGTCCCTGCAGCCTGCATGGAAAGGTGCACCATAATTTGGTATGGTGCAAGTTCATAATTATTTTGCCCAAAGAATGCATGGATTCTTAGCTCTTTCAACAGTGGTTCTTTTTTATTGCAATACTGATGCTTCTTTTTACAATTGCTCTGTATCCCTGAGATTTATTTCAAGTCTCATAATCCTGTCTTCCTCAGTGACATAAACTGCAATGATGAAGCCAAGTGCCAGCTTTCTTAATCTATAAAAGGAAAGTAATTTGCCTAACTAAGAGGATTGTGAGTATGTTGGATCCAAATTCAATCTTGTGCAACTTGCCATTAAAGAGAGAAGCTTCCTTATTTATGGTTACTGGAAATGCACACTTCTAAGCAGAGACAAGTGCACATTTCTGGCTTTGGGCAGTCCACCCGCCCTGACCAAATTAATCGTGGTGAGGTGCAGCCCTGCCCGACATTTGACTGGAGCCAGGGGCTCAATCACCAGTTCATAAGAAACAAGCCCCGTCCCTACGCTGGCGATTAGCCATTTACTAACCCTTAACCACAAAACATAACCTTTAACTGCTACCAGTAACCCAAACCTTAGCTTGCACGCAACCGCTAACTCAAATCTTAACTTGAACTCTAAATCTAGCCACTAACCTTAACCCCTGGTACTAACCCAATTTTTAATCTTAACTCTAAACCTAACCACTGATCCTAACCGCTGGAACAGGGATGAGGGACCTGGAGCCACCAGTAACTGACCTTAACTCCTACCACTAGCCCAAATCTTAACCTGAACTCTAAACTAACCACAAACTTAAAGTTGATCTTTAACTCACATTGCTATCCTTAACCTGACCAAATCTTAACCTGAGCCCGAACCACTAAGTCACACATTATCAATCAATCATTGGTACCTGCATTCTCAATAATCCTGAATAGGATTTAATAACCTTTAAAACTTCGACAGTTCACCTGAAGGGAAACTTGCCAACTTATAAAGTGGTAACAAAAAGCTTAAAAACAAGCTGGGAATCTGAAACAAAACAGAAAGCAGTGGTTAGAGTGTGGAACTCACTACCCCAAGGAGTAGTTGAAGTGAACAGTATAGATGCATTTATAGATAAGCACCTGAGGAAGGGTATGATGAGATGAAAAGGCATGGGAGGATGGTCTTGTGGGGCATAAACACCAGCATAGACTAGTTGGGCCAAATTGCCTGTTTCTGTGCTGTAACTTCTATGTAATTGGCCTCATGGACATTTGGTTGATGTCACATATGTACTCTTTCGAGCAATAGTCTGGAGTTAAAAGGGAACAAGTGCAATAATCTGTGATAAAGTGACTGAATTTCAGGGATTTTCTGAAAATAGATCTAAATACAGAAAAGCGTTTCTCGAAGAGTAAGGTTGCCTCAGGGACAAGGACTGTAGTAGCTAATTATCTTGCCCTAAATATGCAACAAGTTTTTATATAGGCCCAGAATTTTCTGGGAAAGTATCATTGAGTTAAATGTGCACACTGTTATTACTGTGTAAAGATCCCAGCAACAGGTGACGAGGAAGCAATACTTCCACTCTACTGTTCACCTCATAAATACAGGACCTCCCTATCAATCTCCCGATCAGTTCCAAGAAATTGCTGGATTTGAGCTGTTTAAACAAAGTAAACCTGACACAGAATGTTAGGGCTAGTATTTAATGATGTAAGGGCATTTTTAATGTTGAGAATTATATTCCTGCAAAGGCATTCAACCTTGGCGGTCCAGAAGAAGAAGAATTGAAACAGTGGAGTCTCAGGAGGCACAAATCAGGAGTGTGATGGAATTCTCTCCACCTGCCTGGATGAGTGGAGCCCCAACAACACTCAAGAAGCTTGACACCATCTAGAACAAAACAGCCTGCTTGATCGGCACACCATCCACCACAATGTGGCTGAAGTGTGTGCCATCTACAAGATGCACTGCAGCAACTTGCTAAGGCTTCTTCAATAGCACCTTCCAAACTAGAAAGCTCTTTCGCCTAGAAGAACAAAAGCAGCAGGCACATGGGAATGTTGCCATATAAGTTCTCCTCCAAGCGACACAGCATCCTGACCTGGAAATATAGTGCTGCTCCTTCACTGGGTCAAAATCCTGGAACTCCTTCCCTAACAGCACTGTGGGAGAATCTGCACCACATGGATTGCAGCAGTTCAAGGTGGCTCACCACCAGCTTCTCAAGGGCAATTAGGGATGGGCAATAAATGCTGGCTTTGCCAATGATGCCCATATCCCATGAAAAAGTAAAAAAAGGTCCTGGCAGATAGTAAAATGTTCCTAAAGATCTAAAAAGAAATAAGTTAATTTTTTCATTCTTTACCTTTCTGTCTCTTTTTTCTCTCTTGTAATCCAATATTTCTTTCCCTCTATTTCTCTTTCTGTATCTAACTTGACGAAATTCACCCTATTTCTTTCTCCATCATTCCTCTGTTTCTTTCTCAGTCCTTACATCTCTTTGATTAAGGAGACAGACTGTTTGTTCAGTCATTCAACAAGACCCTAGATGCCCCATTGATCTCATCGTTCACAACTTGCACGTTCAGCAGTTTGTGGCATTGAATTAATTGTAGCTGATGGGTGAGGAAAGAAATCCAACTCTCAGCACTCACTGTGATATGCCCTGCTCCAGACAATTCTGGGCCAATATCTTCTCTGAATAAACTTTCACGTTTGCAGAGCTGCTCTGTGACAGCAGAGTTTATGGTGAAGGCTGTTACTCAAATTCAGCTTGTCATCAACCTCCTCATGCAGGCAACAACGACCCTTTCAGAACATTTTCTAGTTTGTAAATGCTGAAATAATTTTATTCAACAAATGTTTAGTACACAAATTCTAGGATAGTATTGCATTGCACAGAATCTACAGCACAGAAACAGAGCATTCAGCATAACTGGTCTATGCCAGTGTTTCTACTACTCATGAGTCTCATAATTACCCCCCCCATTCTGCCCCAAATGCTCCTATTCCCTTCTCCATGCATTAATGCATGCATTAAGCCTCCCCTTAAATATGTCAGTGCTAACTGCTTCATATTCATACATTCCATGTGACAGCATGTTCCACATTCTCACCACTGAGTAAAGAAATTCCTCCTAAATTCTTTGTTTGATCTGTGAGCGACTCTTGTTATATTTATGCCCCTTGTTCTGGACTCACATACAAATGGCTACAGTTTCTCCACATACACCCAAACAAATCCTTCAGTCAGAAAAGATCTGTTTATATTTCTTGCGTTTATCATACAGCATATTATTTTCCTCAAGCGACTGATCTACATTACATTTACAAATTCCTTTCACCTTTAGTTTTGGCAGATTGCTGATGTATCCAATGGGAACAATGTAGTGATGTATACTCCAGTGGAAAATGGAAAATAATATTCACAAAGTGTACAATAAATGTGGTTTTAAATCATGACAGCTTGAAGCCATATAATTTAATTTGGAAAAAATTTGCAAAGAAATAACTGTGTGACATTACCGTATGATGCCTGATGAATTCATATCAGATTCTTCTGTTAACTATTTTAATGGAGTCATTAACATACTTAAAATAAGTGAGTTGACGCCTTTTTTACATTGAGGAATTGATACAAACACATCCTTTGGTCGGGTAATAATACTACTTACAGTGATTTCTCGACTTTGCCAGTTAAAATACAAAATTTGATGATGTGCATTTAAATGTAGCAAATTTTTATCTTCAATTTCTCGTGCTGTTAACAAAATAACTCAAAGCAGAGACCATTCTCATATGAAAATTGGGCAGCTGGCAGTTGAAAAATTGGGGGCACCTCAGCTGCCCCTTGGACACCTCACAAAAATATTTTAAAGCAATAAACTGAGCTTTTATCTGAACAGCCTCCAGCTGTCTATTTAAGGGTTTGGTTAGGCTGCTCAATGCCCATTACAATGGATGCACATGCGCCATTCTTTAAAACTGCAAAGAGGATCCTACCACTGGCACAGGACCCCAATCTGCTTGCATAAAAAGCCTCCAGCCCATTTAAAGGCCTGCCTGAATATTGAATCGTATGGGCACTGTGGTGAAAGACAGGCATCCAACAATTGAAACTTCTCTTGCCCTGCCATCATACTGCAGAAATAAACAGTGGGAATTTTGACTTTGGCAGAAGCCTATCAGGAAGTTGGCATGGCTTGGCTTTGCAGCTAACCAGCTGATTGCAGCACTTTTACAGGGGTTTGGCTAATTTAAATGTTTCTTTTGGCAGGCCTCAGTGAACCTGCCTCAAGAGGGGGAGCAGCCATGACGGAAGGAAGTGACTGCAGCAGTTGACTATAAGGCAAATGAAAAGGAGTCCAATTTTTCTACCAAAGAAATTGCAGGCTCCTGGAGTATAATTGATCACCATGCAATTGATTGTGTTCCTGTAGAGGCACCATTCTTATGGTTCCTCACATCCAGTATTGTTGTGCAGCAGTGACGAGAAATAGTTCACAGAGCATCATCCCATCAGCAATTTTGAATCTTTGAGCAGATGTATTCCATGCTTGCTGTTCAATGGGAAATCTGGAACTGGTGGAGACTGGCAGATGTCAGCATGACAGCTTCCTGCCCAACTCTCCACACCCACATACCTAAAATCAGACAGAATGGGAGCACAATATCCTGTTTAAATAGGGTATGATTCTTGGATACTTTTTTCTCAGTTAACTAAGGAGGCAGCAGGAGACAAACCTGCCAATGATGCATTTGTCCTAAATTCTGTCGGTTCTCCTTTTCAATTGTGATGGAGGGTAATCAGACTATCTGGTTCATTCTTCTACACAAACCCGACTGAATAATTGCAACGCTTTTGCCTCCTAATGGGAGAACTAAAATTACCAATGGACCATCAGTTATCTTTATAATGGTTGGTAATAATTGTGATTCAGTACATGGTAACACTGATTACAGTGGTGGATTGCACTCCAACTCTTCCCCCCCTCCCCCCACCCATTCTATTGAGTTCCCAATCTCAGCTGTGTCACTTTCAGGAGGAATTGGCTGTTGGCCATATGTTTTTGCCCTGCTTCTCATTGAGAGGAAGTAAAATCCTCTGGTATGCCACTTGATGATTACTTAGGAGGCTTGGGTAAAGATTTCCAGCCAGGTTCCAGGTGATTCAAGACCAAGAAGATAATCGGAGAGAAATGGTGAGAAAATATTACACAGTTACAACCCTAATAAGAAAGCCCAAAGGCAACCTGCAGTGACAGAAACAGTGGAATCTCCCAATACACAATAAACATTAAGATGCACACTATTTTGGTGTTTAACCTTTCTCCAAACTATGGAAGATAAATCTTAGTTTGTTGATATGGAAAAGCACTTTATAAATGCAGCATAGATCTGTTTCTTGTGTTGCCATTTACAAAACATAAATGACTGAAGAGTTATGCGTGTGGTTTGGGATTGATTGTTATTGCATAGTTTATAGAGCTCCACCATTTGAATTATAGAATGATACAGCACAGAAAGGGCCATTTGGCGCATCCTCATAGTAGCTCCTTGAAAGAGCTGTTCGATTCGTCCCACTCCCCTGCTCTTTGCATGTAGCCCAGCTAATTAAATTAGGCATGTCCATGATATGATCAGATTTCCCCAAGACAAAGCTCTACGAGTCTTTGGCTGTTTTCCTGTATGCAGCAATAGGTAAAAGAACAGGAAAACATAAAGGGCTGGATTTTAAGAGCCCGCCGCCAATCTCGGGGGTGAGCTCAAAAAATGGCAGCCCACCCATGTGGGCTGCATGCCAAAGAGCCGCCACGATCTTAAGCGCGGCAGCTCATTTAAATAGCCGGTGTGGCCTGCCCCGCCAATCTCGTGGAGGGGTTGGGCTGTCCATCCCCGGCAATGGCATCAGCTGCCTGTGCACAGGTGCCCTTTTTAAAGGGCAGCCAGCCCTGCCACCTAATTTAAATATTTAAGGCAGACCCCACCCCCCACCAAAATTAAATAAATAAATTTCTAATGCCCCTTTCCCACCCCCCATAACAATTACATTAACTATTTGCCTTTTCTTTCCCTCAGAACACTTAAACATCTAGCCTTTACCCCCGCCCCCAAACTGCACAAAGCTTATCGTTCAACCCTTCCCACCAATCCCTACAACCATTACGAGTATTTGACCCCGTTCCCCCCCACCCCGCTCCATCGCACTGAAAATCTTTTCTCCTCCTCCCCCTCCCCACCAATGTGGCGCCGCCTTTCCCCAGACAGGGATTTGAAGGCACGGGAGTGCTGGCTGCCACGCCAAAGATCAGAGAGAGCCCTCAAGATCACAGGTATGTGTATGTTCATTCATTCATTTTATTGATTTGAATGTTTTCATTGTGGCCCCGTTGCCCAGTGTCGGGGGAGGGGGGGCACCACGGAGTCTCGCCGCCGGCGGAGGATCGGGCCAGACCCTCACAGCATCAAAGTCTGTGGCACGCCTCATCCAAAGCCATCTTCAGACCCACCCCCCCCCCCGCCCCCCCACCACAGAATCCAATGCCTGGGGGAGAACAAGATGCAGCCCAAAATGTTTTCACTACCAAACATTAGTTGTCACCCAAACTACTCGCCTGTGATGTGGGGCATGCAGCTTGCAGCGGAAATTTCCATTCTGGAAATGTGATGCAGTCATTCTAGAATGGACCACAGAAAAATCCATGGGATTTCTGGTTACCTGTCCATCTGGAAGATGGTGTTATCATTTTACTCACTGTCTCCAGACATCTTCTTGCCTGTGCAAATGCTCACTGCAAATGCTGGTACAAAATGTTCGATATGCACGAAATGCAAACAGAACCTTTTAGGATTCCAATAGATCATACTATTGTAATGTCTTTAATGAGCTGTTTTATATCATTTTGCATTTCATTGCTGGAATCAATTTATAATTTAAAATGCCTCTGTATCAAGGACAGTGGTTTATCAGATAGAACATATATGCTGTACAGGGTTCTCTGTGGGTTAACGCCCAGCATAACTGATTGATTTGTCAGCAGAAATTTAGCAGTGGATCAGCAAATCAGTTGCTTCATTTCAAGCACCAATGATCAACCATATATCTAAACCAATCTGTTATTTTAAAACCTACTAGCCATCATTTCACAGGCATCAGATGCAATGTTTTATAACATCAGTGAGCTCCTTGCTAGTCTTGGAGATACCGGAAACTGAAGATACTGTCTGTACAATATATTTTATTCTTCAGAAGAACATTTAGGAGCAGTTCTTGAGTCCATTTATAATTACATAACTGTGCCTAGATATACTGGAACAACCGACTTCCATCACAACAAAAAAGTTAATAAATCAAGCAAATTAAAGCAACATGATAAATATTTTTTCACAGATTTCACTTTGAAATATTAAATGCTACTGATAAATTAAACCCTCATTACTTCTGCAAAATAAAGCAAGGAAATAGGACCAAGAGACATCAGTAGAAATCAGTGGACCGTAAATGTAGGATAGATCAGGCCAGTTAGGTTACTGGAGAAGTCAAGTCTCCAAATGTTGAAGATAGAAACCAGGGTTTTGGTGCCAGAGAGAGAAATAGAGGTGGAGGAGAGTAATGTTACAATGGTGGAAGAAAGTGTTCTTCGTAACAGAGCAGAACTATGTGATAAATGTTGAAATAATCTACCAAACAAGGACAGAGGCAAGAACTCTGGGGTCATTTCAAATATAATTAGAACCCATGATGGGAGAATTAATATACAAGAGCTTTGATGGGCCAAGAGACAGTGCTAGAAGAAAGAAACAGGTTGATGATGTCAACAACCAGGAGACTAAGGAATTGAAATTGGAACCAGTGTTTCGAGGGCCAGTTGGTGATCCCAAGTTTGACATTAGGTTTGGCTCATAGTAACACTTGGATGCTTCCTCTCTGCCTAATTTTCAGTTGGGTTATCAGACATACACTACCAAGTCAAACCAGTGCAATGGAGAGAGGCACCAGTTGGGAACTCAAATTTCAACACTTCCAGCTACACTACTATCATGGTAAAAAAAACAGCCTGGATTATAACCACGACTACATGTTTACTTACTTACTGGAGTTGAGGCTATTTTCTTTTTGAAAATGCAGGAGAGAAAATAGGGATATAGATGGTAATTAAATTGGAACATGTAGGTATCAGATAGATACAATATGTAAAAATAATTGTATCCAAAATTCTGACATGGTTTTGATCTTGCAGAATTCCCTAGATTCTAGAACAGTCCCTGTGGATTGGAAGGTCACAAATATAATCCTGCTGTTCAAGAAAGGAATCAGAGAGAAAACAGGGAACTACAGGCCGGTTAGCATGACATCAGTAGTAGGGAAAATGCTAGTATCTATTATTAAGGACATGGTAACAAAGCACTTGGAAAGTGACAATATGATTAGCCAGAGTCAACACAGTATTATGAAAGGGAAACAGTGTTTGACAAATCTATTAGATATTTTTGAGGATGTAACTAGCAGGGTGGATAAGAGGGAAACTAGTGGATGTCGTACATTTGGATTTTCAGAAGGCATTCGAAAAGGTGCCACACGAGAGATTGTTATACAAGATTAGGGCTCATGGGATTGGGGGTAAGATATTACCATGGATTGAGGATTGATCCATGGTTAACAGAAAATTGAGAGTAGGAAAAAAAATGGGTCTTTTTCAGGATCGCAGGACGTAACTAGTGAAGTGTTGTAAGGATCACTGTTTCGGCCTCAGTTATTTACAAACAACGTCAGTGACTTAGAGGAGGTGACTGAGTGTAATATATCCAAGTTTGCTGATAATACGAAGCTAACAAAGCTAAATGGGAAAGTAAATTGTGAGGAGGATGCAAAGAGGCAGCAAAGGAGGACCGGTTAAATAATTGGGCAAGAAGGTGGCAGATGGAATACAATGTAGCGAAATCTGAAATTATGCACTTTGGTAGGAAGAATGGAAAAGCAGAATAGTTTTTAAAAGGCGAGAGATTAGCAAATGTTGATATTCGAAGAGACTTCTGTGTTCTCGTACATGAATCACAGAAAGTTAACATGTAGGTACAGCAAGCAATTAGGAAGGCAAATGGTATGATAGCCTTTGTTGAAAGGGGGTTGGTGTATAACATTAAGAAGTCTTGCTGCAATGATAAGGATTTGATAAAACCACATCTGGAGTACTGTGTACAGTTTTCATCGTCTGACCTGAGCAAAGTTTTACTTGCCTTAGAAGGGGTACAGCTGAAGTTCGCGAGATTGATTCCTAGGATGAGAGGGTTGGAAAATCAGATTTGGATCTACTTTTCATGTCTAAAATATATAAGATTACGAAATTAGCTCACCTTTCATCTGTCTTATGCAACCCAGTTCAAATTTAATCAATAATTACCAAGACAAATCAATTACTGAACGTAGTGTAATTAACTGCTACTCGCCAGTATCAAAGATGAAGTCAGACACAGTGATCCTTAACATTTTTTCACAGAATCCAAGATACCACAATTAACCCCCATCAACAGGTTGTATATTTAAAATTATTCTTCAGTCAGTTGAATTTCCTGTCTAAATCACCATGTACGTGGCAGTGCCTGAGGTGGATTGCTATATTTAAGCACCAGCTCTCGTATCAAAAAATGACTTTAGTGTCCAAGACTATGGTACAAACTGAACATGCTTTAGTTCTTATTTAACGTATCACTGGTATGTTCCAGGATTCGGGTTATCCTCTGTGACATGAGCACTATATATCTTCCTCTGTAGCATATTGTCTGCTGTGGCACTAGGCAACAGTGGGATGCTCGGGCTTCACATCTGGGGTTGCCTGCAGCAAGCTGTCATCGTCATTGTGGTTTAACTAACTTTGCACATATGTTATTTCTGTGTCTAATTTCTTGGACTTTCTGCTGTGTGTTCACAGATATAAGCTATTGGCACTTGTGATAGACCTTTGTAGTTTACTTCTGTTTCATTAAATATAACTATTCTTAAACTTCCAACTACCACTCAGTACATTTTGGCTTTTGAAGACATGTTTCTAAAGCCGTTTATAACTTTCTTTTTACTTTGAAATCTTTCTGGAACTTGTTAAAATCCTCTGACTTGACCAGCAGTGACTTTAAAACAATGAATTGCACCAAGGAGAAATAACCGTTTGTGGCCAATCAAAATGACCCAATGGGCTGGATTTTACATAAAAGTCGGTGGCAAACTGGCTTCCACCTAGCCTGGGAATCTGTCCCGCATTTTACGGGTCCCCAGGCTTTAATTATTCAGAGGCAGGACTTCCACCTGCTTGATCAGCGGGCCGACAGCTCTTAGTCCCAGCAGCACCACTGGGAGCAGTGGCAACTGCTGGGGCTGCAGGCCAGCCGACAGCAGATGAAATCATGGAGCCGGGATCTCAGGTAAGTTTTGGTTGCCTACCTGGGGGTAATCGGTCGGGCCCCGACGAGGCAAGTGTGGTCGTTTGGGGGGGAAGGGGGACGTGTTGGGTCCTGGGGGCAGTTGGGGAAGCGGGAACCCTGTGCCCGATTTTCAGGGCCCACCCCCAGGGCGCTGAGAGGCCACCAGCTTTTAGCTGGCGGCCTTTCCCGGCTCCAGGATGCCCGCCAGCCATGTGTAAAATCTGCGTGGAGGTGGACGAAGGCCATTAAGTGGCCATTAATTGGCAACTTAACGGTCTTAATTGGCCTGGGGCGGGCAGCCCGTTTTTCGTCCCCCCTGCCCTATGTAAAGAGGGGCAGAGGTGGGAGCGGGTTGGAAAGGCCTCCCGGAGCCTCCCGCTCCATTTTACGCCACCTCCCCTCCCCCCCCACCACCATCCAGCTCATTGGGGTGGCGTAAAATTCCAGCCATTGAGTCAGACAGAACGTTTTCCAAGGTGTCTTTCAACTAAACAGGCACACCTCAGAAACTGTAATGCCAGATTTTAAACTTAATTATTGAAATACATAAAATACAAAGCATAGGTCACTCAGCCCACACAACCAGTTGATGTTGGTGTTTATGCTCCATACGAGCTGCCTCCCACCTCTCTTCTAAACCTATTGGCATAACCCTCTATTGCTTTCACATTTGTAAAAAAAAGTTTGACAAAAGATGAAACTCCAATTATATATTATACTTCCTTCTTCTTTTGAGTGCTTGAATCATGATAAAGAAGATAGCCTTCTGATATCAATAGCTTTGTTAAGGTTCTTCTGAGCTTGCTGATTATATGCTGAAAGACATTAATCTGTCTATTAATCTGTTCATTCTGGTTAACAGTTTCAATTCAGAATATTTGTTGTACGAGGAAACAGGAATCCTTTATCTGCTTAAAGATGGCCTCATTAAAAAAATTAATCTTAGCGATTTTCCTGGAATGCCAATAGTGTGTCCACGAGCCACAGTATTTCTGCTGTTATTTATTTGGTGTTTTTCAAAGTTCCATGTGTTTTCTTGTGTGGCATTAATATTGATGATGCATTACATATTAATATTAATACCTTCTATTGTTTGATGTGCAAATTTATTCTGTGCAATCTGAGATCTAAATGAGGGAACAAAGCAAATTTTGTTCAAAATCCAGGAAGAGAGAAGCTAAGCTGTCATCTTTTACTTTGTTAAACCACCATGTTCAACACTCCAAAATGTACAAATGGTGTTTTGATTCTCCTTTGAGTTGGGACTACCCTTTGTGGGACCAAAAGTTTGATGCTGGTATGTGTGAGGTTACTGCATTGCTCGTAGAATGCTATTTTCCACATTCCGACATGGCAATTTGCTGGCAAGGCAAAACACATTGTCAATGGTTGGTTTCATTCTCTTAAGATGTTAGGAATCCAGCACAGGGATTACTACAGCGTAAGAAGAATAATGCAGCATTCTGCAAAATGACATTTTTGCCAAAGACTTTCGAAGCAAGCGAAGAGTTTCCATTTTGTTGTGGAGGAAAGATGGTCCTCCATTTCTACGAATGGCTTTGAAGTACAAAGTCTGTCAAAAGGTGTGATGAAGTTGTTGAGAGCTTGAACATGACATTGCACAATAAGCGAATAATATTGCATCAGGAAGTACTTCATTAATTCCAAATTGATTCTTGAGGAGAAGGTCACATGAAAGTGCCAAGTTTATGGAGTCACTGGAGTGAACTCATTCAACCAGAGGCTGTTGATTGTTGGTGTGAATATTTGAAGGAAATTGATGGCATTCATATCACAATCACTGAATCAGATAGGGGTCTTTGAACAAATGTTTAAAATTAGTGACAAAGCTTGTGACTCAACATGCAAGGGTACATCTTCAAAATGCTATAACTTGCATAAATGATTAATTTTAATTAATGCCTCTCGGGCTGTTCTGTGCTAATATTCTTAATACTAATTCATTCACTGTTAAACTTACTAGAATTTAAATTTTATTCATTAGTTTAACTAGCTAAGCTGTAAATTTATAGTACTTTATAGTTTCCCAGTCCTAGTTTAAACCACTAGCATAGTTTAGTGGGGGAAAAAATCCTTAAATCTCACCAGCCAAACATCTACCTGCTGTCATATAACTTCACTCCTTGCTGTTTTAGAAATACACCAATCAGATCCGTGCTATTCCTCTCCTCTTTCTGTTATTCTCTGCCGCCGCTGCTGGTGCCTCCAACTGGTCCTTAGTTTCCATCAATTTGCTCAAGTTTACAACCTCTCAATGTAAAAATAGACTTGTCTGCTTTTCTTCTAGCCACTAGTAATAAGGTGGGACACAGAGCTTGGATGCCCCAATTAATGAGGGGTACTGATGCCCCTTGGTAGTGAAGTACTAAAGGCCAATAATTGTTTCATGACAGGTGATTTTTTTTATTCAATGAATCATTGAGTGTAGTTTTATTACATGATACATAATTGATGTGACTTGTCAAAACTATGTTTCAAGAACCAATTATCACATGCTGTTCTCATAATAATGCTCTGCAAAAATTAATGGATTAAAGAGATGCATTATAAGATAGGATATCAACTCATACGTTATGCCACCTAGAAGCTAGCCCTGGAATCTGTATTTCTTTCCAAGATGCACAGCCATGTAGATTGGTTGAAAACATAAGCTTCACATCCTGGAAAATTGGCACAAACTTACAACTTTAGATTTTTGGCTTAACATGTGTACTTAATGGAAAGGTACCCGTTCTGACTGATGCAAAGTGTTCTGGGCACAATCCCCTCATGGGTGTAGCTCGTTACAGCCAGAACTCCTAAGCACTCTAAAATGACGTGGGAACCTGGTTTTATGACTATAATTTTCCTCTAGGTTTTCAGAAATTAATAAATCTTTTTTTTATTCATTCGTGTGATGTGGGCATCGCTGGCTAGGCCAGCATTTATTGCCCATCCCGAATTGCCCTTGAGAAGGTGGTGGTGAGCTGACTTCTTGAACCACTGCAGCCCACGTGCGGTCGGTACACCCACAGTGCTGTTAGGAAGGGAGTTCCAGGATTTTGACCCAGCGACAGTGAAGGAATGGTGATATAGTTCCAAGTCAGGATGGTGTGTGGCTTGGAGGGGAACCTGCAGGTGGTGGGTTCCCATGCATTTGCTGTCCTTCCAGTTGGTAGAGGTTGTGGGTTTGGAAGGTGCTGTCTAAGGAGCCTTGGTTCGTTGCTGTAGTGCATCTTGTAGATGGTACACACTGCTGCCACTGTGCATCGGTGGTGGAGGGAGTGAATGTTTGTGGATGCCAATCAAGTGGGCTGCTTTGTCCTGGATGGTGTCGAGCTTCCAGAGTGTTGTTGGAGCTGCACCCATCCAGGCAAGTGGAGAGTATTCCATCACACTCCTGACTTGTGCCTTGTGGACAGGCTTTGGGGAGTCAGGAGGTGAGTTACTCGCCGCAGTATTCCTAGCCTCTGACCTGCTCTTGTAGACATGGTATTGATATGGTTACCCCAGTTCAGTTTCTGGTCAACGGTAGTCCCTAGGATGTCAATAATGGGGGATTCAGCGATGGTAATGCTATTGAATGTCAAGGGGAGATGGTTAGATTCTCTCTTGTTGGAGATGGTCATTGCCTGGCACTTGTGTGGCGTGAATGTTACTTGCCACTTATCAGCCCAAGCCTGGATATTGTCCAGGTCTTGCTGCATTTCTACATGGACTGCTTCGGTATTTGAGGAATCACGAATGGTGCTGAACATTGTGCAATCATCCGCGAACATCCCCACTTCTGACCTTATGATTGAAGGAAGGTCATTGATGAAGCAGCTGAAGATGGTTGGGCCTAGGACACTACCCTGAGGAACCCCTGGAGTGATGTCCTGGAGCTCAGATGATTGACCTCCAACAACCACAGCCATCTTCCTTTGTGCTAGGTATGATTCCAGCCAGCGGAGGGTTTTCCCCCTGATTCCCATTGATCTCAGTTTTGCTAGGGCTCCTTGATGCCATACTCGGTCAAATGCTGCCTTGATGTCAAGGGTAGTCACTCTCACCTCACCTTACCTCTTGAATTCAGCCCTTTTGTCCATGTTTGAACCAAGGCTGTAATGAAGTCAGGAGCTGAGTGGCCCTGGCGGAACCCGAACTGAGCGTTACTGAGCAGGTTATTGCTAAGCAAGTGCTGCTTGATGGCACTGTTGATGACACCTTCCATCACTTTACTGATAATAGAGAGTAGGTTGATGGGGCGGTAATTGGCCGGGTTGAATTTGTCCTGCGTTCTGTGTACAGGACATACCTGGGCAATTTTCCACATTGCAGGGTAGATGCCAGTGTTGTAGTTGTGCTGGGGCAGCTTGGCTAGGGGCACGGCCAGTTCTGGAGCACAGGTCTTCAGTACTAATACCGAAATATTGTCAGGGCCCATAGCTTTCGAAGTATCCAGTGCCTTCAGTTGTTTCTTGATATCACGTGGAGTGAATCGAATTGGCTGAAGTCTGACATCTGTTGTGCTGGGGACTTCAGGAGGAGGCCAAGATGGATCATCAACTCGGCACTTCTGGCTGAAGATTGTTGCAAATGCTTCAGCCTTATCTTTTGCACTGATGTACTGGGCTCCCCCATCATTGAGGATGGGGATATTTGTGGAGCCACCTCCTCCAGTTAGTTGATTAATTGTCCACCACCATTCATGGCTGGATGTGGCAGGACTGCAGAGCTTAGATCTGATCCGTTAGTTGTGGGATCGCTTAACTCTGTCTATCGCAAGCTGCCTCCGCAGTTTGGCACGCAGATAGTCCTGTGTTGTAGCTTCACCAGGTTGACACCTCATTTTGAGGCATGTCTGGTTTTGCTCCTGGCATGCCCTTCTGCACTCTTCATTGAACCAGGGTTGGTCTACTGGCTTGATGGTAATGGTAGAGTGGGGGATATGCTGGGCCATGAGGTTACAGATTGTAGTTGAGTACAATTCTGCTGCTGCTGATGGCCCACAGAACCTCATGGATGTCCAGTTTTGCATTGTCATGTCTGTTCAAAATCTATCCCATTTCGCATGGTGGTAGTGCCACACAACACGATGGAGGGTGTCCTCAATATGAAGGCTGGACTTCATCTCCACAAGGACTGTGCAGTGGTCACTCCTACCAATACTGTCAGGGACAGATGCATCTGCAGCAGGCAGATTGGTGAGGACGAGGTCAAGTATGTTTTTCCCGTTTGTTGGTTCCCTCACCACCTGCCGCATACCCAGTCTAGCAGCTATGTCCTTTAGGATTTGGCCAGCAGTGGTGCTACCTAGCCACTCTTGGTGATGGACATTGAAGTCCCCCACCCAGTGTACATTCTGTGCCCTTGCCACCCTCAGTGCTTCCTCCAAGTGCTGTTCAACATGGAGGAGTACTGAGTCATCAGCCGAGGGAGGGCGGTAGGTGGTAATCAGCAGGTGGTTTCCTTGTCCATGTTTGACCTGATGCCATGAGACTTCATGGGGTCCAGAGTCGATGTTGAGGACTCCCAGGGCAACTCCCTCCCGAAAGACAGTCAGGAAGGTAAGGGAGGTGGTGTAGCTCTGATACTCAAGGACGACATTAGGGCGGTGCTGAGAGATGATATAGGTTCTATGGAGAATGAGGTTGAATCCATTTGGGTGGAAATTAGAAACTCTAAGAAGAAAAAGTCATTGATAGGCGTAGTCTATAGGCCACCAAATAATAACATCACATTGGGGCAGGCAATAAACAAAGAAATAACTAATGCCTGTAAAAATGGTACGGCAATTATCATGGGGGATTTTAATCGACATGTAGATTGGTCGAACCAGCTCAGTCAGGGTAGCCTTGAGGAGGAATTCGTTGAGTGATAGTTTTCTTGAACAGTATGTAATGGAACCGACGAGGGAGCAAGCTATCCTAGATCTAGTACTGTGTAATGAGACAGGAATAATTAATGACCTCATGGTTAGGGATCCTCTTGGAAGGAGTGATCACAGTATAGTTGAATTTAGAATACAGATGGAGAGTGTGAAGATAAAATCCAATACCAGGGTCCTGTGCTTGAACAAGGGGGACTACAATAGAATGAGGGAGGACTTGGCTAAAGTGGACTGGAAGCAAAGATTTTACGGTGGGACAGTTGACGAGCAGTGGAGGACTTTCAAAGCAATTTTTCAAAGTGCTCAGCAAAAGTATATTCCAGTGAAAAGGAAGGACTGGAAGAAAAGGGGTAATCTGCCATGGGTGTCTAAGAAAATAAGGGAGGCTATCAAATTGAAAAAGAAGGCATACAAAGTGGCCAAAAGCAGCATGAAACTAGAAGATTGGGAAAACTTTAAAGGTCAACAGAAAGCTACAAAAAGAGCTACAAAGAAAAGTAGGATGGAACATGAGAAAAAACTAGCACAGAATATAAAGACAGATAGCAAAAGTTTCTATAAATATATAAAACGAAGAAGAGTGGCTAAAGTAAACGTTGGTCCTTTAGAGGATGAGAAGGGGAATTTAGTTATGGGATATTGTGAAATGGCCGAGGCATTGAACAGGTATTTTGTATCGGTCTTCTCAGTGGAGGACATTAATAACATGCCAGTAATTGACAAAGAGACGAACGTAGGTGAGGACCTGGAAACAATCATTATTACGGAAGAGGTAGTGTTGGGCAATCTAATGGAGCTCAGGATTAATAAGTCTCCTGGCACTGATGGAATGCATCCCAGGGTACTAAAAGAGATGGCAGGAGAAATAGCAGGTGCACTGACGGTAATTTTCCAAAATTCGCTGGACTCTGGGGTAGTCCCAGTTGATTGGAAAACAGCAGATGTGACGCCACTGTTTAAAAAGGGAGGTAGACAAAAGATGGGGAATTATAGACCGATTAGCTTAACCTCTGTAGTGGGGAAGATGCTTGAGTCTATTATCAAGGAAGAAATAGCAGGGCATCTCGATAGAAATTGTCCCGTTGGGCAGACGCAGCATGGGTTCATGAAGGGCAGGTCATGCTTGACAAATCTTTTGGAATTCTATGATGACATTACGAGCAAGGTAGACAATGGGGACCCAGTGGATGTGGTGTACCTAGATTTCCAAAAGGCCTTCGACAAGATGCCGCACAAGAGGCTGCTGCATAAGATAAGGATGCATGGCGTCAGGGGTAAAGTATTAGCATGGATAGAGGATTGGTTGACTAACAGGAAGCAGAGAGTGGGGATAAATGTGTGCTATTCTGGTTGGCATTCAGTCACTAGTGGTGTGCCTCAGGGATCGGTGTTGGGACCGCAATTATTTACAATTTATACAGATGATTTGGAGTTGGGGACCACGTGTAGGGTGTCAAAGTTTGCAGATGACACTAAGATGAGTGGCAGAGCAAAGTGTGCAGATGACTGTGAAACTTTGCAGAGGAACACAGATACATTGAGTGAGTGGGCAAAGGTCTGGCAGATGGAATACAATGTTAATAAATGTGAAGTCATTCATTTCGGTAGGAGAAACAGGAAAAAGAATTATTACTTGAATGGTAAAACGTTGCAGCATGCTGCTCTGCAGAGGGACCTGGGTGTCCTTGTGCATGAATCGCAGAAGGTTGGTCTGCAGGTACAGCAAGTAATTAGGAAGGCAAATGGAATTTTGTCCTTCATTGCTAAAGGGATTGAGTTTAAAAGCAGAGAGGTTATGTTGCAGCTGTATAAGGTACTGGTGAGGCCGCACCTGGAGTACTGTGTGCAGTTTTGGTCTCCTTACTTGAGAAAGGATATACTGGCACTGGAGAGGGTGCAGAGGAGGTTCACTAGGTTGATTCCGGAGTTGAGGGGGTTGGCTTATGAGGAGAGACTGAGTAGATTGGGATTATATTCATTGGAGTTCAGAAGAATGAGGGGGGATCTTATAGAAACATATAAAATCATGAAGGGAATAGATAAGATACAAGTAGAGAGGATGTTTCCACTGGCAGGTGAAGCTAGGACAAGAGGGCATAGCCTCAAGATTAGAGGGAGCAGGTTTAGAACTGAATTAAGAAGGAATTCCTTGCCCAGTGAAGTAGTTGACGCTTCTTCAGTAAACGTCTTTAAAGCTAAGGTAGATATCTTTTTGAACAATAAAGGAATTAAGGGATACGGTGGGAGCACGGGTAAGTGGATCTGAGTCCACGAAAAGATCAGCCATGATCTTATTGAATGGCGGAGCAGGCTCGAGGGGTCGGACGGCCTACTCCTGCTCCTAGTTCTTATGATCTTATGATCTTATGACTGTATACCACTGGGCTGCCACCTCTGCTGGGTCTGTCCTGCCGGTGGGACAGGACATACCTGGGGATGGTGATGGCAGTGTCCGGGACATTGTCTGTCAGGTATGATTCTGTGAGTATGACTATGTCAGGCTGTTGCTTGACTAGTATGTGGGACAGCTCTCCCAACTTTGGCACAAGCTCCCAGATGTTAGTAAGGAGGACTTTGCAGGGTCAACAGGGCTGGGTTTTCCATTGTCGTTTCCAGTGCCTGGGCCGATGCGGGTGGTCCGTCTGGTTTCATTCTTTTTTATTGACTTCGTAGTGGTTAGATACAACTGAGTGGCTTGCTAGGCCATTTCAGAGGGCGTGTCAGAGTCAACCACATTGCTGTGGGTCTGGAGTCACATTAAGGCCAGACCAGGTAAGGACAGCAGATTTCCTTCCCTAAAGGACATTAGTGAACCAGATGGGTTTTTACAACAATCGACAATGGTTTCATGGCCATCATTAGACTAGCTTTTTAATTCCAGATTTATTAATTGAATTCAAATTCCACCTTCTGCTGTGGTGGCATTTGAACCCATGTCCCCAGAGCAATGACCTGGGTCTCTGACCTAACTGTCACTCCCCCACCTGATAAATTCTCAACCAGTATACTGAATGATACCAGTGCAATCATATCCTCACTGCTTGGAATAAGACTGTAGCATTGAAATGGATGAGTTGTTAATCAGGGCAATTCTAGGTCAGCATTCAATATTTAACAGCCATTAGAGAGAACATCTCTTCTGAGATGAAATAAAAACAGATATTTTTGCCCTGTCCATGTCAAGTTGCATCAACTGGAACGGGTACTTCCTTCTGTTCCATGAGAAGGTTTTCACTCTGCTATCCCTACATTCTGTGCTGATGTGAGGCAACAGGAACCAAAGTGATTCCTCCACTCACATAAGACCTGCTGAAAACTAACAAAATTAAAGGAATAAGTGGTATTTAAACTGATTTCTTTCATGATTTACAGCAAAGCTGGAGCATGTAGGTATTTGTCAAAAAACTGCAGGTTGACTTAATTCTCAATTCACTCTTCATCTATCATCCATCCGTCACCTCACCTTTCCTTATCTCTATAAGATCTTCCAGCCCAATTTCAGATCTGAAACAGAGCTAAACAAAGACAGGCCTCAAAGACATCTGCTTGATTGATACCCGTATATCGAGAAATGAATCTGCGCTGTCAGAAATTTACCCCGTTTGATAGGGGAATGAAAACTTGCCATTGCTGATTAATATTTATTATTACATCATCACATCTTGGAAATGTTTGCAAGCCACCTCCAATGCACAGACCTCTGTAAATGTATACTCACGGAAGGCACAGGAAATATTTATTCTGGCAGACATTCTTTTGCTTTGATTTACTGCAAACAGGCAACTTCTGTTAATAATTAGTACTGTTGCCCTAAATTTCGATTCCTGAAGAAGCAATGGTCAGGTCAACAGATGTGGCTCATCTCCCTTAAGAATTTCTACATGATTCCCTGCAGCTCCTTATTTTGTTGTCTTATTGAGACCTGGATCAACAAGGTATCCCACCGCCCCCCAACCCTCCACCCCTCTCCCACTCTTCCTAATTTCCATACTTCGGGTATCAGCTCTGGCCAAAGAGTCTTACAGTCCTCTTCATATGCTACTGTGTGTGAAATTGGCCTGGGTAAATTTCTCTGATTTCCTCTTGCTCCCTGTGGGGAAGCACCTGACTTCTGCAAATCAGCTTGCGATATAATAGCATGCAGCTGAGACATGGGAAGATTTCATTCTGCATAACCCTGGTGTTGCAAAATAACAAAAAAGAAAATCTTCACCATTTAGGAAACAGAAACCCGATCTCTCCATGGTGCAGTCCATTTAAGCGCCAGTAGAAAATTATCAATTCTGTGCAAAATGTTCAGCATTTTTTTAAAAATGCCCTTTTCTTCAAAGTAACAAAGTGAAGTGAATGAAGCAGGTGGATAATAATGATCAACGGTGATTCGATCAAAATTATATGTAATTATCAATCTAAAAAGGTAAACATTATATTACTGTATCAAATACTTTGTTTATACTGGCAGGATATTGAATAAACAATCAGCAATTCAACAAAAGAAAATTGTGACTTGTTTTTCCCTCTTTCCTTGAGGCCACAAACTCTTGCTGGGCTACGGTTCCTTGAACACTTGTATTGTTCACATGATCTGAAGTGCTCGTTGAGCATTGGTGGCTATTTAGCCAGTGACAAGGCCGAATTCAAAAGCAGAAGTCCTGGCTAATTTTCCCCCTCCTTGTTCCAAAGACAGCAAAACCAATTTGGTGTGCGTCAATCGCTATCCTGGCTGTAAGACCTGCTAACTCGACCCTGGGATTGTCTGGTGTCTGGTGAGAAAGGCCTCTGTCCACTTTAAGCAGGAATTAAAGCTGCTCTTTATAAACGGCTTTACGTTTTTCAGTGCTTTTATATCGCTTTTAGTTCTCGGAAGGCCTGTACGCTGGCTTTAGCAAGTCTAGTTTGGAATTGCTACTGTTTTTGCAACGCCAGTGTATAGGCATCCAATGGCATTCACAGGCCAATAAAAGTCAGCTTTTATTGCACATATATACACACGGGCAATTCAACTTTTACCCTTTTCATTTGGAAAGAATTCACTTGCACTCAGGGACATGGGGTGTCCAAAAGGAGACCAGACAATGCCCCTGCTTTGCCAGCAGAGGTTTCACTGTTACACGTAGGAATTTAGTTTGGGATATCTGAAGTTGTCAGTTAAAGTACCAACTTCAGGATTTTACCTAAACAAACAATTTACCCAACCGTTTGGGTACAAAACTGTGAAAATGACAGCAATCGTTCAAATCTTAGGTGATTGCCACCAGCAGCAAAATCTGACTGTTCATGCAGTGGCGGAGCTCCTGTCAAAAGCCCAATGTCTCACAGAGGTTCATTCTCTCATGGCAATGCCTTTTCAGCCTTCAATGAAAGCTCTGCTGTCGGAGGCGGAGGTAGCCAAAAGCCATGATAGACTGAGCTGCTGCTGTCTACCTACATGCAGCAACTGAAAGGGTTTTGCTCCCACTGCTCTGTGTGGACCTAGTCCAGTCATTGGAGTAAAGAGTCGTGGAAACTGACATCAACAGCATAAGAAAATCCCAATGCATTTGAAACGACCTGCATTTTACACGAGGCACTTTCCTAGCTGTGGGTCATGGGGTTGGGAGCTGGCACAGCAGAGCTTCTTTTAAGCAATTCTCTAATATAAATGGAATTGTTGGAGACGCTGCTGCACTCCTGTCAATCATTGATGCATTTGAATGCAAAAGACAGGTATTAATGTTGTATAGAATTTATCTTTTGAGCAACTGGAGTTAGCTGCAGCGCTGCTTACGGCTGTATGTGCAGGAGCTTTCAGGATGCAGCTTTACAACTGTCATCCACACTAAACATGCTACAATTAATTATCTCAGAATATTAGTCTGGCATGTTATGCCACATAGTGTTAATTTTGCAGGTAATCCTCCTTCCAGGAAGAGTCAGGAGTAAAACAAAGATGTTTTTGCTAAACTGACTAAAGCACTGCTTTTGACAGTTCCTGCTGTTTTTCTCACCTTGGAGATGAGATTTGCAGGTTGTTGGTTGATCCATCCTTCAGACTCCTGCACATGGCATCTTGTGCAGGCAGCCTGACTTATGACTCAAACTGTGACAGAAAATGGAACCCACACATCCTGCATTGTGTGGCATAATGCACTGGCAAATTAATGGGCTGTAACGCCAAGAACTCTTAAACAATACTGCTTAAATATTGAGCTTGCTAAATAAAAATTAACACATCAGGCAAAATAGCACAGCCATATTCTATAATGAAGCAGTAGTCCCAGTGGTCAGATTCCACTTTTTCATGGTGCATCAACAATTGAAGCATTTAGTCTGACTTTCCATTTATTAATATTTATGCCATGCTATCACTGCCAATAATTGTAATCATATGAATTGTGTAATATTTGAACTCAGGATCTGAATTTGGTTTTGCAGAGCTCTAAACATTTGAGGGGGTTTGCTGAAATTATAGGGCTGATTTTAACCACCATCCCCACCACCCCAGCCCAGTAGAAACAGTGCCAGTGGTGTGGAGAGAGACGGCAGGGGGAGTTTGTGCCACTTTCCTTATGGTTTCCACTTCCTCCGCCATTTCTACTTGTTTAAATTCAAATGTGGGAAGGCTGCCTGCTCCAGAGGAGTGGGGGCCTAATTTAAAGGCAGTGTCGCAACCTGATGATTTCATCAGTACGCACATGCCATTTTAACTGCAGGCTTGACTAAGGCCAGCACAATTTCTATCCTGCCAGTGAAAACTGGGGGCGACAAGCATCCTGGCACAAGAAGTCAGTTCAGTGATTTCCTTTTTTAAAAGGTTCCTTGTGGGCCTGGATGAGCAAGGGTTCACTTCTATTCCCACAAGGATACCTTGGGCCTCACCTGCCCTGGGCTTACCCCTTCTGCTGATGGCAGACTTGCCAATCATAACCACCACCTCTCCACCCAACCCTATACCTACCTTCCTCGGGACTGAATCCATGGGTCTCCAGCAGTGGCTTGCCAACCGCCCCCCCCACCGCCAGTATTTACTCCTGCTGATGTGAATGGCATTACCACGGAAGTCATAGTTGGGGCATTGACATGAGGCTGATGAGTTAAAATTCTCACTTTCCAGGGTTCCATCCACAATGGATCTACACCATGAACACAACGTATCCAGTATGGTTATGGTGGAAACGATGGAAACATCACATGATTTGTTCCCATAACCTGCACCTTATTAAACACACCTGCCCATAAATGGGTGGACATATTAGTACCTTGCTTCCAGTGGGAACCCTCAGAGATCCGACAGGGCAGATTTTCTTCTGCAGTTCTAACGTTTCTAAAATAAATGTGAAAAATGCAAGTATCGAGTGGTGTGGGTGGGTGGGGCAGTGGAGTAATAAATAAGCTGAGCTTCCCAGATGTAGCACAGCTGGAAGATTCATATTTATTGCTGGGTTGTGTTTTTTAAAATAAAATTGTACTTCATTGCAGTTTGGAATAAATGCTAACTTGCTTTCACCAAAACATTCAACCATGAAACAAGCAAACAGAAAAAAAAACTGTAGTCTTCAATAACACACAGCAATGAAACAGAAAACTCTAGGGTGACCTCATCCCATCTGTTAAGTTCATACACTTAACTGAAAAAACAACCATTCACCACAGTTTTAAATAGTCATTGCTGTGAGCAGAATACTCAAATTCTGAGCATTCGAGGAAGTTTAATATCTGCATTAAGTAAAAGGTTACAATATTTCAGGCAAACAAAAGGATTAAACATCTGCTTCGGTGCTTTTTTAATTGTGGAATATCACAGATTTAATTCTGAAGAAAGTTCAGAAGAAAATCTGTTTCCCATTTCTCAGAATCTTGCTTTAGAAATTTTTTAATTTATATTTTCAATTGAGTATGGGAGCATAGTGGGTATGTCACTGGATTTATAATCCAATGGGCTAATAATCCAGAGGATGAGAGTTCAATTATTGCTGTGGCTGTTTGAAGAATTAAAATTCAGTTTAAAATAATCTGGTATCAGTACAAGTGACCATGAAGCTGTGAGATTGTTAAAAACCCAACTGATTCATTAACATTCTTTAGTGAAGAAAACCTGCCTTCCTTCCTCAGTCTGGCCTATATGTGACTACAATTGCCCTCTGAAGTGGCATCTGTATCCAACTGCTAGCAATTCAAGAGTAAGGCCCTGTTTTATGAAGGGTAAATCGTGTTTGACTCATTTACTAGAGTTCTTCGAAGCTGTGACAAGCAAAGTGGATAAAGGGGATCCTGTAGATGTAGTATATCTGGACTTCCAGAAGGCATTTGATAAGGTGCCGCACAAAAGGTTAATACACAAGGTAAGATCACCTGGGGTTAGGGGCAATTTATTAGCTTGGATAGAGGATTAGCTAACCCACAGAAAACAGAGAGTTGGGATAAATGGGTCCTTTTCTGGTTGGCAAGATGTAACTAGTGGGGTGCCACAGGGTTCGATCCTCGGGCCCCAACTATTTACAAACTATATTAATGACTTGGATGCAGGGATAGAAAGTACGATAGCCAAATTTGCAGTTGACAGTAAAATAGGTGTGAGAGTAAATTGCAATAAAAAAATAAGAAATTTACAAATGGATATGGATAGGTTAGGTGAATGGGCCAAAATTTGGCAGATAGAGTTTAACATGGATAAGTGTGAAGTTATCCATTTTGGTCGGAAGAATAGAAAGGCAAATTATTATCTAAATGGAGAGAAACTTCAGAGTGCTTCGGTGCAGAGAGATCTGGGTGTCCTCGTGCATGAATCGCAGAGAGCAGGTATGCAGTACAGCAGATAATAAGGAAGGCAAATGGAATTTTGGCATTTATTGCTAAAGGAATAGAATATAAAAGTAGGGAAGTGTTGCTGCAACTGTACAAGCCATTGGTGACACTGCTCCTGGAGTAGTGCATACAGTTTTGGTCCCCTTATTTGAGGAGAGATGTATTTGCTTTGGCGGCAGTTCAGAGGAGGTTCACTAGATTGATTCCAGGGATGAGGGGTTTGTCTTATGAAGAGAGATTGAGCAGTTTAGGCCTTTACTCTCTGGAGTTTAGAAGAATGGGAGGAGATCTAATTGAAGTATATAAGATGATTAAGGGGATTGACAAAGTAGACGTAGAGAGGATGTTTCCTCTGGTGAGGCAATCGAGAACGAGAGGTCATAGTTTTATGATAAGAGATAGCAGATTTAAAACAGAGATGAGGAGAAATTACTTCTCTCAAAGGGTCGTGAGTCTGTGGAGTTCACTACCCCAGAGTGCGGTGGATGCCGCAATATTGAGTAAATTTAAGGAGGAGATAGACAGATTTTTAATTAGTAATGGGTTAAAGGGTTATGGCGAACAGGCGGGAAAGTGGATTTGAGGCCGAGATGAGATCAGCCATGATCGTATTGAATGGCGGGGCAGGCTCGAGGGGCTGAATTGCCTACTCCTGCTCATAGTTCTTATGTACCACCTTCTCAGGATAATTACTGTGATGGGCAATAAATGCTGGCCATGCCAGCAATGTCCACATCTGAGAACAAATAAAAAATGTTACAACTTTTGTCATAATTGCTTCTTAACATTTGAAAGCCGAACTGAAAAATTAGTCTTTTTTTGCGTATTGAATTCACTTTCTTTTCAAGTGCAGAATTTGGCTTCCACCAGCATGACAATACTGACAGAAACACTGCATCTTGTCCTTCCAAAATAAACGAAGCTAAGCAAAAAGGTGAGGTTCAATTGACTGTGCTCATTGTGACAAATGGGGTGGAAATCTGATTTTGATTTTTCTGATGATTCAGTTACCATTTGCCATTTGAATCCAAATCACAGGTCATTTGAAATTAGGAATCTTTAATGACTGAGTTTTAGCCACTTCTCATCTTGACCATGAGATGGAGCAGCCCAATTTCAGGCAGTGAATAGACTGCTCGGGATTTCCATCCTGCTCTGGTTCAAAACACACTTTCTGTCGCAAGTGGAAATAGAGAATTCTGCACACTAGACTGATAAGTTCTTAATTTAGACATCCGCAAAGTCTACAATATAGAATTATAAGAAATTAGTTCAAATTAAATGTTGGGTATGTGTCTGAATCCCTCATATTCTCATCATGAATATGCCTTTGTTTCATTGTGGGTCCAGTTGGTTGTATGCCAGCTCTCTGACAGTCAGTAGAAGGCTAAAGTCACTGGTTTCTGAGCAATAATCTTCTGGTCAAGACTCCAATGGTCTTGTGGGGATTGTCCAAGGCTCTTGTGGTCAAGTGGATAGCATTTGTCCAACCCTTTGTGGCTTTGTGGTGTACATGTGACTCTGGCTGGGGATTTGATGGTGGTTATGTGTTCAGTTCCCAATGAGCAATGGGCATGCATCAAAGTCTCTGGTGACCTAGCAATAGTTATAAGCTCGGATCCAGTGGGAGGAAAGGGTTACATCTTTATTCATCTTTAGTTTAGTGGAGGGTCTGCAGACAAGCACCCAAACATTGTCTTTCCAACATGCAAAGCTTGTATCCTGCTACCCACAGCACAGTAGTACACAAGTACTTCAAAAAAAACTAATTTCTGTTACAAATTTAATATGACCAAAAGAAAAGCACAATTGAAGAACAATTAAACTGCTAAGGGAGAATAGAAATGTTGCAAGAATGACACAAAGGAAACGAGTGTCTTGTTTTTTTCACCATTACCCGCTTGATATTTGAAGCCTGCAAGTGCGAGATCTGCATTTCATGCTTTCAGAGAGATGAAACACAGTCAAAAAAAGCTAGTCTTTATTTGTTCCAAATGATCTATATGTTTAGAGCTGCAAATTGGAGCTGAATCATGTTTTTTAAATGCGCATTTCCCTTCTGTTTGTCATCTTTAAATACTGCTTGCAACATGGAAGTGGTGAAAAAGCTCTTAGGAACAACAAATGACTGATACCATTTTGGAAGCCCATCACAATTGGACAAGCTTATCAGATTAGAGAACCATTTATTACTTGGGCTGAAAGTCTTAGCATCAATCTCGGATCCATCGGGAAATGTGCCAGATCGAGTTGTGATGACCAATTTAGGCCAGAAAGGTCCCAGTTTCCATTCTGCTCTGTGCTGGACTTCACTGATTTCAGGTGGCCAACAGTGAAGGTGCTCCAATTAACCTCAATTCTCCCAAACAAAGGAGTTGGGGAAAAAAATCCCAGTTCTGATTCTTGACTGGTGTTCAATGACAAATGCAGTAACTGAATTTGGATGTCAGATGAAACCAATGTTTAAGCTCATACATTCATACACTCAGTTTGATTAAGGTGCTTGAGCATTGTCAGCACAAGCGGAACTATAACCCTGTGTGAATCACTGTCTTGGGACAGGTGAGGAGAAGCAAGAGGGACAAAAATACCCATTAGGAAAATGCTCCATTCTCCAGCACTTGTCAACCTGCTGGCAGTGGCTGGAGCAGTTCTTTGCACAGTCTCCATACGACTGACAAAATTATCCAGTTTATGATACTTCCTTTTTAAAGAAAATCCTAACAGATGGAAATATTATCAGACACGGCAAAATGGAAACTGGTGAAGTCAACTTGTTTGAATTTCATGACATTTAACTGCTACTTTGTGACTTCTACAGACACTTCTGAGATTTTAGCTGGTCCTATTTCCCTGGCAAAAAACTACAGGAGCATTCAGTTTAATGCAGATAGGCAGAACACATGGTTTACAAAATGTCTTATTCAGCCTGTAACTGTGCTCAGAATAAATTATATGGTGAGACTATGCTAACGTACATTGGGATTCTGTGCATGACTCAGTTGAATATTTATGCAGACTGCAGTGAACAACAGTGCCTATTGTATTGTGCACGCTTCTCATCTGCTAGACAGTCCCTGCTGCAGCATTATTTTGGAAATTCCTGATATTGATTCCATTTTAAGTGCACTCTGATAAGTTTTTGCGTGTTCCCTGAGTGATTAGCTTATCATGCTCATGTTTGCTAATCAGACATTGCTTTGATGTACAATTACTATTTTCATTTTTGTCGCATTGCTCATGTTTATTTTACTGTTTTCCTGTGATATTTGTGGAGCATGTGGATCAAACAGTGGCCTGCACAATGAACGCTTATGGGTCTGCTAACCAAGAGTGGCATTGCAACCAACTCAGATTATTTCAGCTCGAAGCCCCGTAAAAATGGCGTTAGTGCCTACGCAAAGGCTGCTGACTCTATTGCCGGGGATGGACCGCCCACCTCCTCTACGTCGTCTGGAGGGTGGGGCGGGGGGGGGGCGCGTGGGAGGTGGGTCTGTCCCAGCCATTTAAATGAGCCGCCGCATTTAATATCATGGTTGCTCCTCGACATGTGGTCCTCTTGGGTGGAACGCCACTGTTTATGTCCACCACCGATTTCATCGGCAGGAATTTAGTTTAGGCAGGCATCAAGATCGGCGCAGGCTTGGAGGGCCAAATGGACTGTTTCTGTGCTGTACTGTTCTTTGTGCTTTGAATGTAAAATGCAGCCTGATCTGCATGACTCAGCAACACAGTAAGAAATGCAGTTTTTTTTATATTTCCAAAATATACTTTATTCATAAAAATCTGTAAAAATTACATTCCCAAACAGTTTAAAACTGTTTCTTCAATTTTCTTCATTACAATCATGAGTTGCCTCACAACCCTTCCATTTCATTTTTCATGCCATATACATTTTTACATTTACAGCACACAAAATTTTCCCGATACAGTTCGAGGGGTTTCCCATGGATCCAGCCCCTCAGTTCAGCATGGTGGGGGGATCTTACACAGGGGTCTTTCCCCATTGAGCCTTTGCTGCGGCTGCCCCAAGCTTTAGTGCGTCCCTCAGCACGTAGTCCTGGACTTTGGAATGTGCCAGTCTGCAACATTCGTTCGTGGACAACTCTTTGCGCTGGAAGACCAGCAAGTTTCGGGCAGACCAAAGGGCGTCTTTCACCGAATTGATAGTCTTCCAGCAGCAGTTGATGTTTGTCTCGGTGTGCGTCCCTGGGAACAGCCCGTAGAGCACAGACTCCTGTGTTACAGAGCTGCTTGGGATGAACCTCGACAAAAACCACTGCATCTCTTTACACACCTGCTTTGCAAAGACACATTCCAGGAGGAGGTGGGCAACCGTCTCTTCCCCACCACAGCCACCGCGGGGGCATTGCGCGGAGGGAGCGAGACTTCGGGCGTGCAGGAAGGATCTGACAGGGAGGGCCCTTCTCACCACCAGCCAAGCTACATCTTGGTGCTTGTTTGAAAGTTCTGGTGATGAGGCATTCCACCAAATGACTTTGACGGTCTGCTCGGGGAACCATCCGACAGGATCCACCGTCTCCTTTTCCCATAGGGACTTGAGGACATTCCGTGCAGACCACTGCCTGATGGACCGGTGGTCAAAGGTGTTTTCCCGCAGAAACTGCTCCACGAAGGATAGGTAGTACGGCACGGTCCAACTGCATGGAGCGTTCCGCGGCAATGTGACCAGGCCCATCCTTCGCAACACAGGGGGCAGATAGAACCTCAGCACGTAGTGACACTTGGAGTTTGCGTACTGGAGGTCTACACACAGCTTGATGCAGCCGCACACGAAGGTGGTCATCAGGATGAGGGCCACGTTGGCCACATTTTCCCCGCCCTTATCCAGAGATTTGAACATCGTGTCCCTCCGGACCCGGTCCATTTTAGATCCCCAGATGAAGCGGAAAATGGCTCGGGTGACCGCCACAGCGCAGGAGTGGGGTATGGGCCAGACCTGCGCCAAGTACAGCAACAACGTGAGCGCCTTGCACCTGATGACCAGGTTCTTACCCACAATGGAGAGAGATCGCTGCCCCCACATGCTCAACTTCTGTTGTGCCTTGGCTACTCGCTCCTCCCAGGTTTTGGTGCACACCCCGGCCCTTCCGAACCATATCCCCAGCAGCTTCAGGTAGTCTGACCTGACGGTAAAGGGGTCAAAGGATCGGTCAGCCCAGTTCCCAAAGAACATGGCCTCGCTCTTGCCATGGTTAACTTTGGCTCCCGAGGCCAGTTCGAACTGGTCGGACATGTTCATCAGTCTGCGCACAGACAGCGGATCAGAACAGAAGACGGCGACGTCATCCATGTCCAGGGAGGTTTTCACCTGAGTGCCTCCGCTGCCTGGTATTGTCACCCCTCTTATGCTCACATCCTTCCTAATAGACTCAGCAAAGGGTTCAATACAGCAAACAAACAAGACCGGGGAGCGAGGACAGCCCTGTCTGACTCCAGATTGGATCGGGAAACTTTCCGATTCCCACCCGTTGATTGAGACTGCGCTACTGATGTTTGTGTAGAGCAGTTTGATCCAATTGCATATTCCCTCCCCAAACCCCATTTTGGAAAGCACGTCCATCATGTAGGTGTGCGATATCCTGTCAAAAGCCTTCTCCTGGTCCAGGCTGATGAGGCAGGTGTCCACCCTCCTGTCCCGCACGTAGGCGATCGTATCCCTGAGTAGCGCGAGACTATCAGAGATCTTCCTGCCAGGTACAGTACAGGTCTGATCGGGGTGGATCACCAACTCCAGAGCAGACTTGATTCGACTGGCTATGACTTTGGACAGAATCTTGAAGTCAACATTAGGCAGTGAGATGGGCCGCCAATTTCTGATTTCTGCCCTCTCCCCCTTCCGCTTGTAAATGAGGGTGATGATGCCTTTCCTCATGGATTCTGCCATGCTGCCGGCCAGGAGCATACTCTCGTATACTTCCAGCAGGTCCGGGCCGACCCAGTCCCACAGGGCCGAGTACAACTCGATTGGTAAGCCGTCGCTTCCGGGAGTTTTACTCGTCTCGAAGGACTCGACGGCCTTTGTCAGCTCGTCCAGAGTTAGCGGCTTGTCCAGTCTCTCCCTCCTGCTGTCATCTAAGACCTCTGTGATAGATGACAGGAAGGACTGGGAGGCTCTGCTGTTTGTGGGCTTCGCGTCATACAGCCCAGCATAAAAGGATTTGCTGATCCTTAGTATGTCGGACTGCGAAGACGTTACCGAGCCATCTTCTTCCTTCAGGCTGCTGATAACAGAGCTCTCTCTGTGTACCTTTTGGAAGAAGTAGCACGAGCACGTCTTATCCTGCTCGATGGAGCGGACTCTGGACCGGAAGATGATCTTGGAGGCCTCCTTGGCAAAGAGCGAGGCCTGCTGGCTCTTCACCTCCCTGACCTCGACCCCCATTGATTGCAACCGGAGCAGATTTTGCATACTTTTCTGGAGTCGGGACATTTCTCTCTGTCTCTCTCTCTCGCCCTCTGAACACCTTTGTGGATGAAGAACCTCTTGATGTTCTCCTTAATCGCTTCCCACCAGTGAACTGGAGACTCAAAGAGGGGTTTCACGGTCCTCCAACCTTTGTAATCCCTTTTGAGTTCCTCAACGTTCTCTGGGGTCAGCAGTGTAGCATTGAGCTTCCACGTCCCTCTGCCAACCCGCTGGTCGTCCTGTAAGTGGCAGTCGGCCAGTAAGAGGCAGTGGTCGGAGAAGAACACCGGCTTGACATCGTTGGATCCGACCGTGACAGCACAGGACACAAACAGGAAGTCAATCCTGGAACGGGCAGACCCGTCCGATCTTGACCATGTGTATCTGCGCTGCACTCCGTCTGCAGGTTTGCTGAAGACGTCGTGCAGTTTGGCATCTTTAACTGTTTCTATTAGGAATCTGGACTTAGCGTCCAGTTTGCTGTCGTCACTGCCGGATCGTCCAGCCGCATCGAATGTGCAGTTGAAGTCGCCGTCTAGGATGACCGGCCTGGACGTCGCCAGCAGCAGTGGGAGCTGCTGGAAGACGGTCAGCCGCTCGCTGCGTTGTACCGGGGCCTACACGTTGATCAACCGGAGCGGAGCGTTGTTATACACCCCGTCTGCTACGAGGAGGCGACCGTCCACCACCTCCTTAACTTCAGAGATGGTGAAGTTACCTCCCCGCAGCAGAATACCCAGGCCGGAGGAACGGCAATCATTACCCCCCGACCAGATCGATGGCCCGTGGGACCACCATCGCAACCACTGCCGAGGTGTGGTATTCCACACTCCTGCAGAAACAGTAGGTTGGCTTTGACCTTGGCGAGGTAATCTAAGGTTGAAACACATCGCATAGTAGATTTAATGCTACGCACATTAATGGAAGCAATTCTTACAGCCATTTTTTTTAAAAGTTAGTTGCTGCTTCCCATACCATTTGTCCTTGCTAGTCCCAGTCCTTCGGGATGTTTTTGCATACCCATCGTGTGTGCAAGCAGTTTCATGTTGGTTGGGCTCAGAAACCCCTCTTGGTTTTTCATGCAGGGTTTGTTCCGCTGGGGTAACATCGGGGGTGTCTTGTAGGCAGCAAAGATTGGGTTGTCCTCTGCTGCTTCCATCTGTTCCTCCTCGAAATCATCACTGCTCCCGGCTTCCCGGAGCTGAGATGCGCCAGACGTGTCTTTGCTCTCGGTGTCCGGGAGCTGGGATGCGTGGGCTACGTCGTTACATGTGGCGCTTTGGGGTTGGGGCATGCTGGGCCCATCACAGCTTCCAGTGCCCGGGGACTGGGGGGCTTTATCTTCCATCTCCTTGGAGTTCTGCCGCCTCTTTTGAAGGGGCTGTCGTTCCAGCATTCCCCCGTCCAGTGAAGAGGAGTTGTTGCAGTCTGATTCAGAAGATAGCCTCCTCTTGTCACTGGTTTGGGTGGTGGCCTGTTCCGCTTTGGGATGTTTTTTCTTTGTGGTTTTCCTCTGGACCACTTGCCACTGACCTATTTGTCCATCTGCTGCCTCCTCCTCCATTGATTCTGTCTGTGGAGGGGGTGTTTCCGGGCGCAGGGTAGGTGCTGGGTCGCTGGTTTCAGCTGCCTCCCCTTCTTTCTCCTTCTCAGGTTGAAGTTCCTCACTGCGGAGAAGGTTGCTTGTCTCCTTTCGAACACCGGACGCCTTCGTCGAACCTTCTCCCGGCCTTTCCTTGGACCTTTCCTTGGACCTTGCCGCCTGAGCATAACTGAGGCAGCGTTTGGGGCAGGTTTTGTAGAGGTGGCCTGCGCACCGCACAAGTTGCAACACTTAGTCTGCTTACAGTCCTTGGTCTGATGGCCTTCCTCCTTGCAGTTCTTGCAAACAACCGTGCTGCAGTTGGCCACCACGTGACCAGATTTGCCACAGGTGTGGCAAACTCTGGGCTGCCCAGCGTAGACCAAGAAGCCTCGACTTCCCCCGATAGCGAAGCTGGAGGGAGGGTGGATGATGGCTCCACTGGGATTGACCTTCAGGGTCACCCTGACCTGCCGCTTGCTGGTCCAAATCCCAAATGGGTCCTTGACATCAGTGCTGCCAGCCACCTCGATGTACCTGGCGAGAAAGGTGAGTACATCCACCACTGGAACAAGGGGGTTGTAGAGGTGAATCGTCACCACCCGATCCCGTTGTGACGGAAGCGTGAAGTGCGGTTCCGCTGTGAGGATCAACAGTGGCGCCTCTGTTGCCCACTGCACCACCAGGGGGATTCAGCACCTACCTCTGTGTTCTGTACTCCACGGCAGGAGTCAGTTGAATGAATGGCCCGTCACCGTGGTCAATGTAGTCCTTTGCCAACTGATACAAAAAAAGGAAATATTGTACTCAGTTTGCAGAGAAGCCACGTGCAAAAGGTCATCATTTGCTTCACATGGCTTAACACCACATACTTTCCAGCTAGTTAACTACTAACAATTTGTTTGATATCATTTACATATAGTGTCGCCTCCTGTTTGATCATAGGAACAGGAGTAGGCCATTCAGCCCCTTGTGCTGCCATTCAATTAGATCATGGCTGATCTGTATCATCACCAGTGGGTACTGCAGGCACTGGAGTGCACAGTGAGCATTGACAATAACTTTACGATTTCAACTTACAAGTTTCCTTTGCCTTTTTTTTTAATAGGTTCGTTCCTTATTAGTTGTGCCCCTCTAAGAAGAGGCCAATTATTTTCGGAGCTTTCTTGATGACACTGGGATAACCCAGTGATGTCTTCCAGGTTTATTTAGAACAGGCACTCTCTACCTCAGCACAAAGAAGAAAGAACTATCCCTAACTACTTGCGTGCATGCAGTATAAAGTGTCACGTTGCTCTTGGATCCAAACACCTTCCTATTTATAAGTGATTTTATCTGTCGAAATTTCCGAGTTTTTAGTATTTATATTCTATCTTGGCTGTGTAATGTGGCCTGAATTCTCTTCCTAAAATCTATCTTTCAATGTTCCAAGACTCACTTTTAAGATTTTGTAAAACCATCTCAGGCTCAGTGCAGCCTTTCCCTTGAAGCAAAGCATCACCAGCAGTCCTTGACTACACAACAAAGATGTGCAGTTCAGCTCTTACACTTCTGGTTCATGGATAGAGGAGATAATGTTGCAGTGTAGGTTTTTGCTGATATGGCAGGAAGCTTTCCTCTGTGTTCTGTGTGCAATGAGAGTGTAAATTCCATCTTTATAAACAATTTTAGCAAATTATAAACAAATTATACAGAGAAAGTCAGCCCCCACCCCCCCCCCCCCCACCCCCCCCCCTCCCATTTTAGTTCTACTAGTTCCCCTGGCAGGATTATGGTGGTACTCTATGGTTACAACCAGTCACAAGTATCACCATAATGTGAATTCATCTCTGCATGATTATACTGTTTCATCTGTGTGAACAGTATAATTTTGTTTTAGGTGAAACTTCCTTAGGGACATATGGGGATCATTGTAGTGAAGAAAATCATGCAGAAACAAAAGGGATTTGGATAAAAGCTTGAAGGAGAAAAAATTGAAGAGATATGGGGAAAGATCTGGAATTAGGTACCGACTTTTTGCTCTTCCAAACAGCCGGCACAGACTCAATAGGCCGAATGCCTTCCTTTTGTGCTGTACCAATCTATGATTCTATCTATTCTATGTCTCACATCTTGCCAGCATTGTCATCGAGTTCAACAAACAGAAAGTATAGACAACATGGAGCAAAGTTCCTGTGTACACTTTTCTTGGTAAAAGGTGACTGAATATAGGTGGCTTAGAAAAATTAGTTAAAAAGCACATGGAACATATTTACACCTTGTTAAATAGCAACAGCCTGAAGAGGAAAACTCTCAAAATATTTCCATTGTGTAAAACAGTCACTTATTTTTATATTCATTATCCATATTAAAAGGAGGAGAGTCACAATTTTCTCTCTCCTCCACCTCCATTATTTGAATTTACTGCTGACTGTGAATAATTATCCTTCAGGTAAGTGGTTAATTCTTTGCAACTGTATGCCATCCTGCTGTGCTAAAACCTGTTCATTTCCGCAGTTTCTATTTCCATGTCTGCTGCATCTTTTATAGATAAGTGATTTGGAACCAAAACCATATGCTTGGTAATACTACAGCTGTCCCTGCTGTGCGATAAGCAGCTCGAATGAAATTTTGGCCTGTTTAACAAATGTTTAGTGTCATTGGCATTCCCACTCTCTGTTTGTCTTAAGCTCTTCTCTGCTTCCTAATTGCAAAGCTTCAATAACTAGTGACTCAGATTGATGAAAGGTGCTATGAAGTTCTCCCACCCGCTCTCTTTTTTTTTGCTATTAGTAACTGTTTGCATATTTCCTCTCCTGAGGATACTGATCCATGTTGGGGTACAGTTCCACTGGTGCCTTCAACCCTGCAGTCCCTCAATGTGGGGCCATTCATTATCTCTGAGCCCGCACAGTGAGTGTTGACAGACCTTTCAGCTGTCAAAGGCATCCTGTCCTTCACTAGCACCCTCTTAACAACAGGGGCCACGGCATAACTATGAGCAGCAGTAACACTTGCCCATTATACCTCTCACTAGCCCATCATTGCTGTGGACAATTGTTGCAAACCTATACTGGCATAATGCCAAGACCCAACTAACATGGACCAGTGTTGAAAGTGGAGACCTACTTTCCTGTATCAGCTCAGTAGTCTGCCATGCAGTGAGTTGACACCACCTTGTATAAACTGCAGCTCATCCCGATCTATGTGATTCAAGTCCTTTCCCTCTCAAAATCTGGCACATCCTATCATTTCCATCCTTGCTGAGTGACATTTACTCTCTCCTTAAGGAAACTTCTCCAACCATACGTCTTATGCCACAGTCTCCATTCCTGTAACTCTGGCTCCTGTTTGTCCTATGCCATCCTCCACTTCACCATCTGATGCCAAACTTAGAAATTATGTGACAACTTTTAAGATACAAAGCTGAAAGAGGTCTGAGAAATTCAGCATGCTGCAATTTTAAACTGCCTTCCCCCACCTCACATCCCTCAAATATTAAGACTGGAAGGGTCTCCATGCCCCCAAACTCTCTGAGTATATCCTTTGCTACCAGGGTTGCCCCCCCAACCAGTAAAAATCAGGACTTGCTTGTGGTGTTAGCTTTCATTAAACATTGCTCTCCTCTGCTATTTTAACTGTCATTTACCTTTTTAAAATAAACCTGTTAAAATAGCAGAGGAAGAATTGAGCGTTCATGTACAAATATCACAGAGGATAATTTTAAGCTCAGGTCATGTGTGTTTTCCTTTTGTCTTGTTACTGTGATGATCTGACAGTGCATGACAGCTGCTCCATAGTGGTCACCTCAATGTAATGTTTAGGAGGTGTTTAAGCACCAGGTTGTATTGCATCTGGCCTTTTCTTAGCCACTCAGTCTTTGTTGACTCTATTAAAATTTAAATATATGTGAAGTTTGGCACAGCTGTGTTCTTGTCAGAAAATTAATCTTTCAATCCCACCCAATTTTGATTTGAAAGTGTAACTGGGAATTTTCCCTTTGGGTACACTGTCTTAACTATAACAGGAGGCACAAACAAAGCGGCAGCTTTCATCATTCATCTTATTACAATTCATTTTGATGGAATTATAGTGGCACCAACCAAATATTGTGCTGCTTTTTATTAATCCCTTTCCATTTAAACTTGAGGTTCTTGCTTCTGCAAGTTCAAACTTTGCTCAGCTCAGTCTTTCACCAGTCTACGTCTCACAGAAGTACAAACTGACTTTAAATTTCAAACTTGTGGTCTGCATGTAAATTTAATATTAAGACAGCCATCTTTTAAGGTTTGGTTTTCGACAGATTAATCAAGTTCCGGAGTCACAGTGACAAAGGGTAAACCAGACATGTTCAATCAGTATTCAGCAAGGCATAGTTAGCAGTCGTAAAATATCTTTAAAAAACAGGTCATGATGAACCTCCCTGTACTGTCACTCACCTCAAAAGTTGTTTGAATGACCTGCTAATTGCACAGCTAATGGAGATAGTTCATCAACCAATTTACCAGCATGACTTCCATTAAAACCACCAGAAGCATGGTCCAGCAGCCATGCATATACTTCATATTTCATTTGAAGAGCTGCTTGAGCCAACAGTCAAACAAACCTCCATTCACACATGTAAATGTAGTCACATTTCATTCAGGGAGTCTTTGCCCCAACAATCTCTGCAGCTCACCTTGCTGAAGGACTTACTGTTTCTGGAAGACAGACCTGGTGAACATTTGTTTGGTAACGAAAGGGTGGTCACATTGCCTCATTGGAGTCGAACAGTCTCATTGTGAGCTTTATTCAAAAGTCTGATCAGGTCTAGCAAGTTCATGTGTAAGGTTGGAAGTCATAGCTTTCAAAATTCAATTTGCAATGAAATCACAAGCTTGTAAGGATCACATGGTGAAATAATATTTCAGTGTAGGTTAAGTCTTTCTGTAAGGGGATTGGTTTTGTTCCTAGTCCCCTTTCTCATCCTGGGAAAACAATACTGATGCTGTTATTACATCAAAGTAAATGCATGGGGCTGCAGACATCAGTGTCACAATTGCAGTGTATTTAAAGAGCCTTCAAATCACCTGAAATTTAGGTCTCCCTAACTTATAACATTTATTTGCCCTGGCTTTTGGTTTCACCTTCCAGAAATTCAAGACTAAAACATAATTCTGCCCCTCGTCCTAATTTCACTCTAAGGCACAAGTGCCTGAGGAGGTTTAAGACAGCAACAGGAATTAATCCAAATTCTCATTTGCCCTCCTCCACTGCGGGTAAGTGTCCTGCCTCAGGATCTCCTGGTTTGTGAATCACATCAACCACCTACATTGGACGACTCCAGTGCAACACAGGAACACACCAACTTCATGCATCACGAGGTTATACCATACATTGCTATGCACAGCATCTGTTTCAACTAAGTAGCCAATTTCCATCCTTCGAGTCCGCGGGCTGACTAATCTGATTTCTGATATGGACCCCATGAGTCGCCAGTCCCTCCCCTTCCATTTCCCTCTGTCAACACTTTTCATCACCATTCCCAAAAGACAACTTTGCTGCTCACAACATTTCCATTCTCTACATACTCATCCTGATACTATTCCAGGATTGAAACAAACCGTAAGAATTGGGAAGAAAATCTAAAAAAAATTGGATTTTTATATTGGAACAGAGAAGGCCTGTGGGGGATGTGACAAAGGTTTTCAGAATTATGAAGAACTTTGAGAGGGTCAGCAGTAAAACTTTGCTTCCACTAGTTGGCAAATTGGCAACAAGGAGACATAGACTCCTGGTTATCATCTGAAGAATGAAAGGTTAAAGGATTTTCTTTCACACAGAGGGTCATTAGAACATGGACTGTTGTAACGCAAGTGGCTATTGAAGTAAAAACTAACACAATTTAAAATGAACTTATATGAATGATAAATGAAAAGAAAGAATACAAAAGGAGAAAGAAATCATCTTCATTTCACTCATCGCCACTCCTTGAAATTTGGGAGTGGGAACCAATCTTCTCTTTGGGTTTTAAAAGTTTGAATAATTGACTAACATCAAGTGTTTTTCACCAGCTATGTTCCCTTTTCACTGAAAATGGGTGGAAAGACGCAGAAGTGGGGATGGACAGATTTTGGGACAACTAACATATTTGTCTTCTTTCCTTTGTGCAGGGAAGTGATGATGGAGATGTGGACAAGAACAAATGCTGCACACTCTGTAATATGTCATTTACATCTGCAGTGGTGGCACAGTCACATTACCAAGGCAAAATTCATGCCAAAAGGCTAAGACTATTGCTGGGAGAGGAGCCGCCTTTGGGAACAGGTGGGCTCTTCATATTGTACTTTGACCTAGCATAGAGCAAGCGAGGGAATCAAAACTCCAAAAACAATTGAGTCTATAGCACAGTATGGTGGCATGTGCTTTCAACTCAAAGAAAATTCAATTGGTAAAAGAGATAAGGTCCATGTAGTTTGGCGGAAACGTGTAGAAGAAAAAATCCGTAAATAGACATAGAAGAATAAATTTAAATAAAAGCTGGTTAAGGAACTAGAAATTCAAGTGCACATTAAGAGTTCCAGTCAGTGGTATCATGAAGAGTGTGGCAAAATTTCATATTTTCTTTCCCACAAGCAATGATTTGCAATCTCAGCCATGACACATTAGTGAAGAACTGAGCAGAATTCAGGTACTTCTCCAAGGGAATGAAGTGACATCAAGGGCAAGTTGTCAGAGGTCACTCTTGGATTTTCATCCAATCTTAACAGAGGTGTGCAAGTGAAATAGCTGAATGCTCACTCAGCTGGGGGAACGGCTTGTGGCCTTGGCATGGAAATGCAACAGGTCATGATAAAAAGGGATTCATTTAAATGTTCTTTTTTTGGCTAACTTGTATTTGCCCTTCAGATAGACTGTTTTTTCATATGATCAATAAAATGCAGCATGGATTATTTGCATTTCCAGTGGTTTTAAGTCATTTGGTACAGCTACTAATAGACATGCTGAGTCAACCTTTTCAGGGAAAAGGTCTGCGTGATTTTCCCACTCAGGTCATTAGAACCAGGCTTCATGGATTGTTAGTCTTAATTTTAATTTTCAGTTCTGTCAGGTTTTTCCAACAGCTGCTTTTGCACTGCAGCTGGTGTGTTCTTTTTCTACTGTAAGACCTCTTCTTCCAGGTTAGCTCACAAATGGAGCAAATCTTAGCACTGATGAGTCTGTTTTCCTTGCTGTACTTTTGGTCTGGTGGCTAATGGACGTCAAAACTTTAGCATTAATTCAGACAACAAAGAGCAGTGTGGCTATCAGTAACTAATTGTGAATGGTACTTCAGATTTAACCAGCTGAATGCATTTGTACGAAACACTACCATGCTGATTTATGAAGGATTCTGGCTGCAATCTTTGCCATCGGCAGTACATGTCAGAAGTAACAGACAAGAAATCATGGACTGCCAACCAGTGTTTTCCAGATATATATTCCCAATGGAAAAGACATGCCCACTTCGGGACCTCAATTTCATATTACTTGTTGGCGAGTATAGCTCATCCAAAAGTGTTTCATTTCTTCTTTCCACCAAACACCAACAATTTTCAGCTACACCGAACATAGTTTGCAGTTGGTGATGTGGTTTTGCCACCTTATCTTAAAATGGGGTCCAAGATACCTATCTGATGATGTAACAACTTTACAATCGCTATTCCATCAAGTTCCAATGTGGAAACAATTACAAGATATGACCAGTACCTACAGTGAGATACTTAGAGTCAAGTAGACTAGACGGTAGTATTCAGTGCAAACACCATTTGATCAAAGGTTAACACTGGGGAGAATTTTTCAGACTTTTTCCATTAATGTTCAATCATACACTCACTATTCTACTTATTGTGAAGTTACCTACATTTTTGGGGAGGGGGCATTAATTATTGTCTGTTATTTTCAATACAAACTGGCCTCAAAATTCTCTTCTAGTTTTGTTTTGGGGCTATAAAATAGCTCCATTATTACACTCAACATTCAACAGTATTATTCCCAGAAAATTCTGAAAATGCTCAGCAGATCAGGCAGCATCTGTGGAGAGAGAAACAGAGTTAACGTTTTTGGTTGGTAACCTTTCATCAGAACATTCACCTGAAACATTAACTCTCTCCACAGTTGCAGTCTGACCTACTGAGTATTTCCTGTTCTTGTTTTAGATTTCCAGCATCCGTATTATTTTGCTTTTGGCAGTATTATTCAAAAGCAGCGACATTGCATCATTGTGCTTTGCTTCAAATCATATTCAGTTCTCCCATCAAATGTCACCGGGGATACGCTTCATTCAAACTGAAACACAGGTCTTTGACAGCAGGAGACCCACGGTCAAAATAAACAACAGAGAAATGATATTGGCAATATAAAAATAGCATTAAAAGCAGACATATTGTACATGAATAATAAATACCTGAACAATCTGAAAAAGCATTTGCTTGATTGGCTTTCAAAAGCATATACTCTTTCAGCTGAATTCGGAAGAGCACAACTAACCAAAAAAGTAATGTGAAATCCTATAAAGTGGCTCAAGATAGCACATATAATTCAGAAATTAATTTTGCATAACTCTCAGCATGGTGCTGCCATCCAAGATAGTAAGGCAATCTTGACAATATTTCTCTTACTACTCTTGAGAATAATGATGCTTATTAGAGGCAAAGGAGAGTACTGCAGCTAAATGAAAATGCAGCTCTGCTTCAGGTCATTTAAAACATGTGTTTTGTTTTGGTTAATAACATTCTAGCGTAGTTCATGCTGAAAACGTTGTAATTGCAAACAGATTTCATCTGTTCACTATTCCCTAATTGTTTACAATTAGAAACATCTTCCCATAGTTTATTTGGGAAAATCTGTATGTGACTGACCTATGCAGAGCAGACCAGAAGGTCCTAGACTTAACCATCCATCTGAATCAAGATTGCAGATCTCAAACCAGGGTGATAGGAGATCCATGTGAACTGACCTCATCAACCCCGGCTTAGCAGGGAAAATGGCATTGGGCTCCTGCTCCCAGTCTCAATCCAGTGACTATTGCTGGAAGTACACACTTGGGAATGTCTGCTAAAACAGGACAGTTCAAAAATCCTTTGGTTAATCACCTCAAATGATCCTGAGTAGTTTGTTCTATTAATAATCTTTCTTGAATACTTGAAAGTATTACATACTTTCATTTGTCAAAACACTCTTTAGAATGAATCAAGGCTGTGTTATTTTATACTTTGGAAATGTTTTCCTTTTCCCGATCATTGATAATCCACCCTGCAACATGACGTTAACACTGGTCATATCACCAAATAGGATATAGATAACAGTTGAAAGCAATGAAATTCACTAACTGCTTGAGTTTGTGCACAAATTACTGGGAGAATATTCGATTTGAGAGTTCCGATCTTAATTTATTTGAGAAATGCTATTCAGTTTCTAAATACATACATTTACTTTATTCCTTAAGATCAGGCGACTGCTATATGAAATCAAGATGTTTTTGAGAGAAGTAAAAAGCCTGTTGATGCTGCTTTCAAAGCTTTGGTGGATAGATTTGGGCAGATATTTCAGAAACTGGTGCTTTGACAGGAATAGGCATCTTTGGATAGGTTTATCTCAAGGTGGGTTAGGATTGGGTGGTGTGGAATGGTCGGCACAGAAGGAGCAAGACCTACCCATTATGCTAGTCTCAAGATTAATTAGAAGAAACCATAGCAGATACGCTCAATCAAGTTTTGGTTAAATTTAACAAGGCTATATATAGTAACGCACACCGAGACGGCTAAGTTATGCTGCCAACTATGCCTTGCTGTGAGCTCAGAGATACTGATCTGTGCATCTCACATTGTGTGGATATGGGTGCAGCGCTCCACTACCATTTATTTTTTGGCATTATGAGAATACAAGTGGGAATATCACTCCTCATAACATGAAAAGAGTTGAAACCAAGACGTCTAATGGGGCACCTGGCAGTTCTAAATTGTGGTTTTGCAGAAGATTGGAACTATTTCACACCTGGACACAAAGTCCAAGATGACTTACTAGAAGAAGCCTTCAATGTCTTGCTTTAATCTTTTTGGGAATCAGATCACCAACTTCACTCCCAAGTTCCTTGATATTTTTGTAATGTGCATGTAACACTGGCTCACATCAACAATTAAATATGTCAAAAAGAAATTAGTAAAATATTATGTTCCAGTTACTTTCTAAAACAGATATACCATTTTCAGTCCTTGTCCTGTCTGGAGTCTGTATCCTTTCAGTTTTCTAACTCTGCTTAGTTTTCTACTCCTGAAGATTAATAATTACTTGGCTTGTAACAATATTATAATAAAAGTTATTTTGTTTCACATTTGCGCACTCTCTTCAGAAGTGGCAGAATATTAAACTAGGATCAGAATATTAATTTTCAATTCACTGGAATAAATCTCAAAAGAATTCAACAAACAATATTTTTGACCAAATATTAACCAAAAACACAATGGATAAAAATAATGGATTAATTGCTTCTTTAAAGAATTGGATGAATCATTGGGAAGGAATATTCACCTACAAAGATTTTGGGGAGTAAAGTTACTTAAAATCTCAAACCCAACCCCAACCCACTTCCAACCAATCAACCTGCGGTTTAAACAGAGGCAGATCATGGGGAGGGTGGGTGACCAATCTGCTCTCAGGAGGTGGATCAGTCAGTAAAGTCTTCCAAGGAGGTTGCATGGCTTCATTTTAACAGATTTTATATTTTTAACACATGGAGGTCAGGTTTCCCTGGGCTTGGAAATCCTGGAAAGTAAAAGGAGGAGTGAAAGATCGGATCCATAAGGTAAGTGACTTTACAGCACTGCTTGTGGGCCAGGAGGAGCAAGGGTGTTTCCTCTTGGCTTAACAAGCTAATCTCCTTTATACACCTAATAGTTGGCCAACACCTCCTCACCACCCCGATCTCCAATTCCGTGCCGCGATCTCCGATTACCTCACCACCCCACCTCTGACTCCACCCCATAATCTCTTACTCTTCTGCCCCCAAATTTCCAACTTCCCATCATCTTCTACTAGCCCTACCCACCATCAACTCCCTTCATGGTCTCCGACTCCCCATCCCCCATAATCTCTGACATCCCTCCCATCTCTGACTCTGACATTACCTGTCCCCAGATGCTTTCCCTATCAATCTAGCTGTCTATTGGACAGGAAACCAGTTGAAAATATTTATAAGACGTCCTCCAGTTCATTTCTGGTTTCCCTTTCAAAACAACACATCGGGTGGATCAGCCAGAAATGACAAATTAACATAGACAAAGGCTTAACATTTTCTCACAAAAAAATGTGCCTTTTTGCCATTATAGTATGTGCTTTGCAACAAAATCTAATGACATTTCTCTAGTAGAGATTTGTTTTTGTCTTCTGTACCTCCTGAATTGAGTGAGCAATGACGTCCAAGCTGTAGAATAATGTATTTAACTGAAATAAACTTCTGAAAAGAAACCTGGCAATTTATCATTCCTGTCAGCAAATGTCATATGCCTTGAAGCGCCACTTCATCAGCAAACTTCTAGACATCACTCATTCTGGTTTAAAATGCCTTCCATTTTGACATACGTCGATCTTTAAAAAGAAATAAACAAAGCTGATAATGTCTTAATGGTTTGCAGTCCACTTCACTCTAGCTGATCAGAAATGTCACTTCTAACAGCTCTCCATCATGCTTATTATCCTCTCACACCACCACTCTTGTGAGGTAGTCCAACTAAGCTTAATATACCCACGAAGAAAAGCTGGAAAACAACAAGTTCGGTACAAAATAAGTCTATGATGACAAATAGGAGATGGTAATTATAAAGATAAAATTCAATTTTGAGGTTATGCGGAGAGTCATTCATCATTGACGTTCGTTCTTTAACAGCTCAGTTCTGATCATCTCACCAATTAATTAAATGATTAACTGTACATCCTACCAGGCCTTGTTATCCCAACAGTTAAGACCCTGAATTTCCTCAGATCTTCTCCTGCTGTAACGTTGTGGGAAGTGATGCCTAAACTCCATTTCAATAGCACTTCCCATGAAGTTACAGCAGCAGCATAAACTCCAAGGAGATCATAATTTATACCACCAACAGAATTTTTTCCTATTGCAAATAGTTTGACAGCATTGTCACGACCAGGTGAGAAAGGTGTTCAGGGGTCTTTTACTGTCTTCGCCTGGTCTTATTTTAACAGGGTTTAATTTTTTAAACACACTGTGTTTTGAGTCCCACTTGGTGAATCCTTGTTCACCATTTTCCAATTACAAAGCAAAGAAATGAGCACAGCCAGGTTTTCTCAGGTTTAAAGAAGAAAAGTGAAATTTATAGAACTTAAAATCTAATTCAATTAACGCCTACGAATACACGCCGAACCCCACGCTAGCATGCATACGCGATATGCACATGCAATGTAGAGACAGAAAAGGGCATAAGAAAAATAGAGAGGTTTGAGGCAATATCAGAAGAGTTTCTTGTTACTGTGCTTCGAGCTCGCTGTTGTCCTTTGTTGTCGGTAGTCTTGCTTTTCGTTGGGGCGAGGTATTCTTCTTAAACTTTGTTCACTGGAGGAGACTTTTCTCCTTTGGAGTTCTTATGTCTTCAATGGTTTCTGAAGCTGGTAAGAGTGAGATGAGAGCAGGCAGGAGAGAGGTCTTTTCAGTCCAGGAGCAAACAGTTTTCTGAGTTCTAATCCTCTGTGGCAAGTTCAAATTTTTAAAAAAACCAACAGCCAGTTAGTCATGTGACTAAACTGGTTTGACCAGGTCTGTTTGTGTTTTCAGCCATCTTAGTTAGCAGTTAACCATGAATGCTAGCCTCTCCACCTTCAATGTCTGGTATCAAAAATCCATTGTGGATTAAACTGGAGCAGGGATGGTCCCTTTGTCCTTTCCAAGAACTGCCTGTTACTATGCAAATGTCTTTCCAGTCAGGGGCTTGGCAACCCTTTGTGATAGGCTCTCTTTTCTTCTCAGCAGCAATTTTAAGTTTTAATGTTCATGTGGCAAAATAATGTGTGCCTCATTCTTGGCAGGCGGGGGCCTGCATGACAGCATATTTGCAACTACTACATCAAAATTATTATTATTACTGCTTTGTGATTGTTGTCATTGTACATGACGTACAAAAATCAAAAACATTATGTTTTCAGAAATGTGCTGATGTGACAGAGCAGCATTGCAAGTGACTTGAGCAATCCTGGGCTGGGGAAAGGCAAATAAAAGCTTAGATTTTGCTCGTGATCATTGTCAGTGACCCCTGGGGAAATTGCGCGTGCATGGGCCTCCAAGGCTGTACGGGATCAGGCTCAAAGTGACATTCCTACCTCAAGATCAAATAGCTTGCCAGCACTCAGTGTTCACACATCAATGGTATGAAAGTACAAACCAGATATAAACCAAGATGGTGCCGTGCAATGGAACCCTGGAATTTTGTTTTATAATTTGGTGAGTGTTCCTTCTGAATCAGCTGACCGGTTCCCTATGAATGGTGCTCATTGATCCCCACTGTGAATAGCACTTTCTGGAGTTAGGTCACAGATCAGCCATAGAGTCATAGAATAGTACAGCACAGAAAGAGGCCATTCAGTCCATTGAGTCCATGCCAGATCTTTCAAAGAGCAATCCAGTCCCCACTCCTTCCCCATATTCTTGCATGTTTTTCTCCTTCAAGTATTTATCCAATTCCAATTTGAAGGCTATTATTGAATCTATATTCACCACCCTATCAGGCAGTGCATTCCAAATTTTAACCACATGCTGCGTAGAAAAGCTTTTCCTTATGTCGTTTCTGGATCTTTGACCAATCACCTTAAATCAGGACCCTCTGGTTATCGACCCTTCCACCATTGGAATCAGTTTCTCTTTAATTACTCTGTCTGACCCTTCATGATTTTAAGCACCTTTATCAAATCTCCTTTTTGCCTTCTCTGCTCTAAAGAAAACAAACCCAGCCTCTCCAATCTATCCATGTAACTGTAATCCCTCATCCCTGGAACCATTCTAGTAAATCTCTTCTGTACCCTCTCCAAAGCCGTCACATTCTTTCTAAGTGTGGTGCCCAGAATTAGATAGAGTACTCTAGCTGGGGCCGAATTAATAATTTTTATAGGCCTTGCATAACATCCTGGCTTTTGTACTCTAGGCCTTTAGTTATAAATCCCAGGATCTCATATGCTTTGTTAGCAGCTTTGTTAACCAGTCCTGATAGCTTCAAAGATCTGTGCACAAACACTCCCAAGTCACTCTCCTCTTGTGCCCCCATGATCTCATTGAATGGTGGAACATGCTCAAGAGGCTAAATGGCCTACTCCTGTTCCTATGTTTCTCATTGTTCCCCACTGGAAATGCTAAGTTCATTGGCCACTGCTCACAAACAATCAATGGAAGCAGCAATTGTGTCGCGATGATAACACAGCAGATTCAAAATGAGCATCAAATTCAGCTTTCCCAGTATTTCGTTCCATGGGCATCATCAGAAGAGAAGTGTATGAAAAGCAATAGTAGATGGTTGATGTCAATGCTGTATTCCAAACTAAAGAATGCAGGCAATGGTTATAATGACTGTAGTCACAGGTCCATAGATGACTCTTCAACAAGGAAAGAACTTTTCTGCAATCAATGTCCTTCATTATCTCCTTCCAATTATAGTTAAGCTATTTACAAGAGTTAACAAAGGAATTTGATTTTGGTGAATATTCCTCCCTAAGGGAAGCTGCCCCTTGTACCTCTCACCTCCTCAAGAGAGGACAGTTAAGAATACAAGTTCATTTGCTAAGAAATTGCTTTTGCCAATCTGCATTGCCCCTGCCCTACTCCAAGGCTATCAGTGACAGATGTGCTGAATAAGCACGCAGCTTCTCTCTATTTTAAATATCTTCTGGGAAAGTCTGTATTTGTAAATCTGACTTTTAACTGCATTGCCCAAGTTTCAAATTATCCATGAGTCATTTGATGTTATTGTGTCTACAATGACACAAACAGAGACCTTTCAGACCTAACAAAAAAACAAAGAATTCATTTGTCTTACTCTTAATTTTTTTAAATATTCATTCATGGGATATGGGCATCGCTGGCTGGTCCAGCATTTATTGCCCATCCCTAATTGCCCTTGAGAAGGTGGTGGTGAGTTGCCTTCTTGAACCGCTGCAGTTCATGTGAGGTAGGTACACCCAAAGTGCTGTTAGGAAGGGAGTTCCAGGATTTTGACCCAGCGACAGTGAAGGAACGGCGATATAGTTCCAAGTCAGGATGGTGTGTGACTTGGACGGGAACTTGCAGGTGGTGATGTTCCCATGCATCTGCTGCTCTTGTCCTTCGAGGTGGTAGAGGTCGCAGGTTTGGAAGGTGCTGACTAAGGAGCCTTGGTGCATTGCTGCAGTGCATCCTGTAGTTGGTACAAACTGCTGCCAATGTGCGTCGGTGGTGGAGGGAGTGAATGTTTGTAGATGGGGTGCCAATCAAGCGGGCTGCTTTGTCCTGCATGGTGTCGAGCTTCTTGAGTGTTGTTGGAGCTGCACCCATCCGAGCAAGTGGAGAGTATTCCATCACGCTCCTGACTTGTGCCTTGTAGATGGTGGACAGGCTTTGGGGAGTCAGGAGGTAAGTTACTCGCCGCAGCATTCCTAGCCTCTGATCTGCTCTTGGAGCCACGGTATTTATATGGCTACTCCAGTTCATTTTCTGGTTAATGGAAGCCCCTAGGATGTTGATAGTGGGGGATTCAGCGATGGTAATGCCACTGAATGTCATGGGGAGATGGTTAGATTCTCTCTTGTTGGAGATGGTCATTGCCTGACACTTGTGTGGCGCAAATGTTACTTGCCACTTATCAGCCCAAGCCTGTATATTGTCCAGGTCTTACTGCATTTCTACATGGACTGCTTCAGTATTTGAGGAGTCATGAATGGTGCTGAACATTGTGCAATCATCAGCGAACATCCCCACTTCTGACCTTATGAATGAAGGAAGGTCATTGATGAAGCAGCTGAAGATGGTTGGGCCTAGGACACTACCCTGAAGAACTCCTACAGTGATGTCCTGGAGCTCAGATGATTGACCTCCAACAACCACAGCCATCTTCCTTTGTGCTAGGTATAACTCTAACCAGCAGAGAGTTTTCCCCCTGATTCCCATTGACTCCAGTTTTGCTAGGGCTCTTTGATGCCGTACTCGGTCAAATACTGCCTTGATGTCAAGAGCAATCACTCTCACCTCACGAGTTCAGCTCTTTTGTCCATGTTTGAACCAAGGCTGCAATGAGATCAGGTGCTGAGTGGCCCTGTCGGAACCCAAACTGAGCATCACTGAGCAGGTTATTGCTAAGCAAGTGCTGCTTGATGGCACTGTTGATGACACCTTCCATCACTTTGCTGATGATTGAGAGTAGACTGATGGGGCAGTGATTGGCAGGGTTGGACTTGTCCTGCTTTTTATGTACAGGACATACCTGGAAAATGTTCCACATTGCCGGGTAGATGCCAGTGTTGTAGCTATACTGGAACAGTTTGGCTAGGGGCGTGGCCAGTTCTGGAGCACAGGTCTCAGTACTATTGCCGGAATATTGTCAGGGCCCATAGCTTTGCAGTATCCAGTGCCTTCAGTTGTTTCTTGATATCACATAGGGTGAATTGAATTGGCTGAAGTCTGGCATCTGTGATGCTGGGGACTTCAGGAGGGGGCCGAGATGGATCATCAACTTGGCACTTCTGGCTGAAGATTGTTGCAAATGCTTCTGCCTTATCTTTCACACTGATGTGCCGGGCTCCCCCATCATTGAGGATGGGGATATTTGTGGAGCCACCTCCTCCAGTTTGTTGTTTCATTGTCCACCACCATTCACGGCTGGATGTGGCAGGACTGCAGAGCTTAGATCTGATCCGTTGGTTATGGGATCGCTTAGCTCTGTCTATCGCATGCTGCTTATGCAGTTTGGCATGCAAGAAGTCCTGGATTGTAGCTTCACCAGGTTGACACCTCATTTTGAGGTATGCCTGGTGCTGTTCCTGGCATGCCCTCCTGCACTCTTCATTGAACCAGGTTTGGTCTCCTGGCTTGATGGTAATGGTAGAGTGGGGGATATGCCGGGCCATGAGGTTACAGATTGTGGTTGAGTACAATTCTGCTGCTGCTGATGGCCCACAGCGCCTCATGGATGCCCAGTTTTGCATTGTCATATCTGTTCGAAATCTATCCCATTTAGCACGGTGGTAGTGCCACACAACACGATGGATGGTATCCTCAATGTGAAGGCGGGACTTCGTCTCCACAAAGACTGTACGGTGGTCACTCCTACCAATACAGTCATGGACAGATGCATCTGCGGCAGGCAGATTGGTGAGGACAAGGTCAAGTATGTTTTTCCCTCATGTTGGTTCCCTCACCACCTGCCGCAGACCCAGTCTAGCAGCTATGTCCTTTAGTACTCGGCCAGCTCGGTCAGTAGTGGTGCGAACGAGCCACTCTTGGTGATGGACATTGAAGTCCCCCACCCAGAGTGCATTTTGTGCCCTTGCCACCCTCAGTGCTTCCTCCAAGTGGTGTTCAACATGGAGGAGTACTGACTCATCAGCTGAGGGAGGGAGGTAGGTGATAATCAATAGGAGGTTACCTTGCCCATGTTTGACCTGATTCCATGAGACTTCATGGGGTCCAGAGTCAATGTTGAGGACTCCCAGGGCAACTCTCTCCCTACTGTAGACCACTGTCCCGCTACCTCTGCTGGGTCTGTCCTGCCGATGGGATAGGACATCCCCAGGGATAGTGATGGCAGTGTCTGGACATTGCCTGTAAGGTATGATTCCGTGAGCATGACTATGTCAGGCTGTTGCTTGACTAGTCTGTGGGACAGTTCTCCCAACTTTGGCACAAGCCCCCAGATGTTAGTAAGGAGGACGATGCAGGGTCGACAGGGCTGGGTTTGCCATTGTCGTTTCCGGTGCCGAGGTCAATGCCGGGTGGTCCGTCCAGTTTCATTCCTTTTTATTGACTTCGTAGCGGTTAGGTACAACTGAGTAGCTTGCTAGGCCATTCAGAGGGCATGTAAGAGTTAACCACATTGCTGTGGGTCTGGAGTCACATGTAGGCCAGACCAGGTAAGGACAGCAGATTTCCTTCCCGCTGCAAAACTGTCAGATGAAAACAGTCTCCAATCTTTACGTCTGGCTGCAACAGACAAGTCTCAAATAAATTAGTTGCTAATTTCCTATTTTACCGTCAGTATCCAATAATAAAATGACATTTACTGAGCTTGTCGAAGAAAATAACAAATGGCTAAACTGCAGAACACTGGCCATTGTTGTCTGACAAACAATGTTTACTGGATGACAGATAAATCCAGTTTATCTTGTATCCACCCTGCCAATGAACATATGTCATGCCTGTTCCAACATCAATGCAATGAAGAGTTTGGGATTATGTCAGCTGCCATAAGAGCAAGGCTCAATTCCTCACTAATTTGCTCTCACCTGCCAACCTTACTCCAGCAACTATTATACTTGTTCTGAGGCACAAGTCCGAACTCTCTAGGTACTAATGCCTGCCCTGTTACACTTTCCAAACATTCTTTTTCTCTTTCCAAACTGTGAAGACTCACAAATACCACCACAATGAATATGCATCCATGTACAGATGCAGAATATCATGAGAATGCATATGTGCAGCATAATGTGTGCACTGGTAGTGCTTTGTGATTCAGAGAAAGCCAGATGATCAATTGCGTGCAGGAATCATTATTTGATTTGCAGTAGCCCTAATTATTTACATATGCATTGTCTGTTGAGAGTGGGAGTTTGGATTATGGCAGCAGTTAAATGAGACAACAGCGATGCTGTCATGACAATATAAGTCCGGTCTATTGTGTCAACTTTGGATGTTGGATTGGAGTTGTACACTGTAAGTATTGAATGCTTCTGTCAGCATAGTTAAGTTTGGTATTGCACTAACTTAAAACCTGAAGTAATACTCTATCAATCATAGCAACGTGAATGTGGCATTAAAAAATTAAAGGTATCAAGGTAACAAGAGTCCAACAAAAATAGCTGAAGTAGGGAATGGAAAGTGAAATCAGATGCTCCTTTCCAGGGTTGTTTTGAGGAATACCTGTCATGGCCATGCTTGATGCAGACACTGGGGTGGCAAAAAAGGAAAAATTTCCATTTTCCATTCTGATGAAATCAAGAAACATTAAAAAAGTTTGAATGTGGATTATATATACTAAGTAACAATAATAACAGAGCAGGTGGTGAGACAACACAAAAAATGACAGAAATTAATTTAAAATATATGTTTCAATGGTGATAATCCCACTGCACAAAAGATGCCTCACTATGTGCTGTTCTACAGCGGCTTTGGCAAAGTACTAGTGCATTTATCTTGCATCGCCTGTGCTGTAAAAAAAAGCGCAGCCTTTGTCACCCACACTCCCATTGCTAAAGATGGTGTGTATTGCAGAGAAATTTACCAAAGAGAGAAGGAAGAAAATGTCCACACATGACCTCTCTATCTTCTCAAACTACCCATCTGGAACTTGAACTTTCTTCTAAATGTACTAAATGCATCATAGCCGCTCAGCTGCGCAGTCAACAATCTCATCAATTTCTGTTTCAAACTCTTTGGCTTCGTTGTCAACCCACCCAATCACATCCATGTTCATTGTCTGTCCTTTATAGAATCATTGAGTGGCACAGCACAGAAGGAGGCTCTTCAGTGCATCGTGCCTCTGCCAGCTCTTTGAAAAATCTATACAAGTAGTTACACTCTCCTGCACTTTCCTGCTAGTCCCGCAGTTTTTTCCCTTTCAGGTATTTGCCCAGTTCCCTTTTTAAGGTTATTATTGAACCTGCTTCCATCACCACCCTTTAAGGTAGTGCATTCTAGATCATAACAACTTGCTGAGTATCTTGTTTTCACATGCTGTCTCCGGTTCTTTTGTCACTGTCAACAGTTTCTCCTTATTTACTCTTATCAAAATCCATGGATATTTTGACAGTCCAGTTCCTTGCCATAGTCTGCCATCATGGCACCGCTCCTTAGTGGTTTCAGTCCTACCTTTCCTAACATTTCTCTGAAGGGCCACCATGCCATCCTTTTTCCAAACTAGAGGTACATCTCCAGTGTTCATTAACATCATTGCATCACATATCTCTTCCCTTGTCTTTTGGTACTGGGGCATAAATTTTTTATTCCTTCATGGGATGTGGCCTTCACTGGCAAGGCCAACATTTATTGTCTGTGCCTAACTGCCCTTGAGAAGGTAGTGGTCAGCCAGCTTCTTGAACCACTGCAGTCTGTGGGATGTAGGTACACCTACAGTGCTGTTCAGTAAGGAGTTCCAGGATTTAGTCCCAGCAATGATGGCAATATATTTCTGAGTCAGGCTGGTGTGTGACTTGGAGAGAAACTTGCAGGTGGCGGTGTTACAATGCAGCTGCTGCCCTTGTTCTTCTAGGCAGTAGAGGGTACAAGTTTGGAAGGTGCTGTTGAAGATGCCTTAGCGAGTTGCTGCAGTGCATCTTATAAGAGCATAGGAACTAGGAGCAGGAGTAGGCAATTCAGCCCCTCAAGCCTGCCCCACCATTCAATACGATCATGGCTGATCTCATCTCGGCCTCAACTCCACTTTCCTGCCTGTTCTCCATAACCCTTTAACCCATTACTAATTAAAAATCTGTCTACCTCCTCTTTAAATTTACTCAATATCGCGGCATCCACTACACTCTGAGGTAGTGAATTCCACAGACTCACGACCCTTTGAGAGAAGTAATTTCTCTTCATCTCTGTTTTAAATCTGCTACCCCTTATCCTAAAACTATGACCTCTCGTTCTAGATTGCCTCACCAGAGGAAACATCCTCTCTACGTCTACTTTGTCAATCCCCTTAATCATCTTATATACCTCAATTAGATCTCCTCTCATTCTTCTAAACTCCAGAGAATAAAGGCCTCAACTGCTCAATCTCTCTTCATTACTCAAACCCCTCATCTCTGGAATCAATCTAGTGAATCTCCTCTGAACTGCATCCAAAGCAACGACATCCCTCCTCAAGTAAGGGGACCAATACTGTATGCAATACTCCAGGTGCGGTCTCATTAATGCCTTGTACAGCTGCAGCAACACTTCCCTACTTGTATACTCTATTCCTTTAGCAATAAATACCAAAATTCCATTTGCCTTCCTTATCACCTGCTGCACCTGCATACTAGTTTTCTGCGATTCATGCACGAGGACACCCAGATTCCTCTGCACCAAAGCACTCTGAAGTTTTTCTCCATTTAGATAATAATTTGCCTTTCTATTTTTCTGACCAAAATGAATAACCTCACACTTATCCACGTTAAACTCTATCTGCCAAATTTTGTCCCATTCACCTTACCTATCCATATCCATTTTTAAATTTCTTATTACTTTATTGCAACTTACTATCCCACCAATTTTAGTGTCATCTGAAAATTTGGCTATCGTACCTTCTATCCCTGCATCTAAGTCATTAATATAAATTGTAAATAGTTGGGGCCCGAGGACCGAACCCTGTGGCACCCCACTAGTTGCATCTTGCCAACCAGAAAAGGACCCATTTATCCCGACTCTGTTTTCTGTTGGTTCGCCAATCCTCTATCCAAGCTAATAAATTGCCCCTAACCCAATGTGATCTTACCTTGTGTATTAACCTTTTGTGCGGCACCTTATCAAATGCCTTCTGGAAGTCCACATATACTACATCTACCGGATCCCCATTACCCACTTTACTTGTTACATCTTTGAAGAACTCGAGCAAATTAATCAAACATGATTTACCCTTCATAAAACCATGCTGACTCTGATGTATTGCGTTTTGACTTTCTAAATGTCCTGTTATTACTGAATAATGGATTCTAACAATTTCCCAACATCAGCTATCAAACTAACTGGTCTATAGTTTCCTACTTTCTGCCTCCCTCCCTTTTTGAATAAGGACGTTATATTAACATTTTTCCAATCCACTGGAACCTTTCCCGCATCCAGGCAATTTTGGAATATTATAACCAATGGATCCACTATCTCCGCTGCCACTTACTTTAAGACCCTAGGATGTAGGCCATCAGGCCCTGGGGACTTGTCTGCCTTTAATCCCAATAGTTTGCTCAGTACTTTTTCCCCAGTGATGATGATTGTTCCAAGTTTCTCACTTTCCATAACCTCTGCATTACCTTTTACTATTGGGATGGTACTAGTGTCCTCCACCGTGAAAACTGAGGCAAAATACTGATTTAGTGTCTCTGCCATTTCTGTGTTCCCCACTATTAACTCCCCAGTCACATTCTCAAACGGACCATCTTATAGATAGTACACACTTTTTTTTTGTCATGTTGCGTCAGTGGTGGAGGGAGTAAATGTTGAAGGTGATCAATCAAGCGGACTGCTTTATCCTGGATGGTGTCAAGTTTCTTGAGTATTGTTGGAGCTGCACTCATCCAGGCAAGAAGGGAGTATTCCATCACAAAATGTCATCTATTTATTTGTTTTGAGCCTTTTTAGCTTGCCCAGCACGAACATTTCATTTATGTAAAATCATTAATTCCATTGTATTATCAGAACAAAGGATGGTATGTTGCTTACATCTTTCTTTGCAAATACTTGAAAAAATTATCATTCTGTATATGAACTATTTTAAGCTTATCCTCAGATTTGGCCCCATGAGTATCTTTCATGATTCTCACCTCTTCTCCTGTTGCCCTCTTATGTTTATAGAGCTGAAACCATTTTCCGCTGTTGCATTTTGCTTCTGCAGCAATTTTTTTTCAGGATTCATTTTGTTTGCCCTTTTTAATAAACTGAATTAACAGTACCTTGCAAGTTCCTTTGTGCTAGACTCAGTCTTTTGATGTTAAAGAAGCAGTTGATGAAGCTACTTTCTACCACCAATGGGATGAACTTCTTTAACATCCTCATGTCATTGATTTACAAGGTTAACTCATCTTCTTTCTTGATTGTTCCATACTCCTCCTCGTGGTATTCATTATAATCTTCTGGAGTCAGCCATATTCATATTCCTAATCCATTCTAGTTTATATCACAGAATTCAATGAATCAGGCATCTATTCCAAATGCTTCTGGCGTTCGTGCAGATTCACCTTATTGTAGATTTGCCTCCTCCTTTTGCCAGTGTCTGGTGCCTGTAGATCTCCTTGCATTATTGCGTTCACACCTGCCTGTCAGCCGCTTTCTATCCATTCAGTCTTAATTTGCTTTTCGCCCAAATCCCATCTGTCTAGTTAATATAAAAGCAAAATACTGCGGATGCTGGAAATGGGAAATAAAAACAAGAAATGTTGGAAATACTCAGCAGGTCTGGCAGCATCTGTGGAGAGAGAAGCAGAGATAACATTTCAAATCAGTGATCCTTCTTCAGAACTAGCAAATATTAGAAATGTAAAAGGTTATAAGCAAGAAAAACAGGGATGGGGCAAGAGATAACAAAGGAGAAGGTGTAAATAGGACAAGGTCACAGAATAGCTGACCAGAAGGTCATGGAGCAAAGGCAAACAATATGTCGAGGAAGGGAAGGGAAGAGGCTCTATCGCCATCTCTAGTGATAGGCTGTCTACTAATATCCATTAGTACTCCCACAGCTACCTCGAGTACACTTCTTCACACCCTGCCTTCTGTAAGGACTCCATTCCATTCTCCCAGTTTCTCCGTCTCTGACGCATCTGCTCTGATGATGCTACCTTCTATGGCAGCGCTTCTGATATGTCTTCCCTTTTCCTCAACCGAGGATTCCCCCCACTGTGGTTGACAGGGCCCTCAACCGTGTCCAGCCTATTTTCCGCACCTCTACCCTCACCCCTTCCCCTCCCTCCCAGAATCACGACAAGGTTCCCCTTGTCCTCACTTTCCACCCCATCAGCCTCCATATTCAAAGGATCATCCTCCACCATTTCCGCCACCTCCAGCGTGATGCCACGACCAAACGCATCTTCCCCTCCCTTCCCCTGTCAGCATTCCGAAGGGATCGTTCCCTCCAGGACACCCTGGTCCACTCCTCCATTACCCCCACCAACTCGTCCCCTGGGTGACCGCTTTGCGGAACACCTCCGCTCAGTCCACAAGCAGGACCCCCAGCTTCCGGTTGCTGGCCATTTCAACACTCCCCCCTGCTCTCATGCTCACATCTCTGTCCTGGGATTGCTGCAGTGTTCCAGTGAACATCAACGCAAGCTCGAGGAACAGCATCTCATTTACCGACGAGGCACACTGAATGTCTGCCGGACTGAACATTGAATTCAATAATTTCAGAGCATGACGGGCTCCCCATTTTACTTTTATTTTAGGTTTTTTTTCTTTTTTCTTTTTAAATATATTTTTTAGTGTTTATTTTGTTTTATTTCATCTTAGTTTGTTCAGTTTGCTTACCCACTTTTTTTTCATGTTGTACTTGCGGCTGTTCAATTTTAAGTCCATTAACACCCTAGCTGTACTAATGCTTTGTCTTTCAACACACCATTAACATATTGTTTGCCTTTGCTCCATGACCTTCTGGTCAGCTATTCTGTGACCTTGTCCTATTTACACCTTCTCCTTTGTTGTCTCTTGCCCCACCCCTGCTTTACTTGTTTATAACCTTTTACATTTCTAATATTTGCTAGTTCTGAAGAAGGACCACTGATCTGAAAAGTTAACTCTGCTTCTCTCTCCACAGATGCTGCCAGACCTGCTGAGTATTTCCAGCATTTCTTGTTTTTATCTCATCTGTCTAGTTGCTCCTTAAAGATCCATTGTTCCTGATTTGCTTAGGTGCAACCTATCCGTCTTGTAATAGTCATTTTTTTCACCAAATGAAAATCATAACAACGTTCACATTCACAGTGATATCTGTAAAGCGAATATGAATTCTGTAAAATCTTGTATTTACGATCTCCATGTGTGGTTCTATATTTTTAAATATATGTGAGCAACTTATATATCAATACAATGTAAATGGGTTTTACCAAATGGCAGCCTAAACCACATTTTAGGGAACTTAACCAGAGAGGCTGACACTGGCAGATATAACAGGACACTGGTTACAGTTTTCTCACCATCCAATGCAAATAAGAACATAAGAACTAGGAGCAGGAGTTGGAAATTCAGCCCTTGAGCCTGCTCCGCCATTCAATATGATCATGGTTGATCTCATCTCGCTATGTTGTCAAACAAAACCAATAGTAGTAACCAAAAAACAAACGTATCAAATAGTAGAAATTAATAAAATGAGTTGGGGAATCAGTTTAATTCACTGTCTGTTCGAAGAATTTAAGTATTGTGTTTTCAATCACACATTACAGCATGATGATTTTCTCCCATTTAATCCCTTTATTCTTTTTTCTCATCACAGAACCAAAGCAGATTTCCTCGAGTCCCACTCCAATAACAAACCCATCACAACAGAGGAGAGATTCGGACAGGTTCTGTCAGCTCTGTAATGCCTGGTTTAATAATCCAATGATGGCTCAACAACACTATGATGGTAAAAAACACAAGAAGAATGCAGCGCGAGCAGATTTATTAGAACAGCTCGGTCAAACACTAGACCCTGAAGCGCTCAGAGGTAAAACTTGAAACAAAATTGCATGGAATTCAAGTTCATAGCATTTTATCTCAACAGTCAGAGTTGCTAAGTCCCATGAGTCAGGGTCATGGTGCAGTACATCAAGGGCATCAATGCACACTATCACAGAGTAAGCAGTTACTAGTTCAGTTACACTGCTCCATTCAGTTAGAAGACTCAGTATACCCAGGTGGGGAGGTGTTGAGCAGAGTCAAAGGTTCTTTTCCGAAGGGACAAATAAGTAAATTAATTAATCAGTGGGAGAGTTGTCCTAGGGTTGCTTATGTGAACATTTTAGTGTCTCATTTGGAACACCTTTGACAGATGCTTGGCAGTAAGTTGCCTGCCTACATTCCAGGCCTAGTGAGAGTAGGGGAAAAAAAGTCCTCCATTTCAAAGCCCTCCATGAGTTTGGTTCACCCTACTTTATCAATTACCTCGAGTCATATGTCCCTGCCCACATACTCAGTTCCCCAAACACTGGTCTATTCTCCAATCTGGCCACTCTTTCAGCCATTACTTTATGGCATTCTGTCCCTATGTGTCTGTACCTTGCCATCTTGATCGCCAATTCAAAAGCCTTCTGAAGCTCCTCCTCTATGTTCAACTTTCAGTTCCACTTCTTCCTTATTTTCACCCTATTTCCTGCAGATCAGTGTTTACATTTTTTTGTTGCATTGAGGGATTAAGAGAAGCATTAACCAATCTGTGTTAGGGAGAAATATTTTTTGTACCAGTCTGCAAATACAACAGAAATTGCAAAATCTGTGTTCAGCTACCTTTTTGAACAGAAAGCATATCAGTGTGATATTTTGATACATCAGTACGCTAGTCATAATCCAATAATCAAGGTTCTAATTGGCAGGTATCAATCAAATATAAGATTAATGTGATGTTATATGGGTAGTTAATGGATATAATGAGAAACCTCCTTTACAGATCCACTTGAATTTTCTTCAAATATTGCAATTGAGTCTAATTTCATTCAGTTATGAATTTATTGCTTTAATGTCGTGACAGTTGATTTATTTTTATGTTGTCATTTTTATTTCCTTTTTAATTTTTAATGTTTCTTGTTTTAGGTTTTATTAATTTATTGCAATACATAGAATTTAATTCATTTTCAATAAATCTTATACAGATTAATTTTAATTTTAACCCACAGTATTTATTTCCTCAGCTTCATTGTTATTGGTGCAGCTTTAATTTCATTTTTATATTTAACATGGTACATTTATTCTGCTTTTGTTTCAATGCAGTTTTAGTTCATTAACTTCACTTATAACACATTTCATTTTTGTTTGTCATTTTCGTTTACTGTCTCTGGTATTTTTGAACATGAAGTTCATTTTGCCCTGAGGTAATAAAGTTCTGAAGGTTTAACAAACCAAGATTATTTTACCTCTTTGAATTTACTACTTCGGTTTTTTTTATTCAGGGAATTCAAGCTGCAATTTAAATAATTCAGTTTTACTTAAAAACGCCTCGGCTGTCTTATCTGCTATTGAGTCCTCATAATGTCTGGTACTGTTTGCAAAAACTAAATAGGCTCAGTCTGTACACTGGCAAAAACTCTACCTGGTATCATGATCTCAGCTCTTAAGCCTGGTAAATTTCTTTCACAACATTGGTGTCTCTGTTAATAAGATCTACATTTCATTGTTTGGAGTAAGTCAAAGGTGATGCAGTTGCAGGAGAGATAGGGACGGAATGATTCAGGGATATGGAATGAGACCTCTCTCCAGAATGGATTTGGAAAGATATTTGTCAGGAATCAAAATGATGAATAGGAGATTTATCGCAATTCAAATGGTATGTATCACTCCAACATGCCGCTTTAAATGCATGTTTGACCCATGCCAGTTCAATGTATTGCAGGCAGCAGGCCAAATCCATTCTGCCTGATCAGCTCAATTATATCTGCATGCATCCAGCACTAACCATGCTGTTCATTGGCTGCACAAATCGGCAGGGGGCCCAAATAGGCTAGCTTGCACTGCTGAAAACTGGCCTGTACCTCTTAAAGGGGAAGTGCATTGTGGCTGGACCAGGTGCTGGTAGTCATGCAGGAGGTGAACCTGACCTGGCAAACAATAAGGAGTGGCACAACACGGGAAAGCGTGGGCTCCAACTATTTCAGATGCTGCATTGGAGGCCTTAGTGGAAGAGATGGAAAATAGGAGCGATGTCCTGTAAAATGCAGAGGTCCAGGAGCCTGCCACACACATGCTGAAAAAGCAGTGGGAGCACATAGCCATGGAGGTCAATGCCAGGAGTCAAGCCACAAGGATCTAGATTCAGTGCCACAAGAAGTTCAATGATTTCACACGCGTGGTCAGGTCAGCAAATATATCTTCAAATGCCATATCCTACAAATGCACCACTGGCCTCACACATTGCTCAGTTCACCTCCATCACTCATCGATCAACAATGTCTATCAAGCAGGCCTCATACCTCACATTCAGAGTTTCACCTCACTTTCACTCACGTAGCACTGCAGCAAGCTTTACACACACATCTCACAGCTTGCACACGCTGCCAGCTATTCAAACATGACAACCACATCAGCCAAACAGATTGCACCACACTCACTGACACACTTCACTCTCTTAAAGGATAAGGCGCTGCACAACCGGAGGCAGCAGGAACTAACCGGAGTGGGAGGGGCACTGCTGCATGTCCTAACTCCCATAGAGGAGATTGTGCTGGCCATTATTGGGTCAGCCATTGCTTTGGCTGTGGTCAGCAGCAGGGCTGAAACCATTGAAGATGACTGTATCCTGATTCCTAATCCTCCTTCTCACATCCCACTTCCCCCTCAACACACATCATCACTCTTCTGATTTACAAGCTGCTGATGGTGTTAGCATGCACCTCCTGCCCCATACCGCAACCTTACCTTTTTCCTTTCAGATATCTAAGAGCTGCAACCTGGCCTGGCAATGGAAGAACATCAAGAAGAGAGTGATGATAAAGACACAACACCATCAAGTGATTTCACACACTCAGCCACCAGCTCTGAGAGGATAGATTAAAGGTGGGAGCTGCTCATGGTGGGACACTGGGCACGTGGGCTGCAGCCAGGGTGTGGAGCAAGGATCGTGTAGGTGCCAGCTCGCCAAGGGTGAAGTCACACACAAGTCCCTCTGCAGAGAACTTAAATGAGGACACTGATGGGGCTGTCTACAGCAGAATACTGATGGATATGCACAATGAAAGGCTTGGTGCACTGGGAAGCCTATCAGAAAGTCTACAGTTAATTTGAAGGAGCAAGGAGGAATCCAGCATTAAAATGGCACAGAGTTTTGCATTGAGCTTGGGCATCATCCTTTCCAGCATGGAAGTGGTGGCCAACTCCATCTTCACAGTTGTGCACCCAGCTATGATGCAGCATCTGATGGTCAATGTTGCAGCTTCCAGTGCAGCACCAGCAGCAACCACCCAACGTCTCGGTGCAGCAATAGCTCAGACTGCTGTCATGCAAGGCCAAACTGCTGCCATCATGACTGTGGATTACAGTGTGAAAAGGGGTTTGCAGGATGTCACAGCAGTCCAGCAATCTGTCCTCAGGTTTACTGAGGCACCACCATGTAGCATGAGCCTGCTGTCCTCTCTCAGGAAGACAGCATTCATTCTCACCGCACTGCCACTCCACCAATGGCCTTTCTATGCCTGTCAAATAACCAGCTCAGACTCCTGCCGCCCATGCCAAGATGGTGCAGTCTGCAGCCAGGCTTTTCTGACCCAGAGCTGCTCCAGACCATCTGCAGTCTTCTCCACTGAAGGCCAGCCAAACTTTCACCAGCCAAGCTGCAGCCACTGGGGTAGCACTGTATAGGAGCACTCGGACAAAAAAGGCACATGGAAGACAGGCACTAAGGGGATGCAAAAGGGTGCGTGATTGACACCTGTATACAATATGGCATGATTTAATTTATAAATTTGATTTGGAATGTTTATTTTGGCCAAAATGCAGAAATGCCAAGACAAGTGGTCACTGTAATGGTCAGTAATAGAAGGTTGGTGAATGGGGAATTGAGGCTGCAGTTGCAGGTATCACATTTGGAAGAGTTCACCATGGACAGAAAGGGACTGACTTTGTTTCCTTGTTCCTTCCACTTCCATCCTCCTCTTTCCCCTCCTCATGCTCCTGCTCCTCAACTACAGCTAGTGGCAAGGGCTGACCCCTCATGGCGAATCTTGAAGGCCACTCTGCCAAATTTTGCAGGGCTCCTTCAGACCATGCAAGCATTATTTCAGCACACCATGGTCTGCTCTATCATGTTTTGTGTGGCTGTATGGCTTCCATTGTATGCATGTTGTGCACATGTGCCTATGTAGCGCATCAAAGTTATGAACAATGTCATCAGCAAATAGCCCTTGTTGACCAGCTTTGGTTTGCTGCGGTAGGAATGCAGCTGGCACAGTGGACAGCTGCAGAATGAAGGCATCATGACTGCTGCTAGGATACCACGCACTGACCTGCATGGTTCTCTGCCTATGTTTATGCACCAGCTGGACGTTGAGGAAGTGGAATCCATTTCAGTTCCAGTAAAGGGCAGAGTGGACATGTGGCATTTGCAAAGTGATGGATGGGCAGTAAATGATACCCTGCACCACAAGGCAGCTTGCAAGACTAGCAAAGCCATGTGCCAGCTCCACCTGCTTACCTCTGGCAAGAAAGAATGAAATGTAGTTAGCAGGAAGCGCCCAAATACTATTGCAACCAGCCACACACCCAATTCCCATGGGTTTGCATTCATGACGTAGGGTATTGGGCATTTTTACACTCCATCCTCTTTCGTATTTACTCTTGCTCATCAGGATTCATTGAGTAATGCAAAAGTGAGATTTTGTTCCCTTCTTTCTGCAGCAAATCATGTTTGACACTGTGTTTGTTACAGCCATCTGCAGTTTGACAAGCTACCACTAATTCGAGATGTTGCAAATAAACCAATGAGTGTCAAATATATAAAAGCACAAAAATCATGCAGAGCTATTATTATGTTTGTATTTTAGAGTTGGAAACCAATTATTTGAATCTCAAACGATTAGCAGCTGACAAATGACAAAAAATGCCAACAGATGAAAATTTTTGGTATAGATCTAAGTATTTTTGAAAGAGTGAAAAGCTAGGAACAGTGGAGATCTGAAAAAGTTTAGGGTCCATGTGTAGCGGTCAGGTATAAAACATGATCAAAAAGGCGAATGGAATGTTAGCCTCTATAACTGAAGGGCAAGGATTTAAAGAGGAAGAAGTTTTGCTACAGCGATACAAAGCCCTGGTTGGACCACAACTGGAGTATTGTGTAAAGCTCTGGGCACCAACCCTGAGAAAGGATATATTGGCCTTGAAAGCAGTGCAGCGCAGATTTGCAGGAAGGTTGCCAGGGCCTCAAGAATTAGATTATGAGGAGAGATTACATAAACCATGTTTATAATCCCTAGAACAGAGAATGTTAAGGGGTAATTTAATTGCTGTTTATAGGATTTTGAAAGGAATTGATAGGGAGATAGAGAAACTTTTTATACTGGTGAGGGAATCCAGGACAAGAGAACAGAACCTTAAAATCAGAACCAGGCCATTCAGGAGAGAAGTTAGGAAACTCTTCTCACAAAGGGTGATAGAAATGAGGAACTCTGACCTAAAAGATGCAGCAGATGCTAGCTCAAACAATAGTTTAAAATCTGTGACCAACAGACTTTTGCTAGTGAATGGTATTAAGAAAGGTTTATTTTTTAGAGATACAGCACTGAAACAGGCCCTTCGGCCCACCGAGTCTGTGCCGACCATCAACCACCCATTTATACTAATCCTACACTAATCCCATATTCCTATCACATCCCCACCTATCCCTATATATTTCCCTACCACCTACCTATACTAGGGGCAATTTATAATGGCCAATTAACCTATCAACCTGCAAGTCTTTGGCATGTGGGAGGAAACCGGAGCACCCGGAGGAAACCCACGCAGTCACAGGGAGAACTTGCAAACTCCGCACAGGCAGTACTCAGAATCGAACCCAGGTCCCTGGAGCTGTGAGGCTGCGGTGCTAACCACTGCGCCACTGTGCCATCCACAGTGAATGGAGTTAGGATACAGTTCAGCAATGATCTCACTGAACGGCACAAGGGGCTGAATGACCTATTTTTGTTCCTAAGTAAACAACAAATTTAACTTTCGTGTTTTGGATCAGCTGCAACTTGCATGTCACAGAGCTTTGGAGAACTTTCAGCTCAGGAAGAGAGGTCAGTGTAATTATTGCATTGGAAGCTGTGCATCAGAACTATTAACTTGAAAGCTACTGCCCTGCCCTTTGTCCAATTCTCTCTGAAAAGTCATGATTCACCGAGCTTCAGTAGCCACTTTGCTAATGCATTCCATATTTTAATAACCTTTCACCTGAAAATAATTTTACCAACCTCCTCCATACACTTCTAGTTGTCGTCCTAAGTTTGTACTTCTTTATGAACCATTACCCAACCAGTGGAATCTTACTCTGGTAACTCTCTCTAAATCTTTTGATCATAAATAAAAATGAAGAAATAGTTCAAACCATCCTATAAAGCCCCTATAGATCTTCAATGACTCCAAGTTTTTTTTATTACCCCACTCATTGATGACAGTTAAACCTCCATTGACCCTGCTCCAATCACATATCTTCCTTGTTAAATGCCAGAACTTAGGACTGGTAGAATTACTTTTTAATAAGTAAGTTTTAAAAATTCAGATAAAAAGTTCTCAGTTTAGCACTGGAAAACACAGAGCTGTATAATAGCGTGACAATATAACAAAGCCATAGTATGGACTCCTTGGGAGAAAAGTAAATTGTATTCTAGTTGGGAAAAAAGAATTTAGTTGCTGACTTAATGTAACAGAAAGGCTTTTAACGGAAATAAGATTGATTCTTTGTCAGCTAATTGACAAATCTAATTGACCATACCATAGGAGTCCCTGGCACTTTGGTTTCTAATAGAGTCTATTGCTAATGCTTTTGCATACAGTATTTTCTACCTCTTAGCAAAACATTTGGGCAGAGAAGAAGAACAGGTGGGCAGTTCTACTTTTATATCCTTCTCCCCTTTCCTAGCTGTTTATCTTCATCCAACCGAGATGACCCCATAATTTGAGTTGATTTTAAATTACCAAAAAAACAGTATTGATAGTAGGACCATAGGTCATTTACCTCCTCGAGCCTGATCTGCCACAGCTGATCTGTGATCTAACTCTATATACTCGCCTTTGCCCCATACCCTTAGTACCATTTGCTAACAAAAATATACCAATCTCAAATTTAGAAATAAATAATTTATCTAGCATCAATTGACATTTGCAGAAGAGAGTTCCAAACTTCTCCCACCCTTTTTGTGTAGAAGTGATTTATAATTTCACTCCTGAAAGGTCTGGCAGTAATTTATAGACTATGCCCCCTAGTCCTGGACATTGTAAGCAGTGGAAATATTTTCTCTCTATGTAGCCTATCTATTCGCCTAATATCAGTTCATATTCTGTGCAGTTATTAACTCCTCTGCTTAACAAAGAAGAAAGTCAATGGGGAGTGCTTTTCAAATTTACTTTGCTGATAATGGGGTTTGGTATTTCCAATAAACATTAATTTTCTGAGCAGCACTAAGGCTCAATTGGTTAGGCTTTTCTTGTTGCTTGTCAAGGGGCCAGCAGGGGCAGGCTGTGTGTCCTCAATTCAACAATTGATATATAGTATGGAGGAATACTTGGAACAAGCAAAATTATTTTCATAGGCTTCCCTTCCTCCCTAAGGAATAAATTTACTAATGGAATACTGTGCTTTTAACTATGCTGCACTTTGATGAATAAATCCAAATTTAAAACTGCACCATCCCATCAGAAGGAATGTATCTTTGTTTGTTTTGTTGACTGACTTCCCTCCCTTATGAAGTAATTAAGATTGTTTCCTTGGCTCGATGAGAAAAACCAAAACCACAATGAATTTACAAGCATCCAATCAGATTTCCGTAAACTCTTCGCAATCTCATAAAACTTGTCAGATGTTTGCCGCAAGTTAAATTGTGTCAATTTGATTCATGGTTAATTTTCAGTATTGGCAGTATGTGCAAATACTAACATCTTTGTCAACAAATTGTTTTACAGCTAATTTTCAGAGTTCTGGGGTCTTAGCCAGTCAACTGGCAAAACATCTTCCATCAGAACTGATATACAAGATGCTCATACAACATGAACTAAAGGACAGACCTGTTTGCCAGGGTTCAAGTGACCACAACAAGCAACTTCCTTGATGGCACAATGAGTACACACTTATGGTGCTGAATTGTGCAAATTAGATAATCCCTGGTGCATTTCCCGAAATACTTGATCACTCGGGATCCTGGATGCTTGCTGAAAAGAATTTGTTTGGGCATTTGTTGAGGACAGGCTTACTCATGATGTCTCCTTAGTCATATAACCTCCTAACACTCACAGTCTAGGCTTACATTTGAAGAATGCCTCCTTGGCACTATACCAGAACAGAAGTACATGCTTTCAAGAGAGTAGTGGAGAATATGAGCAAGCAAAAATCACAGCCCATGAGTAAATCCTATTTGTCAAGGCTGACTGTACTCTCAGGTATTCCATACGTTGTATGTTAAAATAAAGACTCGTATTTACATAGCATCTTTCATGACCTCAGGACGTCCCAAAGCACTTTACAGCCAATGAAGTACTTTTTTCAAGTGCAGTCACTTCCAATGTAGAAAATGCAACAGCCAGTTTTTGCACAGCAAGCTCCCACAAGCAGCAATATGATAATGAACAGATAATCTGTTTTTGTGATAGTGATTGAGGGGTAAATATTGGCCAGGACACCAAGGAGAACTCCCCTGCTCTTCTCTGAAGTAGCACCATGCAATCTTTTACATCCATCTGAGAGGATAGACATGGCCTCACTTTAACAAAGCATCTGAAAGACAGCACCTTTGACAGTGCAGTACTCTCTCAGTACGGTACTGGAGTGAAGCCTAAATGTTTCTGCTAGAGTGGGACTTAAACCCACAACTTTCTTTTCGAGACAAGGGTGCTACCAACTGAGCCACTGATTGTGATTTCAATAGCTACTTGCAGTTAACTGCCTATTTGGAAAAATATTACCCTGCCCCTCCCCATGGCCATCAGGATCTGGTTAATTATCAGTTTCACTGACTGAATTGCAGTCACAATCCTGCTGGTAATGCTAGGACACCCCTCCTGAGCACAGAATAAGGAAATAGAGTTGAAACTTGATTATCCAAATGATTCTTCAGGGTAAATCAACTTATCACAGTAAGCAAATGAAACAAACAAATTGAACTCCACAAGTATTTGATGAGAGGTGTTAGGTCATTAAAACCATTTTTAATTATCAAAAATCCATTGTTAGATCAGGTACTAAGTTTCAAATATATATTCTCCTTGAACAAGGCTAGTTTACAAGTGATAATTATGCATAAGTGGCATTGCTGTTTTGTGAGTAGTTAGTCAAATGAAGAATGACAGTACAATAGAGTGTGATGTTATTGTATTTCCATTTTGTGTCCAGGAATAGGACACGATGCTCAATGGGCCATAGCCATCAATAGAGCAGGACTCTTCTACACTTGGCTGGGCATTGTTACTTAGCTTCTTAGTTCTGAAGAGCATTGGCTAAAGCACAAGTTTGAGATCAACTGATGAGGAAAGGACACCCAACCTCACGAAAAAGACTCAAAGCTGTGACTCAAGCTGAGTTTATTAGGTTTCACTATTTTTCAGCAAACTTACAGGGAATATGTCACAACCGCTAATCACTTAGCAGATATCTTGTCACACATCAATAATAATGACTGTACTGGAAATCCACAGTGCCACCATTTTGCAAAAATCAGCTCAAAATTGAACAAAAAAATCCCACAGTATATACTGAATGAAATTTATGATTTCAAGCTCCAGTCAAATGAAAAGAAAAACTTGCATTTATATAGCACCTTTCATGACAGCAGGACATCCCAAAGCACTTTACAGTCAGTGAAGTCTTTTCGTGAAGTGTAGTCACTGTAGTATTTTAAAAAGTACAGCAGTCAACTTGTGCAAGCAAGCTCCCACGATAAGCAATGTGATAATGGGCAGATAATCTGTTTTTGTGATGTTGATTGAGGGATAAATATTGGTCAGGACACCAGGGATAACTCCCTTACTCTTCTTCAAAACAGTATCTGGGGATCTTTTACATCCATCTGAAAGGGCAGACAGGGCCTCTGTTTAACATCTCATCCAAAAGACAGCACCTCCAATAGTGAGCACTCCCTTGACAATGCACGGAAATATCAGCCTTGAATTTGTATTCAAGTCCTCGAGTGGGGCTTGAACCCACACCCTTCTGACTCAGAGCTGATAGTGCTACCAACTTAGCCAGGGCTTACACTGAAATATAGCTCTGGAATGTAAACCACATGAGTTCATAATGGCATTCAAACCTCTCACTCACCTTCCTGGCTTGTCATCATTCCCAGGTATCCATGATAGATAGAAAACACACAACACCATAACATATAACTCTTTGTACTTTCTTTATGGGTCGAGTGTTATTATGGTTGCTTTGGCTAAAGATGCCTTGATGCATAGTTTGTAAGTTAGAACGGTGTGCATTTTCTAGCAGGTTGCTATACCTACAACACAAAAACTGGGTTCACGTGCAACCGTTAATCTCGATCAATAAATGCACTGCCTGTAGCAGTGAACCATACAAACTGGAAAATCCCAGATTCAATCGCTGATTTGGGCTGATTTCCACCAGGACAGCAATATCAGTGTTACAATTGCTGTCAACATTCTTGAATTGAAGAGATGAATAATTAAAGCAACATTTCCATTCCTGTTTGAGACATATTCATTTTCCTGTCTCAATGTCAGAGCCGGGGATGACAAAACTGGGTATGGTGGCAACATCTCTGTGGTTGAACATTCTGTTGACACCCATTCATCTATTGTTAAAAGAATGGGTTCATTCTTCCCCACTGTTATTTTTGTGAAATCTCACTGGTCCAGATGGGTCAATCAAAATGAAGTGAAGCAAACACTGAAGGTAAATCACACCCTGCAAACAGCTTTGACCAATGTGGAAAGAAAACCATCCCAAGTGCTTTCACAAGAAAACATTTATGGAAAACATTTAAGGAGAAAAGGATTCTAATTAGAGAACCTGTCAATGCGCAGTTTTTTCCAAAGACAATGTGAATAGGGTGATGCAGTGCACAGTCACCATTTGCAATCAGGATATCAATGGAATAGAACTTCCAGATCATAATAGAGTTCTTGACAATGTATTTCTTTCCTGACTGACCACTTAGTAATTTTAAACTCCGGGTACTGCCTGTGTGGAGTTTGCAAGTTCTCCCTGTGTCTGCGTGGGTTTTCTCCGGGTGCTCCGGTTTCCTCCCACAAGCCAAAAGACTTGCAGGATGGTAGGTAAATTGGCCATTATAAAAATTGTCACTAGTATAGGTAGGTGGTAGGGAAATATAGGGACAGGTGGGGATGTTTGGTAGGAATATGGGATTAGTGTAGGATTAGTATAAATGGGTGGTTGATGGTCGGCACAGACTCGGTGGGCTGAAGGGCCTGTTTCAGTGCTGTATCTCTAATCTAATCTAAAACATATCAAAGAGGAACAACTGAGAGACAGCAATAAGATTTTCTAATTTTAGCCCATTGGCAAAATACCTTACTCAACACTGGTGGGTATCAAAGACTCGTCTGCAATGCAGTTGTGATTTTCTGGTGTGCATTGGCAGCAAGCGAGGTAACTTGCTGCCGATACAGGCTCAAAACCTTTACTCAATTATATCTAAATAATTTCCTTTGTAACATTTGATATCTGATAATTCCCCTATTTGAAGATTGGTAAAACTATCTTTCAAACATCTTAGAGCAAAGAATTTGCAAAGATGGCCAGCAGTCCTGAAAAAGTTCTCTGTTCATGCACTCATAGGATTACCAATCCACACAAACCCTTTAATACTAACAAATTTTTAGGTGATTAAAGGAAAGAATTTCAACAATATTCTTAAATGCAGATACTCGCAAGAAATCCACCTTTTTTCAGTAATATCAAAAATGGTAAATCAGTCAGAACTTTTTAAAAAAATGTCAAGACTGTTATTCATTGTCAAAAAAATACAGTACTCACAGATTATTGACCCCCCCCCCCCCCCCGCCTTATCAAGTAAACTTTTGATCACTCTTCTTGAACACACATGCAATGAAACGCATGAAGGAAAATACTGAACCAATGGATTTACTGTTATATTTTGTTGAATATTTAAGAAATACAATCTGTAGGATGTAATGTGGACAACTACATATACATGTCCAATCTAATTTAAAGTATTTGTTGAATTAAATCTCATTATTATGCCTTCAAAATTGGTTGTTAATAACTGTTGGTGCACAATTTTAGGTCAGACTTATAAAGAATGCCTTATGGTGATGCTCCAACAATGGATCTCCAAAAGAGCAGTGTAGCAAAACTGTTCACCATCAAGAGATCTTTACAACACAACCAGGAAAATTCAGTTTCTGGAAGTGAATACTATACAAATGTTGACCAAATAGCTCTCTGGTTATGAAGTATTAAGGGGTTTAATATCTTTGAAAGTGGATAAATCCCCAGGCCTAGATGAAGTGTATCCTAGGCTGGTAAGGGAAGCAAGAGAAGAAATAGCTGAGGCTCTGACCATTATTTTCCAATTCTCTCTGGCTTCAGGCTTGGTGCCAGCGGACAAGAGAACAGCTAATATTAGACCATTGTTTAAAAAGGAAGAGAGGAAAAGGCTGAGTAATTACAGGCTAGTCGGCCTAATCTCGGTGGTGGGAAAATTATCGAAAATGCTGAGGAACAAGATAAATCTTCATTTAGAAAGACATGGATTAATCAAAGACAGTAGCACAGATTTGTTCGGAGGAAGTCATGTCTGACCAACATGACTGAATTTTTTGGGGAGGGAACAAGAAGGATTGATGAGGGTACTGCATTTGATGTAGTCTATATGGATTTTAGCAAGGCTTTTGATAAAGTCCCACATGGCAGACTGGTCACAAAAGTTCAAAGTGGCAAGCAAGTGGATCCAAAATTGGCTCAGAGACATGAAGCAAAGGGTAATGGTCGATGGTTGTTTTTGTGACTGGAAGGCTGTTTCCAGTGAGGTTCCGCAGGTCCCTTGCTTTTTGTGGCATATGTCAATGAAAGAGGTATGATTCAGAAGTTTGCAGATGATACAAAAATTGGCCATGTGGTTGATAATGAAGAAGAAAGCTGTAGACTGCAGGAAAATATCAATGCACTAGTCAGGTGGGCAGAATAGTGGCAAATAGAGTTCAATCCAGAGAAGTGTGAGGTAATGCATTTGGGGAAGCCTAACAAGGAAAGGGAATACACAGTAAATGGTAGGATACTGAGAAGTGTGGATGAACAGAGGGACGTTGGAGTGCATGTCCACAGATCCCTGAAGGTGGCTGGACAGCTAGTTTAAGCTGGTCAAGAAGGCATACGAGATACTTGCTTTTTTTGACCGAGGCATAGAATATTAAGAGCTGAGAGGTTATGCTGGAGCTGTATAAAACACTAGTTCTGCGACAGATAGAAATCTGAGTGCAATTCTGGTCACTGCACTAGAGGAAAGATATAATTGCACTAGAGAGGATACAGAGGAGATTTACGAGGATGATGTCTGGTTTGCACTGGAGTGCTGACTTGGGTTGCAATAGAGTGCTACAGTGGAAGTTTGGTAAGTTCGGAAGTTCGGTAAGGAGGGAGTGAGGAGCTCCTTTCATTTCCTACCTGTCCTCAGAGTGAGGGGAGCCCAGAGCTTCCAAAGAGCACAGCTGACTGGGAGAAGACTCGGAGGACAGAGTTCCGGACCGGTAAGTATAAAAAACTTACCTCTGGTAAAAAAAACTGAAAGTGATGTCACAGGAAAGCTGTGACCTGATTGGCTGGTAGGGAATTTTTTTTACTGAATTTGAAAATAAAACATTGATAAAAATTGATTAAAACCCTAATTAACTAATTAATAAGTAGAGTAACTAAACCAGAGGGAGGAGATTACTGTATTTAGTTAGCATTTAATATTTATAGTAGGAATCTAGCACCAGGGACCATATAGTTATAACAATTTAGTAAGGATTTAATAAGTATTTATTTATCTTAAATTAATTTATTAATTAGTGCTAGAAATGTCAGTTAGAGGGGTGAAGTGCTTCACCTGTGAGATGTGGGAGGTCTGTGACGCTTCCAGCGTTCCGGACGACTACATCTGCAGGAAGTGTACCCAGTTGCAGCTCCTCACAGACCGCATGGATTGGTTGGAGCGGCAACTGGATGCACTTAGGAGCATGCAAGTGGCAGAGAGCGTCATAGACAGGAGTTTTAGAGAAGTGGTTACACCCAAGGTGCAGGCAGATAGATGGGTGACTGCTAGAAGGGGCAGGCAGTCAGTGCAGGAATCCTCTGTGGCTATCCCCCTCTCTAAGTATACCGTTTTGGATACTGTTGGGGGGGATGGCCTATCAGGGGAAAACAGCAGCAGCCAGAGCAGTGGCACCATGGCTGGCACTGTTGTTCAGCAGGGAGGGACAAAGCGCAGAAGAGCAATTGTTATAGGGGACTCTATAGTCAGGGGCACAGATAGGCGCTTCTGTGGACGTGAAAGAGACTCCAGGATAGTATGTTGCCTCCCTGGTGCCAGGGTCAAGGATGTCTCTGAATGGACAGGGGGCATTCTGAAGGGGAAGGGTGAACAGCCAGATGTTGTGGTACACATCGGTACCAATGACATAGGCAGGAAGAGTGACGAAGTCCTGCAGGGGGAGTTTAGGGAGTTCGGTAGAAAGTTAAAAGACAGGACCTCGAGGGTTGTAATCTCGGGATTACTCCCTGTGCCACGTGCCAGTGAGGCTAGAAATAGGAAGATATTGCAGCTAAACACGTGGCTGAACAGCTGGTGTAGAAGGGAGGGTTTCAGATATCTGGACCATTGGGATCTCTTCAGGGACAGATGGGACCTGTACAAGAAGGACGGGTTGCATCTAAACTGGAGGGGCACAAATATCCTGGCTGCGAGGTTTGCTAGCGTCACTCGGGAGGGTTTAAACTAGTGTGGCAGGGGGGTGGGAACCAGAGCAGTAGGACAGCAAGTGAAATAAATGAGGGGGAACTAGTAAATCAGGCCAGTAAGACTAAGAAGAAGAGCAGGCAGGGAGATGTTGCGGAGCGCAGCGGGACTGGTGGTCTGAAGTGCATTTGTTTCAATGCGAGAAGTATAACAGGTAAGGTAGATGAACTTCGAGCTTGGATTAGTACTTGGAACTATGATGTTGTTGCTATTCCAGAGACTTGGTTGAGGGAAGGACCGGATTGGCAGCTAAATGTTCCAGGATTCAGAAGCTTCAGGCGGGATAGGGGGGGATGTAAAGGGGTGGGGGAGTTGCATTACTTGTTAAGGAGAATATCACAGCTGTACCGCGGGAGGACACCTCGGAGGGGTCGTGCAGCGAGGCAATATGGGTGGAGCTCAGGAATAGGAACGGTGCAGTCACGATGTTGGGGGTTTTCTACAGGCTTCCCAACAGCCAGCGGGAGGTAGAGGAGCAGATATGTAGACAGATTTTGGAAAGATGTAAAAAGTAACAGGGTTGCAGTGGTGGGTGATTTTAACTTCCCCTATATTGACTGGGCCTCACTTAGTGCTAGGGGCTTGGATGGGGCAGAATTAGTAAGGAGCATCCAGGAGGGCTTCTTGAAACAATAAGTAGATAGTCCAACTAGGGATGGGGCCGTACTGGACTTGGTATTGGGGAATGAGCCCGGCCAAGTGGTCGAAGTCTCAGTAGGGGATCATTTCAGGTACAGTGACCATAATTCCATAAGTTTTAAGGTACTTGTGGATAAGGATAAGAGTAGTCCTCGGGTGAATGTGCTAAATTGGGGGAAGGCTAATTATAACAACATTAGGCAGGAACTGAAGAATTTAGATTGGGGCGGCTGTTTGAGGGTAAATCAACATCTGACGTGGGAGTCTTTCAAATGTCAGTTGATTAGAATCCAGGACCAGCATGTTCCTGTGAGGAAGAAGGATAAGTTTGGCAGGTTTCGGGAACCTTGGATAACGCGGGATATTGTGAGCTTAGTCAAAAAGAAAAAGGAAGCATTCGTAAGGGCTGGAAGGCTAGGAACAGACGAATCCCTTGAATATAAATACAGTAGAAAGGAACTTAAGCAAGGAGTCAGGAGGGCTAAAAGGGGTCATGAAAAGTCATTGGCAAACCGGATTAGTGATAATCCCAAGGCTTTTTATACATATATAAAGAGCAAGAGGGTAACAAGGGAAAGGGTTGGCCCACTCAAGGACAGAGAAGGGAATCGATGTGTGGAACCACAGGAAATGGGCGAGGTACTAAATGAGTACTTTGCATCAGTATTCACCAAAGAGAAGGACTTGGTGGGTGATGAGCTGAGGGAAGGGAGTGTAGATAGTCTCAGTCATCTCATTATCAAAAAGGAGGTGGTGTTGGGTGTCTTGCAAAGCATTAAGGTAGATAAGTCCCCAGGGCCTAATGGGATCTACCTCAGAATACTAAGGGAGGCAAGGGAAGAAATTGCTGGGGCCTTGACAGAAATCTTTGCATCCTCATTGGCTACAGATGAGGTCCCAGAGGACTGGAGAATAGCCAATGTTGTTTCTTTGTTTAAGAAGGGTAGCAAGGATAATCCAGGAAATTATAAGCTGGTGAGCCTTATGTCAGTGGTAGGGAAATTATTAGAGAGGATTCTTCGGGACAGGATCTACTGCCATTTGGAAACAAACAAACTTATTTGCGAGAGGCAGCACGGTTTTGTGAAGGGGAGGTCGTGTCTCACTAATTTGATTGAGTTTTTTGAGGAAGTGACAAAGATGATTGATGAAGGAAGGGCAGTTGATGTTATGTATATGGACTTCAGTAAAGCCTTTGACAAGGTCCCTCATGGCAGACTGGTACAAAAGGTGAAGGCACACGGGATCAGAGGTGAGCTGGCTCTGTCATATAAGACAGAGGGTAGCAGTGGAAGGGTGCTTTTCTGAATGGAGGGATGTGACTAGTGGTGTTCTGCAGGGATCAGTGCTGGGACATTTGCTCTTTGTAGTATATATAAATAATTTGGAGGAAAATGTAGCTGGTCTGATTAAGTTTGCAGATGACACAAAAGTTGGTGGAATTGCGGATAGTGATGAGCATTGTCAGAGGATACAGCAGGATATAGATCGGTTGGAGACTTGGGCGGAGAAATGGCAGATGGAGTTTAATCCAGACTAATGTGAGGTAATGCATTTTGGAAGATCTAATGCAGGTGGGAAGTATACAGTAAATGGCAGAACCCTTAGGAGTATTGACAGGCAGAGAGATCTGGGCGTACAGGTCCACCGGTCACTGAAAGTGGCAACACAGGTGGATAAGGTAGTCAAGAAGGCATACGGCATGCTTGCCTTCATCGGTCGGGGCATAGAGTATAAAAATTGGCAAGTCATGCTGCAGCTGTACAGAACTTTAGTTAGGCCACACTTAGAATATTGCGTGCAATTCTGGTCGCCACACTACCAGAAGGACGTGGAGGCTTTGGAAAGGGTACAGAAGAGGTTTACCAGGATGTTGCCTGGTCTGGAGGGCATTAGCTATAAGGAGAGGTTGGATAAACTCGGATTGTTTTCACTGGAACGACGGAGGTGGGGGGATAGCATGATAGAGGTTTACAAAGTTATGAGCGGCATGGACAGAGTGGATAGTCAGAAGCTTTTTCCCAGGGTGGAAGAGTCAGTTACTAGGTGACATAGGTTTAAGGTGAGAGGGGCAAAGTTTAGAGGGGATGTGTGAGGCAAGTTCTTCACACAGAGGGTGGTGAGTGCCTGGAACTTGCTGCCGGGGGAGGTGGTGGAAGCAGGTACGATAATGACGTTTAAGAGGCATCTTGACAAATACATGAATAGGATGGGAATAGAGGAATACGGTCCCCAGAAGTGCAGAAGGTTTTAGTTTAGGCAGGCATCAAGATCGGCGCAGGCTTGGAGGGCCGAATGGCCTGTTCCTGTGCTGTACTGTTCTTTGTTCTTTGACTGGAGAATTTTAGTTATGAGGAAAGACCGGATAGGCTAGGCTGTATTCTTTTGAACATCGGCTGAGGGGGCACCTAATTGAAGTGTATAAAATTGAGGGGCCTAGATAGAGTGATAGGAAGGCCCAATTCCCCTTAGTTGTGAGGTCCATAACCAGGAGTATAGATTTAGGGTAAGAGGTAGGAGGTTTAGATCGGATTTGAGGGGAAATATTTTCACCCAGAGGGTGATGGGGATCTGGAACTCACTGCCTGAAAGGGTGGTAGAAGCAGGAACCCATATAACATTTAAAAAGTACTTGGATTCAGACTCGAAGTGCCATAACCTGCAAGGCTACGGAAAAGAGTTGGAATGTAAGATTAGGCTAGACACTTGTCGGCCAGCGTGCGCACAATGGACTGAATGGCCTGGTTTCATGCTGTAAAATTCTTTGATTCTATGATGGATTCTTGTAAACTTTGCGCAATCTGATAAAGCTGTGAATGAAGTGTAATCGTCTTTGGATGGATAAAGAATGCTTGGAACTCCTTATTGCTGTCAATATATCCTGTTTATTCTTCAGATGGGTGCTGGCAAAACCAAAATTGTATGTTTGAAAAAAATTCAGGCTGCAAAGTGATAAGTGGCATCTCAAGGCTGTAATATTGTTCTGATAGGAAACCTGCAATCACTGATCCATTTAAATGAAAGCTAGATAAGTATATGAGGGAGAAAGGAATAGAAGGATACGGTGATAGGGTGAGATGAGGTAAGGTAGAAGAAGGCACGTGTGGAGCATAAACATCGGCAGAGACCTGTTGGACCAACTGGCCTCCTTCTGTGCCGTAAATGTTATGTATTTCTACAATCCCTAGTACAGCCTTGTAAACACTCCCAAAGAATCCTGTGCTCCCGTGTGTAAAACCGACTGAACCTCAAGATTAGATTGCATTCTGGTAACTTACAAAGGTAAATGGACTCCTCCAGACTCTGGTGAAGGTAAGTCCCCGGGAGTAAAAAAGAAAAAAAATCATAGTTTTCTTGAAATTTCATATTTAGCTTTACAATTTATTTTATTCATTCACAGGATGCAGGAGTTGCTGGCATTTGTTGCTCATCCCTAATTTCCCTAACTGTGTGGCTTGCTCGGCCATTTCAAAAGTGGGAATGAGTCATTGCTGTGGGTCTGGAATCACATATATGCCAGACTGGGAAAGGACAGCAGATTTCCTTCCCTAAACGACATTAGTGAACCAGATGGTTTTTTACAACAAATTTCATGGTCACCATTACTGTTACTAGCTTTTCATTTCAGATTTATTTAACTGAATTTAAATTCCCAACTGTCATGGTGGGATTTGAACTCATTCTCTAGAACATTAGTCCAGGCCTCTCGATTACTAGTCCAGGAACATAACCATTATTTTACAGCTCCCTGAAAGTGAAAACATTGTTTACTCTTTAAAAAAAAAGACACGGGCCATTTGAATGAAAGAGTTTTAAAAACTGAATAGCAGACCTTGATAAACAGCAATTGTACTAAGTTTTCTTTAAATGAACCTTCTTGGATTTCTGTGATGGTTACATGCAGTTTACAGTCTTTTAATTGGATTTCCATTATAGTCTTTAATTGTGCTTTTTCAACCCATTTGAGGAGAAGTAGGAAAATAAAGACAGATGGCAAATCAATGCAGAACAATTAGTTGTTTTGGTTAATCACTGAAATTTTCAATGAGAAACATTTTAACCTCGTTGTACAAGTAACCAGTGAGCAGTGACAAATCTGCTCTTGTCTACTTAACATTTTCAATGACCAACGCAGAATACAGCAGCAGAGAATAACTATATCTTGCTTGTCAAGATCAAGAACTAACTGATGAAACAGGTTTACAAATTTGTCAACAAGAAAGGGCTACTTGTACTTGCATGGAAACATGATCAGTGGCTTTTATTTTTTTTATTCATTCTTGGGATGTGTTCTTTTATATTCTTCCTTTTCAAATCCTTAACTAATTTCTTTTTAAATCATCCTTATGGTAAGTCATTTACATTCTTACAATCCTGTGTGTGAAAATATTAACTTCCGCCTCGAAACTGAATCAGCAACCAATGGATATAATCTTTCACCATTTACTGTCTCAAAACGTTTTACAATTGTGAAATTCTTCATTGTATCCTTTCTGTGGCCCTAACAGATGTCCAGAACTGGAAGTAATGCTGCAACTGTAGCCTAACTAATGTCTTGTACAAATTCTTCATAACTTCCTTGCTTTTTCATCCAATGTCCCTACATATTCCACAAGCTCGTTAATGTGTCTTTCTCTTTATACCTCCAATTTTAAAGTTGTATGTGGTTGTAACTTGAGATCTCCCTCACCCTCCACTCTGAAAAATCTAACCATTTAATGTACGCTTCTTTTCAATCTTCTTTTCCACAAAATGCTGTACTTCACAATTATCAACATTGAACAACATCTGCCAGTCACTGCCCACTTTGTCAACCTGTGATCCCTTGCATTCCTTCACACATTTGTGATATGAGGTGCCTTGGCTCGGTGATAGCTCTCTTGCCTCTAAGCCAGAAGGCTGTGGGTTCCAGCACTACTTCAGATAAAGGCCTGCTACCCGACCTGAACCTGATGGGACCCGGGTTGGGTCGGGCCGTTCTTTTGGGTCCGGCCTTCGGGCTTGGGCTGGGTCCAGGTCGGACACACACGGCAAGGTAAGTATTAAAAGTTTAAAAACTTACCTGAGCTGCGAGGCCGGGACGTCAAGCAGGGAAACTCTGAGTCTGTGCAGTGAGCGTGTGAGCGTCTCTATGACGTCATCATGCTCATGCTGGAGCTTCCGGCAGATTGGGAGTTGGAAGGTAAGTGAAGAGAACATTGCGGTGGTCGGGCCAGGTCGGGGGGAAAATGGAGGTGGTCGGGCTCGGGTCCCATGTGGTTTGGGATGGGGTTTTTTTTGTCACTTGAGCAGGCCTTTACGTCCGCATATAATCTAGGTTGACATTTCAGTGCAGTAGTGGGAGAGTTGGAAGTTCTATCTTTCAGATAAGAAGTTAAACAAAGGCTCTCTTGGGTGGATGTCAAAGATCCCATTGCACGATTTGAAAAAGAACAGCAGAGTTCTCCTGGCCAACAATCAGTCTTCAACCAACAAAATTCAACAGATTGCCTAAACATTTATCTCATTGGTGTTTGTGGAACCTTACTGTGTATAATTTTTGGCTGCTGTGATTCAAAAGGTACTTCATTGACTGTGAAGCTCTTTGGGGCTCTTGTGGCTATAAAAGGCGCTAAATAAATGAGGTTCTTTCTTTCGATCATCGGTGCATTTTGATATCATTCTTGTATCTATGTAAACAAATCCATTCTATAAATGGGAAAACAAAAGAGGTCCAAGAGCAGACCTCTGGGGCACAGCACAACACACATCCCAGCAATCTTAAAAGCATTCATTTATTCTTCTATCCTCCCACCCCCTGTCCATCTATTTTTACAACATGTCTCCGATGTGACACCTTCTCAAACTCTGCTGAATAAGCCATATATACATCCACCCATCCCTCTATTCATATATTATGCATTTATCAAAACATTCAAGTAATCCAGCATGATCTTCCCTTTATGAATCCATGTTACCCATTCCTATTTACCCCATGTCTTTCTAAGAGTTCACTAATTTCATCCCACATTATCAACTTTAGACATCTTCTTCCACAAATGTAACTGGCTTATAACTTCCTGATTTCTCCCTTTCATGAATTGGGGTATAACAATTGCCACTGTTTGGTCCTTTGCATAATCTCTTTTTCCAATTTTTGGGAAATTATTTTCGGTGTGTTTTATATAATTTTCTTTCCTCTCGACTTTACCTTGCTCACATAGAATAAAAGGAAAGTTATGTGACTTTGAGATCAACTTGACTTTGAGGAAGATGTGGGTCGTCCGTGTAAATAAAGCACTATTAACATTTAGCAGTGTCACCTATTTTCTGTAGGCTGCAATAAAGAAGCAAATTATTATGCTATAGTCAATGGTGTTTACTCCAATTCTAGCCTCTTGAGCATCCCCGATTTTAATCACTTCTCTAGAGGCAATTGTGCTTTCAGCTGCTGAAGCCCTAAGAACCAAAATTCCCTCCCTAAACTTTCCCTACCTCTATCTTTGTCTCCTCTTTTAAGACGCTCCTTAAAACCTACCTCTTTGATCAAGATTTTGGCCACCTGTCCTAATATCTCATTATGTGGCTCTGTGTCACGTTTTGTTTGATAATGCTCCTGTGAAGCGCCTTTGGATGTTTTACTATATTAAAGGTGCGATATAAATGCTAGTTGTTGTTAACAAATCCCAGCTCCTGGAAGAAACAATGTTCAGTGCACCTCCAGTATGCTGGCCAGTTCAGAGGTTGCACACATAGGGACTTGGGTCTTCCAAAGTCACAGTGCTGCTTGTATTTGCAGACTGAACATCGGGTAGTCAATGGGTCCTAGGGCATTGTGCTTGCTTTGAAAGTTAAATGTTGTATGCTTTTGTAATATTTATTAAATACTTAAGGATTGCAGGAGATTTGGGGTAGATTAGTGCAAATTTGAGATAATTTTCATCCCCCCACTGCCTCCATGCATTAATTACAGCTTCAGTGGACCATGTACAAGACAGATACCATTTCTCAAGCAATAAAAGCCACACAAAACAATTAATTAGCATGCATGTTGCGTTTCTTAGAGTTAATGAAAGTGTCCTAAATAGCAGCTGGATTGTCACTTTCCCATTACTGCATGAGCTGAGTAACTGTTGTTCATTATCTTTCCATTACCAACTCACAGCTTCATTTCTCCCATTACATTTTCCAACCTTGTCAATCCGGAGCCTATTTCAGGTTCCTCCAGCAGCCAACGTCTCCAGACTGCTGCCAACCCCTTATGCTTCTATAAATTTCCAAAAGTCAACCTACTTTTGCAGGTTAAGAAGTTCCTTCGAAGCCCTGCAAGTGCACAGCAAGCATGTACATCCAGGTGTAGCCTTCAGCATCATCCCAAAGAAGCAGTCTTACAAGTTTTGAACTATGTTATGTGGCTCAGTGTGAATTTTTGTTTGATAATGCCCCTGTGAAACACAAGTTGTTAATGTTGTAATAGGAATATTATACAAGAAAGCAGAAGCATTCAGAGCAAATTTAACATGTGGGCCAAAGTCAGCATAAGTGCATTGCCTCCATTTTTCTCCAATGAATTCTCAACCTCAGCTTTATTAGTTTAAAAAAAGAATGTATAAATATTAAGTGAGATTCTTTTCATCTATAATTCCAGTGTGGAAAGAGACACATCAGGTTCACATATTGGAAGATCATGCAACCCCAGTCTGATGTTCCATTGATTTATTTTGAATGAATGTGCCATCATGGGCTTGAGCAGGAGAGGTGTGAAAATTCCTGATACGTGCTCCCACTGGGCAAAGTTCCATGCCAGGAAGGCCATAGAAGAAAATCTCTTTATATTGAGTCATAGAGTCAGAGTTAGAGTCATAGAGCAATCCAGCACAAAAACAGGCCCTTCGGCCCATTGTGTCTGTGCCGGCCATCAAGCACCTAACTATTCTAATCCCATTTTCCAGCACTTGGCCCGTAGCCTTGTATGCTATGGCGTTTCAAGTGCTCATCGAAATACTACTTAAATGTTGAGGGTTCCTGCCTCCACCACCTCTTTAGGCAGTGCGTTCCAGATTCCAACCACCCTCTGAGTGAAAACATTTTTCCTCAAATTCCCTTTAAACCCCCTGCCCCTTACATTAAATCTATGCCCCCTGGTTATTGACCCCTCCCCTAAGGGAAAAAGTTTCTTCCTATCTAACCTATCAATGCCCCTCATAATTTTGTATATCTTAATCATGTCCCCCCCTCAGCCATCTCTGCTCTGAGGAAAACAACCCTAGCCTACCCAGTCTCTCTTCATAGCTGAAATGCTCCAGCCCAGGCAACATCCTGGTGAATCTCCTTTGCACCCTCTCCAGTGCAACCACATCCTTCCTATAGTGTGGTGCCCAGAACTGTACACTACTCCAGCTGTGGCCTAACTGGCGTTTTATACAGCTTCATCGTAACCTCCCTGCTCTTATATTCTATGCCTCGGCTAATAAAGGCAAGTATCCCTAACCACCTTATCTACCTGTGTTGCTGCCTTCAGTGATCTATGGACAAGTACACCAAGGTCCCGCTGACCCTCTGTACTTCCTAGGGTCCTACCATCCATTGTGTATTCCCTTGCCTTGTTAGTCCTCCCAAAATGCATCACCTCACCCTTCTCAGGATTAAATTCCATTTGCCACTGCTCTGCCTATCTTACCAGCCCATCTATATCGTCCTGCAATCTAAGGCTTTCCTCCTCACTATTTATGACACCACCAATTTTCGTGTCATCTGCGAACTTACTTAATTTATGCACTTCAAAATCACTGAGATATTTTTCAGATTGTGAAAAATGGTCCAATAGCAGTACTACTCAGCAGAAGCAATGAAAGTTGGTATCTCCTGAAACTGGGATCATTAGTTTATCATCAATTTGATCCAGCTATCTTCTCTTGCAGCACTGAAGCGCAGTTACACCTGCAGTTTGTGTCACGTGATCCTGAATTCAATTGAACAGTACTATGCCCACCTACAGGGATCCAAACATCAGACCAAGTAAGTAGCCTTAACTGACCTTATTTTTTTTTTAGACTTGTTCACCTTCGCAGTGCCCTGTGTTAACACCTGACCTCAGTTTCTCATTAAAAGAGACTCTCAAATGAAAATTGTATAAATTACAGAACTCTGGAACAAGGTGGTTAAAATGCTGACTTGACATGGTCTCTTTCAAGTTCTAGATCACATTGACATTCCTGCTTCCTACCTGGTGCATGTAGAAATCAGGGTATGTTCGATTGTGAGCAAGCCAGAATCCTAGATTTGCTGAAGAGTTGCGCTTCTGCCTGTAATGGGCTCATTACATATCGAGATTTCAAATCTCCCACCCACATCGCTATCTTGACCATTGACACTGAGATATAAAGTTCTCCATCATCAGAAATATAAATGAACTGTCATTGGGAAATGAAAGCTGCAAGTAAAAGTCATGAACCTAAAATATGAAGAATATATTAGAAGAATAGGATTTTCATCCCATTCAACCGCTCCATCTTGTATGCATAGCTTTTTAAAGTGGTGGTAATCTAGTTCTAAATTGTATTGAAAAGTGAATTAGCTGCTTAGCCATGGTTTGTATAGACCCAAAGGCCTGAATTTTCATGGTTCCACAGAGGCGGGCTGCCAATTAAGCTGATTACAGACCCAATTAGGTCCGAATTTGCAGGCCAAATGGGTGCTGAGGCTGCCATCGCAGTGGAAGCAGCCGACCTGCAGCAGGCCAGAAAGTCATCAAAGCCAAAGGCTTCATGCCCCAAAGGGTGGGGGCTGTGGCCAGGAAAGGCCACACAGGTCGCCCAAACGATCCACCCGGAGAGGTGTCCCCTCTGCTCTGAGGAAACAAATGGCTTCGCCCTTCAGAATTTGTAATTTAAATGCACGTCTCCATGTTGAGGTGGCCTCGCGGTCCCTGACTTGCCTCAGCGGCACCTACTTCTCCTGGTGGGGCTGCCGAGGCTCCAGAACTGCCGGCTAGGGCTGGCAGCATCGGGTGTGACGGCGAGCAAGGAGGCAGCCAATTAGGAGGCTGCCTCTGGGAGATTGCACCGTCAGGTGACCTGCCTATAAGTGTAGTTTTGGGACCCCCATTTGGTCTCGACGTTGCAGGTCCAACGCCAGTGAGAAAATCCAGCCACAATCTTTGATCAAAAAAGAGTGACGGTCAAGGTATTCTTTGAACAAAGTGACTCCTGACAACGCAGCGGCCTGCCAACATCATCAGAGTGCTCCAAGCTGCGCACATGTACAAACGGTCTCCTGCTCTCAGTGAAATGTTGCGCATGCGCAGCTTACGTCTTGCCAGGACTAATTGGCGCATGTGTCGGAAAACATCATCAGCTATTCGCTCCCCCCACCCCCCAACTCAGCTACTCTCTCCCACCCCTCCGGTCGCTCTCCCCCCTTGGCCATTTGCTCCAGGCTTCGATGCTTTCTTCCCTTCCCCCCTCCTCCCCACCGACTGCTTTCCTAGGGAACATAGGAGCAAGAGGAGGCCATTCAGCCCATCGAGCCTGCCCCGCCATTCAATGTGATCATGGCTGATCATCTACTTCAATGCCTTTTTCCCACACTATCCCCATATCCCCTTTTGTAATTTTTAGTTAGAAATCTGTCAATCTCTGCTTTAAACATACTCAATGACTGAGCTTCTACAGCCCTCTGGGGTAGAGAATTCCAAAGATTCACAACCCTCTGAGTAAAGAAATTTCTCTTCATCTCTGTCCTAAGTGGTTTCCCCCTTGTTTTGAAATTGTGTCCCTTGGTTCTAGACTCCCTAACCATGGGAAATATCTTAACTGCATCGACCCTGTCTATCCCTTTAAGTATTTTGTAGGTTTCAATGAGATTACCTCTCATTCTTCGAAACTCCAGAGAATAGAGGCCCAGTTTCCCCAATCTCTTCATAGGACAGTCCCGCCATCCCGAAACAAGTCTGGTGAATTTTCGTTGCACTCCCCCTATGGCAATATCCTTCATAAGGTAAGGGGACCAAAACTGCACACAGTCCTCCAGGTGCGGTCGAACCAAGGTTCTATACAACCGAAGCAATACTTCACTGCTCCTGTACTCAAATCCTCTTATGATAAAGGCTAACATACTATGAGCCTTCCTAATTGCCTGCTGCACCTGCATGTTAGCTTTCAGTGACTTTTTGACAAGGACACCCAGGTGCCTTTGTACATCTACACTTTCTAATCTCTTACCATTTAAGAAATACTCTGCACATCTATTCCTCCTACCAAAGTGGATAACCTCACATCTTTCCACATTATATTCTATCTGCCAGGTTCTTGCCCACTCACTAAATCTGTCCAAATCCCCTTGAAGCCACTTTGCATCTTACTCACAACACACATTCCCACTGAATTTTGTGTCATCCGCGAACTTGGAAATACTACATTTGGTCCCCACATCCAAATCATTGATGTATATTGTGAACAGCTGGGTCCGAAGCACTGATCCCTGTGATGCCCCACTAGTCACAGCCTGCCAATGTGAGATTGGCCCGTTTATTCCTACTCTCTGCTATCTGCCTGTTAACCAATACTTAATCCTTGCTGGTATATTACCTCCTAACCCATGTGCTTTAATTTTGCTAACCAATCTCTTGTTGGGGACTTTATCAAAAGCCTTCTGAAAATCCAAGTATACCACGTCCACCGACTCCCCTTTTATCAATTCTGTTGGTAACATCCTCAAAAAACTCCAACTGGTTCGTCAAACATGATTTACCATTCATAAATCCATGTTGACTCTGCCCAATCTTCAGATCATTATTATCCAAGTATCCATTTATCACATCCTTTAGAATAGATTCTAGCATTTGCCCAAGGACTGATTTAAGGCTAACAGGTCCGCAATTCCCTGTTTTTTCTCTCCCTCCTTTCTTAAATAGTGGGGTGACATTTATGACCTTCCAATCTGCAGAAACTTCTCCAGAATGTATAGAATTTTGGAAGATGATCACCAATGCATCCACTATCTCCATAGCTACCTCTTGCAACACTCTTGGATGTAGAATATCAGGTCCTGGGGACTTATCAACCTTATCTCCAATCCAACCTTCTTACTAAGACTAATACCAATTTCCTTCCTCATTTCCCATAAGCCCTAGTATCTCTCAGCACCCCCCACCCCCCCCCCACCCCCCCCTCAGCCGCTCAGCCCAGACTTCGCCACTGCTCCCCCCACATCCCTCGGCCAATTGTTCCCGCCCTCCCCCATGCCACCCTGCTCTCCAGCCGCTCATTCCCCGCTTCCCCCCCCACCCCCAACTTCCAGAGGCTAGCTCTAGGCCGTGCCACTTCCATTCTCTCGGCCACTCGCTTCTACGTTGCCCCGTCACCCCTTGTGACCCGCCTTGCTTCTTCAGGCGGCACGTGGAGAACGATCGATCTTAGGAGCAAGTGGCCGAGAGGATGAAAGCGGCATGGCTGTCGCGAGTGTGAATGTGTGGATTGGGAGATTGTGGAATGGAGGCGGAGGTCTGGGGGGGTGGGGTAGAAATTGAGTTATTTCCTCCATAAACTTCAGTGTAAATGTTGACTTTACTGTCCCATAGAAAGTTGCTAGACATTCCAAATTTCAATGGCAGTATCATACCAGAGATCTTCTGTCTTTGTCAAAAAAAATCAAAACAGTTGAGCAGGAGACATCCAAGAAATTATACAAATGAAGTACTGGCAGGAGGGAGCGGGGAATTGTTGGGGGTGGGATGGAGGCAGCAATGGCAGCCTTTGAGGGGATTTTCAGGTTGAAGCTGTTTTTCTGTGATGAAATGAGCAGCGCCATCTTTAATCCTGGCAGCTGCCTGAATGTTGCAGATAGTGACGTTTCAATGGAAGAGGCTGCATTTGCTCGTGTCCTAGTACTGCACCACCTAGTGGTTACATTGTCAGCAAACGCAGCCTTCTTTGAAAGGGAAGAGGTAATTTTAAAATGCTAATTCAGTGATTGCTATCTCAGAAAGGAAAGTTATTTGCAATTGGCATGACTCATGGCACAAACTTCCCCAAAACATTGCCCATTGTTTAGCTGTCCTGGGCCACGTAAATGAGAGAATTTAATCATTTGAACTCATCAGACTGTCGACGTGTTATTTAAATCTGGTGGACACATGTGTTTTCAGGTTACATGCCAATAATGCTATTCCAGTATCTATGAATTAACTGCTGGAAGCATATAGCATTTGATTCCCAAACTTGCTGAGCAATTGAAGCCATTGTAAGTTGGCTTTATTGTGATGGAGCAATACACCATTGTTCTGATGCTCAATGTAATCAAGCAGGATGGGCAACAGTCGTCAAAGAAATTGAATTACAAAAGCAAAATGGTTTCATGATGTAGGAATATGTTAGCACCTCATCAGTATCTGTTTTGCGTAGATAGAGCCCCATAAGCAGTGCTTATATTTGTAATACCAGCAACTGTATCTTTCCAAGAGTTTGCTGGAAGGAGCTGGGCACAGATGGGTACCATTATAGGTTGTGTAAATGGTTGGCGGTGCTTTGTAGTATCTTGGTTAGAATTGTTTTCCTCAGTGAATAAATATGGATAGCCTTTACTAAATAGTCTGCTGGTGTGAATAATAGCTACCTTCCAGTGAATGAATGTAGCGCGAATCCTAAATAATCTCCAGTGAGCATGAACAGAATAAATGAATGATCAAGCAGCCACGTTCAGTCAATGTTATCGACATTAAAAGATGCATATTTCAGTTCGTAAGGGGCATGCCCAATTTACAGAAACGAGCTTTCAACTATTCACACCTGAAACAAGTGTTGGCGGAGGCGTCAACTGTAACAGCCACTCAGGGGAATCATTAGGTTTGTAACTGAGTAGTATATTTTGAGATAATGAAGACCAAAAATTAACTTAGTTTGAAAATCAATTTCTGAATTTGATAAACATAAGACCGCAGCAGGCCTCAAGTATTATGTTCACATCAAGCTAGGCTAACTGAAATAATGGGCCCAATTTTAACCCATTCAAAACACTTATACAGAGTTAAGATTGAGCCCAGTGGGTGTCAAATCCCTCGCCTGTTGTTCCATATCAAAGTGACTTAGATTTTATCAAAGAAATTAAACTACTTTGGTCGGTTATACCACTGAGAGAATTAAATGGGACAGTGGATCGAACATACGTATTAGGAGCAGGAGTAAGCCACTTGACCATTTGGGCCCTCGAGCCTGCTCCGCCATTCAACAAGATCATGGCTGATCTAATTGTAACCTCATCTCCACAGTCCTGCTTACTCCTGATAACCTTTCACCACCTTCCTTATCAAGAATCTTTCTACCTCTGCCTTAAAAATATTCAAAGACTCTGCTTTCACCGCCCTCAGAGAAAAAAATTCTCCTCATCTCTGTCTTAAATGAGGTGACCCCTTATTTTTAAACTGTGATCCCTAGTTCTGGATCTTCTCAAGAGGAAACATCCTTTACACATTCAACCTGTGAAGACCCCTCAGGATATTATATGTTTCAATCAAGTCACCTCATATTGTTCTAAACTCCAGCAGATACAAGCCTAATCTGTCCTTACAACCATCCTCATAAGACAACCCACCCATAGCCTCCCTACTTTTGTATTCAATTCCCCTCGCAAGAAACAATAACATTTTATGATCTTTCCTAATTACTTGCTGTACGTGCATACTAACCTTTTGCAATTCATGCACTAGGACACCCAGATCCCTCTGCATCTCAGAACAATGCAATCTCGCACCATTTAGATAAAATACCTCTTTTTTATTCTACCTGCTAAAATGGACAATTTCACACCTTTCCGCATTATACTCCACTTGCCACATCTTTGCCCACTCACTTAACCTATCTATATCCCTTTATTGCCTCCATATGTCTTCTTCACAACTTACTTTCCTATCTATCTTTGTGTCATCAGCAAATTTTGGCAATTATACCTTTGGTCCCTTCGTCTAAGTCATTCATATAAATTGTAAATAGTTGAGGCCCTAGCACTGATCCATGCACCACACCACACCTTCCATCTTGCCAACCAGAAAATGACCCATTTATGCCTACTCTGTTTCCTGTTAGCTAGCAAATCTTCTATCCATGCCAATATATTACCCCTACACCATAAGCTTTCATTTTCCACAATAACCTTTCATGTGGCATCTTATCAATTGTCTTCTGGAAATCTAAGTACAGTAGATCCACCGGTTCCCCTTTATCCACAGCACATGTCTCCTTACAATTTTGTTATCTCTGGGGTCTGTGTGTTAAAATCATTTTCAGAATGTCAGAAATGTTCTATAGAGAGGGTACAAATGGGCCAAATGGCCTCCTTATGTGCTGTAAATTTCTATGATTCTATTCTATGATTCAATTTTGAAAGTTAAAGTCTTTGGAAGTTCCAAGTGAAATTAGGTGGCCAACTGACAGATCCAATGGAAATGAGTGCACAGAATATAACTATTCAAGTTCAACATTCAAAGTTAGTAGTTCACTCAAACACCACGAGGATGGCTGATGTGGGAAATGAAAAAGGTCATGGGGTTGAGGTTAGATTTTGGAAGTTGAGATGGTTGGAGCAGCGATATTGTATGAAATTTGTGAGAATTAGAATTCTTTGTATGCAGTATGCAATTAGTCAGATCATACCACACCTCAGATAGATACAGACACACATGCTAATTATTCTGATTGCTCTACATATCATAGTGCATTTGCTGAATTGCAGCCAAATTTTTTACAAAACTGTTTCTGCATCATAACTACTCATTTAGTGGTTTTGAGAAACACTGGCCTTGCTCTCAGCACTGTTCGGCTTGACACCTTTCTGAAAGAGCTGTCTCAATATACTTACAGCAAACATCCCAGTTGTCTCTGTCACTGCAACAGCTTGGATGGTGTCTTTGTAAAAGGTCTTGCACTGAATGAATGTTCCCTTCCGAGATAAACCATAGCAGTACATGAACCAAGAATACAGTCTGGAATAAAAACAAAAATATTCACACCAGATAAGTCAGCATCTGAAAGTCAGGTTAATACTTGAAAGCGATACCCTTTATCAAAGTCTCCATCTGAAATATTAATCAATATTTTTTTCTTCGGTGCTGGTAGAAGTTGAGTATATTTATAGGATTTTATTTCTCATTTCAGGTTTGGAGTTTTTTTCTTGTTATTATATCATGGTCCAGAATTTGCTGGGAAAATGATGATGAGTTCATGGCACTTGCTGTTATTCGCATGTTAAAAACCTAATAATCTATGATGAGAGACAGGTTGTCATTTGCCACAAATTGCCATACAATTTGTTTGACTCTGTCATATTTGCAAAATCGGGACCTCCCCATCAACATCCCCATGGGTTTCAAGAAATTGCTGCATTCATGCCATAAATACAAATTAAACAGAAATTTCGGGCAGGTATTTAATTATGTAAGAATACTTTTAATGATGAGATTTTATGTTCCTGCACTGCCACTCAACCTCAAAGACACAAAGAAAACGACTGAAACTATGGACTCTCAACTCTGCAAGCAGTAACTTGTTCTTCGGGGCTTTTTCAATTTCAAATTTGAACATTTTTTCCTCACTTTTCATTTCTGTCTCTTTTTCCCTCTCTTTTAATCCAATCTTTCCTTCTCTCTGCTTATCTTTCTGTATCTAATTTGACTCTAATTCACCCTGTTACTTGGTCATTCCTCTATTTCTCTATACTTAAATGTCTTTGGTTAAGAAGATACTCTTTTGGTTGCGCTGTTCACCAAGGTCTCAGGTGCCCCATTGATTTCACCACACCATGATCAACTCGCACTGGGCTGCAAAACAATTTACCACTAAAGCGTGTTGGGAAGTAATCCACTCATGGGGCACAGTCAGTGTCAGCAAATTCTGAACAAAAAAAATAAAAGGCCTTTCATTTCTGTCTCCCTTTTGCAATTTTCTCTGTGCATTTTGACCCATTTTTCAGTTTTGGGGTTTGTTGTTGCATCTTTTTCCTGTTAAAGTCAGAATAAAATTAGCTGAAAAATACTACAGATCACTGATGTTTTAAACCTGACAGGACAATTTCAGTGCTGTTTAACAGATGGAATGAATGCTTCTTCTGTATCACCATACAGGTAAGTAAAACATCAATTTGGAGAAAGCGTTACCAAAAGTTTAATGGAAAAAATGTTATGTTGGTATGCTGCTGAGTTGCTACCCTCTCATCCTTGCTTACTGATGTAATCATAATAAACCAATTTCAAATATTTAAACTCAGTGAAAACCTGAAAGTGTAAATGAATATATCGATAATGATTGGGTCAGAATGCTGGAACACCTTTGTTGTAACTAATTATTGCATTACAAGAGAAGACAGAAAGAGTAAAGCACCAATTTCAATAAAAGGCCAAAGGGATCTCTTGTGACAGGAAGCTGGACCACAGCTATCAAATATTGTTTTAGTTGTTGGAAAAATAAACTGGGAAAATGCATGTATCGTTGACTTTATCCAGCAGTATTTGTTATATTTCTCACTATTTATTTATTTATAACTTCAGAAATGTAGTTGTTTTGTTTAGGAACAGGAGTATGCTATTCGGCCTCTTGAGCCCGTTCCACCATTTTATGGTGTATCTGTGTCCTAACTCCATCCACCCACCTAACTCCATCTACCATCCTTGGTTCCATTTCCCTTAATACCTTTAGCTAGCAAGAATATATCAATCACAGTCTTAAAACTATTAGTTGAGGTGGCATCTACTGCTTTTTGTGGGAGAGAACTCCATACTTCTACCACCTTCTGTATGAAGAAGTGATTCCTAACTTCTTGAATGGCCTGGCTATGATTTTATGGTTAAGTCCCCTTCGACTTGACTCTCCGCAACCAAAAAAGTATCCATCTACCCTATCAATTCTTTTCAAAATCTTAAAAACCTCAATTAAATCATTCCTTAACCTTCAATACTCTTGGGAATACAAGCCAAGTTTATGAAACTCTCCTCATAATCTAATCCTTGGAGCTATGGGTGCTTGGCAACAGTTCAGAAATAAAAGTGAAATGGTCCTGATGTGGACCAGATGTAATGAGGAAGCTGAGTGTGGGGTCGAGCAGGACACTAAACTTTCCATATTTCTGGGCTTAGCCTAGAGTGAATCGAGAAATGGTGAAGTTGAGGCCAAAGGTGTCAAATGGCTCCTACAAGAACTGGCCTAAACTCACCTACCTGAGGGCACTTCCCAATTTCATTTAGCCCACTGCCCCACATTAGATGTAACTTTAAATATACACAGAATAATGATAGTCTTTCTAATACCTGACATGCACTCAAAAGTTATAAATATGTATCAAATTTTATGCAGCCTATTTCTTGCATAACGGTGAATTGTTTTTCACTGCTCTCTGTATTCAACATCTGCTCAATTTTACAATGTACACAATATTAGCTGATCACAGAGAATGTCAGGTTCACTTTTTGTGAAACTTAACGATGCATATAGTGCCTAATTCTATTAATCTACTGTAGTTTTTTCTTCAGTGGTAAACTGAATGCAAGAAACAGTGACCCCATGGAGATTGTGGACAAATAAGCAAAAAAACGTGGGCTGGTTTTGTCATTGCAGGAATACTGTCTGCACTAATGGAAGCCCACATACTTCAGGCATTTTATTAAAAATTAAAAAAGCAATTACATAGGGCATAATTGGTAATACAAAATCACCCAGAGAGAACTGTTCCCGGCTCCCCTGGGAACATCCGTTCTGTGCTTTCAACTGCTTGTTTCGAAATGAAAATTGACATAGCGTTGCTCTATCTTCACCATAACCTTTTCGCAAAGGGAGCCTCTTATCCAATTTACATCTTCCTCATGTAGCAGATTAAGGTTTTTTTGTAGAAGATCATTGCTTTTGATGGATTGCAGCAAGAGGACACATTTCAGTGAAGCTTACATCAGACATATTTTATCCTGCCCACATAACTAAGTATTCAAGTTCTGTTTAATTTATCTGAACATAGCAGAAAATATCAAGCCATGTTTTGATAATGCAGTTTGCAAGCACACACACAATTATTCTTATGCCTCTTTAAAACAGTTATTTTTAATGTGACAAAATGACTCAATTTTTCAGCATGTCTTTTCACTACTTCAACACAATTGAAAAGCAAAAATTGGCCCAGATTTTGCCACTAAAATAACAGCGTGTTTAACGGAGCTGACTGTTATTAATGCATAAATCATCCAGCGACTTGTGGTGAGGAAGAGATACCCTGTGAATTAGATTGCCACAAGTTGAACAATTTGCGCTGCTCCGTCGTTAGCCTCATGAGCCAGCTCACCCTCAACCTCCCTGTTACCTTTAAGAAATTGCTGCATTTGCACATTAAACTGGAATTAAACTCACCGCAGGATGTTTGAGCTGGTACTTAACAGCATGGCTACCCTTTAAATGGCATGATAATTGTTAATGTAATTCCAAACAACCTCTCTGGTCCAGGAATGGAAAAATGTAAACTGTTGAGACTCACTCTTGAATATAGTAAATTATTCTTCTCGGAGATTTCAAACATTTTGCACTTTTAGTTTTTTTCTTACTTTTCCTTTCTGTCTCCTTTTGTCTCCATCTTAATCCAATATTTTTTTCCCTCTCTTTATTTCTCTTTCTATTCATGATTTGACTCTAATTCACCCTCCTTCTCCATCATTCCTCTTTTTCTTCCTCAATCCGAGATTGTTGGTCCCATCATTCACCAAGGTACCAGATGGCCCATTACCCTTGCCATGCCATTACCAGCTCGCACTTAAAGCAACTTTCAAGGCAAAGTTTTTTGAGCTGACTGGTGTCGGAAAATGTATAATCGTGCACACTGTGTGATGCCCCGCTCGAGCAAAATCTGGACCAATTTGTCAGTCAATGCTCCTGCCATTTTACAGGCTGTGTGAAATATTTACAGTGGAAATTTCTTGACACCTTGTTAACAGTTCATGCTGCAGTTATACTGCCACTGCCTGGCTCAGGCCACTATTGCAATACAGTGAGTGCACAGTGGGAAAACAAGAGGTTTGCTGCCAATCACATGCAGATCAGTGACAAGAGAGCTCTGCATACACGCTTGAACACAAATGCATAGCTCTGGGCTCTGAGCAGCCAATTTTTCATTTTTGTAAATAGCAGGCAGGAGCAACCAATTTCGATGAATATTTGAGGTTAAAAAGTTTGGAGTGTTCATAGGAGATTGAGCCCATGTCTGAGGTCACTCACACCACTTGGCTATCGTGCACTCAGGACATACATTGGAGCCTGACACCCAAGTTATACAGCCATCTTGGATTCAATTCCTCAGAGACAAAATCTGTTTGCATTGAGGCAAAAGTTACGATATAACTGTATCATTAGTAATTGCAATGCTATTAACAAGTCTTTTGTCACATCAACATAGCTGTTATCTTGTGTATATCGTGTTATGTCGTTTTTAATAGATGTCTGTATAAGCCACTGACACATTTAGTCTTTATTCATGGTAAATAAATGTGTTTTTGTTGATATATTTGGTTTGCTTTTAATATGTAACCTTTGCACTTTCACTATAATTACTCAGCATCAACCACAAGGGAATAAAGGAGAAAAACTGGAAGGAAGTGCATTGCATGTAATTAGTTCACTGTAAAATGAGATTCTGATTCTGGAACAAAAACTGTTCTACGCAGTTTAGAGAGTGAGTTCAAGGAGTTCAAATTGTGTACATATAATTCCACAGTGGAATCGTATGACTTCAATGTACTCATCAGGCCTCCAAACTCCAACCGATCCAACAGTTAGCCTTCAGTATCCTGGCCCACATGAGGTGCTGCTCACTGATCATCCATGTCGTAACTGAACTCCATTGACTACAAAGATAACACACTCAAGCCAAGATCCTTGTCCTGGTTTACAAGCCCCTCCATGACCATGCCCAAACCTATCTCTACCTCATCGTCATCAGCCATGCCCTTCATATCCCTAAGTTAGTCTCCTAGGCATCATACCCCTCCCTCTTAGGATCTCCTGGCTGAAAGCCAATCTTCTGAAAGTCACATGCTACATCTCTATTGCCTTGTGGCCTCTCTCCACAGCTTTAAACTCCTGCTCAAAAGTTATTTTCTGAACTGCACGTTATAAATTCTCATAACTTTTCTACGACTGCTTGCCCCACTCTTTTTTGAAAAACTTTGGGACATTTTATTCTGCTAAAGGACCTATAGAAATGCAAGGAGCAGGATTATAGTGTCCAAGAATGGTCTCCTTAGTTCACCAGTTCCCTGGGGGACAGCAGCTGACATCTATTAAGTACTGGCGCAGAGTAGAACTAACAAGCTGTTACTTGTTTCAAATAAAGGCACCTTCACTGGTAGTGTAAATCATTTATAAAGTCAGCGCACATAAGCAAATCAAATCAAACAATTAGTTCCAGTGGCTTTAATTCAATGTATAGACAATAAGTACTGTAATTCTGCATCTTAATGCTCAATGGCGAAGCATTTTGGAACTCCAACATTTTACTTTTAAAATTTGGAACTCATGGGTTCGGACCCATTGCTCATCACACATCCAAGGTTGAAAATAGCAAAAAAGAGATAAATCACAAGCAGTGATCAGGTGGTGCCGGCTAGTGTCTAAAATGCCTGAGGCTGTAAGACGAATCAAAGACTTAAAGGGATAAAGAGCTCTACAGTTTTTGACTCTGGCAAAAACTACACCATAAGCTGACACTGAAATGCGATCTTCAATGGTGAAAAAACCCACAATGACATTTATTTTCATTTGACAAAGACAATACATTTCAAGTTTTTTATTAAAAGGAGATGAAGGTGCATAACAGCCACTTATAAATACAAATACCTCAAAGAAAATTAGCCTAAGGCACTCACATCTGTTCAAGCAGTGGAGCTGCTTGTTGCATCCACTCTTGAGAACTGATCATCTGCTTGAATGGGGCCGGGGAGGGGGTGGGGGGGGGGGGGGGGGCGGGGGGAGGAGGGGAGCAGTGAAGGTAGATGAAGATGGAAAATAATACAAGTTTCTCAAAAGGAGGCCATTTGGCTCATGGTTCACATTCGGGAATGACAGAAAACACCCGCTATACATCCCACCGGATTTTCTTGTTCATTGGTGGAGATCCATATGAGAGGTTTCTACTCTTTCCATTTCCTGGCTCCTTCCCATACCTTTAATTTATATAATTCTCTCTCAAACTTGTGACTCAGCTTTAATAACCACTCTTGATAATACAGTCCATATGCTAATAATCCATTGCGTAAAAAATGTTCTTCTAACTTCAGCCTTTATGCTTCTGTTACTAAATTCATGCCCATTTGTTACAGATTTATCTGCTAATGGAAGTAATGTTTCACTATTTATCCTTTCAACCTTTTTCACAATTTTGAATTAGATCTATCCTTAACCTGGTCCAGGGAATACAGTCCAGGTTTTCCCACATCACTGATGGTAGCTTTATCACAGTTTTCTGCAATGTGGGTTTTATAACCCACAAAATTCAAGGGCTTACAGGTAATGGAAGAGGTCGCAAATTAGTAGTTGTCTGTTGCAAGTGATCCTATTGGAAATAACCATGCACATAACAAGACATGGATGGTTCTCGCCATTTGTTTGTTTTTAGTGAGTCGTTCAAGATGCTGGTCTGAGCTTTACATCCATATGTCAAAGGCCATACCTGGTGGAACTGGTAGCATGAGTGCATGTCTCATGCAATATAACAGCAGCTTTAATGAGAACCGTGTTGAGCTGCAGACATACTTTGTGAAAAGAAAACTTTCAGTGAAACGTCAAAAGTAACTTTACATCAGATTTACCAAATAAAATGACAATTGGTGCAGTGAAAGGGGACATGGTTGAAGGAAAATTTGATAGTTACCATTTCAGCAGAATCAAGTTTAGTACAAAGATGAAGGAATCAGACTGTTAGAGCAACCAAAACCAAAATTCAAGCGGAATGGCCTTTTCTCCTTCTCTTGATCTTGCAAGGTCATCTTTCTTGAAGGAGACAGTGCTCATTCACCACATGATAATGAAAGAAGTGTCAACTGGAACAAATTTCAATGTGCAAAGCTTGACAGTTGCAAAGCTTTGAGCCAATCTTCTGTGCTGTGCAGTGATAACCAGCCAAATTAGTTTTAAATATATTTTGCTGGCCTAGCTAAAGATATCCTTCTGACATGACTGCAGGTATTTTTATGACTTAATTTCACAGGTGTTTTTAAAAAAAATCAAATGAGTGATTGACAGTATTATTCATTGTCGCTTCCAGTGTGATTCGAACATTATGAAAGCCCATTATACTGTCAATCAAACTGACAGCCTATTTAATACCTCAGCTCATTACTTGTGTATTTTGCACCTCTTCCCTCTCTTCAATATCAATGTGAGCCGAACATATTTCCATTCACCTTTCCCAAAGAATTCATTCAGTCACTCTTTTTTAATTGCCCCCACTGATAACAAAAACCTCCTTCTTCTCGGTCCTTGTGTAATACATGTATTACCAAATCACTGGATTTCAGCTGCTCAAGAGTTTCAGAATCCCTCTTCTGCAGAAATATTCATAGTTTATGTCAGAATGTGCAATATTCAGACTGCAGCATGCCAGTGCACTGTAGAGGCAAATTTGTTCTTATATTTCAAAAATGATTGTTGCATCCTATTTTTCTCAACAAGATAAAGAGTTTATCTGACTAGAACAGGAAAAAAGGATACAACTTGACCTTCAGGAAGACAAATTACTCTTTTTTGTGGACTGTTTTCCATCACAGAATTTATTTTAGAGTCAAGGTTATCCCTGCATCTTACAATTAAATTAATTTTTTAAACTTAATACATTGCCCAGCATTTCATTGTATATTTCAGAGATGTTTGAAAAGCCAACACAATATTAGTTTTAAATGACGATGGTTTTATTGAAATGCAGATCTGGATATGGTACAGAAGCAGCTTGGAGCTAATAAATGCTAAAAGCTTCAAAACCAGCCATAAAAATACACTGTCAGGGATGCAAATGTCAGCATACTGACAGCTCCAAAGCTTCCACTGTTGCAGCACCATGTTTACTGCTAAGGAAAATCTGAACCTTCCAAAACTACTGACATTCCAACAGTGACTACACTTCAAAAGTACTTCATTGACTGTAAAGCATTTTGAGATGTCCGGTGATCATTGAAAAGTGCTATATAAATGCAAATCTTTCTTTCTTTATAGCCTTGAAATTGAAGTGTGAAGTTTTTCCTGCTATTTTAATATTGGTGCGAACCTTTTAAAAATTATCCATCATAAGGTCAGAAGTGGGAATGTTCACTGATGATTGCACAATGTTCAGCATCATTTGCGGCTCCTCAAATACATAAGCAGTCTATGTCCAGATGTATCAAGACCTGGACAACATTCGTGACACACAAGTGCCAGGAAATGACCATTTCCAACCAGAGAGAATCCAAACATTTCCCATTGACCTTCAAGAGCATTACCATCGCTGAATCCCCCACTTAAAACATCCTGGGGCTCACCACTGACCAGAAACTGACTGGGCCAGCCATATAAGTACTGTGGCTACAAGAGCAGGTCAGAGGCCGGGAATTCTGTGGCAAGTAGCTCACCTCCTTACTCCCCAAAGCTTGTCCACCTTCTACAAGGAGTGTGATGGAATACTCTCCACTTCCCTGGATGAGTGCAGTTCCAACAACATTCAAAAGGCTCGACAGCATTCAGGACAAAGCAACCCGCTTGCCTGGCACCCTATCCACCACCTGAAACATTCACTCCTTCCACCACCAGTGCACAGTGCAGCAGTATGTACCATCTACAAGATGCACTGCAGCAACTCATCAAGACTCCTTCGACAGTACCTTCCAAACCCACGACCTCTCCCACTTCGAAAGACAAGGGCAGCAGATGCATGGGAACACCACCACCTGCAAGTTCCCCTCCAAGTCACACACCATCCTGATTTGGAACTATATTACCATTCTTTCACTGTCGCTGGATCAAAATACTGGAACTCTCTTCCTAACAGCACTGCGGGTGTACCGTCAGCACATAGACTGCAGCAGTTCAAGAAGGTGGCTCACCTCCACCTTCTCACAGGCAATTGAGGATGGGAAATAAATGATGGCCTAGCCAGCGATGCCCACATCCCGTGAAAGAATTTTTAAAAATGCCTTTGTCAATATAATGAAGTTATTACATGACAATAGCACTTAATTGGCTGTAAAACATGATTGAATACCCAGAGGTCGTGAAAGACACTATGAAAATGCAAGTCATTCTGTTTAATTTGATAAGAACATATTAAGGATTTGAATGATAATATTGCACAGCATAATTTCCAAGCTTATATTTGTTGCAGTCTTCATCTATGTGCACAGTCTCGATATCACTTGTGGCCTTCTCATTCTTAATCACGGAGAACACTATCTCTGAATGCTTCCTCACCTCACTTGAGAACCATATCTCTCTATTTTCCCTCGCGCAAGAAGCTCAACATCTGCTCACTGAGATTAATTCTACACCCAGCTCCCTTTCTAATTCACTTGCCAAATGCCAACAGCCTCCCCTCTGGCCCACCACCCATAATGATGCCTCTGCTACTGTCGGCCTGCTAAACTGCTCCATTCTGACTAATTCACTCAGTATCTTCACTGGCTTAAGTTAGATAACCAGAAACTTGAAAACAGTGAGTCGTGGTAAATGGTTGTTTTTCAAACTGAAGGATGTTAGTCAGTGATATTCCCTGAGGTTCAGTGCAAGGATCTCTGCTTTTTTGATATATATAAATGACTTGGCTATTGGAATACAGAGTAAAATTTCAAAATTTACCAATGACATCAAACTTGGAGGTGTGGCAGACAGTGAGGATGATACCAATCGACTACAACGGACATAGGTCGGCTAGTAGAATGGGCAGACAAATGGCAGATGGAACTTAATGGAGAGAAGTGTAGGAACATAGGACTTAAGAGCAGGAGTAGATCATTCAGCCCTTTGAGCCTGCTCCGCCATTTGATAAGATCATGGCTGATAAGGTTGTGGTCTCAAATCCACTTTCCTGTCTGCCCCCATAATCTTTGACTCCCTTCTCGATCAAAAACCGAAGTGTGAGGTGATGCATTTTGACAGAGGGATATGGAGAGGCAATACAGACTGAATGGAGTGTATCGGGCAGACGGACCTGGGGATTCATGTGCAGAGAGCTTTGAAGGTGTCAAGACATACTGAGAGAGTAGTTAGCAAAACACATGGAATCTTGGGTGATATTCAGTACAAAAGCCCAGAAGTTATGCTGAACCTTTATAAAGTGCTAGTTAGGCTACAAATAGAGTATTGCGTCCAATTCTAGTCACCACACTTTAGGCAGGATGTGAGGGTCCGTGAGAGGTTGCAGAGGAGATTTACTAGAATGGTTCTTGAGATGATAAATTTTAGGTACAAGGTTAGGTTGAAGTTCTCCTTGGAACAAAGGAGATTGAGGGGAGATTTGATAGAGGTGTACGAGATTGATAAGTTAAGCTAAGGTAGACATGGAAAAGCTGTTTCCATTAGCTGATTGTACAAGGACTAGGGGACACAGATTTAAGATTTTGGACAAGAGATGAGGTGGGGGGCAGTGGGGTGTTGTGAGAAAGAACTTTTTCACGCAGCGAGCGATAATGACCTGAAACTTGCTGCCAACGAGTGTGGTGGAAGCAGAAATGATGAATGGTTTCAAAAGGAAATCGAATGAGCACTTGAAGGAAATAAACTTGCAGGGCTACGAGGATAGAGCAGGGCAATGGGACTAATTGGATTGCTCTACAGAGAAGTGGCATGGACTCGATGGGCCGAATGACCGGCTTCTCTGCCATAATGACTCGATGACATGATTTTCCTTTCATTGAATCTTCTGGGTTCTGAAAGGCGGAGGGAGTTCAGGGATGTCCAGAGGCCAGATCTGGAAGGTTCTTGTAAAGCTGGAGAGGGTTAGTGAGATAGGGAGGGGCCTTGAGGGTGAAACCTGAGGATGAAAACCTTAAATTTGAGATGTTGGGGACTAGAAGCCAATGTCGATCAGCAAGCACTTGGGTGTTGGGCAAAGGAGACTTGGTGTACGTTAAAATACATGCAGCAGAGTTTTGGATGAGTTTATATATGATAGAAGATGGATCAGGAGAGCATGGGAATAGTCGAGTCTGCAGGTTGGTAAAGGCATGGATGAGGATTTCGGCAGTTGATGGGTGATGAAGGCAGGCGATATTATAGAAGTGGAAGTAAGTGATCATTTAGTGAGTTGTTGGAAATTGGCAGTAAAAACACTTGTCAGTTGATTACCTTTAGCTGCACAATGCTCCGGCTTTAGAGCACTTGTAAATAGTTACCCAGTTGTTGCACATAAATTTCTGGGTGGTGGGTGGGCCGGTTGGGCTCAGCTTATATACTTGAATCACACCAGGAAGCTTAAGTGTAAATCTCCCTGCTGGTGAATAGCATAACTCTCCAGCTCAACTTAGTGCAACAATGACATGCCTGATGGTGAAGAAATCCAGGGCCAATATTTATAGCCAATAAACCTTACCATAATGAGCTGCAGGCAGCAATCCAGTTACAAAGCTCAGATGACATAATAAACTATGAGAATGGGTTTTCAGATTTTATCATTCTTTATCTCCCTCAGTGACACTAGTCACTAACCAGTGTACTTAATCTATTCACATCATTACTGTAGGACCATTAGCTGACAATGAAGACTGATTGTGATGTAACTCCCACACGTTTCTCAAGAAATCATGTGAAATTGATTCCAAGGAAATCCCATGACTGCTAAATGGTACATACAATTTTCCCTATTGCCTTGATTGCCTAAGCAGTGGATGTAGTTGGAAGACCTGTCAGATATTACTTATATCCTCAACTCACTGACCTGGCAAAGCATAAGCGATGAAGCTGAGAGAGAGTACTGGCCAACTCCTAGAATTACAAATTATATCTCTCAGGTCTTCAAATTTATACTGTTTAGATCATAAGCTAAATATTAATCTGTTAAAGAACAAGGTAATGTTAATGAGCTAAAGCTGCGAAAGAAATGGATTTAATCGGCCACTATATTTCTTTCTGGTTTGGTGCCAGTATAACTGCAGGCAATGCAAGTTCTGATTCATCCACAAGTACAGCATTTGAACACAGTATTCAGAAGATTCACTTCAAATAAATTTTCAAATCAAAAATGGTTCCATTGTTATGAGATGTCTCCATGAAATATGAAAAATATTTTAAATTTCATTCAGTATGTGTGAACCACTACATGGGTCTGTTATTGTAGAAGGCTTACACTTGCAAAAATAAATATAACATCCTGCCTCTTAATTCAAATTATCTGACAGTGCAATATTTTATCATTTTGCTGCATTTCACTTTTATTCAAATGATTGGATAATTCCTTTTTTAGTACAATGAACAACTTTGAATTATTAGTTGTCTGCAGTTGCATATACATGAATAAAAAAACACTTGAAGCACCTTCAAAAGGTTCAGGGGTTGCAGAAGATCAGTTTATATGACAGATTTGGGGTTCAGAACAATACATGTTCTAGGTTGCATTACTGTAGTGCAGTGGTATCAGACACTTGCTTGCTTTCTTTTTCTCTGGGTGTAGTCTTTTACTCAGCTTGTGTCTGTTCTCAGATTGGTTTACCTGATCCTTGTCCCTTTTCTTAATATTGCCTGTATTTCCTCCTAACACCCTCCTCTATTCAATTTAGGATCCTGGAATCTGTCATGCTAAATATAGGAGGCTCAAGATTGTCAGCGATCCTTGATCCTGGAGTGCTTGATGGAAATATGTGATACCTCCAAGCACTGACTTCCGGGCTGGATAAACAGAAAGGCTACAGGGCTTCTGCCCAGTGGGGCTCTCAGTAAAACACAATGTAACACACAAAAACTGCATATAACTACCTGACAGGTTTCATTTAAGCATCATATATTGTAATACGATTTGCCATATTATTAATGATGTGTGTGGACATTAGTGTTTAAATGGATCGAGGTGGATCTTGTGAAGTGGTGCAGGAGAATGGAGCCCAGGGCCCCAAGAATTTTTAACTCTGGTGATCACAGATCAACCTGAAAAGTTAGTAGTAAAAAGCCATAAGAATTCTCGGTGAACTGTACTCTTGAAAACTTACCTTTTTATTTTTTGTTGTTCATTCCATATTTTCATGAAATACTTTAGAATAAAGATGGGTGAAATGCTGTACTCAATTACTATTGGTATAGGGGAGTAGAAGGCTAATTCTGACCAGCAACAAAGCTCATATCAGGTGCAGCAATGATTTGGCATAGGCTGGATTTCCATTGTTCTATTACTGCCCTATTAACATTGTTCATTTATATAGCGTCTTTAACAGAGTAAAATACCCCAAGTATTTTGCAGGAGCGTTATCAAACAAATTTGACATCAAGCCACATATGCAGATATTGAGACAGGTGACCAAAACTTGGCCAAAGAAGCAAGTTTTCAGGAGCATCTTAAAGGAGGAGAGAGATGTGGACAGATAGCTTAGGAGTGGTTTAGGAGAGAATTTCAGAGTTTAGGGCCTAGGCAGCTGAAGGCACTGCTGCCAATGGTGATGCAATTAAAATCAGAGGTGAGCAAGAGACCATAATTGGAGAACAGTGATCTTGAAGAATGAGAGGGCTGGAGGAGATTATAATGTTAAGGAGGTGCGAGGTCATGGATGGTTTGCAAATAAGAATAAAAATATTAAAATTGAGGCGTTGCCAGACCAGAAACCAATGTAGGTCAATAAGCACAGGACTGATGCCTGAACAGGACATGATGCGAGTTAGTCTACAGGTAGCAGAGTTTTGCATGATCTCAAATTAATATAGGGTGGAAAATGGGAGGCTGGTCAGGAGAAGAGGGAACAGCAAAGTTTAGAGGTAACAAAGGCATGGATTAGGTTTTCAGCAACAGATGAGATGAGACAGATGGAGACAGGCAATGCTGCAGAGATGTAAGTTGGCGGTGATGGAGCGGATATATAGTTGGAAGCTTATTTCAAAGTAAAGTGGGATGCCAAGGTTGTGAACAAACTAGTTCAGCCTCAGACTATGGCCAGTGAAAGAGATGGCAAGGGCAGTGACTTCTGTCTTCCCAATATTTAGTTGCAAGAAATTTCTGCTCATCCAGTACTGGATTTCGGGCAATAAGCATGACGAATCCAAGAAAGTTGAAAGGTCTAGAGAGATGGTGGTGAGGTAGAGCTTGGGGGTCATCCACATACATGTGGAACCTGATGTGTTTTCGGATGATGCCACTGAAGGGAAGCTTGTAGGTAAGAAATAGGAGGGGCCGAAAGATAGGCTCCAGAGGCAACTGTACGGGAGCTATGTACCTATGATTCAAGACTACGCTGGATAGCTAAAAATCAAACTAGGCAAGTGCAGCCACATCCAGCTGGACAAAGGAAAGAAGTGTTGGAGGAGCACTGTGTGGTCAACCATATCAAAGGATGTAGACATGTTGAGAAAGATCAGCAGGGATAATTTATGATGGTCACTGTCACAACAGATGTGATTTGTAACTTTGTTAAGAGCCACTTCAGTGCTGTGACACAGGCAGAAACCTGGTTAGAGGAGTTCAAACATAGAGTTGAGGAAAAGATGGGCACAGATTTGGAAAACAAAAACACATTCAAGGACCTTAGAGAGAAAAGAGAAATTGGAGGTTGTTTACAAGGCTAGAGGAGTTAAGGGCAGGTTTTTTTAGAAGGGGCGATGACGAATGGAGATTTGAAGGGGAGGGGGACAGTACCTGAGGAAAGGGAACCAATAACAATATCAACTAACATTGGTGGGGGTGGGGGCGTCAGGAAGGGAAGTTGGGTGGTTAGCAGTTTCGTGGAAACAGGGTCGAGAGAACAAGAGGTGTGTCTAATGGACAAGATGATCTTGGAGAGGGCATGTGGAGAGATAGAAGAGAAATTAGAGAAAGATGCAAGTTTGGGACTTGGGCATGAGGGAATCTTCGGGGAGATTTAGCTCGGTGGGCTATGGGAAGGGAGCGAAACAGCAGAGGCAGCTGAATGGATCGTCTCAATCGTACTGATAAAGAAATCCATGAGCTCCTTGCACTTGTTGCTGGAGATTGGGGTGGAGGACGCTTGGGAGAATGGTTTAAGAAGACGGTTTGTAGTGGAGCAGCGAAGCCCAGGATTAACTTTGCATTCCAGGATGATCTTGGAACATTGAGCAGTTTTAGCAAAGGAGAGCATTATATGGCCAAGATAGCTCTGGTGATGAATGGCTAAGTCAGTTGCCTGCCATAAATGTTCAAGTCTGCATCCTTTGGAGTTAAGGGAGTGGAGATGAGGTTCATATCAGGGGGAACAACCAATGTTAGGGAGAGAGTAGTGGTTTTACTTGGGACCAGGGCATCAAAGGTGGAGGTGAGCGTGTGATTGAGCAGGTTGGTAGCTGCGGAACTGTGATGGTGAATGGAGGGCCAAAGGCTAAAAAGTTGGGAATTTGAAAGTGCCGTTTTAAGTGACTTGGTGGGAGAGTTTTTTCCAGGGGCAAACACAGAAGGAACTGAGGTTGGGAGGTGGAAGGGGGATGTGAGTAGAAGGTGAGACAAGGAAATGATCAGAAATGGCCTTATCTGTGATTGACAAAATGGAAGTAGTGAGGCCACATGAGAAGACAAGGTCAAGGGAGTGGCTGTGAATATGGGTAGCCTGTTAATTTGAGTATGAATATCATTGAATAACATCTACTGCAGGATTGTCCAAGATTTTGCATTTGTGGGTAGTCTAGATGTGTACGATGGAGCTATATTGAAAGCTGAAATCCACTTTTGCTGCTACCAACAGATCTTGTTGTTTTGATTATTTATTGACCAATGTGCTAATAGTGTTAAATACAGTTTTCTCCAATGAAATTCAAACAGGACAAACCTGAAAATATGTGAACAGAACAAACCAAGCATTCTCTCTTCTCTTTGGCCTCCTTGTCTCGAAAGACAATGGGTAAGCACCTGGAGATGGTCAGTGGTTTGTGAAGCAGCGCTTGGAGTGGCTTTAAAGGCCAATTCTAGAGTGACAGACTCTTCCACAGGTGCTGCAGATAAAATTGGTTGTCTGGGCTGTTACACAGTTGGCTCTCCCCTTGCGCTTCTGTCTTTTTTCCTGCCAACTGCTAAGTCTCTTCGACTCGCCACACTTTAGCCCTGCCTTTATGGCTGTCCACCAGCCCTGGTGATCACTGGCAACTGACTCCCACGACTTGTGATCAATGTCACAGGACTTCATGTCACGTTTGCAGACGTCTTTAAAGCAGAGACATGGACGGCCAGTGGATCTGATACCAGTGACGAGCTCGCTGTACAATGTGTCCTTGGGGATCCTGCCATCTTCCATGCGGCTCACATGGCCAAGCCATCTCAAGTGCCGCTGGCTCAGTAGGGTTTATATGCTGGGGATGATGGCCGCCTCGAGGACTTCTGCGTTGGAGATACGGTCCTGCCACCTGATGCCAAGGATTCTCCGGAGGCAGCGAAGATGGAATGAGTTGCTCTTGGCTGACATACATTGTCCAGGCCTCGCTGCCGTAGAGCAAGGTACCGAGGACACAGGCTTGATACATTTGGACTTTTGTGTTCTGTGTCAGTGCGCCATTTTCCCACACTCTCTTGGCCAGTCTGGACATAGCAGTGGAAGCTTTTCCCATGCGCTTGTTGATTTCTGCATCGAGAGACAGGTTACTGGTGATAGTTGAGCCGAGGTAGGTGAACTCTTGAACCACTTGCAGAGAGTGGTCGCCGATATTGATGGATGGAGCATTTCTGACGTCCAACCCCATGATGTTCATTTTCTTGAGGCTGATGGTTAGGCCAAATTCGTTGCAGGCAGCCGCAATCCTGTCGATGAGTCTTTGCAGACACTCTTCTGTATGAGATGTTAATGCAGCATCGTCAGCAAAGAGGAGTTCCCTGAAGAGGACCTTCCGTATTTTGGTCTTCGCTCTTAGACAGGCAAGGTTGAATAACCTGCCACCTGATCTTGTGTGGAGGAAAATTCCTTCTTCTTCGGAAGACTTGAACACATGTGAGAGCAGCAGGGAGAAGAAGATCCCAAACAGTGTTGGTGCGAGAACATAGCCCTATTTCATACCACTCAGGATAGGAAAGGGGTCTGATGAGGCGCTGCTATGCTGAATTATGCCTTTCATATTGTCATGGAATGAGGTGATGATACTTAGTAGCTTTGGTGGACATCCAATCTTTGCTAGTAGTCTGAAGAGACCACATCTGCTGACGAGGTCAAAGGCTTTGGTGAGATCGATGAAAGCAACGTAGAGGGGCACCTGTTGTTCGCGGCATTTCTCCTGTAGCTGGCGAAGGGAGAACAGCATGTCAGTGGTGGATCTCCTGCTCGAAAGTCACACTGTGCCTCAGGGTAGACACGCTCAGCCAGCTTCTGGAGCCTGTTTAAAATGACTCGAGCAAAGACTTTCCCCACTATGTTGAGCAGGGAGATTCCACGTGAGTTGTTGCAGTCACCGTGGTCACCATTGTTCTTCTAGAGGGTATTGGCACTCTTGATTATTTCAGGGGTAATGCCGTCCTTCCCAGGGGCTTTTCCACTGGCTAGAGAATCAATGGCATCACTGAGTTCCGATTTTGTTGGCTGCTTGTCCAGCTCATCCATGACTGGCAGAGACTGGGCTGCATTGAGGGCGGTCTCAGTGACAACATTTTCCATGGAGTACACTTCTAGGTAGTGCTCCACCCAGCGGTCCATTTGCTTGTGTTGGTCCGTGATTGTGTCCCTGATTTAGACTTGAGGGGGGGAGGCGATCTTCCTGATGGTTGGCCCAAAAGCTCTCTTAATGCCATCATACATTCCTCTGATGTTTCCAGTGTCGGAGGCCGGCTGAATATGACTGCATAGGTGTTGCCAGTAGAGGATATTGGCATTGTGCATGTCCTGTGGTACTGCCCCCTCATCCCAGCATGACTCAGCAATGACCACCAATGGCAAACGTGTGAAGCAGAATGCAGACTGGTTTCAATCTCATTTTGAAGAGCTGGAACCTATCATAGCCACTAAGCGCATTGCACTGTTAAACTACAAGAAAGCCCCCAGCGAGTTAACATCCGTAGCACTTAAAGCAGTCAGAAGCGCTGCACAAAGAACAGCCAAGCGCAGCGCAAATGACTACTGGCAACACCTATGCAGTCATATTCAGCTGACCTCTGACACTGGAAACATCAGAGGAATGTATGATGACATTAAGAGAGCTTTTAGGCCAACCATCAGGAAGATCGCCCCCCCCCCCCACCCCTCAAGTCTAAATCAGGGACACGATCACTGACCAACACAAGCAAATGGACCGCTGGGTGGAGCACTACCAAGAAGTGTACTCCAGGGAAAATGTTGTCACTGAGACCGCCCTCAATGCAGCCCAGTCTCTGCCAGTCATGGATGAGCTGGACAAGCAGCCAACAAAATCGGAACTCAGTGATGCCATTGATTCTCTAGCCAGTGGAAAAGCCCCTGGGAAGGACAGCATTACCCCTGAAATAATCAAGAGTGCCAAGCCTGCTATACTTACAGCACTCCACGAACTAAAACCAAGCATATTAGAAATATAAACACAAAGAGGTCTGATTTGTCTGGACCTTAAGGATCTTATTGCCAAGGTTCAGGAACCATACATGACTTTTGGGCCCCATTTGGCAATTCATGACATATTGCATTACTATGGCCTTTCCATCTCCCACTACTGTAATTTGGTCATCTTTCTGAGTGACACTGCCAATTTGTGTTCAGTTATCAGCGGTGATGTGCTGTTCATTTATCACTGTGAAGAGCGAGATGGAGTGAGTGTTTCAACTGATCTTATTGGAACCTGGCCGGCTATCTGCAAGAGGTGGCTTCCATTCCATCAGTCTGGGCTGGATTTAAGCCTGCAGGTCAGGCATAAAGGAAGATGTTGTAATTAACCATGCTGCTCAGGATCTCCAATTTCATTACCTTAAATAGAAAACATAGTTGAGAGAATCTTTTTATCAGGGAGTCACTCACTGTTAATCTGCACTCTATGCTACAAAAGTTTCCATTACGCATCTTGAAGAGTGTTGTCGTAGGTCTCTGACATTGCAAACATCTGCACATGGACACTGAGGTTCAGTGTGATAATTTGCTCGCCTGTGTTGCCAGTAGAACAAGTCAAAGAAGGTTAAAGACATAATGCAGGCCTCCGGCTATACCTCATTAAAATGAACAAAGTATGCTTTGCATTTAAATATCCACAAACAATTTCAAGTTTGCAAAATGAAAACATGATAAATTACCATTATAAAAAGTATTGGTTCACAGTTCTGTTTGAAATTACTTTGCAAACCACTATTTTCACATTAACTAATAGTACAGTGGATACTGCATGTTATTGCATTTTCACAGGCACATGTCTTTCATTTGTAGCACTCTGCTCTTTATTTGTAGCACAGTTGTTAAGCAGTAAAATAGTTTGCATATTGTGAAACAGTGTATTTGGTGTAAAAATTTGAAAAAAGAAAGCCAAGGCCTAAAAGATACTAAGGTCAATCTTCCTGGCTCTTGCATCTGCCAACTGAGAGTTTTACACACACAAATGTCAGGAAAAAGGGTCGATGGCATGCATTAATGGTCTGCAAACTTTAACACTGCTTGGCATTCCTGGGGCTTTCCTGTGGGGCAGACTCTGGCTTGGACCTGCAGGAGGTCGAGGCGAGACAGAACTATGCAAGACGCTAACTCAATTGCTAGGAATGTTTAGGTGATTCTGAACCAGTCAGGTTGAGAGTACAAGTTCCCAAAAGTATACCATCTATCATCTGAACTGTCTATAAAGAAGGACTGCTCAAAGGGAACTCTTCTAGCTGGTTTAACTATTTAGCTCTTTCATGACCTGGTTCAAAACGATTGTCTGATTTGAGCTGACTTCAAAACCTGCCTACAATTTTGTGCTATTGCAAGGTGCTCTGCCCATTTCACAAATCCAGTCTGATATGTAGGGTCTGGCAGTGATGTAACTAATATGAATCATCTTGAGAAGTCATTTGGGTGCATAATGGTAAACCTATGTATAAATTCAAAGACAATGCCTGGGTTTGTTGTTTCCCCAAGCATACTATCCCAGATTGCATTGCACACTGGTTTAAACTTCCCATCAAAAGAGTATTCTCTATCGGAGTGGACTTTTAGTGTTCATTGTGAGAAATGTGGCTTGTTGGAGTGCAAAATGTAACAGTCATAACAGTCAGTTGAACATACTTACTGGATAACTATCCAACCATCACTTGGAGGAAATTGTGCAAGAGGTCTGCACTGGTCAAAGAATGAAATGTGTTCCTTCTGCCAGATTATCCTTGTTTCCAGCCAGTGCCAGAAGCTGCTTATTGAATTAGAATGCAAAGGTTCAGTCAGAGGGATGGTACTCTATTAGTATAATTGGACAGAATTGATGTCCAAAGCTGATTTTCTGAATTGATGAGAAAAAGTACTGGCAATCATAACCCTGAAAGCTTCCAAATGCAGTGATTGAAACAGCTCCTTCCCTTTGTTTTAAATTTGTACACCATTAAAAGTTGTTTTTATAAATTCCTTCAAGATTTTTTAAGTAATAAGCATTGCTTATTTGCTGGGTAAGATGCCAGGACCGTAAAGGCTGTGCCATTTGCCTTTAATCATCATTGGTTTCAAATTCAGACCCTTCTTTCACAGTTTGTGCCATTCAGATGGTGTATTTGAATTAAATTAAACTCAGGGGCTGTCACTAATATGCTTCATGGAAGTTAGCAACAGAAGTGCTTTCCCACAGGAGAAGGAGGTTGTCAATAGGACAACCTAATGTGATATAAACAAGAGCACAACAGTACACCTTGTGCCACTTTCTAAAATTACACTGAATAATGGTTAGCCAAGAGCAATTCCAAAGCAGTAATCTAAATTGAGGGGTCCAGATCATAACAGCAAAGCTTGATTAATTTATCAACCCTGAGATTAGATTATAGAGAATTTACAACACAGAAACAGGTTATTCACCACAACAGGCCATGCCGGTGTTTCTGCTCCATACGAGCCTCCTCCCATTCTATTTACTTTATCTCACCCTATCAACATATCCTTCGATTCATTTCTCCCTCATGTGCCTTCCTCTTAAATGCATCAATGTTATTTGCTTCAATTGCTCTCTTTATAGAGTCATAGAGAGTAATTTATGGCATAGGAGGAGGCCACTCAGCCCATCAAGTTCATGCTGGCTCTCTACAGAGCACTCCAGTCAGACCCACTCCCCCGCTCGATCCCCATGGTTATGCAAGTTTATTTCCTTCAAGTGCCATCCAATTTCCCTTTGAAATCACTGATTGTTCCCGCTTCCACCATCCTTGTGGGTTGCAAGTTCCACGTCAACACCACTCGCTGTGTAAAGAAGTTCCTTCTCACACTCCCCAGCATCTCTTGCCCAAAACCTTAAATTTGTCTCCCCCAGTCCGTGTACCATCAGTCAATGGGAACAGTTTTTCATGTCTAATTTATCTAAGCCTGTCATAATCTTGCATACCTCTGTCAACTCTCCCCTCAGTCTCCTTTAACGAAGGGGACAACCCCAGCTTTTCCAACCCAATCTTGTAACTAAAATCCCCCATCCCTGGAACCAGTCTGGTAAATCTTCTCTGCACCCTCTCAAGGATCCTCACATCCTTCCTAAAGTGTGGTGACCAGACTGGATGCAATAACTCTCATTTGAGGTTCGTTTTTTTATTTTCAAAATATACTTTATTCAGAAAAATCTGTAAAAAATACATTACAAAACAGTTCCAAACAGCACCAAGTCAAACAATACAAAGAGTGCAAAGGAGGTCAGTTTCCTTCAATACAGGAGTGGGTTGCCTCACAACCCTTCCATTTCATTTTACATGCCACGTACATTTTACAGCAAACAAATATTTTCCGGATACAGTTCGAGGGGTTTTCCATGGACCCAGCCCCTCAGTTCAGCTTGGTGGGGGGACCTTACACAGTGGTCTTTCCCCATTGAGCCTTTGCTGCAGCTGCCCCAAGCTTCAGTGCACGTAGTCCTGGACCTTGGAATGTGCCAGTCTGCAACATTCGGTGGTGGACAACCCTTTGCGCTGGAAGACCAGCATGTTTCGGGGAGACTAAAGGGCGTCTTTCACCGAATTGATAGTCCTCCAGCAGCAGTTGATGTTTGTCTCGGTGTGCGTCCCTGGGAACAGCCCGTAGAGCACAGACTCCTGTGTTACAGAGCTGCTTGGAATGAACCTCGACAAAAACCACTGCATCTCTTTCCACACCTGCTTTGCAAAGACACATTCCAGAAGGAGGTGGGCAACCATCTCTTCCCCACCACAGCCACATCGAGGGCACTGTGTGGAGGAGGTGAGACTTCGGGCATGCAGGAAGGATCTGACGGGGAGGGCTCTTCTCACCACCAGCCAAGCTACATCTTGGTGCTCATTTGAAAGTTCTGGTGATGAGGCATTCCGCCAAATGACTTTGGCAGTCTGCTCAGGGAACCATGCAACAGGACCCACCGTCTTCTTTTCCCGTAGGGCCTTGAAGACATTCCGTGCAGACCACTGCCTGATGGATCAGTGGTCAAAGGTGTTTTTCTGCAGAAACTTTTCCATGAAGGATAGGTGGTATGGCACAGTCCAACTGGATGGAGCATTCCACGGCAATGTGACCAGGCCCATCCTTCGCAACACCGGGGACAGATAGGACCTCAGCACGAAGTGACACTTGGAGTTTGCGTACTGGAGGTCTACACTCAGCTTGATGCACACGAAGGTAGTCATCAGGATGAGGGCGACGTTGGGTACATTTTGTCCGCCCTTATCCAGAGATTTGAACATCGTGTCCCTCCGGACCCGATCCATTTTGGATCCCCAGATGAAGCGGAAAATGGCTCGGGTGACCGCCACAGCGCAGGAGTGGGGTATGAGCCAGACCTGTGCCACATACAGCAACAATGTGAGCACCTCGCACCTGATGACCAGGTTCTTACCCATAATGGAGAGGGATCGCTGATCCCACATGCTCAGTTTATGTGTACCCTGGCTACTCGCTCCATCCAGATTTTGGTGCATGCCCCGGCCTTTCCGAACCATATCCCGAGCACCTTCAGGTAGTCTGACCTGCCGGTGAAGGGGACAAAGGATCGGTCAGCCCAATTCCCAGAGAACATGGCCTCGCTCTTGCCATGGTTAACTTTGGCTCCCGAGGCCAGTTCGAACTGGTCGCAGATGCTCATCAGTCTGCGCACAGACAGCGGGTCCGAGCAGAAAACGGCAACGTCATCCATGTACTGGGAGGTTTTAACCTGAGTGCCTCCTCTGCCTGGGATTGTTACCCCTCTTATGCTCACATCCTTCCTAATAGAGTCAGCAAAAGGTTCAATATTGCAAATAAACAAGACAGTGGAGAGAGGACAGCCCTGTCTGACTCCAGATTGGATCGGGAAACTTTCTGATTCCCACCCATTGATTGAGACAGCGAGACCGATAGTGTAGAGCAGTTGGATCCAATTGCAGATTCCCTCCCCAAACCCCATTTTGGAAAGCATGCCCATCATGTAGGTGTGTAATATCCTGTCAAAAGCCTTCTCCTGGTCCAGGCTGATGAGGCAGGTGTCCACCCTCCTGTCCCATACATAGGCGATCGTATCCCTGAGTAGCGCAAGACTATCAGAGATCTGCCAGGTTTCGTACAGGTCTGATCAGGGTGAATCACCAACTCCAGAGCAGATTTGACTCGACTGGCTATGACTTTTGAAAGAATCTTGCAGTCAACATTGAGCAGTGGGATGGGCCGCCAATTACTGATTTCTGCCCTCTCCCCCTTCCGCTTGTAGATGAGGGTGATGATGCCTTTCCTCATGGATTCTGACATGCTGCCGGCCAGGAGCATACGGTTGTATAACTCCATCAGGTCCGGGCCGACCTGGTCCCACAGGGCCGAATACAACTCAACCGGTAAGCCATCGCTTCCGGGAGTTTTACTCGTCTCGAAAGACTCATCCAGAGTTAACGGCTTGTCCAGTCTCTCCCTCATGCTGTCATCTAAGACCTCTGTGATAGATGACAGGAAGGACTGGGAGGCTCTGCTGTCTGTGGGCTTCGCGTCATACAGCCCAGCATAAAAGGATTTGCTGATCTTTAGTATGTCGGACTGCGAAGACATTACCGAGCCATCCTCTTCCTTCAGGCTTCTGATGACAGAGCTCTCTCTGTGTACCTTTTGAAAGAAGTAACGCGAGCACGTCTCATCCTGCTCAATGGAGCGGATTCTGGACCGGAAGATGATCTTGGAGGCCTCCGTGGCAAAGAGCAAGGCTGCTGATTCTTCACATCATGGAGGTCCTCCTTGACCTCGACCCCCATCCACTGCAGCCGAAGCAGATTTTGCATACTTTTCTCCAGTCGGGACATTTCTCTCTGTCTTTCTCTCGCCCTCTGAACACCTTTGAAGATAAAGAACCTCCTGATGTTCTCCTTGATCGCCTCCCACCAGTGAACTGGAGACACAAAGAGGGGTTTCACGGTCCTCCAACCTTTGTAATCCCTTTTGAGTTCCTCAACGTTCTCTGGGGTGAGCAGTGTAGCATTGAGCTTCCATATCCCCCTGCCAACCCGCTGGTCATCCTGTAAGTGACAGTCGGCCAGTAAGAGGCAGTGGTCGGAGAAGAACACCGGCTTGACGTCGGTGGATCTGACCGTGACAGCACGGGACACAAACAGGAAGTCAATCCTGGAATGGGCAGACACGTCCGATCTTGACCATGTGTATCTATGCTGCGCTCCGTCTGCAGGTTTGCTGAAGACGTCGTGCAGTTTGGCATCTTTAACTGTTTCTATTAGGAATCTGGACGTAGCGTCCAGTTTTCTGTCGTCTCTGCCAGATCGTCCAGCTGCATCGATGATGCAGTTAAAGTCACCGCCTAGGATGACCGGCCTGGACGTTGCCAGCAGCAATGGGAGCTGCTGAAAGACAGTCAGCCGCTCGCTGCATTGAACCGGGGCATACACGTTGCTCAACCGGAGCGGAGCGTTGTTGTACATTATATCTGCTATGAGGAGGCGACCGCCCACCACCTCCTTAACTTCGGTGATGGTGAAGTTACCTCCCCGCAGCAGAGGGACGGGAATCATTCCCCCCTGACCAGATCGATGGCCCGTGGGACCACCATCGCAACCATTGCCAGTAGGTGCTGACGTGTGGTATTCCACACTCCTGCAGAAACAGTGGGTCGGCTTTGACCTTGGCGAGATAATCCAAGGTTGAAACACATTGCGTAGTGGATTTAGTGCTCTGCACGTTAATTGAAGCAATCTTTATGCCCATTTTTAAGTTAGTTGTTACTTCCCATACCATTTGTCCTTGCTAGTCCCAGTCCTTCAGTATGTTCCTGCATACCCATAGTGTATGCAAGCTGTTTCACGATCGTTGGGCTCAGAAACCCCTCCTAGTTTTTCATGCAGGGTTTTTTCCGCTGGGGTGACATCGGGGGGCGGTCTTATAGGCAGCAAGGATTGGGCTGTCCTCTGCTGTTCCCCTCTGTTCCTCCTCGAAAACCTCACAGCTCCCAGCTTCCCGGAGCTGGAGTGCGCCAGACATGTCGTTGCTCTCAGTGTCCCGGAGCTGGGATGCGCTGGCCATGTCGCTAGATTTGGCGCTTTGGGTTTGGGGCGTGCTGGGCCCATCACAGCTTCCAGTGCCTGGGGGCTGGGGGGCTTTATCTTCCATCTCCTTTGAGTTCTGCCGCCTCTTTTGAAGGTGCCGTCGTTCCGGCACTTCCTCGTCCAGTGAGGAGGAACTGCTGTAGTCTGTCTCAGACGGTAGCCTCCTCTTGCCACTGGTTTGGGTGGTGGCCTGTTCCACTTTTGAGGGTGTTTTCTTTGTGGTTTTCCTTTGTACCACTTGCCACTGACCTGTTTGTCCATCTGCTGCCTTCTCCTCCATTGATTCTGTCTGTGGAGGAGGGGTTTCCAGGCACAGGGTCGATGCTGGGTCGCTGGTTTCAGCTGCCTCCCCTTTCTTCTCCTTCTCAGGTGGACTTTCCTCGCTGTGGAGAGGGTTGCTTGTCTCCTTTCCAGCACCAGACGCCTTCGTTGTTCCTTCTCCCGGCCTTTTCTTGGACCTTGCCGCGTGAAGATAACTGAGGCAGTGTTTGGGGCAGGTTTTGTCGAGGTGGCCAGCCGCACCGCACAAGTTGCAACACTTACTCTGCTTACAGTCCTTGATCTGATGGCCTTCTTTCTTGCAGTTCTTGCAAACAACCGCGCTGCAGTTAGCTGCCACGTGACCAGATTTGCCACAGGTGCGACAAACTCAGGGCTGCCCAGCGTCGACCAAGACGCCTGGACTTCCCCCAATAGCTAAGCTGGAGGGAGGGTGGATGATGGCTGCATTGGCATCGACCTTCAAGGTCACCTTGACCTGCCGCTTGCTGGTCCAAATCCCAAATGGGTCCTTGACATCAGTGCTGCTGCCGGCCACCTTGATGTACCTGGTGAGAAAGGCGAAGACATCCACCACAGGAACATGGGGGTTGTAGAGGTGAATTGTCACCACCCGGTCACGTTGTGATGGGAGCATGAAGAGTGGCTCCGCTTTGAGGATGGACAGCGGCGCCAGGTTCCCTTTCTCCTTGAACATCTTCAGGAACTTGATGCATCCCGCCACATTCTTAAATGTCACGTCGAAATATCCACTGCTGGGGAAGTCCTGCAGGCAGAAGATGTCCGTAGCTTAGAATTCACAGCAATCGATGAGGATTTTCTTGATGAAGAAGGTGCAATCAACCGGTGCATCTCCTTCCTTGTCCTTCACCACCACCCGAACGGTGTTACTCACTCCTTGGCCTGAAGCTCGAAGATTGGTTATAGCCATTTTACTCAAAGCATACCCAGGATCAAAAGTCACTGATCATGGTTTCTCCCCTGGGAAAACTTTTTCTGATCACCGTTTCTCCACTGCCAGATAAGTACATCGACCCCCTTCTTCATAAAGGATTCTTAATAAAGGTTTAACATAACTTCCCTGCTTTTGTACTCAATACCTCTAATTATTTATTTATTTAGAGATACAGCACTGAAACAGGCCCTTCGGCCCACCCGAGTCTGTGCCAAACTTCAACCACCCATTTATACTAATCCTACATTAATCCCATATTCTACCACATCCCCACCTTCCCTCAATTTCGACCTACCTATACTGGGAGCAATTTACAATCGCCAATTTACCTATCAACCTGCAAGTCTTTGGCTGTGGGAGGAAACCGGAGCACCCGGCGAAAACCCACGCGATCACAGGGAGAACTTGCAAACTCAGCACAGACAGTACCCAGAATCGAACCCGGGTCGCTGGAGCTGTGAGGCTGCGGTGCTAGCCACTGTGCCACTGTGCTGCCCATTATGAAGCCCAAGTTCCTACTGAACTGCACCACCTCACACTTATCTATATTTAAATTACTTTTCCATTTCCATACCCATTCTGCACGTTTGTTAACGTCATCTCATATTTTGTCAGTTTTCCTCAGTGTGAGCGAAACACACCAGTTTGGTGTATCATTCACAATTTTGATATTGTACTTCAGATTCCCGAGTCCAAATTATTTATGTGTTACCAACGCCGATCCCTATTAATCCCTATTTTGTTTCTTGTTTTGTAGTCAGTTTGTTATCCATTCTGCTACTAGTTCCCTGACTTCACATGCCCTGACCTTAGTCATGAGTCTATTGGTACCTTATCTCTAAAGCCTTTTGAAAGTTGTTGCAGCAGCTTTTTCTGAAGCAGCGATAGTGCCAGCGAGGTGTCAGCTGGGAAGCAGCTTTTTCTGAAGCAGCGATAGTGCCAGCGAGGTGTCAGCTGGGAAGGTGAGTTTCAGTTTAAAATAACTTACCTTTTGTTTCGGCGGACAGGGGGACTGCTGGGTAAGTAAACCTATATATTCGGGCAGTGGCTAAACCTGAAACACTACACGTGTAGTGTCTCCCACCCATCCTTCTCCTCGAACCAAAAAAAAAGGACTCTTGTGTGGAGGGTTTGGTAAGGTAAGGTTTTCCTTTTTTTTTAAATCTCTGTTGTCAATTTAGTGCAGAGGGGATGGAAGCTAGGGCAGTTGCATGCTCCTCTTGCAGGATGTGGGAGGTGAGGGTCACCACTTGTGTCCCTGCTGACTTCACCTGTGAGAAGTGCACCCAACTCCAGCTCCTCGCAGACCGCGTTAGGGAACTGGAGCTGGAGCTGGATGAACCTCGGATCATTCAGGATGCTGAGGGGGTGATAGCGAGCAGTTATAGGGAAGTAGTGACACCTAAGTTACAGGATAAAGGTAGCTGGGTGACCGTCAGGGGAGGGAAAGGGAATAGGCGCACAGTGCAGGGATCCCCAGTGGCCGTTCCCCTCAATAATACGTCTACCGTTTTGGATACAGTTGGTGGGGGGGGGACCTACCAGAGGAAAGCCACAGTGGCCAGGTCTCTGGCACTGAGCCTGGCTTAGTGGCTCAGAAGGGAAGGGGGGAGAATAGGAGAGCACTAGTGATAGGAGATTCAATGGTTAGAGGAACAGACAGGAGATTCTATGGTCGCGAACGAGACTCCCGGATGGTATGTTGCCTCCCGGGTGCCAGGGTCAGGGATGTCTCGGATCCAGTCCACAGGATTCCCAAGGGGGAGGGGGAGCAGCCAGAGGTCGTGGTACATATCGGTACCAATAACATAGCTAGGAAAAGGGATGAGGACCTGAAAAGCGAATATAGGGAGTTAGGTTGGAAGTTGAAAGGCAGGACGAGCAGAGTAGTAATCTCAGGATTGTTACTGGTGCCACGTGCTAGTGAGGCTAGAAACAGGGAGCGAGTGCAGTTGAACACGTGGCTACAGAACTGGTGTAGGAGGGAGGGATTCAGATATGTGGATCATTGGGATACCTTCTGGGGAAGGTGGGACCTGTACAAGAAGGACGGGTTGCATCTGAACTGGAGGGGCACCAATATCCTGGGCGGGAGGTTTGCTAGAGCTCTTCGGGAGGGTTTAAACTAGTTTGGCAGGGGGATGGGAACCAGAGCCACGGATCAGTGGATGGGGTAGCTGTTGAACAGGCAGATACCGAGTGCAGAGAGTCTGTGAGGAAGGTTAGACAGTTGACAGGGCAAAGTTGCAGCCAGTATGATGGGTTGAAGTGTGTCTATTTTAACGCAAGAAGTGTCAGGAATAAGGGTGATGAACTTAGAGCATGGATCAGTACTTGGAGATGTTGTGGCCATTACGGAGACGTGGATATCACAGGGGCAGGAATGGATGTTGGATGTTCCGGGGTTCAGATGTTTCAAAAGGAATAGGGAGGGAGGTAAAAGAGGTGGGGGAGTGGCATTGCTAATCAGGGATAGTATCACAGCTGCAGAAAGGGAGGTCGTCGAGGAGGGTTTGTCGACTGAGTCATTATGGGTGGAAGTCAGAAACAGGAAAGGAGCAGTCACTTTGTTGGGAATTTTCTATAGACCCCCCAATAGCAACAGAGACATGGAGGAACAGATTGGGAGGCAGATTTTGGAAAGGTGCAGAAGTAACAGGGTTGTTGTCATGGGTGACTTCAACTTCCCTAATATTGATTGGAACCACCTTAGTGCAAATAGTTTGGATGGAGCAGTTTTTGTCAGGTGTGTCCAGGAAGGTTTCCTGACTCAATATGTAGATAGGCCAACTAGAGGGGAGACTATGTTGGACTTGGTGCTTGGCAACGAACCAGGCCAGGTGGCAGATCTCTCGGTGGGAGAGCATTTCGGTGATAGTGATCACAACTCCCTGACCTTTACTATAGTCATGGAGAGGGACAGGAGCAGACGGGATGGGAAAATATTTAATTGGGGGAGGGGGAATTACAATGCTATTAGGCAGGAACTGGGGAGCATAAATTGGGAACAGACGTTCTCAGGGAAATGCACGAAAGAAATGTGGAGGTTGTTTAGGGAGCATTTGCTGCGACTGCTGGATAGGTTTGTCCCGATGAGGCAGGGAAGGGATGGTAGGGTGAAGGAACCTTGGATGACAAGAGATGTGGAACAGCTAGTCAAGAGGAAGAAGGAAGCTTACTTAATGTTGAGGAAGCAAGGATCAGACAGGGCTCTAGAGGGTTACAAGGTAGCCAGGAAGGAACTGAAGAATGGACTTAGGAGAGCTAGAAGGGGACATGAAAAAGTCTTGGCGGGTAGGATTAAGGAAAATCGCAAGGCGTTCTACACTTATGTGAGGAACAAGAGGATGGCCAGAGTGAGGGTCGGGCCGATCAGGGATAGTGGAGGGAACTTGTGCCTGGAGTCGGAGGAGGTAGGGGAGGTCCTAAATGAATACTTTGCTTCAGTATTCACTAGTGAGAGGGACCTGGTCGATTGTGAGGACAGCGTGGAACAGGCTGATATGCTCGAACAGGTTGAGGTTAAGAGGGAGGATGTGCTGGAAAGTTTGAATGATATGAGGACAGATAAGTCCCCGGGGCCAGACGGGATATATCCAAGGATATTACGGGAAGCGAGGGAAGAGATTGCTGCGCCTTTGGCGATGATCTTTGCGTCCTCACTGTCCGCTGGTGTAGTACCGGATGATTGGAGAGTGGCAAATGTTGTTCCCTTGTTCAAGAAAGGGAATAGGGATAACCCTGGGAATTATAGACCAGTCAGTCTTACGTCGGTAGTGGGCAAATTATTGGAGAGGATTCTGAGAGACAGGATTTATGATTATTTGGAAAAGCATGGTTTGATTAGAGACAGTCAGCATGGCTTTGTGAGGGGCAGGTCATGCCTCACAAGCCTTATTGAATTCTTTGAAGATGTGACAAAACACATTGATGAAGGAAGAGCAGTGGATGTGGTGTATATGGATTTTAGCAAGGCATTTGATAAGGTTCCCCATGGTAGGCTCATTCAGAAAGTAAGGAGGCATGGGATTCAGGGAAAGTTGGCTGTCTGGATACAAAATTTGCTGGCCCGTAGAAGTCAGAGGGTGGTAGCAGATGGAAATTATTCAGCATGGAGCTCGGTGACCAGTCGTGTTCCACAAGGATCTGTTCTGGGACCTCTGCTCTTTGTGATTTTTATAAATGACTTGGATGAGGAAGTGGAAGGCTGGGTTAGCAAGTTTGCCGATGACATGAAGGTTGCTGGAGTTGTGGATAGTGTGGAAGGCTGTTGTAGGTTGCAACGGGACATTGACAGGATGCAGAGCTGGGCTGAGAAGTGGCAGATGGAGTTCAACCTGGAAAAGTGTGAAGTGATTCATTTTGGAAGGTCGAATTTGAATGCGGAATACAGGCTTAAAGACAGGATTCTTGGTAGTGTGGAGGAACAGAGGGATCTTGGGGTCCATGTCCATAGATCGCTCAAAGTTGCCACCCAAGTTGATAGGGTTGTTAAGGAGGTGTCTTGTGTGTTGGCTTTCATTAACAGGGGGATTGAGTTTAAGAGCCGTGAGGTTATGCTGCAGCTCTATAAGGCCCTGGTTCGACCACACTTGGAATATTGTGTTCAGTTCTGGTCGCCTCATTATAGGAAGGATGTGGAAGCTTTAGAGAGGGTGCAGAGGAGATTTACCAGGATGCTGCCTGGACTGGAGGGCATGTCCTATGAAGAAAGATTGAGGGAGCTAGGGCTTTTCTCATTGGAGCGAAGAAGGATGAGAGGTGACTTGATAGAGGGGTACAAGATGATGAGAGGCATAGATAGAGTGGATAGTCAGAGACTTTTTCCCAGGGTGGAAAGGGCTATCACCAGGGGGCATCATTTTAAGGTGATTGGAGGAAGGTTTAGGGGAGATGTCAGAGGTAGGTTCTTTACACAGAGAGTGATGGGTGCGTGGAATGCGCTGCCAGCGGTGGTAGTAGAAGCAGATACATTAGGGACATTTAAGCGACTCTTGGATAGGTACATGGATGATAGTAGAATGAAGGGTAGGTTTGATCTTAAAGTAGGTTAAAGGTTCGGCACAACATCGTGGGCCGAAGGGCCTGTACTGTGCTGTACTGTTCTATGTTCTATGTTCTCCAGTCCATGTGCAGCACATCCATTGCATTACCGTTGTGTTTTCCTTCTGTTACTTCTTCAAAGAATTCAACAAGGTTAGCAAAGCTTTCGAAATCTGTGTTAATTATTCTTTGTTATATTTTCAGTTTCTAGATGTTTTTCTGTTACATCTCTGAGTAAGGATTCCAATCATTTCTGATGTTAAGCGAACTAGACTAGTTCCTTAAAATGTGTCTATTCAGAGCCAGTTTTCAATGTGCAGTCAGTTTGTTTTTGAGATTAGTTCCACCTCCAAAATGGACAAGGTCTAGGAGCCAGAGGAATGAACAGCAAAGGGAAATGTTTAAAGTCACTTAAAAAAAAAAGAAAATGAGGTCGAGGAGCAAGTAAAAGTTTAAATGATAAAAATAACATAGAGAGTATGTGGAACAGAGAATAAAGGCTGGTGTGAATAAAAGGCAGGTGAAAGGGAAGTAAATGGTCTATGTTTTTTGTACTTTTCTCCTTGAATCTATAAAATGACTACCTAAGGTGCCATATTTGACCTCAAGATGAATTTCCGACCACATATCCATGCCACCACGAATACCATCAACTCCTGCTTCTGTAACATCGCATGTTTCAGAAAGAACAGAGAAGAGGGTAAAAGAGGGGGGGGTGTGGCATTGTTAATCAAGGAAAGTATTACAGCGGCAGAAAGGACGTTTGAGGACTCGTCTACTGAGGTAGTATGGGCCGAGGTTAGAAACAGGAGAGGAGAGGTCACCCTGTTGGGAGTTTTCTATAGACCTCCGAATAGTTCCAGAGATGTAGAGGAAAGGATAGCGAAGATGATTCTCGACAGGAGCGAGAGTAACAGGGTAGTGGTTATGGGGGACTTTAACTTTCCAAATATTGACTGGAAATACTATAGTTCGAGTACTTTAGATGAGTCTGTTTTTGTCCAGTGTGTGCAGGAGGGTTTTCTGACACAGTATGTGGACAGGCCAACCAGGGGCGATGCCACATTGGATTTGGTACTGGGTAATGAACCCGGCCAGGTGTTCGATTTAGATGTAGGTGAGCACTTTGGCGATAGTGATCACAATTCGGTTAGGTTTACCTTAGCGATGGGCAGGGACAGGTATATACCGCAGGGCAAGAATTATAGCTGGGGGAAAGGAAATTATGACGCGATTAGGCAAGATTTAGGATGTGTAGGATGGGGAAGGAAACTGCAGGGGATGGGCACAAACGAAATGTGGAGCTTATTCAAGGAGCAGCTAATGCGTGTCCTTGATAAGTATGTACCTGTCAGGCAGGGAGGAAGTTGTCGAGCAAGGGAGCCGTGGTTTACTCAAGAAGTTGAAGCACTTGTCAAGAGGAAGAGGGCGGCTTATGTTAGGATGAGACGTGAAGGCTCAGTTAGGGCGCTTGAGAGTTACAAGCTAGCCAGGAAGGATCTAAAGGGAGGGCTAAGAAGAGCAAGGAGAGGACACGAGAAGTCATTGGCGGATAGGATCAAAGAAAACCCTAAGGCTTTCTATAGGTATATCAGGAATAAACGAATGATAAGAGTTAGAACAGGGCCAATCAAGGATAGTAGTGGGAAGTTGTGTGCGGAATCAGAGGAGATAGGGGAAGCGTTAAATGAATATTTTTCGTCAGTATTTACAGTAGAGAAAGAAAATGTTGCCGAGGAGATTACTGAGATACAGCCTACTAGGCTAGATGGGATTGAGATTCACAAGGAGGAGGTGTTAGCAATTTTGGAAAGAGTGAAAATAGATAAGTCCCCTGGGCCAGATGGGATTTATCCTAGGATTCTCTGGGAAGCCAGGGAGGAGATTGCAGAGCCGTTGTTGTTGATCTTTAAGTCGTCATTGTCGACAGGAGTAGTGCCGGAGGACTGGAGGATAGCAAATGTTGTCCCCTTGTTCAAGAAGGGGAGTAGAGACAGCCCTGGTAATTATAGACCTGTGAGCCTTACTTCGGTTGTGGGTAAAATGTTGGAAAAGGTTATAAGAGACAGGATTTATAATCATCTTGAAAAGAATAAGTTCATTTGCGATAGTCAGCACGGTTTTGTGAAAGGTAGGTCGTGCCTCACAAACCTTATTGAGTTTTTCGAGAAGGTGACCAAACAGGTGGATGAGGGTAAAGCCGTGGATGTGGTGTATATGGATTTCAGTAAGGCGTTTGATAAGGTTCCCCACGGTAGGCTATTGCAGAAAATACGCAAGTATGGGGTTGAAGGTGATTTAGAGCTTTGGATCAGAAATTGGCTAGCTGAAAGAAGACAGAGGGTGGTGGTTGATGGCAAATGTTCATCCTGGAGTTTAGTTACTAGTGGTGTACCGCAAGGTTCTGTTTTGGGGCCACTGCTGTTTGTCATTTTTATAAACGACCTGGATGAGGGTGTAGAAGGGTGGGTTAGTAAATTTGCGGATGACACGAAGGTCGGTGGAGTTGTGGATAGTGTCGAAGGGTGTTGTAGGGTACAGAGGGACATAGATAGGCTGCAGAGCTGGGCTGAGAGATGGCAAATGGAGTTTAATGCGGAGAAGTGTGAGGTGATTCACTTTGGAAGGAGTAACAGCAATGCAGAGTACTGGGCTAATGGGAAGATTCTTGGTAGTGTAGATGAGCAGAGAGATCTTGGTATCCAGGTACATAAATCCCTGAAAGTTGCTACCCAGGTTAATAGGGCTGTTAAGAAGGCATATGGTGTGTTAGCCTTTATTAGTAGGGGGATCGAGTTTCAGAGCCACGGGGTCATGATGCAGCTGTACAAAACTCTGGTGAGGCCGCACCTGGAGTATTGCGTGCAGTTCTGGTCACCGCATTATAGGAAGGATGTCGAAGCTTTGGAAAGGGTGCAGAGGAGATTTACTAGGATGTTGCCTGGTATGGAAGGAAGGTCTTACGAGGAAAGGCTGAGGGACTTGGGGTTGTTTTCGTTAGAGAGAAGGAGGAGGAGAGGTGACTTAATAGAGACATACAAGATAATCAGAGGGTTAGATAGGGTGGATAGTGAGAGTCTTTTTCCTCGGATGAGGATGGCAAACACGAGGGGACATAGCTTTAAGTTGAGGGGTGAAAGATATAGGACAGATGTCAGAGGTAGTTTCTTTACGCAGAGAGTAGTAGGGGCGTGGAACGCCCTGCCTGCAACAGTAGTAGACTCGCCAACTTTAAGGGCATTTAAGTGGTCATTGGATAGACATATGGATGTAAATGGAATAGTGTAGGTCAGATGATCGGCGCAACATCGAGGGCCGAAGGGCCTGTACTGCGCTGTAATATTCTAATTCTAATTCTAATTCTAAAAACTTCTCCTCTGCCTGAGCTCATCTGCTGCTGAAGCCCTCACCCATGCCTTTGTTATTGAGAGTCTGGACTCCAGGCTGGCTTCCCAAATTCTACCTTCTGTAAACTTGAGTTTAAGACTTCAGTTGGGATTAGACTGTTCATGTGAATAGGCGATTGAAATTAGATCGGTTAGGGAGAACAAAGGGAAATACAATATGCATTAGCATAGGTTGTCAGGAGGTTGTTCTATTCACAGAAGGTCATCGACCTTTGGAGCAAGTTAGCAACGAGTGCAGTGAGTTTGAATCATTGCAAGTTTTTTTTATTTCCAAAATATACTTTATTCATAAAAATCTGTAAAAAATACATTCCCAGACAGTTTCAAACAGCACCAAGTCAAAAAATACAAACAGTGCAAAGGTGATCAGTTTCCTTCAATACAATCATGCGTTGCCTCACAACCCTTCCATTTCATTTGTCATGCCATATACATTTTTACATTTTAAGGCAAACGAAAATTTTCCCGATACAGTTCGAGGGGTTTCCCATGGATCCAGCCCCTCAGTTCAGCTTGGTGGGGGGACCTTACACTGTGGTCTTTCCACATTGAGCCTTTGCTGCGGCTGCCCCAAGCTTTAGTGCGTCCCTCAGCACGTAGTCCTGGACCTTGGAATGTGCCAGTCTGCAACATTCGGTCGTGGACAACTCTTTGCGCTGGAAGACCAGCAGGTTTCGGGCAGACCAAAGGGCGTCTTTCACCGAATTGATAGTCCTCCAGCAGCAGTTGATGTTTATCTCGGTGTGCGTCCCTGGGAACAGCCCGTAGAGCACAGACTCCTGTGTTACAGAGCTGCTTGGGATGAACCTCGACAAAAACCACTGCATCTCTTTCCACACCTGTTTGCAAAGACACATTCCAGAAGGAGGTAGGCAACCATCTCTTCCCCACCACAGCCACCGCGAGGGCATTGTGCAGAGGGGGTGAGACTTCAGGCGTGCAGGAAGGATCTGACAGGGAGGGCTCTTCTTACCACCAGCCAAGCTACATCTTGGTGCTTGTTTGAAAGTTCTGGTGATGAGGCATTCCGCCAAATGACTTTGGCGGTCTGCTCGGGGAACCATCCGACCGGATCCACAGTCTCCTTTTCCCGTAGGGCCTTGAGGACATTCCGTGCAGACCACTGCCTGATGGATCGGTGGTCAAGGGTGAATCATTGCAAGTGTTCAAAGGGTGCTGGTTGAGTTCCTGAATAAGTCCGAAATGATTGGAGAAAAAAGGGAGATGTGATGTTCGGTGGTTATCCTTATGATCACTGTGGTCTTGTTTTCATTGCCTTCAGCGTGGTGGGGGGGATCATGAAGGAATGTCCAAGACTTCTTTTTCCCTGACTTAATCTCAGATTTTTTTTAAATCTCCCAGACGATTACATAATTGTTGGTGGGTGGGGAACATTGAGGATCATGATGCTTAATTACAACATAACTATGTGGGTCAGAATGGATGGACCAGCTGGTATTTCCTGCCCCTCAGCTTTTCATGTTCACGTGCCTACAGATGCAAATCCCACAGCTTCTTGAATCTGCCATTTTCTATATCAGATAGATCTCTGTTGAAAATGACTTGTGTCAAAGTGTAGCTTCATGCGAGTTCATAAGTGCATTGTGCCACACAGATATTTATTTTCCCCAGCAGAAAGCAGCAGCTGTCAGCTTGTCATTAACCATTCCTTATGTGATCTGAATATGCATTGGGCATTCATTCAAAGCCAGACCAATAGTGTAGTATTGATTAGACCGGATGGAAAATTCAAATACAGCGGTATTACTGGCAGCTGACACTATGGCCTGTCCTTGTCTTATTTTCTGCCTCTCTTATCACTCATTTCATGGTAAGCATGGCCCATTTCCATGGAATAATGGAAAGTGTAAATTGCAATAATAGCTGGTCATGAACCAGATATAATTCTTTGGTCCTCCAAAATATGTGTGTGATAAGTTGTTTGAGAAGTTTCACATCACTCCAAATGAAAATTCACAGCCACCTTTACAACATACTAATAGAAAATATTGATGTACGAACAGAATTCTTTTAAAGGCTCCATGTGGTTCTCATTGGGAAGGAAAACATTGTCAGACCTGTAATAGAACAATGCAGATAAATGTGTACATATCACAGGGCCAGGCAGCTTGTCCAAACCCCAAACAACTGGCAAAAAAAACCCCACTGCGAGACCCCATAATGCTGTGTATTCCTTAAAATAAGCACCAAGATGTAGCTTGGCTGGTAGTGAGAAGAGCCCTCCCCGTCAGATCCTTCCTGCACACCCTAAGTCTCACCCCCACTGCACAATGCCCTCGCGGTGGCAGTGGTGGGGAAGAGACAGTTGCCCACCTCCTTCTGGAATGTGTCTTTGCAAAGCAGGTGTGGAAAGAGATGCAGTGGGTTTTGTCGAGGTTCATCCCAAGCAGCTCTGTAACACAGGAGTCTGTGCTCTACGGGTTGTTCCCAGGGACGCACACCGAGACAAACATCAACTGCTGCTGGAGGACTATCAATTCGGTGAAAGACGCCCTTTGGTTTGCCCGAAACTTGCTGGTCTTCCAGCGCAAAGAGTTGTCCACGACCGAATGTTGCAGACTGGCACATTCCAAGATTCAGGACTACGGGCTGAGAGACACACTAAAGCTTGGGGCAGCCTCAGCGAATGCTCAATGGGGAAAGACCCCTGTGTAAGGTCCCCCCACCAAGCTGAACTGAGGAGCTGGATCCGTGGAAAACACCTCAAACTGTATCTGGAAAATTTTTGTTTGCCGTAAAATGTATATGGCTTGAAAAATGAAATGGAAGGGTTGTGAGGCAACTCACTCCTGTATTGAAGGAAACTGATCTCCTTTGCCCTGTTTGTATTTTTTGACTTGGTGCTGTTTGTAATGTATTTTTTACAGATTTTTATGAATAAAGTATATTTTGGAAATTAAAAAAAAGTAGTGGACCTGAAGATTTTTGAGGGGCCAGGAGGAGCATTGCTGGCTTCACAAAAATCACTCTGCCCATAGTGCACAATTTATGCATAGGACTGCAACTCACACAGAACCCCAATTTAATAAGGATCCTGCCTGCAACACGATGCAGTTTGAGATGCCCATTTCAAGGCCTGCCTGAAAATGGTGTAAGACGGGTAATGGGAGGGCATTTTTTTCCAGTCGAGCACTGAATAAAACCTAATAATTAAAATCAAACTAGATAAATTATTGAAGAATTCTATTGAAAGATGCTTTAAATGTAATTAGACTTTGATGTAGAGCTAGCACTTGTACCACAATGGGCTGAATGATCTCTTGTGCTAAAATTTCTATGATGCTGAATGTTTGTAGAGTGGCATGTGGTCTTTAAGGAAAGTGATATCTCTGACTGTGACACCACACAGTTACAGTTGCCAAAGCAAGCCTGAGAATACTGAAGGGTGCAATGCTGTGCAATGCTGAATAGCAGAGAATTACTTGAGGAGATTATGTGGCTCATGCTGTGATCCAAGTAAATTAACATTTTTTTAATTCATTCATGGGATGTGGGCATTGCCGGCTAGGACAGCATTTATTGCCCATCCCTAATTGCTCTTGAGAAGGTGGTGGTGAGCTGCCTTCTTGAACCGCTGCAGTCCCTGAAGGGTAGGTGCACCCACAGTGCTGTTAGGAAGTGAGTTCCAGGATTTTGACCCAGCAACAGTGAAGGAACGGCGATATAGTTCCAAGTCAGGTGTGTCGCTTGGAGGGGAACTTGCAGGTGCTGGTGTTCCCATGCATTTGTTGCCCTTGTCCTTCTAGGTGGGAGAGGTTGCGCGTTTGGAAGGTGCTGTCTAAGGAGCCTTGGTGCGTTGCTGCAGTGCATTTTGTAGATGGCACTCACTGCTGCCGCTGTGCATCGGTGGTGGAGGGAGTGAATTTTTGTGTATGGGGTGCCGATCAAGTGGGCTGTTTTGTTCTAGATGGTGTCAAGCTGGAGCTGCACCCATCCAGGCAAGTGGAGAGTATTCCATCACACTCCTGACTTGTGCCTTGTAGATGGTGGACATGCTTTGGCGAGTCAGGAGGTGAGTTACTCGCCACAGGATTCCTGGCCTCTGATCTGCTCTTGTAGCCACAGTATTTATATGGCTCTTCCAGTTTCTGGTCAATGGTAGCCCCTAGGATGTTGATAGTGGGGGATTCAGCGATCATAATACCATTGGATGTCAAGGGGAGATGGTTAGATTCTCTCTTGTTGGAGATAGTCATTGCCTGGCACTTGTGTGGCGCAAATGTTACTTGCCACTTATCAACCCGAGCCTGGATATCGTCCAGGTCTTGCTGCATTTCTACACGGACTGCTTCAGTATCTGAGGAATTATGAAAGGTGCTGAATATTGTGCAATCATCAGCGAACATCCCCACTTCTGACCTTATGATTGAAGGAAGGACATTGATGAAGCAGCCGGAGATGGTTGGGCCTAGGACACTTCCCTGAGGAACTCCTGCAGTGATGTCCTGGAGCTCAGATGATTGACCTCCAACAACCACAACCATCTTCCTTTGCACTAGGTATGACTCCAACCAGTGGAGAGTTTTCCTCCTGATTCCCATTGACTTCAGATTGGCTTGGGCTCCTTGATGCCATACAAGGTCAAATGCTGACTTGATGTCAACGACAGTCACTCTCACCTCACCTCGAGTTCAGCTCTTTTGTTCATGTTTGAACCAAGGCTGTAATGAGGTCAGGAGCTGAGTGGCCCTGGCGGAACCCAAACTGAGCGTCACTGAGCAGGTTATTGCTCAGCAAGTGCCACTTGATAGCAGTGTCGTCGATACCTTCCATCACTTTACTGATGGTTGAGAGTAGACTGATAGGGCGGTAATTGGCTGGGTTGAACTTGTCCTGCTTTTTGTGTACAGAACATACCTGGGCAATTTTCCACATTGCAGGGTAGATGCCAATGTTGTAACTGTACTGGAACAGTTTGGCTCGGGGCATGGCTAGTTCTGGAGCCCAAGTCTTCAGTACTATTGCCGGAATGTTGTCAGGGCCCATAGCCTTTGCAATATCCCGTACTTTCAGTCGTTTCTTGATATCACGTGGAATGAATCGAATTGGCTGAAGACTGGCATCTGTGATGCTGGGGACTTCAGCAGGAGGCCAAGATGGATCATCAACTCGGCATTTCTGCTTGAAGTTTGTTGCAAATGCTTCAGCCTTATCTTTTGCACTGATGTGCTGGGCTCCCCCATCATTGAGGATGGGATATTTGTGGAGCCACCTCTCCCAGTTAGTTGTTTAATTATCCACCACCATTCACGACTGGATATGGCAGGACTGCAGAGCTTAGATCTGATCCGTTGATGGTGGGATCACGTAGCTCTGTCTATGGCATGCTGCTTACACAGTTTGGCACGCATGTAGTCCTTGGTTGTAGCTTCACCAGGTTGGCGCTTCATTTTGAGGTATGCCTGCTGCTGCTCCTGGCATGTCCACCTGCACTCTTCATTGAACCAGGGTCGGTCTCCCGGTTTGATGGGAATGGTAGAGTGGGGGATTTGCCGGGCCATAAGGTTACGCCGGCCATGAGGTTACAGATTGTGCTCGAGTACAATTCTGCTGCTGCTGGTGGTCCACAGTGCTTCATGGATTCCCAGTTTAGCATTGCTAGATCTGTTTGAAATCTATTCCATTTGGCACAGTGGTAGTGCCACACAACACAATGGAGGGTATCCTCAATGTGAAGGCGGGACTTCGTCTCCACAAGGACTGTGCGGTGGTCACTTCTACCAATACTGTCATGGACAGATGCATCTGTGGTAGGCAAATTGGTGAGGACGACGTCAAGTATGTTTTTCCCTCTTGTTGGTTCCCTCACCACCTGCCGCAGACCCAGAGTGGCAGCTATGTCCTTTAGGACTCGGCGAGCTCGGTCAGTAGTGGTGCTACTGAGCCACTCTTGGTGATGGACATTGAAGTCCCCCACCCAGAGTACATTCAGTGCCCTTGCCACTCTCAGTGCTTCCTCCAAGTGGTATTCAACATGGAGGAGAACTGATTCATCATCTGACGGAGGGTGGTAAGTGGTAATAAGCAGGTCGTTTCATTGCCCATGTTTGACCTGATGCCATGAGACTTCATAGGATCATGTGTCGAAGTTCAGGACTCCCAGGGCAACTCCCTCCTGACTGTATACCACTGTGCCGCCACCTCTGCTGGGTCTGTCCTGCCAGTGGGACAGGACATACCCGGGGATGGTAATGGCGGTGTCTGGGACATTGTCCATAACGTATGATTCTATTGCCTGACGAGTCTGTGGGACAGCTCTCCCAACTTTGGCACAAGCCCCCAGATGTTCATCAGGAGGACGTTGCAGAGTCGACAGGGCTGGGTTTGCCGTTGTCGTTTCCGGTGCCTAGGTCAATGCCAGGTGGTCTGTCCAGTTTCGTTCATTATTGACTTCGTAGCAGTTAGATACAACTGAGTGGCTTTCTCGGCCATTTCAGAGGGCATTTAAGAGTCATCCACATTGCTCTGGGTCTGGAGTCACATGTAGGCCAGACCAGGTAAGGGTAGCAGATTTCCTTCCCTAAAGGACATTCGTGAATCAGATGGGTTGACAGTGGTTTCATGGCCATCGTTAGACGAGCTTTTTTTTTTAATTTCAGGTTTTCATGAATTGAACTCAAATTTCACCTTCTGCTCTGGTGGGATTCGAACCCATGTCCCCAGAGCAATACCCTGTCTCTGGGTTATTAGTCCAGTGACAATACCACTATGCCACCGCCTCCCCGATTTGCCCTATGTTTAAATAAAATATATATTTTTTAAATCTCCCTGCACGCAATCTGGATCTGAGGAAGGGAGGGAAAGGCTTAGAATGAACTTGAAAGTCAAGTCCAGAGGTACAACTGATGGTTGACCCACAGTATTTCTGTGTTGACTGCACTTCACAATTTAAACAAGCCTAGATTCTGGGAACTAACAGCAACACAGACCCACTGAAATGGGTCTACAAATTCACTGTTGGAAATAGGGGCAGTTAGTTTCAACTTTGTAAGCACAGGTACTGATCCTACACATTTGGTGCCTGATGGTTTCTACAGAAAGAGAACTGTAGTAATGTACTAATGTACATAATATACAATGTACTGATAGAGATTGGCTTTCGTATCTAAGTGTAAATGCAAGACAGCAGTATAGTGAAAACATATAAAAGTGTCCGACACAATATAAATTTACCTCTGTGACAGTGGCATGGGATACAGTCTGATAGTTCAGTTAAACTTGTAAAAAGATGTCCATGAAAGGAAAATTTCTGCAATGATTTACGAGTGGAAGTCTCAAACTGCTTAAGCGAAGGCAGGTTGAATTCTATTTTTTAAAAATGGCAACTCTGCTTTCCTGAAATGTATTTCCCTTGCAACAAAAATCTCTGATTTCTGTGTCTCCACACAAGAAACGCTTTTCACATCTGCAACCTGTCCATGTATATTTGATGCATTTCTAGGCCAGACACACAAGTGACATCAAAGATGTTCTGTGGTTGTCAAAATTCACTGTGAATGTGTTACTGAATCAGAAAAAGACAAATCATCTTTATTGGACCAAGCGGTATTATTTTCTTCTGTATGCTTTCAATCCTCACTGACTGCTGGCTTGTGTCCATTGCTGATAATTCATATACCATCCAGTGCTGCATGGCCTCTTTGACAGCCTTTTCTATCTTCTTTTCTTTTTTTTGTCTGTTGCCTTAGCACCACCCCCTCCCCTCCACCCTTAAAAATAAAATCACATTTCAGCTGCCGGTTGATCCATGTCATCGCATCTCATCAACAATAACTGCTTGTATTTATATATCCCCTATAATATCATAATAAATCCCAAGGCACTTCACGGGAGCATTATGAAGCAAAATTTGGTGCCGAATCAAATGACGAGAAATTAGGGCAAATGACCAAAGGCTTGGTCAAAGAGGTAGGTTCTAAGGTGCATCTTAAAGGAGGAAAGAGAGGTGGAGAGGCAGAGAGGTTTAAGGAGGAGATTCCAGAGCTTAGGGCCAAGACAGCTGAAGGCACAGACACCAATAATGGAGTGATTAAAACTGGGGATGTTCAAAAGGCCAGAATTAGAGCCGCACAGATATCTCGGAGGGTTACGGGCTGGAGGAGATTACAGAGCTAGGGAGAGGCGAGGTCATGGAAGGATTTGAAAACAAGGAAAAGAATTTTAAATTAAAGGCATTGCTTAACCTGGAGCCAATGTAAGTCAGCGAGGACAGGGGTGATGGCTAAGTGAGACTTTGTGCAAGTTAGGTCATGGGCAGCAGAATTTTGGACAAGGTCAAGTTTATAGAGGGAAGAATGTAGGAGGCCGGCCAGGAGTGCATTGGAACAGTCAAGTCTAGAGGTAACAAAGGAATCGATGAATGTTTCAGCAGCAGATGAGCGTAGGCAATGTTAGGTAGGTGGAAATCGGCAGTCTTCGTGATTTTTAAATGACATCACAAGTAGTTAACTGATAAATACCACCACAGTTTCCAGATCACATGTCAAATAAATATAGGATGATATTTACCTTATAAGCAATAGTCTGACTGAGCAGTTCATATGGCATCATGTAACAAGACAGCAATGGTCAAGCTATTTAGGTTGCCGATCAGCCATGATCTCTTTGAATGGCAGAACAGGCTTGAGGGGCTAAAATGGCCTACTCCTGTTCCTATATTCCGAAGTTCCTACATTATTTAACAGCTAAATTTCAAGATTAAAAAAATGAAAAAGAATGACTTGCATTTCTATAGTGCTTTTCACAACCACAACACGTCCCAACGCATTTTACAGCCAATGAAGTACTGTTGAAGTGTAGTCGCTGTTGTAATGTGGGAAAAGGAGCAGCCAATTTTCACACAGCAAACACCCACAAACAGCAATGTGATAATGACCAGATCATCAGTTTTTGTAACGTTGATTGAGAATTGCTGAAAATAGAGACATTTTGTCAAAGCTTTTCATCTTGCACTCATCAGGACAATCCACAAGAATACCAATTTAAGGGAAGCAACAAATTTATACTGTATGAAAAGAGAGTGCTGATTAGTTGGCAAGTGAACTCTGATTGGTAGAGGCATTGCCATGGAGAATGCACCAGTTTATGGTGACTGACAGTTAACTGCAAAGCTTTGTTTGAAATTTAAACCAGGCAGCTTGACTCTGATTGGTCAAGGCATTGCCCTGAGGAATGAACCAGCGAATGATAGGCAGAATGTCTTTTTGGCTTGATGGCACCATCCTGTTAGTGGCGAACACCACACGTGTTGCCACTGCATAGTAGCAGCGTGAAACAACGTCAATCCTAAAAGACATTCTGCCTATCACACAAATGATTAATATGATGTATGACTTTCAATGCCAGTGTGATGCCAGGTATATAGGCCATACATCCCAAAGATTGGCAGATCGTATCAAACAACATGCCCCTTCCGCTGTTCGCAACGGACAAGGTACAGGCCATACCCAACCAGCCCGTGCTTGAAAAACTCAAAACAGTGTCCAACATGAGATGTGATTCCGCAATTGGATAACATTTGCTAAATAATCCTCAGTGTGCTATGAACTACGCTGACAACCAATTTAAGATTGTCAGTAGGGCTCGCAGTGTGGTGCATTTGTGCATACTGGAAACTACATAAATTAATATGCAGGGCCCTATTCTTTGCAGACAGAAAGAACATGGACACACATTGTGCCTGTTTCAGCTAAACAAAGTAAGTGACAGCCATCTGCTGGTTCATTCCTCAGGGCAATGCCTTGACCAATCAGAGTCAAGCTGCCTGGTTTAAATTTTGAACAAAGCTTGGCAGTTAACTGTTAGTCACCATAAACTGTTGCATTCTCCATGGCTGAACCTCTACCAGAGTCCACTTGTCAACCAATCAGCACTCTCTTCTCATACAGTATAAATTTTTCACTTCCCTTACATTGGTACTCTTGCAAATTGTCCTGATGAGTGCAAGATGAAAGCTTCAACAAAATGTTTCTGTTTTCAGCAATACTCAAGTTCTGTACTACCAAACAACTAAATGATGATTGAGGGAAAAATATTCGCCAGTGACCAGGGACAACTCCCCTGCTTTTCTTCCAAATAATGCCATGGAATTTTTTGCATTCACCTGAGAGGGAAGATGGGGCCTCAGTGTAAAATCTCATCTGAAAGACAGCACCTCCAGAAGTGCAGCACTCCCTCAGTACTGCACTGGAGTGTCAGCCTAGATTTTTGTGCTCAAGTCCTACTGACTTTGCGGTGAGAGCACTACCAACTGAGCCACAGGTAACACTGATTATCAGCTTAAATTTACTGAAATTTTTATTATTTATGTATTTCCTTTGATAATGCAAATTTTCTTACCTTTTAACTTTTCTATTCTTTCAGAAGTAGTCTTTCGGAGGATCTGATTGTATTACCTACCCATTTACCTCCTCTCTCCTCACTGTCCCAGGCCCCAAACACTCCTTTCAGGTAAAGCAGCGATTTACTTGTACTTCTTTCAATGTAGTATCCTGTATTCGCTGCTCACAATGTGGTCTCCTCTACACTGGGGAGACCAAACGCAGACGGGGTGACCGCTTTGCGGAACACCTCCGCTCGGTCTGCAAGCAGGACCCTGAGCTTCCGGTTGCTTGCCATGTCAACACTCCCCCCTGCTCTCATCTCTATCCTGGGCTTGCTGCAGTGTTCCAGTGAACATCAACACAAGCTTGAGGAACAGCATCTCATTTACCGATTAGGCACACTACAGCCTGCCAGACTGAACATTGAGTTCAATAATTTCAGAGCATGACGGGCCCCCCATTTTACTTTTATTTTGAGTTATTTTTTCTTTTTTACATTTTTTACATTTTTTTTGTCTGTTTATTTCATTTCATCTTAGTTTGTTCAGTTTTCTTACCCACTGTTTTTTTTTCATGTTTGTGCTTGCTGCTGTTCAATCTTCAGTCCGTTAACACCCTATCTGTACTAATGCTTTGTCTTTCAACACACTATTAACATATTGTTTGCCTTTGCTCCATGACCTTCTGGTCAGCTATTCTGTGACCTTGACCTATCAACACCTTCTCCTTTGTTATCTCTTGCCCCACCCCCGCTTTACTTGCTTATAACCTTTGACATTTCTAATATTTGCCAGTTCCGAAGAAGGGTCACTGACCCAAAATGTTAACTCTGCTTCTCTCTCCACAGATGCTGCCAGACCTGCTGAGTATTTCCAGCATTTCTTGTTTTTATTTCAGATTTCCAGCATCCGCAGTATTTTGCTTTTATTATCTGATTGTATTTTCCTTGTCTATGATATTATTGAGAGGCCATGTGGCTTGGGATCCCAAGGACTATTCTGTATGCACATCCATGAATTTCATAACATTTGACCAGATTATGCTTGGCAGTTGACAATGGAAAATCTCTGCTACAAATGTTACTGTGTAAGAATAAGTTCCTGCTCAGAAAGCAAAATCAACTATTAGCTGACCCATTCCAGTAGAAACTGGAATTTGAATCATTTAGCAAGATCTGTATTCCTTAGTTAAAAGCAGCAACATAACTCAAAGCAGCAATGCTCTGATTGAGCTTCGCTGGTCTGTTTCACGAGTAAAATAATTATAAATTGCTGACTCCTCGACATTTAGGAATCCACGAGCTGGTAATTTCAAGTGTGCATAAGAATCCTACTCCTAATTAGATTGGCTTGACTTTCCATATACCTTTTCCATGTGGAAAGTTGCACAAATTTATAGCCACAGAGCCTCAAACATTTGATTTTTGTTTCATAGCTCTTGTAATGATATGAAGGCTGTTAATGAAACAGCCTGTTAACAAAAACGTCTGGAAAAGAGTTGTCTTTTAATGCAGCAATGGCATAATCAACATTTCAGTCTCAAACTATTTGTTAAATGGTTGAATTAAATAGCTTCAAAAACAGAGCGAGATCCATAATTTATCATTTAATTAAAAGAGATGCAAGAATGCAGTAATCATCAAATTACATCAGCTGGACTATCAGTAACTCCCCATTAGTGATCAGGCTGCTATATTCTGTTATTCATTATTTAAAAAAACACACTGATATTAAGATGGCATTGCTATTAATGTACCCTGCATACTTCACAGCACCTTGAGCATCCTGCTGATGGGATATTGATTTAATCAGGATTGAAATGGCAGTACAGAGTCTTTGAGAGGAAAGTGGGATCCCAAAATGTAAAAGGATGAATGAATAAGCAATCTCAAGTAACCAGGCCTGTGTATATACTGGGAGAGTGGTCGTGCATGTGACTGTTTTGGCACAAGATGCAACTGACATGCCTCAAGGTAATTCATTATTTTATGGGGAGGAGGGAAGGAAAAAGGAGAAAATGGAAGAACAGGAATTAGGAAATATACTTCCTTGTTCACCTAGCCCTGCTTCTGAGCAGCTCCTTTTTCTAGATCTGGTTCAATGATAAATATGACAATGAAGCCAGGGGGGAGGGGTGGAGGGGATTCTCACCTGGAGGTTCGGGTGGGTTTGGGTGCGGGTGGGGGTTAATGCGAACAAAAGCCGGCTCCAACCCACCAACTTTCACCTTTAACTCGAGCATGTTCGGCTGCTTGCGTGCAACCCTCACAGGAGAGATGGCTGCCTATTAACATATGCTAATTACTCAACTGGAATGATATTTCAATTCACTTTGAAATTTAACACTGTATCCACGAACTTCCTGGGCTTCCTGAAACTCGCCACTGAAATCAAGGCAAGAACACAATTGCAATTGAGGGGTTAATCCATCTCATGGAAATATGGCGATAAATACTTAATACTCATAGCTGCTTTTTTAACTGCGAGTGGGAATGAATTTGTGCACAGTAACTTTACTGAAAGTTTACTTTCTACACTTCAGGGCTTCTCTGAATCACAGCAGTATGGCGGGATTGGGGGCACTTTGGCCGCCTTAGACTGGACCTTGGATTAGGACCAATACGACCAGTACCAGTGAAATCAGACTGTTCCTGAGACCTGTAGCTGTGCAGCAGAAAGAAGAGCAGCAGAGTGGTGCAACTTTTTGGAGACACTACCCATGATATAGGGTGTACAGGCAGAGCCTGAGTTTCCTTGACACTCAAAGAGCAGTGTTTCAGGAGGTTCAGGCTGTTGTGTCAGATACTATCAGACATCTGCAGCCTCCTTAAAAAAGACCTGGTGCCATGCATTATCAGTAACTGCCAAAGTCACCACTAACCTCAACTTTTTAGCCTTTGGATACTTTCAGGGCTCTGCCAGAGACATATCCAGTAGCTCCCAGTTAGCAACATGCAAATGCATGAATCAGGTGATTGATATCTTGTTTGCCAGTGCCAGCAATTATGTGAACTTGGCCTGCAATGATGCCAGTCAGAATGTGCGGCTGCTTGGATTTGTGTTTCAGACTGGCTTCCCACAGGTGTAGGGCATCATCAACTGCACACATTTGGCAATATGCGCATTCCAGATCAACCAGGAATATTCATCAACTGCAAGGGCTTTCACTCCATCAATATGCACCTAGTGTACAACCTCAAAAAGCTATTTATGCAAGTGTGTGTAAGGTTCCTAGGGAGCTACTCTGATGCTTTCGTCCTGTGGCAGTCCAAGTTCCCGGACGTCTTTTAACATGCCAGTAGACTTAGGAGTGGCTGCTTGGAAACAAGAGATACCCACTTCAAACTTGTCTGTCAGAAACCTTATTAATGAAGCCCAACAGTGCCACAATCAATGCCATATGACTACCAGATGTGTGATTGAACAAGCCATCAGTATGCTGAAGATGCACTTCAGGTGTTGGGCAGATCTGTAGGTCCTTTCAGTATGCACCAGCGAGGATGTCCAAAATAGTTGTGATGTGCTGCATGCTGCACATTGTGCGGGACCGAAGTTTGAGCTTTCGGGAAGAACAAAATTAAGAGCGCAGATCCTCTTTGGATGATTCCAAGGAGGAGGAGGAAGATGAGGAAGACATGGAGGAGGAAGGTATTGAGGACAAAGCAGCACCAGCTGCTCACATTGCTCTCTGGGTTGTAAGGGATCAACTTATTAGTTTACTTAGGTTGCACCAGACCAGCCCCCACCTCTCCACCAATGCCACCGATGCAAAGAATTCCTGCAAACAACCAACCACCACTTATCTCCAGCACTCCTCCTCTGCATTTGTGAGTTGGCAAATCTGTAGAGGACCACCTGTAGTTCTCTCCCTCTCATGTTCTGTAATCTCCTCCTGCAACAAAGGAAAGAACAGACCTGTGAGTGGGTGTAATAGCATGTGGTCAGCCAGTGGATGGAGTTCATTTGGTGAGCGACAGTGGTGAATCGATAGGAATGTGAAGAAGTGTATAGTGAGAGAGAGGGATGGGTGCAACTGCAAACTAAATGGGAGGGCATTTCACAGTGAGGAGTGCTGTGATAGAATAGCTTGAGAGGGCATAGTGAGGGGATAGGGTGATACACACAGCAGGATGTAGGTGAATGTGTAACTGTACTTGCCTTTCCTGACCTGGTTACCTGATTGGGTCATTAAAGCATTTTCTGCATGGAAGTCATGAGCGTGGCACATGCTGACCTCCTTGGCTATCTCCAGCCTAACCTGGTTAGTGTCGGCAGCAGGTTTTGTCCCATTGCCAGGGAACTGTATCTCTCTCCAGCTCCTCACTGACCCCAGCAGCACAGCCTTTTCCAGTCTGGTGTTTATTGTCACACCTTGTCTTGTTTCAAACTTCATAATTCTGTCTTCAGAGTGGTCCTTTAAATACTGGAGTTCAGATCGCATTATTCAGGACCACATCACTCCTGCCACTGTGCAATGGACGGACAAAATGCGAATGAGCTGGCTAGGTTAAAAAACCTCTGACAGGTGGGTTAAAACTTCAGGTTTCCCATGCAATGTTGGAACATCCCCCCCCACCACCACTCCCAACTTTTCTCAGGATTAACATCAGGGCCTTCAGATTCTTTTATAATGCCACATGCTCCTTTAGAAAGGGGTGGTTGAAAATGGTCAACCATGGTGTGCTTAGACCTCTAACATTGAGAATCACAGGCCCAGTGCGGGAGCAAGACTTCACTCTGCCTGAGGTTACTAACTTGCATTTTAACTGACAAATTATTGGAGGTAGAATCAGAATTGTAAAAGGTCTCAACAGTAATTTTATATTTTAAAGGAAAATTTGCAAAATTATTGCTGTTCATGAAACAGGTCAAAATCTGCTGCATTTTATCTTTGGGTCCTCAGTCATATTCACATCCCCATACATATGCATGGTAGTCAATGGTAATTACATACTTGAGCAGAGAAAGGTGACACTTCACTTTTCATTGAACCCTCAGCTGTTGGTTTAATTGGAACCAATAATAGACTCCAAATTGCTGAAATTCACTCGATATCATTTAATTTGAAAAATTTTAAATATTTGTAAAGTTCAGGTATTAAAAATTAGCGAAGCCTGTGATATCTCAGTTTTACCAAATTAAATCTGAAATATTGTTTGGTGTAGTGCTTCCATGTTGGATTGTTTGGCGTCAAAGAGCATCCTTGTAGGCATTTTTTGTACGAGGTGCCTTCGTGCATGTGTGTCCATCAGTGCACTCCTGAAATTAAAAATGGGAACAAGGGAAAAAGAATGTAACTAACCCATTAATTTACAGGAGCCTACAGCGTTGAAGGGTGCAATTACTGAGGCTATAATTTTCCAAGAGTGTCTTTAATTTCCAAGATATATTTCTCCTGCTCTTTTGTTAGAAAGGTAAATTTGGACCCCAGCTTTACGATGCATTGAAAAAGGACAAAAAACCAAATGGTCCATCAAGCTTGACCCATTCCACCTTGAGAAGCACCATCAACTCCCCCACAACCCCCAAGGTAAATGCTGTAGGAGAAAAACTCTGGGAGATTCCTGAAGGTAAGTAAGCAAGTAATTGGCAACTGATATCACTAGGTCCAGTTAACCCATCAACCTTCCAGGACTTTCGATGTCCATCCACATGCAGAGAATTGTCCAGGTCCCTTTTGAAGGCCTGAAATGAATCCACACTCACCGTACACACTGACAGCCTCTTTCAGAGGTCGATAATTGCCTGAGTAAAGAGGTACTTCCTGGAAACTAGCCTAACTCTGTGCTTTTGTATCTTGAACTGATGCATCTTAATCCTTTGCTGCATATTTACATCAAGTAGAAAATATAATAGAGAAAGACTTGCATTTATATACTCCCATTCACAATCTCAGGATGTCCCAAAGCACACAATACATTTGAAGGCAATTTATTGCAATTCAATGGAGGGCTTGGAATTAATTGGATGACGGTCAGCCCTCATGTGCCTTTGGATCCCCAGCCAGTGAAAGGTGCAAAGTGCCGCAATGAAAAGGTAGCCATCGGGAGCAGTGGATAGGGGAAGAAGGGAAGTGGAAGCCTGTCGGCTGTGCACTCTGCACGGCTGGACTTGGTCTCGGGTGAGGTCAGGTGGGTATAGTAATAGGTACAATGGTCCAGTGGGGACTGTGTGGGGGTCACTCTGCATGGGTAGGCATTGTATTAGGTGCAACGGTTTGGTGGGCTATATCTTGGATGTGCTGCAATCAGCGCCTCAGAGCCCTTCCCTGTCGTGCGACGAGCCCCACGCCTCTATTATGCAAAGTGGCTGCCCACCACTTAATGACGGTCGGCTGGCTGCACCCATCACAGATGACAAGGGCACCCGCTTTCGGCTCTGCCACTGGGACTCGTGACAGGAGCACTAAATTCAGCCCATACAGTGCAACTTAAGGGTAAAGAAGCTTTGACTTTGGCAGTTGCACGCATGGAGAAGCATCCTACATGTGAAGGTAACTGTAACATAATGTTGTGAATCATTCTGAAAGCGAACCAGATTTGAAACTGCACAGATTTTTTGCTATCCTTCCATGATAAGGTGATGAGCAGAGCTCTATACGATTGCCCATCGGAATGAGGCACCAGCAAAATAATTGGGAAAAAAGTCACAGGTCATCTCAAGCTGTCCAATTATCAGAAACCATAAATAGAGGGTCTGAGAGCAAAGCATCTGCCTGCATTCTCAGTCAGATTTCAAAAGACGGGAAATAATAGAAGTGAGCTTAACCTTAATGCAACAGTAATCCTGTTGTAAAAAGAATCTCAGAAAATGTTTTTTGATGTATTTTGTAGAAATGTTTGAGGATTATCCTTTGCCATATTGTGTGCAGTGCATATTCTAACTGTTTAACCATTTTTTTTTTGCATTTCAGCCTGAAAAACCAATTGTGAGATCCTTCAAGAGCAAAATTGTGAATTGTACTTCAAGAAATTTTATTTTCCTGATGGGGAGTCACATTTTACTCAAAGCAGAGATGGACATCTTTCTCAAAAGGCATTGGACACCTTTAAATAGAGTTTTTTTTTCGAAACAGAAGCAACTGACAAAGATGTCTGTCACTCGAATCTGAAAATAGGAAGTGAATTCCATTGGTTATCAGCTTGGCACAAGAGTGAGCATCTTTCTTTGGTGGCAGGGGAAACTCATATCACTTCAAGCACACTTTCTCCAGACTGATTGTAAAACACAGTTGTTATTAGTTTGTCGTCCAGGTTGTCCCAGGCTGGTGGATAAAGGAGGCTGTATTCCAGGAAGAACCCAAAATGTTCTTTCTGAAGTTTTTAAATTTTTTGAAGAACTGCACTGAAGAATTTGCATTTATGTAGCACCTGTCACATCATCAGAGTGTCCCAAATTGCTTCAATTTTAAGTACTATTAAAGTGATGTCATTTTTGTAATTGAGGGAAACATAGCAAGGTGGAATCTCTGACAGTCTAGCACTACCTCAGTACTGCACTGAAGTATTAACCTAAATTCTGTACTCAAGTCTCTGGAGTGGGGATTGAGCCCATGATCTTCTGACTGAGAATTGAGAGTGCAACAAAGAAACTGGTTTAATGGATTGACACACTGTCTATTCATCTCCAGAGTCTGTATTGCAATCTAGCTCAGTCTGACAATATGAAAGTGTCTTCCTCTCTGAATGCTATATGGGTCCTCAGTGAAATTTGCTTGGGGCAATCTCAGCACAGTTCCCAGTTTTTACAAGTCCAAGTGTTAAAACTTCCCCATGTTTGGTGCTCAAAGGAAGGAGGGAATGCACTTTATGCTCAAATATTTTCCATGATCTGTGTTAAAATAGATTGTTACTTTGTAAAGATGAATATAACCTGTTCATTGCCCTGTTAGGAACAGGAAATTAGGAGGGTGAATGAATAAATTTGTCACATTCACATTTAAAGTGGATGGTTAAATTTGTGCTTACAGAGGCAAAGTATGTTGGTGCTGAGGAATGACATTAGTTTTGTTACCTAATGTCAACACTGAACAGTTCAGATCAGATTTAATGTAGATAGGCCTTGGTCCTAATCTCAGAAGAATACCCTGAATTGAAGCCCAGTGAATTTCTCTCATCCTACCAAAATTAACAATTTAGTGCCAAACTGTAAATGGTTTTATACTGAGGCGCAAGTCCACTGTTAGCTGAGTTGAGGCTGCCCAAGTTCATTTCACATGGAACCCTTACAGCCAGTAGACAGATCAAAGTTTGCGATTACTAGTCTGGGCAGTATTCAAATTGCTTGCTTCATTACAATGCAATCAAGGTAGGTACTGAAATCTGGATTTTTGAGTACATGCTCGCAAATCTGGTCTCCAATTTATATCTTCTAGCATGATGATGTCAAGCCTTAAAGTTTTCATATTTGTAACTGTAGATATTTTCATATATACTATTTGATGGATAAATGCCTTTTGAGTGATGGAAGGGCCTTCACTGGATAGGCTGTGATATGCTAGCCTCTTCAATATTTGGTGTCCCAGTCCAGTGCAGTAAGTCTTCTCAGAATTAACCCCCTCATTTGCAGGGAACTTAGAAGTGACTTGAAAAAGCAACTTTGTCAACTTGGAATGTAATGAAACTACTGAAACCTATTTCAAGTATGCTGTTCAGTTTTTCTATCTAAGCAAGATGCACACTCACATTTCAAGAGGATAAAAGAGAAGATTGTAATACCCTAAGTCACCGAGCACCAGGAATACTAATTTTAATTGCAGATTTCTTTGATAACTTATAGATACAAACACCATAGGAAACCTATTATTCATCTTGATGGAAAAAGCACCATATGAAAAATATATCCAGAATATAATTACATTAAACAATGAATGTTTCAGTTATCTAGATGTAGTTTTAAGCCCTGATTAACTCGTTGACAATTGAGAAGGATATATCATTCTGAGGAATCTTGCCAACATAAAATCTCTCAATTAGGTTTAAGTGAAATTCTATTGTACTTAAATATTTTTTAAAACTCTGAAATGATAGCTGTACTTGAACAAAATGTTCCAAAAAGAATACATTGTGGGGAGGGGAAATGATAAGATGGTAATAAGTACTGTCATTCAATGAATGCATTCTGTCAACTGACTGAGCAGCAGCCATTCAGATGACTGAACAAAGTACTCAGCTCTTCCAGAATGAAGAAAGGTATGGAAGTGGTGGGAAATGAAACAAATGATAAATGTAAAGAAGAACATGCTGGAAATGCACAACAGATCTGGTACTGCCCACAGAGACTAAGGAGATAAAAGAATCATTGCATCTTGCCCAAAGCCAGCAGATCAGGTAATCCAATCACAAGTTTTCAGAATATTCAAACCTATAAAATTAGTAATTGGAGAAAGTTTTACAGAATAGCATATTAGTTATTTTGCAGAGTGAAGCAAGACATGGAATGCTCATCAAACTGTGAATTACTTTAGTGAATGTTTTTAAACTTCAGGCCAGCAACTCTCAATGGGATGTCTCTTGGATTGTGTTAAAGTGGTGATGGTATGATGTTATCATCAGTGAGTTAATGCAGCCCCCTGTGGTGTATACATCTCTATGTAAACCTATGTTGCTGCTGCTTTTTACATTCGCAGCTCAGTTCCTTGTGTTCTGAAGGGAGAAACTGTTATGTTTCTGTCCTTGTATTTGTGACAAAAGTCGACAGAATACTGTAAATAGAGTGTATTTCGTTTCCATGACAATCTCTGCATTTCCTGTGTGCAATAAAACATAACAAGGATCCAGTAAATTGTGTGTGTCTTTATTGTGTTAAAAAAATGGGCAGCAAGCTGCATAAAATAGGAGGTACTGGAATCTGCATTTTATTTTGCACAAGAGAAAGAATGAATTAGATATATGAATTGAGGACAGGAGAATCTGCTATAAAAACCCCTTGCCAATATTCAAGCTGAACATGTGGAAGTATTATTGATTCTGGGAAACCAAAGTTAAGGTTACATCTGTAATGCAAGAAACCACTAGAGCTGAAAAGAATAAAAGAGAAAACAGGTAAATCAGTAAGCAGTGCTTTAGGTGAGTTTTAAAAGCCTTTTTATTTCATTTGTTCACGGGATGTATGCATCGCTGGCAAGGCCAGCATTTATTGCCCATCTATAATTGTCTTTGAGAAGGTGGTGGCGAGCCACCTTCTTGAACTGTTGCACTCCATGTGGTGAAAGTATCGCTAGTGATTTTGGGTCAACGACGATGAGGAACAAGGAAATATTTTGAATTCAGGACGGTGCATGATTTGGAGGGAAACTTGCTGGTGATGGATGGTGTTTCCATGCATCTGCTGCCCTTGTCCTTCTAGGTGATAGAGGTTGCAGATTTAGAAGGTGTGTTGAAGAAGGTCCTGAAAAGCCTTGAAATTGTAGGTGTTAGGTAAGACGGAGGGACATAATTGTGTTCCCTAGTTTTGATAAAGGGGACGACTGTGATCAGTCTTGAATGCAGTAAAATGTACAGAGGAGGAAGGAGGATGGTATATTTGGAGCTCAGCAGGAAGAACGTTGGGAAATTCAGATGAATTTTAAAATAATAAGCTGACAATAAGTTCTGGTGAAAGGTCACAGACTTGAAACATTAACTCTGTTTCTCTCTCCACAGATGCTGCCAGACTTGCTGAGTATTTCAAGCATTTTCTGTTTTATTTTGAAACAATAATACTGATACAAAATAGAGTAAATTAAGAAAGTCTTCCTATGATGGAGAAAGAAAATTGGATGCTGGAGCTGTACTAGCAGTAATCTTACAGACAGCAAGCTTTTCCTTGTATCTTGTCCAGGAATGTTGCAGTGTTACGAGTATGACCTCTTCGGGATAAAGGCTGTAATCAATTATTTGGCAGTTGGGTTTTAGACATAATTGAGGGCAAAAGAAATGCTCACATGTGAGAGGAAACAGCTTCCTGGAGACAGTTTTAGCAATGGAGAAGGTGGTCCATGCAATTCATAACCTATCCCTTGTTTTATACTTGTTCTCAGGATGTGGGTTTCGCTGGCACAGCTGCATCTGTTATCCATCCCTACTTGCCCTGAGAAGATGGTGGTGGGCCTATCAGGATGTGATTTAGTGGGGCATTTGGAGGCCTTTCTGCAACATTGTTACTCCTGCCCTTCCATCGGAACATACAGAAGCAAAGATGATAAAAAAAAAATCAGTGGCCATCCTATCCATGAAGTGCTATAGCTGTGTGCACCGCTCTCCCCACACAACATGCTACAAGACCTACACAACATGCACTGCAGCAACTTGCCAGGGCTCCTTCAACAGCACCTGCCAGACCTTTACCAACCAGAAGAACAAAGGCAGCAAATGCATAAAAACACCACCACCTGCAAGTTCCCATAAATGTCACACACCATCCTGATTTGGAAATATATTGCCTTCCTTCACTGTCACTGGGTCAAAATCCTGGAACTCCCCAACAGCACTGTGGGTGTACCTACATCACATGGACTAAAGTGGTTCAAGAAAGCAGTTCACCACCACCTTCTCAAGGGCAATTAGGAATGGGCAATAAATGCTGGCTTTGTCAGCGACACCAACATTCCATGAATGAATAAAAAAAGAAATTGTCTCTACTTATCCTCATAATTCTCAATCTCATTGATTACAAAATAATTACTTTGGTCTTTCTCAAAGGCATTACTCAATATGGCCTTAAATGCTGTAATTGGAAGTTTATCTCCTAAGACTACTCATTCATGGGAAAAGATCGTACTAAAGTTTCTTATAGCTTCTGGCTCCTTAAACCTCTGATTCTTTGTTCTAGTCCGGGTTAAACAATCTTCCTGTATCTACATTGGACAAATGCTAGGCATCTATTTTTCGGTAATATGCTGCTGATTATTTTCCTAAACTTTCAGTTATGTAATCTGAAATGCCTTCAATCCTCTGTTGAACTCATATTACCATCCTACCAGTTAATCTCCCATTTTAATCATGACAGGAAATGTTCTGGTATCATTGTAAGTGATCACTGTTTATCAGCCTCCCCAATCACCGCTTGCAAATTGGCATAAATTATTAGACTGTGGAATAATCATCAATTGTTGAAGTACTGGTTTGAAAGAGCACCACCATTGTTCTTACATAGTCAGCAATGTGTGAACGAAAATCTATAAGTAAATCATATATACTATATATGTCTGTATATTGTAGCAGGCTGAAGCAGGCATAGGACCCAGTGGTCAATTAGACAGATTGAGAGCTTACTGGTCAAAACTAGTGAGATTAATTCAACCATGACAGTTGTGCCTTTCAGTTCAACAATGAACAGTAACAGTACTTTCCAGCATACATTTTCTCACTCTCAGCTCCTTCCTCCTCAACCTCTTCTCCAAACTGAACTATTTTCCTGTCTTTTATTCTTCCAGGCTGGAACTCATTCCTGATTTATCTCAATTACCTTTAAAGCTATACTGCCTTGCCATGGTCATTCTGATATTTTATGCAATTGAGGAATAGCGGAACATTTGTTGAAACTGTACTCCTAACGTAGATACAGAGCTCTCAAAAACCCAAGACTCAGATGTCATCCCTCTCTCACTCTATTCTTATATTTATCTATATATCTGTAAATATATATTATCTCTATTATATAGCAAAAGATTACTGCAGAAGACAAGAGAGAATTTCCAACAAGAGACAATCTAACCATCTTCCCTTGACATTCAATGGCATTACCATCGCTGAATCCCCCACTATCCTGGAGGTTACTACTGACCAGAAAATGAACTGGAGTAGCCATATAAATACCATGGCTACAAGAGCAGGTCAGAGGCTAGGAATCCTGTGATGAATAGCTCACCTCCTGACTCACTAAAGCCTGCCCACCATCTACAAGGCACAATTCAGGAGTGTGATGGAATACTCTCCACTTACCTGGATGGGTGCAGCTCCATCAACACTCAAGAAGCTCGACACCATCCAGGACAAAGCAGCCTGCTTGATTGGCACCCCATTGACAAACAGTCACTCCCTCCAACACCAACACACAGTGGCAGCAGTGTGTACCAACTACAAGATGCACTGCAACAACTCACCAAGACTCCTTTGACAGCACCTTCCAAACCCGCGACCTTTACCACCTAGAAGGACAAGTGCAGCAGATTTTTGGGAACACCACCACCTGCAAGTTCCTGTCCAAGCCACACACCATCCTAACTTGGAACTATATCGTCGTTCCTTCACTGTCTCTGGGTCAAAATCCGAGAACTCCCTTCCCAACAGCACCGTGGGTGTACCTACCCCACATTGACTGCAGCAGCTCAAGAAGGCAACTCACCATCACCTTCTCAAGGGCAATTAAGGATGGGCAATAAAGGATGGCCCACATCCCATGAACAAATAAAAAAGAATGCCGAGATGTGTTGTAGTCATCAATTTTCCTCTATCTGCCATTTGTGAAACATCCCCTGGACAAATGGGATGGCTAGCTGGAAGTAAAACAGAGAAGAGATTTAGATACATTCACAGCTAAATATGGCACAGTAGATTATGGTAAGGGTACTAAGTAACAAAACTAGGAAAAAGTGTTCCATCCCTAACACAGACATCTCTCAATTTCATGAGCTCAGAATTCTTCAGCAAAGACAATCACACCCTGAAAGTTCTCCTTGTTTCATTGGGAAAAGATCTGTTGATGACAGATATGTCAATTGTCAATGTTGACTGAGGTATCGATGCTGAATTTTATCCAGTATGTTGAGCTTGCTTCATGGTCTATGGAACATTCCCTGTACCATTTTAAATTATTTTCTGCACATTTCAGGGATGAACATGTTCAATTAGTGTGTCCCTGTGTTTGACTGAAGAAGTCTATTAAAATGCTGCTCCCTGCATCATAACACAAATGCCAATCAGAATTATTATTTTTAATGGACAATAAGGTACACTCTAGAGAACAGTTCATTGCCTGTCACTGTATTAGCTTGTAAAATATTTATTAGAACTGGCTCATTTTCAATGACCAATGTGTTCAATATGTATGAAAAGGCTGTATTTCTTCAATTTGAATTATAATCTCAGATCAAATTATAAAGCTTCTTCATTTGAATGCATAAAATCTAAAACATATCAACACCGCTTTCCTGGTAATCAATTGTTATCACTGGCAGCGATTATGCCTCAATTGATTCTACTTCAGTGCATAATGAACCCACCATTGAGCCTCTGCCCCTGTAAACCACTGCCCCGGCTCCAACCTCCCTTCCGTCACGAAAGACTAAAGATTTCTCCTAAATCCGAGTCCATTGTTCCCGCAACTCCATGTTTTAACCTCTCCAGTCAGGGTACCACCCCTGCCACAGCATTTGAACAGCCCTGATCAGTCATAAATGACATCCTATGTGATTGTGACTGTGGCAAACTATCCCTCCTCCTCCTTCCTGACCTATCTTCAGCCTTTGACATGGCTGCTCACATCATCCTCCTTCAACGCCTCTCCTCAGTTGGCCAGTTGGGTAGGACTACCCTCACCTGATAGGTTCCTGTCCTATCTATCCAGTAATAACCAGAGAATCAGCAAGAATAATAGAATCATAAAATCATACAGCACAGAAGGAGACAGTTTGGCCTATCAGGTTAATGCCAGCTCTTTTAAACAGCTATCCAATTAGTCCAACTCTCCTGCTCTTTCCCCATAATCCTGTAAATGTTTCCCGTTCAAGTATTTAACCAATTCCCGTTTGAAGTTATTACTGCATCCTTTCAAGCAATAAATTCCAGATCATAACAACTCACCGTGCAAACAAAAATTTCCTCAGGGCATCCCTGGTTCTTTTGCCAACTACTTTAAATCTATGTCCTCTGATTACTGACCTTTCTGCCACTGGAAACAGTTTCTCCTTATTTACTCTATCAAAACTCTTCATGATATTGAACAATTCTATCAAATGTCCGATTAACCTTCTCTGCTCCAGGAAGGACAACCCCATTTTCTCTAGTCTCTCCACATAACTGTGATACCATTCCTAAATCTCCTCTGTGCCCTCTCTGAGGCCTTGACATCCCTATTAAAGTGTGATGTCCAGAATTGGCTACAATACTCCCACTGGGATCTAACCAGTGCTTTATGAAGGTTTAGCATAACTTCCTTGCTTTTGTACACTATGCTTCGATTTATAAAGCCAAAATCACCTTTGCCTTTCTAACACCCTTCTCAACTTTTCCTGCTACCTTCAAAGACTTGTGTACAAACACTCCCAGGTCTCCATTCCTGTTAAAATACCACAGACTTTATATGCCTATCCTCATTCTTTCTACCAAAATGAATAATTTCACACTTCTCTGCATTAAATTTCATCTGCCATGTGTCTGCCCATTTCACCAGTCTGTCTATGAGCTCCTGAAGTCGATTACTATCCTCATCGCTGTTGACTGCATTTACGATTTTCATATCTGTAAACTTGGAAATTATCCCCTGCATACCGAAGTCGAGATCATGAATATATATTTAAAAGAACAGTGATCCCAACACTGACCCTTGGGGGAACACCACTAAACACTTCCCTCCAATCTGAACAACAACTGTTCAACACTACTCTCTGCTTTCTGTCCCATAGCCAATTTTGTATCCATACAGCCATTGTCTCTTTAATCCCATGGGTTTCAATTTTACTCAACTGCAATAGTTTCTCATCCTGCTCCCACACCGTTACTTCCAGAGCCCTTCATGAATCCATCCTTGGCTCCTCTTATTTCTCGTCTATCTGCTACTTCTCAGCAACATTATATGATAAGGTCAGGTTCCATATGCTCATGCCCTTTGCATGTACTTTGCAAGTCTTCCTTCCCATTCCATAATTCCCCTGATGTCTGAATACCTTTCCTTGGCAAAGTCTCTTATTTTATCATGTCTTTCCATATTTTCTTCCTTTTATCAGACAAATCTCATTTCTGTCTGTCCTCTTTGCTGTTGCTAAAATAGATAGCCTCTGGTCTGAAGCTTGCCTAAGGTCCCAAGGCCAAAATTAGCAAATGACCAAGTGAGAAGCATAAGTGCAAACATAAGTCCTAAAACTTTGCTGCATGCACTGTCATGTTTGCAAGCTCCAAGTCTCTCAGTTATTTTGCCAAGCAGCTGAATGTAATAGAAATTTCTGCTATACAAGAATTAATAAATAACTATGATGAAACTCTGATGGCCTGCTTTTCACTGTCAGGAACCATTGAGTGTAAAATAAAAAGCGCACTATACTTAGACTATACAAGGCTTTGGTACAGCTGCAGTTGGGAACATTATGCTCCATTTTGGTCCCTGCACATGGGGAGGAATGCTGAGGATCTGGAGAATTTGACATCTCACTTTCGGTCCTCTTACTTATGAGAATAGGCTCCAAGGATTAGGACCATTTACTTTAGATAAATAGATTTAGAGGGGATAGGGTTGAGATTTTAAAAATGATGACTGGATTGTATTCAGTCACGCTGAATATATATTTGCAGTGCATAGGGATGGAAAGACAGAGTGGCATATGCTGAAACTCCTTAGGTATACTGTTAGGTTGGATACCAAGAAGTATTTCTTTTCACAGAGATCTTTGAAATAGTCTAGGGAAACATGCAGTGCATATAAATTCACTCGAGTCCTTTTACAGGCAACTTGTCAAATCCCTGAGTGAAGAACACGTATTCAAATGTAGACGGTAAGCTATTAGCTGAAATGATGTCGACTCATGAGCAATCTCAGTCTTCTGAAACATTGTTGGATTGACTTATGGGTTCAGCGAGGAATTTCCTGAGTTTTTCCTGAATTGACCTCAGTTTTTTTTTGCTTTTCTCAGTAAAAGAGTGGATAAATGGTGTACAGTACCTGAATGAGTCTTTACCAGCCCATCTTTTCATACATATGATAGTGGGTCTATGTTTTGACCTCAAAGATTAACATAAAGTGTCGCTTCTTCTCATAATGTGCTTAATTTCTGTCTGCATTTGGGCTGAATATTTTAACAGCAAGCTGTTTAAAATAGACAGACCAACAACTGCAGCGAATTCACCAGGACAACAAGAGTGACAGGGTTTAAAATGTACTGTATAAAAACAGCACAAATATGTTGCAACACTGCAGCCCAGAAGGGATCTCTTGTTTAACATTCAGAGTCTCTAATTGCTCACAGCAGCTCCCAGTCACAGATGGGAAGAAATATCACATTTACATCAAATCAGCCCATCACAGCAGGCATCAGAACAGGGAATATAATTTAATTTGATAGCTGCAATATAATATTTACATACAGCCCCTACAATGCAACACTGAAATTAAACAGCATTCCACTTTCTTTAGTTGCGGACCTTTAGGTAAGATTAACATCTGGCATTTGTTTTAAAATATGGTAGCTCACAAGCACAAAGCCCTGTTATTGTAATAACAATATTACCAGTATAAATATTCTGAAATGATTGACTGAGGAAATAGAGCCAAACTTTATGAAAAGCGACAAAAAATTGTGAACTTTGCACAATATGATAAAGGAAGTTTTGCTCTTCCACAGTAAAAGGACTTCTGGAGGTCATCAGAACAAAGCATGTCAAAAATCATGCCTAGACTCAGGTTCATTAATGCTCTTAATACTATCAAAATGGTACTTCCATAACAATTGATATAAAATTGCTTCTGTAAATGCCAGTGAACTGTAAAAGCATCTATTAAAGTAGAATATACAACAGGGCCTGAAAATCGCAATTATTTCTTGTATTTTAAAAGTAGTCCATTTCACCTCTCCTCCTTCCTTTCAAAACTGCTGTCATCACCCACTTCCTCAAGAAAACAGCCTCAACCCCTCCGTCCTTACAAAATACACCATCTTCAACCTCTCTTTCCTCTCCATAGTTCTTGAATGTGTTGTTACCTCCCAAATCCCTGCACATCTTTTCTACAACTCCATTTGAATCTTTCAATCAGATTTCCATCCCTACCATAGCTCCAAAACAGCTTTAGTCAAAGTTACAAATGACATGCTCTATGACAGTGATACATTATCCCACCTTGCTCTCCTCGACCTTTGTAACCTTTGCTATGGAAGACCATCTCCTATCCTCCAATGTCCAGCTGAGTGGGACTCTTACCTATCCAGTCACAGCCAGAACGTCTCCAGAAATGGCTTCACTTCCCACTTCTGCACCCTTATCTATTCTTGAGCTTCTCCTTTTCCTCATCTACGTGCTGGCTCTTGGTAACATCATCTGCAGACATGGGTTCAACTTCCACATTCCCTTTCCCTTTCTACTCTCCCTTTCCACAAGGCCTCGGTTTAATATTTCATCCAAAAGACACAACTCCAGCAGAGCAACTCTCCCTCAGCACTGCACTGGAGTGCAGCCTTGGTGTTGTGCTGAAGTCCTGAAGTGGGGCTTGAACACATGATCTTCTAATTCAGAGATATAATGTATTTGAGAATTATGATAGGGAAATAATATATCAAAAGCATTAAGGTAGAAGTGAGTTGTATTAGACAGCAATACAGTGAATAGCATTAAATAGTGACTGAGAAAGTAGCGAGGTATACTATCATTTTTGGTGACGGCCATAGTTTAAAGAAGAATACAATGCCAAGCACCTCATTTCTCATTGAAAAAAATGAAACTTTATTTACATGTTTCATGTAAAAGGGATCAACTTAAATTATGAATCAGTTGGAATAATTTCTACTGGAACTCAACTTTGGATTTATCATTTAAGTCGTCACTTCATAATTCTCATAGCAGTTTCATGTAAATTTTCCTTTGGGCAATGCTCTGTACATTTTTCAAAATGTTCAAGTAACTTGACCTGGACTTTGAAGATTATCAACACTGATTTCCGAAATTATCCTTTGTTTCGAGGTTGACATTCAGTAGCAATTATGAAAACAATACTAAGATATTGAATTGAAAATCACACAAGATATTATCGGACCTTCAAATGAAAACTCCAACATGACCTCGAAAATCTTGGTGAATGTCATGCTCCCTTTTCAGGACTTTACAATGTGCTTAAAGACTTCTGATGACATTCTGATGTCATGACACTTGAACATAAAACTGGTTATCTAAATAGGGGACATTAAAAATGTATTTAACATTGTCCCGAAGGAGTGACAAGCAATTGGAGAACACTTATATTTTTTAAAAAAGAAAGACTTGCACTTATATAGCGCCTTACATGACCACAGGATGTCCCAAAGAACTTTACAGCCAATAAACTACCTTTGAAGTGTTGTTACTGTTGTAATGTAGAAAATGCCACAGCCAATTTGGGCTCCCACAAACAGCAATATCATAATGACCAGGTAATCTGTTTTTTAGCGATGGTAAGTGAGGGATAAATGTTGGCCAAGGCACTGAGGATAACTCCTCTGCACTTCTTCGAAATAGTGCCATGGGATCTTTTACATCCACCTGCGACAGTAGGCAGGGCCTCAGTTTATCATCTCAGCCAATAGACAGCACCTCCGTGAAATTTTATGCAGTTTGAAACTCAAATGGCAGAATACCACATTAACCCTGCAATCTGAGCTCAGCAGTTGGGACTGAAACCACCAAATCTTGTGTGTTCCATAGTTCATTTGCATTCAATCTGCGATTAACCCTTTTTACACACCATTGTTAGTGGGGAACAGGAACCACTTCCTATGAATGCTAAAGGTAGTATGTGAATGTACCCTTAAGAGGCAGCTTCACACTAGGCTGGAATTATAGAACATCCAGTGAAGCTTCAGGTGGTGTGATGAGAAGAGATTACATAGAATGGCCTATAGTCTCTGGAATTTAGAAAAATGAGAAGTGAAACATTGAAACATGTAAGATGTTGAGAGGGCTTGATAGGTTAGATGGTGAGAGGTTGTTTCCTCTGGCTGCAGAGTCTAAAACTAGTAGGTTTAGTCTCAGGACAAGGCAGTGGTCATTTCAAACTGCAATGAGGAGAAATTTCTTCATTCAGAGGGCTGTGAATCTTTGGAATTCTCTACCCCAGAGATGCTCAATCACTGAGTATATTCAATACTAAGATCAATAGATTTTTGGACTCTAGGGAATCAAGCAATATGGGCAGGAAAATGGAGTTGAGGGAGAGGATTAGCCATGATCTTACTGAATTGCAGAGCAGACTGAAAGGGCTGTACGAACTACTCCTGCTCCTATTTCTTATGTTCTTATGTTCATATTCATGAAAGTAGTTGCTTATGTTATGAAGGAGAAGGTATCTGCATGTTTAAAGTGGTAACTCAAGGAGCAAAAGGCAGCAATACATGGACGGTTCAATTTAGCAGAAATCGTTACAGTGGTAACAGATTCTGAAAATTATTCTCTGCAATTAGTAAAAATATTCAAGTACCTGATAAATGTTTCACACTCCATTCATTTCAGAATGCTCAACCATAAATGAGGATTTGTAGTTAAAATATATTAATGAAGTAGTGTCCATTAATCAGGCAATTCCAAAGCATTACCAAGTGAAATTCTACCTTTTATGTTTGCCCTGCACATATATCAGTTTAAAAATCTCACTCAGGTCTCCCTTAAGGGTTTAAAAGTTTGCAGTCGGAACATCTGCAAAAAGATAAATTGGCTGGCTAGTTGTAGCAATAAGTACTTTACTGCTCCTGTGTTGATAGACTTTAATGATCAGCACAGAAGCTTAATCAGAATTGTTCCTTGTTGAATATTTACTCCTGTTGAAATTGTCTCAAATTACCCAAAAATCAGTTAAGGCATGAAGCTGGGTTACCTGTACTTACTGACCAGTCTTTATCAGCTGCTACTACTTGTGACTATATTTTATAGCTATTTCTTGAACCCACACATGCTCCTGATATGCTATGATCTTTTTAAATCAAAAATGGGAGCAAGTGATTTTTATCGGTAACACTCACTGCTTATGTGTTTTCTTTAACTGAGATCTGACATGTGATATCACTGGAAACACTCCAATGTTTCATATTTAATGGATTACAGAGCAACTACATAGTTACAGCGACAATGCTGGACATTCTCCAAGCAATACTCCACCAAACTTGCAATGAAGTGCTGTTAAGATGCATTATAAAGCAACATTATAAAATTAGGCAAAATGTGAGGATGTTAATCTGGCATCCTTCCCAAGACCAGCAAACTTCTTCCCTCATCTGGTCATAAATGAGACAACTTTTGTTTATTCACATTATTAACACATGATGTTAGAGGCTCAGCGGAGTCAAAATACAGTGGAATAGAAATTGGTATGCCGTGCACCTGTTTTTCGAGGTAAAAAATGGGCAAAAGGCATATTCATCCAGCAGTGGGACAGTCTGTGTCCAATCTGCATCCCACTGGTAAATTTGTGGACCTTTTTTGTGGTGCCTCACCTATTGAAGGGCCCCATTCACATTGTACAGGGAAAGCGTCAGGATTCTTCATTGGATCCCAACCAAACATGGGTAGTGAAAATGTTTTTGTTCAAAAAAAAGACATTCCTATGGAGTCGGAGGAGGTGGAGTGATCCCTCAATGCCACAGAAGTTGTGATTGGCCCTCTGCAAATACTTATCTGAGGAGCGAAGCTGCTGGCCATAAAATGAAGATTTTGTTTGAATAGGTTTCCGCGAGGGGCGCGTGTTTATGCTGAGGAGATCCAATGATCAATTTCCATTTGCCAAAATTTACCCCAGTGTAACAGCATTAAAAATAAGAACACTTTTCTGTATTAAATTCAATCTGTCACTTCTCTACCCATTCTGCTAGCCGATCTATGTTCTGGTGCCGTCAATTATTGCCACATCTCCAAGTTTGGTAACAAAAGTAAATTTTGAAATTTTACTCTGTATTCAAATATCCAAGTCATTTATATATTAGAAAAAAGCAGTGGTCCCAACACTGACCCTTGGGGAAGACCATTGTCTACCATTCTCCAGTTTGAAAACAAATCAGTTACCACGACTCAGTGTTTTCTGTCCTGAAGCCAATTTTTGATCCAAGCTGACACTGACCCTCCTATTCCCTGAGCTTCAATTATGTTAACCAGCCTTTTATGTGGTACTTTGTCTCTTAAAATAGACACCATCCACGGCATTCCCCTCATCAACCTTTTCTATCACTTCATCAAAAACATTTAATTAGATTAGTCAAACACAATCTGTCTTTTACAAATCCATAATTAATTAACTCAAACATCGGCAAGTGCCAGTTAATTCTTTCCTTGATGATTGTTTCTAAAACCTTACCCACCACTGATATTACACTGATCGGCCTGTAGTTACTAGGAATGTTGTTACACCCTTTCTTGAACAAGGGTGTCACATTTGCTGCTCTCCAATCTGCTGGTACCTCCCCCATATTGGGAAGATTGGAAGATAATGTCGCTATGTAGATAGTCCAACCAGGGATGGGGCCATACTGGACCTGGTATTGGGGAATGAGCCCGGCCAGGTGGTCAAAGTTTCAGTAGGGGAGCATTTCGGGAACAGCGACCATAATTCCATAAGTTTTAAGGTGCTTGTGGATAAGGATAAGAGTAGTCCTCGGGTGAAGGTGCTAAATTGGGGGAAGGCTAATTATAACAATATTCGGCAGGAACTGAAGAATTTAGATTGGGGCGGCTGTTTGAGGATAAATCAACATCTGACATGTGGGAGTCTTTCAAACGTCAGTTGATTAGAATCCAGGACCGGCATGTTCCTGTGAGGAAGAAGGATAAGTTTGGCAAGTTTCGGGAACCTTAGATAACGCGGGATATTGTGAGCCTAGTCAAAAAGAAAAAGGAAGCACTCATAAGGGCTGGAAGGCTAGGAACAGACGAATCCCTTGAATATAAAGACAGCAGGAAGGAACTTAAGCAAGGAGTCAGGAGGGCTAAAAGAGGTCATGAAAAGTCATTGGCAAACAGGATTAAGAAAAATCCCATGGCTTTTTATGCATAAATAAAGAGCAAGAGGGTAAATAGGGAAAGGGATGGCCCACTCAAGGACAGAGAAGGGAATCTATGTGTGGAGCCAGAGGAAATGGGCAAAGTACTAAATGAGTACTTTGCATCAGTATTCACCAAAGAGAAGGACTTGGTGGATGATGAGTCTAGGGAAGGGAGTGTAGATAGTCTCAGTCATCTCATTATCAAAAAGAAGGAGGTGTTGGGTGTCTTGCAAAGCATTAAGGTAGATAAGTCCCCAGGACCTGATGGAATCTACCCCAGAATACTGAGGGAGGCAAGGGAAGAAATTGCTGGGGCCTTGACAGAAATCTTTGCATCCTCATTGGCTACAGGTGAGGTTCCAGAGGACTGGAGAATAGCCAATGTTGTTCCTTTGTTTAAGAAGGGTAGCAAGGATAATCCAGGAAATTATAGGCCGGTGAGCCTTACATCAGTGGTAGGGAAATTATTAGAGAGGATTCTTCGGGATAGGATTTACTCCCATTTGGAAACAAACGAACTTATTAGCGAGAGGCAGCATGGTTTTGTGAAGGGGAGGTCGTGTCTCACTAATTTGATTGAGTTTTTTGAGGAAGTGATGAAGATGATTGATGAAGGAAGGGCAGTGGATGTTATCTATATGGACTTCAGTAAAGCCTTTGACAAGGTCCCTCATGGCAGACTGGTTCAAAAGGTGAAGTCACACGGGATCAGAGGTGTGCTGGCAAGATGGATACAGAATTGGCTCAGTCATAGAAGACAGAGGGTAGCAGTGGAAGGGTGCTTTTCTGAATTGAGGGATGTGACTTAGTGGTGATCCGCAGGGATCAGTGCTGGGACCTTTGCTGTTTGTAGTATATATAAATGATTTGGAGGAAAATGTAGCTGGTCTGATTAGTAAGTTTGCGGACGACACAAAGGTTGGTGGAGTTGCGGATAGTGATGAGGATTGTCAGAGGATACAGCAGGATATAGATCGGTTGGAGACTTGGGCGGAGAAATGGCAGATGGAGTTTAATCCGGACAAATGTGAGGTAATGCATTTTGGAAAGTCTAATGCAGGTGGGAAGTATACAGTAAATGGCAGAACCCTTAGGAGTATTGACAGGCAAAGAGATCTGGGCGTACAGGTCCACAGGTCACTGAAAGTGGCAACACAGGTGGATAAGGTAGTCAAGAAGGCATACGGCATGCTTGCCTTCATCGGTCGGGGCATAGAGTATAAAAATTGGCAAGTCATGCTGCAGCTGTACAGAACTTTAGTTCGGCCACACTTAGAATATTGCGTGCAATTCTGGTCACCACACTACCAGAAGGGCGTGGAGGCTTTGGAGAGGGTACAGAAGAGGTTTACCAGGATGTTGCCTGGTTTGGAGGGCATTAGCTATGAGGAGAGGTTGGATAAACTCAGATTGTTTTCACTGGAACGACGGAGGTGGAGGGGCGACATGATAGAGGTTTACAAAGTTATGAGCGGCATGGACAGAGTGGATAGTCAGAAGCTTTTTACTAGGGTGGAACAGTCAGTTACTAGGGGACATAGGTTTAAGGTGAGAGGGGCAAAGTTTAGAGAGGATGTGCGAGGCAAGTTCTTTACACAGAGGGTGGTGAGTGCCTGGAACTTGCTGCAGGGGGAGGTGGTAGAAGCAGGTACTATAGCGACGTTTAAGAGACATCTTGACAAATACATGAATAGAATGGGAATAGAGGGATACGGTCCCCGGAAGTGCAGAAGGTTTTAGTTTAGGCAGGCATCAAGATCGGTGCAGGCTTGCAGGGCCCAATGGCCTGTTCCTGTGCTGTACTGTTCTTTGTTCTTTATAATGGCAAGCACTTCCGCTTTCTCCACCCCCATTTCCCTTCGCAACCTGGGACTCGGCTTCTAAGCATAGCCAGCAATAGAGTTATCTGCCCATCGAGTCCATAGGAAAGCAACGTTAATGGTGTACATCCCCGGAATTGACTTGAGGAACACTGGAGTCCCATAATATAAATTAAAACACCAACATAAGGGGGGCATTACTCCCGGCCACGCTGCAGCCAGAAAGGTCTGAACTAAAGTATTGAAACTCTTCACAGTGTGAAACCATATTTAAGTAGCATGAGCAGGACAGCCTGGGGGCTTCGTAAACTAATGTTGAAGCACTTTAACATTCGGAAGTGAACTCGCACTGTTACCATTTGAACTGGAACGACCATCAGATACAGCGGACGAATCAGAGGTTTGAAGTTCGTTAAACTTGAATAGAACTTTAATCAAAGTCTTTGAATTTCAAAGCGCTTAAAATATGCCGATTCCAAAGTAGACAAGCTTATTCCATTCAAATTTTCACCAACGACATAACATTGTACTCAAGATTCAGCATGAAATAACTCGAGGTGGCGGCGATATAACACTTGATATTGATTTGGTTTTTAATCGTTTTTCGGCTAATTTATATTTGAATAACAATTTGCTATGGAAAAGTAGAGGACAGCGTGTTTCTCCCTCTTAGTGGGTTCGAAAGTATGAGGCAAAACTCAAACCTGTCATCCGTTACCTTTTTCTTGCAAGATATTCAGGGGAACAGAGACAAAGTGAGGATAAGAAGCAAGTCAAATAACACCCTCAAGTTGCTGAAATCAATTCTCTTAAGTCGTCCTGAAAAGCACTTTACACCAAAATATCGGTTTCATTGGAAGTGTTCTATGTTTTACATTCAGGTCTTCTTTGCAATGACCGTTTCCCTGCTATTTTGTCATCTACAAGCCTCGATCATAATGTGAAATCCGTCATAATACATTTTTAATTACCACTTTTGAACTTTTACCCCACTCCTTCCGCCCCACCATGATAAACATGCCATGAAAATTGCAATTTTTTCTAAATATCTCAGGAATATTTTTGTCACGTTTCCAAAGGGATAACGCACTTGAATAAAAAATGTATGCAGCTTTATGGATACTTTGCTGAAATATCCTGAAAGTCACCTCTCTTTAAGGCCCCTCAACGGACCGTCAATTAGTTTATGACCATCTAATCATCAGAAATCAAAGAAAACCTCTAAAATTCAGACAAGCCCTTGGCATAACTTACTTTGCTGTCAACCTATTCTTGTCAACGTAAAGACGATCTTGGCATTTTGATAGGTGCAATGGGAGTAAACAGTGATCATAATAAAGTGACTCAAGAAACGACTAACAAATATATTTGTCAACATTTATTAAACATTAAAATCTAAAGCATTGTTCACAAAAATGGCTCTGGAGCAGCCGCAGCAACGTTCCATCAATAAATACGCAATGTTTCATCTTGAGTTTTTCCAAAATCCTTTAAAAGTTGTCAGGTCAGCGACCAGCCCCTTCCTACTCACTGGCCTCCTCCTTAGAGTTACAGCTTTTGTCCTCCTGATTTTAACATGAGCATCAAAATGTTTGGGATCTGTGAAAGAGCCCTTGACCGGGCTGCAGAGTACAAAAAGTCATGCAATTCACGCACCTGTAAGATGCAATTCGCAAAGTTTGCGCATTTTAAAACAAATGTGTATCTTCTTTGGCTTCCTTATCTCGAGAGACAATGGATAAGCGCCTGGAGGTGGTCAGTGGTTTGTGAAGCAGCGCCTGGAGTGGCTATAAAGGCCAATTCTAGAGTGACAGGCTCTTCCACAGGTGCTGCAGAGAAATTTGTTTGTCGGGGCTGTTACACAGTTGGCTCTCCCCTTGCGCCTGTGTCTTTTTTCCTGCCAACTACTAAGTCTCTTCGACTCGCCACACTTTAGCCCTGTCTTTATGGCTGCCCGCCAGCTCTGGCGAACGCTGGCAACTGACTCCCACGACTTGTGATCAATGTCACAGGATTTCATGTCGCGTTTGCAGACGTCTTTAAAGCGGAGACATGGACGGCCGATGGATCTGATACCAGTGGCGAGCTCGCTGTACAATGTGTCTTTGGGGATCCTGCCATCTTCCATGCGGCTCACATGGCCAAGCCATCTCAAGCGCCGCTGACTCAGTCGTGTGTACAAGCTGGGGATGTTGGCCGCCTCGAGGACTTCTGTGTTGGAGATACGGTCCTGCCACCTGATGCCAAGTATTCTCCGGAGGCAGCGAAGATGGAATGAATTGAGACGTCGCTCTTGGCTGACATACGTTGTCCAGGCCTCGCTGCCATTGAGCAAGGTACTGAGGACACAGGCCTGATACACTCGGACTTTTGTGTTACGTGTCAGTGCGCCATTTTCCCACACTCTCCTGACCAGTCTGGACATAGCAGTGGAAGCCTTTCCCATGCGCTTGTTGATTTCTGCATCTAGCGACAGGCTACTGGTGATAGTTGAGCCTAGGTAGGTGAACTCTTGAACCACTTCCAGAGCGTGGTCGCCAATATTGATGGATGGAGCATTTCTGACGTCCTGCCCCATGATGTTCGTTTTCTTGAGGCTGATGGTTAGGCCAAATTCATTGCTTGCAGCCGCAAACCTGTCGATGAGACTCTGCAGGCACTCTTCAGTGTGAGATGTTAAAGCAGCATCGTCAGCAAAGAGCAGTTCCCTGATGAGGACTTTGGACTTAGCTCTTAGACGGGCAAGGTTGAACAAGATGCCCCCTGATCTTGTGTGGAGGAAATTTCCTTCTTCAGAGGACTTGAACGCATGTGAGAGCAGCAGGGAGAAGAAAATCCCAAAAAGTGTGGGTGCGAGAACACAGCCCGGTTTCACGCCACTCAGGATAGGAAAGGGCAATGTGCATCATCCTTCATTAAATCAAATGAGTGATCAGAACCTTTCAGAAGTTCTTTCAGTGTAACCGTAGATGATAACAGTTTCGGCAGAACTCCATTGGCTGCAAAGCGCTTTGACAAGTCCTGCAAGTCTTTCTTTCAATGAAATGTGTAAAGTCTTTTTGTTGGAGTTTGAAGTCCTTGTTCATCTCTATCTGGAACTTGAGAGGATCTTCATAGATTTCCTGCCTATGCGGAACAGCTGCATGAGTTTCATTCTTTTCCTGAGTTTGAGTGAGACCAGAGCTCGGGTAATCTCCTCACTGTCTTGGTTTGTGGAGATGATCCGCGCTCTCTCCTCTGCTTTCTTGTCTCCAGATCGCTCGAATAGGCGCTGGAGCGCCGACTGGTTGACAGTCTCGAAGATGTTGGACGCCGCTCTCTTGCGAAGGTCAGTGTCGAAGCGCTGCCCATAGACCAAAGGGCTGACTCGGTGCGAATAGGACTCGGTCTCCAGGGTTGTGGCCATGATGCTGTTAAATCTAGATCTCCTCCGCTTCTTTCCAACGACTGCAAGAACTGCAAGTTCTGTGCTAATTCTAATGCTCAGCCTGTCAGATCTTGATATTTATAGGCGATCCGAGACACAAGGAGGGACCCCAGAGGAGTCTGGAGGAATGACCTCAACACAGTCCTGGCGCCCTGAAATCTCCACCCTCGCAAATAGACGTCCAGCAGCTAAATTTAAAACCGCTCAGACTTGCATTGGAGATTATTTTTTGACAAAAGTCGGAGTTTGTTTTCACAGCGCAGATATTTTCAGCAAGTTTTTTTATTTAAATGTACACTGTTTTACTTATAAAGAATATTTTCAGAATTAACATTTCTTTTAGAGGTGAGAGTCGAAAGAAGTTTCAGAAGCAGACCTCGCGGATAATTAAACCCCAGTGAACAAGCCTCTAACTCCATTAACGAAGTAATGATAGGTCTGCACAAGTCCATTGCCGTGGCTTTACCAGCAAGCGGGTATAAAACAATGTCAGCCTGCTCCTCTCAGGCTCTGTGTTTGCCTCCCTCTTTTATTGCTTGCTGCCTCTGCATGGCTCTCACATTGAGAGTCATTTCTGTGTATGGCTGGCTAAAATTCCCCCTTCTCAATCTTTTCTGTACGTTTCTCCTTCGATTTGAAACGCCTTGTCCAGTACTGGAAATGGGAAGAATGCAAGCATGATTATTTTTCTAAATATGAAACCCAGTAGTTATGTCATGGTCTTGCTTAGTCATGGTGCAGCAACTGGAGCTTAAACTAATGTTTACAACAGCCTAAATGTGACAGATGTTTCGCCATCACAGCAATGCAGCAGATTTATTGAAGCAATATACTACATATCTGACACAAGTTCAAAAAAATACTGCATTTATTACTGCTATTTAGTGCCACAGATATATTTGTAACTGTATTTATCTACCACATTAGAAACTTGGTTAAAATGCAAGAACCTCAATGTATTTGCATGATCATAAAAGGTTTATTTGCTGTTTGCCTTCACACAATGAATTTCTTATTCTCCATGAAGATGTATTTACTGTAGCATCCCAGTATTGAATATTAAATAACCAATGCTATGAACCCTGGTTGCTCCTCACTGTGCAGCCCTGATTGACTATGTTGCAATGTCCAAGGTCAACATCAAAGGAGCTCATAAAGATTCCCTGTGGCCACAATGCAAACATAAGTCTCCCTCAGCAACACAAAGCATTCCAGATATATTTAAAATGAAAACCTTGAGGTTTGAAGTGCTGAAAAAAGTGCATCATTTTCATTTCGATTTTTTGCTTACTGCTCATAGTACAATGTTTTACCGTATAATTTTTTTCTGCCTTGTTTTCATGTGATGTGGTTTATCACTGTCTGCTGTGGATGTAATAGTTTCACAGATAAGGGATGGAATCTGCAAGTTCATTGTACAATCGGAACCGTTCTCACACATAAAACATGCCTGTTTCTCGAGCACACAATTGACAAGAAGCTAATTTGCCCTTTCTCTCTTCTTGTCACAGTAGTTTCAAAACATAATTCACAATCTACCACTGTATTAACAACCTTTTTAACATTTATAAATGTTAACAGGCTTATTTTCATTCCCATTAATAAAATTATGAACTCACAAATTCAACATTTCAAAAATGCATGAGTTTGTAATTTTGTTAGCAGGTTTTAAGTGGTGATGAAAAGGATTGGAGAATGAAGATACTCGAAATGGATTTCAATGGACCTTTTTTCATCTATGACATTTGTTTTTTTTATTCATTCACATGATTGGCATTTATTGCCCATCCCAAATTGTCCTTAAGAAGGTGGTGCTGAGTTGTTCTCTTGAATACAACTGAGTGGCTTCCTAGGCCATTTGGGGAGCAGTTCAGAGTCAACAACATTGCTGTGGGTCTGCAGCCACATGTAGGCCAGACTGGGTAAGGATGGCAGATTTCCCTTCCTAAAGGGCATTACTGAACCAGATGGATTTTTACAACAATCTAGCAGTTTCATGGTCACCATTAATAATACTAACTTTTTAATTCCAGGTTTATTGAATTAATTGATTTTAAATTCTCCAACTGCCATCGTGGGGTTTGAACTAATGTACTAAGGTGTCTGGGTTACTAGTCCAGTAACATAGCCTCTATGCTACTTTATACCAATGTACCTCTTTTTGTAATCTTCTTGTATTCTTTAAAAAGGCATCCTTTTATCTGTAACAGTCAAATGAAAAGAATAATTTAAATTTGTTTCAAAGAGTGGCATATAAAGAAGAAATTAGTGCTACTTTTATGCTGAATTAAAGAGCACAGCATCAGTTCAACTTTCACAAAAAGAGGAGGCTCATATGGAGCATCAACTCTGCCAGAGACCACTTGAGGCGAATGGCCTGTTTTTGTGCTGTATACATGATGTAACAATGCAAGCAAGGATTCCTGTTGCCACGCCAGGCCATATAATTGCGAACTTGGAGAACACAGAGCTGCATACATGAACAATCAAACAAATGCAATGAGCACTGTTCACCTGCAAGTTTTTAAATGATTGAAAACAGCTGATCTTGTACTTGTTAAAATAAGAATGGTGGCAAAGTGGACCAACGGCATTTGTTTTTAATTTTAGAAGCTTAGCTCTATTGGCAAGGCTTCACATCAGTTGCCAATGCCCATAACCACCTTTCCCAGGGAAGCTTCTGTACAGTGCACTTAACTGTATTTGCCTAGTTTCTATTTGATTTTTGGTGCTGTGCTGTTCACTAATCTCTACTGGAAAGTGTACATGTGTGGACACCAGGTGAGGATTGATGTGGCTGCTATACCCCTTCATGAATGAAGAGCCTTCCAATACTCAGTGCCTAGACTCATTTAAAAATTACCCACTTCTGCAAGGTATCAGTGGGCTGTTGGCATCTGTGCAACTATATACCATCACAGGACAGTATTTTATTAGGAGAAAATTGGGGATAAAAAACAGCATTAGTCATAGTATCTGTTTCCATGAATGAGGCGAATCAGTAAATAGGACTGATAATGCTGTCCCTTACCCCTCTGTGAAATCTCTTTAAATTACTTATTGATGGCCAGTGGATGAATACATCATATTTTTACATGATATTAATCATCACCACAGCCTATGCTGAAGGAAAGTGCCACCTAGTAACAAAATGCAGGTGGTCGAGGTTACTCAACACTTTTCCATGAAGTATGATATTCATTCTGCTGGCAAGCCACAGTCTCAGGCTGCATGGGAGTAATAAAAACATTCCAATGTTTAAACAAAAATCAGTTTATCATACTTCCTGTATTTCTCAGGATGACTGTCCATTTAGTTTGGTTAAAAAGTTGAGATAAATACCGTGGAGGACATCACAAAGCCAACTGCGTTATTAACTGAGAATACAGAAATTATTTCCACAATTAACCAGCCCACGTATGTGTGCTGAAGAAACCTAGTACATTATGGGTGGGCAGAATTGAGAGCCAGTCATTAGCTGCATAATTGGAGGCCAACTGAATAATTCTGAACAGTGCAGTTAATTCCTTTCAGAAGTGAATTGAATCTAAATCTGGGCCATCTTACATTCTGTTCAAATTAACTTTTTTAATGTTAACAAATCGTATACACTATTTTGTACTTTTTGACATTATAACGATACACATTTTTAATATTTCCATTGTTCAGAGATCTGCAAGTGGGATAAGTCCAACAGTCATGAAAATGAAATGCCTCCATTTGCTAAGCTTAGCAGAAAAGTCATACAGAGCATAAAATGGCAACCATAGTCACACCAATTTTTTTTGCCACAAAATAGTCAGAAGGGAAAGTTTATCTTCAGGTATTAAAAAGTACAGCAAAGCTTCCAACCAAATATTTTAAATCACATTATTTCATAATATTAAGATGAGTAATAAATTTAGTGCATTTTTATGCTCAGGGATATTAACAGTGTGTAATTAATTATTTTCCACTTCAAACACACCATGTCAACACAGGAAAACTGACCTGGGCGTGCTTTCCAGCTCTAAGAAAATGCCTGTTTTGCATGTAGACAGAGACATTATTCCGCGATTAACACTCGATCTGAACTAATGCTTTGTCTTTTACCACAAGCATTAATACACTCTTTGCCTTTGTCCCAGGACAGCTTTGTTATTTAATCTCTCCTGTCCTCTGCCCTATCACACACCTTCCCTTTTGTTCTTGTCCCCACTAACCTCCCCCCACTCCCCTTACCACCCACTTCACTTGCTTAAAACCTAATTCTTTTCTAACCTTTGCCAGTTCTGATAAAAGGTCACAGAACTGAAATGTTAACTCTGTTGCTCTCTCCACAAATGCTGCCTGACGTGCTGAGCATTTCCAGCACTTTCTGTTTTTATTTCAGATTTCCTGCATCTGCGGTATTTTGCTTTTATTTTCAAAGAAAATACAGATCTGGTATCGCCTGCTGCAGAATGAATCCCCTGCACTGTCCAAGTAAAATGCTTTAAGCCAAGCCTTAGAGTAACACAATTTAATGCTGAAATATCCATTTCCAACATTAGCTAATCTTAGACCTTTTCTGGTAAGGTTGCCAGTTCAGTGCCAAATTTGGGCTAGTGTTGTATGGTGAGCTTACATGCAGAAAATGGGATGGCATTGTCCAAACTTTCAAATAGGATCCTTGCACACTCAGAGGATGCTTACATTGCATTTCAGTCTGGGCTGGTAAAAGGACACTGTGAAAATTCACAGTACCTCCTCGTTCACTTGCTTTCCATTATTTTTTTGTCCCCTTCCATTTCTGCCTGACCATCTCCACATTACTGATCATTACACATGAATTGAATCTTTTATACACAGGATGTACTGCCAGTAGGAATCACTAGATGGTGATCAAGAACTAGAACCTTTAATTGATTTCCTCCTCCTTAACACGAGGCCAACTGTACCATTCTAACTGCTGCCCGATTTGATATCAACTTGCAAAGCACAAACCAGGGATTGAACTTGGGACCTTCTGGCTTCAGGGGTCAGCTACTTGTTTTCTTAACCTGTTGGGAGGGGATAAATAGAAACAACCTGAATTGCATACCTCTCTGACCATAAAATGGAGGTAAGAGTGTCAGTGGATTTAAAGGACAAGGCATACAGTCATTTTGAAATGTGCTGTTATTGTCCTCTGGTGTAATATTCCTTAAAGTTGGGCATGTGGGGGCAGCGATCTCTCTCCATTGTGGGTAAGAACCTGGTCGTCAGGTTCGAGGCGCTCACGTTGTTGCTGTACGTGGCGCAGGTCTGGCCCATACCCCACTCCTGCGCTGTGGCGGTCACCCGAGCCATTTTCCGCTTCATCTGGGGATATAAAATGGACCAGGTCCGGAGGGACACGATGTTCAAATCTCTGGACAAGGGCGGGAAAAATGTACCCAACGTGGCCCTCATCCTGATGACCACCTTCGTGTGCGGCTGCATCAAGCTGTGTGTAGACCTCCAGTACGCAAACTCCAAGTGTCACTACGTGCTGAGGTTCTATCTGTCCCCGGTGTTGCGAAGGATGGGCTTGGTCACATTGCCGCGGAACGCTCCATGCAGTTGGGCTGGGCCGTGCCGTACCACCTATCCTTCGTGGAGCAGTTTCTGCGGGAAAACACCTTTGACCACCGGTCCATCAGGCAGTGGTCTGCACGGAATGTCCTCAAGGCCCTACGGGAAAAGGAGACGGTGGATCCTGTCGGATGGTTCCCCGAGCAGACCGTCAAAGTCATTTGGCGGAATGCCTCATCACCAGAACTTTCAAACAAGCATCAAGACGTAGCTTGGCTGGTGGTGAGAAGGGCCCTCCCCGTCAGATCCTTCATGCACACCTGAAGTCTCGCCCCCTCCGCACAATGCCCCCGCGGTGGCTGTGGTGGGGAAGAGACGGTCGCCCACCTCCTTCTGGAATGTGTCTTTGCAAAGCAGGTGTGGAACGAGATGCAGTGGTTTTTGTCGAGGTTCATCCCAAGCAGCTCTGTAACACAGGAGTCTGTGCTCTACGGGCTGTTCCCAGGGACGCACACCGAGACAAACATCAACTGCTGCTGGAGGACTATCAATTCGGTGAAAGACGCCCTTTGGTTTGCCCGAAACTTGCTGGTCTTCCAGCGCAAAGAGTTGTCCACCACCGAATGTTGCAGACTGGCACATTCCAAGGTCCAGGACTACGTGCTGAGTGACGCACTAAAGCCTGGGGCAGCCGCAGCAAAGGCTCAATGGGGAAAGACCACAGTGTAAGGTCCCCCCACCAAGCTGAACTGAGGGGCTGGATCCATGGGAAACCCCTCGAACTGTATCGGGAAAATTTTCATTTGCTGTAAAATGTAAAAATGTAATTGGCATGACAAATGTGAAATGGAAGGGTTGTGAGGCAACTCATGATTGTATTGAAGGAAACTTTTGCACTGTTTGTATTTTTTGACTTGGTGCTGTTTGAAACTGGTAATGTAATTTTTTTACAGATTTTTATGAATAAAGTATATTTTGGAAATTAAAAAAATTCCTTAAATAAGCAAGACATTTAAACAGAGAAACATGCATCAAGTGAGAACATTATTAGTCAAATCTAGCCAATGTCTTTTGAAAGTATGTATGAAAACAAAACTGAAAACTGAATTAAGTTCGTGGGAGATGTGCACAAGTCCCTCTATGTGCTACACTGCAAATTCTTCCAACCATTTAAGACTTTAAGTGGGTTTTATTTTTAACCTTAAATATACAAAATGGACTGAATCTTCAAAGCAAACTGTTTGGGAACAAAGCCAGTGTAGAAACTTGCCAGTGTGGCTAAAATTTCTCCATAAAAGAACAAAATGCTAAATAATTACATTTTTCCAATACCTCTGCTCCTAGTAACAGTTGCAAAACTAAGCTTAAATAATACAACTCCAGTGTGCAATCATTATATGAGCTATTTTTATGAACTTGGGTCAATTTTAAAAGGAGGCGCCTTAAAAGGAAATCTGGATGACACAAACGCCTGTGTATCGCCTTCCTTTCATATTGTAAAACAATAGTGGACTTTGGAGTTCAATACAAGGAAACAGCTGAGAGGCTGCAATGACCAGAACTACTTCACCTTCAGGGCATTTTATATGGAGGCTGAGAACAAATGCTGCTACACCCAAGAGTGGTGCGGTGCTTCTTGCAGCCATATCTTGGATGTAATAACCTTTATCCAATCCATTTACAGGATGTGGACGTCCCTGGCAAGGCCAGTATTTACTGTCCACCCTTAATTGCCCTTCAGAAAGTGGTCTTGAATTGTGTGAAGAGGCTCCCACAGTACTGTTCTTATAAAGTAAAAAACATTTTGTGTCTAGTGTTTATTATTGGCATATTGTCACACTATTAATCAACCTGCAAGGTATTCTATCCAGCTATCCACACACAAATACGCATAATATTATGGTCATCAATACACAAATGTTACTAATTAAGTCTGTTCAATTAAAAATTCAAAAAAGATAATCCATCCAAAAGTTTGAATTGTGGAACATATGATACGCAGAAATTTACCCTGCTGCCTAACGTTGTGCATGATTCTTTCCTTACATCAAACTAAGAGGTCTTTGTTTCTCAGGGTAAAGGTTTTGGTCAAGTACAAATTTTATCTAAGTTTCGATGACTGCATTTATTGTGTTCAGGACAACAACCCACCCCATAAGAGACCTGTGAGTACCTTCATGACCACGCTTGAGTTGTACTGGATTTTACCAGCAGTTCTCTTTTTATGAAGTGAATTATACTTAACCGATTACTCTTGGGGAAATATTGTCTACTTCAGACTGAAAAGAAAATATTCTATAGATTTTAAAAGCAGCTTAGGCATGATTTTGCTGCGGCTGATTTTGTGAGACATTATGCTCAAACACCAGGTGCATTCACTCTATGATAAATAGCCAGGCCGAGTGGAAAGAAAAAGATTGAAGGGCTTCAGATGTTAGCTGTCCCAATGTAGTATAACCCATTTGCAAGATATCATTAAGATTTTATCCCAACACTTTTATCTTCCCACAGAACACCCACAGTGTCAGACAGGCTCAGTAGATAACACTCTCACTTCTGAGTCAGAAAGTTGTGGGATCAAGTCCCTACTCCAGGACTTGAGCACAAAATTCAGAGCAACACTTTAAGATTGTGAAGTCAGCACCAATTGAAATCAACATTTAGTTTAGTTTAGAGATACAGCACTGAAACAGGCCCTTCGGCCCACCGAGTCTGTGCCGACCATCAACCACCCATTTATACTAATCCTACATTAATCCCATAGCCCTACCACATCCCAACCTGTCCCTATATTTCCCTACCAACTACCTAAACTAGGGACAATTTATAATGGCCAATTTACCTACCAACCTGCAAGTCTTTGGCATGTGGGAGGAAACCGGAGCACCCGGAGGAAACCCACGCAAACACAGGGAGAACTTGCAAACTCCACACAGGCAGTACCCAGAATTGAACCCGGGTCACTGGAGCTGTGAGGCTGCAGTGCTAACCACTGCGCCACTGTACCGCCCATAATCAATGGAATGAAAATGAAAATCAGGAGGGTTCTATAAAACGATCCACTATAATATAGATATATACAAACAGGCACACAAGATGGGATTCAGATATATACACAATCGTAACTCAAAACTTTATCCAAAAGAAATTTGAGTCTAATGTTTTCCCAAGTGAGCCACACAAGTGCCAAGAAATGACCATCTCCAAAAAAGAGTCCAACCACCTCCATTTGACATTCAACGCATTACTATTGCTGAATAAGCCAACATAAACATCCTGCAAGGGGTGGGTGGTGGGGGGGGGTGCAGTGGTCACCATTGACCAGAAACTTAACTGAATCAGCCATATCAATAGTGTGGCTATAAGAGCAGGTCAGAGCCTGGTTGTGAGTGACTCATCTCCTGACTCCCCAAAGTTTGTTCACCATCTTCAAGGCACAATTTCCCCTCCAAATCACACACCATCCTGATTTGGAAATATATCACTGTTACTTTATCATTGTTGGGTCAAAATCCTAGAACTCACAACCATACAGCACTGTGGGAATACCTGCACCACACGGGCTGCATGCAGCTCATCACCACCTTCTCAAGGGAAATTAGGGATGGGCAGCAGATGCTGGCTTTGCCAACGGCACCCACATTCCATAAATAAATAAAAAGAAAATGCCACCCGCTCCAGTAAATAGAATACATTCATTAAATAGAACAGCCGATATTATTATTGGCTATCCCTAGCAGGCCAGGATGATTGCCTTCTGTGAGTTTGAAGATGGTTGATGAGACCAATGTGGAATCTACAGACTTTATGGCAATAGGGCATTTATTCTCAAGTGGGAACTCTGGTTGTCTATTATTAGTTTGGGTCATGGCTTGTTCTTTTTGCCGTTCTCGCTTTTCCTCTCAAAATGCTGGGATCCTTCCCACAGACGTTGCCTCCATTTGGTTCAGTTCAGGGCGATGTGCTTTCAGCACATCCTTGAAGCACTTCTTCTGTCCTCCTCTGGTGCGTCTGCCCTGCCTGGGCTGGGAGAAGAAGACCTGCTTAGGGAGCCAGGTGGCAGACATCCGAACTATATGACCAACCCAACAAAACTGATGGCGGATAGTCATAGCCTCGATGCTTGTAATTACTCATTAAATTCAGTCTCAAAGAATGTTCTTCCTGCCTCCTGTCCCTATTCAAGATGTTTCCTCTCAGACTCCTGCCATAGCAGTTTCAGCAACGAAGGAATTAAGTCTTAAAATCGTCTCGCAGAAGCTAAGAGGCTGAGATGTGCTACAACTCCTTGAAGAACTTACAACTACAATGACCCCAAGGAATCACACATTGTAATCTGGAGGCTAAGTTTTTTTTGGGCTTCCTAGTAAAGACCGAAAGATCTTGCGGTACAAAAGCAAGCAGACCTCTTATTCCTCACAATTCCTTCCACAAGATCTGAATGAAACTCCAGTGGAACATATGCCAATCAGAAAGGGCAATATGTGGCACGTACTTAAATCAAGATGCTCACTCATGCCCAAACTCCTCTCATGTTTTGCCTTTTTGCCAACATTAAAACAATTAAAAAATGAGTTTCAAAGGTTTGTAGATGCTTCAACTAACCATACAGAATTTTCTTTAAAAGACTGATTTGCATCAATTTGGATTGTCTCAATTAAGTCTCAATTGTTGGCAAGTATGGTGATGAGGAATAGTGAAACTATTAACTGTGGAAAGGTTTGGTTTATAGTTTGCATGTTTACAGAAAATTGTTTTAAAAGATATGCTGTGAAATAAAGACTGCAGATTCTGAAAGTCTCACCAATATTCAGCACTCAGAAGAATTCAACATATTTTGGTCAGAGAGACTACAAACTGGGCAGTAACTATGAAACCCCTAGTTGCAGTCAAGAGAGGAAATGCTTTGTGGAGTTGAGATAAGGTAATTGCTTCAGTTTTAAAAGTAAATATTGGGCTGCCAAGGTCTTTCAAGTATCCTGGCCCAAGTAGGAGACTGTTATAAAAGGTTAAATACAAAATACATGAGAATCTTCAAACTAATATATATCTGACAAAATTGACTTAAAACATGTTATTTTTTTCCCCTTGTGCATTTGCCAACTTTGGCATGTTGCACAACCTCCCCACTTCTCTCAGATCAATCACTGGTGTCTTCAGTCTATAGGTCCCACTGTGGATTTCCTTCTTGAACCTCTCTGCCTCTCCACCTTCCTTTCCTCATTTAAACCCGTCTCAAAACACAACACTTTGATTAAGTTTTTGGCTACACCTTCAAATATCTCCTGCAGCTTGGCATATATCTGATTATTCTTCTGTGAAGTGCCTTGGGATGTTTGTCCCAATCAAAGGCACTATATAAATGTAAGTTGTTATTTCCAAATAGATTAAGAAGTTCTTGCTTGGGAAACAATGGGCCAGATTTTAACCCATTCAAAACCACTCATGCAGAGAGTTAAAATTGGGGCCAATCTCTCTGCCAAACATTTTCTAACATTGTTCGATTGTAAAAATTCTCATCCTTGTTTTCAAATTCCTCCATAGCCTTGCCCCTCCCTACCTTTATAACCTCCTCCAGCCCAACAATCCACCAAGATTTCTATACTCCTCCAATTCAGGCCTGTTGTGCATCCCCGATTTATTTATTCCACCACGAGCAGCCGTGCTTCACTGCTTAGGACCTAAGCTCTGTCTGTCTCTCTCTCTCTCTCTCTCAACCTTCAAAAGATTCCTTAAAACCTATCTCTTTGACCAAGATTTAATTCACCTGTGGCGCAGTGGTTAGCACCGCAGCCTCACAGCTCCAGGGACCCGGGTTCGATTCTGGGTACTGCCTGTGTGGAGTTTGCAAGTTCTCCCTGTGTCTGCGTGGGTTTCCTCTGGGTGCTCCGGTTTCCTCCCACATGCCAAAGACTTGCAGGTTGATAGGTTAATTGGCCATTATAAATTGCCTCTAGTATAGGTAGGTGGCAGGGAAATATATAGGGACAGGTGGGGATGTGGTAGGAATATGGGATTAGTGTAGGATTAGTATAAATGGGTGGTTGATGGTCGGCACAGACTCGGTGGGCCGAAGGGCCTGTTTCAGTGCTGTATCTCGAAACTAAACTAAATTATGTGCCTCCTCCTTGGCTCAGTGTCAACTTTTGTTTGATCACACTCCTGTTAAGCACCTTGGAATGTTTTACAAGGCTAAAGGCATTATATAAATACAAGTTGTTGTCTCCTTGATTCTTGCAACACACAAAAAGCAGCCCAGAGTAGCCTAAGATTATTGCTGGCAAAATCCTTACTATCTGAATGCAACAATCACTTTTAAAAACTGTGTCCTTGGACTGCACATATAACATGTGCATCTAAAATTTCAACTCCTATTTTACATTATAGTTTGTAGTTATTTTGTGCCTTTTTAACTCATCACAGTTAAATTGTGATGTTAAATGCAGTAAAATTTATCAATCTATTATTCGTGGTAGTTTTAGCATGCATGGAGGGTGAATAACCCTCCTTAACAGCACTGTGGGAGTACCTACACCACAAGGTGGTTCAAGAAGGCTCCTCATTGTCACCTTCTCAAGGGCAATTAGGAATGGACAATAAATGCTGGCCTTGCCAACGATGCCCATATCCCATGGAAGAATAAAAAACATGAAATCAATAACTAAATGTCTCTGTAAAATATTTACTATTATTGACCAAGCTTTACAAAAATACAAAAAAATGTTACTTGATCAGCACGTCGTGTTGATGTGAAACGTCACTGAATATTCCACAGGAATCAGAAGCGTATTGGTTATGTTACTGGATTTGTAATCCTGGGCTAACAATCTAAAGACGCGAGTTCAAGTCCCACATAGCAATTTGTGAATTCAGTCAGTTAAATAAAAAGTCTGGAATAAAAAGGTGAACATGAAGCTATTGGTTTGTTGTGAAAATCCAACTGGTTCACTTTTGTCCATTGAGGGAAGCAAACCTGCTCTCCTTACCCAGTCTCGCCTGTATGTGACTCCAGACCCACAGCAATGTGGTTGACTCTTAACTGCCCTCTTAAATGGCTTAGCCAGCCACTCATTTGTCTCAAACAGCTGCAAAATGGCATAATATGAATAAAACAGGATGGATCACTCGTCATCAGTCTCAGCATTAGAATCAGACATGACAAAGGCACACCTAGCCCAGACAATGCTCACTAACATCCAGGGACTGGAGCTGTTGGAGGGCAGATTGCTGGACTGCTGTGATATCCTGCAAGCACCTTTGTACACTGTTATCCACAGCCATGATGGTAGCAATCTGACTTTGCATGATCTCAGCCTGATCTTCAACTGCAGCACATAGACTTTTGGGGGAAGCTGCCTATGCTTCAATGGAAGCCGATTATTGCTCATTGGTTGGGTCCACAAGTGTGTTAGATAGAATTGGCCACCACTTCCATGCTGGAAAGGATGGACCCCAAGTTCCGTGCCAAGTTGGTGCTGGACTCCTCGATGCTCGTTGACAATGAACACTGCCTTACTGGCAGGCTTCCTGTTGCACCAAGCATTTCATCGTGTACATTAATCAGCCTTCTTCTGTAACCTAGCATAAGTCATCATCTGAATCCTGCGCAGCATAACTCATGTGCAGCTTCGCCCTTCCATGAACTGGCACTTGCGTTATTCTTTCCCCCAGTCCTGACAGCTTGTGTCTGACCAAAAGTAGATCCTGCCTCTCTAATCTATCCTCTCAGATATGTGCAGTTTCAATATCTGAGCTGGTGGCTGAAAGTGTGAAATCAAGTGACAACACTGTGTCTTTGTCATCACTCTCACTTAGTGTTCCTCCACTGCCTGACCAGGTTGCACCACTTGGGCATCTGAAATGAAAAAGATACAAGGGTACAGTTGTGGTGTGGGAAAGGGGGAATTTAAGCAATGTAGGCTAACTTTAATTAATGTTAACAAGTATTTATTTTGGCATCCTGCTGATACATGCAGCCACTCAACAGCGTGGTTCACACTGCCTGCATGCAGAGATCATGCCAGAGAGCAGGCAGTATGAAGACAGAAACTTAAGAACATGAATAGGTAATTTAGCTCCTTGAACTTGTTCCTCTATTGAATGAGATCATGACCGATCTGTGACAAAACTCCATATCCCGTCCTTTGCCCTATATCCCCTGGTTAACAAAAATCTATCAATTACAGATGTAAAATAAACAATTGATCTCGCATCAATTGCCATTTGCAGTTGAGATTTTACAAACTTCTACCACTATTTGTGTACAAGAGTTTCCTAATTTCACGCCTGAAAGTTCTGGCTCTAATTTTTAGACTATGCTAGTTCAAAACTCCACAACCAGCAGAAATAGTTCCTTTCTATTTACCCTATCTGCTCCCCTTAACATCTTGATGGTGCGCTGCCTGCATTACATCGAATGTCAATTGTGCATCGCAATCCCCACGCCTTTTTCATGGGCTATCCAATTTAGCCCCCTGTCTTCTCAAATTTTATGGTCCTGTAGAATTTATGGCTACAAGCCATTCTTACTCTTGGCTTGATTCCTAAAAAAATAAATCTGATGAAAAGTTCATAGATACCTATCAGTGACAACATATCTTGCCACTGGTCAAGAATAATTATTGTTTATGCAATCCTAAAAGAAGGCTTGCTCAATATGATAAACATGGGATAAGGCACGTCCAAGGGCATTCAATGGCCTCACATGATGTTTGGCAATTTGAACAGTTTATATGGAATCTACATTATCTAATTTCTTCTTCATGAACTTCTCAGTTTGTTGTGAGCAACCAGAACAAACACTTTTGTATAAATGACTTAAATGGGGGGAAAGAATGGTGTAGTAGTTTGGAAAACTGTTCTGTCATCTCTGGGCCCAAGGTTTCTCTGTTACACATAATGATGGGATTTGCCTAATGTTGACAGCTCTGATTACAGTTGAGAGAGCAAAATCAAAGGAGAATTTTTATTCCAAGTTTGAGATGTTTCAGTCACAAGTCAGCTAAAAACCTGGGATATTACTTTATTTGAAAAAAAATAGGCATATTTAAAAGTATGAAGTAAATTACAGTGGATTACAAGATTATAATTTAATCCATGCTCCTGTATTGGGTAGCATAGTGATAATGTTACTGGATCAGTAATCCAGAGGTCTGGCATTTGGGAAATTTAAATTCAATTAATTAAATAAATATAGAATAAATAGCTAGTATTACTAATGCTGACCATGTTACAGACTTTCTTCAGCTTCTCTCAGAGCTGGCCATGTTGGTTCTCCTGATAACAACAGGAAGATACTCAATCAGTTGATTGCCAGTCAGAAGTCTGGAGGAGGGGGTTAACATAATTTGGAGGACTGAGCAGTCAACTGGCCTTTAACTTCTGCAATTCGGTTCAAATCCTAGACAGACTGACAGAAACAGTGCAACAGTACTACAGATGATAAACTAACTTGAATTATGTCAATCCAATCCATAGTGGGCACAGGCCCAATGCATAAAACTGACCCAAAATCTTCATCAACATTAAATTGATAATTTCACGGATAGAGCGCATGTGGGAATGCAAATATATACGGGTTGAGGCAGAGTAGAAAAAGCTATATACAATATAATTGTGCTATAATGACATAATTGACCTAGGTTTGCTTGTTCTATTCTCCAACAGATAACATATCTTGAAGAGCAAAAAGGAAAAAAGAAAAATAATTGCTTGAATAATGAGACTTGTAAATAGTGTCCTGTGCATGTATTTCAGTAAATATATGCAGAGCCCGCCTTTCTCTATCCCAGAAAGCAATGAAAAGAGGTTCTGTTTGAATTGATGTGTCTCGACACTGCATCTTTCAGAAAAATGGACTTTTCTGCATTTCTTCTTCCTCCACTTTTTAACGCCCGCTAGAGCTTCTTTTTCGCTTCTCGCAAATCACAATCAGATTTCTGAGTACAAGCTATTGATGTGTTCTTTTTTGTTTCTCTTATTCTGCAGTCTGGGAGATTATGCCAAGTTTAACTTCTATTTTTGTACTGTTTTGGAAAGTTTCACATTACAATGTTTTCTTCCTGATGTTTCATTCAAAAATTATTTTCTGAAACACATCTGTTCTTTTTCATAATGTTCTGGCACTTAACTTGAATTTGGCGTTGTTAATCCGGGAAGCTTGTATAACATTTTCCATTTTTAATCGGTTTGAACTACAACCAACCTGTGGTGTTGTAGCCGATCAACTTGCCCAAGAATAAATTCTCTAGGGCAACAGTGCGAAACCGTAAAACCAGGATTAATCTGTACTTAACAACACTATCTTGCATTATTGTGAACATGCCAGAATTCTGAGTGAATCTCGAAGCTCAGTATTTGATCAGAACTCATGGATTTTTTATGAGGCTTTGTCAACAAACAAGTACTGGTGAGATTTCCAGTTGTGGAAATTTCCAACAAAAGCCTAACCCAAAACCTACAAAGTAGGCAAGCTCCTCTTCCTTTTCCAGAGGACATCAAGTCCCTGGCCATCATCTACCACTGGAATACCAACATACCTTCAGATTGTGAAATTGTGACTCATGCAGCACAGGGTGATAAACTTGATTGCCTTGCTTCGGCTATATACCAAAACCTTTTCTAAATGGCTCAAACAGTGGAATTTTTGTTTCAACATCCTGATAGTGTGTTCCATATTAATGCTGGTGGTGACATGGGTCTCACTGTATCATCACTCCATTGCTGTGTGGTGCTTCCTTCTGATGTAATGGCGCACGGTAGCAAAAAATAGTTCCGGTTTTCTAAACCAAGCCTTTCAATCCGCAGGGTCCCCCAATGTGTTGATTTACCCATTTCCTCTGTTCAAACAACGTACTATGGGCCCAAAACTAGACCTAGTTCTTGCTGGCAAAAAGGCCTTCAGGAAAACGGAATCAGACAGAATTCAGTATGAGAAGTCGGATGCTCATTCTTCAAACCTGCACGGACTGCGAGCAAACCTCCTCTCATAATTTCAACTTCCCTATGGGTTATGCTGATTCCAAAAATCACCCTTAAAGATAATATCTGATCTTACAGTATGATTGCTTGACAACAAATAAAAAATCCTTTGGCCATTTGATGAACTGGGCGAAGTTATTTCTTAATCTGAAACCAATCTGAGATCACTGCAATCCAAAAATCAGTTGGATAGCTTGAAATCCCAAAAATAAATCTGTATTACTATAATTACAAACTTATGGGACATGTGGAGGAGGAACATATATACAGATTTAATGGAACTAACTACTCATAGCAATTATGATGAGATCGTCGGAAACTACTTCCCGAAAACATCTGAATAAGAAATTCCTTAAACAACCTATCTCATTCCCTTTATGCACATGCATTCTACCAAAACATAACAGGCACAAATAAACAGAAAACTGAAAGATTACAGTTTTAACTCTCACAATGCCAATGTGTTACCCTTATTTTAACCAACCATATTACACACTCTACTGCAACCAAATGAGTTTCTTAGTGAACAGGGTGGAATGGTATAAGCTGCAGATCACTCCACAACAGGCAACAAGTATATTATTTTTACCATGAGAACAGTCTTTCTGCTTATCTTCCATAATTGTAATGTCTGACTGTCACATGGTACTCGTACCAATTCACTAGAGTCTGTTCGATGATCTCAAGGCAGAAGCATAACACAATAAAAAACCTATGAAACTGTAATTGCAGCGATAAGCACTCTCAATACCATACATTCATTTTGAAAGGGTATCGATCAAAAGTGGGCACTTTCTCAGAGCAGTCTGGCATATGTCAAATAAGCCTTTTGAGATTAGCACTGCCATTGGTCTGATCGCTGGTCACCATCACAAAAGAGGAAACACTGAATCACAGTTCCTTTTCGCCATCTGAATTTCCTGAGGAGAATAATCTCCAATCATCATTCCTTTAAGGGATTATGATGTGATGCAGTATATTAGGAACTTAGGAAGCTTTGGAAGAGGAGCAGGCTATTCAGCCCTTTGAGCCTACTCTACCATTCAATTAGATCATGGCTGATCTGCACCATAACTCCATTCTTCCGCCTTGGCTCCACAGTGATAAAGAAAATAAATCTGAGTAGTATTGCTTTCTTTGATGCTGAAGAGTTGGATATCCTGCTGCAGGGGGTCCTCCAAAGGAGAGTGGCCCTATTTAGGAATGAAGGCCAGCATCAAGTAAAAGGACACACGCCAGCTTCATGGAGGAAGTTTGCCAACTGAGTCAACGCAGCCACCCAGCTTGGTTGCACCTGACTGCCAATGAAAAAGAACTGTGTTTGGATCAAGAACGAGCCATTATTCAGCGTGCTCCTCACATTTCCACACATTTCTTGGGTGCTCCATCAAGTATGGCAGAAAAACCAAGTTGAGAACAACTGCCCTATCTGAAAGGTACCATTTTAATCACTGAACACAACCACTTGCTTACACTCTTTTATTATTCCTAAATTAGGTGACACACTTTTCTTGAAGGCGGGAGGTAAAGAACAGAGAACAAATGCTGAGGCATTCAGGCGAGCGACTTCTCTATTCTTAGAGGGTTTTCTCCGGGGAATTCTACAGCCACATATGCAGAGAATATCGTTGTTCTCTTAAGAAATATTTCTTCTCCTTTAAAATAATGTGAGCACCATGGGAAACTGCACAATGAAGGTTACATGGCTGCTTCCTGGCTAATGCCCAGTGCTATGTAGAATGGTGTTTCTGTGGTCAGATATCATCCAATAAATAGCTGCATATAATCCCTCTCTTTTCCGGAAGACCCCACACTTCTTGAAAGCTATACGCCATGTCTAACTAATATGTCCATTCCAGGGGAATTTGCTGCCCATGTAAACATAGCGGTGGTCAATACTCTGATACATGTGCGTACTACAGATGTGGCTGAAAGCTTCAGGTAACTTTCACTTCTGCAGGAACAGCAACCCCAGTTTGTGTGCATGCCATTGTGCAGCAGAAGGCACAATTCTTCAGCAGCCTGTCTTGTGAAGACAAAACGACAGAATGATGTTCTGACATGTCCAGGGACAGGCCACCAAGTAGTAGCAGGAGCTAAAATGCTTCAGGGGTCATTGAATCTTCTTCCTTATCTCAATTATGTATGACATTCAGATGCTCTCAAATAGTATCCACTTTGACTTAAGTAATCCATCTACCACCATTATGGGAACAACACTGGACAAGAGACGGAGCAATTTAGAAAGAAGACGCACCACCATCTTCTCAAGGCAAGTAGGGATTGGCAAATCATGAAGAAACAAAAATAATTTAGTAAATAAATGACAGAGTAAAACAAAAATGTAAAATATAATCTACTCAGCAAAATCAATTAATAACTGGAGCAAGATGCAGCAACTTGACAACATTTATTTGAAATTTACCACCTCTCTTTAGGAAGCCAGCTTGAGCAAATAAGGAACGAGAGCTGGCACAAATTTTTCTTTTATGGTCTAAGCCAAGTGCAGAGCTTTGCTCGAAGATGAAAGCTCAGTATAACATCACAAGTAAAAGGATTTAAATATTTCAACAAAGTGTATGCTTCCTTAATTAAAATCAAATCATCCGCTACAAAATCAGGCACACAATCTGGGCAAATGAATTTTCCAGACCACAGCTGTGGCATCTGAATACTTCCAAGTGGCAGAAGGTCTCAGAAAATGACCATATAAATTTATCTCAATTAATAATGTTAAATTTGAGATCAATAGATAATTCCTTACATTACAACAGTGACTGCACTTCAAAAAGTACTCCGTTGGGACTTCCCAATATTCTTTTTTTTCATTCTTACATGGGATGTGAGTGTCATTGGCAAGGCCAGCATTTGCTCCCCATCTCCAATTGCCCTTGAGAAGGTGGTGAGCTGCCTTCCTGAACCACTGCAATTCATGTGCGGTAGGTACATCCAGTTCTGTTAGGAAGGGAGTTCCAGGTTTTTGACCCAGCGAGAGTGAAGGAATGGCAATATAGATCCAAGTCAGGAAGATGTGTGACTTGGATGGGAACTTGCAGGTGATGATGTTCCCATGCGTCTGCTGCCCTTGTCCTTCTAGGTGGGACAATCAGTATTTGCATGCCAGGGTAGACAAACCCTAATTCGGCGAAGGTAGGTGACCGAACAGCAATCCTTGCCTGGTTTGGCCCGCCGTTGAAGTGGTTTACTAGGGTGTGGCTGCTGTTGCATGCTAACAGCTGCTTGGAGCCAGAGGTGAGAGCTGGGTGATGATGAGGAACAATACAAGACGAGCCACTCCAAGTAGTGTGGCAACTAGCGAGAGCTGCTACCCCTCCCATATACCCTTTACACTCCGCCATGCTCACCAGTGCCTTCCATGATGGTGATCCTCGCATCGAAATCAGAGTTGCTGCAGTGCAACTTGTAGATGGTACACATTGCTGCCACCGTGTGCCAGAGAAGAGGGAGTGACTGTTTAAGGTGGTGGTTGGGGTGCCAATCAAGCGGGCTGCTTTATCCTGGTTGGTGTCAAGCTTCTTAAGTGTTGTCAGAGTTGCATTGATCCATCTAATTATTGAGTATTCTATCACACACTGACTTGTGCCTTGCAGATGGTACACAGGCTTTGGGGAGTCAGGAGGTGAGTTATTCACTGCAGAATTCCCAGCCTCTAACCTGCTTTTACAGCCATAGTATTTATGTGTCTGGTCCTGTTCAGTTTCTGGTCAATGGTAACCCCCAGGATGCCGATGGTGGGAGATTCAGCAATGGTAATTCCGTTAAATGTCAAGGGGAGATGGTTAGATCTTTCTTGTTGGAAATGGTCATTGTCTGGCTCTTGTGTGTTGTGACTGCAACTTGCATGTCACTAATGTCATGAAAGACACAATATAATTACAAGTTCTTTGATTAATTGGGACACAACAGAAAACTTTTCGTGCTGTGTGCATTGAACCCGTAATGTTTCGACCAGTGACATTGCTGGTCCAGTTAAGCACTGAATGTTGCAATCCTCTGATAGGATGGTCCACAGGGAACAGAACTGTGGGAAACAGGTTTTGGGAGGGTTGTCAACTCTGGTGAACGTATTCCCAGAGGAATTGTCACAGCATCCCCGGCCTCCAAGCAAATTACCCCCATGTTCTCGCCATTGTCCATCCAACACAGTTATCCTGATGAAACACCGTCTTGCCACGCCAACTGTAAATCGAACAGAATTGTCATTACCCGTCTGGTTGGTTGTTCGGTCAAACAGCCTTTCCTTGCCATCGCTAAAATCATTCTATCTAATAAATTAAAGTGGTCAAGGAAAATGGACGGGTCGGGGGAACACTTCCAGGATTGTTGGGAGTCGTGAGTCCAGGAGATGTGCGTTTAATTCCTGGAGTCCAGTGAGTTGGCAACCCTCAAGGTTAAATTCAACATTAATTGGGTGGGGATGGAAAAAAAAGGATAGCATTATTGAAATTGTGGGATGGGATGGAGAGGGGAACAGATTTCCCACCTTGTTGAAGCTCACGCCCCAGGGGCCGAATTCCACGCGCCACCAACCGTTAACGGTTCTGGCTCGCGGCTTGCAGAGCACGCGCGAGGAGTCGCGCGGCCGTTTATTAGCACCTGGAGCTTCATTCTTCATTCTTCCACTGTCAGCTCAGAGGGAAGAGAAGCAGCTGAAAGATATATATATATATATGTATATATATGCATAAAACAGGTAATCACAAGATTTGGAATATTATCTGTTTTTAATTCGAAAATGAAGAATTTGTCATAATCATGTGGCACCACTTACCCCGCCTCCTGAAACAGCCGCCCGATTTCACAAGCGTGTGTTCCACACACAAAAAACATTTCCAATTGCAATGTTTATTTCACCTCCCTTCACCTCAAATTGGACTTCTTTTTCACCCCATTTCAGATCAGTCGACTGTCCGTTTTTGGGGAGGGGTTCCACATGCCTCCTGTTTTGATTATATGAAGGGTTAAAGCCAATGCAGTTAAGTAGTTTTTTTAAAAACTTGCATTTATCTGGCGCCTTTCATGACCTCTGGACATCCGAAAGTGCATGACAGCCAATGAAGTCTTTTGAAGTGTCGTCACTGTTGGAATGCAGGACAAGCGGGCGGTACAGTGGCGCAGTGGTGAGCACCGCAGCCTCACAGCTCCAGGGACCCAGGTTCGATTCTGGGTACTGCCTGTGCGGAGTTTGCAAGTTATCCCTGTGTCTGCGTGGATTTTCGCCGGGTGCTCTGGTTTCCTCCCACATCCAAAGACTTACAGGTGATAGGTAAATTGGCCGTTGTAAATTGCCCCTCGTGTAGGGAGGTGATAAGGGAATATGGGATTACTGTAGGGTTAGTATAAATGGGTGGTTGTTGGTCGGCACAGGCTCGGTAGGCTGAAGGGCCTGTTTCAGTGCTGTATCTCTAAATAAAATAAAATAAAAATGTGGCAACCAATTTTTACACAGCAAGCTCCCACACACAAGTAACAATATAATGACCAGATAATCTGTTTCTCCAATGTCTGTTGAAGGATAAAATATTGTCCAGGACACCAGGGATAAACCCCCTGCTCTTCTACAAAATAGTGCCAGAGAATCTATTACATTCACCTGAAAGAGCAGGGGCCTCAGTTTAACAACTTATCCAAAAAAACACCACCACTGACAGTGCAGCACTCCCTCAATATCATACTGGATTGTCAGTCTAGATCTTTACACTCAAGTCCTGGAGTGGGACCTGGACCCAGAACCTTCAAACAGGGATAAGCACTGGCACGTTACACCACAGATATTTAACAAAATTATTGACTCAGCCATGGGGGCAATTAATCTGTATCTAAAGTGTACAGCCAATTTAATGCCGTCAAAACACAGTCCTATTTAAAACACATTTCTCCCTATAAATAAAGTAGCTAAGCATACAAACAGCACAACTGTATTAGCTAGCGAGAAAGCAAAATAGTATGCATTGCCAATGTAAATTACTTTTGTTGACAATACGGCTAGCTACACCATGTCACGGGGTGGTAGATGGACCTCATCAGATGACCTCTTTGGATTCGCAAAGAGTCAGGAGTACAAATTCATCCAATGAACCGTAAAACCCAAGGAGAGGATTATTATTGTGATTATTGAGGCAAGGCAGTATAAAAATCAGCAGTAGAAAGACGGACCATTTCTCACACTGCTGTTGTCACAAGACAATTTAACCTGTGGTCAATGTTTGTGCAACTTCTCCACTTGCTTGAGATATGTGTCTGAAGACAGGGCAGCCATCAAAAGGGCAGTGATCTCCAAATCAGGAGAATTTTATAGGATGGAGCAGATAGTACTTCAGAAGTGTCACGTAAAACAGAAAAACAGAGTGGAACAGGAAAGTATGGAGGGATTAATGGTAGGTATCCAAGACTATTCATCTTGACGGGCTGTTAAGACAGGTTCTGGATTCTAAAATACAGAAACAACAGAATCTCTCATGGACAAAATGTCATTTAATTCATCGAAGCTAGTGACAAAATTAGAGAAACACAATTACCACAAAAGAGTTCTCTTCAGTTCCTCCAATAAAGCAATTCTCTTAAATTCACTCAGTTCTACATCTCAGTCTATCACTGTCAATTCCGATTCAGCTCTGACAATTATTAACAAAAAGCTTTTCTGCAAAATGTTGAGTGGTTGTTTGTGCATGTACTATTGAATTTCAAAATCTTTAGTCACTATCTGCAAGATTGTACTCCAGACTAATGAATTTATATCCAATCTTATCTGTTAGCAAAGGTGCACTGATAATGCAATGTGGCACAGGCAACTTTCAAATGACACTGGCCACTCAGGTTATCTGCCCTCAAACTGGATAGTAAATGATGCACATTGCAGTTATTAATCTTTGACATACTTGTAAAATTTATCCTTTCATCCAATTCACAGCAAAAAAATCAGTGAATAACTGTCTAACATTGTCATTGAAACGTAATAAATTTTTACTATGTCTTGCCCGACAGTTTTTAAAACTGCAAATGCAGCATGGATTTAGTTAAGGAATTGTAGACAGTTCATCATAGATTAAGGTTTATTTATGCTATCCGTTACATTGTGTTTATTAACTATTTTATATGGGTCGGCAGCATCCTGTTTTTGCCAATATCACTCAGCCCCGATACAGTGCACTCTTGTATTCATGAAGAATTTACAGTGCTGACTTCTGGAGATTCCTCAGAATTTCTTGCCTGTTTTCCCCGTAATACAAGTTCTGGAACAATGTGGTTCCAAATGGATAGCTCTGATATTGTGCCATTTATATGTAAATAAAAGTCCAGTAACTTTCAACATGTCACTGAGCTTGCATCCCAAGTGAAAGTAATGTGTGCAGTGTGTAGAAATTGAGGCATTCCCTAAGTGACTTTTGCCATTTTAAAATGACCAAGCTGCTAAATTATTTTAAAACACAAGGTTAAAGGCTTGGATCAGGGATGTCCAACTTTTTTGCATGGGTGCCACATTACAATTTTTGTCTTACATATGGGGCCGGTGAGACAATTTTGGAAAGATAAAGGCATTAAAAATGTATCTTCCTATTAATCAAAACAACAACAAATGTGCATTTTTCTGAAGAAGCTTTAAATGAGAAGACTAATCTATTGGCTTACTTTCTCGTCACTGTGTTGGACACCGATTTAGTGAGATACCGGGCATTTATTTGCTTGCACAAGTAGTCAATGTCTGCCTTCACTTGTGTTGCGATGCAGAGTATTCCGGATAGAAGTCCAACCCTCAGATTGAACTCTCTCTCTCTCCCTCCGTCTCTGTATTGCACCCCCTCTGTGTTGTCCCCCACCCCTGTGTTGCTTCCCCCTGCTGTGTTGCTCCCCCACATCATCCCCACACTCTCTGTCGTCCCCTCCTCTGTGTCGTACCCATGCTCTGTGTTCCCCCTCTCTCCCTCTCTCTGTCAACCCCCCTCTCTGTCACCTCCACCTCTCTCTCTCTCCGCCCACTCTCTCTCTGTCTCCCCCTCTTTCTCGGTCCTTCCACCTCTCTCTCTGTCCCTCCCCCACCTCTCTGTCCTCCCATCTCTCTCTCTATGCCCCATCTTTCACTCTCTCTGTCCCCCTTCTCTTTCTGTCCCCCATCTCCTCCCATCTCTCCCTGTTTCACACTCTATCTTTCCCTCTCCCACTCTCTGCCCCCCATTCTCTCTCCCCCACTCTCTCTCTGACCCCCCTCTCTCTCCCACTCTTTCCCTCTCCCCGCTCCCCCTCTCTTTTTCTGTCTCCCCCTCTCCCACTCTCTCCCCACTCTATCTCCCCACTCTCTCCCCGCCCCTCCCCCCTTTGCTTTCTCTGTGACAGTTGCTGAGAGTGGGAACAGGGCTTCTGAACTTGGGGCAGTTTGGTGGTTTGCTGACAGACTTTTGAAAAGAAATTGGAACCTGCTGGAAATCCCCGAATCTGCCCCAAGTTCAGAAACACTGTTCTGCTTCATAACCTGTAAGCTGTGAAACTGACACTTGTGATTTGTTTTAAAAGCTGGTCTGAAGAAGCAAATGGAAAATTTCTCATCCCTGAAATTACCAGTCACGGACCTCAACATTGTTTACCATAGACACTGGTGTCCATGTACGGATACGTTGCCAACCCCTGATTGCAAATAACTGAGCCATGGTTGACACGTGCAAGTTCAAAGTGAAAAGATACCACATTTTTACCTCCAAGTGGTAAGGGATGTGGGTGGCTCCCATATTTCACCTCCCAATGGACTGCAATTGTGTTTTGTTTAAAATGATGAGTTTGCCCCTGAGTGTTTTACTTGTTAAACAAACAGACAGTGACATGTTTTCTTGTTGGTTTAAAACAGAAGATTAACTATTTATTGAACAATATTAATTTCCCAAATGTTCGCAACACTTCTCACGCACGCATTCACTCTCAAGAGAAGATAGAAGGCAAAGGGTAAAGGTTCGAGGAGTGGTAGGTGTTCATAGTTTACAGTAAACCTGTTGAATCTTCAAAGTAGAACAGTTTCCTTTAAAGGTACAGGCCTGCGTTGTTTGTCGTCTTGACTTGTTGAGGTGTTGTACATTTCTGGTGGTTAAGATTTCATATTGGAGGTGGTGGGTCACTTTCAGTTCTCTGCTGCAGCAATTTGAAGTGTATAATCAGCAGCAGTGCTCCTTTCTTGCCTGGCTGGACTTCTTTCCACAGCCACTGGTTGGATTGCTTTTCTGTGATATCTCTCTCTCTCTCTCTCCAGAGGGTTACCTTTTAAGGTCACAATTCATCATTAGCATTTCTGTTATCTGACACATGGATTTCTTCCCCTGGTGTGATCACACAACGAACCAAGATGTGGAATCCATGGCCATCCATAACAATCTTGTTATGATGTGGCTACTTCACACCTTCTTTATGTCAGAAGAATCCATTCAATTCAGGAATGTCTCTTGATGGTTTCATGATGGGTGTAATTGACACCTCTTAGCCTGGAATGTATAACTTTGTCCTTACAGACAGTGGAGCAGTGTTCAAATGCACAGGCCTTTGGCACATCTGACCTTTGGCAGCTACCTTTTGCAGCATTGTTCACCTTTTTTAAAAGGTAAAGTCAATTTTCAAGAGTCCACCTTGAATAAAGGTGGTATATTAAAAGCAGGAATATGATATTTCCTGGGCTCCCACACCCCACCACACAAAAAAAATGGAATCTTGATTACAATTTTTTTAATATTGTTTTCAGGGTAAGGCAAAGAAAACATGAACACATTCTGCACTCATTCTAACATCCACATCTCAATCTTACAACTGCTGCAGCTGGAATTGTCTGCAACAGCTTTTTCTTGTTCAGGTTTGGATGAGGCATAATTGAATTTTCTTTACAGCATTAAAGTTTTGCCCCAGGAAAGCTTCTGTTTAGAAAACTTGGTGCTTTCTATCCGTTTCCTACTTCCAAATCCCAGTTATGTGGTGGTGAATGGTGTTGGATTTCTATCGAATTTGTTTGAAGTACTTTGGGAATGTTAATGTCAACAGACATGTGGATTTTAGTGAGACCTGAGTCCTTGATGGGATTGAATTTAACTAGCAATTGTGGAAACATTTTATCTGTTCCAAGGTTTGTAAGATGCAAATTTCTGTTACTGCATTGTTCCAGGCTGTTGTCAAAATTTACTGTCTGCACAGGCCTTAACCCCTTACCTGCTGCTTCCACAAAACATGGCGCATTGATAATTCTTATCTCGAGGGTGACAGTGTGTGGTAAACTGTTTTTTAACCCCTTTGAGGCATCTGGGTTTTCCTTTTGCACTTTGTCCTTAGTGGGTTCTGAATCTAACTTGCTAGGTTTAGATTAGCTTTGGATTTAGAGTCTGACCGTTTGATTCTTCGGTGATCAAATCCACACAGAGCCCACTTTTATTCCTCTTATGGCTTTCACACATGTTGTTTACCTTAGAGCATTTTACCCTCCCTTTTTCCTTTACTTCAGAGATGGTTTTTCTCTCCCCAATTTGCCTTCGGGAGTTGTTCCCGGGTTCTCGCCGAGAATACCCTCAAGTGTTAACCCTTATATATTCTTTGAAGGCTCCTTGCTCAACCCATTTGCACAAATCTTCAAGCATTATCTCATCTTTGGCAAGCATTAGCCATACAAGCCACCTGGACAGAAGTCCAGACTTGTTTACAATAACCACCGTTCGGTACCCTATATTCCTCTTTTATCTATTCTTGTTCAACAATCTAGTATAACGGTCACATATCCCTAACCACAAGCTTCGACATGTCTGTTAGCTTACTTCAGCAAGTTCTGCGCTTATCATTAGCTGCCTTAGAGCATGTTGGGTATAAAGCGTCCCTTGACCAACCTTTCGGGGCCTACATTTCCTTCAGCCTATTTAATCTTAACTGGCCCTATCACCACCTGTGGGATTTTTGGGACTTCCTCAGCCCTCTGCAGCTGCACAGAATTTTGCTTGTTCTCCTCAATTTTCCCAGTCTCAGTAGACTGCTCTGGACCCTCTGGATACAATGCCATGCTTCCTGCCATGTCATTGCCCAGCAATGGGTCGACCCCCCGCTGCTCAGAAATACCCCGACCATCACTACCTCAATGACCAACTTTGTCCAGGTAATCTTTAACGAAGGAAACTGTGACACTCACATAAAGTGCATTGATTGAAACTGCAAGTACTCAACCTGAAGAGTTATAAAAATGGACTTTTAAAAGCGTGGACAATGTGCTAAGAAATGGCTGCCGAAGGTCAAAAGACCTAGCTTTGTATATTCAAACTGCCTACTGTCTGGTATGAACAAATTAAAACATTCAAAGCTAGGAGGTATCAATTGCATACATCCTAAAGCAAACAAGAGACATTTTTGAATTGAATGGGTTCTGCTGAAACAAAGAAGGTGTGACATAGCCACATCCTGGGCCATTGTCGATCACTACAGGGAGGAAAATTTCTGTCTCCCAACAGAGGTGTGAAACTATTTTTGACCTTAAAAGTAGCTCTCTGGAGAGAGAGAGAGAGCAGGTTGGGGAGACCCAGGAAGAGAATCACCAAGCCATGTGCAGATGAGAGCTGGGAGAAAATCCAACAATCAAGAAGGAAGGCGCCTTGCTGCAAATTCTTAATTTCATCTTATGCAGCAGTGAATTGGAAGTGATCCCCGGTCTTCAAACTGAACTTTCAACCAATAGAGAAATCCACAAACACCTCAGGCCTGCAACTAAAGAGAACTTGACCTCCAAAAGAATTCAACAGTTTACCATGAACCCCGAAATCCTACCTCATTTCAAACCATTTACCCCTTTTCCTCTCTATCTGTCTCTTCTTGTGTGTGTGTGTGTGTGTGTGCATGTGTGTCTATCCTGGCTGGACAAAATCACAAATGCGACAGTCCTCTCAAAGGCAGAGCTCCCAAGTGTGTTGACACTAATCAAAGAGCGGCTCAGTGGATCAGACGCATCCGTAAGATAGAAGTCGATCACATACCCAAGGACTTTCTGTATGGTGAGGTAGCCGGGGCCAGACATCCAGTGGGGTGCCCAAAGCTACGCTTCTAGGACCTTGCAAGCATGACATGAAGGCTCAAAATGTCAACCAGCGCACCTCGGAGTCACGAGCTAGTGAAAGAGGAAAATGGTGGAGGATTGGCCTTCACAACCATCAGCAAAGGTGCACCAAGAGAAGACACCCTACCTAAATGGATTGTTTGCTGCCTGTCCATCACCTTTCGTAGCCTGAAGGATGCCAGCCAACCAACAGTGTGCAAGTGAATGCGTGTGTGGGTGTGATTGTGACAATTTCAGGATAAGGCATTTTGCTCAATAAGTAATTAATCTTCGGTTTTAAACCTACAAGAAAATCTGTCGCTGTCTGTTTATTTGACAAATAAAGCACAAAGGAATTAAAACGCTAATAACAAAAACATTTGCTGCGGTCAGGTGGGAGTTGAACAGTGGGATCCCAACCACACCCCTCACCACATGACAGTAAAAAATTGGGGGCTTGAAGCCAGGATCTGAACTGTCAGACAAATGAGAGATTTGAAAACAGGAGGAAAATTGACCTCTAAAACTGTGGAAAAGTAAACAAACATGTTTTTCTTGTAGTCTTCTGTTTTTTCTCTATGGTGTTTGAAACAAAAGAGATGGCCACATTTAATGCTGAGGAGTTTGTAGAACTGGGGGACATATCCATGCAAAGTTAAATAAATTGAGTGTTGAAGATTTAAAAAAGCTTAGCTACAGAGGTGGAAATCACTTTCAAACAAAAATCAAAGAAACCTGAACCGATGAAGAGCCTAGTTAACCATTTTAAACTTACCCCTGAACCAGAAGGAGAAAGCATGAAATCAGAGTCTGAAAAAATAATTCTAGCTGGAATCCAGTTGCAGATGAAAAGAGAGGAGATGCAGTTTCAAAAGGAAAAGGAAGAGAGCGCATTTCAAAATGAAAAGGAGGAAAGAGAACTGCAGTTCAAAAGAGAAGGGATGCAGTTTCAGAAGGAAAAAGGAGGAAAGAGGTGAAACAGTTTAAGCTGGAAAGGCTACGAGAGCAAGATGAAAATGCCACCAACCACTCAAACCTCATCCTCAATTAAGAGCAAAACTTAGATGTACTGAGACACTCATGGTTAGTGCCAAAATTTAATGAGGAGGAGGTTGAGTCATATTTTATCTCATTTGGAAAAATAGCGACTGGGCTAAAATGGCCGGAAGAATTTTGGACTCTCCTCTTACAAAGTGAGTTTGTGGGTAAGGCTCATGAAGCTTTTTATCTGTTATTAGAAGAGAGTTCCTCTGATTATTAACAAACTAAAATTGCAGTTCTAAATGCATATGAGTTAGTGGCTGAAGCATATCAACAGAAATTCAGACACACCAGGAAAAGAGCCACACAGACTTACATTGAATTTGAAAGAATTAAGCATATGGCTTTCAATCGCTGGATAGAATCTCTCAAACTAGAACCTCATATGAAAATGTGAGAAAAGTAATGTTGCAGTATAAGGAGCCATATTGAAGAACAAAAGGTTACAAGGGTAAGAGAAGCAGGAAAAATGGCCGACCATTGTGAGTTAATACATAAATCCTGAACTCAGAATAAATTTGGGTCCAGTAACTCTTACAGGCTAGGGAAAGATAGCAGGGATGCAGATAAAGCAGAAATGGGCTCAAGAGAAAAAGAGAATCAGGAAGGAAAACCAGATAAGTCTCCAACTTTTAAAAGAAGGAAACTAGGTGATAAACTAGTAGATGTATGACTGATGTGTTTCCAGCGTGAGAAGTCTGGGAATGTCCAGGCAAATTGTTAGTATTCCAAAAAAAACAACAGGAGGCACTGCAATCAAACCAGTGTCTGTGGGTATGAAGGTGGTAAGCATGTGATCTAATATAAACCAAGAACAGAACACATATCAGAAATTATTACAAGAAAGAAAAATCACTTCTTTTTTATTCCAAGCACCAGGCAAATAAATAACCATCCTCAATACCGGTTGTTTTCAAACCCTACTGGCAGCCAAGTTTACAGAAATGCCACCCAAAAGCAGAACAAATACCACAGTATGAGTAAAAGGGCTCACTGGCAAATGCTTGAAGGTTCCCTTAGTTAAAGTTGACCTACAGAGTAAGTTGGCCACTGGGGTAGTGACAGTCGGGATTATTCTGAGTATACCAATGCAGGGGGTCAACCTATTGCTGGGCAATGACTTGGCAGGAAGCAAAGAATTGTACCCAGAGGGTCCAGAACATTCCACAGAGACTGGAGAAACTGAGGGAACACACAAAATTCTGCACAGCTACAGGGGGTTGAGGAAGCCCCAAAAATCCCAAGATAGAGCCAGTGAAATTTAAAGGACCTGAGACAAAAGCAGCAAAGGTTGAAGGAAAAACACCAGATATATAGTTAGTCATACCCTTCTTTAAAGATTGAAATAGGAGCAAGGAAAGTTCCCAAATAAGCAAGCCAAGAGTGAGGGAGATGCCTCACTTAGCTGAAGTTTCACAAGGGAGTATAGCGGAAACTGGATTACCACCTGCAAGCAGTAGTATCCCAGAGGACATGGAGCAGATTAGGGAAAAATCCATCCCTGAAGTAAAAGGAAAAGGGAAAGTAAAATACCCTAAAGAAAGTTCCACTTATGAAAGCTACCAGAAAACTAAAAGTGAAGTTAGTGTGGTTGTGCCCACTGAAAAATCAAAAGGTCAGGTTCTAAATCCCGAGATAACCGAACCAGCAAAACCAATTCAGAGCTCAATAAGGACAAAGTGCAGGAGGAGAACTCAGATGCCTCAGTGTGCCAGAACCTGAACTAATAAACCCATATGTTGTGAAATAGCAGTTAAGGGGTTAAAGCCTCTACAGACAATGGAATTTGCAAGCAACCCAGAACAATGCAGTAATCAAAATTTGCATATCACAAGCCTTGGAACAGAAAAAGTGGGAAATGGATAAAAAGCACCAAATGATCTAAACAGAAGCTTTCCTGGGGTAAAAAACTTTTACGCCCAAAAAGGAAAAATTCAATTCTAATTGTGCCTCATCCAAAGAAAAGATAATGTAAAACGTAAACTTGAAAATGAAATAGCTATAACAGACAATGCCAGCTGTAGCAGTTGTGAGATGGAGGTGTGAGTGTTATGTGTGCAGTGGTGTGACTCTTTCATTCTAAACCAAAAAAAAAATACAAAAATGAATTTCAAGGAATTTTATTTTTTTCCCTTTTGGGGAGGTGTGATGCTAATGTAAAGTGCAGTGATTGAAACGACAGGAATTCAACCTGAAGAGTTATAAAAATGGACTATTCTTTTTAGGAAAAGTGGACAGTATGCTAAAAAAAGTATGTCAAAGATCAAAAGACCTAGCTTTGTATATTCAAACTGTCTACAAAGAATATATTCAAAGCTAAGAGGTGTCAAATTGCACCCATCCTAAACCCATCAAGAGAATTTTTGAATTGAATGTGTTCTTCTGAAACAAAGAAGTTGTGAAGTAACCACATCCTGGGCCATTGTCAGTCTCTACAGGGAGAAAAATCTGTGGGTGGAATTTTATGGGCCCTGCAAGAGCGGAATGTGTGGCGTGTGGGGTAATTTATTTAGGTGGGAGGTGTTTTTTTGGATTTCCGATTTTGATTTTTTTACCGAAATTAAGTTGGCTGCATGGTTGCAGTGTTCCGGGGTTCCCTCTGCAGCAGCTTTGCATTCATTCACATGCCACGGATGCTCATTACCCTACACTTAGTTCCAATTAAACCCTACCTATAAGATTAAATGAACGACGAGCACTATTCCCATGCCACCCAGTTCACTTTTGTTTCAACGTGGCATGCAGTTGAGTCTAAAGTCAGTGTTTTTCTTTCTTGAACTCATCGGCAAAGCTAACACCAACATTAGAATGGATGTTTGGCTCTAGGCTCTGCACCAGCAAGGGTGATTCTTCTCAGGTGATGGCGGTGAAGGCATGGGGAGGGAGGAGGGGAGGAACGGGTGGGGTGATAAGGTGTATGGAGGAGCAGGGGAGGGAGGAGGGGAGCATCAAGGGTGTGCAGTGGTTGTTATTTCTTCTGAAACTGGATGCGGGGATGGTGGGTTGATTTGAGAATTGAAGTCAACGGATGGTCATGAGGGGCCCAAAGTGAGGGATGAGCGCTGTCAATGTCGGGGACCTGTGGGGCGAATTCAGTCAAAGATAACCCTGAGGATATTGATGGTGGGGGGTATTTGATAATGATCTTGCCATTGAATGTCAAGGGAGATAGTTAGACGTCCTCTTGTTGGAGATAGACATTGCCTGGCACTTCGGTGGCATGAATGTTACTCGTCACCAATCAGCCCAAGCCTGAATGTTGTCCGGGTCTTGTTGCATGCAGGCACAAATTGCTTCATTATCTGAGGAACTGCAAATGGAACTGAACACTGTGCAATCATCAGCAAACATTCCCACTTCTGACCTTATGATGGAAGAAAGGTCATTGATGGTTGGGAAATGGTTGGGTCTGGAACAATGTCCTGAGGAAGTCCTGCAGTGATGTCCTGGGCCTGAGGATGATTGGTCTCCAACAACCAGAACCACCTTCCTTTATGCTAGCTATGACTCCGGCCAGAGTTTTCCTCCAATTCACATTGACTTTAATTTTGCTAGGGTTGCTTGATTCTACACTTGGTCAAATGTTGCCTTGATGTCAAGGGCAGTCACTCTTCACGCTTGGACCAAGGCTTTAATGAGGTTGGAGACGTGTGGCCCTGGTAGTATCCAAAGTGAGCATCATTGAGCAGATTATTGGTAAGTGCTGCTTGATAGGACTGTTGAGTGCTTGAGAGAAACCTGATGGGGTGGTAATTGGCCGGATTAGATTTGTCCTGCTTTTTTTGTGGACAGGGCATACCTGGCCAATTCTCCACTTTGGCAAGTGGATGCCAGTGTTGTTGCTGTACTGGAATAGCTTGGCTAGAGGTATGGCTAGTTCTGGAGCACAAGTCTTCAGCACTGCAGCAGCGATGTTGTAAGTGCCCATAGTCTTTACTGTATCCAGTGCAGCCTTTTCTTGATATCATGTGGACTGAATTGAATTGGCTGAACATTGGCTGCTGTGATGGTGGGGGCCTAAGGAGGAGGTCAAGTTCGATCATCCACTCGGCAATTCTGGCTGAATGAGTTTGCAAAAGCTTCAGCTTTGTCTTTTGCGCTCATGTGCTAGGCTTTGCCATCATTGTGGCTGGAAATGTTAATGGAACCTCCTCCTTCATTGGTTCTTTAATTGAGCACCACGATTCATGACTGGATGTGCAGAGCTTTTACCTGATCTATTAGTTGTGGGATCGTTTTGCTCTGTCTATAACATGTTGCTTCCACTGTTTAACATGCACATAGTCCTGTATTGTAGCTTCACTCAGTTAGCACCTCATTTTTAGGTTTGGTTGGTTCTGATCCTGCCATGCTCTCCTACACTTCTCATTGAAACAGGGTTGATTCCCTACCTTGATGGGAATGCTAGAGCGAGGGACATGGCAGGCCATGACGTTACACATTGTGATGAACAATTCTGATGCTGCTGGACCCACAGTGCCTCATGGATGCCTAGTTTTGAGCTGTTCTCATTCTTTTCCATTTAGTTTGACCGTATGCCAGACAATATGATGGAGGGTGTCCTCAGTGTAAAAATGACTGTGCACTGGTCCCTCCTACCCATACTGTCATGGACAGATGCGTCTGCTACAGTAGATTGGTGAGATGGAATCAAGTAGAATTTTCCCTCATGTTGGTTCTCTCACCACCTGCCACAAACCCAGTCTTGTAGCTATGTCCTTCAGCACCAGTAGTGGTGCTACTGATCCACTCTTGGTGATGGGCATTAAAGTCCTCCACCCAGAGTACATTCTGTGCCCTTGCTGCCCTCAGTGTTTCTTACAAGTAGTGTTCAACATGGAGGAGTATAATTCATCAGCTGAGGGAGGCAGGCAGGGTGGGAACCGGCAGGAGGTTTCCTTGCCTATGATTGGCCTGATGTATGAAATTTCATGAGGTCTGGAGTAAATTTTGCAGACTCCCAGGGCCATTCCCTTCCGACTATATACAACTGTGCCACCACCTCTGGGGGTCTGTCCTGCCAGTGGGAAACGACATAACCAGGGATAATGACGAAAGAGTCTGAGTCATTCGCTGAAAGGTGTGATTCGGTGAGTATGACTATGTCAGTCTGTTGTTTGACTACTCTGTGGGACAGCTCTCCCAATTCTGGCACAAGTCTCCAAATGTTACTGAAGACTGCACAGGGTCAACTGAATGTGCCTTTTTCATGTCCAAATCTGATGCCAAGGTTGATGCTGGGCAGTCCATCTGGTTTTATTCTTATTATACTTTGTCATAGCAGTTTGGTACAACTGAGTGGCTTACTAAACCATTTTAGAGGGCAGTTAAGAGTCATCCACAACACATATTGACAAGACCAGCAAAGGACTGCAGATTTCCTTCTCTAAAGGACATTAGTAAACTGCACAATTATGAACATAATTAATTATGTTTGATTATATCAAAAATGCACGTTTTAAAATTTCCATTAAAATGTCCTAATTGTTTTAGCTTAATGTTTGTGCTAATAGCTGGTGTCAGTGTTGGCACTGTGTCATTGATGGTTCATGATATTTGCCATGACTGGAAATGTTGTCAGCACATAATCAGCATTGCCTACTGAAAAATTCTATGTTAGTTACATCTTATAGTACAATAAATCAGTTAACTTCTATTGATGTCGTTAAATTTTGTCGATCATTACTTTTTTAGTTGAGTCTCGGACGCTTTTAAGAAAACACATGATCTCTGAGCCACCCGTTCCTCGTTCCTCTAAGGCGGATGGGGCTTTCTGTAAATTATGTGCTGAGCTGTTTTGCTTGGCTTTCTCTGCTTTTGCTTTGGCTGCAGTTATAGTAATATACCGAGTGACTACTGTGATGTGATAGTTCCTTAGACCAACAAGAGCAGCTATGCAATCATTATAGAGCTCACGGAGAATGGGACTGCAGCTGAGTACGATGTACTCTCGCACAGATGGACCTGAGGCGAGAGCTTGGATAAATGCTTTGTGTGACGGAGGCATATAATCCCTCATCCGGTGCAGGAATTCAGCTGTAATTACAAATATAGCATCAAATTAGATATTAAGATTGGGAACCAATGTTATCAGTATTTATTTTAATTATATTTTTCTAAAAAGATAACTAGAGTTGAGAAAATTTTACACAATATACGCTGCGTAAGGCAATACTTGCAAAAGCTATTTAACAGTCACCAGATCACTTGCCATCAAATGAACAGTATCTGCCTGGAAGTGCAATGTGTTTAATTTGATTTTAGTTGTTTAATTAGTACTTGTGAAAACATGGTTTTATGCTTATTCATATGGATGCTAGCGAAAAAAAATTACCAGCTTCCTGAATTTGACATTAATACTGTGAAGTGTATAACTAATTGAGTCAAATAAATACAGAACGTGCTGGAAATACTCAGCAGGTCTGTCAGCATTTGTGGAGAGAGAGAATAGAGTTGATGCAAGGTCACAGTTAACTCTGTTTCTCTCTCCACACATGCTGCCAAACCTACTGAGAATTTCCAGCACTTTCTGTTTTTATTTCAGATTTCCAGCATCCACAGTATTTTGCTTTTATTAACTTAATCAGTCAAGCCTATCTGTTGGATAAATACTGTACTTAATATAGTCACAGCAGTAAATCTCTACTTCCAACATTTTCAAAGACATAATAGTTAAAAATAAAAAGGTTCCCTGTTGATAGTAACAAAGTGACAACAAAAGTCACTTTCACATTGAAGAAACAGTTCGAGGCAGGAGAAGACCATCAGTTTTTCTAACATCCTCTCCACAGTATTCCCGTGGTGCATTTCGAACAATCCTGAATTCCATTTGTTGACAAGAATCAGTCTCGTTCATTTATTTTATTGACCAACACTGTTTCTCAGTTGTAATCTTACAGGTGTTAGGAATAGAACAGATGATAAGTAGCTATGGATTACCCCTATCAAAGCAAAATTGTTCCAACAGTTGGTTTATGGAGGAATGCCATGTTGTGCCTTTGATACAGCCTCTGTAAATAAAGTATGCTTAGCTGAATGTGTTCCACATGGTTTTTAATTTCCACAAAATTAACTTATATATCAGCTGATGTTTCTTTCAGAAATCTTCTTGTTTCAGTGGTTAACTGGTGGGTTGGTAGTGTGCATGTTTGCACCCATCTACCTGTGTCTGATGGTCTTTCCCTGTCTTCGGACTTCCATTTCTTGATGTCACCATGAAAAAGCCATGGCTCTGAAATTCTTGCACACAAAAGCTTAAAACATTGGTCTGAACTTTCTCCCTCCTATATTTTAGCAGAAGTATTAGCGCATTTAAAGTAATTCCATTAACATAAGTTAAAATAGCACAGGGAGGAATTCCAGACTAATGCATGAAATGTTTTACACATTCACACTTCATCCAATTTGAGACCCCAATTGTCTTTGTGTCCTGAAAATATGTGCTGAAATGAAAGAGTAGACCGTGCTTACCACATTCCTCATTGTGACGTATTCCCAAAAACTCATCAAAGGAGTGGAGTGTGGAGCTCTGTGCAGCACTCCCACCCGAGAAGTGCCGAGGTTTGTCCCACACTCCCTCATACAACAAGCCTTCTGAAAAGGCTGGGTTATCCTTCCATCTGCAAAAAAGTGACATGAATCACAGCACATTTCCTGTAAAGCTTCATTCGCAGCATTTCTGCTGGTCCTGATTTGCTCAACCGCACCCTCACATTCATCTTCGATGCCCGAGACTCTATTAAAACCATTATTCTCTCTCTCCCAACCATTCTTCTGGAACAGCCCTCATTTCCACTCCCTTAAATCAAAGGCTCACAGACTTGAACTCGTACACTGTCATTCAATGGGGTGAGGCATCAGTTTTAACTCAGCTACTAAGATGGTACATGGAATGTATTATTATTTGGCGATTCAATATTTAAAAATTACCAGGCTTACTCTGCGATATCGTCTCTCAAAGCAGTGCTCAACAAGTTTGTACAATATGTCCAATTTCTGGAACAAATAATAGATTTCAGTGAAATAATGAGTCCTGCTCCCTCCATCCCCCACCAGATTGTCTGGGCTCTCCAGACCGTCAATGTATTGCTCCATGAATGTAACAACACAAAAGACAGGAATTGGAGACAACTCCCTCAAGTTTTCCCTTCGACTTCTGGACCTGCATGGTGTTGGGGAACAGCACTGATATTCCACAGCACTGTACAGGCTTGTGTTGGTTATAAAACAAGCACCTAATCAGAGGACAGAAAGACATTTCTCTTGCAGCCTTCTGCTTTAACTCTGTCAAGCAGCATTGCACATCTGCCGGCTTGGTACTATCCACCACATCCCTTCCCATTGGTTCAACCCACCACCAGTGCATATGCCCACCCAGTGCAGGCAGCAAGCAGCTCCCAGCTCGGAGTCAGCTTTATGGGGTCCAGGCACATGAGTGTGCATCCAGAATCCCTGAACAGTCTTCAGGCTCCTCCATACAGAGAAGGATTGAGACAATTGCAAGCAATCATTCTGGAATATTTATTCCTTTTTTCTATAAACAATGAATATATTGTCTTATAATAAATGGAGAAGCTTCTTGAATTGATGATAGTAACTGCACCTTTGTGTTCTGGTTTTAAACAAAATAGTCCTGCTGAGTTGGGAAAACATTTTCTGAATTTCATCCCTTCCTCCACCCCTTTCACCACCCCCCCCCCCCCCCTCCCCCTCCCCCAACCCCACTGTTCCAGACCATTTCTGCACCTCACCACCTCGCCCCCAACAAGTTCCAGGCATTTACCCACCGCCCCACCCGAGTTCCAGGCCTCCTTCCACCCCTCCCACCTCCAACTCATCGTTCGGCACCAGGCCTTTCTCCATTCTGAGTTTGGTGTTCAACTCCAGAAAGCTTGTTATGGAAGGATTACCAACATGTAGCTCCTCACTCAGACCCTCCACCAGTCTCAGCAAGTGTCTTCTTATAAGTGCTCAAGTAAGGCCCCAATTAACACCCTCCGCCTGCACATAATCAAACAATTGTTACACAATTAACATTCAGCACTAGGCCTTCTCCCACACCGAGTTCCAGGCTGTAAGCTCTGGCAGCTAGGCACATGCACTGCTGCATATGAGATGCGCACGTGCAGCTCTGGGGATTGGGGTTGGTGTTGGGAGGGATGGACTTTGAACTTGGCTTCCATGCCCATGCACATGCGCAGAACAACGGCTGATTCGGCTTTCAAGTAATCACTCCGGTGAATGGCTAAACCAGTTGTCCGCCATCTCAGTTCAAGTCTGTGAGCCTTAGATTTAAGGGAGCGAAAATGAGGGCTGTACCAGGAGAATGGTCGGGAGAGAGAGAATAATGGTTTTAATAGGGTCTAGCGCATCGAAGATGAAAGTGAGGGTGCGGTTGAGCAAGTCAGGACCTGCAGAAATGCTGTGAATGGAGGACCAAAAGCTAGACAGTTGGTATTTTGAAAATGCCGCTGTAAATGAAATACTGGAGTTTTTTTTCCAGGGCAGACACAGATGGTTGGGTGGAAGAAGGAGGATGTGGGTGGAGAGCAATACAAGGAAGTGATCAGAGATGGCCTTATCTGTGATTCGCCTGATGTGAGTAGCGAGGCCATGTGAGATGGCAAGGCCAAGGTATAGCCATGAATATGGTTTGGTGAGTTTATGCAGAGGGAGAAAGTAAGGGAGGTTGGAAGACAAGTGAACGAAGAGGAGAGGGAGCTTGATGAATCGAGATGGAGATTGAAATCACCAAGGATGAGAAGTTGCTCGGTGCAGATGCTGAGGAAGGAAAGCAGTGCAGATATCTCAAAGAGCCCATTTATTATACAGCAATTCGTGTACATTAGTTTTTTTTCTTTCTGGGGAACTGGTCTGCACCATGGATCTTGGCCATTTTTGGCTGACAAGTTGTGGGTGTTATTTTATATGCAAGTTTTTGTTTTTAATGTTGCCACAGAGAAATCTGTGCACCACTAGACAAGACATGTAACTGAGAGGAGAAAGTTAATACAGCACCATCCTGCTGCAGTCGTGAGCTTATCTACAATTATTCAAGAAAGCTACATAATTATCATATCACTGTACGTCAAATCTTTTCTATATCCACAAGACCCGAGTTGTTATTGGAACATAAAATTTAATGCCTGCTGAAGTGATGGGGAACAGTTTATTCATGAATGAACTGTTTTATTAAGTTATTAAACTGCTCACTATATATTAGAATGTAAGAACAGTCATATTCAGTTTCTCAAATGATTTAGATTCAGCATATTGCTCTTTCCCATCTTGCATTCTCGTCACTCTAACGAATGACAGTTTCTTCGGTGGAATGCCGTTCTAGGTTTTATGGCAAGAGATATAGAACACAAAAGTTCAGGTGTAAAGGCAATTTTGTATCAAATCTTAATAAGACAAATCCAAGGCAAAGTGGAAATCCAGGAGAGTAGAAACATTATAAAAAGAAACAAAGGGATACAAAGAAAGTAAGGGGAATATGAAAAAAAATTGCAAGGATGTCAAATCTAACCCTCACCCTAACTCCTGTCAAATCCCATGAAACCAAACAGAAACAATTTTTAAAGGCTAGTGCCTTTCCGAACCTGAGTGGCGTGAAACAGGGCTGTGTTCTCGCACCCACACTTTTTGGGATTTTCTTCTCCCTGCTGCTTTCACATGCGTTCAAGTCCTCTGAAGAAGGAATTTTCCTCCACACAAGATCAGGGGGCATGTTGTTCAACCATGCCCGTCTAAGAGCGAAGTCCAAAGTACGGAAAGTCCTCATCAGGAAACTCCTCTTTGCTGACGATGCTGCTTTAACATCTCACACTGAAGAGTGCCTGCAGAGTCTCATCGACAGTTGCAAGCTACAGTTTGCAACTGCAAGCAATGAATTTGGCCTAACCATCAGCCTCAAGAAAACGAACATCATGGGGCAGGACGTCAGAAATGCTCCATCCATCAATATTGGCGACCACGCTCTGGAAGTGGTTCAAGAGTTCACCTATCTAGGCTCATCTATCACCAGTAACCTGTCTCTAGATGCAGAAATCAACAAGCGCATGGGAAAGGCTTCCACTGCTATGTCCAGACTGGCCAAGAGAGTGTGGGAAAATGGCGCACTGACACGGAACACAAAAGTCCGAGTGTATCAGGCCTGTGTCCTCAGTACCTTGCTCTATGGCAGCGAGGCCTGGACAACGTATGTCAGCCAAGAGCGACGTCTCAATTCATTCCATCTTCGCTGCCTCCGGAGAATACTTGGCATCAGGTGGCAGGACTGTATCTCCAACACAGAAGTCCTCGAGGCAGCCAACATCCCCAGCTTATACACACTACTGAGTCAGTGGCGCTTGAGATGGCTTGGCCATGTGAGCCGCATGGAAGATGGCAGGATCCCCAAAGACACATTGTACAGCGAGCTCGCCACTGGTATCAGACCCACTGGCCGTCCATGTCTCCGCTTTAAAGACGTCTGCAAACGCGACATGAAATCCTGTGACATTGATCACAAGTCGTGGGAGTCAGTTGCCAGCGTTCGCCAGAGCTGGCGGGCAGCCATAAAGATGGGGCTAAAGTGTGGCGAGTCGAAGAGACTTAGTAGGTGGCAGGAAAAAAGACAGAGGTGCAAGGGGAGAGCCAACTGTGTAACAGCCCCGACAAACAAATTTCTCTGCAGCACCTGTGAAAGAGCCTGTCACTCTAGAATTGGCCTTTATAGCCACTCCAGGCGCTGCTTCACAAACCACTGACCACCTCCAGGCGCTTATCCATTGTCTCTCGAGATAAGGAGGCCAAAGAAGATCTGTGGCATGAATTTTCCATTTTCTGACATCGGTTTGAATCTGGTGCTAGGTGAAAGGGATCTGCACGCGAGCAGCAGCAGTGATGTCATCAAGCAGGGTAAGCAGCCAATCACATTGAAGTATTCTCATCTACAGCAAACCAGGAAGTAACAATCACTGAATCCCTTCATTTTTCATTCTTAATTTTACAGAGTGCAAAATAAATGATTGGGGCATACACATGGGATTAAGATAGAAGCTAAAATATCATAAACAAACTTGTAACATATATTTTCAAAATGTGGAATTTTTTAATCATATCGGAGAAATTTGACCTTCAACAAATATAAAATTCGCTTTTCAGGGCCAGTGAGGGGTTTAGCAGTAATTATGAAGTTAGTACAGCTTTAAAAACCCAGTTATACCTCATTCAACGAGATGTAACTTTTTCTAGGGTTTTTTTTACAAACAGACTAACAGCATAACCAGAGAAGTTCTTGTCAGTTCACTGATTTAATTCTGGGGGAACCTCAACGGTGCACTCTTTGCAGAATCACCTGAAGCAACTTCTGGATTTCCGTGTTATTCTGCACATGTACAGACTCCCGAAGTAGCTGTTTCAGAGATGTAATTACAGAAAATGCTGACCATTTTGCTTTCATTACTACTGCAAAATCTAGCCAATGACTATATGAAGAAAGATAGTGCTAAAAGGGAATGTGGGACCATTAAAGACAGGCACAGGCATGACTGTTATGGATAATAAAAAATATGGCAGTCATGTTAACCGAAGACTTTGGTTCACTGTGGAGAAAGAGAACAAAATATCAGTAGTACAAGGAAACGTAAAAACAAGTCAAGGGAGGAACCTAGGGATGAAATATATGTGAAAAAAAGGTAATGGAGTTAATAATGGGACTTAAGTTTCCATCCCAGGCTGGAAATGAGATAAGTGAGAAAATTGCGAGGTGTATTGGGCATAATTTTCCAATGATGTGACACCATCATTTAAGTCTGGAAGGACAGAGGAATCAGGTAACTACAGACCAGTCAGTTTCGCATCAATTGTGGGGAAGATACTAGAATTTGTCAGAGACAGAGGCACTGATATTTCATGGGGTAGATTTTCCAAACTGGGGGTGGTTGGGTGGTGCAGGAATTGTGGGAGAGGAGTTAATTCTAGTCAGGAACCCCAAAGTCTGGATTGTGCTGAACACAGCGGAGCTTTTTTTTTAAAGTTTCCTCACCCAGAAACTTGATTGAGAGGCTTAGCTCCCTGCTGGGCGGGAATACTGCAGAAGAAGTAGGTTTCCACATCCTCGGACTAGAGATTGCAAGGTAGGGTGAGTACAGCATGGTTTGGAAGGTCAGAGGTAGTCACGTGAGGATGCAGAGAGATCTGGTGCAGAATTGGATGGTTCAGCTGGTTGGTGATTGCATGGAGTTGGGTGGAGGGGTCAGTGGTGGTGGTCAGTGATCGCATGAGGGTGGTGCTGTCAGCGATCATGGATATGGTCAGTGATCATATTGGGGTTGGGGGCGGCGGTCAGTGATTCTAGGATCACCAGAATGATACCATGGCTTCAAGGTTTAAATTATGTGAACAGATTACATAAACTAATCTTGTATTCCCTTGAGTTTAGAAGCTGAAAGGTGATCCAATCGAAGTATTTACAATGATTAAGGGATAATGATAAAGTCAGTACAGAGAAACTATTTCCTCCAGTGAGGGGATTCCAGAAGGAGAGGGCATAATCATAAAATTAAGGCTTGGTCATTTAGGAGTGAAATCATAAAGTGTTTTCTAATACAGAGGATAGTGGATATCTGAAACCCACCCCCTCAAAAGGCTTTCATTGCTGGATTAATTGAAATGTTCAAAACTGAGATCAATAGATTTTTGTTGGACTGTGATATCCAGAGACATGAAACAAAGACAGTTAAATGGATGTTAAGGTACAGATCAGCCATGATCTAACTGAATGACAAAACAGGCATGAGATACTGAAGGGCCTACCCCTGTTCCTATAACCACGGAGTACTGTGTGCAGTTTTATGATGCACATTTTTGACAGGATGTTGGGGCAATCAAGAGGGTACAGCACAATTTCAAAAGAATACTGCCTAATATGAGAAAATACAAATAAGAAGAAAGAGTTGAAGAATTGGGTTTGCTTTTGGTAGAACACAAGAGATTAAGCAACAGTACATAAGCAAAGTACTGCAGATGCTGGATATTTAAAGTAACAGCAGAAAATGCTGGAATTAATAAGCACATCATGCATTATCTGTGGAGAGAAAAACAGTATTAACGCTTCAGGTGGATGTCCTTTCATCAGAACCAAATTAAGTGACAATTTGATAGAGGTGTTTCAAATTATGAAGGGACAGAACAGAGTGGATAGAACCAAACTGTTCTCGTTGATTCATGGGTTGAGAACTATGAACATATCTACACGATTAAGTCTAAGTGATGTATGCCAGAGAGCATGAGAAATATTTTAAAATAGAGTTCCGAAGAAGGGTCACTGACCCGAAACGTTAACTCTGCTTCTCTTTTCACAGATGCTGCCAGACCTGCTGAGTGGTTCCAGCATTTCTTGTTTTTATTTCAGATTTCCAGCATCCGCAGTATTTTGCTTTTATTTTAAAATAGAGTGTTGTGAGACTGTGAAATGCGCTACCATGTTTGTTAGTGATTGGAGTAGAAACCATCTCAGCATTTAAAAAGAGTTTCGATAGGCAGTCCAAGAAAAAGGGATATGGGAACAGAGTGGGCATATGAGGACTACTGCTTATATAGAGGATAAACATCAATGCAGACAGGTTTGGTTGAACAGGCTACTTATGTGTTGCAATTTCTATGTAATTATAATTAATAGAAGCCAGGCACAGTTTAGTAGTGAATACATACCCAGAAAGAAAGAGTCGAATTATTCCATAAAAGGTGGCAGGATCCACGTGCTCTGGGGAGGAGAGACAGAAAAACAGGTTCTATATGATTAAATGGAACTCAAGAACAAAATGTATCAGTTCATGGAATAAAATTCATGTGGCAAGTAATTGGGCTTGAGCCTGAAGTCTAAATGGAGTCTGTCACCCAATCTGAAGTAAGTTCACTGAAATTTTGTTACAGCATTCAACCTGAACAGTTATTAATCATTATCTTAAACCTTAGACCGGTAAACACGTGGAACTGAGCTGAAATCTGGTTAAAGTCGGTACTCATTCTGAAAAAGCAGACTAAAACCTTACAAGTCTCTTTCTTAATTGAGTTCTTCTATACATGAGAAAGCTCAAAGGTGACAGATTTTCTCCTCCACTTGATCTTTATACCCTTCAATAGCGCTATCTGTCAGAAGTGTATCCATCAGCCTTTGATCTTTAGAATAGCCATTGTTTTTCCATAAGTTCCAATGGAATAACAACATGGTTTAAATAGTGATGCTTCCATTTCAGTCATTTAAACAACCCATGCAGATTGATCAATCAACATTATGTTTGGTATTCAAGCAAGCTAATGATATTGGTATAATTGTGTCTGAACCTACCATCCATCTTCTTGAGAGATTGATTCATCTTCCGAATTGATTCCGCCACCTTTTGCAAAGCATTTTTAATTGAGTCATCATCATGCTTCAATATTGCTTCAGTTGCAATGGAAACAGCCTGGGGAGGGTGGATAACAGAAAAGATTATAAATTCAAATAAACATAAGTTTTGATATCATGAAATTCTGGTCTAATGGTGTCAACTGTTGACAGTACTCTCATCTCTGAGTCAGAAGATTGAGGGTTCAAGTCGCACTCCCGAACTTGAATACAAAAATCAAAAGCTGACATTCCAGTGCAGGACAGAGAGAGGTGGTCACTGGCAGAGGTGCCATCATTTGGATGAGACATCAAACCAAGGCCCTGCCTGCAATCTTGGGTGGAAGTAAAAGATCCCATTACACTGTTTTGAAGAAGAGCAGGGGAGTTAGCCCTGGTGCCCTGGCTAATATTTATCCCTCAACTGACATCACTAAATACAGATTATCTTGCTCATTATCACATTGCTGTTTGTGAGAACTTGATATGTACACATTGACTACTGTGTTTCATACATTATAACAGTGATGATACTTCATTATTGGCTGTAAAGCATTTTGCGGTGTGCAATAGTGCTATAAAAATGCAAGTCTCTCTTTTTTCATTTATCCTGCAGCTTGCCATTCTTAGAAAAAGTAATTTTACTGGGTCTTATATTTTATGGATGCATTGGAAATCGTGAATAATATAGTTTGATGTACGCTACAGCAGCAGCTTGTCAGTGTTAATAAACTTCGTGTTCAACATGTGGTGACGGAGATGCTGAATTTTACACTACCCCAGCAAGCTGGATGGTGACGGGGGTAGCGTACAATTGAGCGGGAGGCTCCAGGAGGCCTTCCCGACCCACTCCTACTTCCGCCCTACTTTACGTGGGGTGGGGGTGGGGGGGGTGGTGCGGGTGCTGGCGAGAAATGGGCTGCCCGCCCCAGGCCAATCAAGGCCCTTAAGTGGCCACTTAGGGGCCTTCGCCTGCCTCCACGGGGATTTTACCCATGGCAAGCAGGCGTCTGGGAGACGTGAAAGGCTGCCCAGTGAAAGCTGGTGGCCTCTCAGCACCCCGGGAGTGGGCTTTGACAAATGGGCACAGGGTGCCCGATTGAGGGCCCCCATGCTTCCCCAACCAGCCCCAGGACCCGAGACGCCGCCCACCCCCCCCCCACTTCTCCCCAAACAACCACCCTTGCCTCACTGGGACGCGACCGGTCTCCCTGGCGAGGCAAACCAAACTTACCTGCACTCCTGGCCCCATGTGCTCGGCTGGGCTGCAGTCCCAGCAGAGGCCACCACTCACGGTGGCGCTGCTGGGACTGAAAGCACCCAGGCCACCACTGCAGGGCTGCTTTTGTCTGCACCCCCACCCAGTCAGGCAAGGAGAGCTTGTGGCCTGCTGGAGCAGTGGCACCCCAGCCTGCCACTGATCAGGAAACTGGAGGCCTGTCTCCATTACCTACCTTTAATAAGGCTCTTAACAAGCCTAATTTCCTGCCCTACTTTGTAGCAGCCTTGCCAGACCTCCAACCCACATCAGCCAAAATGGCCGATGTTGGGAACGGGGTCAGGAAAGCAGCACACTGGCTGGCCTATTAATTTTCGGACTCCGTCCACCTCCGTTACCGACCTCAGCGGGGCCTGAAAATTCAGCTCACAGTGACTCCATTGCAACACTTATTTACCAAAAAATGGTACAGTTGCAGACCTAGTGGTGGTTCTGATGTCCCTGATCAGAGCAGACCTGTCAACTGTTTTCGACTGTTGTGATCTTGAACTGGAGCTAGATAGGTCTTCAAAAAAAACCTGCCCACAATGCGGTCTCCTCTACAATGGGGAGATCAAACGTAGATTGGATGACTGCTTTACGGAACACTTCCATTCAGTCCGAAAACATGACCCCGAGCTTCCAGTTGCTTGCCATTTCAACACATCGTCCTGCTCTCATGCCCACTTTTCTGTCCTGGGCCTACTGCAGTGTTCCAATGAACACCAATGCAAGCTCAAGGAACAGCACCTCATTTTCCAATTAGGCACTCAACAGCCTTCTGGACTGAACATTAAGTTCAATAATTTCAGAGCATGAATGGCCCTTTTTTATTTTTATTTTATTTTATTCTGTTTCATCATTTTTTTTATCATGTGCCTCCTACTGGGTTTTTCATGTTTGTGCTTTGGCTAGGGCTATTCATTATTCTGTCATTAACACTCTCTCTGCACTCATGCTTTGTCTTTCATCACACCATTGGTACACTCCCTTTGCCTTTGCCCCATGACCTCCGTGTCAGTTAATCTCTCCAGTCCTCTGTCCTCTCACACACGTTCCCTTTTGTTCTCTTCCCCTCCCACCACCCCTGTACTTGTTTCAAACCCATTACATTTCTAACCTTTGCCAGTTCTGATTAAAGGTCACTGATCTGAAAAGTTAACTCTGCTTCTCTCTACACAGATGCTGCCAGACCTGCTGAGTATTTCCAGCAGATACAAGTCTAGCCTGTCCAACCTTTCCTCATAAAACAACCTGCTTAATCCAGGTATTAGTCGAGTAAACCTTCTCTGGACTGCTTCCATCACATTTACATCCTTCCATAAATAAGGAGACCAATATTGTTCACAGTACTTCAGATGTGGTCCAATGCCGTGTATAAATGAAGCATGACCTCCCTACTTTTGTATTCAATTCCCCTTGCAATAAGCGATAACATTCTATTAGCTTTCGTAATTAATTGCTGCACCTGCATACTAACCTTATGTGACTCATGCACGAGGGCACCCAGATCCCTCTGCTTCTCAGAGCTTTGTAATCTGTTAACATTTAGATATATCTTTCTTTTTTATTCTTCCTGCCAAAATGAACAATTTCACATTATCTCACATTATACTCCACTTGCTGGATCTTTGCCTACTCACTTAACCTATCTATATCCCTTTGTAGCCTCCTTATGTCCTCTGCACAACTTACTTTCCTACCTATTGTCATGCAGGCCACCACCTGCCAAGAATGAGGCATATTAATTTCACTACATGGACATTAAATTTCAAATTGTTGCTGGGAAGAAGAGAAGGCCTGATACAAGGAGTTGCCAAGCCCCTGGCTGGAAGGACATTTTTGCATATTAACAGACACGGCTTGGAACAAAGCACCATTCTTTGATCCACCCAATACACAAAGCCAGAAGTGGTTATACCAGTCACGTGACTACCCTGCTGGCCAACTTGGGGAGTTTTAAATTGTAGAGACAGTGTTTTGAACAGGCAGAAAGCTCTTTGCTCCTGGATTGAAAATAGCCTGTCTGGTCTGCTCACATCTCTTTCTCACCAGCTTCGGAATCCATTGGAAACACATGAACCCAAAGAGAGAAAAGTCTCCTACAGTGAACAAGGTTTAAGAAGAATACTGGGCCCCAATGAAAAGCAAGATCTACCTCCAAGCAAGGACTGTACAATGAGCTCGAAGACCCGTAACAAAAACTCTTCAGATATTGCCTCAAACTTCTCCACTTTATTTCTTCTTCTCTTTTCTGTCCCTATCTGCATGTGTGTATTGTGCACGCATGCTAGCATGGGCACGTCGTGTATCCATAGGTGTTAACCGAATTGGAGTTTAAGTTTAATGAATTTTACTTTTCTTCTTTAAACCTAAGAAAGCCTGTTTGTGCTCATTTCTTTATCTTATAATTGGAAAGCGGTGAACAAGGATTCACCAAGGGGGAGCTAAAAACACAGTGTGTTTAAGAAATAAAACCCTGTTACAGTAAGACCAGATGAAGGCTGAGAGCAGGCCCGAGACACCTTTCTCACCTGGTCATAACACTATCTTTGTCATCAGCAAATTTAGCAACCATACCTTTGGTCCCTTCATCCAAGTCATTTATATGTATTATAAAAAGTTGAAGCCCCAGCACTGATCGTTGTGGGGCACACCACTCGTTACATCTTGCCAACCAGAAAATGACCCATTTATGTCTATTCTCTGTTTCCTGTTAGCTAGCCAATCTTCAGTCCTTGCCAATATGTTACCCCCTACACCATGAGCTTTTATTTTCTGCAAAAACCTTTGATGTGACATCTTATCAAATGCCTTCTGGAAATCTAAGTACAATACATCTACCAGTTCCCCTTTATCCACAGCACATGTTACTTCCTCAAAGAACTCTAATAAATTGGTTAAACATGATTTCCCTTTCACAAAACGATATTGATTTTGCCTGATTACCTTGAACTTTTTTAAGTGCCCTGCGACAATGTCTTTAATAATAGCTTTTAACATCTTCCCTATGACAGATGTTAAGCTAACTGGCCTGTAGTTTTCTGCTTTCTGTCTCCCTTCCTTTTTGAATAATGGAGTTACATTGGCTATTGTCCAATCTAATGGAACCTTCCCCAAATCTAAGGAATTTTGGAAAATTAAAACCAACACATTAACTATCTCACTAGCCACTTCTTTTAAGACCCTAGGATGAAGTCCATCAGGAGGAGGGACTCTTGGAGGGTTTGGCAGGGCCGATGCTGAGAGGCTGTTTCTGCTGACTGGCGAGTCGAGAACTAGGAATTGTAGTCTCAGGATAAGGGATTGGTCATTTAGGACTGAGGTGAGGAGAAGTTCTTTACTCAGAAAGTTGTGAATCTTCGAAATACCAGATGGCTGTAGATGCATAGTCAATATTTTCAAAACTGAAATTGATTGATTTTTGAGGGAATACAGACATCTGGGGAAAGGGCAAGAAAGTGATAGTGATGTAGAACTTCAATCCTGATCTTATTTAATGGCAGAGTGGGCTCAATGGGCCATATGGCCAAACCTTGCTCCTATTTCTTATTTTCTTATGAGCTCCTCATCTCAATGGTGCTGATATGGAAAGAGATTGATTGGAGACCTAGCATCACTCGATGGAGAGAAAAATAAGGATACCCATCAATAAGGCACTGTCACTTTCTTCCTTGAAAAGCAGCCAAGGATGGCATTGGCAGAGGCTTGGCAGCAGGACATTCATAAACCAGTCACTACAGGGTGCTGAGGGAGGAGATTAAGACAGGCAGGGCATACTAGCTTGGGGGAGACATACTACTTCCAGTTTAGGAATGAAGCAGATGCAAACTTCAACATAGCAGGAGTGGTATATGTTTCAACATAAATGTTGGCCTGTAAACAGTTTGTTTCACACTGTCAGCCATTTGAAGGCTAGTGTGTATCCAGTCAGAAAATAATTTCTGGATAACTAACTTAAACACAAATCACTGGTAGATTTTAGGTAGTTATCGGAATATCAATAAAATCAGAACAAAGCTCTTGGGCCATGCATCCCACTTTCACTATTGTGAACTTGTAATATGTTTTATCTTTTATTGGGTGTACCTTGATGCCTTGTACTGCTGCCAGTTCCACCTCTAGTGTCACCAGGAAGAATCCCTTCACGCTGTCTCCCCCTGGCAATGTGAAGATAACGTCCAAATTTCTGGAAGAAATGTATTACCATCGAGTGGCCATGCAAAGTACCAGTTTAAAAACAATGAATATCAATCTTTTCTCTGCCACAAATTTTTCAATTATCAATACTGTTTACCATACACAAAATATATAGGTCTTATCTTTGCAGTCTTGATCTTTTAAAATTGTTGGGCACCTTTGAAATGAAGCCTCAACACTGAACACCATTGGGGATGGAACTCCTTTGAAGAGATTATTTGCACAATTTTCTCACTGTCAAAATAGCATTTAATGTTGGGCTCCCTGCAGATAGGAATGACTCAGAGAAGTTTATACAAAAGGAGAAGGAGGCTGATGTATAAGTCAGGAAACATTAAAATACAAAATGAAAAGCAGCAAGTGTGGGAAATCTGAAAAACAGAAAAACTTTATAACACTAAACAAATGACAAATGTCAAACACCCATGAAAACCTAAGTGTGTCTAGGTGGTTTTCTTTATGCGTTTTCAAGTGCTTCTACGAGGTGTGACCCCTGCGCTAGGCTGCCACTTGGCCCGTCATGACTTCAGTGGGGGTCCTCTAGCTGCCTGAGGCCTGGAGAGCCCCGGCTGCTTGAGGGTTTCCTGCAGAGGGGCAGGAATCTCCTCAGGCATCATGGCTACTGGAGCTGGGCTCAATGGCAGGGGCTGAGGAACCAGTGTCCACATTCAGAGTGCCCGGAGGAGATCTTCCATCTGTGGAGGTCAGCCTCTCCTCCGACCTTTCAAGACTCACTTGAGCATCCCTGCTGACCAGAGAAGGACGAGGGGCTGGAGAAGAGTCTGGATGCCTCATCATTCTCTCAGCTTGCTATTTCTGTGTTGAGCTCATGGCCAAGGCGATGGTGTGCAGGTCTGTGCACATCTCCTTGAGGATCTTCAACCTCTCAATGGAGGAAGCCATGCACTCACAGGCCTAAAACATGGCAGCACTCATGGCATGGATTGACTCCTCCATCATCCATTCACGGCCTGTGGCATCTCTGCCAGATCTTCCCATACCTCTCTCTGCAACTCCAGCATGCCCTGTGCTGTTGAGACCAGAGTCTCATCATCAGCCTGAGGCTCAGCATGGGCCTGTCCATCCACAGTCCTCTGACTGTCAGAGGCCTTGGCTGTCTCAGCCTCAACCTGCTGCTTGGGCGCATGTGCAGTGCTCTCACTAGTAGGTGACCCTGATTCTAAAGCTGAGTGCAAACCCACTGGGTGAACATCTCTGCACTGGTGGAAGGTGCAGGAGAGTCATATGATGGTGCAACCTCTGAGTGCTCCTCGTCAGAGGTGGAGGCTGTCTCCCTACTGATGAAGTCTTCTGCGAACGCAGAGAACACGAACAGGGAACATGAGAGAACACAAACATGTCTGAGTTAGACTGTGCAGATCTCATCATGATATGCATATGTGATGTGTATTTCCAGCAATGTGTTGGATGTCGATTGAAGACAATCCTCACTTTCTTGCGCAGAAGCTCCAGTCTCACCATCTGCTGTTGAGTAACCACTCTGCATCCCCGCTAACTCCAGTGCTTCATTCTCAGCTGCTGACTGATGTCATATGATCTCCCTGTTGGTATGGGCCTGCTTGACCTGCAAGTGGAAAGAAGGAGATACTAATATGTCACAGGAAAAGCTACAGGACATTTGTGCTAATGTCAGCCCCTCGTTCCCTGCTGGCATTTCCTATGTAGCTCCTCCCCACGTCAGCTCAGGAAGGTGATGGGGGTGAACTTCGTAACATAGTGGCTTGTGCCCAAGATGCAGGCATGCAGCTGGCAGGATGTGGTGATGCCAAGACCCCTTTTCCAGTTCCTTTGTGGTGCCTCCTTCCCCATGTCCTGCTTCCTCCCGTATAGCCACATGCAATCTCCAAAAAGGAGGGCGGTGTGGGCACTCACCTTGTCAGACCAAAGGAGGTTGTTGACTCTTCCTACACTGCACCATGTTCAGTGGGTGACTCCACGGTTGCTTACCTCCTCTACAATTTCCATCCAGGCTTGCTTGGTCAGGCGGGAGGATCTCTTATTGGTCTTTTCCCTTGCAGCCTGGAGCAGAATCTGAAGGGAGGCATCACTAAACTGTGGGGCCACATGGGGTGGCGCAGTGGTTAGCACTGCAACCTCACAGCTGCAGCGACCCGGGTTCGGTTCTGGGTTCTGCCGGTGTGGAGTTTGCAAGTTCTCCCTGTCACTGCGTGAGTTTCCGCCGGGTGCTCCGGTTTCCTCCCACAGCCAAAGACTTGCAGGTTGATAGGTAAATTGGCAATTGTAAATTGTCCCTAGTGTAAGTAGGTGAATTGAGGGAAGGTGGGGATATGGTAGAGCATATGGGATTAATGTAGGATTAGTATAAATGGGTGGTTGATGGTCGGCACAGACTGGGTGGGCTGAAGGGCCTGTTTCAGTGCTGTATGACTCTATGACATGTCTTGCCTCTGCCATACTGCAGCCTTTGTTGTCGGGTGTGGGGGCGGGGGTCCAGGAATCACTCCAACACCAGTTTCAGCAGTAAACAGAAAATGAATCAAAGGCAGCAATGAAAGTAGGGCTGACAGGGCTTTAAGTATGGTGGCAGCACCTGCCCTGAAGTCATCCAACACCACAGTCGGCACCTGCACCTCCATTATTATAATTGGCCGCCCACGGCATGATTGCGGTGGGCTGGCCATACACGTGACGAGCGGCAACGGTGCTCACTTCCTGGTCTGCCTTCGGACGCCATGACGGGAACTAAATCAAGGCCAGACATTCATTCTAACACAGGCTCTGTCATCCTGAGGAATCTGACTCTTGCCTGCTATAGGCCCGCATAAATAACAGGAATGATATGACACTCAGTGTTAGCATCAAGTGTTGCAGTGAAGCCAACATGGTGCATATCTATTGCATCACGGGCCACATTTCATCCTGATACCAGAATTGTGTATCATTCTACAGTGACTTTAATGGGACACTAAAAAACAAGCATAATGTTGATTGTTCCAAATCGTGCACAGATTTGCCTATGATCTTGCCCAGTTGGAAGTGAATTGAGACTGCTTGCACCTATTTTGTGTTGCACACGTACAAACCAGCAGGTAGAGGAGGCTTTAATTCTTCTCATCTGACCTAGAGATGAATGGATTGTGGGATAAATGCAGCCAGGAACTACATCAGTACTTTCCAAAAATAAGACATAAAATGCCACAATGAACATGCAACAGAGGACAAGCATAAATTCATGTTCATCTGAAGTTTTATTAATCAACAGAAGTAAACTTAGTGAGGTGAAGTTGTAGTTCCTCCTTACGCATATACATGGAATCTTATGCACATGTACAAATGCAATGAAATTATAAAGTTACCATTAACAATTTGAGAAAGCATGGAATGAAAAAAGGCTGTTTAGCCCACCATTCCCTTTTTCTCAAATTATGATAATCTACTGGTCATCGGTCTGAGACCACCCATTTAATCTCCAAAGAGAAAATTCTGCAAATGTATCTCCTAAATCCAAAGCGAGTTGAGTATAGCCCAACATTCCAGGTTAGCCAAACTGCCTATTGTGTTTGTATCTCAGCATATTAAAGACCCAAATTAATTTCCCCTTCAACCTTTATGTACTGGAAAGGAATTGAACTTTGTAGACTTGGTTTCAGTGAACTGCAGGAACGGAGAAAAGGTTGCATCTGGCTCAGATTCAATCAGAGACTATTCATTCTCTCAACACACCACTTGCATACACCTTTTCCCAATTTGAAAGGCATTTAGAAATGGAACAGAACAACAAGTATTCCTTACTTACCTCAGCTCCATCACCCTGGAAAGATTAGCCAAAGATTTATGTGAAAGGAATAACAAAAAGTTAGCATTTTCTACAGTTTTGTATTAAAAAGAAAAATTAACAGCCGTCATACTACATACATTTTTATTACATGCAAGATGAGAATTATACCACGAGAAGTGAGAGAAGTTTGTGACCACAATTAATGCAAACTCCCTCATGAATCAGGGAATGGAGGCTAGGCACCAGAAGAAGGTGCAGTGTGGGGTGACTTTGCCCAGAGTCAAGCTATCAATTATTTCTTTTCAAATACATTAGGGTGGAGGTATGACAACTTGGGTTTCCTCAGTGTTTTGTCTTGCCATCTGTGGATATAGCAAAAACTGAATGGGGATTGATGTGTGAAAATTGTCTGTTATTGTCACAGTTAGTGAAAGAAGTGCTATTCCAGACAAAATATTCTAATAGGCTTCATTTCACATCTGAACGAAAACAGCCTACTCAGAAGCTGAGAAGGGGTTTTTCCGCATTTTCCACGCACACAGATGGTAGAAATAATTAAAATGTATTTCTGTCCTGTTGACAAAGGATTTAGGAATTCCCATATTACATTTGTTTATTGTGAAGAACTGGCTTATGATCTTGAGATGCAAAAATCTTCTAGGTCAGCTATAGCCTTTCAGCATATTGTTACAAGGATTTTTTTATTAAAACTTAAGATTTTAAGTTTTTAAAAACAGAAAAAGGATTTTCAGTGGACAATGAGACACCTGCAAACAGTTGAACTTTATGGCTGTTTTAAAAGGAACTCCAACTAAAGCTGAACTTTAGAGTTGTTTTGAAAGGAAGTTCAACAGGAGCTGAAATTCTAAAAGGACAGGAAAGCAGGTAATATCAGGGAAACCAGAAAAGGGGTTTGACCTCAAAGCTACTCTTTGAGTGACAGGAGAGCATTTATGACTGGACATGTGACCTGTGTCAGGAAAGTTGTGGTTTCAGTTTGGAACTTTAAAAGCCAGTAAGTTTGGACAAAAATCAGGCATTCTGAAATTTGATTCTGACCTGCCTGGAGATCAGCAGAAGACCCAGAAAAATGTTACCTCTTTGTAAAAGAATCCTGTATCCCTTGAGAAGATGTGACAGATTCCTATTGCCTCCTGTCTCTGAAGAATCCCTGCATTAAGTGTGGTTCCTGCTGCCATCTGTGTTTTAAGAAATCCTGAAACTTGAAGAAACCTTCGACTGCTATACTGCTGTAAGACCCCTGATGGAAGACCTATGTGAAGCCTGCTGCAGTTGAATTTCCTTGAATGCTTACCCATCGCAGACTGTTCATCAATCTCGCCTGGAAAGATTTTGAGTGGCATCCAACTATTCAACTTTGGGATACCTTGCCAAACTGAAAATCTTCCTTCCAGATCATGACAGACTAAGTTATTTTATTATTCCTTTCATTCCTATGAATCAGCTGTAAACCAAAATACTTTTTTTTCCCTGTTAGCCGGTTTTTGGATGTATGTGTGTGTGCATGAGGGTTTGGAAAAATAAGAAGCTTTAATATCTCAATTCGTATATAGATTACTTAATTATTGGTTAGACTTGGGTTTATAATAAATCATTAATTTTGTTGCTGATTAAGGAAACCTGGTTGGTGTGCTTTATTCTGGGGACAAATAGAGCAGCTAATTGGCTATTTCAGTAAATGGGAAAAATGTATTAATCTGCTGTGACCCATGGAGAAGTGGGTCGTTACAATATCATCATTTACTTGTTTCAACTGTTTAGCTTCACGTCAAAGTGATGAAATGGAGAACCTCAATCAAAGGAATTGTCTGTAGAACTTTCACCGTGATCTTATTAAAGGCCTCAGAATTCAAATACTTAGTCTTATTGATTTTTCTGTTATCATACTGGTAAATTATTCAGTCACACAACATAACATACAACTTAAATAAAAGCAAAATACTGCGGATGCTGGAAATCTGAAACAAAAACAAGAAATGCTGGATTCACTCAGCAGGTCTGGCAGCATCTGTGGAAAGAGAAGCAGAGTTAACGTTTCGGGTCAGTGACCGAAGAAGGGTCACTGACCCGAAACGTTAACTCTGCTTCTCTTTCCACAGATGCTGCCAGACCTGCTGAGTGAATCCAGCATTTCTTGTTTTTGTATAACATACAACTTACTTTGATAACTCCTTGTCAGTTATCAGAGCAAGTTTTGCATTTTCATGAATGCTATTTTTACCAAAAGTGTGAAATTTGATTTTATTTTGGTCAAGTTGAATGTTAAAAACTCTAAACAATGGTTAATTTTTTAATGTCTTCATCACATCACTGTAGAAAACTGGTAAAGTGTCTTGCAAAATGTGGCTCAGCTGTGGGTAAATGCACTGGCTGGGTGGTATTGAGCACCCAGAGCTTGACGCTCACAGATTCATTCTCTGTTTATGCTGAGTTTGCTGTTCCCAGATGAAGCATCTTGAAAAAGAAAAAAAATCTCTCGGATTTCTGCTCCTGCCCTACTTAAAATGTGCACATGTAGACATCAGATATTAAGGAGAACTGATAGTTTCTCTGTATCTGCCCTATCTGGGGAGTTAAGGACTAGCGGGGCATAGTCTGAAAATTAGAGCCAAGTCTTTCAGGAGTGAAATTAGGAAACACTTCTTTATGCAAATGGTGGTGGAAGTTTGGAATTCTCTTTTGCAAATGGCAATTGATGCTAGATCAATTCTTAATTTTAATTATGAGATTGATAGAGTTATGTTAACCAAAGTTATTAAGGGATATGGGGTAAAGGCAGGTTTATGGAGTTAGGTCACAGATCAGCCATGATCTCATTGAATGGTGGAACAGGCTTGAGGAGCTAAATGACCCACTCCTGTTCCTATGTTCCTATCCAATAATTCGTTGACAAGGCTCATACATGATGAATGGACAATTTCTTGAGGTATCAAATGCCCACCAGCACATGAGAAATTATACCTCAGCAGGTGTCATCTTCAGGCATTGAAAAATAATGGAAGAAAGTCAGAAGAAAGTGAAGTGTCTAGCAAGAAGCTTGACAAATTCACCACACCCACAGAGCGAGAAAAGAACACCATCACAACAATAATTATGTCCCTATACATGAATGCTTCACCTTCACCAGTAAAAGAATCCATTGTTCTCTCATCAGAGTTCTTACCTATTAGGATCTTTTTTCTTCCAATTTGCCAAAACACAGTCTGCATGAACTAAGATAGGTGGGAGTCCAAGGATTTCGGATACTTCACAGTATGGCACTGCAAGGCTCTTGGGCAGCACCTAGCAGTGAAAATAACAGAAGAACATAAGATGTAGGAGCAGGAATAGGCCATTCAGCCCTTTGAGCCTGTTCTGCCAGTCAATATGACATGGCTGATCTTCTACCCCAACTTCACCTTCCCAAACTATCCACATTTCCCTTAGTATCCAAAAATCTATTGACCTCTGTCTTGAATATACTGAATGACTAAGCACCTGCATCCCTCGGGGATAGAGAATTCCCAGATCCACAACCCTCTGAGTGATGAAATTTCTCCTCCTCTCAATCCTAAACAATCGACCCGTTCACCTGAGACTATGACCCCTAGTTCTAGACTCCCCAGAATACCAAACAAAAGAAATTAATCCTTTAATGCCAGCCATGTAACCTTCAGCTTTCTAGGCCCCATTCTCTGGAATTCCTTTTCTGCACCTGTCCACTTTCTTCTCTTCCTTTAAGACCCTCCTTAAAACCCCTCTTTGACAAAGCTTGTGGTCACCCCTCCTAATCTCTGCTTCTTTTGCTCATCATCCATTTTTAATTATTCCATGGAACATTATTTTTTATTTTAGAGGCATGAAATAAATGCAAGTTGTTGAACCATAACAAATACTTCTGGATGTGTACCAAGGTGCAACACGGTTGAATTCTAATATATGCAATGACTGTGTCATTTTCTGCATTTAAATTTTTTTAGTATAATATTCGCATGATATGTACAGGCACTTTTGAAAAAACATTCCTTCTCAATAAAAAATAAGTGTCAGGCAAAACCCCTCCCCCCGCACCCCGCCACTGCCCCCACCACCTGCCAAAACTGAGACACACATGATTTTTGCCACATGAACATTAAAACCTAAAAAAATTGCAAGCCCCTGACTAGAAAGATATTTGCATAGTAACAGACAGTGTTGAAACAATGGAGACCCATTAGTTGCTTCCCCAATACATAGAACTGGTCAGACCAGTTTTCGTCACATGACTAACTGGCTGTTGCAGAGGTTTGAACTGAGAGTTTTAAATTGGAGAAAACAGAACTTGAGATCAGAAAGCTGTGTGCTCATGAATTGAGAATTGCCCTCATCTTGCTCTCACCAGCTTCGGAAACCATTGAAGACACGTAAACTCAAAGAGAGAAAAATCTATGTGAGCAACGTTTAAGCAGAATGCTGGGCCCCAACGAAATGCAAGACCATATCTTCAATCAAGGACAACAGCGAGCGCAAAAAACAGTAACAAGATATTGCCTCAAACTGTTCTACTTATCTTTTCTTCTCATCTTTTCTGTCCCTATTTGCATGTGTGTATCGCGTGTGCATGCTAGCGTTGGCGCATCGTATATCCCTAAGTGTTAACCGTATTAGAGTTTACGTTTAAGGTTTAATAAATTTCATATTTCTTCTTTATACCAAAGAAGGCCTGTTTGTGCTCATTTCTTTGTCTTATAATTGGAAAGTTGTGAACAAGGGGGAGCTCAAATCACTTGAACATTAAACCCTGTTGCAATAAGACCAGGTGAAGACAGCAACAGACCCCTAGACACCTTTCTCACCTGGTCGTAATACAAGAAATGCTAGAAAAAGCCAGCAGTTCTGATGAAAGTTCACTGACCTGAAACATTAACTCTGCTTCTCTCTCCACAGATGCTGCCTGAGCGGCTGAGTATTTCCAGCATTTCTTGTTTTTATTTCAGGTTTCCAGCATCTGCAGTATTTTGCTTTTATTCCTTCTCAGTTGTTAGCTGCTTCCCTGCCAATATTCCCCCTCATCAAGACCACTGCATTAGTTGACTACGACTCTTAATTCTTCCAATATTGTTCCCCGTGATTACCCAGACTCCATTTATTAGAGTAAAGTTTGACTGTGTGACAATGTAAAACAAATATCGTAAATATATAGCAAGTATAACAAATCAGCAGCGAGGAGGGAGGCAAAATGGGCTGTCCAAAATCACAATCTGCCCCATTGTCATTCCACCAACAGCATGGCCCTGATGACAAATGTACTGTAAGAAGAATTGTAGAGTGAGCCCAAACCTCTACAGTGGTTCAGTTTAATGGTATATGGTGCCATCAGGATTTTCTATAGCCCAAAATGTTTTTATGGCTGTCTTGCATAAGAATGTAATGGTTGGGTTAACAGACAGCGAAGCTGTGATATAAGGCATGGCCTGAACATAATAGGATAGAAGCAGATGGAATGACAGATTTGTGACAACTTACTTTGTCATGCGACTTGACACGAAGACATAACATTTAATTTTCAGTCTGATATTGGATAATATAATACTGGGTGTATTAGAAAAGCATGCAAGTGGCCATAAATCAACAATCAATTATAAAAGACTACCAATCAAATATGAAGAACAGATAAAAATTCACAACAACAGAGTTGCCCTGCAGTAGTGACGGAGGAAGAACAACTTCTTCCAGAAGTTGTTTTTACATTTGGGCTGCTTGCCAGGCCATTAAAAATCATTAAGAATCAACCATAAGTTTGGAACTGGAGTCATATATAGGTCAGACCCAAGTAGAGGTAAGCATTTGGAGACGTCTTTGAGCAGATCTCCGACCTACTCTTTTGCCCAGAAAAAACAAGCCAGTAGTAAAATAGAAGTAAATTATGAAAAAAAAATGAAAGAATCAAAACCTTTTGGTGATCAAAGCAAGCATTCATACAAGTTTTCCTTCTCCAATTTTTCCCATTTCCCTCCTTCTAGACAACTGATGTGTTTAAAGAGGTTCATAATGTTGAGTTAGACATCTGAAAGATTGTGAAATGGTTTCACTGCCAGATGTATTCATGGACTGGCTTTCAATTCAGTATCATAATATGAGAGACATGCATTCAAACCTTTGTATTGTTGTGTTCTCCCTCCTGCCAAACATAGCCCATTGTAATAAAGCTGAGTGCCATATGTGCCAACCGTTGCTGTTTATGCCCGATTAGAAAATGTGTGTTCAGAAGTTTCATCTGTTAAACCAAAGAAAGAAGGGAAATGTAATTCTTTTTAAATTCAAGTTATATTGGAATTCACCCCACCCCATTCCATCCTACAGCATATTTTAATCCAGTTCCCCCACCTGTTGCCAGTTTGTGCTATGCCCTCTTGAGGACAATGACCCATTTCGCATTTCGTTCCAACTACAATGGCAACCTACTCGTCACTTACATGTGAGCTTGGACACCAAGTGATAACAGGCAATTGACTTTGAAAGGAATCTAAGGTGAGATTTATTCTGTCCTAACTTCAATGTTTGTAAGTGTGCACTGGGCAGTAGGGTTTATTGGGTAGAGAACAGGATTGAAATCTGAGCTAATTTTGCCTATTAGGGGCAATTAAACAAAGGTCATTTTCAGGATCCCCAAACATCATCCAAGACCAGAAGGTCCCAAGTTTAATTTCAAATCTATGTTGACTGAGCTGATGATAGAAGAGGTGGCTGTAGGGGGGCAGTATATTGAATCAGTGCTTCTGGGCTACGTACTCCAGTTACACCAGCTGATAAATGTTGGATCAAGTCAGGAATTCACAATTGCGATATTCCCATAATAGCCTGCTAACCCTCACTATTTAGAGTCATCATGAAGTTTGGTCACTTGGGTAAGATACTGGAAGGCATTGAGATCTGTTGAACTGTAGCTCAATGGGAGTCCATTCTTTCTAGCTGAAGAAGTAAGGAGAAAAATTGTTTAAAAAAGAACTTTCAAAGAAGCATGGAAATGGTACCCATTTGAAGGAACGGTTACTTTTCAAAAACACAGCTACTTCCATTTTACCAGATCACCATATTGGGGGAAGGCCTGTGCCCACTCACAATAAATTCTTCCATTGTTATCCAAGAATAACGTGCTCTGGAACTTGACACTTGAATGGATGTAATCTTGTTTAAAATGACTCACTTTACCTCCAGTCCACAGGCCAGAAAATACTCTGTGGATTCAGGCACAGACATATCACCCATCACAGAGATAGATAAGAAAAGCAAGATTAATTATGATAAGAAATTCTATGCATCTGTGGCATTTCATGGCTGGAATTTTACAGTTGGCAGACAGGAGCTGGCCACCGATGTAAAAGTCGGTGGAAAACCCACTTCCGCCTCACCTGGGGATCCAACCTGTACTTTACGGGTTCCTAGGCTTCAATTGGTGTGAGGCGGGACTTCCACCCGCTTGAGGGAAGAAGTCCGGCCTGTTAGAGCTGCAGGCCAATCAGCGGGCCGGCAGCTCTTAGTCCCAGCAGCACCACTGCTGGGACTGCAGCTCAGCATACACAGAAGATGCCTGGGAGCCGGGAAGACAGCTAAGTTTTGGTTGCTTCACCGGGGATAATCAGTCAGACCCCGGCAAGGCAAGGGTGGTTGTTTGGGGGAAAGGGGGCGTGTTGGGTCTTGGGGCGGTTCGGGTAGCGGGGGCGGCCCCCCATCAGGCACAGGGTGCCCGATCATGAGGGCTGCCCTGGAACGCTCGACAACTGCCTGGTTTTGCCAGGCGGCTTTTCTTGGTCCTTGGCCACCTGACCAGTCAGGTGTGAAATCCGCGTGGAGGCGGGCAAAGGTCCTTAAGCGGCCGTTAAATGGCCACTTAAGAGTCTTGATTGGCCTGGGGCAGGCAGGCCGTTTTTCACTCCCCCTGCCCTACGTAAAGGGCGGCAAAGGTGGGAGCGGGTTGGGAAAGCCTCCTGGAGCTTCGCGCTCCATTTTATGCTACCCACCCACCCCCCCCCCCCCCCCCCCCCTCTCCCACCACCATCCCGCTCGTCGGGGTGGGTAAAATTCCGGCCTATATATCTTTTTGTCACTTTTTTAAGATGAACTCGATTTCACTCCTAGACATCCCATGTGTTGTGCTTGCAAACTCAAATGTCGCAAAACAACCTACTTCTGTGGGTACAAGGCCAAGTACTTTCAATGCAAAATATTTCCCTTAGTGTCTTACAAAATGGCGAAGAAGAAATTTTCATTTAAATTCATGCTCTGTTCGTACATTTTAATTTGACATTTTAGGTCATGGAATGGTATAGCTCTTAATTTACATTCGAGTTATACTCAATAATTGAAGTGCTAAAACTTAGAATCATAGCATGATAGAGCACAGAAGGAGGTTATTTGGCCTGTTGTGCCTGTGCTGGCTCTTGGTAGACCTATCCAATTTGTCCCACTCCCCTGCTCTTTTCCTAAAGCCCTGCAAATTTCTTTCCTTAAAGTATTTATTCAATTCTCTTTTGAATGTTACGATTGAATCTGCTTCCACCACCCTTTCAAGCAGTGCATTTTTAAAACCTACCACTTTGACCAAGCTGTTGATCACCTGTGCTGATATCTCTTGTGACTTGGTGTCAGATTTTGATCTATAATACTCTTGTGAAGGACTGGAATATTTTGCTGTGTTATAGGCGCAATATAGATGCAAGCTGTCATTGTGTCTGAGTTCATCATGAATCTGTGCTGAGAAAGGAATACTTGACTTTTTTTGCACACGCTGGGAGTGGAGGAAATTTCCTGTGTGCTACATAGATTAAAGGTAGCAATTTTTCCACTCCTATCTGCAGAGAAAATCTTGCCCAGTTTGACTATCAAACAGTTGCTTTAATCCGATGAGTTTGATGTTAAGTAAAGCACCAGCTGCATTTGTCAAATAATGCACCTTCATATCACCTCAAAAGAACAAACTGTACTGCACCACTGTGGCACTTGCACGGTCATACTAATTTTCTTTATGGCTTTTAAAGTGGGAATGACCAAGTAGGAAATGTGTACTTTGGAGTTACATAAGGAACTGAGGCGAGACTACCTAAATTCATTTCCTATAGGGCCTCTATAGCCAAGAGAAAGAGAATTTAATTCAGACATTCTGGGTTCCAAAACTGAAAGCAAAATTTACCAACCATCATGCCACCCAGTAGCTTTTCTTGTATATTCCAGAGAGTTGTGGATGCTGCATCATTGCGCTTATTTAAGGCTGAGATGGACACATTTTTGGGGCAGGATTTTCCTTCGGGCAAGGGACATCGGGACTGTTTCTGGGTCCCAAATGCGCCATGGAGAGAAAGAGTCACCTGGCCCAATTTTCACAGGGGAGCACCCTTAATTGGCTTGGAGATGGTCAGTTAGCAGGGGCAGGAATGGAGGCTGCACTGTGCATGTGCAGGACCAATTTAAGCAGACCATGGCAACTATTACTGTGGCTGCTGTTTCATTGCTTCACCTTCTGTTTGAGTGATGTCAGAGGAAAGGCAGTGACCTGGAACCCAGGGAAGGACAGCTCCTCGATTCATGGATGCAGATCTGGAGGCCCTCGTTGAGGCTGTGAGGGAGAGGTGGGAGATCCTCTTCCCAGAGGGTGGCAGGAGGAGGCCACCTACCTTGACCAAGCAGACCTGAAGATAGCTAACACAGTCAGCAGACGGAGTATGCTGCACAGAAATTGGGTTCATTGTAGAAAAAGGTTCAATGACCTGATTCACTCTGGCAAAGTGAATGCACCGAACTCTCAGGATAGCCTTCTAGATATTAACCCTCCAGCAGACACACCAGCTGAGGAGACTGAGGGCAAGTTTTGCTCCTGAATATGGGAGGAGTCTGTGTCCAGGGCACTTAATGATTGCTCAGAATGACTCAGAGCCATAGTGCTGCTGAGGCCCTACCAGCACTGAAACATGCAACTTGTAATCAATAGGAGCAGCTGGCATTGGCATAGAGGCCAGCAGTGTTTTAGCTCATGCTCTTCTGCCCTCACAGGAGAAACAGCTCAAAATGCACATGAGAGGACCCAGACAAGAGGAGGGATTCCCTACCTAAGCGTTATCACCACTAGGTAGGATGGAGCCATGGACATTGCCAGGGTCATGGATCACTAAGAAGTCTGGAAGATGGAATGGGCATCCGTGGTGGAGATACTGATTTGAGCGTGTAATGCGTTCATTAAAGGAGTGCATTGCACTATACCCTGTCCGACAGCATACCAAAGACTGAGCTGCATTGGGAAGCCTCAACACGTGCAGAGGCCTCTACTGTCCAAGGCTAGTTCTCATGATTTCTTTTTTTGTCTCAAGATGCAGACGTTGAGGCAATTAGACTAACTCCCTCACCATTATCGACTCCATTAGAGTTCAGAAGAAGCACTGTCACATCTTACAAGCATACCCTTCACAAGTGCATATCCAGTCACCTCAGTGGGTCCTCACATGCGGATAGATAGGGTGGCACTGGGTGATGAGCATGGCACTAGTGTGCAGGAAGAGATACCAAAGGCAGAGGCAGCTGCGGGCAGTCTCCCTCAGAGGATGGAGAACAGACACAGTCCTGTTCAGCTGGAAACAAATGCAGGGCCTCAGGAGTCACAAGACCAGCAGCAACAGATGTGGTCCTACATATTGGAGTTCCCTGATGCAGTGGGTGGTCATGGGCTGAGAATGAAGGATTCCATCCACTATGGCGCAGGTGTGCCTGGAGGGATGCCAGTGCTCCTCTCCAGTCATCCAGAGCACCGGCTAAAGGCTGAGGCTGTCTTGGAGAAGGATCCCGCTCATGGGAAGCCAGCATCATCAACGGCCTCCTTGGCCCCTCTGACAGAGGGAGCATCTGTGCAGCACAGCCGCAGTGATGGAGGCTGCCCCAGCAATGATGCCAGTGCAGCAGCCTCTGGAGGTGCCCCTATCAGCAGTTCCACGATGAGGATAGCCGCCATAGGCATCCCAGCTACAAGCTGAGACAAGTAAGCAACGCCTGACAACTCCTCTGAGGCCACAAGGGAAGCATCGCATAGAAGTGGCCGGGAACGTTGGGCAGAGCACTGAGTGGGTCACTGAGGTATCTTCTACCTATAAATGCAGTTTTTATCTTTTTGAGCATCATGTAAATATTGACACATGAAGCCAGACACGTGAGCTTCCTTTTATTAATGGCAGGAGAGAAAAGAGGTATCAAATGGTGAAGGCAAGCGAGGGTCCGTCTACATTGGTGGTGAAACCTCTGGGCAAATGTGCATCCTTCACTGGCATGTCGCAGGCTACGTCTTCAATGTAAGTCAATAGTCATCACAGGCAGCTTGGAGTGAGTTCCAGACCATGCTGTTTCCCTGGGTCAAATGGGCTCAGTTGAAATGAGCTTCAATCAGATGATCCCTGATGTTAATGGCATCCCACTGAGACTCTTGAGCCCCATGCCGGCCACCTCCCTGAGCAGCTGGTGCACTTCAGTGTTCTGCAACTTCCCCCTCAACCTTCTCTTCCTCCTCCTCTTCCATTTTCTGTTCTGATGAGCTGTGTCCTTCCAGGGTCTCACTCTCTTCAAGGTCCACACCTCTTTGGAAGGCCATGTTATGGAGAGTGCAGCAAACCACCACATGAATGAGACCTTTGCAGGTGCATATTGCAGGGTGACACCCGACCAGTCCAGGCACCAGAGCTGCACCTTCAGAAGCCTGATGGCCTGCTCAGTGGTTATTTTAGCGAGCAGATGGCTTCAGTTGTAACGTCTCTGTGCCTCTGTCTCGTGCTGTCATAGAATGGTGAGTAGCCATCACTTCATGGGATATCCCTTGTCCTTTAGACTTCATCCACAGAATCTGGGAGGTGGAGTGAAGAGCTGTGGCAGCCTGGACTGACGGAGATGAAGGAGTCATGGCATTTGCCAGGAAAGCAAGCACACACATGGAGGAAGCTCCTGTTATGGTCACAGACCAGCTGAACATTGAGGAAATGGAAGCCCCTCGTGTTGATGAATCTCATTGGGTGATCGCTGCGTGACTTGAAGGCCACATGGGTACAATGATGCCCTGCACCTGTGGGAATCCAGCAATGGAGGTGAAACCCACTGCCCTCTTTGTCGGCGAGGCTGCGGCTGTCTGAAATTGAATGTACTGTCCAGCTTTCCAAATAGCCCCTGAGCCCCTGTCAAAATCAGAACATGCCCCTTATTGAGCTCGCAAGGAGCTCTAACAATCCTATTTGCTGTGTTTAATGGATCAAGCGGGATCTCCCACCTTTCCCCTGCCCTGGCGAAACTCACTGGCACCAGGAACAGCGTCGGGAAACCAGCATACCAGCCGGCGCCAATATTTCCGTCCCCCACCAGCTGCTGACCTGAAAATTCAGCCCTTGGTATTGTGAGAAATGGGGAGCAGGCGGGAAGGTTGAGATGAGATAAAAGATCAACTATGATATATTGGATGGTGTAGCAGGCTGAGAGGCTGTATGATCTACTCCTGCTCCTACTTCTTATGTCCTTATCTTGTCCCTTCTCCCTGCTCCCTATATTGATCTTCATCGCTGGAATTTACTCTGCCCGTAAAGAATACATTTTGGGGGTATGTGAACGTTTCATTTTAAATGAACTCTGAAAATCAATCAGCATTTTTTCTGGAAAACATTCTGAACTTCATAGTAATATGGTGTTTATGGTGTTTATAGCTCTGTTAGTAGTGGTGAGAGACAGTTGAGGCGATTAATTAAGCATCACACAAGAAGCACATTTGCTTAAGTACTGTTCCTATTTTGTATTCATATGCATTTGCTAAATAAGCCCAATGCCAACACCGTTCATGCATTAAAAAAGTGGTAAATGAAGAGCCTACATTATTCACTTCACAACGAAGCTGATGATGTTCAATCAAGTGGGTTAAGTTGTTTGCGATATCCATCCAAGGTTGGTAGAATTTCGGGAGGTCAGACTGGTAAGAAGAATATAATTATTCACCAAACGAGTTTAATGTAAATCTTGCAGAATTTTGTTTAGTATGACATAAATATATTTTTGCTCACCCAAGTCATGAGTGTTTTTAAAATTAATTTCATCTCTCAATTTCCACTGTGCCATGAGATAAATGGATGCTGCTTTTTCAAAGTCTAAGTAAACACGATGAACATTTGAGTTCACTAATGTTAGTAAATTATTTGTGTTCTTACGTTGAAGCAATAATGTTAACTGAAATCTGAAAAGAGTCCATTTGGCTTCCAGACAAATTATAAGCTTTGTTCTTGTTCACTTTGATTCTGAACATTTCAATAATTCTAGCATCAAAAAATAAAATTTTTTTTGAGATTGGAAAAGTTGGTGTTGTTCTCTTTCAAGAAGAGAAGGTTGAGAGAGGAGATTTGATAGAAGTGTTCAAAATTATGTGATTCTAGACAGAGTAGATTGTGAAAAACTATTCCCATTGGCGGAAGGGTCGAGAACCAGAGGACACATTCAAAGTGTTTGGAAAAAAACTCAACTGCGACATGAGGACAAACTTTTTTACTCAGTTAGTGGTTACGATCTGCCTGAAAGGATGGTGGAGGCAGATTCAATCATGACTTCGAAATTGGATAAGCACCTGAATGAAAAAAAGTTTAAAAGCCATGGGGAAAAGGTGAGGGAGTGGGTCGAGCTAAATTCCTCTTGCAGAGAGCCAGCCTGGGCTAGATGGGCCAAATGGCCTCCTTCTGTGCTGTAACCATTCTATGATTCTATAAGCTGCCAATGCTCATTAGCATTGGAAGTACAGTACACGTGATTTCTTTAGAAACAGTAAAGCACAATTGGATCTAATACAGAGTGGAAAATGTCATACTCAAAGATATGCTACACATAAAATATTAAATAATTAAAAGTTGCCTCAAGATATTTTTTCAGAGGTCTAGATATGTAGGATACATGTGAATAAAAGCAGCAGTATTACCAGTTTCCATGCACACAGAGTTCTCACAACAGCTCACTTTGAAACCCAATTGAGAGCACAGCATTGGCCATAGTACAGTATTCCGCCAGGTTTTTGTGATCTTTTTAATTTAAAAAATGGCATGGATGAAAACAAGAGCAAAGCATTTGTCGGATTACGGATCAGGTGAGCCTGACATCTTTGATTTGATATCATATAAATAACTTAAAAGATAATTCACAGTTGATATTTCAGTAACAATTAAAATCGTAGAATCATAGAATGGTTACAGCATAGAAAGATACCATTCAGCCCATTGAATCCATGCTAGCTCTCTTTATGAGCAATCCAGGTAGACCCACTCCCCGTCTTTTCCCCTTAGCCCTGCAATTTTTTCCCTTCAAGTACTTATCTAATTTCTTTTTGAAAGCCATGATTGAATCTGCCTCCACTCAGGCAGTGCATTCCAGATCATAACAACTTGCTGCGTAAAAAATGTTTGGATCTTTTGACAATCATCTCAACTGTATCCCTTATGGTTTTTGATTCTTCTGCAAATGGGAACAGTTTCTCTCTATCTACTCTATCGAGATACCATGATTTTGAACACCTCCATTAAATCTCGACTCAACCTTCTCTGCTGTAAAGAAAATAACCCCAGATTCTCCAATCTATCCATTTAACTCAAATCCATCAACCCTGAAACAATTCTCGTAAATTTTCTCTGGACCCTCTCGAATGCCCTCACATCCTTCCTGAAGTGCAGTGCCCAGAATTGGGCACAATAGTCCAGTTGTTGCCAAACCAGTGTTTTATAGAGATTCAACATAATTTCCTCGCTTTTGTACTCGATGCCATATTAAAGACAAAGTTCCTGGTCTGTTAAGTTTTCGACAGCAGGGATAGTTGGTTCTCAATGTGATCCATCTGCCTCTTAATTCAGCTGCAGATCAATGAAATGGGTGGGAAATAACAACACTTTTTGGAAGCATGTGAAAGAAGAGCATCTTCAACTTTAGCTGTTCTTATAATCACTGGATCTTTGGGAGAAAAGCCTGCATTTATTCATTTTAAAATTGTGCTTGTTGTCATTGGATACTGAAAGTCTGATAAAGTCAACCAACAAATGGAAGTGGAAAATTAAATTTCAATTCAATATATGACACCAGTAGAAAAACAAATACATACCAATGGATCTGGTAAAACAAATCCGCACTCTTTAGAAATATGAAATCCATCCAGATTTATGTAATTTATGCCTCTTGCCTCCTTTTCTTCTTTGTTCATGGCTCGACGAGATATAGTGATATTTCTTGAATTCACCAATGTTGGAATATTCCAGTTGCAAAGTCTTGTTTTCAGATCTGTTGTAACCACAGGCAGAGCAGTCAGCAGAAGGTCGGTGCCAAACACATAAAGTGGGATGAACTTTGGACTTTACTCTAAATCTAGAACTGGTTGGTCTGCATGGCCTTTTGAATGGCCAATGTGTATCTTCTTTCATGGGCAATCTCAAAGCTTTCTGAAATGACTGGCTAAAATGTAAAATTCACCTAGGGGCGGTATCAGGGGCAGCCAGGTGACGTTTACTCTTTTAGGAGATAGATTACATCAAACGCTCCACAAGATAAGAAAATATAGATAAAGTCAGTTGTATCCAACAGAAGGGACACGATGCAGACACAATTATTTACTTGTATTTTGCCCACTGCATTACATAGATTCAATCATATATTCTTCGGCCTGTTAATTTTAAAAAAGCTAGACATGAGCAAACACAAGAGTAAGGCTGGTAAGACAGCAGTTTTCTATCACTGGTCTTGCTTCTTTGCAAAAATGTCCATGAAAATAAGTAATAGAAATTGTTTTTTAAAGTGAGATGGTTGAAAGTATAACAGGACAGACGTTATCCCAGGGCCCACATGTCTTGATGGAAACCGTGTGAGACAGTAAAACTTCTTTCCCCTGTGTGAAGAAAGAATGGCCCACTCCACAAGATGAAGTGAATGGTCAACTCTGTTTTGGCACCAGGTAGCTTCATGTCACAACAGATATCATGGGGGATAAGTTGCATCACTTAAAGTTAGCCTGCAGCTCTTAAAGGGGAGGTGCAATCTGGCTGCATGAGATGCTGCAAGTTGATGGGGAAGAGTGAATCAGCAGAAAGAACTCAGAATAATGACACAGCAGAGCAGAGAGCATGCACCAAGGTTCAGCACTGGAGGCCTTGCTGCAGGAGGTGGACAGGAAGAGAAAGGTCCTCTATCCACAGGGGACCAGGAGGACCTCCAGACAGACAATGTGTAGGCAGAGGCAGCTTGCGGTCAATGCCAATCGTGCAGATCCGAGGACATGGTGCAGTGCCAAAAGACATTCAATGATATCGCATGAGTTGTCAAGGTCAGTGAATGCATCTTCAAATGCCATATCCTACCAAATGAACCACGAGCATCACTTCTGATGGTCACTGACCTGAAACATTAACTCCGCTCCTCTCTCCACAGATGCTGCCAGACCTGCTGAGTATTTCCAGCATTTCTTGTTTTTATTACACTACCATCACAGACTGCTTCATTCACCACCCCACCTTCACTCACCTACCAACAATCCCGATCAACCATGACTCATTTCTTCACATTCATAGCTTCACTTCACCTTAACACATTTAGCACTGCTGGAAGCCTCACACTCATCTTACAGTTTGCACACATTGACAACTATTCAACTATGATGGCTATATTACCCAAACAAATTAATCACACTTCCCTCTCCTCCCTCTCTTCCAGGACAAGGTAGTGCACAACTGCAGGCAGCAGGAACTAACTGGACGGGGTGAGGTGCGCCTGCATGTCCTCACTTGGATGGAGCTCAGCATCACTGCAGCAGTCACAACTGAGCTGTGGCCAGCGGCAGAGCTGAAACCATTAAAGATGAAAGTAAGTTCCAACTGAATCCTCCTCCTCACATCCCACTTCTCCCTCACCACAAAATCTCTTCTGGTTTACAAGCTGCAAATGGTGTAAGCATGCACCTCTTGCTTTCCCCGCCTTCCCTCACTGAAAGCCTACCCTTGTTCCTTTCTCTTTTCAGGCACCCAGGAACTGCCACCCGCCCAGGCAGTGTTGCAGGAGCGTGAAGCACCAGAGGAGCTTTAAATTTATGATGATAAAACATCATCACTTGATCTCACATTTGCAGCTACCAGCTCAGATACTGGCACTGCACATACTTTAGAGGGTAGCATAGAGGTGGGATTTGCATGTGGTGAGTCAGTAGCCATGGCAGAGGGAAAGGATAGCTCCCCGGAGGATAAGATTGCGTACGAGTTCTGCTGCTGAGGACTCAGATGAGGACTTCAATGGGGTGGCATACAGCAAAAAGCTTGATGGGCATTCACAAATTCTTGGTATGCTGGAAAGCCTGCTGTCACTGTCAAGGAGCGAGGAGCACAGGGCTTTCCAGAGCTTGAAGCCCATCCTCACCGTGTGGAAATGGTGGCCAACTCCATGAGAACACTTGCAGACAAAATCATGGTGCCGTGTCGGAAGGCCGATGTCTCAGCTTTCATTGCAACACAAGCAGAAGCCACAAAATGTCTCAATGCTGCAATGGAAGTTCAGACTGAAGTCATGCAACCTCAGCCTGTTGTCATGAAAGCACAGCTTGCTCTCATGCAGGCTCAGACTACTGTCATTATGGCTGCAGACACCAGTGCTCAAAGGGGCTTGCAGTGTCTCACAGCAGTCTGTCCTCCAACAGTATACGAGGATTGCTGAGGCACTGTCCCGTGGCAGTGGCTGTGGCTCCATGGAGTATGAACCTGCTATCCATCCTCAGGATGACAACATTTGTGCTCCCACCACTACCACCCTGCCAGTGCCCTGCTGTTGCCTCCCAACTACAGTCCACACTTCTGCCATCCATGCCGAGGAAGTGCAGTCTGAAGCTGGGCTTTCTAAGGCCAGAGCTGCCTGAGGATATCCTGCAAGGTTGTCTGCAGTCTCCCCCACCGAAAGTCAGCAGTCTTCTACCAGCCATGCTGCAGCCATTGGGGTAGCATGGCAAAGACACCCAGACCAGGCAAAGACACCCAGAAGAGGCACCAAGGTAATGCACAAAGGTGATTAGTTGACTTCTGTATGGAATAGTGGATGGTTTGTTGATAAATTGGTTTGGAATTGTTGATTTGTGGTGGCTTTTATTTCAGCATTGTGGCAAAGAGAATTCTGCGATGATCAGGAACAGAGACGAGGTAAGGTGTGGTTCTGTTGGTGAAAGGTGAATGGGGAATTCGGGTTGTGTTTAATGGTACCACAGTCGGATGAGCCGATCATGGACAACACAGCTAGAAAGGGGTTGTGTTAGTTGTCACCTCCCTTCCTCCTCCTCTTGCTCCTCAACTGCCTGCCTTATACCAGTGGCAAGGGATGTGCCATTACGAAGGTTGTGCAGGATAAAGCAGACCACAACGAATTGTGACACAGGATCTACCAAGCACTACAGCATTTCTCCAGAGCGGTCCAAGCAGTGGAAGTATTTTTTGAGCACCCTAATGGTATGCTAAATGATGTTTCTGTAGCATCGCTCTCATCTCTCATCCCATCCACTGGTTTAACGTGGTGTCTCAAATACAGCATTCTTGACAGAACAAAGGTATCATGACTGCTGCGAGGATACCAGCCATTTACCGAAATGATGTGCTGAGCATTGTTGTGCAGGAACTGCACATTCAGGGAGTGGAACCCTTTGCAGTTGTGGTACATCTCTGCATTTAGATGCAGCACCCACAAAGCCGTCTGTGTGCAGTTGATGACACCCTACTACACGGGGAAACCCGCTGTCCTGGTGAAGCCATGTGCATGCTCCGCTTGCTTCTCTCTGGCCAGAGAGAATGCTAGTACTCCCCTCTCTTGGCATAAACAGCATCAGTCATTTCTCTCATCCAGCAGTTGACAGCAAACTGTGAAATGTAATAGATATCACCTGCTAAGGCCTGGAAGGATCCAAATGCAAAGAAGCCCATGGCCACGATCACATTCATAAACAATGGAAGTACGCCTTGTTCTGAGGCAACTGGTCTCTTTGCAAGACCTCCTTCAGAAAATTGAGAGGTCACACACATTGTTCCTGGCTTAAGTTGAGGTAAGAGCAATGCTCTCTGAAGATGGATAAGGCCTCCTCCTGGGGGTCCTTCACTATCTCCTCCTCCTCCCTCTGGAAAAGCTTGTCCTCCTCTGATTTGCCTCTGTCCAATCTCCCTGACATGCTGCAGGCCAAACAGGATGGTAACATAGTGGTAATGTTACTGGACAAGTTATCCAGAGGCCCAGACTAATGTTCCAAAGATTAAAACAGAAAGTGCTAGAAATACTCAGCAGGTCTGGCAACATCTGTGGAGAGAGAAACAGAGTTAACATTTCAGATTCAAAGACATGAATTCAAATCCCACCATGGTAGGTGGCAGAATATAAATTCCAATAATGCATCTCAAAGAAAATGCTAGTCTCATTAATAACGATCATGAAATGACTGAATTGTTGTACAAACTCATCTGGTTCACTAATGCCCTTCTGGGAGGAAATCTTCTGTCTGTACTTGGTCTGGCCTACATGTGACACCAGACACACAGCAATGTGGTTGACCCTTAACTGCCCTCTGAAATGGCCCAGCAAGCTACTCAGTTGTATCAAAAGGCTAAAGAAAAGTTGAATAAAAATTAAACGGAAAGGACTACCCTGCATCAACCTACGCACTGGAAACGACAAAAGTATACCCTGCTCAGTCGACCCGGCAAAGACCTCCTCATGAAACTCTGGGACCTGTGCCAAAATTGGGAGAGCTGTCCAATGGATAGCCCAGCAACAGCCTGACATAGTGATACTTACCAAATCATACCTTACAGCTAATGACCAGACTCCTCGATCACCATTCCTGGGTATGTCCAGTCCCAAAGCAGGTGGCAGCACAATGGTATACAGTTAGGAGGAAGTAGCCCTTGGAGTCCTCAATATTGACTCCAGACCCAAGGAAGTCTTATGGGATCAGGTTGAACACAACCTGATTACCACCCTCCCTTCCTTAGCTGATGAATCAGTGCTCCTCCATGTTGAACACCACTTAGAAGAAGCACTGAGGGTAACAAGGGCACAGAATATACTCTGGGTTGCAGACATCAATATCCATCACCAAGAATGACTCAGAAGCACCTACTGACCAAACTGGCCAAGTCCTTAAGGAACTATCTGACAGACGGGGCTTGGGCCAGGTGATGAGAGAACCAACAAGAGAAAAAATCTAATTGAATTCATCCTCACCAATCTACATCACAGATGCATTTGTCCATGACAGTATTGGTAGCAGTGACCAACCCACAGTTCTTGTGGAGATAAAGTCCCATCTTCACACTGACGATGCCTTCCATCGTGTTCTGTGGTACTACCACTCTGCTAAATGGTTTAGATTCAGAACAGATCTAGCCGCTCAAAACTGGGCATCTATGATGTGCTGAGGATCATCAGCAGCAGCAGAATTGTACTCAACCACAATCTGTCATCTCATGACCTGGCATATCCCCCACTCTACCATTAACATCAAGCCGGGGGATCAACCCTGGTTCAATGAATAGTGCAGGAGGGCATGCTAGGAGCAGCACCAGGCATACCTCAAAATGAGGTGTCAACCTGGTGAAGCTACAACCCAGGACTACTTGCGTGTCAAACAGCATGCGATAGACAGAGCTAAGCGATCCCAGAACCAATGGATCAGATCTAAGCTCTGCAATCCTGCCACATCCAGTCGTGAATGGTGGTGGACAATTAAACAACTAACAGGAGGAGGAGGCTCCACAAATATCCCCATCCTCAATGATGGAGGAGCCCAGCACATCACCAGCTGCCGCAGACCCAGTCTAGCAGCTATGTCCTTGAGGATTTGGCCACCTGAGTCAGTAGTGGTGCCACTGAGCCACTCTTGGTGATGGACATTGAAGTCCCCCAGCCAGATACATTACACGCCCTTTCCACCCTCAGTGCTTCCTCCAAGTGCTGTTCAACATGGAGGAGTACTGATTCATCGCCTGAGGGGCAGTAGGTGGTAATTAGCAGGAGGTTTCCTTGCCCATGTTAGACCTGATGCCATGAGACTTCATGGGATCCAGAGTCAATGTTGAGGACTCCCAAGGCAACTCCCTCCTGACTGTATACTACTGTGCTGCCACCTCTGCATGGTCTGTCCTGCCAGTGGGAGGTATGTAAGGTATGATTCCGTGAGTATGTTTTATTCCTTATTGACATTTTAGCGGTTAGATACAACTGAGTGGCTTGCTTGGCCATTTCAGAGGGCATTTTAAGAGTCAACGACATTGCTGTGATTCTGGAGTCACATGTAGGCCAGACCAGGTAAGGACAGCACATTTCCTTCCCTAAAGGACACTGGTGAACCAGATGGTTTATTTTTAACAAAAATTTACAGTGGTTTCTTGGCCATTATTGGACTAACTTTTTAATTCCAGACTTGTTTTTATTAATTGAAATCAAATTCCACCTTACGCCATGGAGGGATTCAAACCCATATCCCCAGAGTAATATCCTGGGTCACTGGGTTACTAATCCAGTGACAATACCATTATGCCACTGCCTCCTCATTTCGCAGCTGAAAGTGCTGAGAGCGGGAACAGCAATTTCTGAACTTCAAACCGATTCGGGGTTTTCCAGCAAGTTCTGATTTTTTTTAAAAGTCCACCGAAAAACCCTGAATCTGTCCGAAGTTCAGAAGCTGCCGTTTCTGCTCTCACGAACGGTTAGAAATAAGGAATGGGGGAGAGAGGGAAAGAGAGGGGGGCAGAGAGCGGGTGACAGAGAGGCAGAGAGAGAGAGGAGGGTGACAGAGAGAGGGAGAGAGATGGGGAAACAGAGAGAGGGAAAGAATGAGAGGGACAAAGAGAGGGGAGGTGGGGGAAAGAGAAAGAGGGAGAGAGAGAGGGACAGAGAGGGGAGAGAGAGAGAGAGGGGAAGAGAGGTGGGTGGACAGAGAGAGGGGGCATGGAGAGAGAGAGTGAGAGAGGAGGGACGAAAAGTGAGGCAGGAGAGAGAGTGGGGGAGAGAGAGATGGAGAGAGGACAGAGAAAGGGAGGGGGACCAAGAAAGGGGGCAGAGAGAGGGGGCACAGAGAAAGCAGGAACAACACAGAGCAGGAATGGCACAGAGAAATCAGGAACAAGATAGAGCAGGAATGACACAGAGAGAGGGGGCACAGAGAAAGCAGGAACAACACAGAGAAGGAATGGCACAAAGAGAGGGACAACACAGAGGGAATGATACAGAGAGGAAATGACAAGAGAGGGAACGACACATAGGGGGGAGAAATGACACAGAGGGGGGAAACACAGAGCGGGGGAGGGAACACAGAGAGGGGGATGCAAAGAGGGGGGACACAAAGAGGGAAGGGGGAGAGAGAGAGGCAGAGAGAGAGTCAGACACAGAGAAAGAGAGAACATCTATCCGGAACACTCCACATTGCTACAAGAAGTGTGCGGGAATATATTGCCTACTTGTGAAAGCAAAAAAAATCTGGAGAATCTCATTAAATCAGTGTCCAACATAGTGATGAGAAAGTAAGAATTAGTCTTTTCATTTAAAGCTTCTTCACAAAATTGCACATTTGTTATTGTGTTTATTAATAGTGAGTTAAATTTTTAATGCCTTTATCTTACTGAAATTGTCTCAGTGACCCCCCCCCCCCCCATGTAAGACAAAAATTGTAATGTGCCCCCCCCAACATGGAAAGGTTGGACACCCCTCTCACTCTGTCCCTCCCCTTTCTCTGTCCCCCCCCCCCCATGTGTCTCCGTTTCCCCTCACCCCTCTCTACTCCCAATCCCTAGCAGCTGGGTTATTTTAAAATGCAAGTTTAAAGGCTTGTATTATGTGGACGCATTTTAAAACGACAAAAGTCAATTAGGGAATGTCTCGATTTCTGCGCTCTGGCATGCATTACTTTCACTTGGGACACATGCACAGTGACATGTTGAAAGTTGCTGGACTGTTACTTCTATATAAATGCCACAATTTCACTGCTATCCATTTGAAATCACATTGTTCCAGAACTTGTATTAAGGGGAAAACAGGCAAGAAAATCCAAGGAATCTCCAGAAGTCAGCACTGTAAGTTCTTCATGAACACAAGAGGACAGTGCAATGGGCTGAATGATATTGGCAAACACAGGATACTGCTGACCCATATACAATAGTTAGTGAATACAATGTAATGGATAGCTTTAATAAACCTTAATCTGTGATGAACTATCTACAATTCCTTAAAAAAGCCATGCTGCATATGCAGTTTTACAAACTGTTGGGGAAGATATGGTAAAAATGTATGATGCTTCAATGACCATGTTGGAAATAGTTAATAACTGATATTTGTTTGCTGTGAATTGGATTAAAGGGCAAGTTTTACAAATATGTCAAAGATCAGTAACTGCAATGTGCATCATTTACTATCCAGTTTGAGGGCAGATAACCTGAGTGGCCAGTGTCATTTCAAAGTTGTTTGTATCATATAATTAAATTAAGTTAAAAGTGCACCTTTGCTAACAGGTAAGAGATTTGACTTGGACATAAATTGATTAGTCTGGAGTACAATCTTACAGATAGTGATTAAGCATTTTAACTGATGTTACGAAAGTGCTTCCATTTTTCATTACAATTTTTGAGGACTCATACTTAAATGGTGGAAATGGATTCAATTTAGATTTCATAGATGCTGGACTTTGTTTTATTGTTGACATTTCACATGAGAGTGTTTGAAAACAATCTTTACTGGATGTTACCTGCCTTAGGCTCAATAAAAAACTGAAACTTTAGTGACCTGGGGAAGATGTTTACAGAGAAGTGACATGTCAAGATTTATGAGGGTCTGGAGGTTCTGACATGCAGTTTGGGGTTTCGCTTCTGAGATATTGTTTTAGTTCAGTTGGGGTGTGGACAGTGTTTGAAAAGCAGTTAAAGATCAGTCTGACAAGAATGAAACCCCAGCTCATCTTTCCTGCACCTCGACCCTGAGAGATTCAATGTGTCAGCTGCTATTTCCTCCTGTCACTGAAAAAACTTTGTGATACCAGAATGTGATAGCAGAAACCTGCATTTCTCCTGGAAAGCCTACTATTGGGGATGTTCACTAATGATTGCACAACGTTCAGCAACATTCGCAACTCCTCAGATACTGAAGCAGTCTGTGTAGAAATGCAGCAAGACCTGGACAATATCCAGGCTTGGGCTGATAAGTGGCAAGTAAAATTCACGCCACACAAGTGCCAGGTAATGACCATCTCCAACAAGAGAGAATCTAACCATCTCCCCCGATATTCAATGGCATTACGATCGCTGAAACCCCCACCATCAACATCCTTGGGGTTACCATTGACCAGAAACTAAATGGTAATAGCCATATAAATACCGTGGCTACAAGAGCAGGTCAGAGGCAAGGAATCCTGTGGCGAGTAACTCACCTCCTGACCCCCAATAGCCTGTCCACCATTTACAAGGCACAAGTCAGGAGTGTGATGGAATAATCTTCACTTGCCTGGATGGGTGTAACTCCAACAACACTCAAGAAGCTTGTCACCCCATCCACAAACATTCACTCCCTCAACCACCAATGCACAGTGGCAACAGTGTGTACCAGCTACGAGTTACAATGCAGCAAGGCACCACGGCTCCTTAGACAGCACCTTCCAGACTCGCAATCTCTACCACCTAGAAGGACAAGGGCAGCAGATGCATGGGAACACCACCACCTGCAAGTTCCCCTCCAAGTCACACTCCATCCAGACATGGAACTATATCTTCATTCTTTCACTGTTGCTGGGTCAAAATCTTGGAACTCCTTTCCTAATAGCACTATGGGTGTACCTACCCCACTAGACTGCAGAGGTTCAAGAAGGCAGCACACCACCACCTTCTCAAGGGCAATTAGGGATGGGCAATAAATGTTGACCTAGCTAGCGATGTCCACATCTCATTAACGAATATAAAAAAAAAGACTACTTCTCGACATCTGCAGAACAAATAGCTGCTGAAAAGATCCCCGTGTCCCATCACTGTATACCCGGACGCCAGACCAAAAGGGACAACCGACATCTTTCCGTATCTTCTCTTTTTTCTGATAGAATTAGCAAATATTTGGCCAAAATATTCTTTTTTGTCTTTTTTTTATATCAGTGCTCTGCAGAGAGAATTTCTTTATACTTTTCAGTTTGTGTGGGGGGTATTTTGAAAGGGAAATTTCAGATTTTAATCTGTGTGTTAATGTTTTGCTTTATTACTGCATAAGTCTTTTTTTTATAATAAACTGATAATATTGTTGTTTATTAAAGAAACCTTGTTGGTGTATTTTATTCCGGGATGAAGAGTAGAGTATATGTTTGATCGCATCGGTAACTGGGTAAACATTTGACCTGTGGAGAAGAGGAACTAGAAAAGATAGTGCACTCCTCGCACCTCAGTCATAACACTGAATAATACATGCAGTAACACCTGCTAAACTTTTTGAAGAAAAGCTTTTTGTTAATAATTATCTTGTCAGAGCTTGAATGGATATCAACAGTGATAGACTGAGAAGTAACATATAAGTGAATTTAAGAGAATCACTTTATTCGAGGAACTGAAGGATGCTCTTTATTTGTAATTGTGTTTATCCAATTTTGTCACTGGCTTTGGTAAATAAATTACATTTTGTCCAGGAGAGATTCTGCTGTTTCCGTATTTTAGTATCCAGGACCTGGTTTATCAGCCAGTCAAGATGAATAAACTAGTCTTGGCTACCAACCGTTAATCTCTCTGTCCCTTCCTGTTCCACTCTGCTTTTCTGCTTTACATGACTCTTCTGAAGTACTGTCTGCTCCAAGCTATAAAATTCTCCTGATTGGAGATCACTGCCCTCTTGTTGGCCGCCCTGTCTTCAGACACATATTACAAGCAGGTGGAGACATTGCACAAACATTGATCATCACGGGTTAAGTTGTCTTGTGATAATAGCAGTGTGAGAAATGGTCCGTCTTCCTATTGCTGATTTATCTACTGCCTCACCTCAATAACCACAATAACAATCCTCTCCTTGAGTTTCATCGTTTACTGGATAGATTTGCACTCCTGATACAGTGTGAGTCCAGAGGTCATCCTGTAAGGTCCCTCTACCACCCCGTGACATGGTATAGCTAGCTCTGTCAATAAAAGTAATTTGCATTGGCATTACATACTATTTTGCTTGCTAGCTAGCTGATACATTGTGCTACTCTCAATTGATGTTTGTATGCTTAGCTACTTTATTTATAGGGAGAAATGTGTTTTAAATATGATTGTATTTTGATGGCATTCGATTGGCTATACATTTTATATACAGATCAATTGCCCCCATGTCCGTGGCTGAGTCAATAGTTTTATCAAATGTCTGTGGTGCAACATGTCGGTCCTGATTTGACCATGTGTAGCATCAAGGAGTCCTAGCAAAATTGAAGTCAATGTGAATTAGAGGGAAAACTCTCTACTGGTTGGAGTCACCCCCTCACATCAAGGAAGATTATTGTGGTTGTTGGAAGCCAATCATCTCAGCCCCAGGAGTTCCTCAAGGTAGTGTGCTAGGCCCAGCCATCTTCAGCTGCTTCATCAATGACCTTCCCTCCATCATTAGGTCAGAAGTGGGGATGTTCGCTGATGATAGCACAATATTGCAGCTCCTCAGATACTGAAACAGTCCATGCCTGTATGCAGCAAGACCTGGACAACATGCAGGCTTGGGCTGATAAATGGCAAGTAACATCTGTACCACACAAGTGCCAGACAATCAGCATCTCCAACAAGCAAAATATAACAATCTCTCCTTGAAATACAACAGCCTTACCATCACTGAAACCCACACCAACAACATCCTTGGGGAATTGACCAGAAACTTAACTGGTCCAGCCATATAAATACTGTGGCTACAAGAGCACGTCAGCGGTGAGTAACTCACTGCCTGACTCCCCAGACCCTGTCCACTATCTATAAGGCACATGTCAGGAGTGTGATGGAATACTCTCCACTTGTCTGGATGACTGCAGCTCCAACAACACTCAAGAAGCTCGACACCATCCAAGACAAAGCAGCCTGCTTGATCAGCACCCCATCCACCGCCTTAAACATTCACTTCCTTCACCAACGGTACACAGTGGCAGCAGTGTATGCCATCTACAAGATGAACTGCAGCAACTCACCAAGGCTTCTTCAACGGCACCTTCCAAACCTGCAACTTCTACTACGGAAAAGAACAAAAGGCAACAGACACATGGGAACACCACCATCTGCAAGCTCCCCTCCAAACAACACACCATCCTGACTTGGAGCTATTGTACATTGCCGTTCCTCCACTGTCGCTGGGTCAAAATTCTGGAACTCCCTCCCCAACAACACTGCAGCGGTTCAAGAATGCAGCTTACCACCCCCGTCTTAAGAGCAATTCAGGATGGACAATAAATACCATGCTAGTGACACTCAGATCCTAAGGACAAATAAAGAAATATAAACTACAGCACCAATGACTGGGAGCAAGAGATCTGACTAAAAACCTTGAAGTCAGAACCAAGGCCTGCAGCACATGTACCACACGCTCTGTCCACTTCACCAACTTTAAAAAGCATTAGAAAACTCTCAGCATTTCTACAAATTCAGACATAGATAGTAGAAATTAGTCAACAACTGAAAGTAGTTGATGATCCCTTTAAACTGATGGGGTCCTTCCTTCTGCTGAACATATGTTTAGTTGTGCATGTTAAGAGAGGGTGTTAGCTGGAGCAATGAGGCCGAAAATGTCAGCGCCAGCATCAAGTCAGCTTTACACACTAACTGATGTCACAATCTTCCTACTCTACATACTTGTGGCACACTAATGCCCTCGCCAAAATGGTATCCAGCATGGACCATGTCTGTGCATGTGGCACAGAAACTATTTTGAGAACAAAACGGTGCCCACAGCAGCATAAATACGGGTGCCTCAGAGGCGAATTTTGTGGCTCATATATTTGTTTCTTTATTTTGTATTGAACATAAAAAAAATTTGGGGTGGATGTGATTTATGACAACACCCTTTTTTGTGTTGCTGATAATGCTATTTTGCATATATGATAACTTAATTGGAAAGAAATATTTACAGGTTACTTTAATATGTAGCAATATGATCACTTACCTCCCCATAGTAAACACCAACAGCCAAGATCATTAATTAAACAGAAATATCTTAACAGCAAATTCATATAAAAATATAAACCGACTGTAAGAACCACCCTAATCTTTGGGTTTTGCATTGATCTTTCTCAGGAACTGTACAACATGTTCTGGAGATTAAGCAGTTCTCCTTCGTGAAGCCTCTCAGCTGTTTCCTTGTATTGAACTCTGCAGTCTCCTATTGTTTCACAGTCTTAAAGGAAGGCGACACTTTTCTAGTGCAGGTTTCCTATTGTGGCGCCTTTTCACACTGTTCACTTGTTCCAAAAATAGCTTATATAATGATTGTACACTGGTATCCGTGGACTGCATAGGTTAAGCTTTGTTAGAAACTGTTGCTCAGAACAAAAGCAATTGGAAAGCTTGAAGTATTATAAATTCAAATTTTAGAAATAAATCAGTTCATGTGTGCGTAAATATAAAGTTAAAATTAAACTCACCTAAATTTTTTACCCTCAAAAGTTTAAAATGCAGCAGATAACTTTTCGAAATAGTGCCGTGGATTTTTACATCCACATGGGAGGACAGTCGTGGCCTCAGTTTAATGTCTCATCAAAAATATGACACCTCCGACAATGCAGCACTGGATTGTCAGCTTTGTGATGTTGCTCTCAAGTCCTGGGTGGGGTGGGGTGGGGTTGGGGGCGGAATTTTATGCAATCTGCCATGGCGAATTTGTTGGCATGTGGGATGATATAATTAGATGGGAAATATTTTTTCAGATTCCCGACGGCAGGATATTTTAGAGGAATGAAGTTGTCGACAGATTTATAGCGTTCCGGGGTTCCCCCAGCATGGCGGCAGATTGCAGCTTTGCATTCATTTACATGTCGTGAATACTCATTACCCTACGCATAGGTAGGATTTAGTCCTACCTGCCAGATTAACTGAACGGCGAACAATATTCCCATGCCACCCGGTTCACGAATGTTTCAATGTGGCGTGCACCTGTTGGATTTGTGCAGTTGAATTTCAGCACTGTGCTCTGCTCTCTTTCACTCAGCCGTTAAACTAAAGCCAGCATTAGAATGTATATTTGCCTCCAGGCTCGGCCCTAGCAAGGATAAATCATCTTAAAGTATAGAGGTGTCGGCATGGGTGAAGCTACATGGAGGAGCAGGGGAGGGTCGTCAGGGAGGACAGGGTGGAGTCTTGGGCAGGGGTCGGCCATGTGTCCGTACAGGGAACCAGTGTCCCTGTTAAAATTTGAGGTCCATGACTGGTAATTTCAGGAATATGAAATTTCCCATTGGCTTCTTCTTCCAGACCTGTCCGATGTTAAAAAAAAATTCACAGCCATCAGTTCCACAGCTGACACGTGCTTCGAGCAGAGACAGCATTTCCAAACCATGAACAGATTCGTGGTTTCCGGCGGCTTCCATTTTTTAAAGAAAATCCATCTAAAACCATGAATCTGTCCAAGGTTCGGAATGCTGTCTCTGCTCTAAGCACGTGTCAGCTGTGAAACTGACGGCTGTGAATTGTTTTTAACGTCGGACTGTCTGGAAGAAGAACCCAATGGGAAATTTCTCATCCCTGAAATTACCAGTCACGGACCTCAAAATTTTTAATGGTTCGCTGCCATTTGATTCACTTTGGCTGCAGGGAAAATAAATTACATGAATTTGGTGGCGAGTTTCACAAAATAAGGGAGGCAAAAACATTTTGATTTAAGTGAAAGCGTCAACTAAGTTATTCCGAAGATGCTTACATAAAAGGAAGGTTGCTGCTTCTTGAGGCTGCAAGCACAGAATGTTTTATATCTCTAACGATCCTGGTGGTTGGGGTAGTGATGGTGGGTTCCACCAATGAAAGACTGCCCATGCCACATGATTCCATGTGTTCCCCGTGCCCATCGCCGCCTGGCTAATTTGAATACTAAGTCGTGTGGGAAACGGGATTTGGGTGGGGAGCGGAAGTTATGACAACTTCCAGTCCTGCCGTCGAGAATACCGCGACATTCATAAGATTCCACTCCAAGAGTGGAACTTGAACCCAAAACCTTCTTGACTCAGAGGCAAGAATGTTACAACTGAGGCACAGCTGAAAATATCTGTCATGACATTTTACCATCTGATATATATTTTAAGGGGCATCAATGCCAATCTCAGTAATAGGATCTTGTAAAACAGCAAAATTACATTCGCTGTTACAATGTGCCTTGTTCTTGAAATCAGCATGGACTACAAGCCGTAGGAGTAAGCACCTTCACGATAGGAGGGTGAAAAATGAAAAGAAAAACAAATAAATGAAAAGTACTATTTAGTGTTAACACACTATACTTTCACTTCGGAGATCTCAATATGAATTGTGCCCAGAAAACAAGATTAAAGATACTTTTTTCTGGACAGCCCAAGTCTTGTGCACTTAGTTTGGATAGTCACCACCCAGCTGCTGCTGAGTGTGGGCCTGCAGTACAAAATAATCCTCAATTTTGGTACTGCATTCAATGTTTCATTTAGAGAGGATATGAGGTTTGATGTGTGGAAAATAAAAATTTCACTATGATATTGAGATATGGTTCACTTTTGAAGCTGACTGAACCAGAAAATGCTGGAAATACTCAGATTTATGATGAATGGTCACAAACCTGAAACATTAACTCTATTCTCTCCACAGATGCTGACAGAGCTGCTGAGTTTTTCCAGTATTTTCTGTATTTATTTCAATTTCCAGCATCTATAGCATTTTGCTTTTTTAACTTGAGTCATCTCTATTACAATTGCCCAGTTAGCTCACTTGTGAAGATCATTTCTCAATTCTTGCTTCCAGTCCCAGAGGGACAAAATGAATTCCAATTAAAGTTCTTCATCCTGTTTGATTTCATCCTCCCAGAATACCAACTCTATCTTTCTATTATCTGAAGATTTCTCAAATGAGAGGTGTCTTGGATTTAAATTATCCTTAGTGGCAACTTATTTCTGCCCTTTGTCTAAAACCTCTATTGATGCTCCTACATCTGTGCCCTCATGTCCGGTTACATTTCCTTGCGTATTTATCACACTTGTGTGAATGGGTAGTTGTCAATTTTTTTTTCATATTGGCACACAGTTTCTACTTCAAAGTTAGCCCTATTTTGTTTCCCCATTGTTTTAATTTGACTTCACAAGCAAAATGCAGACAATCTTAACACCATAAAGTTTGATAAAGCCAGTGTTCAAACAACTTTTGTGCCTCAGTGATCATTCTTATACTGATAACTTTGCATTTGTATTTGGAAGAAAGACATTATAATTTCTTGGTTTCCCTTGCAATATTTCCCATCTTAATCTTTTACTCAACCTCAGTACTAACAGATTTCCTGTGACATTGTTTGTCAGAGGATCCACTGTTTCATTGGAACATTCTATGCAGAACATCTCCATTCCTTGCTGCAGAGGTAATAACTGCTCTATAAACTCAGTTTCTTCACATTGTAATTTTTTTCACTTCGATCAGTCTCTTATACACCACTGCCTAGCCACTGTGCAGCCTGCTTCCTGTTGCATTACCAGTGTTGTGATTTCCTGACACCCTTACCAAGTCCTGTTCACCTATCACCCGTGCCAGTTGACCAACATTGGCTCCCAGTTAAGCAATGCTTTCAGATGCCTAGATCCTAAGCTCCCTAAAACCGCTCCATCGCTCCTCCTTTAAGATGCTCTTTAATTGAATTTTTTGATGAAGTAACAGAGAAGGTTGATGAAGGGAATGCAGTGGATGGCGTTTATATGAATTTTAAGAAAGCATTTGATAAGGTACCACGTAAAAAGTTGGTTAACAAAATTGAGGCTCATGGAATAGGTGGGTCAGTGTCCAATTGGATAAAACATTGGCTTAAGGACAGTAAACAGTGAGTTGTGGTGAATGGTTGATTTTTAAACTAGAGGATGGTAGACAGTGGTGTTCCCCAAGAGTCAGTGCTGAATCCACTGCTTTTTTGTTATATATAAATTATTTGGATCTTGGAATATGGGATAGAATCTCAAAATTTGCCAATGATACCAAACTTGGAGGTATGGCAAACAGTGACGATGATATGAAATGGGACATAGATAGGCTAGCAGAATGGGCAGATGGAATTAACATTGACAAGTGTGAGGTGATGCATGTTTGCAGAAGGAATAGGGAGAGGCAATTAGACTTAATGGCACAGTTCTTAAGAGTGTGCTGGAACAAAAGAACCTGGGGTGCATGTGCATCAATCTTAGAGTCATAGAATCAGAGAGAGATACAGCACTTGAACAGGCCCTTCGGTCCGAGTCTTCTCCGACCATCAACCACCCATTTATACTAATCCTACATTAATCCCATTTTCCCTCTCACATCCCCACCTTCCCTCAGTTCTCCTCCCATCTACCTACACTAGGGGCAATTTTTTTTTTTTTTTTTTACAATGGCCAATTTACCTATCAACCTTCAAGTCTTTGGCATGTGGGAGGAAACCGGAGCGCCCAGAGCCAAACCCACGCGGTCACAGGGAGCTGTGAGGCTGCAGTGCTAGCCACTGCGCCACCCCTTTGAAGATGTCAGGATATGTTGAGAGAGTGGTTAGTAAAGCATATGGGATCTTGGGCTTCATAAATAGACGCATTGAGTACAAAAGCAAGGAAGTTATGCTGAACCTTTTTAAGGTTCTAGTTAGGCTCCAACTGGAGTATTGTGTCCAGTTCTGGTCACCACACTACAGGAAGGATGTGAGGGTCCTCCAGAGGGTGCAGAAAAGATTTACCTTAATGGCTCCAGGAATGGGACATTTTAATTACAAGGTTAGGTTGCAGCAGCTGAGGTTGTTCTCCTTGAAGCAAAGGAGGTTGATGGGAGACTTGATACAAGTGTACAAGATTCTAAGAGGTTTATATATGGGAGCCAAAGAAAAGCTTTTTGTTTTTAGCTGATGGTATAAGGACTAAGGGACATAGATTTAAGGTTTTGGGCAAAAGATGCAGGGGGAATATGAGGAAGAACTTGTTTACTGCAGTGGGCGATAATGATGTGGAACTTGTTGCCCACAAGCATGGTGGAAGCGGAGACAATCAATGACTCCAACAGGAAATTGGATGGCCACTCGAAGGAAATAGACTTGCAGGGCTACATTGATTGAGTGTGGGAGTGGGACTGACTGGATAGCTCCATGGAGAGCCAGCCTGGACTCAATGGGCCAAAAGGCCTCCTTTAGTGCTGTGACTCTATAAAACCTACCTCTTTGAACAAGCTTTTGCCTTCTGCCCTAATATGTGGCTTGGTGTCAAATGCTGTTTTATAAAGCTCCAGTACAGCACTTTAGGGTGTTTTATTGCACTAAAGGCAGTATATAAATACAAGCTGTTATTGCTATTCTTCACTGAGCTACCAGAGGTATCTTACCTCAATCGTCATCACCCAACTGACATTACTCAATATTCTGAGCTATTTTTTCTCTGTTTTCTAACTTCAGCAAAGCAGCTGAAAGTGTAAAACAGCCATGACTTGCTTTCTGCTCCTGTATGATTTTCCACTAAAATTAGAGAACTTCAGGTCTGAAAAAGGAGCATATTTTCAGTGAAGAGCTGCCATAGAATATCAATTGGAAGACACAATCATTGTCCAGCCAGATGAACTAATAGGCTAGTGACAGGGAAGCATCGGCACATGTTGCCTGCCTGCTTTCATAGTTCAGCGATGTTGGGAATGTCCCAAAAAAGGAGGAAATAGGCAATGTTGGAGACTGAAAGATGAAACAAACCACCCAGTGTGGACAAAGGCAGTCCCTCCCTCTGAGTGAACAATAAACGATCAACACACACATTTAAAGAAATCTTTCAGATCAGATTAAAAGAATACTTCAACTTCGAAAAAGAATCATCTTTTTTTATTGCTTTTTATACAGATCAAATAAAGCCCTTTGTAATCCACTGGTGCATAATATCTTTACATCTTAAGAAAAATCAGTCTTTTTGAAAAATGTCAAACACTACTTACTTATAAACAAAAAAAGTGCAAATATTCAAGTAAAGTAGAAATTGTTTGGTTACATATTGAACGATGGATACCCAGGAGTGAATTACAGCCACAGATCCATTGATGGTTTCGACTAATTTAAGTAACCACCACCCACAAAACTTTAATATAACTTTAATAGCGGTTATCTAAAACCCCAATGTAGGGTTACAACTTCCAACTCACTTCTGGGTTAATTTATACAGTATATGTACGGTTTTAGTCTGAAATCTATTAATAGTAATACACTTGTAAGAACACCCAACCAGCAGCTGGCTCACAGCATTCTGTGTTACATACCAAAGGTCATTGGTACAATCACCTGGCTCACAGAAAGGTACAGTCTTGCATCCTTGTCACAAAAGCAAAAGAGTGTGTTTCAATCTTATGATGTATTTCAGTGAAATTGAAATGAGATAAACTGCACGACCAAGATCTCTAATGCACACCTCCAGCCGGAATTCCAATAAATGTTTCGATGAACACCAGTTTTAAATGTGCAAAATTAGTCTAATCAGCATATTGGGACTGAGAAGATGTCTGAATGTTGGTGATCTGTCAATTGGATATTTAATGGAAAGTCATGTGCTCATGTCCAGAGCACATTGAAGTTACACAATGACAGAATGTTGCTGCATCAAACATTATTCCCATGTTTAATCCTGGAGTCGACTCTTGACTCCTGAATGAACTCATGGGGAGAGATTATAACTCATTCAAAACCCACCCACTTATACAGAGTTAAATTCGGGCCCATAGTTTCAGAATCATTACGGTCTTTGCTTCACTCTCAGGATTATTTTGGGAGATCAAGTAGATTATTTTTGAAACATGACAGAAAAAGGTTTGAAATGAACCAAGATTGTAATACCATCAGCCAAGAACATTTTAATTAAGAACAATGCATTCCTATGGGATTTTAAATAATAATCCTGTATATAACAGCATCCCAAGTCAAAGAAGAATACAAACCTTTTTTTGTTGTAGATTACAAGGCTATTTGCTTCACTGAATATATTATATATAAATCAAGAGAGATTGAATCAGAAGTGTCAATTAAAAAGGTGCAATATATCATAGCAAACCTCATTTGACACATTGTAAAACTTAGTTCCAGTATACATCTCATGTGCTATTTGTACAGGGTACATACATTAGCTATTCAAGAAATGTACATTTATCCAAGTACTGTACCCATCAGGCATGCTGGGCAGAAAAACCTCTTGGTTGCCCATGTTATTGCAGCTATGTTTGAAAAGACTGCTGTTACGTATAGCAAGTAGCACAATATATAGGAGTGCAAAAGATAGAGTGAAGCCTTATGGTATCAGATGCAAATAATGTGTACTGTACAGTTTGAGATTTCCATAACTTTTCATGAATAAAAGGATATTAAAATGAACATTCAATACTGCAACTAAAATATGTGTGCTAAGTGTCCTGAAGTACAAATAGAATTTCCAACAAGTTTCTCCTGAATTGTCAGTGGTACCAAGAAACAACTGTCCAGCAGCTAGTTGAACAGACAAGGCAATGTTGTACCACATGGTGGTCAGATATAGCTTCATACTTAAAATTTACTGCATGATATGCACCCAGTGATGAAGTTTTTTTTAAAAAAAAACTCAATTAAAAATCAACTTAGACCAACCTTCAATGCCTTCTTGCTGTAAATGACAATGCAGCACTGGCAGAGGTTGCCTGCCTCCAATCTTGTCAGCAAGGGGCCCAAAAAAAGTTGTGTCGGGGGTGTAGAAAGAGAATATAAAATAAATAGAAACAGGTTTAAAAGCATTTAAATTTCATACTTTAAAATAGGCACATATTTTAAGAAATTGCAGGGACACAGCAGATTTTTACAAGTTATTCGCTTGATGAATTGAAAAGACAAATTATTTGCATTTTGCTCTGTTGCAGGTGCGAGGACTTCTGCATGGGTAACCCCAACAGAGAAAGACGAGTTCACCAAAGCGATTGAACAATATGGAAGCGACTGCTTCTTCTTTTGAAAATCTCAATGGAAGATTCTTTCACTGGGCAAGAAAAGGTCAGAGCAATGGAACACGCTATTCACTATAATATATTGCAATCTTCAAAATAGTAAAATAAATTAGTTGTCAGTAGTAATAGTTTTTTTTCTCCTCCATGCTATTGTGCATCAAGTATCCAATAATTAGTAACCGTGGGTGAGCTTTCAGCATGTTGAAACAGCAGGATTTCTAAGTATTCTAACAATCATTTCAGACAATTATTATTTTAAAAATATATATAGGAGGTATTCAGTTGCAATTTTCTTTGAAGATTCGGAATGGCAGACAAGGCTTTCTTGGGAAAAATGAAGCATATGTACAATGCAAAAGTGTTGTATTAACTTTAGTGAGATGAATCAGTAAAGTCAGTTGACACTCTGGGAGGATGGGGGCAAAGTTACAAATGATCATACATAATCGAACTGTCTGCACAGAGTCCTGAATAGTGTCAATTGTAATATAATCTATACCCTTTGGTACGTAGGAACAGGTCTTGAAGGTGCTGGACGTGGTGGTGGTGGCCTGGGAGGAAATAAAAATATTTTCAGGAGGGAAAAACATTTAAATTCATCATTATGCATTCTTGCATTGTCAATGAAATGGCATAATAATTCAGATCATCATGTAATCGAGTTTTAAATCCAGTGATTATGAGCTTGATGTCCTGTACTGCCCGACAGTTAAGCACGAGTTGCATTTGGAATGGCAAAAAGAGAGTCAAGTGATACTATCTCATGGCTAATAATGGAGAAATGGTCAACTCCTGCTCCTATTTCTTGTGGAGTTATGGTCAGTGATGAAGGGGAGGCCCATGAGCTGCACTCCCCCAAGCTTCTGGCTGAAAGCTGTATCTACTTCAGTTTTTACTAGTTCAAGCTTTCGTTTAGAGTCAAGAAACACAGGTGTAGCTTGAAGGCAGGTAGCGGGACTTTGGAAAACAAAATAACAAACTCACACAGATATTCAATGAGAAATTTTAGAATAGAGAATCATAGAGAGATTTTCCAGGACCAACTAGGCTCAGGTGATGGTCAGCTGAGTATCCCAAACTTGAGAATCAAGATCAAATGGAAGAAAACACAATGGTCCAGAATTTCTAAACTCAGTGATAAGTGTTACCCAGCAGTGTCCAAGTGTCGCATTGTGGGCTAACACCCTCAGCGTGTAAACAGGAGATCTTGGGTTTAGATCTCAATTGAGCTATTTATATTTTTGTTTTTTTGCTCAGCTACCTCTTAGACTCAGTGCCCAAGACTACTCCTGTAAGCAAGCTCGCACTCCAGATTGTGGCTTTATAAACTTAAGGATCAAATAACTTCCTATTTTATAACATTAAAAAGCAAACCACTGGAGTCCTTACCAATACTTATGCCTTATTGTTAAAACAAATTAGCTATGACTTTTTTTCTCAGTTTTATTTCAGCAAGCTTGCTATGCTTAAAAATTAGCAGATGTGCTTCCTAAAAATAAATACACTTCAAAATTACTTAATTGGCTGTGATGTGCTTTATGACGTCCTGAGGTTGTGAAAGGTGTGAGGTAAATGTTGTTTCTTCTCAGCGTATCAAGGCCAACACAAGGTCTTGTGTAGGCCATTAAAAAAGACAGTTGCTTCATCTATGGACCTGGTTTTCCTCACAATGTATCTTCTGGCCACACATTCAGAATGTGGATGCAAAGATCCTAGGCCTACGATAACACAGTTTGGACATGGCAGAATTGCTAAGCATTGCAGGGCCAGTCAGAACCAATAACTGTGTTCACTTAAACAAGAAAATAGGATCAGTGTAGTTCGCTCCAGTGGAACAGCTAGCAACAGGACAGAAATAATGGGTTAAATAATCTACTTCTGTACCTTCTATGATTCTAAGTAGAATTAATGATCCCAGTGAAATTTAAAACAATAAAAGCAACACTGCAGTTTTCCAGAATCTATAACTGAAATGAACCAGAGCTGAGCAGCAGGGGGAGAGCAGAAATGAGTACTGGAAAGTGGTAAACAAACAGAGTAATTGTCAACTCTGGTCATGTGGAGTTCACATTTGAGAACAAGCATACCTTGCCGGTGATGGCTGTGATGGTCTAACTACGTATGTTGGCACTATGGTTCTTGACGTCTGAACGACCTAATTTAAAATAAAAAGGTACATCATTTGGAGATACATTACTCAAAGCAGCAGTATATGCACAGAAACATTTTCAAGAGATAGCATGCCTTTGTCAGTATCACGTGCCAAACATGGATAAAAGATATTGTAGGTTGTTCACCTAGATTTTAATCCCTTTTAAACAACTTAGGAAACTGAACCTAAGCAGATTCTATAGCATGAATGTTATAAGTGAAGGGTTCTTCTGTATTTCCACTCTCTGGAGTGACTTTTGTATGATTTTTAGAAAGCTCCAGTATTTTAAATGCTATGTTTTTAAAGCATTTTCTGCCCTCTGAAGGTGACAGATTTTTTGTGTTGCAAAATGCTGAATGGTTTCTCCCTCAGTGTTTATATTCATTGTTGTGGCCAAGCACTGCCTGGCTAGACACAGCATGGCCAAATGCACTGTAAAGGTTTCCTGAACTGCCTTAGCTCAGAAAAACACCATGTGTCAGTTGTCCCACATGTCAGACAATCCAGCCTTCTGGGCTCTCTGAAATGGATTGTCAGTTTAGTCTAAGACTGGGGTAGCTTTTGTGCTGTGCACTTAAGTCCCAGAGCAGTGGGTTGAAATTGCCTATTCCCATTTGAAATTGGACTTGCAGGCATCAGTGAGACTGGCCTCCTGTCCCTGAGTTACATGCCACCTGGCCTGCTAAATTTGTCTTCCCAGATCATTCGCTCTGGTTTGTGGCTGTAACAATTCAAACCATGCAAAAAGTTAGCCAGGTTTGTTTGTGGAACTAAAGGAATCATTTAAACAAGTAGTTTTTTCTTGAAACTGACAGTTCTGTTTGTATTTGCTCTTCTCGCACAGTCAACCAGATGGGGGACTTCACTCAGCCAGTTTGGTAATAGAACTAAATTGTAGCCCTCAAGAGACACACAATACATTCTTAATAATACTACTGCGCATTGCTAAATGTCCTGCAACCACTTAACGTAGGAGGTTCACTTTGGAAACATCTTGCAACTATTTATAATGTTGAGTGCTTCAAAGCTTTTTTATTCATCATATGCTATTTAAACAGTAAATAAATCACTGGTGAAAACACATTGACCTTATTGCATAAAACAAGCATGTTTTCCCTTTGACCAAAATTGTTTGAGTTTATTTATCTTGTTCTATTTAATTATAATGCAACAAAAAGCAGAATGTGTCGCAAACAAGACAATTATATTTTTGGGTGGGCCAGAAAAAAGCATGATGAAGAATCTGGGTAGGTGGCATGGATGCTGGGAGGATGTTTTCCCTGGCTGGGCTGAATAGAACTAGTTGTCACAGTCTCAGGATAAGAGGTCAGCTATTTAGGACTGAAATGAGGAAAAATTTCTTCACTCATAGGTTTGTGAACCTTTGGAGATCTCAAAGCAAATCAAGGGAGGGGGGATGGTGCGGGAAGCTGAGGTAGACCAACCATGATCTTATTGAATGGTGGAGCAGTCTCAAAAGGCTGAATGGCCTACTCCTGTTCCTATTTCTTAGGTTCTTATGAAATCCATTTGCATGTATGCTGTAGTACAGTTTTACAGTTTCTTTCAGCACTGAAAAAAATGCACAACACACAGATGATTCCTATCGTAGTCATTACAATGAAATGTATCTTTAAGTATACAGTAATGTTATTATATGTGTGGATCTTCCAAAGTCAATTTGACGAATACATCAGATGTGAAATTTCAACAACTTGAGTATATTAAAAAAATCAAGAGCCCAATCGCCTACTTCCTGTAAATGCACAATAGCTGCAGTCGTTTCAGCTTCTTGCCACAAGGGGGCAAAGCGTACACACACACACACAGAAACACAATTTATTTCCCTATTGACTTGCCAGATAGAATGAGAAATAAAAACTACAAGCAAAGAGGCAGCAGAGATCATTATGTGCCACTGCATTATTCTGCAGCAGAATATGGTGTCGGGTGGGTAATGCAATACACGTTCAAAGTCCCACCCTGTTGAGTGCCCGTTCTGACCTCTGTGCAAACTAAAGGGAGGAGCTGAATGAAGGCTAATCAGTGGACCACATGAAAACAGATCATGCAACGCACACTGTAAATTGCAGAAGTCACCTCTTTCAGATGCGACGTTAAACCAAGGCCCTGTCTGCCCTCTCAGAAAATCCCATGGGACTATTTCGAAGAAGAGCGAGCAGCGGAGTTCTCCATAGTGTCCTGGCCAATATTTATCCCTCAATCGACACCACATAAACAGTTTATCTGATTATCACGTTGCTTCTTGTGGGAACTCACCGTGCGCAAATTGGCTGCTGCATTTCCCTACTTTCCAACAGTGAATACACTTCAAAATTACTTCATTGACTGGGATGTCCTGTGATCATGAAAGGCGCTATATAAATATGTCATTTTCTCAGGCCGATGTTACGCGCTTCTCATTTGAAAATTTGGAGGCATTCAAGGTGAAATGGAAATAAAGGTTTAATGGATATCCAAGAAAATCAAGTAAAATTTCCAGAGATTTAAAAGGAATATTATCACAACACACCCAGTTTAAAAAAATGAAAATGTATTTTAATTATTAACTTGAATTTTTTTTGTTGCATATTTTCTCTTCTTTTTAACACTTCTCTTAAGGCATTGGGGTAGAGTTTCATCTGTAGCGCCTGGGTGTGAAGCAACAGTTGGTCACAGCACTGAGAGGAAAATCAAGTGACACAAATCGCACACTACTTATCAAGTCCATCTGATTTTCCTCCCTGTGTTGTGTCCAAATGATGCTTTACACCCAGGCACTTTAAGACATAAAACTACCCTGTAATCTCCTGCTCAGGTAAAGTTACATAATCAGTCAGCCTTCCTTAAATTAGTCAAGTATTCATTCTTCATGCATAAACCTACACCAGAAGTATCTGACTTACTGGTATCATAAGCTGCTTAGTTGATACTGTGGTGCTTTGTGGACCTTTGCATTAATTTGCAATGGTCACAATAGAGCTTGACGTTGTGTTTTCAGGTTTTTCCACTAATGAAGCAAACCTCACAACCCACAACATTCACAAAGGACAAACAACCAAATAAAACAAATAACTGCCAAAAGAACAAAGTTGCCCTGACATCATCAGCTGGATAATGAGGGTTTAGGGAGCCGCACACCCCAATGGTGTATAATATGGGAACCCATGACGAAGACCACAAGCGTTATCATATTATTTTACAGTGAACAGAATCCACACACAAATTTTGCAGCAGAGGGTCATGGGATGGCCATCATGAGCAGGAAACCCAAGAATATTTTCCCTGACCTATGCCAGATGCATTGAAGTCAACTGTACCAGTCCTATTCCCACCCTGGCTGAAATCAGCCTGATCAAGGTTTTGGTCAACTGAGGCATTAGAAAAGCCATAATTTATTGATTTTTTAAAAATGTACATTCCAAATGCAAATGATAACAGTACAGTTGTACCTATTGCTGACCTCAACAGCAGGTGTTGCAAATAAATAAATATAGCTATCAGCCTAAGGTAGCTACTATTTTATCTGTGCAGATTACTCATCTGCTCAGTGAGCTTTTTGCTGCTAAACAAAATCATGGTCTTGGAAATCGCGCACTGACATTTTTAAATAGACATGAAAAGGAGTGGAGGAGAGGAGTAAAAATAGTCTATTCCTTATACATATAGATTTAAAAAGTGTCTGTGGAAGCAGTAATTAAAGAAGGGCCCGAATGGCAAGGCAGGGTTCCTCATGTGAGCCAAAGTTCCCTTTATCTTGCCAAAGCTATTTGCATTTGCACCACTTTCTGTTCAGAACAGTACTGTCTACACATGGAAAGTCATAGAGTCAAAGAGAAATACAGCACTGAAACAGGCCCTTCAGCCCACCGAGCCTGTGCCGACCATCAACCCATTTATACTAATCCTACATTAATCCCATATTCCCTACCACATCCCCACCATTCTCCTACCACCTACCGACACTAGGGGCAATTTACAATGGCCAATTTACCTATTAACCTGCAAGTCTTTGGCTGTGGGAGGAAACCGGAGTACCCAGCGAAAACCCACGTGGTCACAGGGAGAACTTGCAAACTCCGCACAGGCAGTACCCAGAACTGAACCCGGGTCAGTGGAGCTGTGAGGCTGCGGTGCTAACCACTGCGCCACTGTGCCACAGTAGAAGTAGAATATTCACAGCTCAAAGAAATATTGTGACTGAGAAGATTAAATTGTGGTTATTTACGCACTCATTCCATATTCAATCCATTTGCTCAGGAGATGAGAATCAGAGTGGGCCCCTTATGTCACCGTGCTGCATGCAGAACTAGATTCAAAGCTTTCTTGCAATGCACAAAGCTCTCTGGATATGTGTGTCTCATCAGCATTTGTTGATCATCGATGATCAATTATCTTTTAGGAGCACACGGCCCCAATATTCTCAAAGGCCAAGTTGTGATTAATTACATCGAACAAAAGTTAAAATTAACAGTCAAGATTTAATTTCAAGAAAAAAACTGCAGCATTACATTGGTGAAGGCTGTTTCACTTTAAATACAGCTCACCGCTTCTGTTACTCATTAAAAGCAGCTTAGTTTCAGTTTACCTTTTACAGTCAATTTTGAACAGGTTTTCAATCATGCACAAAATGCAGAGGAGCTTTGTGAGTTTGTATTCGAGAAATCACCACATTACTACCAGAACATTTCATGAAAGCAGAGACAGAACACCAGCTCAAATAAATATTTATCCTTGAAGGTTTCAATAATTTCAATTACCTGTTGACTTGGCAATAAGTAGACCTGGTATATTGAAAATAAAAAGGTTATTACTGCTGTGCCTAAAAGATCATGGCCAACAGTCTTAAATCTTGATGCTGTGGCCTGGCAGGGACCAGCTTTGTCTCATCTTCCTTGCCCCCACTGTCAAACAAGACGTAAATAACCTGTGTCATAAGATTTTTATTTTTATTTGAAAGCTTAGAATTGTGTGTTTTTAAAAAAACTGAGCAAAAGGATTTTCTATGAACATTGAATGCTGAAATTTGATATTTGAACTTGGGACAGACTGCAAGACACATGTTTCAAAACAACTCAGCTGAGGGAAACGACAGGTCACATGACTTGTTAGCATACAGTTTCACTTTTGCTTTGTGAAAGACCAGTAAGCTGTACAGGCAGGAGGCAGAACAAACTGGCTGGGACTTGTTTTTTGCAGACCAGAGAAAAAAACCTCTTCCTGAAAAGAGAAGGCTTGCCTCTCTTGTAAAAGAAATTATACATTTCAGGTGGTGGCTGTGGTCTGCCTGGAAAGAGAAAAAAGACCCCTAAAGAGAAAAAGACCCAGGAAAAGAGGAGTTTCTGCTCTCTGTGGAGAAAGGGTCCTTTGCTGAGTGGGAACCCTGTATTTTAAAAAGGGAGAAGATTCCTACTGCCTCCAGTCTCTGAAAAATCAGTGCCTCAGGAGTGATTCCTGTTGCCCCATGTTTTGGGAGATCCTGAAAGCTCAAGAAAGCTTCTATTGCTAGACTATTTCAAAACCCAAGTGGACCTGTTGCTGCACCCTTTGATGAAAGAGCTGTGTGATGCCTGCTGCAGATGAAGTGCCGTGAAACCCTACCCACCTGGACAGACTTCAATCGGCATCCAACTATTCGACTCTGAGACACCTCACTGACCCGGAAATATCCTAACAGAACGAGACAACCTAATTATTTTATTATGCCTAAGAAACAGTTGTGAACTAAAACATCATTTTCTCCCGGTTAACTGTTTTTTTGAAAGTATGTGTGTATGCATAAGGGTTTGGAAGAATATGAATTTGAAAAGAATCATTCCATGTGTAGAGTTATATCATTATTGTTTAAGTCTTAGCTTATTAATAAATAGTTAAATTTGTTGTTGTTTCAAGAAACCTGGTTTGGTGTGCTTTATTCTGGGAGACAAACAGAGCATTTAATTTGGCTATTTTCTGATAGGTGGGAAACTTTACAAATATGCTATGACCTTTAGAGTTAGTGGGACTGAATTCACAGTGAAATACTCCCGCCTTGGTCATAACACCTGAAATAAAGTATTTAAGCTATGGCTTGTCAATCGCAGTGTTAGTTAAATTCAGGGCTGCCATTTTTGGCTGTCCCTTTGTTGTCAGCTGTGGCTCAGTTACCTCTCTTGTCTCCGAGTCACAATGCTCTGGTTCTAGTCCCACTCCAGGGCTTGAGCACAAAAATCAAGGCTGACACCCCAGTGCAGTACTGATGGAGCGCTGCACTGTTGGAGGTGCTGCCTTTTGGATGAGACATTGAACTGAAGCCCCATCTGCTTGCTCAGGTGGATTTAAAGATCCCATTGCATTATCTCGAAGAAAAGCTAGGAGTTATCCCCACTGTCCTGGCTGATATTTGTCCCTCAATCAACATCACAAAAAGAGATCATCTGGCCATTATAACATTGCTGGGGGTTTGCTGTGCTCATACTGGCTGCCACATTTCCTCTAATACAACAGTGATTACACATCAAAAAGTACTACATTAGGTGCATGATGCTTTGAGACGTCCGGTGGTCATGAAAAGCACGAGATAAATGAACGTCTTTCATGCTTTCTTTCCCTGATCACACTAAATAATACCCACTAGAAGTGGTTAGCAAATTCAGCTACCTTGGGTCCACAGTGACAGACAATCTTGCCTTTTGATGCAGAGCTCAATAAACACATAGGGAAAGTAGCTATAACCTTAGGCCGATTTGAGAAACGTGCATGGAATAACACAAAGCTAACCCTTAGGACCAACCTGAAAGTTTATAAGGCCTGTGATCTCAGCACCTTGCTGTATTGCTGTGAAACATGGGTGACTTACAGCTACCAGGAAAAGAAGCTCAATAATTTCCATCTTCGTTACCTGTGGCGTATTATGGGTATATCCTGGCAGGACAAAACTACAAATGCAGCAGTTCTCTCAAAGGCAGAGCTCCCAGGTGCGTCGACACTATTCAAACAGAGGTGGCTTCAGTGGATTGGACGGGTCAATGGAAGTCGGTCGCATGCCCAAGGACTTTCTGTATGGTGAGGTAGCCGGGGCCAGACAACCAGTGGGGCACCCAAAGTTCCGCTTCAAGGACGCTTGCAAGCATGATATGAGGCCCTAAATGTCGACTATCAAACCTGGGAGTCACTTGCTGGCAAAAGAGGGAAATGGCGACACATCCTATGGATTGGTGTGCACTACTATGACCACCAGTTGCTACAGCAGCTTGGCAACAGGCGCCAACGCTGAAAACAACTCACACTTGGCAGCTTCATGTGCGGCACTTGTGGCAGAACCTGACTCTCCAGGAGTGACCTTCACAGCCATCAGCAAAGGTGCACCAAGAGAAGACATCCCACCTAAATGGATTGTTTGCTGCATGTCCATCATTTCTGCAGACGGCAGGATACTAACCAACCAACCTATATTTCTTTATATCCTGCACACAAATGGTGAAGTCCGGGGAGGCCTAAATATTGGGCGTCAAACCTCATGATAATTAAGACAGTGCTGTGGGAGGAGGCAGCACAGGTACTCCAAGATTGAGTCACGCACAGGTTGTATTCAGGATTGCAGTGGTCAAAGAGGAATATCAGGCTTCAGAGTCAGTGTCGCAGCCTTAGGGCCAGGAACTGAGAGCACCAGCGATCAGGATGGTGACTGTGATTAGAAAGATTTTTTATTCAAGTGATGTTTAGGCTTGATTTTTCCTGAGGCAGAAACATTGGCTGCATCAGCTTAAATCACGGTTGGACAGAAAGCCTGAAGCAGACATTAGGTTACTTACTTGGATATGCAAAGGGTCTAACCCCTCTTAAGGCATAGGTAAAGGATGCCGCGTTTGTTTTAATCAATATGATGGGTGGTGCACCTCTGGCGGAAGTGTGTGCATGCTTCAAGTCAACCATTTTGGGGCCTTAGGAAACTGCATAAATGGGCACTACATGACCTAATTTAATCCCCAGCATCTGTTGTCCATGTATTGTATGGCTTATTTATGGATACAAAACTGTCCTCAATTGCAACAATTATTGGTGCAATTGTGTAAAAATGAAGAAATAGCATGAAACCCAAAAATAATAGGGTAGATGGGTACAGTCCAAAGCTCGTTAGACAGTGTTGGGGGACTTGCAGGTTGGGGGAAAGACTGGAGGGGTATGCAGTCTAAACAGAATTGGACACATGTTATGAAGGAGTTTGATAAGGTAGACATAATGAAGATGTTTCCATCTTTGTGAAGGAGACCAGAAATAGGGGCTGTCAATATAAGATAATCAGTCATGAAGTCAATAGGGAACTCAGGAGAAGCTTCTTTATCCAGACAGTGTTTAGAATGTAGAACTTGCTATCACAGGGAGTAGTTGAGGCAAATAGAATAAATATATTTGAGAGAGAAGATAGATAACAGATGAGGGAGAAAGGAATAGAGGAATATGTTGATAGGGTTAGAAGTAGTTGGAGCATAAACACTGGCAAAGGCCAGTTGGGCCAAAAGGCATACTTCTGTGCTGCAAATAGTATGTAATACAATGTATGTAGTGCATCAGTTGTCAGTCTATATTTAAGTCCAGAATGTTCCAAATGCATCTGAAAACATTATTAGATAATTAACCACATTGGGTTATTAAAAATGAGATGATTTCAGGTAGAGAATTAATCTCTGGTAGAATTTTACAATCTTATCAACGGGGCAAGACGTCACAGGAATTTACAGTACTTTCCCAGTATAGAAAGAGAAGGGGGAAAAGGTGGGAGGACGTAGTCGGAAGTTTCTCAAGTAATAGTGAATCCTGCTGATTGGTGGGGGTGGGGGCAGTTAGCGGCAGAAGAGGGAAAAATCTTGCATTTTGCTTCACACAAAATGACTGCGCTTGGGTCTAAAGGGCAATGAATAACTTGGCACCTGTAATACTTGACAGGAATCACCATTCCTGCCACCTCACCCATTACTGGATACTATGACGCCCAGCTATTAGTTCAATTGCTAACTAATAACAAGGATAAGTGCAAATTGCACTTGGGGGCCATTTTTGAGAATCTGTTTTGTCAAACATAGCCATGTGCATAAAAGCAGGAATTGAATGGGAAAGCAGACACATGGAAATGCATGTTAACTAGGCAAGCCTCGCTTCTCACCTCAGATAGACACCACTATTGTTCCAAGGCATGAATTTAACGATGACTTTTAGCCATTTAACAGCCAGACTGTGATTTATAACAATAGCAGAATGGGGTTGCCAGTGAAACCCAGAGATTTTCAGGAACCACTACTCACCCCTTCCTTAGCTGAGTTATTTGAGGCACTTCGTGGTTCAGCTCTGTTTTCAGACCTAATTTAAAACATAACAGATGTGACAGAACAACATGAGCAATTTTCTTCAGTGATCCAAACAACCATAATTTTTTTTTTTTAAATCTGGTTATCCATGACACGTTTCTATAGTACAATCAATATAAAGTTACAAATTTATGGTGAGCTCTGATGCACAAGCTCCAAAGATAGGGATGTAAATATATTACAAAGAAGGAGTGAATTTGCATTTATATAACAACTTACATCCTTCAAGCACCTGAAAGCATCTAACAATTAATTAATTAATTAATTACTTTTGAAATGCAGTACCCGTTGCTTTATGCATGAACACAGAATTCTGGAGCAAGATCCTACAAATGGGACGGAATGGACAGTTAATCTGTTTTAATCTGTTTTTTTAATCGCATTTGTTCATTGAGGAATATTGGCCAGAATACTGGGAGAACTTCATTCCTTTCTTTCAATAGTTCCATGGGATCTTTTACATGCACTTGAACAGGCAGATACATCCTTGGTCTCACATCATCATTTTTTTTTTTATTCATACATGGGATGTGGGCATCGCTGGCCAGGCCAGCATTTATTGCCCATCTCCAATTTCTCTTGAGGAGATGCTGGTGAGCTGCCTTCTTAAATCACTGCAGTCCTCGGGGTGTAGGTACACCCACAGGGCTGTTAGGAAGGGAGTTCCTGGATTTTGACCCAGCGACAGTGAAGGAACAGCGATATAATTCCAAGTCAGGATGATGCGTGACTTGGAGGGGAACTTGCAGTCGTGCTGTTCCCATGCATTTGCTTCCCTTGTTCTTCTAGTTGGTAGAGGTCACAGGTTTGGAAACTGCTGTCTAAGGAGCCTTGGTGCCTTGTTGCAGTGCATCTTGTAGATGGTACACACTGCTACCACTGTGTGGTGGCACCACTGACAAAGCACTCCCTGATTAGTGCACTTACATGTCACCTCGACTGCTTTTGTGAGACCTCGTTATGTGAAAATTGGCTGCCATATTTGTCTCCTTAACAACATCGTTATCAAGAGCCAATGAAAAATCTAGACTGTCCAACCCAAGCAACTGAATCATATACATATCCAGGTTAGCTGAAGTCAGTCCATATTACTGGTAGCTTCAGAAGATTGATTCAGAAGGTTGTGGGTTCAAGGCCCGCTCCAGAGACTTGAGCACATGATCCAAACTGACACCTCAGTGCAATACTGAGGAAGTGCTGCATTGTGGGATGTGTCGCCTTTTGGATGAGACATTAAACTGAGACCCTGTCTGCCCTCTCAGGTGGAGGTAAAAGATCCCATGGTGCAATTCAAATAAGAGCAGCAGAGTTCTCCCAGTGTCCAGGCTAATAATTATCCCTCCTCCATGAATAAAAAAAATTAACAGGTCATTATCATATTTCCATTTGAGGGATCTTGCTGTGTGCAAATTGGCTGCCACGTTTCCTACATTACAACTGTTAATATGTTTCAAAAGTACTTGAATGATTGCAAACTGCTTTGGGATGTCCTGAGGTCATGAAAGGTTGTTTGGAAATGACCTTTCTTTTCACAAAGTACACATTCAGGTTTACCGAAGGCAATACAGAGATATGAAAGCCAGTGACTAAGAACCATGCCCATTTTGCATTGTGCAAGTGAAAACCAGATATGATTTTCAGTTACTTGTATCGATGTAACTTTTTAAAATCGTAAAGATTCCAAGCATTCCACAGAGTAACAGTTGGATTATTAGATTCAAAATGCTTGAGATATGATGCAGTCAGCAGTATGTTGCAACTAGTTTATGACAGTTGCCCATACAGCAGCATAAAGCTTCAAGGACAAGCTTGCAGAGAGATTAACAGTTGGCTGGGAACATGTTACAAAGAAGTACCATATGAAAAAGTTGCAGGTCACCCCAAACTATGAGATGCAGACTGGAGCTGCTTGCTTGCACCATCTGAACTGTGGAATGACAATACGATCTGTAGCTCATTTGAGAGCTCAACTCCCAACTCCTGTCGTGGTCAGATTAGATCTATAAAGACTGCTTCAAGCGTCAAAATGCCCTTATTGGTAATAAAACTTTCATTTATAATTTCACCCAAAATGTCTCAAATTGCTTCACACAACAAATTACATTCTCGCTCAAATGCAGTGACCACGAAATAAGCATAATGTCGCAGTATTCATTCTGATCCAATCCCTTGAGCATTATCACTTGATATAGCAAGAAGGGCCAAGGATATTGAGATATGTCAATTATTAATGTTACAGTTCAGAGGCATACTATTCCATGTAAAAATCTTCTATCTGAAGCCTTCAAGCATCAAAATTTCTCCGCTCGATAATCTATTTTAGCAGGTGCTGACGGATCTGTTGTACCCTTCCAACATTTACTGTTTCATTTCAGACTTCCAACATTGTTTTTGAAAATATAAGCATGTAACAACATTGAAAAGAATAAAATTGTTACTTGTGTGTTTCTGATCTTCGCTTCCGACAGAATCTTCTTTCTAGTTCATTTCTTTTCACAAACACGTATACGATCAAAAGGAGCAGAGGTGCCACTAGGAGGAAGAACACCAGCAGTCCATCCCGAAGGCTTGTATCTTTATCTGAAAAGAAGAAAAAATATTCTTATTTTGTCAGAAATTGTTAACATTACTCTCAAGAAAATTCACTGGCACAGTGAAGTGGTTGCAGAGTTTCATTGGCAGAGGCCTAGATATTGAGAAACTTTAAGAGGAAGGTTAAGAGCAACAGAAGAACAATTTGAAATCTGCAGTCATCACACTGTACACTTAATCAACTACTGGTTTTCATTTAGGATCTACATTTATGTAACAAAAATCTTGTGTATGCATAGATTTCCTATTGTGACGCTTTTTATGTCAACATTTAACTTGGAAAATATCTATGCAAGGAATGACAATAAGTACAGGTGGAATTTGGATCCATGAGTTTGGGAAGTGTTGCCAAAGCAGCCTTGATAAATTGCTGCATTTCATCCTGTAGATAGAATGCACTGCAGTTACTTATTGTACGATTGCCTTTAAGAGCGATATCCCTTTAAGATCTTAGTATGCTAATAAGCTAAGTGCCAGAATGAAGTCTTGTGACTCTGAGCCAGAGTCACTCTGCAACTTTAACACCTAGAGGAAGGTTCTGTAAATAGTTAACGCAGTACCGTATATAATAGTTTAGTTGTAATAAACTTGTTTGAGATCTTCAACCAACTGGACTCCATGCATTTCATTTATGTTGCATCAGACAACATAAAAGAACTCATTGGCTGGAATTTTACAGTGGGCAGACGGGAGCCGGACTCCGACATAAATGTCGGTGACGACCCCGCTTCTGCCCAGCCTGGGGATCTGGCCTGTATTTTATGGATCCCCAGGCTTTAATTGGCCTGATGCGGGACTGCCACCCACTTGAAGGAGGAGGTCCCGCCTCAGTGAGCTGCCGGCCAATCGGCGGGCCGCCAGCTCTTAAGCTCGCAGCACCACCGGGAGCGGTGGCCACTGCTGGGGCTGCAGCCCAGCCGAACGAGGAGGATACCAAAGAGCCAGGACTGTAGGTATGTTTGGGTTGCCTCACCAGGGGGATCGGTCTTGCCCTGGTGAGGCTAGGGTGGTTGTTTGGGGGGAGGTGGGCATCTTGGATCCTGGGGTTGGGTTGGGAGGCGGGGGTGGCCCTCAAACGGGCACCCTGTGCCCAACTGCCATGCCGCTCCCCAGGGCGCGGAAAGGCTGGCAGCTCTCGCTGGGCAGCCTTTCACGTCCCCGGCATACCCGCTTGCCACGGGTAAAATACCCGTGGAGGCAGGCGAGGGCCCTTAAGTGGCTGTTGAGTGGCCACTTAAGGGTCTTGATTGGCCTCGGGCCATTTCCCACCTCCCGCCGGACCTCCGGAAACTTGGTCGGAGGCGGAATCGGGGCGGGTAGGCCTCCTGGAACCCGTCTTTCAATTTTACGTCGCCCCCACGCCACCATCCGACCCGCTGGATCAGCGTAAAATTCCAGCCATTATATGGTGGCAACAGTAGTGAGAAAACAAAGTCGAGGTTTGAAGACCACAGGAAAACAGCTCTGAAAACGGCCATTCCTACAGCCACTAAAGAGAAAGTTCAAGAAAAACACTGGCTCAAACAGTGAAAAAAGAACTTACCTCAAGCTGTAGAAGACAGAGCACAGAACGACAGCCTGCAGGTAAATCAGGTGAGACATTGTGCCGTCAGGCGAGGGATACTGGTTTAAAAAAAAGCTTTTAAGTCATTCAAAATATTGCCTTTTTCTAAAAGCTCCACGTTAAAAAAAATACAGGGAAGACCTGACTCCTTTCCCAAGCTGATCAAGGTCAGTGCCATTACAGGAAGCGTCCATCGGAAAAATGCTGGAAAACCCCGATCTCTGCAGATCCTTCACCCACACAGCCAAAGTTAAAAAAAGATTAAACTACTCAAGCCTGATTAAGAGCTTCCATTCACAAAGCCACAGTAAAGAAAAACCTTTAAAACCACTCGAGCATGAAGAACATAAACAAACACTAGCAGCTAGTGAGCAGCTGTGTAAACAGAATGGGTTTAAGTGCTGGAAGCAAGATAAACACACAGCACTGCTCCTGTCAAACAAAGCAGCTTGTCTAAATAGAGACAGTTTCTTAAAGGGAAACAGTGCAGAGTTATAAAACAAGTCTTAAAGTAAGTTCTAAAGTAAAAGAACGTCAGATAGAACAATACCAAATTTCCCAGCATGAACTGGAAAGCCTTGGATATCCTATCCAAATTGCAACTGTTCAAACAAATAATGCAGTTACTCTTCAAAGACCAAATAATTGTAGAACGAGAAAAACAGGCTGTAAAAATACGAATAGCAGTTGGAAATGAGGGATTACACAGAATCAACATCTCTGGATTATCTGACGAGGACCAGAAAGATCCGGCAAAGATATGGAAAGTGCCAGAAGATCAGCTCCAATTACAAGCGAATTTTAGAATTCACCACCTGGAGTTAATGACCTCCAGGCAACAGCCACAGGAATCAATAGAGCAGTTCGTCAGTAAGGACAATGAATGTGACTTCTCAGAAACTGAGCTCTCGGACTGAATAATGGAGCTAGTGATTGTATTGACACCCATTGAAGCATTGCAGAAAGACTCTTGGAGAAAAAGAAAGGTCACAGCAATGATGCACGGCTAGAAGATGGCAGGAAATATGAAGCCATTGTAGCTGGACAACAGCACCTGCAAGCATTAGGTGCAGCCAACAGTATCGGCACCATAACCAGGTTGAAAAGAGCAAGCAAGTTGTGTGATAAGTGTAGGCTGTCCTACATACGGTGAAGTTGCCCGGCATTTCGTGACCTGTGCAAGATATGCGGTGCAAAAGTACACTGGGTCTGCCTATGCAAGAAATCTAGCTCCAAAGACGCGGCCAAAAGCCGCAGTAGGACACAAACAGAAGACAGGTGCAGCAACAGGGCAACGGCAGCAAGGAGAGTGCCAGAGACCTGCGTAAACACGAGCCAATACACAAAGCCCACAACAAAACAGACCTGAGACAAGACTCAACGAGGAGTAATTCGCAGCCAGAAGATGACTAGGCATTCCACATTGTGACCCTGACACATCACGTTAATGAAGTCAAACAACTGGAAGCTTTCACCACTATTAACATCACATGCCCAAAGAAGGCTGACAAACATACACTCAGGGTCAAGATTGACACCAGCGCTAGTGCAAATATCCTACCAGTCTGAATACTCAAATATATATACCAGGGTTGTAGGAAATCAATGGCACAACTGACAACTGGCAAGTTCTGCATACAACAGGTCACCCATCCCTTGCAGTGGAACACTAACAATGCAATGCAGCTATGGGAAGTGAGCATGCAAACTACAAATATTCAACCTTGCAGACATGAGTGGACCAGCAGTGGCAGGACTACCAGCGTGTAAGGACCTCAGCATGGTGACCATCTAGGAGGTCACCAAGGTACCCATCATAGCAGAAGAGACCAAGGGTACCCACATTGAGTCAGTCCACGACTATTATGACCAAGGTGGGAGTAATGCATTGTTAATTCAGTCCCACTACCCCACAGGTCACAGCATATCAAGAAAGTTTTCTACTTACCAAAGAATAACCAAGTTAGACAATCTATTTGTCCCCCAAAATAAAGCACACCAAACCAGGTTTCTTTAAGCAACAACATTAGTAGTTAAGACTTATTATTTGTTTTCTAATAATGAGATAAATCTACATTCTGAAAAGATTTTTACAACTCATTCTTACTAGCCCTCATGCACACATACATACATTCAAAAACCAGTTAACCAGGGGGAAAGAATTATTTTTTTTGTTTACAACTGTTTCTTAGGAATAAAAAGGGAAAAATAAAATGATTGAGTTCATCAAGTTCTGGTAGGATGTTTTTGGTATGATGAGGAGTACCAGAGTCAAATAGTCAGCTGCCACTCAAACTCTTCAGGCGAGGATGATGAACAGTTTGTGATGGGTCAGCGTTCAAGGCAATTTGTCTGCAGCAGGCGTCACACAGGTCTTTCAGCAGGGGTGCAGCAACCGGTCTGCTTAGGACTCACAGCAACAACACAGCAATAAAACTTTCGCAGGTTCCAGGATTTCCCAAACACAGGACGAAACACGAACCACTCTTGAGGCAGGGATTCTTCAAAGACTAAAGGCAACAGGAATCTGCTACTCTGACATACAGAGGTATCTTCTCTGAAAAGCAGCCTTCCTTTACAGAGAGGACTAACTCTTTTTTTTTTCCCGGATCTCTTTTCTCTCTCCAGACAGGTCACAGCCACATTTCAAACTGCCTGATCCTTATCCATCTCACTGGTCTTTTCACAATCCAAAAGTGAAACGAACTTCAACCATCAAATCACATGACAATCATAAATCTGACCTGTCATTCTCCTGCTGAGTTGTTCTGTAAACAGGTGCCTTGCCGTATATGTATTTCACTCAGTTCAAACCCAAGTTTAAGCAATTAATGTCTACAGAGAAAAAAATCCTTTCCTCAGTTTTTAAAAACACACAGGATTCTAAGCTTTCAATACAAAATCAAAACTCTTGTAACTACGACCTTTAACAAATGTTCGACCCATAGGAGACCTCAAGGGCGACGCAGTACTGCCCCTCCAAGAACATGTAATTCCGTCAATCAACCCCCCAGAAAGTGCAGCATGCACATACAAGAAAAGATCAAGTGCGAGTTAGGATGGAACAATCAGGCTGTGTCTGGATCCAAGGGATCTAAACCTCTCCCGAAAGAGATGCTCCACAAGATTCCGACATTAGAGAAATTGAATCCCAAGTTCATAGGAGGCAAATTCTTCTCCAAGTTGGATGCTAAACATGGATATTGGTCAGTACATATAGCTACATCTAGCGAAGGAATCTCAGGAAGTCACCACCTTCAGGACACCGTCTGGAAGATACTGCTTCCAGAGACTACTCTTCGACTTATCTGTCAGTCAAGATCTGTTTCAGCAGCATATGGACTGTATTATAAAAAACATGCCTGGCTGCATATGCATTGCCAATGACAATGGACAAAACTAAGGATCATCATGATCAAAATCTCCATTCAGTGATGGCAGCAGCTTGTTGCGAAGGGCTCATTTTTAACAGCAAGAAGTATCAGGTGAATGCAAGTCAGATCAATTTCTTTGGCTCCATCTATTCAGATTGCGGAATCTGTCCTGATCCAGGCAAAGACGAAGATCAAAGGCATATGCCTACCCCACAAGACAAGGAAGACCTCCAGAGATGTCTTGGATTTTTCAAATTTTTGGCACCATACATCCCAAATTTTTCTGAGAAAGCATCATCACTGAGAGAGCTCTTAAAGAAAGAGCTCTTAAATAGGACCATCAGCATGTGTTTGAGTCTGTCAAACAAGTATTGTCAGCAGAAACCTGTACCCTGCAGTACTACGACCCAAGGAAGAAGACAATCCTGGAAGTCAACGCTTCACAGAAAAGGCTAGGAGTGTGCATTCTACAGGATGGCAAACCAACTGCTTTTGGTCCAAATATTTATCCTCATCACAGTCCAATTACTCAAACAGACAGCGTGCAACACTTGCTCTGGTGTTTGGGATCACAAGGTTCCACAGCTACCTGTTCGGCAAGCAGTTCATGGTGGAAAGTGACCATAAACCACTGGAGATGATCTGGTGCAAATCATTGACAAGCACACCACCTCGACTACAGCAGTACGACTTTGATGTCTGCTACAAACCAGATAGGAAAATGGTCACCTCAGATTCGCTCAGCAGATTGCCAAACTTGAGCAAGAATGAAGTTGATCGACAGGATCTACAAGTGAACAGCATGGATATCGATGTGGAAGATGTGCTCAAAATCGATTTGTTGCATTTTGGTCAGCACAAATGTAACCAACTATAATCAGAAACAGCAAATGACCCACAACTGATGGCACTGTGGAGAGCCATCATAGAAAGCTGGCCTGACATGGTGAAAGAGGTGCCATAAAACCTCAGATGCTTTTGGCCTGGCAGAGATGAACTGGTTATCTCGAGAGGCGTCACCTTCAAGGAAAACAAGTGATTGTGCCCAGAGCTCTCCGAGAAGACATCGTGTCACAATTTCACCAAAAGATGACTGAGGATGTGCGAGGCATGCCAGAGCCACCTGCCACAGCAATGCAAAGGACCTCTACACCCGATGGAGATTCTGTCAGTCCCTTGGTCCAAAATCGCCACTAACCAGTTTTCCATTAATGGAGACGACTTTATCTTAGTCACTGATTATTTCTCCAAATTTCCAGTTCTCAGACAGGTAGAAGACACTTCAAGCGTGGTCGTCGCAGACACATTGAGTGCCATATTCAGTCTATTCGTTGCAGCTGACAATCGGACAATGGGCCACAGCATATGGGCAAACCTTTCAGGGATATGTGCGCCAAATGGGGCGTAAACCATGTGATGTCCCAACCACATTCCCCTAGATCTAATTATCTTGCCGAGCGAATGGTTCGCACAGTCAAGTCATTTTGCCTGAAGTATAGGACAATGAAACAAGACTTTTGTGTTGCCATGCTCCACCTCAGAGCTACACCTATGGATATCGGCTTACTGTCACTAGTAGAGATCATGAGGAGAGGGAATAAAGATTAATCAGCCTCTTTATTACAAGTGCTCGCACATTAACTTTGCAGTTCATGGTTGTAAATACTAAACACTACTGAATGGGAATATATCTTGCAGACAACACTGCTAAGCCACCGTCTGTCCAAATTCTCAGAGATGCAAGAGACACTGCTCAAAAAAGAGGGAAGAATAAAGATGATGCATGACCGACAGGCAGGGGCGAAACTACCTCAGCTGCATGTAGGACAAAAGGTCAGGGTCAAATACCTCACAAAGAGAACCGCAGAGGTATCCAAAATCTGGGTCCTACGAGATTACAAAACCTAGCGGAGCAGTGTTGATAAGGAACCGTTGCCAAATAAAAGAAGTGTGCAATACCCGAATTGCGCACAGTGCACTCAAAAAAAAGCATTCCGATAATGAGGATGTGACAGAAGAACAGGACAACACCAAAACAGTGACAACATGCCTGCAAACCCAAAACAGCCAAGGATGACATCCCCAGAAGGTTATACCATAACCAGATCTGGAAGAGTTGTCAAATCACCGAAACAATATGTGGATTATTAAGCCTCTGCATGTGTAAAGTTCATAATCTTTATGCCTACGTAAATAATTTTGATGTCATCTAATTTTATGTGTTTTTTTACTATTAGCCTTCAAGACTTATTTTTGGAAAGAAGGGGGATGTTGTATGATTGCCTTTAAGAGTGATGTCCCTTTAAGATCTTAGTATGCTAATGAGCTAAGTGCTAAGACACAGTCATGTGACTGAGCCACAGTCACTCTGCAACTGGAACACCAAGAGGAAGGTTCTGCAAATAATTAGCTCTGTACTGTATATAATAGTCATAAACTGTAATAAATTGTAATAATCCTGTTTGAGATCTTCAACCAACTGGACTCCATGCATCTCATTTATGTTGCATCAGACAACATAAAAGAACTCATTACATTACTGTAGGCCAGTAGTGGATGTTTAAGCTCATGGAGTAGGTACCCATCAAGCAGACCATTAAGTCGTGATAATAATGTCCCAAACACAACCATTTTGAGCCTCAGCTCGGTGTTTCAAAAATAAATCTGGTTACAAAGTAGTTATCACTTACCATCATAGGTTGGTCCACTGTCAATGCTTCCTCCATAACCAGCGTTTGCACAATCTGGAGGTGCCCAGCCTCTGTCGCAATGGCAGTTCTTATTACTGTTACACACCTGAAAACCAACATTCAACTCGGGTCAAATTGATTAATATGTACATAGAAAGAATGCAAGATCATTAATGAATAACATACAGACTACCTAAAACTAAGATATGTTATATAAGAAAAATAAATTATTCTGTCAAAAGTCCATCCACAGATTTGTGAATTGATGTTAATCCTAGTGTTTTACGCTACGTTAGTGACTGGATCGATTTAATTTAGCATCCAGTGAGTGGTGTTAGATTAACCATTTTCAGACTGCTATTATTCCAATAAATTAGTTAACCAAATTTATCATTGTAGGAAAATTTCCTCTCTATTCCCCATTATCTTTCCCAAGGAAAACAAAGCAAGTTTGTTGATTGCGTACAGCTTGGTCAATTTTATGCCATGAATTCCTATCAATTGGGAACCGGATTGAAAACATTCACACATCTCACTACTGGCATCAGAAAGGGGAGGTTTAAGATGGCTTTAAACCCATCTCCTTGAAATTAAAAGGGCAGACAGGAAAATGCACCCATGAAATGGAGTGCTTATACACAATTTCATGAATGTGAAAGGGTCATCGACCTGAAACTGTGGCCAGAATTTAATGGTGAGGCAGTGGCCCTGCCTACTGGCTGGAAAGCCAGGTGTGAGCCGACCTCAGCCTGGCCTGAAAGCTACATTGTTATTTTGCAAAACTCAGGTCCTTAAATGGCTTCAATCGGGACTTCCGCCCCTCTGAGGCAGGAAGACTTGCCGGTCAATCAGAGGGCATCCAAAAAGGTAAGTGGGGGTCGGACCTCGCCAGGGTCAATTAGCGATGCCCCAAAAAGAGGGTGGTGGGGTCGGAGTGTAGGGCAGGGATGTTGTTTCAGTGGGGTGTGTGGAGGGTGTGGTGCTGCTTAGGGAGGCAGTCCTCCATGAGGTACAGGTTGCCCAATCAGGGAGGACCTCCACAAACCGCAAGGAGGCCATCATGTATACGAGGCAGCTTCCTCAGGTGTGGAAGCGCCCATACGGCAATGAGAAGAGGCCCTTAAAGTGGCAATTAATTGGCCACTTCAGGGCTTCAATTGGCCTATGGGCAAGCAGGCCTTTTGCCACATCCTCTGCCACTGGTAAAATTGAAGTGGGGACAGGTAGACAATGGGCACGACACCTCCCACCTCTGACCTGATTTTACACGCTCCAGCTTCCTAACCCACTCCTGGGAAGTTGGGTGGGGGAGGGGGGCATTCAATTCCAGCCCTTAACTCTGTTTGTCTCCCCATAGATGCTGCCAGACATGAAGATTTCCAGCATTTTTCTGTTTTTATTTCAGATTTCCAGCAACTGCAGTACTTTGTGCTTGTAGTAGCAATCCGTTACAGTCCTATATATTCTGTGTAATCTGACCAAAATGGGGGAAACATAACTTAAAAAAATTAAACCATTTTTCATAATCAATGAGCAATCGCTAAGTTGTAAATTAATCTTGTAGTAATTCATCTGCAACTACCTGTAAACATTCAAAGTTAATTCTGCTACCTTTGTGAAACTTAGGATCATTTGCTCATGTAGATTTCATTTCATTCCAAGATTTCATTTCATTCCAAGAATTCCACACAGATGGAAAACATAATTAATTTAAAACAGAGGTAAAGGAAGCAGTGCATACAGAAGTTTAGCTTCAAGAAGTCTGGAGCACTGTTTGTTCAAAATATAGGTATTGGTTCAACAATTGTTCATTCTGGACAAAGGAGCACCTTAAATATAAAAATATAAACAGAAAATGCTGGAAATTCTCAGCAGATCTGGTAGTATTTCTGAATAGAGAAACTTAACATTGACCTCTCTTCAGAACTGAAGAAAGAGATGTTACAGGTTTTAAGCAAGTACAGAGGTAGGGAAAGGGGTAGGGGGAAAGAACAAAAGGGAAGGTCGGTGTTAGGATGATAAGGCAAGACAAAAGGAGATGGTACTGAGAAAAGTGAAGCAACAAGAGATGTAGACGAGGTGTAAATGGGAAAGCAGAATCATTAACCAATGTTTTCCGAAAACAAAAAAGAGAGCAGAGGTTATGATCTGAAATTGTTGAACTCAATGTTGAGTCCAGAAATGCCTCATCAAAAGATGAGGTTCTGTTCCTCAAGCTTACGTTGTGCTTCATTGGAATAGTGTAGAAGGCAGAGGACTGAGAGGGGTAAGAGTGGGAAGAGTGGGAGCAAGGTGAAGAAACAAAATAACAGGCAACCGGAAACTTGGGGTTACGCTTGAGGACTGAATGTGGGTGTTCTGCTAAGCACCACTCGATTTGCATTTGGTGTTCCCGTGTAGAAGGGACCGAATCATGAGCAGCGAATTCTCTTCTCTCTCTCTTTGGCCTCCTTGTCTCGAGAGACAATGGGTAAGCGCCTGGAGGAGGTCAGTGGTTTGTGAAGCAGCGCCTGGAGTGGCGACAAAGGCTAATACTAGAGTGACAGACTCTTCCACAGGTGCTGCAGATAAAATTGGTTGTCGGGGCTGTTACACAGTTGGCTCTCCCCTTGTGCTTCTGTCTTTTTTCCAGCCAACTGCTAAGCCCCGTCTTTATGGCTGTCCGCCAGCTCTGGCGATCACTGGCAACTGACTCCCACAACTTGTGATCAATGTCACAGGACTTCATGACGCGTTTGCAGACATCTTTAAAGCGGAGACATGGACGGCCAGTGGGTCTGTTACCAGTGATGAGCTCGCTGTACAATGTGTCCTTGGGGATCCTGCCATCTTCCATGTGGCTCACATGGCCAAGCCATCTCAAGCGCCGCTGGCTCAGTCAGGTGTATATGCCTTGAGGGCTTCTGTGTTGGAGATATGGCCTTGCCACCTGAAGCCAAGGATTCTCCGGAGGCAGCGAATATGGAATGAATTGAGACATCACTCTTGGCTGACATACGTTGTCCAGGCCTCGCTGCCATAGAGCAAGGTACTGAGGACACAGGCTTGATACACTCGGACTTTTGTGTTCCGTGTCAGTGCGCCATTTTCCCACATCCTCTTGGCCAGTCTGGACATAGCAGTGGAAGCATTTCCCATGCGCTTGTTGATTTCTGCATCGAGAGACAGGTTACTGGTGATAGTTGAGCCTAGGTAGGTGAACTCTTGAACCACTTCCAGAGCGTGGTTGCCGATATTGATGGATGCAGCATTTCGGACGTCCTGTCCCATGATGTTCGTTTTCTGGAGGCTGATGGTCAGGCCAAATTCGTTGCAGGCGGCCGCAATCCTGTCAATGAGTCTCTGCAGACACTCTTCTGTGTGGGATGTTAATGCAGCATCGTCAGCAAAGAGGAGTTCCCTGATGAGGACTTTCCGTACCTTGGTCTTCGTTCTTAGACGGGCAAGGTTGAACAACCTACAATCTGATCTTGTGTGGAGGAAAATTCTTTCTTCTGAAGACTTGAACGCATGTGAGAGCAGCAGGGAGAAGATCCCAAACAGTGTAGGTGGGAGAACACAGCCCTGTTTCGCACCACTCAGGATAGGAAAGGGGTCTGATGAGGTGCCACGATGCTGAATTGTGCCTTTCATATCGTCATCGAATGAGGTGATGATACTTAGTAGCTTTGGTTGACATCCGATCTTTTCTAGTAGTCTGAAGAAACCACTTCTGCTGACGAGGTCAAAGATTTTGGTGAGATCAAAGTAACGGAGAAGGGCATCTGTTGTTTGTGGCATTTCTTCTGTAGCTGGAGAAGGAAGAACAGCATGTCAATGGTGGATCTCTCTGCTCGAAAGCCACACTGTGCCTCAGGGTAGACACGCTCAACCAGCTTCCGGAGTCTGTTTAGAGCGAACACTTTCCCCACTATGCTGAGCAGGGAGATTCCACGGTAGTTGTTGCAGGCACCGCGGTCACCTTTGTTTTTATAGAGGGTGATGATATTGGCATTGCTCATGTCCTGTGGTACTGCTCCCTCGTCCCAGCACAGGCAAAGCAGTTCGTAGAGTGCTGAAAGTACAGCAGGCTTGGCACTCTTCATTATTTCAGGGGTAATGTCGTCCTTCCCAGGGGCTTTTCCAGTGGCTAGAGAATCAATGGCATCGCTGAGTTCCGATTTTGTTGGCTGTTCATCCAGCTCATCCATGACTGGCAGAGACTGGGCTGCACTGAGGGCAGTCTCAGTGACAACATTTTCCCTGGAGTACAGTTCTAGGTAGTGATCCACCCAGCGGTCCATTTGTTTGCGTTGGTCAGTGATTATGTCCCCTGATTTAGATTTGAGGGGGGCGATCTTCTTGATGGTTGGCCCAAGAGCTCTCTTCATGCCATCATACATTCCTCTGATGTTTCTGGTGTCTGAGGCCAGCTGAATATGACTGCATAGGTGTTGCCAGTAGTCGTTTGCGCAGCGCCTGGCTTTTCTTTGTGCAGTGCTTCTGGCTGCTTTAAGTGCTGCGGATGTTAAATTGCTGGGGGCTTTCTTGCAGTTCAACAGTGAAATGCGCTTCGTGGCTATGACAGGTTCCAGCTCTTCAAAGTGAGATCGAAACCAGTCTGCATTCTGCTTCACACGTTTGCCATCGTTGGTCATTGCTGAGTCATAGATGGTGCCTCTGATGTGGGCCCACTTGGTTTCTGCAACCCCTGTAGAGTGTTTAGAAAGGCTTTTTCCAAGTGAGTTTAGAAACTTATGCAACAGCTGTGGACTGCTGCAGCTTCTTTGGTTTGAGTCTAACCTTGCTGCACACCAGGGAGTGGTCGGTGTCGCAGTCCACACTGTGGAAGCTGCATGCGATTTGAACGCTGTTCAAAGAGGCTCGCCTTGTGACGATGAGGTCCAGCTGGTGCCAACGATGTGATCTTGGGTGCCTCCAAGAAACCTGGTGACAGGGTTTAGTATGAAAGAATGAGTTGGTGATGCAGAGGTTGTGATAGGTTCACAACTCAAGCAGTCTCTGTCCATTCTCATTCATCCTTCCAATGCCATAGCACCCAAGGCAGGAGGGCCATGAGCCATGGTCGGCCCCAACCCTGACATTAAAGTCCCCCAGCGAATACAGTATACTAAATTGAAAGAAGTGCAACTAAATCACTGTTTCACTTGGCAAAAATAAAGTTCAGAAAAGAACAAAATTATAAGATATAAAATTCAGCTCAACTTTCAACAGAGGAAAACTCAAATAGCAGTTATGAGAACATAAGAAATAGGAACAAGGGTAGGCCATTTAGCCCCTTGAGCCTGTCCCCTAGTTCTGATTCCCCCATGAGGGGAAACATCGTCTCAACAACTAACCTGTTCAGAATCTTGTCTGTTTCAATAACATCAACCTCTCATTCTTCTAAACTCCGATGAGTGTAGGCCCAAGCTACTAAAACATTTCTCATAAGGTAACCCCTTCATTCCAGGAATCAACCTAGTGAAACTTCTCTGAACTGCCTCCAACGCCAGTATATCCCTACCTAAATAAAGAGACCAAAATTGTACACAGTACTCTAGTTATGGTCTCACCAACACCCTGTACAGTTGTAGCAAGACTTTCCTTTTATACTCCATTACCTTTGCAGTAAAGGCCAACACTCCATTTGCCTTCCTAATTACTTGCCTTATCTGCACGCCAACTTTTTTTGATTCATGTAGGAGGTCACCCAGATCCCTCTGTACCGTAGCATTCAGCAGTCTCTATCCATTGAAATAACAACCTGCATTTTTATTCTTCCCAAAGTGGACAACCATACATTAGCCCACATTATACTCCATCTGCCAAATTTTTGCCCACTCACTTAACCTATCTACACGCCTTTGCAGACTCTTTGGGCTGAATTTTACGCCCCTAAAAGAGCGGGAAGGTGGCAGGGGGACATAAAATAGAGCAGGAGGCTCAGGAGGCCCTTAACGGCCACTACCTGCCGCTACAGAGATTTTACCCGTGGCAGGCGGGCGTCCCAGGCCCAAGAAAAGCTGCCGGACAAAAGCAGGTGGCTCTCTGACGGCCTGGGAAGGCCCCTCATGATCAGGTGCCCTGCGCCTGATGGAGGGCTGCCGCCGCTGTCCCAACCTCCCCCAACACTCTGCTCCCCCCCATCCCCCCAATCAACCACCCTTGCCTCGCCGGGGCCAAACCGATTATCCCCGGCGAGGCAACAAAAACATACCTTGGTTCCGGGGCTCCCCGAGATCATCTTCTTAAGGCTGGGCTGCAGTCCCAGCAGTGGTCACCACTCCCAGCGGCACTGCTGGGACTAAGAGCTGCCTGCCCGCTGATTGGCCGGCAACTCTATTAAGCAGGACCTCCTGCCTCAACGGGTGGAAGTCCCACCTTAGAACAAGCAAAGGCCGGTCGGATCCCCAGGACAGGTGGAAGCGGGTTCGCCACCAACTTTTCAGTCGGTGGATGGCTCCCGTCCGCTAAGGGTAAAATCCCGGCCTTTGTGTCCTCTTCACAACTTGCTTTCCTACCTATCTTTGTATAGTCAGCAAATCGTTAGACAATCATGAGCAATAGTTGAGGCCCCAGCACTGATCCCTGGGCACCCCACTAGTTACAGTTTACCAACTTGAAAATGACCCATTTATCCCAACTCTTTTTCCTGTTAGCCAATCCGCTATCCATGCTAATATATTACCCCAGCACCATGAACGCTCATCTTGTGCAGTAACCTTTTATGCAGTACCTTATCGAATGCCTTTTGGAAACCCAAGACACTGCATCTACTGGTTTCCCTGTTGTTCACCCTGCTTAATACATCCTCAAAGAATGCAAATAAATTAGTCAAAAACAATTTTCCTTTCATAAAACCATGTTGACTCTGCTTGATTGTATTATGATTTTCTAAATGTCCTGCTACTACTTCCTTAATAATGGATTCCAGCATTTGCCCAATGACAGATGTTGGGCTAAGTGGCCAAGAGTTTCCTGCTTTCTGTCTCCCTCCTTTCTTGAATACAGGTGTTGTATTTGTGGTTTCCCAATTTGCTGGGACCTTTCCAGAATCTAGGGAATTTTTTTAAAGATTACAACCAATGGATCAACTATCTATGTGGCCACCTCTTTTAAGACCCTAAGATGCAGGCCATCAGGTTCAGGGGACTTGTCAGCCTTTAGTCCCATTAGTTTTCGTCATACTTCTTCTCTCGTGATGGTGCTTGTTTTAAGTTCCTCTCTTGCTTTTGCCCGTTGATTTTCTACTATTCTAGGAGATTTATTTTGTGTTTTCTTCCATGAAGACAGTTACAAAATATCTGTTCAAGGTCTCTGCTATTTCGTTCTTTCCCATTATTAATTCCCCAGTCTCATCCACGAAGGCACCAACATTTACTTGAGCTATTCTCTTCCTTTTTATACACTTGCAGAAGCTCTTGTTTTTACATGATTACTAGTTTACTCTTATATTCTAATTTCTGCCTCAATTTTTTTTCATCCTTCGCTGGTTTCTAAAATTTTCCCAATCTTCTGGCCTACCACAAATCTTCGCAGCTTTGTATGCCTTTTCTTTCAATTTGATACCATCCTTAACTTCCTTAGTTAACCACAGATGGTGCATCCTTCTTGTAAAATCTTTTATTTCTCAATAGTACATATCTTTGTTGAGTTATGAAATATCTCCTTAAATATCTGCCACTGCTTATCTACCGTGTTACCTCTTGATCCATTTTTGTAGTCCACTGTAGCCAACTCTCTCTTCATACCTTTGTAATTGTATTTATTTACATTTAAGACACTAGTTTCAGACCCAAGTTTCTCACTCTAAAACTGAATGCGAAATTCTATCAGGTTAGGATCACTCTTGTCTAGAGAATCCTTCACTAAAAGATCTTGAATTCATCCTGTCCTGTCACACATTACCATGTCTAGCCTGTTCCCTGGTTGGTTCCAGAACATATTGTTCTAAGAAACAGTCCTGAATACACGATGAACTCATCCGACCTTTGCCAGTTTGATTTGTCCAATTGATATGAAGATTAAAATCACCCACGATTCTTGCAATACCTTTTGTACAAGCCCCAATTCTACTCTATTCTACAGTGTGGCTACTATTACTGGCCTATAAACTACTCCCACCAATGTCTTTTTTCCCTTGGTATTTCTTAACTCCACCCAAACTGATTCTATGTCTTGACCTTCCAAGACAAGATTATTTCTCACTACTGTACTGATCTCATCCTTTCTTAACTTCCTTTCTTACTATCCTTCCAAAATGTCAAATATCCTTGCATATTCAGTTCCCAGCCTTGGTTACTCTGCAATCACAGGCTGAATTTTGTGACAGACACAGGGGTCCCAGTGGTGGGCCAGAGTGGGGGGAGACCCCGCCTCAGCCCTCTGTTGAACCCCCAATGCTATTCAACAGCGGGCTATTGGAAACTCAGTCCCTTTAAGGGATGAGCGCCTGCCTCCAAGAACTGCCAGCCAATCAGAAGGCCAGTAGTGCCACTGGGAGCACTGAAAACTGCCAGTGCTGCAGGAGGCCCTGCATTACTGAAGAACGGCCAAGACCCCAGTTGAGGTGAGTGCTGGGATCGCCTTGGCCATTCAGTCAAGCCCCGATGGCAGAGTTGTGGTTGGGGGGGGTGGGGGGAGGGTTGTGGTGAGGTTAGTAAGGGTGGTGATCGCTGGTGGTGGGGCCCTGCAGGGGCTCTGAATTGCACCCAAAAAGAGGGGACCCCCCCCTCGACTGCCGCCAGCTTTTACCTGGCAGTGTCGCCCTGTGGCGGTGGGCACCTCCGCCCTTCATTAAATTGAGGTGGATTGTTTCTTCGAACAATATGTTCTGAAACCAACCAGGGAACAGGCTATACCTGGTAATGTGTAATGAAACATGATTAATTAAAGATATCCGAGTGAAAGATCCTCTCGTCAAGAGTGATTATAACATGATAGAATTTCACATTCAGTTTTTTTGTGAGAAACTTGGGTCTGAAACTAGTGTCGTAAACGTAAATAAATACAATTGGCCACTTAAGGGCCTCAATTGGCCTGGGGCAGGAAGACCATCCTTGGCCTTCCCCAACCAGGACTAAAATGGAAAGTGTTGGGAAGGCAACGGGCACTCTGCCTCCTGCCTTCCAATGGAATTTTATGGGATCCCTGCCTCCGTTCCCATCGTGAGGGGGCCCATAAAATTCAGCCCAATGTCTCTGTAATAGCTATATCATACCTATTTGGGCTATCAATTCAGCCATCTTGTTACGAATGCTGCATGCATTTTTCCCTTGTCCGACCCCATTTTCTGGTGCACACTTACGCTTGTACACTCTGTCCCTTTCTGTCACACTGGTTATCACCTGTATCACTACCCTAAACTGTTGCATTGTCCTTTTTCATTCGTTGCAAGGCTGGGTTTGTTCTCCCTGGAGAAAAGTAGATTGAGGGGAGATTTGATAGAGGTGGACAAGATTATGACAGACTTAGACAAGGAAAAACTATTCCCATTCACTGATGGTACAAGGGCTAGGGGAAACAGATTGAAGGTTTTGGGCAAGAGATGCAGAGGGAAAGTGAGGAAGGGCCTTTTATGCAGAAAGTGGTAATGACCTGGAAAATTGCTGCCCACAAGGGTGGTGTAAGCAGAGACAATCAATGATTTCCAAAGGAAATTGGATGCCCGCTTGAAGGAAATGAACTTGCAGTCCTTGGGGATTGAGTGGGGGGAATGGGACTGATTGGATGGTTCTCGGGAGAGCCAGCATGGACTCGATGGGCTGAATGGACTCCTTCTTTGCTGTAAATGCCTCTGTAACATTCTAAACCTCCCCTTACATGAACCCTCTCCCCCACGATTTAGTTTAAAGCCTTCTCTATATAATTCGCGAGGACAATGATCCCAGTGCAGTTCAAGTGAAAACCATCCCACTGGTCCAGCCCCCTCTTTCCCCAGTATTGGTGTCAGTGCCCCATGAATCGCACCCATTTCTCCCACACCAATATCTAAGCCACGCATTCAGCTCTCTGATCTTACTGACTCTATGCCAAATTGCTTGTGGCTCAGGTAGTAATCCAGAGATTATTACCTTTATGGCTCTGCTTTTTAATTTAGCTCCTAGCTGCTCATATTCCCTGAGCAGAACCTCTTTCTTAGTGCTACCTATGTCGTTGATTCCTACTTGGACCATAACAACTGGATCCTTCCCCACTACTTCCACTCAGAATTCCTCTCCAGTCCCAATTGGATGCCCTTAACCCTTACACCAGTGGGCAAAACAGCCTTTGGGACTCCACTCTCAGCTGCGGAGAACAGTATCTATCCTCCTAACGATACAGTCCTCTACTACTCCTATGACATTATTGAAACATACATATCCATGCTTAATTATAATTACTACTTTACACAGGAGCTCTTACTTACACCGTGGCTGTTGCATTTCATCTGTACATCACAGTCGTAATTTAGGATAGAGGCATCCACACATTTGAAATCCATGCAGATCTAAAACAAATTAAAATAATGGTAAATAGCCTAGAATGCAACCCACCTTGGTCTTTACTTGTCTTGGATTTATTACTTTGGGAAAAGCTGAATTGTTATGTATGAGAGTAATGTAGGGATGTCTGTCATTTGGTGGAATATTAATCGCCACTCAGGTAAAACTGGACTATTTCTTCAAGTTAGAGGTTTAACATTTAGCTTTAGACCTACATTCAAGTTCTCTACGCTAGTGGTTTTCAACATTTGTGTTGAAATACAGTATAAGCCAGCCAAAAGAAAACAGTTCTATTGTTGTAAAAAAAATATAGAAACTGATATTATGTGACATTAAGTGAAAAAAGCTCTCTAAAATTAAGAAATCTTAAGACGTATGGAAACTTCTGATTTAAGGAGCCCTGGATATCTTTATAAACACTCAGAAGGCTGGGAACCCGAACTTTAGATTGAATGCTTTTGGTAATGCTTTCCTAAGTCTAAGTTCTACAGAATGGATGTCTCCTTTATGCACTTGCTAGATTGTATAATTCCAATTTGCAGGTACAGCAGGCATCTGTCTCCCGAGCAATTTTGAGGGCATGGGGTTCATTGCATTAAGTTCTGTACTGGCATCTTTGAACACAAAAACACAGCTGCTGCAACTCAGTTTGTGTTGATTTATCAAGGCAGTATCAATGCATTCTCCTATCAGGCTTCACCTTATGAGTACTTCTGTTGTACAATGTATCCATAAACACAAGCTCAATACTAGGTTACCAGCAAGTGATTTGAGACACAGAGATGAATCAAGGTGTGCAACGAGTTCAGTTGCTGATGTTTAACTCTGGCAATGTCGTATATTGTTGATAACATTAAAAGGACCAAAGCACTCTCACCAACACCACCAAGCCTGCCCATGACCCAACTTTTCATGGGTCCATGAAATGGAGCTTGGATCCATGGAAATTAAATAGCTTCTGCCATTCTGTTGCAGGGTGGAAGACAGTGAATGCACACAACAGTCGTCAGCTCACTGCAAGATCGCACGTTTTCATTAGATCACTTATCAACTCCAATCCAAGCAGTAAACTTGAAGTGTCTTGGGTCTTTGGATATGTACGAGGCTACATGCAGCAAGTACAAATGTGCTGTTCATTCAGCACTTTAAGCTTACTGGAACTCTACATCTTACAGATGTTAAAACATCAAGTCAACCACCACCAAGGGCCTTTTACCTATTTGAAGGCTGTTAGTTTTTCTCGTGTTACCTCTCTGCTTGCAATTGGGGCCTTTTTGCACTCTCAGCAGCCTTTCTTGTCCATTTCATGAGATACAATTACAGAAGTCTCCAGCTGCACACTACTGTACTGCACAACATAGAAGAACCCAGTGAATGTCAAATGATCCCATAATGCCAAAAAGCACTTCTGGCAGGAACTCTCTTATTATACCTTGCCAGTGTCACATCGGGTCCCTGGGTTTACCATGCCAGGATCTGGGACATCTGATCCCAACCGGAAGTCAACCCCCCAGCATGTAGTCCCACCAATCGGCGTCTGGATGATCGAAGGTTGGATCCCAAAAACAGGTGCGGCATTTACGTTCTCACATTGCAGCTTCCCACACATGGAATTTCTAGTAAATAAAAACACAATATAATTAGAGACATTACTGGATAACAGAGTAGGACTTTTGTGTAAAGCATGGTAGAGAAACCAGAAACAACAGTTACTGCGACATAATGTTCATGAAGTGTTTCATAGAGTCATTATGGCATAGAAGGAAACCATTTAGCCCATCAAGCCCATGCCAGCTTTCTGTGAAGCAAACCAATCAGACCCATCACCCTGCTTTCTCCCCAGAGCCCTGCAAGTTTATTTCCTTCAAGTGCTCATCCAATTTCCTTTTGAAATCTTGATCATCTCCGCTTGCATCACCCTCTTAGGCAACAAGTTGCAAGTCATTGCCACTCGATGTGTAAAAAGGTTCTTTCTCACATTCCCCCTTGCATCTCTTGCCAAAACCTTAAATCTGTGTCCCCTACTCCTTGTACGATCAACTAATGGGAATAGCTTTTCTTTGTACACCTTGCCTAAACCTGTCAAAATCTTGTACACCTCTATCAAATCTCTCCTCAATCTTCCTCTGTCCCAAGTTGAAGAACCGCAGCTCCTAACCTTGTAGCAAAAATCCCTCATCCCTGGAACCATTCTGGTAAATCTCCTCTGCACCCTCACAAGGATCTTAAAATTCTTCCAAAAGTGTGGTGACCAGAATTAGATGCAATACCTTAACTGTATCCTAACCAGAGCTTTATCAAAGGTTCAGCATAACTTGTCTGCCTTTGTACTCAACACCTCTATTTATAAAGTCGAAGATCCCATATGCTTTGCTAACTACTCTCTCACTATGTTTTGCCACCTTCAGAAATCTACGCACATGAAGCCCCAGGTTCCTCAGTCCCTGCACACTCTTTAGAACTGTGCCATTAAGTCTGTATTGCCTCTCCCTAACCCTTCTGCTAAAATGCATCACCTCACACTTCTCTGTATTAAATTCCATCTGCCACTTGTCTGTCCATTCTGCGAGCCTATCTATGTCCTGTTGCAGTCGATTGGTATCATCCTCACTCTTTGCCACACCTTCAAGTTTGGTATCATCAGCAAATGTTGAAATTTGATTCTGTATTCCAACATCCAAGTCATTTATATATATCAAAAAAAGCAGTGGTCCAATCACTGACCCTTGGGGAACACCACTGTCTACCATCCTGCAGTCTGAAAAACAACCATTTATTACGACTCGCTGTTTTATGTCCTTAAACCAATTTTTTATCCAAGCTGACATTGACCCTCTTACTCCATGAGCCTCAATTTTGGTAATCAGCATTTATGTGCAACATGCCAAATATTTTCTTAAAATCCAAACAGGCAGCATCCATTCCCTTCATCAACCTTCTCTGTTACTTCATCTAAAAATTCAATTAGATTAGTCAAGCATGATATGCCTTTCACATATCTGTGCTGGCTCTCCTTAATTAACTCTTCAAGTGCCTGTTTATTTTTTTCCCTGATTATTGTTTAATTATTATTGATTATTCTTTACTCAGTGGTAGGTTTTTCTCTTCCAAGTTTGCTATTAGCTGCTTGGTCTCGGGGTTTAATTTTGTGCTTCAAATAAGAGGATTGAAATTCACATTACTTGAATTGACTAACAGAAATTATGCATTGATATGGTTTAGGAGTCAGTTGGCCTGGAATGTTAAGAATAATTTCAAGGGGGAGGATGGGACTTTAAACAGCACTTTAATTTCACCAGAATATAATAAAGCATTATGGCAACTACAGTTAACAAAATGCCGTTAAAGTGGAAATGACTTTAAACTGAACCAGAAACATGAATTTATTTTCAAATTATTGGACCTTCCAGTGTATTAACATGAAAAAAGTGTCTCCCCCCAACTAAAAAACATACATTCACACAATATTCCATGTTAAAGGGGGTCAGCTGTGGCTCAATTGGTCGCACTTTCAGCCCCGAGTCAGGAGGTTAAAGGTTCAAGACCCACTCTGGGACTTGAGCACAAACACTGTAGTTTTAAGGGAGTGCTGCATTGTCAAAGGTGCAATGTCTCAGATAAGACTTTAAACTGAGGCCCCATCTGTCCTCTCAGGTGGATGTAAAAGATCCCATGGCATTTGAAGAAGAGCAGGGAGTTATCCCAGGTGCCTCAGCTAATATAATCCCTCAATCAATATCACAAAAACAGATTATCTGATCAATATCTCATTGCTGTTTGTGGGAGCTTGCTCTGTGTAAAATTGCCTGCCATGTTTCCTACATTACAACAGTTGCTACACTTCATTGACTGTAAAGCACTTTGTGGTTTGAAAGGCACTGCATAAATGCAAGTCTTTTGCTTTCAAAGCAGTTAGAAGCAGAGAATATTACACAACAGCAACAGGCTTTGGGCCCACCATGTCTCTGCTGTTATTTTCACTCAATGAGCCATCTGCTCAGCACGCATACTCCTGCTCACTCCCTTTACTTTATGCCTCAAACGACGAGTTACTCGGGGGTGAAATTAGACAAGGGCGGGGATACAAAGCAAGCCAAATCACTTTTCCGATCATTATACTACACGTACAATATTTATTGAAGTCAGCGGAAGTGCATGTCAGATGGGGTGTTTATCGGGCTCACAATGTGATAACGCCTCTGTTGTGTCTCTGCCCATGTCCAATTTCACCATCACTAAATTTCAGCAGGCTACTCTGTCATGTGTTAAATTTTACAACAAGAAAATCCTGGTCATATCCTCATTGATCATTTGCTCTCACCCAACACCATGGCTCTTGGGCCTCAACATTAACATGTTTGTTCACTATCAAAGGACTATAGAATGGCTACAGCACAGAAGGAGGCCCATCAGCCTTTCCTGTCTATGCTGTCTCTCTGCAAGAGCAACTCAGCGAGCCCCACTCCTCTGCAGCCCTGCAAATTTTCCTCTTGAGATAATTATCCAGTTCCCTTTTGAAAACCACAATTGAATCTGTCTCCACCAACACTCTCAAGTAATGCATTCCATATCCAAACCACTCTCTGCATAGGAAAGTTTTTCCTCACGTCGCCTTTGTTCTTTTGCCATTGACCTTAAAATAGGTGATCTTTGGTTCTCAATTCTTCCGCTAGTGGGAACAGTTTCTCCCCATCTATTCTGTCCAGACCCCTCATGATTTTGAGCACTTCTCTAAAATCTCGCCTTAACCTTCTCTTCTCTAAAGCCCTAGCTTCTCCAACTATCCATTCAACTGAAGTCCCTCATCCCTAGAACCATTGTCATGAATCTTTTCTGTACCCTCTCTTAATGGCTGCACAACCTTCCTCAATTGTGATGCCCAGAATTGGACACAATATTCCAGCTGAGGCCAAACTAGTGTTTTATAAAGGTTCGCCATAACTTCCTTGCTTTTGTACCCTATGCTTCTATTTATAAAGCCCAGGAGCAAGTATGCCATGTTAACCACTTTCTCAACTTGCCCTGCCACCTTCAAAGATTTTGCCATATACATTCCCAGGTCTTGTACCCCTTTTAGGTTTGTACCCTTTGCTTTATATTGGTTCTCCTCACTCTTCCTACCAAAATGCACCACATCACACTTCTCTGCATTAGATTTCATCTGCACATGTCCGTCCATTCCACCAGTATATGTCCCTTTGAAGTCTATCACTATACTCCCCACAGTTCACAATACTCCCAAGTTTTGTGTCATCTAAAAATTTTAAAATTATACCCTGCACACCATAGTCTAGGTCATTAATAAATAATCAAGAAAAGCAGTGACCTTAGTACCAGCCTCTGGGGAACCCCACTGTATACTTCCCTCACGTCCAAAAAACTGTTCTCCACGACTCTGCTCCCTGTCACTCAGCCAACTTCTCATCCATGCTTCCACTGTCCCTTTTATTCCATAGGCTTTGATTTTGCTGACAAACAATATCAAGAAAAATATATCACTCTGTTTTTAAAATCTAGGTTCAAATAACACTCTATTATTGGCTAAGAACAGAGGTTCCCAAACTTTACCTAGTCTGTACTCCCTTCTAGATCTTCCAGTTACCCATGTGCCCCAAACAGCATACTTGAAGTGTGTTCTTCTTAACACTACCTGCATTTTGCAATTTATTACTGTTGCATCCGAGCAGGTGACTTGTACAACCGAAAATAAAACCCGACTTACTTCTGAACTCAGTTAGACTGGGCAGTCACTGGGCAACGGAATCCATACTGTAGCGTATGGGAATTGGACATTGTTGTATGATTGCCTTTAAGAGTGCTATCCCTTTACGATCTTAGTATGCTAATAAGCCAAGTACCAGGACGTAGAGGAAGGTTCTGTTAATAGTCTGTCTGTTAATTGTCGGGTTTGTACTGAATTTAATAGTTTAGCTGTAAAACCAGTTTGAGATCTTCAAACAACTGGACTCCCCACATCTCATTTATGTTGCATCAGACAACATAAAGAACTCATTACATGATGGCAGCTGTTGTGAGAAGACAAAGTCAAAGATGGAAAACCAGAGGTCAAACAGCTGTAAAAACTACCCTTCCAACAGCCACTGGAAAGAAAGTTCAACAGAAGTACTTGCCCAAGAGTGGCAAGAGAAAAAGAACTCACCTCCAGCTGTAGAAGACAGAGCTCAGAACAACAGGCTGCAGTAATGACAGACCAAGTAATTGTAGAACTAGAAAAACAGGCTGTGAAAATACCAATAGCAGTTGGAAATGAAGGATTACACAGAATTAATACCTCTGGCTTATCTGAAGAGGACCAGAAAGATCGCGCAAAGATATGGAACGTGCGAGATGATTACCTCCAATTAAGAATGAATTTTCAAACTCACTGCTTGCAATTGAAGTCCGACAGGCAATAGCCACAGGAATCAATAGATCAGTTTGTCAGCAGATGTCGTAGTAAGGGCAACAAATGCGATCAGAAACTGAGTTGTCGGACCAAATAATGTAGCTGGTGATTGTATCAATGCTCATTGAAGTGTTTCAGAAAGACCGAGGAAAAAAGGTCACAGCATTGATGCACAGCTGGAAGATGGCAGTAAATAGGAAGCCATTGTAGCTGGACAACAGCATCTGCAAGCACTAAGCGCAGGCAACACTATCGGCACAATAACCAGGTCGAAAAAGAGCAAGCAAGGTGTGTGTTAAGTGTGGTCTGTCCCACTCACCGCGGAGTTGTCCTGCATTTCAAGACAAGGCAAGGCAAGGTGTGCGGTGCAAAAGGACGCTGGGCCCGCTTATGCAAGACATCTGGCTCCAAAGACACAGCCAGAAGTCACAGTAGGACACAAGCAAACAAATGACTGCACAGCAACAGGGCAACACCAGAAAGGAAAGCTCCAGAGACCTGCGTAAACGCAAGCCGATACACAAAGTACACAGCAAAACAGACCCGAGATAAGACTCAGAGCAAAGTAATTCTCAGCCAGAAGACGAGCAAGCATTGCACATTGTAAACCTGACACATCATGTTGATGAAGTCAAACAACTGGAAGCGTTCGCCACAATTAACATCATGTGCCCAAAGAAAGCTGGCAAACATACACTCAGGGTTAAGATGAATACCGGCACTAGTGAAAATATCCTACCAGTCAGAATCCTGAAGGATATTGTTACAACCAGGTGAGAGTGGTCTAGGGGTTCCCTCTCAGCCTTTGCCTGGTTTGACCCTAACGGGGTTTAATTTTTTTTTTTTATAAAGTGTTTTAGCTCCTCCTTAGGGAATCCTTGTTCACCGCTTTCCAATGGTAAGGCAAAGGAATCAATTCAGACAGGTTTTCTTAGGTTTATTAATCTTAAGTTCTAATCTAGTAATGACTACGAATATGTGACACGACCACGCGAGCGCAATAAACACACATGCAGATAGAGACCGAAACATAGAAAAGAATGAAAAGGAACAGTTTGAGGCAATAGATGGGTTTCTATTTTACTGTTCTTTGAGTTTCCTGTCAAGTCTTGGTTTGCCGGTCAGACTTGCAATTTGTTGGGGCCTGGTGCACGTTTCAACTTGTTTCGAGGTCGGAGTCTTTTCTCTCGAGGTTTGCATGTCTTCCGTGGGTCCAGTGGCTTGGGAGAAGGTGAGAGAGGGAGAGAGAGAGAGAGGAGGGAGGGAGAGACAGACAGAGAGAGGTGGAGAGAGGCTTCCTTGCTCCAGCTTCAGTTTCAACAGCCTTCTGCCTTTCTCTGTGGCACAAATCAAAAAACCCGAGGTTTCCCAGCAGGTTAGTCATGTGACTAGCTGGTCTGACCACTCTGTTTGTGGATTCTGCCATCTTAGCAGTCACCCTGGAAAGTGAACTTCCTCAAATTCAATGTCTGGTGATCACAGTCCATTTTGGGTTAGGTCGACCAGGGAATAGTCCTTTGTCTCTCCAAGCACTGTCTGTTTGTATGCAAATGTTTCTCCAGCCAAGTGTCTGGTGATTTTTTTAAACAAGTCCTTTCTTCACTCCAGCAACAGTTTAAAATGAATGTTCATATTACAAAATTAATATGCTTCATTCTTGGCAGGTGGGGGTCTGCATGACACTATGTACCAAGTCATTAGAAATCAATGATACAACCGACAACTGCAAAGTTATCTGCATATAATGGGTCACCCATCCTTTGAAGTGGCACACTAACAATGCAATGCAGATATGGCAAGTCAGCATGGAAACCACAAACATTCTACCTGATAGATATGAGTGGAGCAGCGGTGGCAGGACTACCAGCATGTAAGGACATCAACATCATAACCATCACGAGCTCACCAAGGCACCCATTCCAACAGAACAGACCCACACTGAGTCACAGTCCTTCCAGTTAGTTATGGTACAGAGAGTATGAGCTCCTTTTCAAAGATGCCAAACCAAGAGAATGAGGATCCAACCACAGACGGTGAAAGTGCTTTGGCAACAGGCAGTGCTTTGTCGCACTCCAGCGACTCAGAGAAGAGATTGATGTTGCAAGCACTGAGAAGCAAAGGCTGGCAGTGGGGGGCATTGCCAAGGGGAAATCTCCAAAACTGGAACCTGCTCGCAGACTCTGGCCAGCATCAAACGGTGCAGTCTGGAAAATCAGCAATGGCACAACTATGCCGCACCTTGACTTCTGCACCAGCATCACAACAAGCCAAAATGGACATGTACCTTCATGAGGCCAAATCCTTCTCCCCCAACAAGTCCTCGACCTTGAGCCCCAGGCCTTCAGACATGGAGGATGAGGAGAGACGAAGGATGCACAATGTCCTGAAGAGACAGAGGAGGAATGAGTTGAAGCATTGTCTGTTGGATCTTCGAGAGCCGGAACTCTCCAAGAATGACAGGGTTTCAAAAGTCATCATCCTCAGAAAAGCAACAGAATACATTAGCAGGCTGAAGGCAGAGCAACAGAAATTGAATGCAGAAAAAACAGCAACAACTGAGACGCAGATTCTCCGAGCAAGAGTTGTCAAACCACCAAACGACATATAGATTGTCAAGCTTCTGCATGTGTAAAGTTCATGATCTCTATCCTTGTGTAAATAATTTTGATGTTATCGAATGTTAGGTGGTTTTACTTTCAGCATATGAGACTTATCTTTGGAAAGAAAGGGGATGTTGTATAATTGCCTTTAAGAGTAATATCCCTTTAAGATCTTCATATGCGAATGAGCTAAGAACCAGGATGTGGTAATGTGACTCAAAGCCCGAATCACTCTGCAACTCTAATACCTAGAGAAAGGTTGTGTAAATAGTTTGCTTTGTACTGCATATAACAGTTTAGCTGTAATAAACCTGTCTGAGATCTTCAACCAACTGGATTCCACACATCTCATTTATGCTGCATGAGACAACATAAATAACTCATTAGAAAGGTTGAGGGCTCTGTATGTCACCGTTTCCGTATATCTGTGTCCTCATTGGTATATCTTTAAGTAGATGAATTATTTTATATTCAAAAAATGTTCAAAGCGTCGAATAGCCGATTATAAAAAATGTAATAAATAAATAAAATATTTCATGAATAAAATCCACCATTAGATAATTGCTCCCACATAGCCCTCAAAGATGTCTCCCAGGACAACGCTTATAACAATTTGTGAACCCCTAGATTAAAACCATTCAAAACCACATTGAGCACTGCTCAAGAGTAAACAGTAGAATGTTAACAAACTAAATATATATTTGAAAGAAAAACAAATAATAGGTTATTGAGCAAAATAAAGTACTGCCACTTCTTGGTCCTTACAAAATTCATTCACCGCAGTTTTTAATGTTTGATACCTCAGTCACTGCACTATAGGACAGAATGGTATGTACGTACTCTGGAGATTTGATAGAGGTGTTCAAAATCATGAGGGGTCCAGACATAGTAGATAAGGTAAAACTGTTTCCATTGATGGAAGGGTTGAGAACCAGAGGACAAAGATTAAAAGTGATTGGCAAAAGAACCAGAAGTGACATGACGAAAAACTCTTTCACACAGAGAGTGGTTAGGATCTGGATTGCAACATCCGACAGTGTGGAGGAAGATTTAATTGTGGCTTACAAAAGGGAATCAATTAGATAACTACACAAAGAGAAAAAATTTGCAGGATTACAGTGAAAAGGCAGGGGAGTGGGACGAGCAGAGTTCATCTTTCAGAGAGCTGACACAGACATGAAGGGCCAAATAGTCTTCTTGTGTTGTAACCATTCTATGATTCTAACAGCTCAGCTCCACAGGAGTAAAGTTAAAGAGAAGAAAGATACCTGATCTCACATTTCTTGTACCCAGCACCACTTGACCCACAGTTTCCAAATCGGTCACCTTTAGAATTCACTTCTTGAAAACAAGTACGTGGAGCAGATTTTGCATCTGGAAGTTAAAGACAAAATAGATGAAAAAAAAAGAAAGAGTGCAAAGAGAACTTACCTGCCATCCCTGCCAAATATCCAAACTCCCCATTGCTTTCCCTGGAATGCTGATTGGTTGGTAACAGCTGTGATTACCTGTAAATAGCTTTAGAAAATCAGGGGGGAAAAAGTTCTTTTTTTTTAAACCATCAAATCGCTACCTTGGAAGTGATAAGGTTAGTACTACTAAGGTTTTGTTTTAATTCGTGTAATTTATTAGTAATTACTACTTAGAATAGTGCTGTTTGGACAGAGTCAGGCTGAGTTGTGTGTGAAGGGCACAGAGGGGTCAAAATTCTTGAGCAGTTTTCAAGAGAACTTTTTTAGCCAATGGAGAGGGGTCACAATTCTAGATTTAGTGATCAGTAATGAGGCTGGGTAAGTAGAGGAACTAACAGTGGTTGACCATTTTAGAGATAATTTGACCAGAATACAGTAAGTTTTAGCATTATCATGGAAAAGGACAAAGATAAAACAGGAGTAAAAATTCTAAAATTGGGAGAAGGGAAATTTTAAGAACCCGAGAGGTGACGTGGCGAAAGTGGACTGGATACAGCTACTTGAAGGAAAATCAGTGGTAAACTACTGGGAAGCATTCAAACGTGAGATACTACAGGCACAGTGTCAGTCTGTCCCCACAAAGATAAAAGGTGGTACTGCCAAATCTAGAGCCCCCTGGTTATTTGGAAGCTTACAGGGTAGGTAAATTAAAGCAGAAAAAGAAAGCTTATGACGATCACAAAAATCTTAATACTTTAGAAAGCCGAGAGGAGTATAGGAAATGCAGGAATGAAGTAAAAAAAGGTTAGAAGAGCCAAGAGAGGACATGAAAAATTATTGGCAGGTAAAAATCAAGGAAACCTCAAAGATATTTTATCAGTACATTAAGAGCAAGAGGATAACTAAGGAAAGGGTAGGGCCTATTAGAGATGTACAAGGGAACTTATGCGTGGATGCAGAGCATGTTGACTGGGCTCTTAATGAGTTTTTTGTCTCTGTCTTCACAAAGGAGAGGGTTGATGTAGACATCGTAATTAAAGAGGAGGAGTGTGAAATATTAGATACGATCAGCATAATGAGAGAGAAAGTACTAGAGGGTCTGACATCCTTGAAAGTGGATAAATCGCCAGGGCCAGATGGATTGCATCCCAGGTTGCTAAAGGAAGCCAGGGAGGAAATAGCGGATGTGCTGAGGATCATCTTCAAACCTCAATAAATACAGGAGCGGTACCAAACGACTGGAGGCCTTCGAATGTTGCACCATTGTTTAAAAAGGGTGCGAGGGATAGGCCAAATAATTATAGGCTGGTCAGTCTGACCTCAGTGGTGGGTAAATTGTTAGAATCTATTCTGAGAGACAGGATAAACTGTCACTTAGAAAGGCGTGGATTAATCAAGGATAGTCCGCATGGATTTGTTAAGGGAAGGTCATGTCTTACTAACTTAATGGAGTTTTTTGAGGAAGTAACAAGAAGGATTGATGAGGGTAGTGCAGTGGATGTGGTTTACATGGATTTTAGAAAGGCATTTGACAAGTCCCACATGGCAGACTGGTCAGTAAAATGAAAGCCCATGGGATACAGTGGAATGTGGCAGGTTGGATCCAGAATTGGTTCAGGGCCAGGAAACAAAGGGTAGTCGTCAACAGATGTTTTTGTGAATGGAAAGCTGTTTCCAGTGGCATTCCACAGGGCTCATTGCTGAGTCCCTTGCTGTTTGTGGTATATATTAATGATTTGGACTTAAATGTTTGTTTTTTTTTTTTAGAGATACAGCACTGAAACAGGCCCTTCGGCCCACCGAGTCTGTGCTGACCATCAACCACCCATATATACTAATCCTACGCGAATCCCATATTCCTACCACATCCTCACCTGTCCCTATATTTCCCTACCACCTGCTTATACTAGGGGCAATTTTATAATGGCCAATTTACCTACCAACTTGCAAGTCTTTTGGCTTGTGGGAGGAAACCGGAGCACCCGGAGAAAACCCACGCAGACACAGGGAGAACTTGCAAACTCCACACAGGCAGTACCCAGAATTGAACCCGGGTCGCTGGAGCTGTGAGGCTGCGGTGCTAACCACTGCGCCACTGTGCCGCCCATGATTGGGAAATTTGCTGATGACAGAAAAATTGGCAGTCTAGTTGACTGCGAAGAAGATAGCCATAGACTCCAGAATGATAGCAATGGTTTGGTTGAGCGGGCGGAAAAGTGGCAAATGGAATTCAATCCTGACAAGTGAGAGGTAATGCATTTGGGGAGGGAAAATAAAGCGAGGGACTACACAACAAACGGGAGGATACTGAGAGAGGTAGAAGTAGTGAGACACCTTAGAGTGCATGTCCACAGGTCCCTGAAGATGGCAGGACAGGTATATAGAGTGGTGAAGGCAGCAGATGGAATGCTTTCCATTATTGGCTGAGATATAAAATTCAAAAGCAGGGATGTAATGCTGGAACTGTAGAATGCTGTTTAGGCCACAGGTGGAGTATTGTGCACAGTTCTGGTCATCACATTACAGAAAAGACATAATTGCTCTGGAGAGAGTACAAAGGAGGTTTACAAGAATGTAGCCAGGGCTCAAAAGTTGCAGCTACGAGGAAAGATTGGATAGGCTAGGGTTGTTTTCCTTCGAATAGAGGAGTCTGAGGGGTGACTTAATAGAGGTGTACAAAATTATGAGGGGCCTAGATAGAGTAGACAGGAAGGACCTGTTTTCCCTGGCGGGGAGGTCAATTACCAGGGGGCACAGATTTATGGTGATTGGTAGAAGAATTAGAGGGGACATGAGGAAAAGATTTTCACCCAGAGGGTGGTGGGTGTCTGGAACTGCCAGAAACGGTGGTGGAGGCAGAAACACTCAATTCTTTTAAAAGGTAGCTGGACATGCACCTGAAGTGCTGTAAGCAGCAAGGCTGTGGACCAGGTGTTGGAAGTTGGGATTAGATTAGGGCGGCTAGTTTTTTCAGCCGGCACGGACACGACAGGCTGAATGGCCTCCTTCTGTGCCGTAATTTTTCTATTGTTCTATGGTTCTATGGAATGCAATCACCGAGGAAGACCTAGTAAGAGGCAAGTAATCTCAATCAGACCTTCACAATAAAAAAGTAAACAAAGCATCTCATGTTACGAATGGTACTGTTTGCTGTAGACACTTAGAGCTGCACCCAAAATAGACCAACAGATTAACTATGCACTCCCTATGCTACCAGAGAACTGTGGCTGCAGTGTGTGCTCTCTGCATGATACACTGCAGCAACTCATCAAGCTTACTTCAAAAACTCAGTGGCATCTCCCAACAGAAGGGGCAACAGCACCACTGCTGTGGAATGCTGTGGGAATGCCATCACCTCCACGTTCCTCTCTAAGTCACACACCATTCCAAATTGTACATATTTCACTATTTCCACTTTGCTGCTGGGTCAAAATCCTGAAATAGCACACAACTTGATGGTAAGGAGGTGGAAGAATTAGAACTAGAACTGAGAATTTAGAAATTGTAAACTCTTATCAAGTTGACAATCCCTTCATAGGCCATATAAAATAATTGTCTTCTTGTCAATACTGTGAAATATACTCATAAAGCCATGATGCACAACACTTAAAGGGACTTACTTTGGCCAAATAAAACTACGCATTGAGCGTCGTAACTCTGGCATGCTCCATTGTAGCAGTATGAATTGTTGTTATGACAAGGGTGCCCATTCTGCACAAATACATCAGCCTGGCAGACATGACTTGTTCCATTGCAGTACTCAGCGAGGTCACATTGATTTGTAGATGCTCGGCATACTGTTCCAGCAGCAAGAAACTGTCGGGGAGGGGGGGCGGGGGGGGGGTGGGGTGGTGGGTGTGATAGGAATGGGGTAGAAATGAAGAACAAACAAGAATTACATGTTAAAGCTCAGCCAGGCAGCGTACCAACTATGTGTATGCTTTAATAAAAACAAGAAACGCTGGAACCACTCTGCAGGTCTGGCAGCATCTGTGGAAAGAGAAGCAGAGCTAATGTTTCGGGTCAGGTTCCAGCATTTCTTGTTTTTAGTTTAGTTTAGAGATACAGCACTGAAACAGGCCCTTCGGTCCACCGAGTCTGTGCCGACCATCAACCACCCATTTATACTAATCCCATATCCCTACCACATCCCCACCTGTCCCTATGTTTCCCTACCACCTACCTATACGAGGGGCAATTTATAACGGCCAATTAACCTATCAACCTGCAAGTCTTTGGCATGTGGGAGGAAACCGGAGCACCCGGAGGAAACCCACGCAGACACAGGGAGAACTTGCAAACTCCACACAGGCAGTACCCAGAATTGAACCCGGGTCGCTGGAGCTGTGAGGCTGCGGTGCTAACCACTGCGCCGTCCTTTTTAGTTCAGATTTCCAGCATCCACAGTATTTTGCTTTTATTTTATGTGTATGCTTACTGCATTCGATAACTACACAAGATGTATTTTGCAATCTTAGAATTAGATTCCTGCAGTCCCTTTCTTTCCCCATCCCCAAAACAATTATGATGGTTTCTCAAACTAACAAGTTGTTTTTGTACAGTACCTTTCACGTCCCAAGGTACTTCACAGAAGTGCTATCAAATAAAATGTGACAAAGTCCATAAAGAGGTATTAGGACAGATAACCAAAAGCTTGATCAAAGAGGTAGATTTTAAGGAGCGTCTTAAAGGAGGAAAGAGAAGAGAGATTTAGGGAAGGAATTCAGGGCCTTGGCGGCTGAAGACATGGCTGCCAATGGTGGAGCGATTAAAATCGGGCAGGCAGGAATTGGAGGAATACAGATATCTTGGAGGGTCTTAGGGATGGAGAAGATTACAGAGATAGGGAGGGCCAAGGCCATCCAGGGATTTGAAAACAAGCATGAGAATTTTAAACTTGAGGCGTTGCTCAACAGTGAGCACTGTAGATCAGTGAGCACAGTGGTGAACGGGACTTGAGAGTTAGGACACAGACAGCAGAGTTTTGCTGACTTCAAGTTTACGTACTAACACTGAACAACTTACTGGCGTAATAGGTTCTTCACCCAAGTTTTCAATCCTAAGACAAATTTCAAAAGCACTTGTACACAGATGGAAGTAATTTCTGTGCAACAGACAGCAGTTGCCTGGGAGGAAGATACAGGATAGCAATTTCAGAGTGACTGCAGCTAGGCAGTTGATGAAGGTCAGGATGATTCAACTGCTGATTGGTTTTTCTGTATATATAAATGTAAAAATAGAGATTGATGCTATTTCTGGTTTCCTCTCCTGACTCATGCATGCATGGAAGTTCCAATCACGTTTAAACTTCACTGCCAAGGTCTCATTTTGCCCTCTATCTAGGTGTGATACTCCCTGTTCTGTTTATTGCCCTCACTCACTCTCTCCTGGACCAGTATCTTAGCCAGTTACTTGGTGATCTTTTCACAACCCTAGTCTCTTGAAATGTTAACTTCCACTTGGTCCACTGTCTCTCCCATTGGGAAATAATCTTGGTCTCGAATTAATTGTGTTGCTCCTCTCCAACTGAGCAACTGCTTTTGCCCATTTGTTTCTCGACCAGCTCGAGCTGACAAATCAACCTTCAGCCTTCAGATTTCCTCCAGTCTTGATTCTGTTCAGTGGCAGCAAGTCAGAAAGTTGGAGATTCAGGCCGGACTATGGACTTCAGCACATGATTGAAACTGGTAACCCAGTGCACTACAGAGGAGCTGCAGCATTGTCAGAGGTGCCATCCTTCAGCTGTGGTGGATGCTGAAGCACTATTTTAGGAAAAGTATTGAGGTCATCTCTCAACTAACATCACCAGTTTGTGGGATATTACTATGCACAAATTTGCCTACATAACTCTTGTGTTATACAAGTATTTCATTGGCTCTGAAGCAAACTGCGATCCAATTAATCCCACTCCCTTGCCCTTTCTGCAAGCTCTTTAAATTTTTCCCCATCAATTCCCTTTTGAATATTATGAAGTATGCTCCCACGATCCTTTCAGGCAGTGTATTCCAGATTACAACAACTCGCTGTGTAAAAAAAAATAAGTTTCCTCATGTCGTCTCTGGTTCTTTTGCCAATCACCTTTAACCTGTAACCTCTGGTTACAGACCCTCCTGTCACTGGAAACAGTTTCTCTTTATTTACTCTATCAAAACCGTTCTCTTTCTTCATTTGCTGCTCATAAACAGACGTGTGGCTATAATTAATCGTGTTGAATCTTAAACTATTTCACTCCGGTGAATTTCATTTACAAGTTATGAGACTGCTTCATTTTGTTAGTCCTCAAGCACTTACCTTACATTTTTTGCAGCAGACCCCAAATGCACAATGTGCTCCATACTTGAGCTTACAGGTAGAGGCCTCGCAACAAGGATCATTTTCACATTCCTAAAAAATAGGGAAAGGATTTCAGCGCACCACATGCAACACAATTAAATAAAAACACAAAATTATCAACAGCTCTTATTCTGCTTTCACTCATGTCATACTCCATTCCCAACCAAAAAGCCAAACCCATCAACTCCTCTATGCCCAATGTTATTCTAAGTTCCTCCACAAGGTGTGTTCAAATGCTATGTTTGGAAATAGATAATGCACTTATTGAATTTTTTTTTTTAAAAAGAGGTTACACTGCACAGCAAATCTTTTAAAAAGGCATGATGCCACCTGTTCCAATTCTGGACTTGACAAAATGTGTCAATTCGAGGTACAGAATTGGCTTGCAGAGTTGTGTTAGAATTCAGTACGTGAAGAATGGCAGGTGCAATGCCTAATGCTGCCACTGTGTGGCACACTATACAAGTAGATCAATGCCACAGGATTAAAACTGGCATTTTTTTTGTTGCATCCGCCAATCTGAGAGCTTTGCTCATGGATGACAATCATGATACTACACAGTAGCACCCATTCTCCAACCCATTATTCTTCAAACACAGCTTGCAACTGGGGAGAGAGCTCGGGATAAACAGATTCCCACATTTATATCGTGCTGGTGTAATTTTGAATACCCTTATTTTCATCTATCTTTTCCAAAGTATTATCTGATGAAATGATGCCGAATGCAGTTCAATAACAACAGTAAAGGAATAATGGGTCTCTACTTGGACTCCTGAGGTTGAATCCCAACTAATATTCATGGCAAGATTCACTTCGGCAGCACAATGTTAATTTTGCCAGTCTCAAATAGATCTGGCAGAAGTGAAAGCACATGGCAGAAAGAGGGTAAATCCTGTGTTATTGAAACTGTCCTAGCTAAGCAACAGAAACAACAATGGCCTGCAATATTTGTAAGCTAGATTATCCCACTCCCATCTGAAGTGACACAAAGTATCAAAGGAGGAACTGGAAAATAATACAATTCAACAAAGAAGTTAGCATATAAAGAAAAATATTCTTGTAATATCCTAATCTTCCTTCCTGCAATATTTTGACCTTCCTCACACGATACTGCTGCCTCCAGATGGCACAACTGGAATCAAGAACTCACTGTATCCCCAACTGCGGACTCACGGTGACGCAATATAGTAGCACCCCAGTGAAAATGAATTTGCCAGACATTTGTTATATGTGGGACAATGACCAGTTTATTATATTTTCAGTTATGTCTATTAAAATATACACTTATATCTAAACTGCATTGCAATTGAACAATTTTTTGGCTGTTGTGCAACCAAGAATTTAACATTGCAATGCTGTGTGCTGGAAGGGAATGGGAAGTGGCCGAGTCTCCTTGTCTATTCTAGCTGTTTTCTACTGGAAGTGAATCCCAGTGCCCTCCTGTCTCCCTATCGCCCTGTATTCTCCTCGGTTTCAAAAGTTTGTCAACTCTTCCCTTACATGAGAGATGCAATGTTTGCTGCTTCAACCACTTACTGTGGCAAACTATTCCAGGCTCCAACTATTCTCTTTTCTCACTCTCAGCAAGAATTTTAAATTCATAACCCCCTCACCATAAAGTTCCCATCTAGATAAAATATTCTTTCCCTATTCAGCCCATCAAATCTTTTCATGATTTTAAAAACCTCATCAATCCTGTCAGCCTTCTTTGCTTTATTGGAGATCGTCCCCGGATCTCAAGTCTCTCTTTATTCCTGAAGTTTTGCATCTATTGTATGATGCTAACATTTTCAGAATTACAATTTCTCCAATGGGTCAATTGGTAAAGAAGTTAACCATTGCAACCCTGAAATGTACATACCACTCACAGCCCAGATTCTATCTGTTAGCCATTCTCAATTGGCACATAATGGGGTGGGGGCGGGGGGGTGGCTTCAGTGTCCCTAATAGGCGTCAACTGAGCACCAACAGTTACCAATGTACAAATATTGAGCCAGGCACACGCGTATGCACGTGTGCAGATACACACGCACACACACACACACCAAGCAGGAATCATCATCTTCAGGACAAAGAAGAAAGAACGTTGGAAGGCAAAACCATTGCAGATATATTTTTGGGTCAAGTATCAATTCATCTAGATGTAACCACTATAGATCCATCAGCATCAACTTGTGCAAGATGTGCTGATGCAATCAGGAATGAACCAGGAGTAAATTTACAACTGACCTTCGGTGATCCACAGTCACATTCCTCTCCAGTATCCACCAGCTTGTTGCCACAGAAGGGAGGACTATATTCCTCCTCAGGCCTGGGAATGTTCAGCAAGCAAGAGCCCCCTCTATTTAAGATCATAGCTTCAAAGTCATCAGCACTGCAACTGCTGAAGTTCATGGCACCTCTGTAACAGGATTCAAAATCTCGGAATCGGTCATTACAACAAGCCAAAAAAAACTTTTGAAATGATTTTTAACTCAAGTTATAGCCCATCAACCCAATACAAGTGCACTTTTCTGGATGGGATAGGCAAGTGACACAGTGATGTCACCAACACATGGTTCATGCAGTGGAGGTTTATGTGAACTTACGTGGCTCCAGCATTCATTATGCATGCTTTTGCTTCACAGAGGCAGTTCCGGTCATTATCATGGTTCATTCCCAAGTTATGGCCCAGCTCATGAGCAACGATGGATGCAAAATACAAAATGTTTTGTGAAAACTAGAAAATAAACCAGATAGAAGAACATGAAAACTAAGAGCCAATATTTCAGAAGCTTGAATGCCCCCCACCCCTACCATTCCCCACACTTAAAACAAAATATATATAACTTCAGAAGACTTTAAGACATTGAATACACTTCAGAGATGATCACAAGAGAATACTGAAGGAAACTAATTCCTCCCAGCCTACAGTGTCCTTAACAAAATTTGTTTGGCGCACCTGCCTTCAAATCTATGACATTTACCACCTGCAGAGTTACTAACTGCAGACTGCAGCAACTAGTCAATCTTAATTCAACAGCAACTCTCAGCCCACAGCCTCCACCACCTAGAGAGGCAAGAGTAGCAATGTTATGGAAACATGAGCACCTCCAAGATCCTCGGCAAGTCTCACGCCAACCTGACTTGGACATGTTGCCAATACACTGTGCCAAACTCCTGGAGTTCCCTACTCAATACCACTTTGAGAGCATTACCACCACACTGACTGCAGTGGTTCAAGACAACCCACCACCACCTTCTCAGGGCAACTGGAGATGAGCAATCAATTGAACCTTGCCTATAATATCCACAGTGTGAGAAGTAGTAAATAAAAATACTCATATTTGGACTTTAAAAGAAACCCTGAAACTGATAACAGCTCTAAAGGATTTTTAGGTTTTCAGTATGGTAAAGGTTACTATGATTGTGGCAGGCTGCTTGCAACAAGAGCTTGAGGGGAATTGTGTCACTGACCCACCCAGAGAACCAGCAATTGAATAGCAAAGATAGGCAACTTCCCTTCTCAAAAAGGGTTGCGAGTTTATCCATCGTTTTGTCCTCCAGGAGCAGAATCCAGGTAAACTGCGGCTGCAGAAAACTATGATCTTAATCGTCACATCCTTCTGGCTAAAGCAGGCGACACAGTCACATGCAAGGGGGCCAGAGGAGAGGAGGGAAGACAAATAGGAAATCTAATGCAAAAAGAAGTCGATTCTCTGAATGAGCACCTGAGCAATTTCAGCAGAGTGCAGTAAGCTCCCTTCACTCCTCTTCAAGGTCACAGAAATTTTCCACAATACAAAATTCTGTAATTCTTTGAATTAATTTAAAGACAAGGCAAGCATGGGGGCATGGAGAAGATAAGCACTGAACTTTTGGATGGCTGGCTTTTTCCCTTGTGGAACGAGAGATACTTCAACACATCATGCATTATCCTAACAATTACGGATAAAATTAATGCATATAATTTTGCTTAACTGTGTAACCAAGTAGATTTACTTTCTTGGATGGGATATTGCCACAGAATTCCACAAGGAAATAAACACAGCACCATAGGAGAGAGCTTTGGTGTGCCATGCATTCACGGTACAGTCTTGGAGTCTACACCGACAGTTCACCTGAGTTTCCAGTTTCAGCTGTGCTCAAGGAAGGAATGGAACAGACACCACACACTCCTCTATTGAGAAAATTCTGCCAGAACACAGTTTTAGCATTGACAGAGGCCGAGGTCTATTCACCCCCTGTCTTATCTACAACGTTTTGCTCCATAGTTCATGTTTCTGTTTTTTTTAAAAAAAGGTAGTGAGAAGTAATTATTGCATACCACATTGATTCCTCCACTGTGGCTCCTTGAACAGATAGTACTCACAAAGGCCATTCCTGCAGTCTCACCAAATCCCCTTTTCCTGAAAGATATACAAAAAAACACAGTAAACAGAAACATTTCTCTAAATTTATAGTATTTTCCTCACTTTTGGCCATCAGGATCATGGATTATGGTGATTTATAGATTTTAAAAAATGCCTGCATTCAATTTTTGAATCTTTCCAATGAACAACAGTTATAGTACAATATGTGTTTTTTTTTATTCATTCATAGATGTGAGCAAAGCTGGCAAGTCAGCATTTATTGCCCATCTCAATAAATAAAAAAAAAATATTGTCTAAGGGGTCGGCCATTTATTTATTTAGAGATACAGCACTGAAACAGGCCCTTCAGCCCACCGGGTCTGTGCCGACCATCAACCACCCATTTATACTAATCCTACATTAATCCCATATTCCTACCACATCCCCAGCTTCCCTCAATTCCCCAACCACCTACCTATACTAGGGGCAATTTATAATGGCCAATTTACCTATCAACCTGCAAGTCTTTGGGTGTGGAAACCGGAGCACCCGGCGAAAACCCCCGTGGTCACAGGGAGAACTTGCAAACTCCGGACAGGCGGTACCCAGAATCGAACCCGGGTCGCTGGAGCTGTGAGGCTGTGGTGCTAACCACTGCGCCACTGTGCTGCCCCCAGATGCGGAGAAATTTCTTCACTCAAAGGGTTGTAAACCTTTGCAATTGTCTACTGCAGAGAGCTGTGGATGCTCAGTCAGTGAGTGTATTCAAGTCAGAGATTTTTGGATATTAAGGGAATCAAGAGATGGGGGGATAGTGTGGGAAGACGTATCTGAGGTACAAGATCAGCCATGATCTTATTGAATGGTGGAGGAGGTTCAAAGGGTCTAATGGCCTACTCCTGTTCCTATTTCTTGTGTTAAATCCTCAGCAGTTAGTCATTGTAATGTCCTGTTCTAGCAAAATGAAACCCCACTATTGAAAACAGCAAAGTAACTGGATCTGGGTTGTTTTTTTCAACTAAAATGGAAAATAAAAAATCTAGCTGCATTACAAGGACAAAGAACAAAGCACCATTGAGCTTCTGCATTCCTCCTGCCTTAACCACTTCTCCTGCAAACGAATAAAGAAACAACTTTGATTAAAATAAATTCTCCTCCTGACTCCAAATCTTTGATCACTAATTCTTGCACAATAGTTTCCTCTTATCTCCCATGACCTTTCTTAATTATCAGTCAAGCTTCTGGTCATATTAGCATAATACAATGGAATCACAGAAGATGATAGAAAATCTAATGAGATTTCACCATATCTTTCAGAAAAAAAACATACATAGTGCATCCCTCAGAGAAGTAAGCTTTCAAAAAACACTGCATCTTACTTCAAGTATTCCGCATTAAAAGATTGAACACTCACAGAATTAAATGCGCGCTATCATGCCTGCGACGAGGCAGTAAGTCCTTCTCTCTCCACTCTACAAAACGCCCTAACACTTCTCCTGCTCCTCCTTCGATACTGATTTGATTCTGTTTGGACCATATTTCCAAGCCAACCAGTACTATACGGATGTTCATGGAACTGTACATCTGAGGAGGGAAAAGAGCAGTTTATTAATGACTATAGTTCCAATTTATTTCTGGTCAAACAGCCAAAAGATCAATTTAATCAGGGGCTGGCACCATATTCAAGGGAAAAGAAAGAATTCTATATTTTCCATGATTATATTTCTTTTCCCTTTGTTGTCAGGGTAGATCTTTCGAGATCAAAGGCAAATTACAGAAATGAGACTGAGTCACCAAGATCCTTCTTGTCTTAAGTCCTGATGTGCTATAGCACACCATTATCCTCTTGGAAAAACAAAACTTACCTTTACAATGCGGCCGGTCACAAGTTACAAAAAGTGTTTCAAAATGTGGCCCATCCATGAAAGAATCATGCTTGACTTCAATTCTCAAGGAATTACAATCGCCATCACATCATCTACCAGAGAACCTGAAAGACCACCCCACATCAGTCTAGGCACAGGCTTTCATCTTTGCTGGGTGAAAAGCCAAGAACAACCCAGCTAACAGCACTGTGGCAGTACCTACACCACAGCTACTGCAGCAGTTCAAGAAGGTGGCTCACCAGCACCTCCTCAAGGGCATTAGGGATGGGCAATAAATGCTCGCCTTGCCCACAAACAAATAAAACATAACAACCCCATTGATTTTCAAGTTGTTAACATACAGGTATGCTCTCAGGCGCTCCAAATTTGGGGCATCTCCATCTCGTGCAACATGTTGCTGTATTCCACTATGTTGGGGATAGCAAGGGCTGTCATGCAATATGGATACAGCATGATGCCATCACCATGGTGACAACATATCTGAACCCTTGGGCTCCCCTAAACTAACAGCCACTCTTGTACTAAAACCTAGTTGGGTCAGACTACTCTGACAGTTGGAAAGTTGCTGCAGTGTCTGGCCAAGTCCTCTCAGGCTCAAGGTGTTAGAGCTCACCAACCACAAGTATTTCATCAGAGCCAAAGCAATCTCCCATCTTCCATCTTTCAGCCACTTCTACCACTTCGCAGAAGCACTAGAGTTGTTGAGTGAGCATGGGTTTCTAAAATGTGTCATGAGCCAAGTGTAGAGGATAGCCCCCAAACACTCACAGTTGTTACGAAAGAAGCAGAAGGAGTGTACTGTTAATTCAGTTCCACTTCTCCGCAGGTCACAATATATAAACTTTTTCCCCACTTATCAATACAGTCAATCGTGGACTCTGTTTTTATCCCAGAATCAAACACACCAACCAGGCTTCTTGGATAAACAATAAAATTATCAGTTTATTATAAAACAAGTCTTAACCAGTAATGAAGTAAAGCATAAACACACAGATTGAAATGTTAAAGTTCCCTTTTTACTTCAGCATCACACATACACTCTACACACGTTACCAGAACACTAAAGGGATTTTTGTTTTTAGAGCTCTATTACAGACAAAATGCCCACTTGGGCTGAATACTTGCTCTGTCTTGAAGGAACTGCAGGTGAGATATGTTGTGTTCCAAAAATGTTCTACAGTCTGGCCTCCCACTCCTTGTAGATGGGTCACTGGGATCTTTTAGAACAGTTATTTTCAAGGGGCATTGAGAATTCATTTAGCAGGCTTTTCTTCCAAGACAGGAGATGAGAGGAGTTGACACAGTGGACTTCTCAGGGTCTTTTAGAGAGGTGCTAGAAAGCTGAGCTGGGTTGTGGTCTTCTCTCATTCCTTGGGAATTCTCTGCTTTCCTTGGAAGTTATCTCCCTTTTTATACAGTTCAACCCCAATTCAAAACAATTCAAAAGTGAAACCAACAACAGGTCAACCTTTTGATCTCCATCAATCTTGAGCCGTCACTTCTTTGTAAACAACTTCTCCAAGTGTCCGAAGTTCGCTATTGTTTATTGAGCTGGAAGTCGAGTGATTTCCCGGAAAAGCTTGTTGTTGCTGGAAGTCAGGTGGTTTCCGAGAAAGGCTTGGTTTCCTCACAAAACCTCAGTGCCCCTTTTAAAGAACATTTCCAGGGTCTGTTTTTCAAAGTGAAGTGGCCTTTACATGACCCACTTTGAAGTTTAACAGTTCTTCAAACTTTCAAAAATGAATCCTTAAAATATATATTTAACAAAACACTGAGGCACTTTCATAACACACTGTACTCCTCAGAAAACTGTAGGTATTTTGTCTTGGGACTATAAAAGTCGGTTGGAAGGGTAATGATTCTTATCAGCACAGCTCCTTCTATTTGCTTTCCCTCAGTTTGCTCCATTTTTCTGCCTCTGTTCTTAATCTTCCCACAGTAGAATTCTTAGAAGGGCCCCTACAAAGAAGCAACTGCAATGCCAGAAGCTCCTGAACAGTTCAGAACCTACAGCAGTAATTAAAAGCAGGACAAGTTATTTCAGATGAAAAATTGAAGGCAAATAGGGTGGTAATTGAGATTTTAAAAAAAATCACCCCCATATGTTCAAACCCTTCCTAACCAAGGAAATGCAGATGGAGTTTGGAGAAATTCTCGTTGATTAATAATGGCGGGTAACTCAGCTGCTAAGAGCTTCAGTTCCTTGCTGAAGTGCACCGGTCAATTTAAGAAAAACAAACAAGGAAATTGCAAAGAACCAATTTCTTATTCTTCACTCCCCAGTGTTGTTGTCAAGCTTGTATGCACAACCAGACCACAGGAAGTCTCCAAACAGCTGCTCAAGGGACAAACCCACACCAGTGCTATACATCAGAAGTCTATAAAGGCCTCAGTAATTTTCCCCATGAAAATAAATTATGAAAATACACTTACTCCATCAAGGTAATTGGCAAGCTGAACCATCTGTTCCCTCACAGCAGTCTCATTCTTGGTAATATCATACTACAGCAAAAAGGAAACACAGAAACTGAAGGGCACAGCAACATCTCTTCAAGTTTTTAATTCTTTCATTTCAATTTAGTTGCACGAAGCAGGTTTTACACTTACCAGGTCTTTATCCACAACCAAAAAGAGCTCAACATATCGAGTCTGGGGCAATATGGCCCGCTTGCTCTGTGAACAATAGAAGGCAAAGACCGGTAAATTTTCTGATCCAGCAGAGAATCTTTTTCCCCAGTTACAATGATGGCAGGAGGCAATAACATATCGTGTCCACATAAAAATGTGTTTGCATGGGATTCAGACTGTTGAATCCCATCATTACCATTGTTGTGGGTGTATGTAAATCATTTAAATTTTAAAAAACATTAGGCTTTGAGCTAAGGTTCAGGTACACCCAAAATTGCAGCTGCCGAACAATCCCAACTATCTTTCGTTGGGATAAACAGGATTACTCAAATCATGCTCATGTATCAAAATATATGACTAAATTTATACAAAATCAAAACAAAAAACCCACATTATCAATTATATATTAAAAATATTTTGTTACTTCAGCATGAATGGCTGGACATTTCCTGCAATGTGAATGGAATATGATGACAATCATTATGAAAAACTATTGTTCTTATGTTTCTCAAGTATGGGCAGGGAGTACTGGTTGGGAAACTGCAAGCCTGAAAACCTTGAGATTTTCCAGCCATTTACACCAAACAATGCTTCCTGCAAGCACTATTCCTCCCTAGGAGCACCACTGGTGTCAGCTGTGGCTCTGGTAGCATACTCACCTTGGAGTCAGGAGGTCATCTGTTCAAGTTCCACCCCAGGGCCTTGAGCACAAAATCTAAGTTGACACTCCAATGCTGTACTGAGGGAGTGCTGCATTGTCAGAGGTGTTGTCTTTTAGGTGAGCCATGAAACCAAGGCCCCGTCTTTCCACTCAGGTGAACTTCAAAGATCCCATGGCACCATTTTGAAGAAGGGAAGGGGAGTTACCCCTGATGTCCTGGCCAAAATTCATCCCTCAACTAACGTCATTAAAGCAGATTCTTTTTTTCTTTCTTCTTTCTTTTTCTTTTGGGCCTCCTTATCTCGAGAGACAATGGATACGCGCCTGGAGGTGGTCAGTGGTTTGTGAAGCAGCGCCTGGAGTGGCTATAAAGGCCAATTCTGGAGTGACAGGCTCTTCCACAGGTGCTGCAGAGAAATTTGTTTGTTGGGGCTGTTGCACAGTTGGCTCTCCCCTTGCGCCTCTGTCTTTTTTCCTGCCAACTACTAAGTCTCTTCGACTCGCCACAATTTAGCCCTGTCTTTATGGCTGCCCGCCAGCTCTGGCGAATGCTGGCAACTGACTCCCACGACTTGTAATCAATGTCACACGATTTCATGTCGCGTTTGCAGACGTCTTTATAGCGGAGACATGGACGGCCAGTGGGTCTGATACCAGTGGCAAGCTCGCTGTACAATGTGTCTTTGGGGATCCTGCCATCTTCCATGCGGCTCACATGGCCAAGCCATCTCAAGCGCCGCTGACTCAGTAGTGTGTATAAGCTGGGGGTGTTGGCTGCTTCAAGGACTTCTGTGTTGGAGATATAGTCCTGCCACCTGATGCCAAGTATTCTCCGAAGGCAGCGAAGATGGAATGAATTGAGACGTCGCTCTTGGCTGGCATACGTTGTCATTATCATTATCGTTGTCATTATACCGTCATTATCAGACTGTTGTTTGTGAGAGCTTGCTGTGCACAATTTGGCTGCTTTCTTTCCTACGTTACAGAATTATTTCATAGGCTGTAAAGTGCTTTGGGCATCCTGAGTTCATGAAAGGTGCTATACAAATGAAAATCTGTCTTCTTCTTTCTAATTAGCCCTTATAACATTTAGAAATTGGTGCATTGAAGCTTTGTGGCTCATGTTACAAAATCTTTTTTTTAAAAGCCATTATTACACAAAACAAAATAGCAGTGAATTCTACGGGTGCCCTGATTAACATTCCTCCCTCAAATCAGCACCAGCCACAACAAACTAAGTGCTCTTTCATTGCATTACTGCTTGAGCTATTCTATTTATCAGACTTACCAGAATGATACCTGAACTCCAAGGGTAAAATTACAAAGACAAGTTACACAAAAAAGGGTTGTATTCCCTGGAATTTAGAAGTTAAAGAGTGACTTGATTCAAGCTATTAAGGAGAATAGATAGGTTCGAGAGGGGGAAACTATTTCCGCTGGCGGGGGAGTAGAGGATTAGGGGGCATCGTCTAAAAATTCGAGCCAGGGCTTTCAAAGGGTGGCAGAAGTTTGGAACTCTCTTCCACGAATGGTAATGGATACGAGATCAACTGTTAATTTTAAAACTCAGATGGATAGATTATGGGGAAAAGACAGGTATTTGTAGTTAGGTTGCAGATCAGCCATGATCTCACTGAAAGTTGGAACAGGCTCAAGGGGCTAAATGGTCTACTCCTGTTTCTACCTTCCAATGCAACAGGCAAAACGGTAATTGTGTGTATCCAAAATGAGTCACTCCTTTTCAAAACAAAACATAATTAGGAAGTGCTTTGAGATGCTCAAGTGATACCATGTGGAGGTAACCTTTACAACCAGCACTGTTCTTATATGAACCCTTAATATCCTCATCCAAAATACTGCTGCATGCTTTGGTACAGGTAGCAATTCTTCTAAAGTAAGCCTGTTAACTCCTGTGGCAATAAAAGCATACTTAGTATTTCAGTGAAAACTTCTTGAGGAATAGAATACCTCAAATTCTTTTAACCACACTTAGGTACAGCAAGCTTCACAATTTTCTTCAGTTGGCCCTCAGTCCTGCTGCCAATCTTACTACATCCAGCTCCACAATCTCAGAGGTTGGTGACTACATGCCTATTTCCTTACTTACAGGAACTTGAAATCTACTTTTTCAAATACTGCAGCATTAAAAATAAAAAGACTAGAACTAACCAAGAGTTATATAGATGCACATTTTATATCCAAATATATAGGGAGTGATTTGTATAGATTCAAGCATTTGCAAATGACCTGAGAGTTACAAAATAGGAAACCGCTTCACACCTAATTTTATGCAATCAAGAACAGCACCCAGCACAGCAAAACAAACTATCAGATGGAAATAACATTGACAGCAGCATTATGCAGCCAAGAATCTCTCAAATCCATTATTTACTTTCCTCTATTCCAGCCAGTTGGCAGCTTCCCTCAAATGACTTTATCAGCTCTGAATTTTAAGTGGGAAAAGGGAAGATAAGATGGGAAGATGAGGGGGGGGGGTCACTTAAGTACTGGAGGGATAGGGGAGGAAAACTCGTTAGAGGGATTATGCCCCTGCCCCCTCCGTCCCACCTGTACTTCAATATCCTGGAATTGCCTACATGCCCTCCAACTCTTTACGGGTGCATGTCAGTTCATATTCAATTGTGCTTTTGTACTTGGCCATTTTTCTAAGATTGGGAATTCCCTATGTGGGCACAGAACAGTATCAAACCAATATGCAGCATCGAACTCACTGCAATAACAATTTTTTTTTTGCTAAACATCAATCTTTTATCACATTTTGCAAAAAAAATCTGTTTTTCAGCATATTAGGATAGATAGGTATGTCACACAAGTAGTTCACAAGATAAAATTACTTCCACAAGGAGAATTTCTTTCCCTTCTTGCTTTCCAATGAGAAAAAGCTCTTAAAACATCAAAGTGGAGTATCTGACACAGACTTGGTCGAAGGGAAGAATTTTAACCAAGAGGCCTGGACTAATGATCCAGAGACACGAGTTCAAATCCCACCACAGCAGTTGGAGAATTTTAATTCAGTTAGTTAAATAAATCTGCAATGTTAATAAAATCTAGTATCTGTAAAGTTGACCATGTTACTATCAGATCATCATCAAAACCCATCTGTTTCACTAATGTCCTTCAGGGAAGGAAATCTGCCATCCTTACCCAGTCTTTGACTCTTATCTGCCATCTGAAACGACCTAGCAAGACACTCAGTTGTCAAGAAGGCAGCTCACCATCACCTTCTGAAGGGCAATTAAGGATGTGCAATAAATGCTGACCTTGCCAGCAAAGCCCACATCCCGTGAAGGAATAAATAAAAAAACTCATTTGTGCATTCTCATTCATTTTGTGATTTAAACGTACAACTAACTGGCAACAATGAAAATAGCAAAAAGGCCTGGACTTACACGCAGGAAGCCTGTCATACTGTGGCCATCATGGGAATGTTGTTCTGCATGCTCCTGGTTTTCTTGCTGCATGGTGCTGGCCAGATCAGATACTCCACATATCAAAGGCACTTCAAGCAGATCCTCCATATGATAAACTATGTGTTGGAAGGTACTGGAGGACTCAAGAGGTTCAATTGCGTAGTGTGTGTCACCTGTCTGCAATAGTCCCCTGTGGAGAAACAATCACAGCTGCCATGTTGTTATATCAGTCATTTATCAATACATTTGATGTACACTGTCAATTTTTTTTTAAATTGACATTTAAACCTGCATTAAATAAATGTAGACTGAATGCCTATCTATCTAGTTCCAGCGATCACAGGTCCCTATCAAATTCGAGAGTGCAATGGTATTAACTGTGTAACATTGGACTGCATCATTAGCTTTTTAGTCAGGGGAGCGTGTGCGGAGAGGAGGGCAGTAACTAATTCCTCCCCACTTTGTTGCATTTCTGGTCTTCCTGGTACTACACCAACCCTGGCTGAGAGAACAAACCATGCAGCTCTCTGACTTTCACTGGCACCATTAGGTGTCAGCTGTGGCTCAGTTAGTAGCACTATCACCTCTTAAGTCATTAGGTTGTGAGTTCAATTCCCACTCCAGAGGCTTGAGCTAGAATCCATGCTGATAGTCCAGTACAGTACTGAGGGAGCGCTACACTGTGGGAGACGGTGTTGCGGATGAGACTTTAAACCGGGGCCTGTCTGCTTTCGAAGGTGGACGTGAAAGGACCCATGGCACTATTTTGAAGAACAGGGGCTTATCCCCAGTGCCCTGTCCAATATTTAGCCCTCAATCAATATCACAAAACAGAACGTGCTGTGCACAAATTGACTGTCATGTTTTCTACATTACAACAGTGACCACACTTTAAAAGTACTTCACTGACTGTCAAGGTTTTGGGACGTCCTGAGATCATGAAAGGCGCTATATAAATGCAAGTCTTTCTTTTCTTTCATTCTGTAACCAGAAACACAGGAAAAATGTAGGCTACTTGTCCACTAATTCCGTAACATCTCCTCTCCCCAACTCAGTTACATCATGAAAATTAACAAGTCAACAACACATATTGAGTTTATTCGTCTTTTTCATCTGAAATCATATGCAAATAACATGGTTGCATTCAAAAGTAAATCTACTATTTGCATACAGTGATCAGCACCTATTGCAATACTATACTGGACCGAGCTGTAGAGGAAGCACTCTTCAAAGCCTGGGTGAAATTGTAAATGGTTTGAAATAGTGCAACAGAACAGCCACTTTTGGGCAGACATTGTGTCACCTCATGATTAATGGGCATCATAAACTTGACATCATTGTATTAAGTACTGTCACCAGAATTGGACTAGAAATTGTGAAGTAAATAGCATTCATGAAATGTAATAAGTAGGTACGTAAATTACTTTTTCAAAGCTACATTTGAAGAGCTCTTACCCCTTACAATAAGGAGAAAGAAACCAGGATGAATTCCATTAGGTAAGTGGCATTGGACATAATCTAAACTTGGTGTTACAGAAGCAATCTCAAATAGCCAAGTACAAAAAACAGGACAGCAATTATTGTGGGCTTTAGCTGGCAGATTGAGACTTTGTTAAAGTAAAATGCTGCAAATGCTGGAAATCTGAAATAAAAACATAAAATGCTGAAAATGGTCAGGCAGCTTCTGACAGAAACACTGTTACCGTTTTGGGTCATGACCTTTCATCACAACTGAAGAAGGTCCGAGATGCAATAGGTTTTAAGCAAGTCCAAAGGTAGGCAAAGGAAAAAGGGGTGGGGAAGAACAAAAGGGAAGGCCTGTGATCGGGTGGAAGGCAGGAGATTTATGGACAAAAGGGATGATGGTGCAAGGTAAAAGGAAATGGTAATGGGACAAGAGAAACAAAAGTTGGGTCAAGAGGACGTGTAAATGGGAAAAGCAGAATCATCACCAACAGTTGCCATCCAAAAACAAAAAGAAATGGGGGCAGAGGTTTTGATCTGAAATTATTGAACTCAATGTTGAGTCATGAAGGCTGTAAAGTAGATATAGTCGAAAGATGAGGTGCTGCTCCTTGAACTTACATTGAGCCTCATTGGAACTGTGCAGGAGGCTGAGGACAGAGAGGTCAGAGTGGGAGCGGAGCAGAGAATTAAAGTGACAGGCAACCAGAAGCTCGGGGTCACACTTGCCAACTGCATGATTGAAACTTTATGCTGGTAGCCATTTTCCTTACAGGAGAACAAAAACAGACCATATCCCTTTCTAAAGAGATTTATCTCCCATGCTTTTGAAGTTCGTTGTCGTCATTGATGTTTGAAAATGTGTGTACCAAATGTGCCAAAAATTAAGCTAAGGTGAATTCACACCAAATACGATATTTAAATTAATTTTACAACCAATTTCAACTGACTGCTTTGGCAGCCTCATGCAGGAACTGCAAAGTAGCCCAATACATTCATGGCAGGTGTACCCGATTCAAATGGCAATTTCCAATCTGACAAACCGTTATCATGCAGCATGCTCTAAGACCTCATCATCCTGCATTCTTTAATTGTAGAGTTAACACATGGCAGGAGGTAAATAATATAGAATTAACAGCATTTCCACACGATCATTTATCTCAGACCCTCTCAATGTGTCACATACAGTGACTGTTATTATGTGGATAAATACAAGGAGGAGGAGTGCAATCTTTACCTGAGCCCATTACAGGTGCTAACAGAAACCATGGAATTATCCATTCCTTCCACATACCCCTGGAAGTGGCAATGGTCCTGCAAAAACAAATAGTACAGAAATATTAAAACACATCTAGAAATAGCAGTAATGGTTTTCCACCCACTGTCTGTGATGGTTTTCCCACCATAATCACCGACTTCTTCAAAAGTACCTTCCAAACCCGCTAACCCTACGACTGAGAAGAAAAGTAGCAGGAGCATGGGAACACTACCACCTACAAGTTCACCTTCAAGTCACATATCATCCCACCTTGGAAATATATCGCCATTCCTTCACTGTTACTGGGTCAAAATCCTGGAACTTCCTACCAAATAGCGCTGTGGGTGTACCAACACCACATGGACTGCAGCGGTCAAGAAGACCACCACCTTCTCAAGGGCAGTTAGGACGGACAATAATTGCTGGCCTTGCCAGATATGCCCACATCTCAAATGAATTTAAAATAAGATTATGATAGGCTAATCTCGACTTTTCCTGACCAACGAAAACAGAGCAACGGGAACAACTAAAACAGAGTGGCTCTATTTCCGCCAATCTGCTATTTTAACACCGCTGTTTTTTGTGGCAGTAATAAATGCAAATCAAGGAGCCATGATTTACACATGCTCCTTTCGGTCCCACAAGGAAGGTCCAGGCATCTACTGGGTCCCTGTATTCTCACAGGTAATCAAGATTTCACCTCACTACATCATCTACATACAATCAATGGTTCTGATCAGATCAAAATATGAAGTAAAATTATCTCAGCCGCTCGATCATCTCTGATCATATAAAGTAAGAGCTCGCATCACAAAGGGGCAACAAATCACAAACAATGGTCACCAATCGGATTATTACTGTGGCATGAACAGAATCATGGATTTAGGAATGGGTCACGAGAAGATGGCTTAGTTTGGGATGCCGAGAAACACACGGCCCATTCTTAGTTAAGTGAATCATCTCCAATGTTCCACTAGACAAAGCTGGTGCTTTTGTGCCCTGCCCATAAACGAGTTGCTCCTTCAAGGAAAAAGATGCAAGCAATTGCACATTATTCCAGCTCCTGTTCCCTCGATCCTATTCCACTAATCACCCAACTTACCCTCCTAGTCCCCACGTTACCCGAAATTGCAAATGGTTCACTCTCTTCAGATGTTGTCCCTCTCTCTTCTAAATCTGCTGTCATCACCCCTCTCCTTTATCAAACGAAGTGACTCCTGACAAGGCAGAGCATGCACATAGCAATCGCAGAAGTCATCAGTGCATGCAAACATTTGCCAGCTTGCCAATACGAATGCGCGCGCTGATGTCACCATGCAATGACATCATCATCCCTCAATCGCCGCAATCACTGGCTCCATTCCCCCGAACAGCATCCTGCTCCCACCCGCCAACCCCGCTTCAATCGGCGCTTTCAATTTCTGCTGCCTTCCCTCAGCCACTCGCTCCCCGCCTTGCTGCTGCTTCCCTCAGCTATTCGCTCCCCCCTCCAGCTTCCCCCCTCAGCCGCTCTCTTCTTGGGTCGCCGCTTCCCCCCTCTCCCCCCCCACTCACTCCTGCCCTCGCCGCTTCCCCCACCTCCCAGCCGCTCACTGCAGGCTTTGTCACTTCCCCCCTCAACTGCTCGGTCCCGGCCTTGTCTCTTCCCCCTTTGTCTGATCGCCTCCCGCTGCGCTGCTTGAAGAAGCTGCCAAGGGGTGACGGGGTGATACGGGAGCCAGTGGCCAAAAAGAGGGAAGCAGCGAGGCCTCGAGCGAGCGGACGGGGCAGGCTTGGGGGGGTGGGGGGCGGAAGGGGGAAGGTGGCGGTTTGCAGGATGCGAGTGGCCGAGGTGGGGAAACAGCGAAGGCGGGAGCAAGTGGTTGCGGGAAGGCAGTGGCAAGGCGGGGACCAACTGGCTGATAGGGGAGAAGCGGCAAGGCGGGGAGTGAGCAGACAGGCGCGGGAGGGAGCAGCGAAGAGAAATGCAATGGCAGGAGGGAGCAAGCTACTGTTGGGGATGGGTTGGAGGTGGTGATTGCAGCCACTGTGGGGATTTGGATTTGAGGCTGTGTTTGTTTTTTTGTGACAAATTGAGCAGCACCATCTTTATTACAGGCAGCTGCCTGAGACGTCGCAGATAGTGATGTTTTAGTGGATGAGGCTGCATTTGCACATGTGCCAGTATTGTACCACGTAGTGGTTGCATTGTCAGCAAACGCAGCCTTTATAAAAACCAATCATTGATCCTATCACCCTTGCAAACTACCATCCCATCTGCAACCTCCCTTTCCTCTCCAAAGTCCTTGAACGTGTTGTTCCCATCTTTCCCAGAATTCCATGTTTGAATTCCTCCAATTGAGTTTCCACCCGTGTCACCGTACTGAATCAGCTCTTAAAGTCATAAATGGCATCCTATGCAACTGTGACATGTCTACACTTTCCCTCTTTGTCCTTCTCGACCTGTTTGCAACCTTTGACACGGTACCACACCCTCCTCCTCTCCATCGTCATCCAGCTGGATGGGAGTGCTCCCAGCTGGTTCCATTCTGATCTATCTAATCATAGCCGGAGAATCACTTGCAATGGCTTCTCTTCCTGCTCCCACACCATTACCTCTGGTGTTCCCCAAGGATCTATCCTTGGCCCCCTCCTATTTCCTGTCTACAGGCTGACCCTCGGAGACAACATCCGAAAGAGTGTTGTTAGTTTTCTGATGACACTCAGCTCCACCTCACCACCTTTTCTCCCAACTCCACCACTGTTGCTAAATTATCAGACTGCTTATCCGACATCCAGTACTGGATGAGCAGAAATTTCCTCCAATTCCTACTCCAAACTCCGTTTCTTAGCTACCTGGCAACAGTCTGAGATTAAGCCAGTCTGTTCGTAATGTTAGTGTCATATTTGACCCCGAGATGAGCTTCCGATGTCATATTTGTGCCAAAGACAGCCTATTTCAACCTCTGTTACATTGCCCACCTTCGCTCCTGTCTCAGCTCATCTGCTGCTGACACCCTCATTCATGCCTTTGTTACCTCTAGACTTGACTATTGCAACGCACGCCTGGCTGGTCTCCTACACTCTACTCTCCGTAAACTTGGCATCATCCGCATCTCTGCTGCCTGTGTCTCAAGTCCTGTTCCCCTAACACCACTGTGCTTGCTGACATCGGCTTCTGGTCAGGCAATGACTTGATTTTAAAATTCTCATCCTTCTTTTCAAATCCCTCCATGGCCAAGCCCCTCCCTATCGTAGTAATCTCCTCCAGACCCACAACCCTCCAAGATACTTGCGTTGCCCTAATTCTGGCCTCTTGTGCATCCCTGATTTACATCGCTCCTCCATTGGTGGCACCGCCACCCCCCCCACCCCCACCCTTCAGTTGCCGAGGCCCCAAGCTCTGGAATACCCTCACTACACTTCTCTGCCTCTCGTCCTCACTTTCCTCCTTTAAAACACTCCTGAAAATCTATCTCTTCGTTCATCTGACATAATATTTCCTTTTGTAGCTCAGTGTCACACTTGGTTTTGTAACGCTCTTGTAGTGCACCTTGGGACTTTTCATTCCATTAATGACACTAGATAAGTTATTGTTGTTATGAAGGACTTATGATGAAAATTCACTCCCGATTTCCAATTTGCTTTGGGAGTGGCCCAGATGCCTAGAGGGGAATTTTAACCCCCAAAAAATGGGAGAGTTAGGGTTGGATGGGATGTAAATATTTTAAAAATTTCAAACCTCAACCCAACTGGCCTCGAATGGAGACGGAACGGGAGGCAGGCAACTAACCGTTCCCACAATGAGGGTTGCTCATTGAAGCATTTTAATGAGGCTGCGTGACTCCGATTTAATCTCCATTTTAAATTTAATCTTGGCCGGCCAGGTTTCCCGGGCCTTGGGAAATCCAGTAGCTGAAGGGAGGCAGGGACTGCTACATGGAAGAGGGGGGGTGCCTTTTTGCTTCCTCCCAGACCCCCAAGCTTCCCTCCCTGTGATCGGACCTCTGGTTATTTCACCCCACCACTCTGTAGCCATCCCCACCTTATGATCTCAACCCAGTAGCCTCTGCTGCAGCATTCATCCAACCAACAGGAAATGCCAATCAAGCTGGCTTCTAGGCAGGAATCCTGTTTAAAAAAAACATACACTGTGGAGTCAAAAGTCTATCAACCTGAACTAACCTACCCCGGCCTGGAAATCCCATGACTGTCGGGGCCATAGTGTAGTGAGGCAAGAAAATAAAATTGGTTCTATATATCCTATTTAAATCAGTTTTTCATGGCTGTTGCAATGATTCAGTCGGTAAATGCACCACTTGGTGCAGGGACTGAGAAATAGAGACTGGAAAAATTTGCAGTTTGGGGTCTGTGCTGAAATAACTCATTTCAGCTGCGATCACCACCCTTCAGCTTTGCAACCAATTGCTGACGTGATCATTAGATGTCAAGTGAGGAGACCATCCGACTTAGTTATGATGCATCCCCCACCACCTCCAGTTTCATCTGTCAAATAACCTGCTGACACTCGCTGTCTTCACTCAATCACAAAGAATGGCTATTTAAGAAAAGTACTGGAGGCTGCCAGTTTGGAACTGTACTCCAGTGCAAGTCATTGGCTTCTGGAATAGAAAAAGAGAAAGCTGGAAAGACTAATTGTGTATCTATAGACTGATGTGATTTACCAAGATAAACAGCTGTTGCCATCTCATTAAATACCTGAACAGCTGGCCGAGTTGAAATCAAGTTCCCATTGTCACTGTAGGTGAACATCATAAAGTCCTTTGGAACAACATCTCTGAAGGAAGAGAACACCAACAATCAGAGCTAACACTTCCTACATTTACCACAATTCAATAAACCCAAGATCTTGGGACCGTAATGGAAATTTTCAAAAGTAGATACACATTGGCCACAAGCTCAAATAATTCTTTAGTCATGAGATACACTTAACTTTTTTAAATTTAATATTTTCAAAATGTTGAATGATATGTTTTGAACAAATTGACAGCATCTTCATACAAGAGTAATAACAAAGCTAAGGTCTCGCTGATCGAACCAAGATATCTATAGTTAAAGCAGAGTCCTGTTCAACTTGACTTATACTGCAGCCTGATACAGGATAGAGGAAGTGCTGCATTGTCAAAGATACCAGCTTTCAGTTGAGATGTCAATCCATGGCCCAGTCTGCCTGCTCAGGTGGACATAAAAGAACACATGGCACTATCGGAAGAAAAGCGAGGGAATTCTCCCCAAGTCATGGTCAATATTCATCTCTTCTACCAACAGAACCACAACTGATTACCTGGAGAATGCTTTGGAATGTCCTGAGGTTATGAAAGGCACCATATAAATTTCTTTATATGGTGCCTTTAGTTCTTTCGTTCAAACTAGTTTTAGCTGGACTAGCTTGGTCAGATGTGGTATTTACCTCCTTTTGAGGGAGGTATAAGAACGCGGTGGGTATCTTGAGCAGCCTTCAGTGCACTGTATGTCATAATTAACTTGGAAATGTCAATCCCTTGGTGAGCTATCCCACTATGCCATGTTTATGGGCACAGATGTCAGACTCAGCTTGTTTCTGGGGAAAAACCTGAACTGCAGCAGCATCAAAGAAAGTTTTAAGAAGCACAATCAGGACAAGATAGCAGGATGGGAGATATTGTGCATTTGTGAGTTCCCTTTCAGAAGCACACTGTTATATGCACTGATCCATCTGTGACTGCTACCTGGAGAATACACGAGTGTGCATTCAAATTGTGAATTAAGAAATGCGTGATGCAATTCCGCAGCTCTGTTTATTTTGGAAAATGACAGTGCTTAGCTTTGATCTGGCACAGAAAAACAACTCCCCCACATGAGACAAATGGAACAGTCCAAGAATTTGTAAGACCATCCTCAGCCTTCACATATGATAAATGTGAAAAATCAATGAGGAGACCAAAGATGAAGAAGTTGTTGGATTTCCTGAACTGTTTGGAAGTATACCAAACAGGATTCAGATTGGGACATCCCAACACGACAGCCTCAGGCTCAGCTTATGTCACAGTTGCGCGACACACAGGAGTGATCTGCTCAGTTTTTAAAAAATCAGCATTGTAACATTCTGCACTGATTGTACACTGTCCCCCGTGACTGAACACACACACACACACAACCTGGAATATAAAGAAAATGGGCACAGTGCCAAAGAAACTACGACATTATTCACTTGCTGTTCTGGTTCATCGAAACATAACTAGGCGCTTGCTTGCCAATATGTAGCCTGACTTGGCAAAAAAAAGCAGAAATAAAACAAGCACAGCAAAATCTAGTTTCCAGATGGTTGAAAACACTTCCCATTTATAGCTTTTGCTTATTAGAGTTATGAATTCAGTGCAGCATAGATGTGTTGAACTGACAAACAATGCAATAATAGGAATGTTTAAACTGATTTGAAGAAGCAAAGTGCTTGCATATATTATTTATAACACCTTATCACATCCTCAGAACAACCCAAAGTGCTTGATAGCCCTCGAACTGCAGTCCTTTCATTATGTTGATAGATGCAGCATCTATTACATGCACAGAAAGATCCCACAAACAGAAGTTATTCTGTTTCGCTTGCCAGATGATTAAGGGAGGATTGTTGGCCATGGCACTTGAGAACCCCATGCACTTTTTCCAATAATGTCATAGGATCATTTGCATCCACGTGAATTGGCAGACAGGTCCTCAATTTAAGATCATCATCTGAAAGACATCATAACGAGGCCGTCTGTCTGCTCAGGTGGATATTTTCATTTCTCACATTTTATATTTCCATCTCTGTAACATCACCCAACTCTGCCCTTGTCTTTGTTACCTCTAGGCTTGATTAATCCCTTGCACTCCTGGTTGGCCTCCCATTTTCTACTCTCTGCAAACTTGAGGTCATTCAAAGCACTGCTGCCCATGTCGTTACTCGTACCAAGTCCCGCTCACCCATCACCCCTGTGCTCACTGACCTACACTGGCTCTTGATCAAACAGTGGCTCCATCAAGTATCACCCCAGTAGATCTCTGCACTCTGCCAATTCTGGCTGCTTGAGCATTCCCAATTTTAATCACTCCACCATTTACAGATGTTCCTTCAGCTGCCTAGACTCTTGGGCTCTGGAATTCCATCCCTAAACCTCTCCACCTTTCTCTTCTCCTTTAAGATACTCCTTAGCTCCTACCTCTTTGACCGAACTTCTGGACATCTGGCCTAATATCTCATGTGGCTCAGTCTCAGAATTTCTTTCATAACGCTCCTGTAAAACATCTTGGGTCGGTTCTATTATGTTCAAGACACTATATGAATGCAAGTTGTTGGGACTGAATGCAACACCATGATGGTTCTGCACCCAAATAGTCCCACTGCCCTGGATTGAAGCAGATGATGGCATCAAATGTACAACTTACACTTACAGAAGAAACCCAAGGTTAGCACCCAGTACTTGGTGGCATGACATGGAGGCAAGCGTCAGGCCCATCACTATTTACCCAGTCTAATAAAGAAAGACTTGAAAGACTTGCATTTATATTGCACCGTTTACAACCTAATGTCTAAAACACTTTCCAGCAAATTAGAAAGTCACTGTTGTAACGTAGGAAATGCACAAGTGGCAATATTCCTACCTAGGGGTGGCGATGGTTATGGGAGGCAAATAAATGGAGGGGCAGGGGAAAGGGAAAAATGGCCGATTACAAAGAAAAATCTGGGAGTGCAACCGTGACCATGACAATGATAGCTCTGTGCACCCACATAAACATGTGTCAGTATTTCTGATTGCAAGAGAAGGAAGAATGGAAATGGAAAAGACAAAGGCATGAGCTAAAAACCTAAAATAAAAATAGAAAGTGCTGGGCCTACACAGCAGCTTCATCAACATCCACAATCATGTCCTTTCAGAGGCCTGTGGTACTTTTCCAGCATATTCTCTCTTTTTTAAAAAAACAGGAGGAAACATGACTGTGGCATTGTAAAGTTTGAAAACTCAGGTGATCTGCTTACGACGAATGTTGCCAGGCATGGTGAAACTCAGTGCAAGATATTTTCTGAGTACATTCAGAATCAGATATTTTTCAATTTAGTTTTAAACAGTTAGGATCCTCACACAAGAAGTTAAAAAAAAATTCTTGTGATTGGAACTTAACTGTGTAACCACTGTGGATCCAAAGGGAGTGAGGGACACCAGCAGACCCATCTACAAACTGCAGCAGTTGAAAAGGAAGGGCTACCACCAGCTTCTCAGGGCAACAGATGATAGGTAATAAATCTTGCCACCAACGTGGAGAACTCAAGAGCAGATTAAAAAACAAGTTTTCATACAATTGGCTAACCATTGGCAAATCACAGCCTTTTTTTTTATATTCTTGCATGGGATGTGGGCGTCACTGGCAAGGCCAGCATTTGTTGCCCATGCCTAATTGCCCTTGATATCCAAGTAGCTTGATCGATCATTTCAGTGGGCGTTAAAGTCAACCACATTGCTGTGAATCTGGAGTCACATGTAGGCCAGACCGGGTAAGGACTGCAGATTTCCTTCCCTAAAGGACATTAGTGAACCAGATGGGTTTTTACAACAATCGATGATAGTCATGGTGCCATGACTGAGACTAGCTTTCAATATGTTGTCAAAGGCTCATCTCAGGGTCAAATATGACACGAATATTGTGAACAGTTCAGTTCAGCCTCAGACAGTTACCAGGAAGAGGGATACAATCAATGGCTAGGGACCAGAGATTGTAGCAGGGACCGAAGACAATGGGTTTGGTCTTCCCAGCATTTAATTGCAGTCAATTTCTATACTTCCATGTGGATGTTGGACAAGCATTGTAACAATTTAGAGACAGTGGAGGGTTGATATGATGGTGGTGAGGCAGAGATGGGTGTCTTTTGTGTGCATGCGTATCTTCAGTCTATAAGGTAGGAACGCTCCTGTTGTTCTCATTATTAAAAGGATTTGTGCATGTTCTTTTACTAAACAACAGGACAAATATGGGGAGAGGGAACATTGGCCAAGGTCCCATTCCTTGACAAAAAAGCATAGTTTATAGTACTTATTGAAAAGACATTTCAAAAACAGCTTGAACATGTGTTAAGACGAAATAATTGTGGATGTTTGAAATACTGTTTCAATATGTTCAATATGTTAGAAGCTGCATGCTTCAGTATGGTGATCTTGAAACGTAACTGGTTAGGGGAATTGTTGAGATGGAGAATGGGCTACACTGCCAAGGGTGCAGTCAATTGAAACAGGTTAGACTTGTGCAGCCTGACCTGGAAGCAGCTGATATAATTACTTGGTATAAAATGATGTAGTGTTCCATTCTTCAGCACAAATGTCCCTCATCTTAGTGAGCACAAAACGTGTCCCACGAAGAAAGTGAAAAAAAATTAGTACATCATTGCATTCATGAAATCAGCCTGTGTGACTAAAACATGACTGTTTAAAGTTATCAACAAGTACACAATAATATTCTATTCACTTCCTGATCAGGAGCAACCTACAGTAGCACTAACAGCCAGTTTACTAAAGCAGTAATGGATTTCCAATCAGCTACTGTGCTGTGTTAGCATCATTTCTTCAAAGGCTTCAGAATAATTCAAGACTGAGAAAAACCTATCCATTACTCTTGTGGGTCTGCCTACAAAAAAGATAGCGTTCATTACTATTCGCAAAGCTGCTAAGGACACTTTGCACTTTGCAATTGGTAGCTTTCAGCAAGCCAAAGTTCAGATGGTTTGCTGTCACTGAGGTAACAGTAAGATAATTTCTATTTTCACAAAGTCTGGGCGACGCAGTGGCTCAGTGGTTAGCACCGCAGCCTCACAGCTCCAGCGACCCGGGTTCAATTCTGGGTACTGCCTGTGCGGAGTTTGCAAGTTCTCCCTGTGACCGCGTGGGTTTTCGCCAGGTGCTCCGGTTTCCTCCCACAACCAAAGACTTGCAGGTTGATAGGTAAATTGTCCATTATAAATTGCCCCTTGCCTCAGCATGAAAGAGCCTCCCTCAAATGGCTCGGAACGCATACTGTCCATCCGACTGCTCACCACCTCTGGTCCAGTACACCTACTCAGCATCTATGCTCCAACACTCTGCCACCCACCTGAAGCTAAAGACCAGTTCTACGAGCAACTCCATATCATTAGCAGCATCCCCAACACCGAACACCTATTTCTGCTGGGAGACTTTAATGCCAGGGTTGGAGCCGAACATGACTCATGGCCCGCCTGCCTTGGGCGCTATGGCATTGGAAGGATGAATGAGAACGGGCAGAGACTGCTTGAATTGTGTACCTAACATAACCTCTGCATCACCAACTCGTTCTTTCACACTAAACCCTGTCACCAGGTTTCATGGAGGCACCCAAGATCACGTCGTTGGCACCAGCTAGACCTCATTGTCACAAGGCGAGCCGCCTTAAACAGTGTTCAAATCACAGCTTCGACACCGACCACTCCCTGGTGTGCAGCAAGGTTAGACTCAGACCAAAGACGTTACATCATTCCAAGCAGAAGGGCCACCCGCGCATCAACACGAGCAGAATTTCTGACCCACAGCTGTTACAAAAATTTCTAAATTTACTTGCAACAGCCCTTCAAAACACTCCCACAGGGGATGCTGAGACCAAGTGGGCCCACATCAGAGACGCCATCTATGAGTCAGCTTTGACCACCTACGGCAAAAGTGCGAAGAGAAATGCAGACTGGTTTCAATCTCATAATGAAGAGCTGGAACCTGTCATAGCCACTGTTGAACTACAAGAAAGCCCCCAGCAATTTAACATCCGCAGCACTTAAAGCAGCCAGAAGTACTGCACAAAGAACAGCCAGGCGCTGCGCAAACGACTACTAGCAACACCTATGCAGTCATATTCAGCTGGCCTCAGACACCAGAAACATCAGAGGAATGTTTGATGGCATGAAGAGAGCTCTTGGGCCAACCATCAAGAAGATCGCCCCCCTCAAATCTAAATCAGGGGACATAATCACTGACCGACGCAAACAAATGGACCGCTGGGTTGAGCACTACCTAGAACTGTACTCCAGGGAGAATGCTGTCATTGAGACTGCCCTCAATGCAGCCCAGCCTCTACCAGTCAAGGATGAGCTGGACATACAGCCAACCAAATCGGAACTCAGTGATGCCATTGATTCTCTAGCCAGCGGAAAAGCCCCTGGAAAGGACAGCATTACCCCTGAAATAATCAAGAGTGCCAAGCCTGCTATACTCTCAGCACGACATGAACTGCTTTCCCTGTGCTGGGACGAGGGAGCAGTACCACAGGACATGCGCGATGCCAATATCATCACCCTCTATAAAAACAAAGGTGACCGCGGTGACTGCAACAACTACCGTGGAATCTCCCTGCTCAGCATAGTGGGGAAAGTCTTCGCTCGAGTCGCGCTGAACAGGTTCCAGAAGCTGGCCGAGCGCATCTACCCTGAGGCACAGTGTGGCTTTCGTGCAGAGAGATCGACCGTTGACATGCTGTTCTCCCTTCGTCAGATACAGGAGAACTGCCGTGAACAACAGATGCCCCTCTACATTGCTTTCATTGATCTCACCAAAGCCTTTGACCTCGTCAGCAGACGTGGTCTCTTCAGAGTACTAGAAAAGATCGGATGTCCACCAAAGCTACTAAGTATCATCACCTCATTCCATGACAATATGAAAGGCACAATTCAACATGGTGGCTCCTCATCAGAGCCCTTTCCTATCCTGAGTGGCGTGAAACAGGGCTGTGTTCTTGCACCCACACTTTTTGGGATTTTCTTCTCCCTGCTGCTTTCACATGCGCGCAAGTCCTCTAAAGAAGGAATTTTCCTCCACACAAGATCAGGGGGCAGGTTGTTCAACCTTGCCCATCTAAGAGCGAAGTCCAAAGTACGGAAAGTCCTCATCAGGGAACTCCTCTTTGCTGACGATGCTGCTTTAACATCTCACACTGAAGAGTGCCTGCAGAGTCTCATCAACAGGTTTGCGGCTGCCTGCAACGAATTTGGCCTAAACATCAGCCTCAAGAAAACGAACATCATGGGGCAGGACGTCAGAAATGCTCCATCCATCAATATTGGCGACCACGCTCTGGAAGTGGTTCAAGAGTTCACCTACCGAGGCTCCACTATCACCAGTAACCTGTCTCTAGATGCAGAAATCAACAAGCGCATGGGAAAGGCTTCCACTGCTATGTCCAGACTGGCCAAGAGAGTGTTGGAAAATGGCACACTGACACGGAACACAAAGGTCCGAGTGTATCAGGCCTGTGTCCTCAGCACCTTGCTCTATGGCAGCGAGGCCTGGACAACATATGCCAGCCAAGAGCGATGTCTCAATTCATTCCATCTTCGCTGCCTCCGGAAAATACTTGGCATCAGGTGGCAGGACCGTATCTCCAACACAGAAGTCCTCGAGGCGGCCAACATCCCCAGCTTGTACACACTACTGAGTCAGCGGCGCTTGAGATGGCTTGGCCATTTGAGCCGCATGGAAGATGGCAGGATCCCCAAAGACACATTGTACAGCGAGCTCGCCACTGGTATCAGACCCACCGGCCGTCCACGTCTCTGCAAACGCGACATGAAATCCTGTGACATTGATCACAAGTCGTGGGAGTCAGTTGCCAGCGTTCGCCAGAGCTGGCGGGCAGCCATAAAGACAGGGCTGAAGTGTGGCGAGTCGAAGAGACTTAGTAGTTGGCAGGAAAAAAGACACAGGCACAAGGGGAGAGCCAACTGTGCAACAGCCCCGACAAACAAATTTCTCTGCAGCACTTGTGGAAGAGCCTGTCACTCTAGAATTGGCCTTTATAGCCACTCCAGGCGCTGCTTCACAAACCACTGACCACCTCCAGGCACGTATCCATTGTCTCTCGAGATAAGGAGGCCCAAAAGAAAACAGAAGATAGGTAGGGGAATATAGGGAAGGTGGGAATGTGGTAGGAATATGGGATTAGTGTAAGATTAGTATAAATGGGTGGTTGATGGTCGGCACAGGCTCGGTGGGCCGAAGGGCCTGTTTCAGTGGTGTATCTCTTTAAAAAAAATCAGTGTGTTTATGGGTAACTGCACAGAATGTGTGGGACTGAATCATCCAGACGACCACATCCAACAGTTCAAGTGCTAATCTGTGGCCCATTAGCTGCACTTAGCAAGATTAGGTTTGGGTGTAGAAGTACAATAGAAAAATGATCAGATTTTACTGCTCCTAATCTCTGGGCAGTGACACATGATGGATATTGCACGTCTGAATATCAGGCAAGAATTGGCTTCATCCCCATAGCCTAGAAACAGTAGCTCTTGGGGATGGCACACCATATTTTATTGAGATTCCAGAAAGCAGGTGCCTGCGGAACTATTTTCAGCAAAGGGAGTCACTCGTTTCATGAGAAAAACATAGTGGGAGCAGAGGGGGGAGCTTCATTTTTGTCTTTTGGATCTTTCCATCCAAAGAACCATTTCCCAATTATGAAGTACAGTAATGTAGTCGTCACAGTTACTGGATTAACAACCCACAGGTCTGGGGTTCAAATGTCACCATCGCTAGTTGTGAACTAAATTGAATAAATCTTAGAAAAAAAGCACCAGGTTTGTCAATGCCCTTCCTTCAGGAAAGGCAGCTTCCCATCCCTATCCACTCTGGTTTACACTTGACTCTACCTGACTGACTGTTGAACGCCCTCTCAGAACATTCCAGCACCACCCTCCCAGAGCATAAAGTGACAGGCAATGATAATGACCTCAGCAGCGTCAACCTCATTCCGAGAAGGAATTTTTAAAAATCTAAGGATGAACGAATTGCTTTCTTCCAGGCCCTTGGCAGTGAGACGCTGGTACCACAGAAGGATTAGAGTCATCTGTGCAACCATGGATTTAACCATCAAGAGACACAAAACACAGACCCAACATGGTTGACATGAAAAGTTGATACTTACTCATTTCTCTTCAGATGAACAATGTACTCACGGCCTTCCACCTGAATGGCATATGACAGTCTGTCCTGAGGCATTCAGCACAATAAAGAACACTTATTAGCAAATTGGTTTTGGAACAAAATAAATAATTTATTGGAAAACAACTGACAATAAGTTATTTGTGTAAACTTACAAGGATTAAGGAAAAACTTTTCAGACCACATTTTTTCTCTGCAGAATATATCTTTATATGTTGAAAAAAATGAATTGTAACTTCTTACTTGGACACAAGCATCGAAAGGAAATATTAGGTCAATGGAATCCTGTAACACTGGAATTGCTCCATGGGTCAAAGTTCAATATTGAACTTTTTAAAAGGGACAAACATGTAGCCTTTCAACTTTGACTGTTCACTTGCTGAGTAACTGATCGCCATCAATTGGAACTGACAAGTCACCCTTCTGACATATTTCTAGTTAGCAATCCGCTGCCTCAGTACAGGCAGAGTCCAAGCAGCAGATCACCAGACTGTGTGATTTCTCAAGAATAAAACAGCTGAAGGCCGATGCAGGGGAGGGACAGTAACCTTCTGTTGGAATATTTCCAGTTACACGATCTCAATGATAAATTGGCAGATATCCATTCACAAAAATTAGGAAGCAGGAGACAGTCTGTGATCCACAACTGTTTTATTCTCAATTCACAGTTCAATATAAATACCACTTTCCACTGACTAACTCCCTATCCAGAAGCAACTCCCCTGACTGGGGAAAAACCCAGTCTTTAAATACAAGCTGCAATGAGCATCACTTGCTCTCTATTAACTCTGAAGTAAGTCCTGGTTAATTAAAGGGACCAGCATTTTCAACATTGTCACTCAATGCTGCCATGTTTTGAAATGTCCTTCTCCCTCATTCGCTCAAAATTTACACTGACATCTTCTGTCCTTTTTAATACAAGCCATGGATGTAAATCATAAGAAAACAAATGGGTTGCATGTTAATCCTCACTTAGCATCGAAGGCAATTTATTTCCAAAGAAACAGCTCAGTAACCACAAATGAATTTTAAAAACGATTTTGACAAACCTGCAATGTGTGTCAATCCTGCTGAGCTGCATTATTTGTACAACTAAAAGCAATTAAACAAATACTCTGCATGGATAACAGGGTCAGCCTTGGCTCAGCAATGATATTCTTGCCGCTGAGTATGCAGGCGGTAGTCCAAGCCCCTTTTGAGAACTTGCACATAATCCAGGCAGAAAACTTCAGTCCAGTACTGACTGAGTGCTACGATGCCTGTGGAAAGAGATGCAAAACACAGGTCCCATCTGCCATCTTTTGGATGAGTTGTTAAAGCGAAGCCACGCCTACCCTCTCAACTGGACACAGCTTATGGCGCAATTCAAAGAGCAGGGGAGAACTCCCTGTGTCTTGGCCAACATTTATTCCTCAAGCAACATCACTAAAAGAGACCATCTGGTCCTCTATCTCCTTGTATTGTGAAAACTGGTCGCCACATTTCCTGACATTACAACACTTCATTGGCCGTGCAGCACTAAACAAGGTCCTGAGGTGAGGAAAAATGCTATATAAATGCAAATTCTTTATTTCAGAAATAAAAGCTTGCTCACTAATTTCTATTGCATGAACAGAAAAGGAAAACATAGCTGCTAAATCTAATACAAGAAACTATTTCTACTGGTTGGGGAGTCTGGGACGAGATTGCACAGAACAAAATTAGAGCAAGACCTTTCAGAAGTGAAATTAGGAAACACTTCTACACGCAAAGGATGGTAGAAATTTCGAACTCTTCTGCAACGGTCAATTTATGCTAGAATAACTGTTAATTTTAAACCTGAGATTGATAGTTTTGTGTTAACCAAAGGTATTAAGGACCAAGGGGCAAAGTTGGGTTTATGGAGTTATGTCACAGATCAGCCAACAGGCTCGAGAGGCTAAATAGCCTACTGCTGTTCCTATGGTATTATTTAAAGTTTGAGTTTAAAGTTAAAATAATGAACAGAGCAGCTTTAATTAAAAATGGCCAAAATATTTTACACAAAAAAAGTTACAAGACATTTGAGCAGTGTCACAATAAACATTTCAGAAAAATAACATGCAAGTCAAAAAACTCCTCTCTTTCTAAATCAATCACAGCAGAGAACATGACCATTATATTCTTGCACAAAACGAGACAGTCCATGTAAGGAACATGCCAACTACACTTCAAGCAACACATCAGGCACTTCATCACTGCTGGGCTGTAATGTCACATGAGCTTGTTGGCTGACTGTCAAGCTCATAGGTTCCTGGCTTATAAAACAGAAATAAATGAAAACAGCTTGAAGTGCTTGAATTCTTGCAATAAAACCAAGTTTATTTTTTTTTCAACTGCAGATGAAGATTGTGCGGCAATGAATTCCTATGATAGCATAGAGAAAAACAAGCCAGCAAAATTCCATGGGTTAGGGACGTCATCCATTAAGTTCAACGATGCAGTCCACTGTTTATGTTAAGTACATACCTTAATTTTAGTCAGACCTTCCTTGCACTGTTTCATTGACACAGTCAGAAGCTCAACAGGTCTTGTTGACCAGATCAAATTCTGTCATCAAAGACTTTACAGCACTAATTAGCAGAGGATAGGAAATCATCTGGCTCAAAATGCAATACTACTGAAGAAAACAATGATTCATATTTTGAAATCATCTACTGCAACACAAATTTGTCAGATTTCAGCAGGATGCGTACCATTAATTATACTCCTTAAAACAGGAGTCACTGAACATCGGGTATTCATAGCTGTCACCAATCTCAATATTGTTCTCAATTCTTACTCCTTTTTTGAAGGCACTGACTTTTTCTGCGGTATTGTTCAACTCGAGGCAGCAGGATTCAACCAACTGGCCCTGAATCAAACTGATCCATTGGGCAGACTATTAACTGAGACGGCATCATAGCTAAACTCCATCATGCCCTCACTCAACATATATCTTTCCAACAGGGATTGCCGGATAGCTATCAGAAACATGAACCATGGTTCATCTTCTCCCTTTCCAGTCCAGGGGTGGAGAGGTCAATTGTACCAACCTGCTACCACCAGGGCAGATCATCTAACTCACTACAAATAGAATCCTCCAGTATTTTGCTTGGTATTGCACCATATGCCTTGAGCAATGGTAACATCTTGAGGCTAAGAAGGCATCAGTTTGGATTTTAAAGATAGTGGGGTAGAGGTAGCAACATAATCAGACAATATACTGGAGGTGGAATAACATGGCCTTGTTCGAGACAGCAGATGTGGGGTTAAAAAGCTCAGTTCAATATCAAACAAGGTCACAAATATTGGATTCAGTCTGAGCAGACAGTTGGAGATGGAGTTGACAGGTTTGAGCAGAAAGCCGAGACAGAAAGTTGTGGTTTTGCCAACACTGAGCTGAAGGAAATTTTCCTTCATCCAATGCTTTACAAGGAACATGCCATCAGACCGTTCAGCAAAATCACTACAATAAACATGCTCGTGGAAAAGTCAAGTTAAACATTGTTGACATTCTTGGAAGCTGACTCTGCTTGTAATTGTAAATGATTAATAGAAAGGAACCAAGAATGGGGCCCTGGGGAATACCAGAGGTGGCTGGGTAGACACAAAAGAGATGTTAGGATTGTACTGTGAATTATGAGTAGAACCACAAGAGAGCTGTGCCACCAAGGTGGACAACAGAATGGTCAGTGTCAAAGATGGCAAAGAGATCAAGTAAGAGAAGGGGCACACAAGAATTTCTGCAGCCACTCTGTTTTTCGTGGGACAGGTCAGAAACTGAATTGGAACTGGGAAAGGTGAGCACTTACTCAAGTAACAATGACAAATTCATAAACCTTGGACAGAAAGGTCACGTTAAACATGGGACAGTAGTTTCTTGTTTAAGAGCAGGTGAGGGCAACATTTCTGAAAAGGGTACATAGGAACATTAGAAATAGGAACAGGAGTAGACCTTTTAGTCCCTTGAGTCTGCGCTGCCACTCAATAAGATCATGGTAGATCTGATCATGGCCTCAACTCCACTTTCCTGCCTGCCCGCCCATAAACCTCAACTCCCTTATAGAACAAAAATCTGTCTAGCTCAGTCTTGAATCTATTCAATGAGGCAGCTTCCACTGTCCTCTGGAGAAGTGAATTCCAAAGATCAGCAATCTTCTGAGAGAAGAAATTCCTCCTCATCTCCATCTTAAAAGGGAAACCACTGATTTTGAAACTGTGCTCCCAAGTTCCAGATTCCCCCACAAGGGGAAGTATTGGCTGGAATTTAACGTTGGGCGGGTTGGTTCTTGGGGCCTTTGCCATCCTGCCATGGTGGGTAAAATACCAGCGGTGGCAGAAGGAGGCCCTTAAGTGGCAGATAATTGGCATGGGGCAGACAGGCTGTTTCTCGCCAGCAATGCCCTGCATAAAATTGCAGTGGAGGCAGGAAGACATCAGGAACAGCAGCCCCCCATCCTCCCCCCGCATCCTACTCAATTTTGCAGCCCCCCCTCTGTCACCAGCCTGTTCGTTGGGGAGGGCCATAAAACTACGGCCATCCTCTCAGCAGCTTTATGATCAGGCCACCTCAGAATCTTATCTGTTTCACTCAGCTCACTGCTCATTCTTCTAAACTCCATCAGGTATAGGCCCAACCTGCTCAACCTTTCATCCCAGGAATCAACCGAGTGAAACTCATCTGAACTGCCTCTGATGCCAATATCCCTCCTTAAATAAGGGGACCAGTATCTAGGTGTGGTCTCACCAATTCCCTGTACAGTTGTAGCAAGAGTTCCTTAATTTTATAATCCATCTCCATTGCAATAAAGGCCAACATTCCATTTGCTTCCTGATCACTTGCTATACCTGCATAGTAACCTTTTGTGTCCGAGACCATACAGATCTCTCTGTACCTCACATTCTGCAGTCTCTTTCCATTTAAATATTTTGCTTTTCTCTTCTTCCGACCACTTTCCCACATTATACTCCATCTGCCAAATTCTAGCCGCTCACTTAACCTGTCCCTTTGCAGATTTTCTGTTTCCTCCTCACAACTTAGTTGGCCACCAAGCTTTGTATCGTCAGCAAATTTGGCTACAATACACTTGGTCTCTTCATCCAAGTCATTCGTATAGATTGGAGATAGTTTGATGCTCCAGTATTGATCCCTGTGTCACCCCACTAGTTAGAGCTTTCCAAGCTGAAAATGATCTATTTTTCCTTACTGTTTTCTAATAGCTAGCCAATCCTCTATCCATGCTAATATATTAGCCCCAACACCATGAGCCCTTTGGCTGAATTTCATCAGCCCCTCAATGCCATGGGTCGCGGCGGGGAAGCTTGTAAAACGCTAAGGGGAGCGGCCCGCCTCGACCCACGACACCGGGAAGGCCCCACCGCATATCAGCTGCGGCAGCAAGGCCTTGGTGCGGCCCCCTCTGCCACCTGGCGGTGGGGCCTTCATGAAAATATTTAAATGAGAATAATTAACACTCAAATTAACTTACCTGCTGTCGGCGGCTGACCCACACCGATTTTACGGCTAAACAGACGCAATTCGCATACCTTTGGGGGGCTCAGAGAGAGGGCAATTTATATTTAGATTACCCATTGTGGTGTGGGAGACAGGATTTAAAGTTGAATTAAAATGTTATTTTTAATTTCCAGGAGACCAGGACCTTTAAAAATTTAAATATCACTTGAAGCCCTTTAAAAATGGCACCGGCACCTGCGTGGTGGCACCTGACGCTGTTGCCGGGGACATGGCAGTCACCCCCTCTACGTAATCGGGGGCGGCCACTCTGCCCCCTCCATTTAAATGAGCGCCCGCGCATAATACCGCGGGGGCTCGGCGGCAGCACTTCCAGAAGGCCGCCGCTTGATAAAATCCAGCCCCTTACCTTGTGTAGTATCCTTTTATGTAGCACCTTATGGAACACCTTTTGGAGATCCAAATATATTTACATCTACTGGTTCCCCTTTATCCACCCTGCTCATTCCATCCTCAAAGAATCACAATAAATTTGTCAAACATGATTTCCCTTTCGTAGAACCATGTTGACTCTGCCTGATTGTACTATAACTTTTCGAAATATCCTGCTTCTACTTCCTTAAGGATGGATTCCAGTATTTTCCCAATGATATAGTGTTGAAATATGAACAAAATGAAAAAGTGCTTCCCAATTTAACTCCTAAATGGGCTCATGCAAATTTTAAGATAATTTCCTCTTGTTCCGGATTCCTCAATCACAGGAAATGGTTTCTCTGTGTCAACCCTATTGAATCCTTTAATCATTTTAAATACTTTGATTGGTTCACCCTTCAACGTTCTAAACTCAAGGGAATACAAGCTAAGTTTATATACCAGTCTTCAAACAAAACTTCAAGCTAAGTCTCCCGTTTTTTTTCTCTTCGATTGTGAAGACTGAGCATCACAGTATATCCAGGCTAATAGTCAACCAGTACAATTATTTTTCAACATACCTCATCAGAGGGAGCTAGGCCAGTATCTCGCTTCTCTCTTTCCGTCAACTGTCGTGGAATTGCAATTTCATAGGCAGACAGTTTTGATGTTTGGTCGGATGCTGGATGCAAATCATCTATAAAAGGAAAAGCAAAAATATGAAATTCAGTTTATATTGAGAACTGTAGTGGAGCAATATAGCAATTAAAATTTACATAGAAATTTGTACAAATTTAGTTCATAAATTGCAACCATATATAAATTTTTAAACAGTGAAGAGAAATCAATCGGAAGTGCACCATTTGAGTGACATTCTTCAAGCTTGCTGTCATACCAAAGGGTTGTGGAGAAACCTCTATACGAATACAAAAATTACCTGCTTTTTGTTGCCTTGCTGCATATGCAGATAAAAATGTGTTTTCCTTCAGGAGGGATCAAGTTGTTTTGAAGATACAAGCACTTCCTTCATATTTACAGGACGTTCACATCAAAAAGTAGCACCCTTATTAATCATTATTAGTTTTCCAAAGTACTATATTACTCCTGATGAAATGACTTTTTCTTTCCAATTGTCCCTTCCTTCTTGCACCAGGTCCCTTTCACTCTTATGAAGGAAAACATCTGTCACTTTCTGTGAGCAATCAAGTTGTAAAATGGCAGAAGAATCCAACTATACTCAGCTAACTTACTAAAAACAGCTGTCCAAACAGAACACTCAGTATTTCCAAATATCTGTTCAACCTTTAGTCACATTACTAATGTTGCAAAACAAAATGTGTGGGGGAAAAGTTATCTTTTTAATTTGAACTGCCTTAAACATTCCAACTTTTTCACAATAAGAGTGGCAGCTTTTTGTGTCAATGGCAGAAGGCACAGTTCATAATTTTTCTATAAAGATGGGCTCCACTTGCCATGTTCCCTGTCGATTTCACATCTGCATCAGTTCGAGTAACTCTCACCTTGTTACAATGTGCCTTCAAATACTTTACACTTGAGACATAAAGGTCAAGAATGCAAACATAACCCAACATTTGATGTAGACTTGGAAAGGGCTATCATGTTATACTGCAAGAGTATCCCCTTTTAATTTCAGTTCTCAGAAATTTGTGCAGCTTTACAGATGCATACAGCTAACAATTCTTCCATGCATTATCCCATGACCCATATTGGCTAAGTGATTTTGCCAGTGTGAACTCTTCAACTTCAATTCCTTTTCAATACTGTTTTAGTCTAAACCTCAAAAGCCATTTGAGTAAAGCATTCATGTTCTAATGTATGTTCGGGAGCTAACTTCTAACTTTCTTTGTTGTTGCTCTGATTTAGAGTTAGAATGTTTATTGTTTGGTGTCATGAATTTGTTTGCACATTTGTACTTTAAACGTAACACATGGGAGAACATCCATCCAACTGCAACCATATAGTAAATACTGCTGTCCCAGGCGGCTGTTGGAGACAGAGGCTCCATCCTTTAAAGAGGGGGCCATAGGCATCAAAAGACACCTCAGCAGCCCCAACAATCCAAGCGGATGCATTTACCCTCTGATTTGAGGAGCCTACTGCCTTCCGCCATCTTAAATAATTATTTTTAAGCTTCAGAGGGTGTCTCCATTTTGAGGTGCCTTCACAGTCTGCCTCAGCAGTGCCCAACTCTGCCAGTCTGGCTGCCGAGGATCTCGAGCTGCCAGCCCTGTGATTGAGCTGGTAACATTGGAAGCCCGCCCGCTACCATTGAAAATACGGTGAGTGCGGAGACGACCAATTAACAGGCCACCCCCTGGAAAATTGCTCCCCCAGTATGGCTCATGGCAAGTAGGGGTCTCGAGCCCATATTTGGCCCTCATGTCGGGGTCCCAAAGCCCGTGGGAAAATCCTGCCTAATGTCTTCAAGAATGTTTGGCCCAAATGTTTGGGAATGTTTGGAGAACACAAAGAGCTATGCATTATTTTTTTCAGAGTTACCTTCTCTTCTCATCAACTTGGTCATGCCCTGCAAAATAGGTCTTGGCACTTAACTTTGGTTTCTCAGCTAAACAAATCTGTCCAAATGCTGACAAAGATTTAAAAGGCACTTTTGAGTCAAACTGCACTGGGAAAGACTCCAAAAAATGTTTTAATGGAGAAATTGGCAAGGGTAGAGGTACTTTTGAAGGTTACTACATGACTCACAGCCAGAATTTGACTGTACCCGATAGTGACTCCAACAATTATCAGTTACCATTTTTAACTTATGAAACTGCCACTATTAGAATAAGATCTAAGATTTATGCGGTTAAATGGGAAAAGGTTGTTTTAACATAAAAGCAAAATATTGCAGATGCTGGAAATCGGAAATAAAAACAAGAAATGCTAGAAATACTCAGGAGGTCTGGCAGCATCTGTGGAGAGAGAATCAGAGTTAACGTTTCAGGTCTTGGTTTTATGTATTTATATATTATAAAAGATTGTTTTGACTGTTTGCTAAGTTGTTAATAAGGATCAACGATTATTACCAGAAGAACAAATTAAGTTAGAGGTTTGTTCACCCTGAACACACACTAGAACATGAATGCTTTACCACAAGTGCCATTGGCACATAAATTAAAACAATATTGAAGTGAGGAGTTCAGACTAGCACAGATACAATGGTACAAATGATCTCTTCCTGTTTTTTGTTCTCAGCATATGGAGAACACTGGAAAGGTTACACTTATTACCCATCCCAAGCTGCCCCAGCGATGGTGGTAGGCCACCTTCTTGAACCCCTGCTGTATTTGTATTTGGCATTCCCACTGTGGTGTTGTAGTTTGTATGAAAAGTAAAATTGTTGGCACTTCACCAATGTAACAGTGGGTCGGCACCACACTTAAGCTAAAATTATATCCAGAACGACATCGATATTATGCTATTACTGCCAGCCCATAAGTAACAGGCTCCAGGCAGCTGACTGCACCAAATTTGTCAGATCTGCTGAGATGTTCAGTGGGAATGACTTGATTTTTACTGGATCAGTGACCATTGCCAGTCTTCAGAGTTCAAAAGTGCATGGAGTAAATGCACATGGCTTGCTCAGCCCACTTGTTTATGGTTCACCCACACTGAACCTTTCATGGCTCACATCAGCACTGGATGCCTCTCATTCTTCACAACATAGCCATTGCATTCAAAATCATATGTTGCAGAGGACGATACCAAGCAGACTGGTCAGAATGATGACAAAAATAACAGATTAAGAAATTTAATAGGTAATTTTAACTCTAGTCTGGTCAGATAGATGCCTGCCACAAGCAGCATCCAGAGGCAGCTTTCCAGGTTTAAACTGGTACTATCTTGAGCAGTTTAGAGACTGCCCAGCCATTCAATGGTTTCGGGAAAGTGGGAAGGAAGAAAGCCCGGGATGACAGTGACCCAAACACTTTCGCTCCTCCTGACTCCACAAAATGAAGTTTTCTTTCATAAAGCTTGCCTTGGAGGCCTCTGCTTCTAGTCTGACTGCTTCTACTGAGTAAAGTGTCCACAGCTAACCATAATTGGTATAAATTCATGAGGACCCTGCTTCAGCCAACTGGCTTTAAGTCAGCTACGAGGCTGATAAACAGAAATAAGTGGCCCAGTATTCACCAGGCAGCGGGAGTTGAATTCACCCCAAAGATTGAAGTTGCTTCAAAGGGAGAAGCATGAAACTTTTTATGTGTAAACATGGAAGGACAATGCAGTTATGCCACTCTATGGCCACAAAATACATAAATTGTTTTAAGCAGACTAATTCATGGGTTAGAATTAGAATTAGAACATTACAGCGCAGTACAGGCCCTTCGGCCCTCGATGTTGCGCCGACCTGTGAAACCATCTGACCTACACTATTCCATTTTCATCCATATGTCTATCCACTTAAATGCCCTTAAAGTTGGCGAGTCTACTACTGTTGCAGGCAGGGCGTTCCACGCCCCGACTACTCTCTGAGTAAAGAAACTACCTCTGACATCTGTCCTATATCTATCACCCCTCAACTTAAAGCTATGTCCCCTCGTGTTTGCCATCACCATCCGAGGAAAAAGACTCTCACTATCCACCCTATCTAACCCTCTGATTATCTTATATGTCTCTATTAAGTCACCTCTCCTCCTCCTTCTCTCCAACGAAAACAACCTCAAGTCCCTCAGCCTTTCCTCATAAGACCTTCCCTCCATACCAGGCAACATCCCAGTAAATCTGCTCTGCACCCTTTCCATAGCTTCCACATCCTTCCTATAATGCGGTGACCAGAACTGCACGCAATACTCCAGGTGCGGTCTCACCAGAGTTTTGTACAGCTGCAGCATGACCTCGTGGCTCCGAAACTCGATCCCCCTACTAATAAAAGCTAACACACCATATGCCTTCTTAACAGCCCTATTAACCTGGGGAGCAACCTTCAGGGATTTATGCACCTGGACACCAAGATCTCTCTGTTCATCTACACTACCAAGAATCTTCCCATTAGCCCAGTACTCTGCATTCCTGTTACTCCTTCCAAAGTGAATCACCTCGCACTTTTCCGCATTAAACTCCATTTGCCATCTCTCAGCCAGGCTGTGCGGCCTATCTATGTCCCTCTGTACCCTACAACATCCTTCGGCACTATCCACAACTCCACCGACCTTAGTGTCATCCGCAAATTTACTAACCCACCCTTCTACACCCTCTTCCAGGTCATTTATAAAAATGACAAACAGCAGTGGCCCCAAAACAGATCCTTGCGGTACACCACTAGTAACTAAACTCCAGGATGAACATTTGCCATCAACCACCACCCTCTGTCTTCTTTCAGCTCGCCAATTTCTGATCCAAAGCTCTAAATCACCTTCAACCCCATACTTCTGTATTTTCTGCAATAGCCTACCTTGGGAACCTTATCAAACGCCTTACTGAAATCCATATACACCACATCCACTGCTTTACCCTCATCCACCTGTTTGGTCACCTTCTCGAAAAACTCAATAAGGTTTGTGAGGCACGACCTACCTGTCACAAAACCGTGCTGACTATCGCTAATGAACTTATTCTTTTCAAGATGATTATAAATCCCGTCTCTTATAACCTTTTCCAACATTTTACCCACTACCGAAGTAAGGCTCACAGGTCTATAATTACCAGGGCTGTCTCTACTCCCCTTCTTGAACAAGGGGACAACATTTGCTATCCTCCAGTCTTCCGGCACTATTCCTGTCGACAATGACGACATAAAGATCAAGGACAAAGGCTCTGCAATCTCCTCCCTAGCTTCCCAGAGAATCCTAGGATAAATCCCATCTGGCCCAGGGGACTTATCTATTTTCACACTTTCCAAAATTGATAACACCTTCTCCTTGTGAACCTCAATCCCATCTAGCCTAGTAGCCTGAATCGCAGTATTCTCCTCGACAACATTTTCTTTCTCTACTGTAAATACTGACGCAAAATATTCATTTAATGCTTCCCCTACCTCCTCTGATTCCACACACAACTTCCCACTACTATCCTTGATTGGCCCTAATCTAACTCTAGTCATTCTTTTATTCCTGATATACCTATAGAAAGCCTTAGGGTTTTCCCTGATCCTATCCGCCAATGACTTCTCGTGTCCTCTCCTTGCTCTTCTTAGCTCTCCCTTTAGATCCTTCCTGGCTAGCTTGTAACTCTCAAGCGCCCTAACTGAGCCTTCACGTCTCATCCTAACATAAGCCTTCTTCTTCCTCTTGACAAGCGCTTCAACTTCTTTAGTAAACCACGGCTCCCTCGCTCGACAACTTCCTCCCTGCATCACAGGTACATACTTATCAAGGATACGCAGTAGCTGCTCCTTCAATAAGCTCCACATTTCGATTGTTCCCATCCCCTGCAGTTTCCTTCCCCATCCTACGCATCCTAAATCTTGCCTAATCGCATCATAATTTCCTTTCCCCCAGCTATAATTTTTGCCCTGCGGTATATACCTGTCCCTGCCCATCGCTAAGGTAAACCTAACCGAATTGTGATCACACAATTTTATGATCTATTTGTGATCTATTTTTCTTCCTTCCATTAGACAATGCATATATTGAATCAAAACTGTTGACATCGTTCCTTAATTTTCCATTGCTTAAATCTGAATGTTGAATCATAGAATGGTTAAAGCATAAAAGGAGGCCATTTGGCCCACTGAGCCCTTGCTAGCTCTCTGCAAGAGCAATCCAGCTAATACCACTGCTTCATCCTTGTAGCCCTGCAAAAAATTTTCTCTTCAAATACTTAGCTAATTCTCTTTTCAAAGATACAATTGAATCTGTCTCCACCGCACTCTCAGGCAGTGCATTCCAGATTATAACCACTTGCTCGTAAAAAAGATTTTCCTCATGCCTTCATTTGATCTTTTGCCAAGTATAACAACTCTCAAGTATTTTTATTGTATACTAAGTTCTTAGAAACAACTTGCATCTAGAATGGGGAGCATTCCACCCCATCACATACCCAACGAATCTCCAGGAACCAGAATCAAACAGGCTGCGACAAGCCCTGGGTCCACCTTGCTCCCAGTGAAAACATGTTCATTCTAATAAAACTGGATGTAAAAAAGTACACTCCCACAAGCACTTTGCAAACAGGTACAATGGCTTCATAAATTATAGATGTCAATGTACTTTCGAAATATATGTGGAAGTACTACTTTTCACATTTGAATAAAAAAATGGATTTGGCTATTACAATTGAAATCAACTCAGATCTTAGCAACTATTCAGTCTAGATCTGGACAGTCCACTATGTTTAAGAGCTTAGAAAGGTTTAACTTTAAGCTTTGTGATATTATTAGGATGACACTTTTTTTAAAAAGGGCTCCTGTCCAAGAGGATTGGGAGTGCCTACCAGACCAGTGTCACTCTGAAACATTTCGGTGCGCAAAGGCTGAGTTGCCCTCCAATATTTTGGCTTTCTCGTGTTACAACTAAGGCTGGAGGAGTGCACTGTCTTTCTCTAGTTCCACTTTCCACCTGTCATATTCTTGGTCAGGGCCCCTTTCTCTGCATTGGCCTTGTGTACCCCATTAAGTCCCATGAGTTTATCTTGCAACTTCCAGCATTCTGCACGAAGCGTTCCCACCTTGTGGCAATGGAAACATTTAGGCTTTCAGACCTCACTTTCACCCTCAGCATCTTCCTTTCTGGCCTGAGATGATCCAGGGGTGTTCTTAGCTCTGCCTTCTTGTCCCTGGCTACTTGCCCTCCTTTCACCATCCCACCTTCTTTCTTTCGCAGGTTTATAGGGGTGATGGAAAAAGGGTTTGAGCTTGTAAATAAGCTCATAATCATCAGCGATCTCAGCTGCCTGCCTGGCTGTTGAAACCTTCTGGTTCTCTACATGGGTTCTTACTAACAAAGCGAGTGGTTTTTAAAAATTCTTCCAGGAGAGTTATTTCCCCAAGGGTCTCATATGTGCCCTCTACCTTTAGTGCCTGCATCCAATTATCAAAATTAATTTGCTTTACCCTCTCAACTTCTATATAAGTCTGCCCAGGCTGTTTCTGGCAGTTCCAAAATTTCTGCCTATAAGCTTCAGGGACCAACTCAGAAGCAGCAAGAATAACCTTTTCTGCCATATCATAATTTGCAGCAGCCTCCTCAGAAAGCATGGCATAAAGCTCATGAGCTCTGCCAATCAATCTGGTTTGCATGAGCAGTGTCCAGTTTTCTTTCACTCCCCTCATCTGTTTAGCTATCTTTAAAAAAGAAATTTAAAAAAGCCTTTACATACTTTTCCTCAAACTTCGGGAGGGCTTGCACAAATTTTAACAGCTCCCCACTAGGTCATGGGTTGCAGTAAGGTCTTTCCTCAACAGGTTTTTCATCGGGTCAAGGCCACCCTTTTGTTTTATTTCTAGCTGTTTTAATTGGAATATCTTTTCTTGCTCCCTTCCTTCTTTCTCTTGCCTCCCTGCTTGCTCTGTCCTTTCTCTCCCCTGCCGCTCTGCTTGCTCCCTTTGAAATGCTCTCTCTTTTGCCCTTTCCTCCCTTTCTTCCTTTTTCCTGCCTTTTTCTCGCTCCCTTTCTCTGTCCTAAAATTCTTCATGTCTAACTGAATCTGCACCAGTGTTACCTTGTCATCTTCCAATTCTAGTCGTTCCTCTGGCTTTTTCACTTCAATCTGCAGCTATCTGGCCACTAGTCCCTGCCTAGCTTTTGGTCGAATCTCTAACATCAAATGCTCCACGACACTTGACAACTCATCAGTGGACAATGCCTTTTAAGAATCATCAGCTATTCCAGACTTCTGCAGAAACACACTTGCAACAAAAGTCGCCATTCCAGTAGGGTAAGCTTTACTCTAATGCGCAAGAAATGTGGTGTTTTCCTTCTTCCCTTTTCAATTATTATTACGCCATTGACAATTGTATTTCGTCGGCTTTGGGTTATCCTGGAACCCCCCCACCATATTATATGTTATGACTGAGACTGGAGGAGTGCACTGTCTTTCTCTAGTTCCAATTCTTCACAGTCACAACACATATGTAAATATTTTACCTAGTTACCAAAATAGCCAATTATATACTCTATTTTTAGTTTCAGAATAAAATCCACCAACCAGGTTTCTTTAATAAATTAATTGTTTTGTTTGTTAAACAATACTTATTCAATAAAGATGCAAAGCTTATGAAGACACAGGTTGAAATATGAAAGTACCCTTCTAAATTAACCAAACACATACGCACACACCGGTTAAAGAAAAAAAAAGTTTTCTCTGCATCGATTCACTTTACAAAAAGGAAAAAAAAATACTTTGGCCAAATACTTGTTAATTCTTGAAGAAAAAAGGATAAGATATGGAATGATCTGTTGTCCCTTTAGTCTGATGCCCAGATACACATTGACAGCTGTCACTGGGATCTTTCTGGAGCAGTTCTCTTCAGGCGACGTCGAGGCTTAGTCTGGCAGGCTTTTCAGGAGAAATGCAGCACCAGTTTCTTCAGTCCTCACACTGGATTCTCAGGGTTTCTCAAAGAGGTGGAAAAGGACGAGCTGGTGGCTTCTTTCTTAGCAGGCTTACCCCTAACTAACTCAAAATAATATCCAAAAAAGAAACCAACTCTTGACCACCATCAATCTTGACATGTCACTTCTTTGTAAACAACTCTCATAGTCATCAAGGCTCCTGCTGTTTACTTAGCTTAAGACATGTGACTTCCAGTAAGGGTTTATTTTTAAACAGAGTCCCAAGTCCAGCATCAATGGAATCTCTTCAGTCTTTCAAATGAATCAATTACCACAATTGTTAAACACAAGTTCTCAAAAAATATTTTAAAATGGAAGCACTTTCATAACAATTGGCACCTGACAACCACAATACAGCTTGACATACAGAATCAGGAATCTTAGCTCTCCCGACAACGAATATGGTTCTTATAGTTTTGGGATGCTAATAAATGCACAGGGACAGTTAGTCAATTCCAAGCTAATGCATATTCTTTGACAGAAGTAAATGGTAATTATACGTCAAGGAATGTTCACCTTCCATCCATGTTAAAACACTTATTAGGACTGTCATGAGTGAGCCAACCTCAGCCAAGGACATCCTCAAGGGCAATAGCATTGAACTGAACTCCCCAGGTCTTATGGAGGGATAGGGTTGAAGATAGAAAGAGCCAGGGTTCCTGCTCTAAATGCCATCTTCTGGCCCTGTCTAAAATTATGTGTGTGTGTGGCTATCACAATTTGCCTTGCCAGTGATGCCTCCTGTGCTGAAATGCCAGTTGACACTCATTGACTAGCCACACAAGGAACATTTTTTGCAGCCGTATCTGCTAACAAAGAAGTTGTTCGTCACACAGCAGAATATGCAACATAGAAAACAAAAAGTTCGTTCTTAAAAAGTTTACAAATCCAGTAGCCGGTTTAGCAGTTATAAAATCACACTAGAAAGGCTACAGAGGAGATTTACAAGGATGTTGCCAGGAATGGAGAATTTTTACTTATGCAGAAAGATATACTAGGGTTGTTTTTTTTTGGAACAGAGGAGGCTAAGGGGAGGTTTATTTTGGTGTATAAAATTATGAGGGGCCTAGATCGAGTCGATTGTGTAGTGTATTGTCCCCTACAAGACTGATTCCCGGGATGGCGGGACTGACATATGAGGAGAGATTGAGTCAGTTAGGATAATATTCGCTGGAGTTCAGAAGAGTGAGGGGGCATCTCATGGAAACCTATAAAATTCTAATTTACAAGGTGGATGCAGGAAGGATGTTCCCGAAGGTGGGGGAGTCCAGAACCAGGGATCATAGTCCAAGGATACAGGGCAAACCTTTCAGGACTGAGATGAGGAGAAATTTCTTCACTCAGAGAGTGGTGAGCCTGTGGAATTCGCTACCACAGAAAGCAGTTGAGGCCAAAACATTGTATGTTTTCAAGAAGGAGTTAGATATAGCTCTGGAGTCTAAAGGGATCAAAGTAAATGGGGCGAAAGCGGGAACAGGCTACTAAGTTGGATGATCAGCCATGATCATAATGAATTGTGGAGCAGGCTCAAAGGGCCGAATGGCCTACTCCTGCTCCTATTTTCTATGATTCTAAGTAATTGACAGGTGGTGTATCATTCATTTGAGGCCACTGTACATGCTTGGTGAAGCCACTAGAAGGAGTTTCATAATAAATAAAGTTTTAATAAAGTTTCAGTTTCCAGCAGCAATCCAGAAAGTAGTGCTGTGTACTTCTTCCAGAGATTAACAATATCAGATCGACAATTGAGATCTTACAATGGCTACAAGGCCAGAATCTGAATTTACTTGATAGCCCAGTATAATGTGCTGTGTTGTCAGTCATGAGCTCCAGGTAATGCAGATTGTCAAATATGGCCAGTGTTGGGGTTTGTGCACAGCAGACCTTGTATCTTTGTGCAGCTAATGCAGGACCGCTATTTTGTCTCATTCACCAACGCAAAGGTAGTTTGGTCTGCTTAAACCTTCGAGAAGAATTTATTGCAGGATTGTAACACCCCACGAACTGTGCATTTGTTTCTTCCCCTACCATTATTACCTTTGACGATGTCTGTGTGATTGTGCCTGCAGACCCCTATCCTGGATCCTTGATCACGCACTGATGATCAAGATGGCGACGGCGATGCCCAATCTATCCCGTTTTTACGTGCACTCTGAGCCCTCATCTGTGTTCCCGCGTTGGCAGAAATGCTGCGACAATTCGAGGGCACAATGGTGGGCTTTGGAATCACCAAGAAAAAAGGCCACATTTCTCCACTATGGAGGTGAAGACACTTATGCCTGCTCAAAAAGTGCACTGACAACTTATTTCATGCCCAAGAAGAACGTAATATTCAACAATTATTTTCTGATGAACCAAGCATGAAGCAAATGAGACAATTGATCAATATTGCACACAATTGGGACAACTGGCAATCAAATATGCCTTGGGTAACATCGAACACATCCAACTAAAAGTTGCCTCTCTCAAAAATATGCAGAAAAACACTGGAGAAAGAATAAAGCTGTCAGAGAGGTGCTGGAGTTAGCAAGATCAATATCCCTTTCAGAGTCCAGAGATGCTGAAGTTGAGGGCACAAACAGCAACTGTTACACTTCAAGCTCAATTCCTGTGACAGTGTTTACTGCTCATGTGCCAAGCAACAGCAATTTTGGAAATAGAATCATGACTTGTCCAAGTAATGCTTCCACTGTGGCGGTACATATTCACAGAAGACAGTATGCCCTGCTGCTGGCAAGCAGTGTAAAGCTTGTGGGAAACTCAACCATTTTGCTTGCATTTGCTGCTCATCAGCAAAAATCAACTGTTACGACCAATACTACCAAAAGTGTGCCACATATGCGTACCACACCAAAAGGGCGAGTGAATGTAGCCAATATAAAGATAGATGACCCTGCATATACTTGTGCTCTCTTCTGGACACAACAACAAGCCACGTTTGACAGTGACCACTGGCTGCTCGAAAGTAGATGCTCTCACAGGTACAGCAGCATCTGTCAACATCATAGGAAATAAACTGTTCAACAAACTTCAGGACCGCCCCATTCTTTGCAAACCAGGAAATACAAACATTTTCCCCTACAACAGTATCAATCCACTGAAAGTCCTTGGGACTTGTGAAACACTACTCACGTTTGAAGACACCAGAATAAATGCTGTTTTCTGTGTCATATCTGGAGAAAATGACACGCTTATCAGTTTCCACACAGCAACAGATCTGCGCACGATTGCAGTCACATACACAGTGTACCAGCAATGTTCTTGAACTGTACGCTGACCGATTCAAAGGTATCAGCAAACTAAAGGGTGCTACATGCAAGCCATATGTAGATCCCAAGGTGCGTCCAGTCACACATCAACATAGATGAATACTGTTCCATGTCAGGAAGCAGACAGAGAAGGAACTTCAGCACTTGCTTGACCTTGACATCATTGAAAACTTTCGGGATGAACCCGCCCCTTGGGTCTCACCCATACTCGTTGTCAAGAAACCCAAGAGTGAGAACAAGATCAGAATCTGAATTGCTATTCGGTCACCAAACCAAATAATACAAAGAGAAAAACATTTGGCACCGACTATTGACGATATCACACAGAAGGTGAATGGCGCCAAATGTTTTGTTAAAATTGACCTCAATGCAGGCTAGCATCAAATCGAGTTTGCAGAAGAATCAAGGTACCGTACAGTATTCTCCACTCACATCAGGCTCTTTAAATACAAAAAGCTCAACATCGGAGTCAACTCAGCAGCCGAGGTATTTCGGCGCATGATTTAGTCTGCATTGCAAGGACTTGAGGGCATTTTGAATATCAGCGATAACATTCTCACACGCAGTAGCTCTGAAAGTGAACTCAAGACATGCCTATCTGCATGTCTACCATGTCTTAGAGAATGCAACCTCATGTGAACAAAAACAAGTGCCCATTCAATGAAAGCAGTATTGAATTCTTCAGTCATGTATCCAGCGGTGAAGGAGTATCACCTGATCCATTGCAAACGTTGCAGATCCTGCAAACGTGCATGAAGTCTGGAACTGCTGGGGCTCATCACCTACTGTCATCGTTTCATTCCTGACCTCGTTATGCTATCTGCCCCACTACGTGATCTGACAAAAGAGACCACCAAGTGGGAGTGGACTAAATCACACAAACAAGCTGTACACCAGATTAGCAAGTTGCACAAATGCCTACTTTGAACAGTTGACTTCAGTACAGTTCTCGTACAGACAGGCAAAGCAGATCACCCATCAATCGTCTCAATGTCAAGCACATCACGGATGCCTGCAGAGAGAAGCACTCTCAATCACATGGAGCATCCTACACTTGCATCTATACTTGTATTAAAGCCAATTTGAAGTGATATAACCACGAGTGAGCCTGTTCAACAATCCGCATAGCAAGCCACCAATTCAAAGAGAGGATAAAAGCAAAATACTGCGGATGCTGGAAATCTGAAATAAACACAGTAAGTGCTGAGTGTTTCCAGCACTTAGTTTTATTTACTCAAATACAGCATTGGACACTCAAACTACAAGAGTACTAGTTCCGTTTTAAGTACCAGCCAGGCAAGCAAAACTCAGTGGACTACCTTTTGCTCCATCTTTTGCCGACAATCAGTCCTACTAGTCGTCAAGAACAGACTGAACAACATCTCAACTATGTGAAAGTAAATGCCATGCCAATGAGATCGATTTCAAACATATCTAGCAATGCAAAACTGGGCATCCATGAGGCACTGTGGGCCATCAGCAGCCGAAGAATTGTACTCCACCACAAACTGTAACCTCATGGCCTGGCATATCCCCCACTCCACCATTACCATCAAGCCAGGAGACCAACCCTGGTTCAATGAAGAGTGCAGGAGGGCATGCCAGGAGCAGCACCAGGCATACCTCAAAATGAGGTGTCAATGGTGAAGCTACAACCCAGGACTACTTGCATGCCAAACTGCGTAAGCAGCATGCGATAGACAGTGCTAAGCGATCCCATAATCAACGGATCAGATCTAAGCTCTGCAATCCTGCCACATCCAGCCGTGAATGGTGGTGGACAATTAAACAACGAACTGGAGGAGGTGGCTCCACAAATATCCCCATCCTCAATGATCGGGCAACCTAGAAAATCAGTGCGAAAGATAAGGCTGAAGAATTTGCAACAATCTTCAGCCAGAAGTGCCAAGTTGATGATCCATCTCTGCGTCCTCCTGAAGTCCCCAGCATCACAGATGCCAGACTTCAGCCAATTCGATTCACTCCGCGTGATATCAAGCAACGACTGCAGGCACTGGACACAGGACACATAGCAAAGGCTATGGGTCCTGACAACATTCCGACAATAGTACTGAAGACCTGTGCTCCAGAACTTGCCGCAGCCCGAGCCAAGCTGTTCCAGTACAGCTACAACACTGGCATCTACCCGGCAATGTGGAAAATTGCCCAGGTACATCCTGTGCACAAAAAGCAGGACAAGTCCAAACCGGTCAATTACTGCCCCATCAGTAACGTGATGGAAGGTGTCATCGACAGTGCTATCAAGTGGCACTTGCTTAGCAATAACCTGCTCACTGACGCTCAGTTGGGTTCTGCCAGGGCCACTCAGCTCCTGACCTCATTACAGCCTTGGTTCAAAAATGGACAAAAGAGCTGAACTCCAGAGGTGAGGTGAGAGTGACTGCCCTGGACATCAAGTCAGCATTTGACAGAGTATAGAATCAAGGAGCACCAGCAAAACTGGAGTCAATGGAAATCAGGGGTAAAACTCTCCGCTGGTTGGAGTCGTACCTAGTGCAAAGGAAGATGTTTGTAGTTGTTGCAGGTCAATCATCTGAGCTCCAGGACGTCACTGCAGGAGTTCCTCAGGAACTCTTAGGCCCAACAACCTTAAGCTGCTTCAACAATGACCTTCCTTCAATCATAACGTCAGAAGTGGGGATGTTCGCTGATAATTGTACAATGTTTAGCATCATTTGCAACTCTTCAGATACTGAAGCAGTCCGTGTAGAAATGCAGCAAGACCTGGACAATATCCAACATCCAAACCGAACCTGACGCAGGCCAGAGTCCTTTAATTTTTTTTAAATGCCCGACCCAACCCAAACCCGACACATGTAGTTGGGTTTGGTCACGTAGCCAGGCTTTACCGCAGATTGCGGAGTCCAGACTGCACGTTTCCCGCCTTGACGTCCTGAATGTTAATTTGAAGATTATTTCCCGGAGCAAGGCAGCACTGTCCATGACCGGCCCGAACCAAACAGAGTCTGAATGCTGAATCCTTCAGTTCCTCTCACTCAATAAACCCTGTGTTCCAGCATTTCTAGTATGATATTTGTGTCCTCCTTTGTAAAGACAGAACCAAAGTATGCATTTAGTAGGTCAGCCATTTCTTTGTTCCCCACAATAAATTCCCCTGTTTCTGACTGTAAGGGACCTACATTTGTCTTCACTAATCTTTTTCTCTTCACATAGAAACTTTTACAGTCAGTTCTTATGTTCCCCGCAAGCTTGCTCTCGTAATCTATTTTCCCCTTCTTAATCAATCCCTTGGTCCTCCTTTGCTGAATTCTAAACCGCTCTCAATCCTCAAGTCTGTTGTTTTTCCTGGCAAATTTGTATGCCTCTTCCTTGGATCTAATGCTATCTCTAATTTCCCTTGTAAGCCATGGCTTGGCTCCCTTTGCCGTTTTAATTTTGCACAGACAGGAACAAACAATTGTTGCAGTTCATCCATGCACTCTTTGGATGTTTGTCATTGCCTTTCCACCGTCGTCCCTTTAAGTAACGTTTCCCAATCCATCATAGCCAACATTTAGAGGGGATTTGAGGAAAAACGTTCTCACCCAGAGGGTGGTTGGAATCTGGAACACACTGCCTGAAGGGGTGGTAGAGGCAGGAACCCACACAACAATGAAGTAGTATTTAGATGAGCACTTGAAACGCCATAGCATACAAGGCAAGGGCCAAGTGCTGGAAATAGGGATTAGAATAGTTAAGTGCTTGATGGCCGGCACAGATACGGTGGGCTGAAGGGCCTGTTTCTGTGCTGTATAACTCTGACTCTATGACATCCATTTTTATGACCATTACAAAAGATCACTGATGTTGAAAGTGTTTTGTTTTAAAAAAGAAAAAACTTAGAAATCTGTGTGTTTAAAAAAAACTGAGAAAAGGATTTTTCTGCTCAGTGGACATGAACCAGCAAATAGTTGGAATTCTTGCAATGTTTTGAAAGAAAGTTGTTGACGGTTGAACTTTATGGGTGCTTTGAAAGGAAGTTGAACTTGTAGAAGGACAGGAAAGCCAGCAATTTCAAGGAAACCACAGTTGTTTGACCTTTCTTCAGAGCAGCTTTTGAGTGACAGGGATATGTGATCATGTTCAGGAAGGTTCTTTTTTTCGCCTTGGACCCTTAAAAAAGCCTGTGAATTGGACAAAAGGCATGCATTTGAAAGCTTTGCTTTGACCTGCCTGGAGAAAGAGAAAAAAGACTCAGAAAAGTGTTAACTCTCTCTGTAAAGGAGACTTGCATCTCTTGAAAAGGAATGTTGTAGATGAAAAGTGGCAGATTTCTGTTGCCTCCAGTCTCTGAAGAATTCTTGCATCCAGTGAGATGCCTGCTGCCTCCTGTGTTCCAAGAAATCTTGAAATCTGAAGAATTCTTCTACTGCTAGACTGCTGCTTCAAAACCCAAGCAGACCTGTTGCTACACCCCTGATAGGAGACCTATGTGACGCCTACTGCAATTAAATTGCCATGAACGTTTACCCATCACAGACTGTTCATCAACCTCGCCTGGAGAGACTTCAAGTGGCATCTGACTATTTGACTCTGACACTTCACCATACCGAAAACATTCTATCAGAACGTGATAAACTCAAATATTTTTATTATTCCTTCTATTCCTAAGCAACAGCAGTAAACCAAAAATCCTTTTCCCCGGTTAACTGTTTTTTTTAAATGTATGTGTGTGTGCATGAGGGTTAAGGGAATAAGGGTTTTTTCATATGTAGATTTATCTCATTAGCAGTTAAAACCTATTATTTCTTTTCTAATAAATAGTTAATGTTCTTGTTTAAAGAAACCTGGTTTGGTGTGCTTTATTCTGGGGGGAAAATACAATGTTTAATTTAGCTTTTCTTCAGTAGGTGGGAAACTTTATTTGATATGCTATGACCTGTGAGGTAGAGGGACTGAATTAACAGTGCATTACTCCTGCCTTGTCGTAACACTGATAACTGCTAAATGCGGTTCACAAATCATCACACGAAACGCGTCATGCTTCAAAGTGTGGCAAACACCATCCGCAAGCATTGCATCCGATCCAGACATTGACACTTCAGATGAAGCACGAGTTAAATGAGACAATACTTGATGTCACACATCGATATCCAACTCATGAGTGGAAATATTCGCCATATTTCAGCGATTATGATACAAAGTGAAGTAGCGGACAAACATAACAAGGTAAGCAAACCACCGAAAATCTCATTTACCAAGAAGGGGAGGAATGTAGTAGATTGTTCATTTAAGGCCATCATACATGCTTGGTGTAGCATGCACAATGTGCTACTCGAAGGAGTCGATAATAATGTTTCAGTTTACAGCAGCAATTCAGAAGGTAGTGCCATGTGCTTCTTCCAGAGATTTACAATATGAGATCTACAATGTGAGGTCTTACAGATGGGAGGGACCTATCCCCCTTAGCAGAGAGGTCAATAATTAGGGAGCATCGATTTAAAATAACTGACAACAGGATTGGAGGGGATTTGTGGAGCAATCTTTTCACCCACAGCGGGGTCCGGAACTCACATCTTGAAAGGGTGGTAGAGGCAGAAACCCTGATTGTTTAAAAAATACTTGGATACGCACTTGAAGTGCCATGAACTACAGGGCTACGGACCAAGAGCTGGAAAGTGGGATTCGGTTGCATAGCTCTTTTTTGGCTGGCATGAATACAATAAGCTGAATGACCTCCTTCTGCACTGTAAAATTTCTACATTTCTAAAACCAGAAATCTGTACAGAGCATGCTCAAAGTTTAAACATGTTATTTTTAAAGAAAGTTAACACTGTTTGCGCTTTGTTTCACAACATTACTTCATTTTCCTTCAAAATACCAACAGCATAGTTCTCGCAACAAGCCTTCAATGCTGAGCTCTGCATTGAGAAGAATAAAACCTTAGTTTAGAGAAACCCTTAGATTTGGTAAAGTTAGCATACTTAGTTTCATGAATCTTCTGTGTCACACTGATTTTATAAACGGTCCTGCAGTCTAACAACTGCACATTGCTTTCAAAAGGATAATTCTACATGTTCAATTGTTGAAAATTATTACAAAGACTATCGTGTGAGGAAAAAGAAATGGAGTCAAGAGAATCAATAGCATAATTCATCTCTTAGTTCCAGACACCTACACATACATATAAATATTTTTATTTTCTCTCTTTTAGACTAGGTGCTGCTGCCTGGGAGAGGGAAGGCAATTGGTTCACAAACCAGTCAATTGAGCTAATATGTTGATAAGATCATTACAGTGCTCTCTCCACCACTGGGAAAAGCCCAGCCTCTGATCCACAACTTCCTGAGTTGTACCTCTAATTTCACCAAAGGTCATAAAACTTGGCACAGCTCAAAACACAATATCAGTGAATCAACAGAGAACAGACGAATCTGCCCTTCCAGTTGAACTGCTTAGGAACTACAAGTGCAGGATGAATATGACTTGAGCAAGCCATAATTTTAAACTTGCTTTAACAAAATCAGTCGCAACTAAGTAATGAACAGATATAGCAGCTCAAAACTGGGCAACCATGAAGCACTATAGGCCAGGTGCTGTGGACCATCAGCAGCAGCAGAATTGTATTCAACCACAATCTGTAACCTCACAGCCCAGCATATCCCTCAATCTACCATTACCATCAAGCCAGAGAATCAACCATGGTTCAATAAAGGAATGCAGGAGAGTATGCCAGCAGCAACACCAGGCATACCTAAAAATGAGGTGCCGAGTGAAGCTACAACAGAGGACACCATGCGTGCTAAACAGTGGAAACAGCAAAGCGATCCCACAACCTAGAGATCAGATCAAAGCTCTGCAGTCCTGCTATGTCCAGTTGTGTATAGTGGTGGGCAATTCAACAACTAACCAGAGGAGGAGGCTCCAGAAATATCTCCATCCTCAATGATGGGGGAGCCCAACACGTCAGTGCAAAAGACACGGCTGAAACATTTTCAACCAGAAGTGCTGAGTGGATGATCCATCTAGGCCTCCTCCTGAGTGCCCCAGAATCACAGATGCCAGTCTTCAGCCAGTTCAATTCCCTCCATGTTTCCGCCTCATCAAGAAATGGCTTAAGGCACTGGATACTGCAAAGGCCATGGTCCCTGACAAAATCCAGCCTGTAGTGCTGAAGACTTATGGTCCAGAACTAGTCGTACCCCCAGCCCAGCTGTTCTAGTACAGCTATAACACTGGCATCTACCCAGCAATGTGAACAATTGTCCAGGTATGTCTGTCCACAAAAAGCAGGACAAATCCAATCCAACCAATTACCGCCCCATCAGTCTACTCTCCAATCATCAGCAAAGTGATGGAAGATGTCATCAACAGTGCTATCAAGCAACACTTACTCAACAATAACCTGCTCACCAATGCTCAGTTTGGGTTCCACCCGGGCCACTCAGCTCCAAATTTCATTACAGCTTTGGTCCAAACATGGATAACAGAGCTGAATGCCAGAGATGAGAGTAATTGCCCTTGACATCAAGGCAGCATTTGACAGTGTGTGGCATCAAGGAGCCCTGGCAAAATTGAAGTCACTCGGAATCAGGCAGGGAAATTCTCCATTGGTTGGAGTCATAGCTAGACAAAGGAAGATGGTTGTGGTTGCTGGAGTCCAATCATCTCAGTCCCAGGACATCGCTGCAGGAGTCCCCACCTCCTGACTCCCCATAGCCTGTCCACCATCTACAAGACAATTGTCTGCATGAGTGCAGCTCCAACAAAACTCAAGAAGGTGGACAGCATCCAGGACAAAGCAGCCCGCTTGATTGGCACCCCATCTACAACCTTAAACATTCAGTCCTTCCACCACTGACACACAGTGGCAGCATTGTGTGCCATTTACAAGATGCACTGAAGCAATTTGCCAAACCTCCTTCGACAGCACCTTCGAAACCTAAAACCTTAGAAGGACAAGGGCAGCAGTCACATGGGAACACCACCACCTGCAGGTTCCCCTCCAAGCCACACAACAACCTGACTTGCAACTATATTGTCATTCCTTCAGTGTCACTGGGTCAAAAACCTGGAACTCCCTTCTTAATAGCACTGTGGGTGACCTACACCACATGGACCGCAGAGGCTCAAGAAGGCGGCACCATCTCAAGGGCAATTAGGGACGGCTAATAAATGCTGACCTTGCCAGCAATGGCTACATCCCATGAGGAAATTTTAAAAAAACTTGTGCACATGCATCCAATTTGCAAAATTTTATATTCAAGGTTGAACTAATTTGAAAACAGCAAATGGGACACAGGAAACTTCACCCCAATTCTGAAACTGTGAATGAATTAAAAAAGACATGAGTTGATTGGGAAAGCTTCTGTTGTTTTTAGGAGGATCAGCTTCATTCAACACAGTGGCCTTTTACTATTTTTTTTGCAAATTCATGGACCTTCAAATAGTGAAAGTAAAAATAAGAGCTAAATCTACCATTTTCTTCAACCACTTTCCTCCTGTTCTGAAGGTGTGGCGTGTTTGCTGAGATACAGCTAATAATGCTGTAGGGATAACCAAATACTGATGTATGCTCTACTTAAAAGTGCCAGAATGTTTCACAAAACCAAAGCAGATATTTCTCCTCTAAATGTTCCTCATCAGTTGTGACATGTTCCCACCACCAACTTGCTGATTACGTTTTGCAGATTGGCACTTCAGTTATAGTACTATCAGAGAGGCCATCTTTCAGAATAGACATTAAGCTGTGGTCCCATCTGCCTGTTCGGGTGGATGCACTGCAAAAAATTCAAAAGGCATTTTTTGATAAGTTGTAGGAAGCTACAAGTGCCTGCACTGCACCATGCTCAACCAAAATCAACAGACCAGAGAAGGAATTTGGTGAAGTAAACTGCAACCAGGTGATGAGTCGGAGACAAAAACAGAAAATGCTGGAAATACTCAGCAGATGTGGAGAGAAAAAGAGAGTTCATATTTCAGGTGTGATCTTTCGTCAGCAGGTCAAAGACCTGAAACATGAACTCTGCATTCCTCTCCACAGATGCTGCCTGACCTGCTGAGTATTTCCAGCATTTTTTGTTTTTTGTTTCAGATTTCCAGCATCCACAATGTTTTGCATTTTTTGTAGGAGAGATTGGTTGTACCTAAAAAGGACTCAGACCAATCAAGCGAGTGGCCTAATGAACTGATTACCTTACATTAATTTGCATTGAAAGCAATGAACTTCTTTTGTGCAAACAGGTGTCTGACATTCGCAAGACCTATTGTAGTATTTTACAGCCTCCAAAGGAATTCATAAATTTGCTGTAATAAAACCAAGAAATGCTGGAAATACTCAGCAGGTCTGGCAGCATCTGTGGAGAGAGAAGCAGAGATAACATTTCAGGTCAGTGACCCTTCTTCATAAATTTGCTGGTAAGCTCCGCTGCTTACCATGCACTTTCTCATAAGCTGCATAAAATGCAGAACAACTCACCATAAAAACTAAGGGTGCATTGCCATCTTCCTCCTGACCACAGCTGGAACACACAACATACCTCCTTAAATGGCAGTGCTACTGCCTGCAGGTATGGAACTTCTGCAGCTTTTGTGTGCCACTTCCTCATTTAATCATCGTACAGACCAAACTCTGGATACATGAGCACTCTTTCTCATATCTGCTTCCAGGTAACACCATCCAGTAGTTGTTATCCCAAGTCTCAAGAGTCTCATCAGCTACAGAATAGCTATTCATATTCTGCATCAAGAAAGAATCTTCACAAACATCTTATGACACAACAGCCTTCTTGATATTCTAGACATTTAAGTCCAAAGTCATGTACCAGGCTTCCACATCATTAGCTACTTAATCAAGGTTCTGTTAAGGAGCTTTAGCAAAGAGACTGACCCACCCCACCCCCGCCTCCAAGGATATTCAACAACAGTTGCGTATAAAGCAAAGTCCAGCTTGATTGCAATCGTTAACAAATTCTTCTAGTACCTAAATGAAGGAATCATTGGTTGAGACAGATGCTAATTTCTTACAGCCAATGGACAGAAGCAGGAAAGTTTTAAATGAACTCAAGTTTATGGAGGGCGAAAGGAAGTGCATGAGAACAGTCACGTCTAGAGGTAACAAAAGCAGGAATGACGGTTTTGGCAACAGATGAGCTGAGGCAGGAACAATGTTAAGAAGGTAGAGATATGCAGTCTTAAGAGAATTGAAAAATCAAGAAGTTATGCTCAACTTGTATAAACATTGGTTCGACCACACTTGGAGTACTGTGTACAGTTATGGTTTGGATATTATAAAAAGGAAATCAATGCACAGGAAAGTGTACAAAAAAAATTTACAAGGACGATACCAGAAATCCAAAGTTATACCTATCAGGAAAGGATGAACAGGTTGGGTCCCTTTTCCTCTGAAAGGGGAAGGCTGAGGGGTGGCCTATTGGAGATCTTTAAAAATATGAAAGGAACAGGGTAGAATGCAGAGAGAGTGTTTCCAATTGTGGGGAAGACCAAAACTAGAGACTATCAATATAGGAAGAGTCACCAAGAAAATGGGGAATTCAGAAAAAACATCTTTACCCAAAGAGTAATGAGAATGTAGAACTTACTACCACAAGGAGTGGTTGAGATGTATAGTTCGATGCATTTGAGGGAAAGATAGATAAACTTGTGAGGGAGAAGGGAACAGCAAGTTATGCTGATAGACATAAATAAGGAAGGATAGGAGGAGACTCAAGTGGAACAAATGCAGGCACAGACTGGTTGGGTCAAATGGCATGCTTCTATACTGTATATTCCAAGTAATTCTATGCGGTCAGAAAATCTGTACTTTCTGGCAGTGTTTGCATGAGGACACTTAGTCAGAATTTAACGTACAGAAACGTAAAACCATTACAATCAAATACCATCCTATATGTTTTCAAGGGAGATTCCATTCTGTATCTCTGTCACCTATTTGTTGCAGCGTTTGAAATTTTGCAAATCCTAGCTGGATGCAGTTGGGGAATACACATTTTGTGTCCCCATCCCCTGCGTCTCTAGTAGCAAGTTCCATTACACCAAGAGCATGAATGGTAACAAGAGACTTAGACTGTAATCCCACATAGAGTGTTACTAGAATGGAACAGCCTTGGTGTACCGAGAACTGTTCCAGTGAAAAACTACGCACGTGCTATTGTTGTGGCAACAATTTGTATTTATATTGCGCCTTTAATGTAACAAAATGTCCCAAGGCACTTCACAGGAGTATTTTAAAACAAAATTTGACACCAAGCCACATAACGAGATACTAGGGCAGATGACCAAAAGCATGGTGAAAGAGGTAGGTTTTAAGGAGTGTCTTAAAAGGAGGAGAGAGAGGCGGAGAGGTTCAGGAAGGAAATTCCAGAGCTTAAGACCCAGGCAGCTGAAGGCATAGACTTCCCCAAAATTGGGGAAACTAAAGTCAGAATCAGAATCTGAGGTCGTTAAAGTACGAAGTTTCTCATAAAAATATTGTACATTTTTCTCCATATTGAACAAAAAAGTCACAGTAAAAAAGGTGAAATACAATTTCATCACAAACATACTGCTTATGGAACCAGCAGATCAAGGCAAGTAACTCGGTGCTGTGATTCTTCAGAATTCCAATATCCTGAGCAGCAAAGATTATTTTCTGCAAGATCCTGTACTCGTGCTGGGCTAGTACTAAAGTGCACGAAGCTGTGATTATTTTGGCTTGTACACTGCCATTAACCTCAGCTCTTGCTGCTTGTACAAAGACATCTTTGAGGCTTCAGCACAGCTGTTTAACTGGAAAGATGATTTTTGGTTTGCCTGATGAAGTGGGTCATTTTCACATCAAAGAAAAGCTACTAACCTCACAAACTACTCTGCAGACAAAGAGTTTAACTCCACCCTCTCTCAACAACAGGTTTGATGGTGAACTACAGACAACTTACATCAGATTTAAAAGGGCAATTGGAGTCTACTATTGATAGTTAAAGGCAATGCATTGCACGACAAATGTAAATTATCTAAGAACTTGAATTAAGCAATGTCAAAACCCAGTAAGACACAGTTAGTTGCAAAATATTTGAATTAAGCAACTTGAAATAAAGAATGGACCGTAATGACATTTTAATTGGGCACTTCATGTCATCCTCACACCATGTGAGGATGAACAAAATGAATAAAATGAGGATGAATAAATCCAGCCTGCTTGATTGGCACCCCATCCACCACCTTCAACATTCACTCCCTTCACCACCGACACACAGTGGCAGCAGTGTGTACCATCTACAAGATGCACTGCAGCAACTTGCCAAGGCTCCTTTAACAACACCTTCCAAACCTGTGACCACTACCGCCTAGAAGGACAAGGACAGCAGATGTATGGAAAACCACCACCTGCAAGATCCCCTCCAAGCCACACACCACCCTGACTTGGAACTATATCGTTCTTCCTTCATTGTCACCGGGTCAAAATCCTCGAACTCCCTCACTAACAGGACCGTGGGTGTACCTTACACCCCAAGGAGTGCAGCGGTTCAAGAAGGCAGTTCACCACTGCCTTCTTAAGGGCAATTAAGGATGGGCAATAAATGTTGGCCGAGCCAGTGATGCCCATATCCCATGAACGAATTTTAAAAAAGGCAAATTTGCATCCATTTTGAAGAACTGGTCAAAGTTTTCATCTTAAGTAATGACTGTCCACTGTTTTGGGATCTTTTATTAGAAAAAGCATCCACACAAAACAGTGCTGCAGTGTTGAAATCTTTGTAAGGGAGATGTTAGGAGAATCCGTGTATTATCAAACAATAGCAAATTCCAGGATGATGTCGGTAAATACAGTAAAACTCAAAAAATTGAAGATTTTAAAAGCTGTGATCCTGCAGTCCACTTTCGGGCATTTCACCTCCTTCTGGATCCTTTTTAAACTGAGTCGGCAGCATGCTCACTGTGACATTTCACAACAGAACTGGTTTAATTGATAATGGGGGAAATCCATTTATTTTTCAGCCAATTTATTCATTACCTGTACCAATGTTCCTCACGTTCTAAACACACAGCTCTCCGAAAAAATGACAGAGCTGACAAGGTGTACACAGAGGAGTGCAAGCTGTAGAAATTGCCTTCATAAAAGTATTTTGCTGCCTGTTTGGAAGCAGGAAGAGCTTTTTGCTTGGAGTATTAATTGGCATATCTCATTAAATCTGTCCCTGCATTAACCTACTGCCCTCGGAAACCTAACCCAGTTCACGGCACACCTTGTACAAACACACACCCACACGACTAAACAACATCCATTGCAAACTCACAATGCCAATACAGTAATTGAAAGCCTTTGGATTTATGCAATAAATAAGACCCAGTGTAAGTCAGTAACTATTTTGATAAACTGTGAGACATTGGAGTTGACAGGTGGAACTTTCTGCACACAGCATTCTCTGATGAGAGAAGTGGTGTTCAGACTGTCTTGGTGAAAGCTGCTTCCTTCGAACAAGAATCCAATAGGAAACCACCCAAGTTATGTTCAGCTGAGGGACAACGAGAAACCAGTTTCAGGAAGGATGTGGTATAATATTAAAGGCAATAAATTGAGACACTTCCTGTTGCCTTTTGATTTTCCTCTGACATTCCCAATCAATGAAGACACAAAGTTCAAAGCTCTTCAAAACCTGGGAGTTTGCAACAGTCCAGCACAAAATAAAATGAAATTGCATTTTAAAGCACAGCTTCTCTGGAAGCTTCACTCCCTTTTCCCAACAGCTTAGTGAACAAAAACAAAACCCGGTGCAGTACTGAACCATTCACAAGACAAAAGGCCCCAGATAAAAACTCTGGTCCTTGTTGCATTCACTGGTTTGAGAAGATGGGTCACAGGTAAAGAATTCCAATAGCTATCAGTGTTCCTGGTGAAAGAGCAGGAAAAATATAAAAACCTGCCAAAAGTTCCTGATTCATTGTGGAATAAACAGATACTACATGAGGCTCAAGTGAGGATTACTAAAGTCAGCCATCGTGCTGCTTTGGGTTACAAAGTGTCACATTACTCATGAAGTTTACAGCCTGAGAATGGCCACTTGGGTTGGATAATGGAGAATAGACCACATCTGTTTAACTGTATGTAGTATGAGTCACAAACATCAGGAAGGAGGAATATAATAACGATAAAAGTAAGTGAAGATACTTCTTTATCACAATTACTCTTTATTCAGGGGACAGTGCAAATGACGTCATCTGATGCAATGTACCATGTCAATAACCCTTGCTCATTCAACATTTTCCTATCTTTAATACAGCTTCCACTTCCAGACAGAAGTGTATGTGATTTCTGATGTATGGTATACTCTTTAAAAAATTATAATTGGTAGAACTGCTATGTGGGTCCCTTCTTGTAAACATTTCAAATACCCCACCTCACTCTTTACTGCGCCATAGATACAAATGTACAGTTCATAGCTTTCAAAGTTTGACCTTCCTGTAGCCTGCTCCTTAATCAGATTTCAGTAAAAGAAAAGGCAGGGTACTTAAAGGAGCTGCGTGCACAGGATAACCAGTTAACTTGTAATGTGGAGTCATCTATTATATCCTGAGAGACTGCTGACCCCTCATTCCTTCAAATAAACAAACTTTGAAAATTCTGTACGACAGGCAAACATTACTGGAATTGTTTTCTCTCATTTTTGGCTTGACAGGCTACAGAGAGTCCTGTACATTTTACTGAAAATGACCACTATGCATTTTGAAACTCCAGACAGACAGAAGGAATTTAACGCAAAGCCAAATAGCAAATGTTATCACAGATAACAGATGGGCGGCGCAGTGGTTAGCACCGCAGCCTCACAGCTCCAGCGACCCGGGTTCAATTCTGGGTACTGCCTGTGTGGAGTTTGTAAGTTCTCCCTGTGTCTGCGTGGGTTTTCACCGGGTGCTCCGGTTTCCTCCCACCTCCAAAGACTTGCAGGGATAGGTAAATTGGCCATTGTAAATTGCCCCTAGTGTAGGTAGGTGGTAGGGAATATGGGATTACTGTAGGGTTAGTATAAATGGGTGGTTGTTGGTCAGCACAGACTCGGTGGGCTGAAGGGCCTGTTTCAGTGCTGTATCTCTAATAATTCTAATAATAATAAAAAATAACAGAAAATTTACAATGCAGGAGGCCATTCAGTCCATTGTGCTCGTGCAAGTCAACAAAGAGCTACCCAGCCTAATCCCACCTTGCTGCACGAGGTCACAGCTCTTCAAGTAGACATCCAAATACTTGTTAATTGTGTAGAGAGTTTCTGCCTCTACCACTTTTTCAGGCAGACTTCCAGGCCCTAACCACCTCTCGGTGGAAAAATGTTTCCTCATCTCTCCTTTAATTCCTCTGCAACTACTTTAAATCAATGCCCCCTGTTTTTTGAACCCTCTGCTAAAGTAAATAGGTTGTTCCTATTTACTACATCTAGGCCCCTCATAATTTTATGCACCTCAATTAAAGTCACCCTCAGCCTAATCTGTTCCACGCAAAGCAACCCAGCCTATCCAAAGTTTCCTCATAGCTCAAATTTTCCAGTCCTGGCAACATCCTTGTAAATCTCCTCTGCACTGTCTCCAATGCAATTACATCTTTCCTGTAATGTGGTGACCAGAATTGTACGCAGTACTCAAACTGTGGTCTAACTTGTGGTGTATACAGTTCTAGCATAACTTAGGAATATAGGACTTAGGAGCAGGAGTAGGCCATTTAGGCCTTCAAGCCTGCTCCGCCATTCGATAAGATCATGGCTGATCTGGTTGTGGTCTCAACTCCACTTTCCTGTCTGCGCCCCTCCCCCCACCCCCCAATAACCCTTGACTCCCTTGTCTATCAAAAATCTATCTAACTCAACCTTGAATAAATTCAATGACCCGGCCTCCATTGTTTTCTGGGGAAGAGAATTCTGCAGACAAATGACCCTTTGAGAAAAAAAAATGTCTCTTCATCCCAGTCTTAAACTGTGTCCCCTAGTTCTAGTCTCCCCCACAAGAGCAAACATCCTCCCAGTATCCACTCTATCAAGTCCCCTCAGGATCTTATATATTCCAATGAGATCACCTCTCATTCTTCCAAACTCCAAAGGGTACAGTCCCAACCTGTTCATCCTTTTTTCCTAAGATAAGCCCTTCAACCCCAGAATTAGTCGAATGAACCTTCACTGAACTGCTTCTAACGCAATTATATCGTTATTCAAAAAAAGACCAAAACTGTACACAGTACTCCAAAAATGATCTCACCAAGGTCCTGTGCAGCTGCAGTAAAACTTCTCTCCTTTTATGATCGTGTTCGCTTGCTATAAATGCCAACATTCCATCTGCCTGCTTAATCGCTTGCTGTACCTGCATACTAACTTTTTGTGACTGATGTACCAGGACAACCAGATCCTGCTGTACCACCAAGTTCTGTAATCTCTCTCCATTTAAATAGTATATAGCTTTTCTATTCTTTCTGACAAAGTGGACAGTTCACAGTTTCCCACATTATACGCCATCTGCCAATTTTTTTCCCACTCATTTAACCTAACTATAACCTTTTGTAGACTCTTTATCGCCTTTTAACAACTTATTTTCCTTTCTATCTTGGTGTCATCGGCAATTTTAGCTCCTGTACTTGCGATCTATTCATCCAAGTCATTGATATAGATTGTAAACAGTTGAGACCTTCGCACGGATCGATGTGACACTCCACTAGTTACAGCTTACCAACCCAGAAAACACCCATTTTTTCCTACTCTCTACTTCCTGTTAGCGAACAAGTCCTTTTTTCATGATGGTATGTTACCCCCTACCCCATGTGCTCTTATCTTGTGTAGCAACCCTTTGATGTGGCACCTGATCAAAATCCTTTTAGAAACTGAAGTACACCACATCTACAGGCACCGCCTTGTTACTTCCGTGAAAAATTCTGAGAAATTAGTTAAACATGATTTCCCTTGCACAAAACCATGTTGATTCTGTCTGATCCCATTATGATTTTCCAAGTATCCTACTAGAACCTCCTTAATAATGGATTCTAGCAATTTCCTTATGGCAAACGTTAGGCTAACTGGCCTATGGCATCCTGCTTTCTGTCTCCCTCCTTTCTTCAATAAAAAAATGTCACATTTGCTATTTTCCAATCCACTGTGACCCTTACAAAATATAAGGAATTTTGGAAAATTATAACCATGGCCTCTACTATCTCTGTAGCCACTTCTTTTAAGACTCTGGGATGCAGGCTTTCTGGTCCTGGGGACTTGTCAGTCTTTAGGTCGAATAGTTTTCTCAGCACCTTTTCCCTGGTGGTGATTGTTTTAGGTTCCTCCCTCCCTTTCACCTCTTGATTTTCAAGTATCTTTGGCAGGTTTTCAAAGTCTTCTACAGTGAAAACAGACACAAAATACCTGTTCAAAGCCTCTGCCATTGGACTCTCCCTTTAGAGGACCAACAATACCTTTAGTTACTCTTTTCCTATTTAAATACATCTAGCACTCTTACTATCTGTTTTTATATCACAAGCTAGTTTTCTCTCATACTCTACTTTCTCCCTCTTAGTTATTTTTTCATCATTCTTTGCTGGTTCTTAAAATCTGTCCAATCTTCTGACCTACCACTAATTTTTGCAAATTTGTAGAGTGTTTCTTTTAATTTGATACTATCCTTAACTTCCATATTTAGCCATGGATGATGCATTCTTCTCAAAGAATCTTTCTTTCTCACTGGGATAAATCTTTGCTAGTTATTATTTCAGAGTTATTAAATATCTCCTTAAAAGTCTGCCACTGCAATTCTACGGTCCTGCTTTTTACCCCAGTTTCCCAGTTCACTTTCGCTCGCTCTGTCTTGATATCCTTGTAATTACCTTTATTTAGGTTTGAAACACTAGTCTTAGACCCACACTTCTCCCCTTCAAACTGAATGTGAAATTCTATCATTTTATGATCGCAGTTGCCTAGAGGCTCCTTTACCATGAGGTTATTGATTAATCCTGTCTCACTGCACATTACCAGGTCTCGAATAGCCTGCTCCCTAGTTGGCTCTAGAAAGTATTTCTCTAAGAAAGTGTCCTGAATACACTCTATAAACACATTTTCCAGACTACCTTTGCCAATCTGATTCGCACAATCTACATGTAGATTAAAGTCACCCATAACTATTGCAGTACCTTTCTTACATGCCCCATTTATTTCTTCCTGTATACTCTGTCCTACAATGTAACAACTGTTAGAAACTACTCACAAAAGTGTCCTCTTACCTTTCCTATTTGTTATCTCTATCCAAACTGATTCATCTTGCTGTTCTGAGCTAAGGTTATCGCTCACTACTGTAGACATCCTTAACTAACAAAGCCACCCCACCACCTTATCCTAGCTTCTTGTCTTTTAAAATGTTGAATACCTTTCAATATTCGGGTCACTTAACTTCAGGAGCAAAGAGCAGTCGGACCTCTTGCAGCGCGCTGGAGTTTTGAAAAAAAAAGCCAACAGTGATGTCACAGGAAAGCTGCAAGGTGATTGGTTGGTAAGTAACTGCTGTTAGGGAATAGCTCTAAATAGCTGGCTTAGTAACTAAGGTAAGAAAGGTCGACAGTTTTTTTTCATACATAGTTAGTCGTGTTTTTTAGGGAGCTCTGTAGTAACGAGGACCAGGGAAGAAGGGTCCTAGAGTAATTGATATTATTTGATATGAAGATCTTCCAAAAGGTTTAAGTTAAAGGGTTAAGTCATGGCAGGAGAGCTCAAAGCCATGGTGTGCTCCTCGTGCTCTATGTGGGAAGCCGGGAACAATTCCAGTGCCCGGGACCAGCATGTGTGAAGGAAATGTCTCCAGTTGCAGCTCCTGGAAACCCGGGTTTCGGAGCTGGAGCGGCTGCTGGGGACACTGTGCAGCATCCACGAGGCGGAGAGCATCATAGATAGCACGTATAGAGAAGTGGTCAGACTGCAGGCTCAGACTCCACAGGCAGGAAGGGAATGGGTGACCACCAGGCAGTGCAAGAGGACTAGGCAGGCAGTGCAGGAATCTCCTGCGGCTATTCCCCTGCAAAACAGATATATTGCTTTGGATACTGTTGGGGGGAAATGGCCTCTCTGAGGAAAACACTAACAGCCCAATTCGTTGCACTATGGTTAGCTCTGTTGCACAGGAGAGGAGTAAAAAGTGTGGGAACGCAATAGTTATAGGGGATCCAATTGTAAGGGGAATAGATAGGCATTTCTGTGACTGCAAAAGAGACTCCAGGATGGTATGTTGCCTCCCTGGTGCTAGGGTCGAGGTCTCAGAGCGGTTACAGGATATTCTGAAGGGGGAAGGTGAACAGCCAATGGTCGTGGTACACATTGGTACAAACGACATAGGTTAAAAAAAAGGATGAGGTCCTAAAATAAAAATATAGGGAGTTAGGAAGTAAGTTGAAAAGTAGGACCTCAAAGGTAGTGATCTCAGGATTACTACCAGTACCACATGCTAGTCAGAGTAGAAATGGCAGGATATAGCAGATGAATACATGGCTGAAGAGATGGTGTGAGGGGGAGGGTTTTAGATTCCTGGGACATTGGGAACGGTTCTGGGGGAGGTAGGACCAGTACAAACTGGACGGGTTATACCTGGGCAGGACCGGGACTAATGTCCTAGGGGGAGTATTTGCTAGAGTGGTTGAGGAGGGTTTAAACTAAAATGGCAGGGGGAATGGGAACCTTTGCAAGGAGTCACAGGAGGGGGGATCAAAGGCAAGAACAAAAGACAGTAAGGGGAATAAGAAAAGTGATACGCAGAGAAATCAAGGGCAGAATCAAACAGGGACACCGTGAAAAATAGTGGTAAGGGGCCAAGTAATGTGAAAAAGACAAGCCTTAAGGCTTTGTGCCTTAACGTGCAGATCATTCGCAATAAAGTAGATGAATTAATCACACAAATAGATGTAAACGGGTGTGATATAGTCAGGATTACGCAGACATGGCTGCAAGGTGACCAGGGATGGGAAATGAACATCCAGGGGTATTCAGTATTTAGGAAGAACAGAAAAAAAGCAAAAGGCGGTGGAGCTGCATTGCTGGTTAAAGAGGAAATTAAGGCAATAGTGAGGAAAGATATTAGCTCTGACGATGTGGAATCTGTATGGGTAGAGCTGAGAAACACTAAGGGGCAAAAAAACATTAGTGGGGGGTTGCATATAGACCCCAAAACTCTAGTGGTGATGTTGGGAATGGCATTAACGAGGAAATTAGAGACATATGCAATCAAGGAACATGTGTAATTATGGATGACTTGGATCTGCATATGGATTGGGCAAATCAAATCAGTCACAATACCATAGATGAATTATTCTTGCAGTGTATACGGGATGGTTTTCTGAACCAATACGTTGAGGAACCAACTAGAAAACAGGCCATCCTAAACTGGGTATTGTGTAATGAGAGAGGAATAATTGACAATCTAGTTGCGCGAGACCCCTAGGGGACGAGCGACCATAATATGATAGAATTCTTCATCGAGATGGAGAGTGACATAGTTGATTCTGAGACTAGGGTCCTGAATCTCAGTAAAGGAAACTACGAAGGTATGAGGCGCGAGTTGGCGATGATGGATTGGGAAACATTCCTTAAAGGGATGACGGTGGAAAGGCAATGGCAAACATTCAAAGAGCGCATGGATGGACTGCAACAATTGGTTATTCCTGTCTGGCGCAAAAGTAAAATGGGAAAGGTAGCCAAACCATGGCTCACAAGGGAAATTAGAGATAGCATTAGATCCAAAGAAGAGGCATATAAATTCACCAGAAAAAAAAAAAAGTCCTGAGGATTGGGAGCAGTTTAGAATTCAGCAAAGGAGGACCAAGGGATTGATTAAGAAGGGGAAAATAGATTACGAGAGCAAGCTTGTGGGGAACGTAAAAACTGACTGTAAAATATTCTATAGGTATGTGAAGAGAAAAAGATTTGCGAAGACAAATGTAGGTCCCTTACAGTCAGAAACAGGGGAATCTATTGTGGGGAACAAAGAAATGGCTGACCTACTAAATGCATACTTTGGTTCTGTCTTCACAAAGGAGGACACAAATATCATACCAGAAATGTTGGGGAACACGGTTTAGTGAGAGAGAGGAACTGAAGGAAATCAGTATCAGTAGAGAAATGCTGTTGGGGAAATTGATGGGATTGAAGGCCGATAAATCCCCAGAGCCTGATGGTCTGCATCCCAGAGTACTTAAGGAAGTGGCCCTAGAAATAGTGGATACATTGGTGGTCATCTTCCAAGATTCTATAGATTCTGGAACAGTTACCACAGATTGGAGGCTAGCTAATGTAACCCCACTATTTAAAAAGGGAGGTACAGAGAAAGCAGGGAATGATAGACCAGTCAGCCTGACGTCGATAGTGGGGAAAATTCTGGAGTCCATCATCAAAGATTTTATAGCAGAGCACTTGGAAAACAGCAGTAGAATCGGACAGAGTCAGCATGGATTTACCAAAATCATGCTTGACAAATCTACTAGAATTCTTCGAGGATGTAACTAGTAGAGTTGATGAGGGGGAGCCAGTGGATGTTGTTCATTTGGACTTTCAGAAGGCTTTCGACAGTCCCACATAAGAGATTAGCATGTAAAATTAAAGCGCATGAGATTGGGGGTAGCGTATTGTGATGGATAGAAAATTGGTTGGCGGACAGGAAACAAAGAGCAGGGATAAACGGGTCTTTTTCCGAATGGCAGGCAGTGACTAGTGGGGTACCGCAGGGATCGGTGCTAGGACCCCAGTTATTCACAATATTTAGATCAATGATTTAGATGAGGGAACTAAATGTAATATCTCCAGATTTGTAGATGACACAAAATTGGGTGGGAAGGTGAGTTGTGAGGAGGATGCAGAGAGGCTTCAGGGTAATTTGGACAAGTTGAGTGAGTGGGCTAATGCATGGCAAATGCAGTATAATGTGGATAAATGTGAGGTTATCCACTTTGTTAGCAAAAACAGGAAGGCAGATTATTATCTCAACGGCTATAAACAGAGAGGGGAATTTCCAGCGAGACCTGGGTGTTCTCAAACACCAGTCGCTGAAGGTAAGCATGCAGGTGCAACAGGCAGTAAAAAAAGGCAAACTGTATGTTGGCCTTCATAGCGAAAGGATTTGAGTACAGCAGCAGGGATGTCTTGCTGCAATTATACAGGGCCTTGGTGAGGCCATACCTGGAATACTGTGTGCAGTTTTGCTCTCCTTATCTGAGGAAGGATGTTCTTGCTATTGAGGGAGTGCAGTGAAGGTTTACCAGACTGATTTCTGGGAAGGCCAGACTGACATATGAAGAGAGATTGAGTCAGTTAGGATTATATTCTCTGGAGCTCAGAAGAGTGAGGGGGGATCCCATAGAAACCTATAAAGTTCTAACAGGACTTGACAGGGTAGATGCAGGAAGGATGTTCCCGATGGTGGGGGAGTCCAGAACTAGGGGTTATAGTCTAAGGATATGGTGGAAACCATTCAGGACTGAGATGAGGAGGAATTTCTTCACCCAGAGAGTGGTGAGCCTGTGGAATTCGCAACCACAGAAAGCAGTTGAGGCCAAGACATTGTATGTTTTCAAGAAGGAGTTAGATATTGCTCTTGGGGTGAAAGGGATCAAAGGATATGGGGGGAAAGCGGGAACAGGTTACTGAGTTGGATGATCATCCATGATCATAATGAATGGCAGAGCAGGCTCGAAGGGCCAAATGGCCTACTCATGCTTTCTATGCTTCTATGTCCTAGCCTTAGTCATCTTGCAACCACATTTCTGTAATGGCTATCAGGTCAAACATATTTATTTCTATCTGTGCTAACAATTCATCCATTTTGTTACGAATGCTGCATGCATTCAGATACAGAATGTTAACTCTGTCTTTTTTCTATTTCTGCAACCTTTGGCCTTATCTGCTAGTGCAGCCTTAACATTTGTATGCTCTGTCCCTTCCTGCCACACTCTGGTTATCATTACCCAAATCGCTACCCTGCTCTAATAACTCATTGTTTCCCTTTGATTTACCACATCTCCTCTCACATGATCCCTTACCACACTATTTAGTTTGAAGCCCTTTCTATTGCCCTAATTATACAACTCACCAGAACACTGGTTCCAACAGTACAGCTCCCACTTTCCTTAACACTGGTGCTAGTGCCCCATGAATCGAAATCTATTTCTACCACACGAGTCTTTGAACCACACATTCATCTCTCTAATCTTATTTACCCTATGCCAATTTACTCGTGGCTCAGGTAACAACCCAGAGATTATTACCTTTGAGGTTCTGCTTTTTTTAAATTTTCCCCTATCTGCTCATACTCCCTATGCAGCTCCTCTTTCTTAGTCCCATCTATGTCGTTGGTATCCACGTGGACAACAACAACTCCCACATGCTGCAGCTACAACACATCATCTGTCCAGCCATCCTGATTGTGTTTTGAATAACTAATAAATTATTTTAATTAATGCGTCTCCTCACCAGCACTTACTGTACTAATTTAAACATTGGTACAATAAATCTTCCCGTTTAAAAATAAAACAAAACAGTAGACTCATCAGCTTCTTACTTCCCTTCTGCTTGCATGTCTTAATTAATTAAAAGCAGCTGCTTAAAATTTTATTTTACACTTTTCTAATTTCCAGCTGTTAACACAAGCACCCTAACAGCAGTGTACTAGCCTCGCTATTTACAGATACTGCCGAACAGCAATTACTCACCAATCACCTTACAACTTTCCTGTGATGTTGCTGACTCAAGGTTGCCCTTTATTTCTGGGAAGCAACTTGCATCTTCAACAGCTACTGGAAACTAAAAAAGCAGCACCTCTTTCCCCCTCTGCACTGAATTCACGTGAACCAAATTACCTTCACACTCGGACTGTGCCTCACTCAGGCGAAGTCTCCTCTCCGTACACCCATTACTCCCAGCTCTTATATTCTAGTCTTTGAATAATAAAGCAAAGCATGCTAAATGCCCTCTTAACCACATTATTGACTCTATCTTTAAGGATCTGTGGAAACGCACACCAAGTCCCTCTGGTCCTCCCATTTATTGTGCATTTCTTTGCCTTTCTGCATCTCCCAAAATGGAAAACCTCACACTTCTGTGAATTCCATTTTTCACTGTTCTGTCCAACTGACTAGGCCATCTATACCTGCCTGCAGTCTAAAGCTTTCCTCATCAATAACGACCACAAGGCCAAGTTTTGTACTATCTGCAAACTTCTTCACATCCTCTACATTTTAGTTTAAATCATTAATATAAACTACAAAAAGCAAGGGACCAAGTACTGAGCCCTGCGGAACCCCACAGGGAACAGCCAGTTGCAAAACCACCAGTCAATCACTCCCCTTTGCTCCTTGCCACCAAACCAATTTTGGATCCAATTTACCACTCTCCATTGGATCCCAAGGACTTTTCCTTTTTTTGACCAGCCTGCCATGTGGGACCTTGTCAAAAGCATTGTTAAAATCCATGAGACCACATCCACTGCACTGCCCTCATCAACCCAACTTGTCACCTCCTCAAAAAATTCAATCAAATTAGTGTTACCAACAGTTGAGAGATGATAGGGATGGTCCACCCTTTTCATCTCGAGTGACTGAAAACAGCATTCATTAACCCGAGTTCTTTAATTGTCAAGAACTGACAAATGACAGGTTTTCTCCTCCATTTAAAAGAAAGATAAAATGTTACAACATACAACACCCACTTCTCACACTCATACAGATATAGACACACTCAAGAAAAAGATAGAGATTATAAAGATAATTTGCGTTAGGTCTGATGATTTTAAAGTCGATGTTAAACTTGCTTTTTCCCAGGACTTGAAACAAAGCAGGCCTGTAATCCTTTCCCTTGTTCACTGAAGACATGGGAGGTTCAGGATGACGGATGCACTGTTACAGACTGCTCTAGTTATATTCCAGCCAAAGGTCAATGGTAAATTCCAGCACGATTTCTCAAGTAAGGAGTTCAAGGCCAACTCCCGTCTCTGCCGAAATGTAGGTTAAAACTGATAATCTTCGGCAGGGTCCTTTCTCTTCAACCGCATAGATGAATCTCTTTTGTCTGCCCAGAATATACCTTTATTAAAACTCCTGATCAGAAACCTAGTTTCTGCCTTGTGACCATTTTCCTCATAAATGGTTTCTGATGGTGAACCGCACCTTGACAAAGTCGGGCTTTTCACACTCATTCTTTGGAATTTGAGTTTGGAGTCCAAATGTCTACTACAGTATTATCAACCCAATCAGTTGGAGAGAAGCAGCCATTACCACAAAAAGTGTTGTTTGCATTTTAATGATTTATCAGGAATGTGTCCAGAAAGGTCATTTGTATTTTCATGACTTCTCCAATACTTGTTGAGGCGTGAAAATTAGTTCAGGGTTCTTGCAGTTGTGTGTGTATTGGCAGGAAAGGAAGGGTCACTTGACCTCTTACCCATTTTGTCTACAAGAAAAATGTCCATTTTGGGTTTACTTCAAAAGTTCGGATTGCGTGAGCGTGGCATTAGTCAGACATGACCTTCCCTTAACAAATCCAAGCTGACGTTCCTTGATTAATCTAAGCCTTTCTAAATAAAGGTTTCTACTAGCCTCAGAATTGATTTCAATAATTTGCTCACAACTGAAATTAAGCTAACTGGCCTATAATTACTCGGATTATTCCTTCCTCTCTTTTTAAACAACGGTACAATGTTGGCAATCCTCCAATTCTCTGGTGCCTCCGCAATTTCTTCCCTTGCTTCTTTTAACAAAATGGGATATATTCCAGGCCTGGCAATTTATCTACTTTCAAAGAAGACAAGCCATTTAATACTTCCCCTTTTACAATGTTTATCCCATCCAATATTTCACATTCTTCCTTCTTAACTTAACATTATCAGCACCCCTCCCTTTTGTGAAGACAGCCACAAAGTATTCATGAAGGCCCTTGCCCACATCTTCCACCTCCACACAAAGGGACCAAAAATGTAACCAAATAGTCCCTCCTCTTTCCTTCGTTATCCTCTTGTTTATTATGTACTTCCAAAACATCTTTGGATTTTCCTTGATTTTACTTACCAGTACTTTTTCATGCCCTCTCTTTGCTCTCCTAATTTCCCTTCTAATTTCACCCCAGTTTGTACTCTTCTCGGCTTTTTGCAGTATTAAGCTCTCGGTGTCTCACATAAGCTTCCCTTTTTTGCTTTATCTTACTTTCTACGTACCTAGTCATTCAGGCAGCTCTAGATTTGGATGCCCCACCCTTTTCCTTGTGGGAACATGTTTACCCTGAACCCCTTAAATTTTTGTCTTGAATGCTTCCCATTGCTGTGACACTGATTTACCTTCAAGTAGCTGTTCCCAGTCCACTTTTGCTAAATTACTTCACAGAGTAAAACTGCCCTTCCCCCAATTTGGATCCTTTAGTCCTATTTTAATTTTGTCCTTTTCCAAAAATATGCTAAATCTAACTAAATTATAATTGCCGCAAAAGTGCTCTCCCACTGATACTCCTTCCACCTGCCCAGCTTCTTTCCCTGAAACTAAATCTAGAATTGACCCCTCCCCCAACCACCTCTTGTTGGACTTGCAGCAGAACACTCAAACTGATCACTTTTTGTCCTTAATTTATTCAGAATGACAGTGTCCACAAAAACAATTATATTAAAATGGAACCCCTGACTTTTTTTATCACCTTTAGTACATGACTGTTGTAGAATTTCCCATAATTACAGCAGCAGCTGTCGCTTTGCATTGCCAGTGCTGTTCTAAGACATGTTTTCAGGAGATTATTTGTGGATGATAAAAACAGCCTATTTGGCCCAATCAGTCCATGTTGGTTTTATACTCCACCCGAGAAACAGTTCTAATCTTATGTGCCCATATCTCTCCATTTGCCTTTCCTTCATGCAACGATCTAGCATCGCCACCTACTCTGTTCTGACAAAATCAGCCCTACTTTTCAAGTCATTTTGTATTCCCCCATACCAGAAAGCATTCCAGTGACTCTGTATTGTCCTCTCTCTATTGCGTCAAAATCCTTCCGAAAGTGTAAAGCCCAAATTGCACACATCGTCTTACTTTACTTAGGTTCACCATTATATCTTGACCTTTATACCACATATCGCTTGCCATAAAACCCAGTTCGCAGATTTTTTATTTTAAATTGTCAATTTCAGGCACTGTTTTTAATATCTTGTCCACCTGAATGCTAAATCCTCTGCTCCTCCACATCACCTAACCTTCCCCCACCTCAAGACAAATTCCGAAATTGGATTTCACAAGTCTGCCAAATCCTCATGTAAAAAGCTGTATTGAAGTTACAAGAGCCGAAGGTTGTAGCAGCAAGATTTGGGGTCAGGCCTGTTTAAAAAAACCTGGTGGTTTGTCAGAGACAAAGGTAGAAGGCAGATCACCTGAGTTGCACTCACCCACATATGAGTCGCCCTGCCAAAGGCCTTCAAGCAAGTGGCGCACACAGTCTCAGTTACAGAATACTGTGCGTCACATGGGAGATGGAATAATTAGAACTTAAATGAGCAAAGAGATCCCCAAAACAGGATAGTGTTCAAATTGCTTGTGGATATTCTGAGAACAGATTTCTCACTCAGACAGAGCATTACAATGCATGGGAGTCTGAATTTAATTTCAGAATTGTCTGATACGCTTTGAGTTATTTTTAGTAACAACTGCCTCCACTGGTGATTTAGAAATGATCTTCAGCTATGACTACAGAGACACTGCCAACTCATACCAGATTCCAGAATTAATGGACAGGTGTTCAGTTACTTCTCAAAGGAATAATCCTTGCCAATTGAGTTTATTGGCTTGCTTCATCCAATCAACACCTTCGAATAAGCAAAACAGAGAGGTCTTGAGTCATATGTGAAAACATTAACAGTTGACTGGGCTGGACAACCAGAACTTGTATGTTGATAGGTTTATATCACCAGTGTCTGGACAACTGGGGAGAAGAGGAGTCTTGAACTGAGGATCCAATCTCAATTCTATTCTTTCCTGTTTGTTCCACTGGTATGCCACACCTAATGGTGGAACATCATCACTCCATCACTTTTATTCAAGAGGAGACAAAGAAACAAGCAAGAATTGAAGAGAACAATGGTTTTGCTTCCAAAAAATGAAAATAGTTCCATGGATCAGGAATATTTTAAAGCATTTTTCCTTTCTCTGGATCCTTCTCTATGTCATACACCATTTCCCAGAGAGGGGACTAGGACAGACCTGCCAAACCTCTAAGTACAATTCCCGAGCACATTTATTTGAATTCTGCAAATAGCCTTGCAAAATTAACTTCCATTATTCTTTTCGTGTAGATACTACCATGGCAATATCAAAGTGAGACTTTTTTCCTTTGCACCCACAGTCTGATTCCAATGTAGGAGAAAGGAATCACTGCACTTCAGAATCAGTTCAGTTCAGCATCACTATGAAACCGTTTCAGCTTCATGCCAATGCTAACCTTTTGGAATCTGAATGCACCATGACACAGCAACAGAAGCAACAGCCCCCTCAAGTCAGTTCTGCCACTCAATGAGATTGTGGCTGATCTGTATCTTAATTCTATCCGCCTGCCTTGGCTTCATATCCTCTTACACACTTCTCTCGCAAAAATCTATCAATCTCAAATTTAAAATTATCAACTGAGCTGGCATTTTTGTGAATATAAGTTCCACTCTCCTACCATTCTTTGCGTGTAGAAATGTTTCCCAAGTTCTCTCCTGATTGGTCTGGTTCTGATTTTAAGGTTATGTCCCCTCGTCCTAGACTCCCGCAACGGAAAATATTTCTCTTATCTGCCCGATCAGTTATTTTCAAAATCCTAAAAACTTCAATCAAATGACCCCATGACATTCTCTATTCCAAGGAACACAAGCATAGTTTATGTAGTCTCTACTCATAATCACACCCATGGAGACCTGACAACATTGTGGCGAATCTGTGCTAGATTCATTCCAAGCCCAGCATATTCTAAGGAGCGGTGCCCAGCACTATACACAGTACTCCAGATGTGATCTAACCAGGGCTTTGTACAGCTGTAGCAAAACTTCCTCCCCTTTATACGATAGCCCTCTGTTGTAAAGGCTAATATTCCATAAGCCTTTGATATTTTTTGTACCTGACTACTACATTTCAGTGATCTGCATACTTGAACGCCTGAAATCGGACCTGCATTGTTCCTAGCTTTTCACTATTATAATATTCCGATCTATGTTTTTTGGTCCAAAACTGACAACCTCACGCTTACCTGCGTTGAAATTCAACTGCCAGTTTCATCCTTTCCTTTAATCTATCAATTTCTCTTCGTAATTTTATGCTCCCATCTACACTACTTACCATACTCTGAATCTTTGTATCAGCAACTTGTATATATGGCTGTCTATTGTGTGACCAATCACTAAAATATATAGCACATAGTTGAGGCCCCAGCATAGATCCTTGTGAGACACCAATAGCCACATCCGACTTTAGTTACTTCCTCAGAAAATTCAAATGGGTTGATTAGACCTTTACTAATCCTAAATTGAATGTCCCAATGCCCAAACTGACTCTCATCAGGTGGTGTGCAGCTGCACTTGAATGACTCAACCTCATATTTTGTGCCACACATTGCCCCACACTATGACAGATCTCGCTGTGAGTAATGCAAGCACAAAATATACTTCCACCTATACCACAACAAAATAAATGTTGTGACTGTGGAGTTCACAATCCAGATTAAAACACTGACAGCAGAACCAGGACATGTAGATTGTGAAACAGACTGTCCACAAAGCAAATGCCAAGTAGCAGCTTAATGCAGCCCTTTATTAGATGCCAGGGGGGGAAATGCAAACAGAGAACTGCCGTGAACTAAATGGTACAGAAAGTGTTCCCAGACAGACCAATGGACAATGGTGAAGAACTTGTCGAGAGAAAATATAAAGATAAATGGAGGAGTGGAATTGGGTAAACTTGATGTGAAACACGAAGCGTTAATATCTCCCACAATAACACCACAATGCAAAACTCAGACAATATCTTTACATAATATAGTTTTGAAAGTGGGAAGAAATGCAGGCAAGACAGTTTCAGTCAATGTGCTGACTAAAAGGGTTAAGAAATAATGCACTGAGAATGTACCGATTTGAAGTACTTAGGAAAGAGAAAGGGCACTAAATTATGGAACAAAGCTTTCCCTATTCACGCTAATAAGGAGTCAGACAGGGCTACAATACTGTCACACCAATTCACCAACCCATGCTACCTTCCATTAATAGCCCCCCCACTGGGAGTATGGGATTGATGACTTAATCAAAATCGTAACTACATTCTTAACCATATTTATGATTTCACCATTAACAGCAAACAAAAGAACCTTAATTTCCTTCACAATCTTCAAGAGGAATACAGACAACTTGGTTCCAAAATTTGGCATCAGGTGCATGGCAATGTTAGAATATGCAGTTAGGTCATAAAGATCAAAGAAGGCTACAACTATTCAGCCCATCATGCCTGTGCCAGCTCTTTCAAAGAGCTGTCCAATTTAGTCCCACACTTGAGCTTTTCTTGCATAGCCCTGAAAATTAATCCTCTTCATGTACATATCCACTTGCCTTTTGAAAGTTCCTATGGAATCTGATTCAATCCTCTTTCAGGCAGGATGTTCCAGATCTTAACAATCCTGTGTGTGATCATTCTTAATTCCCCCTTTAGCTGTTTTGCCAATTATTTTAAACCTACGCCCTCTGGTTACCTAAACTAGCCAGAGTAAACAGTTTCTCCCGACTTACTCTATCAAAACCCCTCAATTTTGAATACCTTTACTAGGTCTGCCCTTAACAACTTCTGCTCTAAGTGAGAACAATCCCAGCTTCTCCAATCTCTTCACATGACTCAAGTCACTCATCCCTGGTTTCATTCCAGTAAACCTCCTCTGTATCGTCTCCAAAGCCATGACATCCTGAAGTATGGTGCCCAGAATAGTACACAAAACTCCAGCTGAAATTTGGAAAGGTTTCGCATGAATTCCTTGTTTTGTGTTCAATGCCAAGTGTCCCATATGCTTTTTTAACTGCCATATCAACTTGCCCTGACACCTTCAAAGATTTGTCACTGTATCCCCAAGTCTTTCTGTTCTTGCAAGCACTCAAAATAGTACTAGATTTTACTGCTTCTCCATGTTGTTTCTCCCTAAGTGCATAATTTCACATGTAACTGCATTAAATTGCATCTGCCATGTGTCTGCCCATTTCACAAAACTGTCTTATTTTCTCCTGAAGTCTGCTATTATCCTGCTCATTATTTACTACATTGTCAATTTTTGTATCAACCCCAAACTTTAAAATTGTACTTCCTGTACCCAAGTTCAGGTCCATTCTAAAGAGAAAGCAATGATCCTAATTCCAACCCTTGGAGACCCCATTGCATATTTCCCTCCAGTCATAAAAAACACCTATTCACCACTACTCTCTGCTTCCCATTCCTTAGCCAATGACATACCCAAGGTACCACCATCCCTTGAATATCATCCACTTCTATTTTCTGAATAAATCTGTTACGTGATACTTTATCAAATGCTTTTTTTTTTCCAAGTTCATATATACATAACAGTTACTGCACTATCAACCCTCTTTGTTGCTTCAATCAGGTTAATTATTTATTATTTACCGCGAACAAATCTGTACTGGCTATCCCATATTAACCTGAGCATCTCCAAGTAAGAAATAATTTTGTCATGAAACTTTTGCCACCTTACACATCAAGCTGCATTTCCAAAGATCAATGCAATTATCATATCAAAAACCATGATGCACTACGGTGCATTTCCCCTCAATGAATATGTCATGGTTGGCCCCACCTCCTCCAAAAGAATCAGGAAACAAAGTCAGAGAGAATAATCAGATTTGATTCAGCCTGATTGCTGGTGGTACTAACAAAGATTGTGGACGATGACACAAGTGAGAGTCTCCAATGCACACTCCACTAGAATCTCAACTTGCATAATTTGTGAAACATATAGGTGCTATTTATTTTTTGGCTTTCATTCATTTTTAAGAAATAAAGTTAAAATAGAAACAGAATCATCAGGCTTCTGCATGCATTGACTTATAAGCATATAATTTCCTTCATTATATATGAACACATTAACACAAGAAGTTTTCAGTGTGATGTTCCTTGGGCAGCCATCCTGGTCTTATGTAAGTCAAGACAAGGGTCTCCAGGAATGTTCACAGAACAAAGCCTCAAAACAGAAACTTGAAGAATTAAGAGGTGTAAGAAGGAAGGAACTTGTATTTATGGAGCACTTTCATGTGCTCAAGGCTCCCCAAACATAGCCAACAATTAAACAGGTTTTTCTGTATATCAGATAACCAACCACAATAAGTCAGGTTTTATGTCTTCATCCATTTGTTACAGCATTAGAATCTGTCTCTGTCTTGTCCAGAGGCTATATTGCTAGTGGCTCGGGATATGGATCAAAGGTGGGACAATGGAAATAAGCCATGATCCAGTAAGATCAGGCTCAAAGAGCTGAATGGCTTACTCTCATTACTCTCCTTCCATGACGTCAGTTATGGATGCTGATACAACATACAAAAAATTAAATCAAAATACTCAGCAACATATCGGCACATCCCAGCATTCACCTGCTGATTTTTTTTTTTAATTACAGGATTTTCCTGGCAAGTATTCTGCTCTTTTAAATAAAAACTGAATTCTTCAACAAATTGTTACATTCAGACAGACAAAATGTTTTATTTAATCTTTGGGTAAAGTGATACTTTCATGTTTTTAAATAAAACTCCCCCAGAACAACTGAGGTTTAAGCAGAGCCTGTAACTTCCTTTCACAATTCCTGCAATTCAACATCTCATCTCTGTTGTGGGTTCAAGAAACATTTTTTAAAAAAGAAAACAGATTCTTTCTGCACGGTTGCAAAATGAAATTCTGGTGATGATAACCACACCAATAAACTACAGTCAAAACACTAGAAAAAGAAACTGCCTTTAAAAGTCAATGTTAAGGCCTATAGTGTCTTCAGAATTAAGGAGCTTTCTTGGGATTTAATAAATAGCAATTGACTTGATTTGATCTTCATGAAATGAAAGGAAAGAGACAAAAGCTAACAAATTGATCTCAACTTCTACCTTAAACAAATAGTTTCCTCCACATCCTTTTCAAATAAAAATATATATTTTTTTTAATTCGCATTCCAAATTCTGCTCCACTCTCCCCTTCTATTTCCAGCTCCCATTTTCGCATTCAGACAAGAAAATGGGATCAGATGCAAGATTTACCCACAGGGTCAATGTTGTTCGACAATGAGCCAATATTGGACCTGACCATTTAATGGCAGGGCTGAACTTGTCACTTATGCTACAGGGAACACCTCTTACTAAGTCACCCAATCTCAAGAATTTGCAGAACTGAAACCAAAAGAGGAGTCGAGTAAACAGGAAAATCAGCACTTGAGTTTGAATAGTCACCAGATGTGTGAGGCCATATTTACAAACTGTAACTAATAATGTAGAATGGGGAAAGCTCACCAGCCCCACCCCCCGCTTCTAGTACTACTTAAATGCCCCTGGCATCTTCCATCCATAAGTGCCATCTACTTGAAATGCTACCTCCTGCTGCCCAGACAGACCCACAGATTCCCACCCTGATCACTAAAAGATGCAGGAGAAGAAATTTCCAGTCTCGTTGCAGTCACTGGAATTCGATCTCTGGCGCTGGGTCGAACAGGCGGCCGATCAGATACCGCCCGAGATGAATTTCTCGCTCACTCTGTGGTGGGGGGAACTTCGACTTGTTAAACCAACACTATTTATTTGCCATCAATCAGCTTGACAAGGGGCACCCCCAGCACCAATGCTGTGCCTTTTATCGGCCCAGTAAGAGAGGATTAAGGTCAGTCTAAAATCAAGCACAACCAAAAAAGTGTAAAAATGTTTTCGCCCCACGCTACAAAAGCGAATAAAAACTCCAGCTAACTATAGCAGTAATAGCCACTTGAAATTGCTTCAACATGTCAGTGGGAACTGAAATAACGATCTGGGAGAAATTGACAGCCGTCCAGTAAAAACACTGTCTCACTGGGATAATGCTTTCACAAAACCCTTGAGAACAATGCTATTTCTAGAGGCTATTAGCTTTGTTATTTTCCCAGTAACTCACCGATCTTTGCTATCGCCAAGCAGAACAGTGCAGTGGAAGCGGATAAAAAGGCAGCGTAATATTTCATTAAACTTCCAGCCATGTTCTGTCTTCAGTCCGTCCAAACCCCCAACCAGTGCTTTCTCAGCAGTCGAAAGCCAGGCGCTACGTTTGCTTCAATAGGGCAATGATCAATTCATCTTCCCCTTAACTTTCACTTAAAGGGACGGTGAGGGATTTACAGGTACAATCGGGTTTATTCAGCAGCATTAAATGTACCCCGAACAAAATTCACACAGCCAAAAATGGATTTTGTAAGGACAATTCCTCTGCTGCGGTTCCGGTTCTCACTCATTCATAATCCCGAGCGGCGCTGCACCAACGCATGCGCTCCCTCTTCACCAACCACACACAAAAAAAAACTTGATTGAATTGCGCCCCCTGCTCTACTCACTTGTGCAATGCATAGAAATCTCCATCTGGAAGACATCCATGTCTACTTCTACCAAAACTTGCATTCATGTCGCGATTTACTGGAATGGTACCAGGGGCTTCAGGTTATATGGAGAGATTGGAGAAGCTGAGGTTGTTGACCTTAGAGCAGAGAAGGTTAAGAGGAGATTTGATATTGGTGTTGAAAATCATGAACTGTTTTGATCGGGTAAATAAGGAGCAACTGTTTCCAGTGGCAGAAGGGTCAGTAACCAGATGATTGGCAAAAGAAACAGAGGCAACACGAGGAAACTTTTTTTAACAGTCAATTGTGATCCAGAATGAACTGCCTGAAAGGGTGGTTGAAGCAGATTCAACAGTAACATTCAAAAGAGAATTGGATAAAGACTTGAAGGGGGAAATTTGTGTGTGTCTACAGGGAAAGAGTAGGGGAGTGAAACTAATTGGATAGCTCTTTCAAAGAGCCAGCACAGACCCCTCGGTTACAAGAAACAATTTCTCCTTATTTACTCTCTCAAAATCCTGGGCAAAGTTGCCTCCTTTTGTGCTGTATCATTCCATGATTTAAAAATGTATTTCTTTCTTATTCTATGATGTAACTTAGTAAAACATCCCAAGACATTTAACAGAAGCCTAATCAGGCAAAATTTGACAACAAACCACATAAGGAGAAATTAGCACAGAAAACCAAAAGCTTGCTCAAAGAGGTAGATTTTAAAGAGCATCAAAGGAGGAGAAAGAGATGGAGAGGTTGAGGGAGGGAATCCTGAGCGAAACGCCCAGGCAGCTGAAGGTACAGCTGCCATTGGTGAAGTAAATTAGCGATGCACAAGAAGAGAAAATTGGAGAAGTGTAGAGATCTCAGAGTGTGGGGCTGCAGATTACAGAGATGTGGAATGGTAAAGTTCCAGAAGGATTTGAAAACAAGGATGAGAATTTTAAAATGAAGCCGTTGCCAGACCAGAAGCTAATGGAGATCAGCAAGTAGAGGGTGACAAGTGAACATGACTTGGTGCAAGTTCAGATACAGGGCAGCAGAACTTTGGATGAACTCGAGTTTAAACAAAGGTGGAAGGTCAACCAGGAAAGCTTTGGAACTCTTAAAGGACTATCACTCCAAATTTGTTCTTTCATTTTTTCAAATTTTCTTCTCTCTTTTGAGAGTGCAGATTCTTATTGATATACATTTCAATGGATGAAAATAGCCTTTTACTACCTCACTAATGGGCGGCACAGTGGTTAGCACCACAGCCTCACAGCTCCAGCGACCTGGGTTCAATTCTGGGTACTGCCTGTGTGAAGTTTGCAATTTCTCCCTGTGTCTGTGTGGGTTTTTGCCGGGTGCTCCGGTTTCCTCCCACAGCCAAAGACTTGCAGGTTGATCGGTAAATTGGCCATATAAATTGCCCCTAGTATAGGTAGGTGGTCGGGGAATATATGGACAGGTGGAGATGTGGTAGGAATGCAGGATTAGTATAAATGGATAGTTGATGGTCGGCACAGACTTGGGCCGAAGGGCCTGTTTTAGTGCTGTATCTCTAAATAAAAAAATAAAATAAAATAAATAATGGACCATCTGTTAATTGTATGTCAATTGTGTTTAATTATATGCACGTGGAGGGTGTTAATTGGGGTTTTACTTGAGCACATATCAGAAGACTCTTACTGAGACTGGTGGAGGGTTTGAGTATGGAATGATGTGTTTGTAATTTTTACTCTGTAAATCAATGTAAGACTGAGTAAAGATTGGCTCCAGTTTCATCATTCAACAATTGGTTTTCTGGAGTAGAACATCATCCCATAGACCTGTGCCTGTATGGTGACTGTTAATGTTCTTTAACCTTGAAGGTCTTTACAGTCAAGCCAATCCTGTTTTGATCTGTGCACTTCCAGCTAAGATAATTTGATCACAATTATAAGCAAGAACCTTGGCTGATTTTTTTTTCCACTCCCTCATACAAGGCTGAGGAGGCCAATTATAAAACCCAATTGCTGCCCCAACTCAGATCATCTAGCTCAGGACAGACCAGGTATTGAATGAAAGACATTCTGCTCTGTGTGGCTTAATGCAATATCAGATGGCTCATTATAGGGTTATTTTCAAATCAACATTTTGATTAAGTGCAATTCAGAAGGGTTAATCATAAAAGGAAAATAAAACACTAATCGTGTTTGCCTGTTGTCTCTCTCCAGTCCTGACAAAGAATCTCAACTAGAAATGCTCACTTCTGTTCACTTCGGTTATCTTGTTCAGTTGCTGATGAGACTGCTGTGTATTTTCAGCCTTTATATTTTTGTTCCATGCATCTAGCCAAGCTGTTCCAATACAGTTACAACACTAGTATCTATCCAACAAAGTGGGAAATTGCCCAGATATGTCCTATCAGCAAAAAGCAGAACATAGACAATCTGACCAATTACCGCCTCATCAGTTCACACTCAATCATCAGCAATGTGACGTTGGAACGTGACATTGACAGTGCTTTCAAGTGGCACTTTCACCAATAACTTGCTCGTCCGTGCTGAGTTTGGGTTCCACCAGGACCACTCCGCTCCAGACCCTCGATGCAGCTTTGAGCCAAACATAGACAATGGAGCTGAATACCAGAGGTGAGGTAAGAGTGACTGCCCTTGATATCATTCGTCTGTGCAGCATCAAGAAACCCTTGTAAAATTTAAGCTAATGGGAATCGTGCAGAAAACTCACCAGTAGCTGGAGTCATACTTAGCACAAAGGAAAATGGGTGTGGTTGTTGGAGGTCAATTTTCTCAGCTCCAGGACGTTGCTGCAGGAGTTTCTCAAGGCAGCATCCAAGGCCCAAACATCTTCAATTGCTTCATCAATGACCTTCCCTCCATCTTAAGGTCAGAAGTGAGGATGTTGGCTGATGATTGCAGTGTTCAATTCCATATGCAGATCCTCAGATAATGAAACTTTATGCCTGCCTGCAGCTAGATCTGAACATTCAGGTTTGAGCTGATATGTGGCAAATAACATATGCATCATACAAGTACCAGACAATGATCGTCTCCAACAGGACCAAGTCTATCCATCTCCCCGTGATATTCAATAGCATTGCCATCACCAAATTTCCTACCATCCTAAGGGTCACCATTGACCAGAAATTTAAATGGAGCAGTCACATAAATACAGTAGCTGCAAGAGCAGGTCAGATGCTGAGTCTTCTGAGGCAAATGACTCACCTCCTAAATATCCGAAGCTTTTCCACCATTTACAAAGTACACGTCAGGAGCATAATTGAATATTCTTCACTTTCCTGGACGAGCGCAACTGCAACAACACTCACAAAGCTCAACACCAACCAGGACAAAGCAGACCACTTATTTGGCACACCATCCAATAGTTTAAACCTTTACTCCCTCTACCACTGGTGCACCATGGCTGCAGTGTGTACCATCTGCAAGATGCACTGCAGCAACTTGCCAAGGCTACTTAAACAGCATCTCCTCAACCTGCAACCTCTACCACCTAGAAGGACTAGGGCAGCAGGTGCATGGGAACACCAGCCCGTCCAAGTCACATGCTATCCTGACTGAACAATATCGCCATTCCTTCATTGGCACTGGGTCAGAATGCTGGAACTCCCTCCCAAACAGCACTGTGGGTGTACCAACACCATATGACTTCACCAGTTCAAGAAAGCAGCTCACCACCACCTTTTCAAGGATCATTAGGGATGGGTAATAAATGTTGGCCTTGCCAGCAATACCCACATTTTTTTTAAAAAGGTTAATATAATATCCTTTTTAGGAATCTTTATAAATCTGTGTTCAAAATTTCCATTTCTGTTTATTTTTAAATGTCATCATTTTTTCAATATGTTATTGATAATATTTAAAAGACATGGAAAAGGGATGCAAAAACTTAAGATGTTATTAAGGTCAGCTTCAGAATTTGACTAGGAAAAACAGATGACATTGACTATCACCGTATTGACTGCAAAATAGTGAGGATAGCACTGCTAATGGTGAAGGTAATAGTCACTGACGACTGGATTATTGAAACAGCTGTTATATCTTACCAATTTAAATCCTTGTCACATCACTGAAAAAGTTAATAGGATTAGATCAACATTAGCTCCTGATAATGGCCAATTGTCCTACAGCAGCTTCCTGTACCTCTGAATCTTTTTTTTTATTCATTCACAAGATGGGGCATTGCTGTCGAGCAACATTCCCTCTAAACTGTGCAGGTGCATGGCAGTGCAGAGTCCAGAACTTACCATGCAGGGGACAAACAGGCTGTGCACAAGAAGCAGTCCCTTTAAGATGTACGCATGTGCCACTGCATGGCAATCTTAAAGGGACCGTGCAGTGCAACAGGCCAAGCACAGCCAAGGGAGATTGGAGGGAACATTGCTGGCAAGGTCAGCAATTGTTGCCCATCCCTACTTTCCTTTCAGACAATGGTGATAAGCCACCTTCTTGAATACAACTGAGTAGCTTGCTAGGCTATTTCAGAGGGCACTTAGAAGCCAATCACATTCCTGTGGGTCTGGAGTCACAGATTGGCCAGACTGGGTAAGGATGGCAGATTTCCTTCTCTAAAAGTCATTAGTGAACCACATTGGTTTTTACAATCCAACAGTTACATAATCACAATTGTTGATACTAGCTTTTAGTTCCAGATTTATTTAGTTCATTGAATTTAAATTCCCCAGCTGCCGTGCTGAGATTTGAACTCGTGGTCCATATTTTCAAAACAGGATTGGGAACCCAACGCCTGGATAATCTCCAGGTCCCGACCTTGCACCTTAACTGCATCGCTCATGCAATGCTATTTTGAAATGTAAATGCCCTAACTGGACAGGGGGAGAGCTCGGCACCCAGTCAGTGGCACCAAACATCTCCAGAAGGCGGGAGCTGCCCGCAAAGCAGAAGCAGCAAAGGCAGACAGCAGCCACGATGGGGCCTGCCGTGCTTTGCCAAAGAGAGCAGACAGCTTCTTAGAGGGCCAACAGCATAAAACAATAAGATGGTGGTCAACCATCCAAAACCAGGGAAATGCAAACGATCTGGTGCAAGGTCCTCGAGAGCCCCATCATTTTCAAACTCAAAAAAAAGTTTCCCTTCACTCACCAACGTGCACCAAACTGTTCAGATGCACTGGAATCCCATTTGAAAATTGCAGTCTCGACCTCCCCAGCCTTTTTAAAGCTCCTCTGAGAGCTTAATGGGCCATTAATTGAAGGCGAGTGGACTTCCTGTTTCCTCATCCCACATTGCACCTCCCCACCCCCCCACACCCCCCTGCCCTCACTTGAAAAACTAGAGTCTGTCCCGGAGGTGTCAGGATGCAGAGACGTCCTCCGGGACCGCAATTTTTAAATCGCGCCCACACCCGGTCCCGACCTTGCTGGCATTTGAAAATCTGGTCCCATGTCTCAGGATCATTAATTCAGTCCAGCAACATAACCATTTTGCTATTGTACCCCCAATCTGTGTCTAAATTTGCAGAATTTCAAAGGAAGCAACTTACACTGGAGATTAAATCACTTATTAAATAACTTCAGAAAACCTCTCAGGATTTTCTTTTGTGCCACAATGTATGACTCAGTACTTTTCAAATTTCTATTTTCAACAGTTTAAATTCCTTTATACACTGTTCTTGTGCAAAGTACAAATATACACATCAAGATTTCTTGCCTTGATTGTCATGCATTGAAGAGGTTTATTTGTTCTTTGTCTCTGGGGTTGAAGTAGGACAAAGCGACAAGGAGGCTTCTCTTAGTTCTTTAGCTGTTCCGAAGAAGGGTCACTGACCCGAAACGTTAACTCTGCTTCTCTTTCCACAGATGCTGCCAGACCTGCTGAGTGATTCCAGCATTTCTTGTTTTTGTTTCAGATTTCCAGCATCCGCAGTATTTTGCTTTTATTCTCTTAGTTCTTGTTCTGTACATTAGGGAGGTCCGTGACGCTTCCAGCGTTCCGGATGACTACATCTGCAGGAAGTGTACCCAGTTGCAGCTACTCTCAGACCGCATGGATCAGTTGGAGCAGCAACTGGATGCACTTAGGAGCATGCAGGTGGCAGAAAGCATCATAGACAGGAGTTTTAGAGAAGTGGTTACACCCAAGGTGCAGGTAGATAGATGGGTGACCTCTAGAAGGGGCAGGCAGTCAGTGCAGGAATCCCCTGTAGCTATCCCCCTCTCTAACATGTACACCGTTTTGGATACTGTTGGGGGGGATGGCCTATCAGGGGAAAACAACAGCAGCAACCAGAGCAGTGGCACCACAGCTGGCACTGTTGTTCAGCAGGGAGGGACAAAGCGCAGAAGAGCAATAGTTATAGGGGACTCTATAGTCAGGGGCACAGATGGGCGCTTCTGTGGATGTGAAAGAGACTCCAGGATGGTATGTTGCCTCCCTGGTGCCAGGGTCAAGGATGTCTCTGAACGGACAGGGGGCATTCGGAAGGGGGAGGGTGAACAGCCAGAGATTGTGGTACACATCGGTACCAACGACATAGGCAGGAAGAGTGACAAGGTCCTGCAGGGGGAGTTTAGGGAGTTAGGTAGAAAGTTTAAAGACAGGACCTCTGGGGTTGTAATCTTGGGATTCCCCCCTGTGCCACGTGCCAGTGAGGCTAGAAATAGGAAGACAGTGCAGCTAAACATGTGGCTGAACAGCTGGTGCAGGAGAGAGTGTTTCAGATATCTGGATCATTGGGATCTCTTCAGGGACAGGTGGGCCCTGTACAAGAAGGACGGGTTGCATCTTAACTGGAGGGGCACAAATATCCTGGCTGTGAGGTTTGCTAGCGTCACTTGGGAGGGTTTAAACTAGTGTGGCAGGGGGGTGGGAACCAGAGCAGTAGGACAGCAAGTGAAATAACTGAGGGGGAGCTAGTAAATCAGACCAGTAAGACTCAGAGGAAGAGCAGGCAGGGAGATGTTGCTGAGCACAGCGGGACTGGTGGTCTGAAGTGCATTTTGTTTCAATGCGAGAAGTATAACTGGTAAGGCAGATGAACTTAGAGCTTGGATTAGTACTTGGAACTATGATGGTGTTGCTATTACAGAGACTTGGTTGAGGGAAGGGCAGGATTGGCAGCTCAATGTTCCGTGATTTAGAAGCTTCAGGCGGGATAGAGGGGGATGTAAAAGGGGTGGGGGTGTTGCATTACTTGTTAAGGAGAATATCACAGCTGTACTGCGGGAGGACACCTCAGAGGGGTCGTGCAGCGAGGCAATATGGGTGGAGCTCAGGAATAGGAAGGGTGCAGTCACGATGTTGGGGGTTTTCTACAGGCCACCCAACAGCCAGCGGGAGGTACAGGAGCAGATATGTAGACAGATTTTGGAAAGATGTAAAGGTAACAGGGTTGTAGTGGTGGGTGATTTTAACTTCCCCTATATTGACTGGGACTCACTTCATGCTGAGGGCTTGGATGGGGCAGAATTTGTAAGCAGCATCCAGGAGAGCTTCTTGAAACAATATGTAGATAGTCCAACTAGGGAAGGGGCCGTACTGGACCTGGTATTGGGGAATGAGCCCGGCCAAGTGGTCGAAGTCTCAGTAGGGGAGCATTTTGGGAACAGTGACCATAATTCCATAAGTTTTAAGGTACTTGTGGATAAGGATAAGAGTAGTCCTCGGGTGAACGTGCTAAATTGGGGGAAGGCGAATTATAACAATATTAGACAGGAACTGAAGAATTTAGATTAGGGGCGGCTGTTTGAGGGTAAATCAACATCTGACATGTGGGAGTCTTTCAAACGTCAGTTGATTAGAATCCAGGACCGGCATGTTCCTGTGAGGAAGAAGGATATGTTTGACAAGTTTTGGGAACCTTGGATAACGCGAGATATTGTGAGCCGAGTCAAAAAGAAGAAGGAAGCATTCATAAGGGCTGGAAGGCTGGGAACAGATGAAGCCCTTGAGGAATATAAAGAAAGTAGGAAGGAACTTAAGCAAGGAGTCAGGAGGGCTAAAAGGGGTCATGAAAAGTCATTGGCAAACAGGATTAAGGAGAATCCCAAGGCTTTTTATACGTATATAAAGAGCAAGAGGGTAACCAGGGAAAGGGTTGGCCCACTCAAGGACAGAGGAGGGAATCTATCTGTGGAGCCAGAGGAAATAGGCGAGGTACTAAATGAGTACTTTGCATCAGTATTCACCAGAGAGAAGGACTTGGTGGATGATGATCTGAGGGAAGGGAGTGTAGATAGTTTGGGTCATGTCGTTTTTAAAAAGGAGGAGATGTTGGGCGTCTTGCAAAGCATTAAGGTAGATAGGTCCCCAGGACCTGATGGAATCTACCCCAGAATACTGAGGGAGGCAAGGGAAGAAATTGCTGGGGCCTTGACAGAAATCTTTGTATCCTCATTGGCTACAGGTGAGGTCCCAGAGGACTGGAGAATAGCCAATGTTGTTCCTTTGTTTAAGAAGGGTGGCAAGGATAATCCAGGAAATGAAAGGCCGGTGAGTCTTACGTCAGTGGTAGGGAAATTATTAGAGAGGATTATGCGGGACGGGATTTACTCCCATTTGGAAACAAATGAACTTATTAGCAAGAGGCAGCATGGTTTTGTGAAGGGGAGGTCGTGCCTCACTAATTTGATTGAGTTTTTTGAGGAAGTGACGAAGATGATTGATGAAGGAAGGGCAGTGGATGTTATCTAGATGGACTTCAGTAAAGCCTTTGACAAGGTCCCTCATGGCAGATTGGTACATAAGCTGAAGTCACACGGGATCAGAGGTGAGCTGGCAAGATGAATACAGAACTGGCTCGGTCATAGAAGACAGAGGGTAGCGGTGGAAGGGTGCTTTTCTGAATGGAGGGCTGTGACTAGTGGTGTTCCATAGGGATCAGTGCTGGGACTTTTGCTGTTTGTATTATATACAAATGATTTGGAGGAAAATGTAGCTGGTCTGATGAGTAAGTTTGCGGACGACAACCACAAAGGTTGGTGGAGTTGTGGATAGTGATAAGGATTGTCAGAGGATACAGCAGGATATAGATCGGTTGGAGACTTGGGCGGAGAAATGGCAGGTGGAGTTTAATCCAGACAAATGTGAGGTAATGCATTTTGGAAGATCTAATACAGGTGGGAAGTATACAGTAAATGGCAGAACCCTTCGGAGTACTGACAGGCAGAGAGATCTGGGCGTACAAGTCCACAGGTCACTGAAAGTGGCAACGCAGGTGGATAAGGTAGTCAAGAAGGCATACGGCATGTTTGTCTTCATCGGTCGGAGCATAGAGTATAAAAATTGGCAAGTCATGCTGCAGCTGTAGAGAACTTTAGTTAGGCCACACTTAGAATATTGCGTGCAATTCTGGTCGCCACACTACCAGAAAGACGTGGAGGTTTTGGAGAGGGTACAGAAGAGGTTGTTGCCTGGTCTAGAGGGCATTGGCTATGAGGAGAGGCTGGATAAACTTGGATTGTTTTCACAGGAACGACGGAGGTGGAGGGGCGACATGATAGAGGTTTACAAAGTTATGAGTGGCATGGACAGAGTGGATAGTCAGAAGCTTTTTCCCAGGGTGGAAGAGTCAGTTACTAGGGGACATAGGTTTAAGGAGCGAGGGACAAAGTTTAGAGGGGATGTGCAAGGCAAGTTCTTTACACAGAGGGTGGTGAGTGCCTGGAACTTGCTGCCGGGGGAGGTGGTGGAAGCAGGTATGATCGTGATGTTTAAGAGGCATCTTGACAAATACATGAATTGGATGGGAATAGAGGGATACGGTCCCTGGAAGTGCAGAAAGTTTTAGTTTAGACAGGCATCAAGATCGGTGCAGGCTTGGAGGGCCGAATGGCCTGTTCCTGTGCTGTACTATTCTTTGTTCTTTGTTCTTATTAGAGTCACTGTCTTTGGGCGGATTGCCATTGCCTAATTATTTTTCCACTTGTGCTTTTTGCTTTCTACCCCTGGGAGCTGGGTGTGCTGTTGGATATGGAGCTGGATTGTGATAAACAAACCTCCTAAAGCAGACATCAGGGTGTCAAGGCACTAGTCACAATGACTATTTCAGTAAGAATAGATGTTTCCAATGAAGACCATTTAACTTACTCGATAACCAAGATCTTCAACAACACTCAAAATATGCATGTAATTTCTTCAAGAGGACCCACATCAGCACAGTAGACTCAGTTTTTTTGTACAATGCAGATTCTGCATTAAATTGTGTGCTAAATTATATGATTTGATTGAGGTTTTCAAGATATTAAGGAGAACAGTTGGGTAGACAGAGAAAAACTATTTCTGCTGGTTGGGGAGTCTCGGTCTGGGGGCATAGTCCAAAAATTGGAGCCAGACTTTTCAGGAGTGAAATTAGGAAACACTTCTATGCACAAACGGTGGCAGCTGTTTGGAACTCTCTTCCATAAATGGCACTTGATACTAAATCAACTGTTAAATTTAAAACTGAAATTGATAGATTTTTGTTAATCAAACATATTAAGGGATATGGGGCAAAATGGGTATATGAAGTTAGGTCAATCAGATTAGCCGTGATCTTATTGCATGGGACAACAGGCTTGTGGAGCTAAATGGCCTACTTCTGTTCCTATAGTCCTATGTTCCTATATTAACAAGTAACATTCCGAAACAATGCAGTGTTCTAAATCATCGTCAGGCAAGGTGAATCGGTGAGGAGGGATTAAAGGGATTAAAGAAGGGATAACTGATTATATGTCATTGCCGGATGACATGGTTAAGTGGGAAAGAACTCCATGTACCTCTCCATCACAAAGAGCCCCTTGCTACATTGTGAAGCTCCACTTAGCAACCGGCCACATCAGTAGCGATGTTAATTGTGCTGGAGAGGAGTCTGTTAGAGGAGCAGTTCGAATCAAATTAATAAGTTTCTTCAATATGAATATCATGTCAAAGATTTATTACATGCAATAGTACTTAATCATACACTTAAAAGGGCATACATCAGCCTTTTCAATTGCTAAGAAAGATACAGAAACAAAAACAGATTTGTAATTAAAGCTTTCACTTGGTAGAATAGCAATTATATGGAACAGAAGCAAAACTATTGAGGAGACAACAAGTTAAGGGAATTACATTTGTTAGCTCAACAGAAGAAGAGCTCATTAAGTAAGGAAAACTAAAGGTACTGCAAAGGGACATGTCAATTAAATTCTCGTCGTTTGGAGTTTTATTTTAAATTTGATGTGATTAGATAATGCTAAATTGTTACGAAGAGGAATTAAGAGCAATGTATAAAAACTGGTGTTTGTCATGAGCATTTGGATTTGACAAGACCTAAGATACTGAGCTCAAAATTGTAACCCTAATCAGCCATCATTAGGTTTATATGACTCAGTGTTATACCATGAGGGTAAATTTTCTCACAGAACCATCAGGTAAAGGTCTGCTCGGGTATAAAATTGAAACCCAACTCGGGCCCGACCCGGGCTTTACCATCAAACGAGATTTTAACTCATTCAAAATGCATTCATTTAAACAGAGTTAAAATCAAGCCCATCACCTTGTTATTGAGATACATAAATCATATCAAACCCAAACCCAACTAATTACATGATAAATATGTATGAATTATTGCTGTATGCTTTTCCCACTGCATGTTGGAAGAAAAGTGTCTCACTGTTTGTGTTAAAGGGTTTGTCAGACAACCGCTCTGATATAGGATGTACATTGGCACAATCAGGTCCTTGTAGTCCACTGTGAAATGTCAAGCTTGCTAAAAATAGTCCACTGATAATGGTATCAGTAAGTTAAACATTTGGAAATGGGAATGAGAAATCTGCCAAAGCTAGGAAGCAGCAAACATATTACCTCTGGAACCTAGATTAGAAACCAGTCCAAGCCCAACGGATGAAAATCTCTACTGCCGGCTGTTTCTCACAATCTTACATAAACTTCGTTTGGGCAGTCTTCATCCAGTCCCTGGTAGCAATGGTCTGCAGCACAAAATTGACCTCAATGAATAATTAATTCATTGTGGGTTCAGCTGCCACTCCAGGACTTGAGCATAAAAATCCAGGCTGATGCTCCAGTGTCAAAGAAGAGCAGGGGTGTTCTCCCCAGTGTACTAGATAATATTTATCCTTCAATCATCCACACGAAAAACAGATTATCTGGTCATTATCATACTGCTGTTTGTGCGAGTTTTCTGTGCATACATTGGCTGCTATGTTTCCCACATTACAACAGTGACTACACTTCAAAAGTACTTCATTAGTTGTGAGGCATTTTGGGACATGCTGAGGTGCTGAAAGGCTCTGAATAAATGTAAGTCTTTTTTAATGGAAAATTTCACTCAGAGAGGCTGGAGGATAGCAGGTGTGATAAACTGAGAAAATGTTCTAATGATGCACCAAGTGAGATTGAACATAAAGCATACTGTTGGGAGTTTTACTCTATCTCCAATTGTGCTGTGTCTAACCTGGAAGTGCTTGATGTTGCCATTGGGTGATGGAAGTGGGACGTTTTCCATTCTGCACTCCCGAAGTCTCGCCCCCTCCGCACAATGCCCCCGTGGTGGCTGTGGTGGGGAAGAGACGGTTGCCCAACTCCTCCTGGAATGTGTCTTTGCAAAGCAGGTGTGGAAAGAGATGCAGTGGTTTTTGTCGAGGTTCATCCCAAACAGCTCTCCAACACAGGAGTCTGTGCTCTGCGGGCTGTTCTCAGGGACACACACCGAGATAAACATCAACTGCTGCTGGAGGACTATCAACTCAGTGAAACTCAGCCCTTTGGTCTGCCCGAAACTTGCTGGTCTTCCAGCGCAAAGAGTTGTCCATGACTGAATGTCGCAGACTGGCACATTCCAAGGTCCAGGACTACATGCTGAGGGAAGCACTAAAGCTTGGGGCAGCCGCAGCAAAGGCTCAATGGGGAAAGACCACAGTGTAAGGTCCCCCCACCAAGCTGAACCGAGGGGCTGGATCCATGGGAAACCACTCGAACTGTATCGGAAAAATTTTCATTTGCTGTAAAATGTAAAAATGTAATTGGCATGGCAAATGTGAAATGGAAGGGTTGTGAGGCAACTCATGATTGTAATGAAGCAAACGGACCTCCTTTGCACTGTTTGTATTTTTTGACTTGGTGCTATTTGAAACTGGTAATGTAATTTTTTCAGATTTTTCTGAATAAAGTATATTTTGGAAATAAAAAAAAAGTGGGAAGTTTTCCATTCTCCAATGCAAACATGCCACATCTTGTTCAGTCCAGAAATTCCCTTTAAGTGCAGTAGCTTTGTATCAATTGGTATCAGGGTTTGTTTTGAATGGTTGTGCCATCTGCTGTAGGATACACATGAGAACACCCAGGTCATCCACAATAGTGTGGCAAGAGATAAGCCTGCTTGAACAATAGTCCACTGATTAAGTGTGATTAAGTCAAAAATTCAGAGATGAAAACATGAGCTGAATTAGAGCTGGGCAGAAACAAGAATTCACAAACTAATGTAAATCAAGAATCAATAACTGACTCATGCGAAAACTATTTAAACTCTGTTTGTAGAGCTGCAGTCTTTTGAAATCTGGGAAAGGTTTCCATGAATCAAGTCTTTATAACATATAAATGGCATTTAAATATGTTTTCAAATAGTCTATTATTGATAATATTAATGAAAGTGTAAGGAAAAGCAGCTGAGCCCAGTGTTAATGGTTGTGGTGGAATGCACCCTCAATTAGAAATAATTGCCTTTGCCTAATTCACAGAGGGCTTATTGCTGGTATTTGATGACCAGTAGCTCGTGTCCACGTTTGCAGTTCAATCAGTGATTCAAATGGCCTGTACGTCAGGCAGTCTCTTCATCAGTCACGACAGCTCCCTGAGTAAAGAAAATTAGTTTTAATCTGTACATTTTCCAACTCTTTCCTGAGTCCTTCTCAATTAGTTAGCTATCCAGTTTGATGGTGAGATTTCATGATAGAACATAGAACATAGAACAGTACAGCACAGTACAGGCCCTTCGGCCCACGATGTTGTGCCGACCCTTTAACCTACTCTCAGATCAAACTACCTACCTACCCTTCATTCTACTATCATCCATGTACCTATCCAAGAGTCGCTTAAATGTCCCTAATGTATCTGCTTCTACTACCACCGCTGGCAGTGCATTCCACGCACCCATCACTCTCTGTGTAAAGAACCTACCTCTGACATCTCCCCGAAACCTTCCTCCAAACACCTTAAAATTATGCCCCCTGGTGATAGCCCTTTCCGCCCTGGGAAAAAGTCTCTGGCTATCCACTCTATCTATGCCTCTCATCATCTTGTACCATTTGAATTGTATATTTGTGAATGTGTGCTTTGAATAAATTTGATCCAGACTATTTGAATGGAAGAATAAGGGGATCAGTGAGCACTTATGAAATGTCTGATCAGTGGTGTTATTTGATGTCGGCTGTATCAGAATAACACCCATGTACCGGACCCTATTCATTCAGTCCTTTTCAAATGCTGTGGATTTGAAGCTGCAGACATCTTCTGCCTGCAGGACTCCCCAGTGGCAATTACTTCAATGTGACGTTTAAGAGCGTGGCGAGATGTGTGAAGTTCCTGAAGGTCTTCAAGGAGAGATGAAACCAGGTACAGCTGTCAATCCTCATGGCACTGCAAACAGGAAGGCCACCAGCCAAAGGACTGCAAACAGAGTAAGTGCTGCAACTTGTGTACTGGCGCAGGCCACCTCTACAAGACCTGCCCAAAACGCTGTCTGAGTTACACACAGGCGGCGAGATCAAGGCAGGGCATGAGGAAGGAATAGCAAACGTCGTTGATGCTGTGAAGGAGACCAGCAACTCTCCCTCCACCAAGCCTCCCCAGTGATGAACACCTAACAAAGAAGGACAAGGAGAAGAAGGAAGAGGGTGCTGCAGCAAGCTGCCAAATACCAACCCTGTGCCCTGAGCCTCCCCTCAGCAGACAGACTCAATGGGAGGAGCCAGCAGAGGGACAACTGGGAGAGTGGTTAAGAGGAAAACCACAAAGAAGATGGCCCAAAAAAGGGAACAGACCACTACCCACACCAGTGGCAAGAGGAGGTTCATGTCTGAAACGGGCTACACTGGCTGCTCCTTATCAGCAAAGGAAATGGCAGAAGACAAAGGAGATGAAGGCTCCCCAGCTCTGGAACACTGGAAGCATTGAAGGGTGCAGCGCACCACAACCCCAAAGTGCTGAGTGCAAAGAAACGGCTAGCGCACCCCAGCTCCAGGAAGCCCAAAGTAGTGAAGCACCTAGTGCACCCAGCTCCAGGAAGCATCATCCTCAATGAAGAACAGAGAGGAAAGACAGCACCAATTAAAGTCCTGCTCAGGTCAGGAAAAAAAAACGACCCGAACCCCATCGGATCCGAGCCCAACCTGACCCGAGTCCCTCCATTTTCTCCCGCACCTGACCCGACCACCAGAATGTTCCCTTTACCTACCTTGCAACTCCGAATCTGCAGGAAGCTGCAGCATGAGGGCAATGACGTCATAGAGACGCTCACTGTGCAGACTCAGAATTTCCTTCCTTGGCGTCCCAGACTCCCAGCTCAGGTAGGTTTTAACATTTCGCAGCAGAGCAAAATGCAATACTTACTTTGTGCGTCCGACCCAGACCAGACCCGGCCCGGCCCAGCCCAACCCGAGCCCGAAAACTGGACCCAGAAGAGCGACCCAACCCGAACCCGACACATGTCATCAGGTCCCATCGGGTTTGGGCCAGGTAGCACCAATGAAAGACAGTCCAAACCTCCCTGCTTATAGGACCCCAACAATATCACCTCAGCGGAACAAACCTCCTGTGAGTGACTAGGACGATTTTCTCAGCCCAACAACAGTGCAACAGATACCTGGAGTGGTAAGCAGCATACAGTTTTCATGGGTCTAAACATTGCCTCCATTGATGTGCATAGCATTCAGTCCACCATCTTATGAGTTTCGACCTTGAGGTACCTCGCCAAGATCAAAGCTGACCTGTTGTTTCAGAAGGAGTAAGGAATACCACACCTCAGCACCAACTGACAATGATGATCCCACAGGCCATCGATCTGGTCAGGATTTCCATTCCTCTGGTCTGGGTTTTCTGCTGCGAGGGGGCAACTTCACCATCTCCGAAGGCCTCCTCTTAGCAGACATAAAATACAAAAATGCGTCACTCCAGTTAACCAACATGTACTCCCCAGCTCTAGACAGTGAACAGCTGCTTGCCCACTAGCAGCTCCCACTGCTGATCACGACGTCCAGGCCGGTCATTCTAGGCAGTAACGTCAACTGCATCATCGATGTGATTGGATGATACAGCAGGGCTGACAGCAAACTGGACACCATGCCCATATTCCTGCTAGAAACAGTAAAAGACGCCAAGATACATGATGTCTTCAGCAAACTCGCAGACGGAGAACCATGTAGATACACCTGGTCGAAGCCAGAAGGATCCGTCCATTCCAGGATGGACTTCCTATTTGAGTCTTAAGCAGTCAGGGTCAGATCCACTGATTCAGATCTCTGAACACTGTCGCTTACAGGAAGACCAGAGGGTTGGCAGGGGGACATGGAAGCTGAACGTGCAACTATTGACCCCAGAAAATATCGGTCATAGAGTCATTGAGTTATACAGCACAGAAACAGGCTCTTTGGCCCATCGTGTCTGTGCCAGCCATCACGCACCTAACTATTCTAATCCCATTTTTCAGCACTTGGCCTGTAGCTTTGTATGCCGTGGCAAAGGTAAACTTTCCCTCCTCGTCCGTCTCAATCTGTCTGCAGCTTTTGACACAGTTGACCACACCATCCTCCTCCAACGCCTCTCCACTGTCGTCCGGCTGTATGGGATTGTTCTCCCATGGTTCCATTCTTATTTGTCTAATCGTACCAGAGAATCACTTGCAATTGCAGTATAATATAGGGTTGTTACATGACACAATATGTAAATAGACTGTGAGCATCACACAGGAAGTGATGTAATGTAATCTGTACAAAACCTCGTGGAAGAGTTGTAGTGGAAGCCTTAGATGCAAGAAGTGTGTAAATAAACTCCGGTTACTTTAACCCTCAGACTCATATATGTATATGCTGTACTTAGTCAACAGTTAAAGAATATTATATGGTGGCAGCAGAAATGCAATGATAACAGTGGAGAACTGAAGAACAAAGCACTAAAAAAATTGAAAATTCTTTTCCTGTACGAGAAAACTTTGAGACTGTAGCTGGACCGAGCCATGCTGAGGCGTGGCCGAAATGGATCAGAGGTTCAAAAGATACTGGATCTAGCGCAGAAGCCAGACGAAGAGCAGGTCAGTACATTACTGTATGCTATGGGGGAGTGCACAGACATCCTCATCACCCAAGCCACAGACGCAAAGAGGGCGGCATATGAAGAAATTACCAAGACATTCGAGACTTACTGTAAAGTAAGATAAAATTTTATTGTGAAGTGTATCAAATTTAATAAGCGTACCCAGCAGAAAGGGAAGAGTATAAATTCTTTTATTAATGATTTATATGAAATCATGGAGGATTGCAAATATGTCAACTTATGGGAAGAGCTGATTAGGGACAGGATCATATTCAGAGTATTAGATAATGCCCTTTCAGATCAACTACAGTCAAGGGATAAGCAAATATTATCGAAAGCCATTCAATTGAGCAGACAAGTGAAGGTGAGGAAGTGGTTTGAGGGGACAGAGAGAGTCCGATCTCAAGGGTATCAGAGTCAATTGAATTCATTGGAAAAATGAAGGAGAGAAAAATGGCAGCAAAAAGGTCAGAAAGGCGGGAAAAGCATCGAGAGGTAGCAGCAACTAATTGCAGAATCTGTGGCCGAGAGAGGCACCAGCGGCAAAACTCCCCAGCCAGAGAAGCGGAGTGTTTCTTGTGTAGGAAGAAGGGACACTTCAAGTCAGTGTGTCGCAGTACAAAAACTAGCACTGCAGACAAATAAGGTAAAATCCTGAGCGAGTAAAAAAGTTAACGAGTTTCAGGACGTCCAATGTCAAAGTGAGGAAATACCCTTTTGTAGGAGAGTTCGAAGGAACCAGTGAAAATTGCTAGACCGCAGAAATTCTTGTGGAAGGAAACAAGACCAACTTTAAACTGGATGCTGGAGCAGGAGTTTCAGTTTTATCAGACACAGAACTGTGGCTGAAAAAGAAGTCTTAAAACAATTTATGGGTGGCACAGTGGCGCAGTGGTTAGCACTGCAGCCTCACAGCTCCAGGGACCCAGGTTCGATTCTGGGTACTGCCTGTGCGGAGTTTGTAAGTTCTCCCTGTGTCTGCGTGGGTTTTCGCCGGGTGCTCCGGTTTCCTCCCACATCCAAAGACTTGCAGGTGATAGGTAAATTGGCTGTTGTAAATTGCCCCTAGTGTAGGGAGGGAATATGGGATTACTGTAGGGTTGTTGGTCGGCACAGACTCGGTGGGCCGAAGGGCCTGTTTCAGTGCTGTATCTCTAAATAAAAATAAATAAATAAAACAGGTTAACTGTGATATGGGCATCGAGCTGAAGGTTATAGGAGAGTTAAAAACATCATTGCGTTACCAGAGAAAAGAAATTCTGAACCTTTATGTTATTTAAAATCGCAATTGTTCAATCAGAACAGCTCAAAAGTAAAGAAGAGCAGCCTACAGATTTTACAGTTGAATTTCCAAAATTAATTAGACGTTTGGGGAAGTCAAAAATGGCATACCACATCACTCTGAGAAAGGAAGCAGAGCCAGTGTGTATGTTCACGCCTAGGAAAGTTCCACATCCACTCCGAGAGAAAGTTAAAAAGGAGATTTAATTAATGGAAAAACAAGGAGTCACTTCAGCTGTAGTAAAACCTATAGGATGATGCGCAGGTATGGTTCCAGTGAAGAAACCTAGGGCTGGATCTTGTTCTTGCCCCAGGCATCTGTGGCCAGGGGGTTCTGTGGCCAGGGGGTGGGGTAGGGGGCCTGAAGATGGCTCCAGATGAGGCCCACCATGGACCTTGATGCCAGGAGGGCTCTCATTCTTGTATCATGTTCCTTCTGATTGGTTCCATGAATTAAGACGTCGCCCATATGGCAAATGATCCCCTCTAATCCTTCCAGGATCCTCGACATTGTTCTTTGAAAGATCTCCGGTGCTGATGTAGTTCTGAATGGCAACCCGTTAAAACAATCTTCCAAATTGTGTTATGAATGTTGTTAAGAGTTTAGATTCCTCATCTAATGGTCATTGCTAAATTCCACCAAGAAAATGTTTGGATTGTCTGCTGCAGGAGGTTGTTTAACTTGGTTAACCCCTCTATTCTTCAATGTGTTTTCTTTAGAGCTTGAGGTAGTTGAGATTTTCTTTTGGCACATCTTACTGAATTGCCCTATTTTTCTGCAATAAAAGCATTCTGCTCTATCTGTAGGACATCGTTCATGCCTATGAGTACTTTTGGCACCACATCGCTGTCAGGGTTTGATGGTGTCTTTCGCTCCCCCCACCCCCCCTCCCCCCCATCCTCTCCCTGGCCCGTGTAATTTTTTTCCTGGTGCCTATTTTTCAGCTGTCTAGTGAAGGAACTGAACCATTGCAGGAGGTGCCCTCAACCAAGGTCTTTCTTCACCTCGCAATATTGGTCTGTTGTTCTTCATGACCTCAGCTTGCCTCACCAGCTGAATAGCTTTATCCAGGGTGAGATCTTCTTTAGACTGCAAACTGTCTGACATGGAATCATCTGCGACACTCTCAACAATACGATCTCTTATCAATTTATTTTAAGGTCTCCCTCTGCAAGTTTGTAAAGGTCATTGATAAAAGTATCGACTGTTTTGCCCGGTTTCTGGACCCTTTGTTGAATTTTGCTCTTTCTAAAATCTTGTAACTTTGCAAATTGAAATAGGAATCAAAAGCTTTTAAAACTTTGAATTTGGCAGATGTTTCATTAATAGCTTGTCTTGCTATTTTATCAGCTCTGGCACCAATTGAATATCATTTTATTTATTTATTTATTTTTAAAAAATTTTATTTAGAGATACAGCACTGAAACAGGCCCTACGGCCCACCAAGTCTGTGCCGACCAACAACCACCCATTTATACTAATCCTACATTAATCCCATATTCTCTACCACATCCCCACCATTCTCCTACCACCTACCTACACTAGGGGAAATTTACAATGGCCAATTTACCTATCAACCTGCAGGTCTTTTGGAGGTGGGAGGAAACCGGAGCACCTGGCGGAAACCCACACAGATGCAGGGAGAACTTGCAAACTCCGCACAGGCAGTACCCAGAACTGAACCCCGGTCGCTGGAGCTGTGAGGCTGCGGTGCTAACCACTGCGCCATTGTGCCGCTAATCATAGAATCATAGAATGATTACAGCCCAGAAGGAGGCCATTCGGCCTGTCGTGTCTGTGCTGGCTCTCTGCAAGAACAAATCACCTTGTCTAACCTAGATACAATTCTATAGCTGAGAAACCTTTTTTCCTTTAATACCCAGTTTTGAATCTGATTGGATCCCTCTTGGCTTTTGAAACTCTCCAGCATTCCCAATGTTTGACCCATGTTGTTTTATTTTGTCGAGTTTTTATAGAGTGTTCCCCTTTAAGAAACTTTTTTTCAGGCTAGCTTGCTTTAATGGAGTTTAGTAGGTGCTTTTGAGTGTCCCCTGCTTTTTTAATATGCTGTTTTAGGGCTTTTCTCTTTTCTTGAGTACTTCATTTTACTTGTTTATTCAGCTTGCCCTGTGGAGTTCAGGGAACCTCTTGCAATGGTTCAGTTCCTTCACCAGACAGCTGAAAAATTGGCACCAGGAAAAAAGATATACTGGCAGGGGGTGGGGGGAAGCAAAAGACACCATTAAACCCTGCCAGCGATGGGGCACCAGAAGTACCCATAGGCACGAACAATGTCCTGCCAATAGAGAAGAATGCTTTTATTGCAGAAAAATAGGGCATTTCAGTAAGATGTGCCAAAATAAAATCTCAACAACCGCAAGTTCTACAGAAAATGCATTTAAGTATAGTGAGGTTAACAATGTTGAACAACCTCCTGCAGCTGTTTGAGAGTTCCCTGCTGTTTTAAAAGACTGTTCTAGGGTTTCCCCTTTATTTGAGAGCTGCAGGTTATTTGTTTTTCTTCTTCATGCTTGTCTGAGTTAATGGAGTCTCCCTGTTGTGTTCGGGGGTTTCCTGCTCTTTTCAGCAGTTTGCACACCTTTTGGGGGTTTCCTGCTCTTTGCCTTTCGTTCAGCCCAAGTGGAGGATTGGGTCTTCCCCGCTTTTTTTTCTCTAGGCTGATGCCTTCAGAAAATCACTTTAAGCTCTTCAAAGCCTTTTTTTTAAAACCACGATTCTTTGACCATTGACACATGACTCACCCCATTGATTGATTTGCAGGCAGCCATGCTTCTGTTCTTTGGAACTTCTCTCAGCCTCTTAAGGTTTGTAGTTTTTCTCTTTTCAGCTAGTTGTTTTAAATTTTCACTTCTGGCTGAAGGATGGTAGTTGCTTTAAATTTTCTCTTCTCTTGGATCCACCGCTGATCATAATCCCACCACTGTTCACCATATTATATGTTTGGTTCTGTATGCTGCCACCATTTTGAGTCTAGCCAGAGAGGTTCTTAGACTAGTATTTAAATATTAATATTTATTTAATAACAACTATATACACTCCACACTAGCCTGTGTGAATCCTTCAAAAGTCACGCTGTAACTGTTCTCGTGTCTCTCCCACATGATCTCTTACACCATCATGGTTGGGGCTATTCTTTACAGTCTCTCAAGATTAACTCTTTCAGATCCTTATACAAAAACATTGGCACCCAGTCAAGCATCCACTTGATTTTAAAATTCTCATCCTTGATGTCAAATCCCTCCATGGCCTTGCTGCTCCCTATCTCTGTAATCTCCTTCAGCCCCACAACCCTCCAAGATATCTGTGCTCCTCTAATTCTGGCCTCTTGAGCATTCCTGATTTTAATTGCTCCACCATTGGTGGCTGCACGTTCAGCTGCCTAGGCCCCAAGCTCTCCCTGCACCTCTCTGACTCTCCACCTTGCTTTGCTCCAGTCACCGTAAACTGGTGCATTCTCCATGGCAACATCTCTACCAATCAGAGTTCACTTACCAACCAATCAGCACTCTCTTCTCATGCAGGATAAGTTGTTGTTTTCCCTTACATTGGTTATTCTTGCATATTGTCCTGATGACTGCAAGATGAAAAGCTTCGACGACATGTCTCTATTTCCTCCTTAAAACCTACCTCTTTCACAAAGCTTTAATCATTTGACCTAATATCTCCTTTTCTGGTTCTGTACAGCACCTTGGGATGTTTTATTACATTAAAGAAGCTATATAAATATACGTTGTTGTTGTTCTGATACAAGGAGATGTGATTATTAACTCCCCAAGATGTCCACCAACATACAACTCTCCAGGATGTCCAACAGAAGCAAGAGCGAAGACTAATCAAGAATGAAAGGCAGAAGGAAATAAGAGTGGAATACAAAAGGACAATGCTATGCTTTGTAAGAATTAACCGTGCAGTAAAAATATTATCAGGCTCGTCCATCAGAAGCATTGTGTATGGGTCAGTTCTTCTCCCAATATATTTTATCCATGTTCATTGCTATGTGTGAAATCATTATAACTTCTGATTCAGTTACAAAGAATTTGATTAATATTTAATAACCATCACAGCCTTCTTGAGCTCATGCAGATATTTTATCCTCAGACCGAAATTACTGCACATAACCTCTAACTTTGGATCAACCTGCCAGGCACCCTTGCAGCCTCTGTTTTCCATTACAAAGGCAGTTTACCCTTAGCTGGTGTTCTTTCATAATTGTAACTATGGTTAGGGTGGATTTTTGGTCGTAAATTGGGCTAATATTGTGCTTTTGTAACTTGGTTAACTTTTTTTTTACTCACGAAAGAAAAGCACTTTCAAATAACATGACACTAACTTTGGCATTACTTATAGAGGTGTAACACTAACATTCCCTTGCTAGGTGGTGAACTGATCCTTCATCACTGAATGTATGGACAACTCAAGACATTGGAATGTAAGTGCTTCATTGTGAAATCAAAACTGAGTTGCCATGGGAATGCAGGGGAGAACTAATAGGCGTGATGAATTTGATTGTTTATTTAATGGTTTCTGGGCAGCAGCCATTGTGTCAGTGATTTGAAGTAAGGTCTACAAAATGTACCATAATTTCTATTGCAAGTATTTTGAATTCAACTGGCTAACCACCAATGGACAAGTGTTTGAATAGACAAGTCAGGATCATTTCTGAAGTCAATGCCATGGCAATGACAGAACCAATGATTCTTACTTTAGTTTGAGAAGAAGTCATTTCTTCAGTGATAAATGGCATTATGTGCTGCCAGCCTTCATCCACAGTAAAGCTGGCCCGATTTCTGTTTCTATTCTAAGAGGATTGGGTTTGTAATGTAGATACAATGGGAAGTGCTGGAAATACTAAGCAGGTCTGGCAGCATATGAGGAGAAAGAAAAAGCGTTAACGTTTCAGGTCTGTGACTTCTTCAGAACTGAAAAGTTAACTCTGTTTCTCTCTCCACAGATGCTGCCAGACCTGCTGCATATTTCCAGCACTTTTTGTTTTGATTTCAGATTTCCAGCATCTGCATCTTTTGCTTTTAATGTAGATACAACGGGTGTGATTTGCAAACTGTCAGATGACAAGGGCTTCAGGATATGACTGGCTGTTCGGGGTTGGAGGAAATGCTGGCTGGGGGACCCATGGGCTGGCCTATCCAGGTTCACTGTGTTGAGGTTGAAACCACGAGTAGCGATTCTGCTGTTTATTTGATTCAACATAACAACAACTTGCTTTAGATAGTGCCTTTAACATAATAAAACATCTCCTAAGGCCCTTCCAAGAGCATTAGTAAAGAAAAGTTGACACCAAGACACATAAGGAGATATTGGGACAGATGACGAAAAATTTGGTAAAGGGGATGGTTTTAAGGTCTTAAAGGAGAAGAGCTTGTGTGGCAGGAGGTTTAGGGAAGGAATTCTAAAGCTTTAAAGCCTTGGCTTAATAGGTATAACATATGGAAGATTTATTGCTATATATAGATACATTTATATGTAAAACCCTGTGGTCTAAACCAAATCATTTGAGAATGTAAATTCAGTGAGTGCACCCAACATCAGAAAATAATTGTGAATGGGTTACTGACTCCCCATTTGTCTGCTGCACTTGTTTATTTATTTATTTAGAGATACAGCACTGAAACAGGCCCTTCGGCCCACCGAGGCTGTGCCGACCAAGAACCACCCATTTATGCTAATCCTACATTAATCCCATATTCCCTACCACATCCCCACCATTCTCCTACCACCTACCTACACTAGGGACAATTTATAATGGCCAATTTACCTATCAACCTTCAAGTGTTTGGCTGTGGGAGGAAACCGGAGCACCCAGCAAAAACCCATGCGGTCACAGGGAGAACTTGCAAACTCCGCACAGGCAGTACCCAGAACTGAACCCGGGTCACTGGAGCTGTGAGGCTGCGGTGCCAACCACTGCACCGCCCCTAATGTATGGAATAATTATTCAAAGAGTGGACCCGGCCCCAAAATAATGATTTCATTATATTCTTATTGTGACCCTTTTGTGTAGAAAATACCATCTGTCTTTGATAAAAACACTCGTGTCCCATATTGTACCTACTTCTGAATTTATACCTCCAAATTCCACTTGGAATGCAAAATAGACTTTGATTTTGGCCTCATAAGAGAAATCTTTTAGTTAAATGTCTTATTACATAAATGGCACAATACAAATGCAACTTGTTCGTAATAAAACCAAAAAAGTGCTGGAAATACTCAGCAAGTCTGGCAGCATCTATGGAGAGAGCAGCAAAGTTAACATTTCATGTCAGTGACCTTTCATCAGAACTGGCAAAGGTTAGAAATGTAATAGGTTTCAGGAAAATAAAGTGGGGGTGGGGCAAAAGAGAACAAATGGGAAGGTGTTGGTAGGATAGAGGGTCACAGAAAATAACTGACAAGGAGGTCATGGTGCAAAGGCAAAGACAAGGAGTGTGTTAATCGTGTGGTGAAAGACAAAGCATTAGTGCAAAGAGGGTATTAAATGACAGAATAATGAAAGCCCGAGGCACAAGCAAAAACATGAAAAAAGGGCGCAGACACATGGTTAAAAATAGTGCAATGATGAAACAAACCAAAATAAAATGAAATACAAAGAAAAAATGCAAAGTAAAACTTAAAAAAAGGAGGGCCAGTTATGCTCTGAAATAATTGAACTCAAGGTCACTGACATGAAACGTTAACTCTCTGCTTCTCTTTCCACAGATGCTGCCAGACCTGCTGAGTATTTCTAGCATATTTTTTGTGTTTTATTTCAGATTTCCAGCATCTGCAATATTATGATTTTGTTTATGCTTGCGTTGATTCACCTGAACTCAACTCCATTCACCGGAAAACATCAGCTGGAGATGCCACCCCCGCAGCCAACTGATTGGTCGGTTGTAAGTATCAATGAATCGTCTCTCCTGAAGGCGAGTGACGTATCACGTGGTTAGGAACGTGCTACGTGATTGGTAAAGACACATGTCAATCACTCGTCCCGCAAGCGGGGCGGAGTGATAAACCCACGTGGGCAGGAAATGTGCCATCTGATTGGTTAAGGTTGTACGTCAATCAAGAGCGTTCCGGTTGGCAGAGATGGCTGTTGTGTGTGCTGGTAGTTGTAGGCCCGGTCGGGCTTGAGGGGGAGCCCGGGGAGGATGTGGGTAGTGTCGCCTGGTCACCTGCTCCTGGGTGGTCAACTGGTGCTGCTGGCGGCCGCCGCGCTGCTGCAATGCCTGGTGGCGCGCTCTCAGTCCCAGAACCTGACGGCCAACGGCTCGCAGCCGACGCAGGACCGGGGCGGGATGATGAGGACGGAACCCGAGCAGGTGCTGGAGTACCGAGACCCGCTGTCCCCACTGGTACTCTGCAGCTTCCTGTAAGTCCCTCTTACTCTCATGTTTGCAGTCCAGAGATTGGCCATTGGGCCCGAGCGGGAGGTGCTGGACATCAACAACACCAACAAGCTGCATTTATATAACGCCTGTAACGCAGATAAACCTTACGGTGCTGTTATTCTTCTCTCTTTCATGTACTTATCCAACTTCTTCATAAATGCATCCCTGTGGTCGTCTGCTTATGTTGCTCGTCATGGAATTGAGCTTCACATTCTGAACACAATGGGTTTCTACTGACCTGCCTTTGGATTTATTGGTGACTGCCCTGTATTTATCACCAATGATCCGTCTGAGGTGTGAACAGCTGCGTGACAATCCACAGCATATTGGATGAAGAATGAAACACAATGAAGAGAAATTAGTGGGAGTGTTGTTTATGACAGTTGTTCTTTCTCCCTCCAGCCCTATAACTGCAAACGTCATCTCCATCTCTACTCTGTTGAACCTTTTCATCACCTCTGAGGTCACTTCTAGAAAAGAGCCCTCACCTGTTCAGTTTTTCCTGATAGCTGTAACCTCAGAGCTCTGATGTTGTCCCTGTTAATCTTTGCAACTGCCTCTATCCCTCTATCCTTCTTGTAATGTTGTAATCAGAGCGGTGTTCCAATGTAGTCTAACTAAGGTTTGATATCAGTTTGAAATCCAAGTGCTTTGTTAGCACTATTTATGGCTTTATTACTGCTTTTAGCATATGTGTGTCTGCTCCATTCCCATTTAGGCACTTTATTTTCTTCTACGATGCAAAACATCAACCCCAAGTCTCCTCTCCACCTCTGATACATAATCTTGGGACCCTGTTTTTGCCTCCCCTCCCTAAACATGACCTCTGGTTACAATAACAAAAAATTCTGGAAATACTCAGCATCTGTAGAGAGAGAAGCACAGTTAACATTTCAGGACACTGACCTTTCATCAGAACAGTTCTGCAGAAGGGTCACTGACCTGAAATGTTAATTCTGCTTCTCGTTCCACTGATACTGCCAGACCTGCTGAGTATTTCCAGCATTTCTTGTTTTTATTTCAGATTTCCAGCATATGTTTTTATTCTATGACTTCTGGTTGTCTTTTCCTCCAACATGAACCTCCTCTCTACCCTCCACCATCCCACCCCCACCCCCCAAAACTTGAGCCCAGGATCTCTGTCTGAAAGATTAACCTGTGTATCCTTGGTGAGTCATTTTGTATTGTACAAACTTGTAAATTCAAGAAAACAGAAAATGCTGACAAGTTAAGGTGTAGACCCTTCATGAGAACAGAAGTAATACCACATTTACTTTAAACAAGAGCCATAAATCTTTGTGTGCTTGGTTTGTTAAATGATTGTACTTTAATTTTATTTTGGGGTATTTGTTGGTTGCAGGCCAGACGAATTTGTTGAATGTGATGACCCAGTGGATCTTTTTGGAAATGTGACTGCCTACCAAGAGCAAGGATATGGTTGTGTAAAAGTAAGAAAAGTCATTTCTATATTCACCCTTTGTCATAGCTTTCGTTGTAAGGTGTTCCACTGTTTATGTTGGTTGGTAAAACTGTCAAAATTGAACATTAGGAGGGATGATGCTTGAAGTGAAAATGTCTGTTTTCTCTGAAGATGTTGATTGATTCCCTTGAGTGTTTCTCGCATTTGCTGTTTTTGTTCCTTTATTAAAAAATCTCCATCTAATGTATTTACAGTAGCAGCAATGAGGCTGCTGCAGTTCCACTCAGTGCTACTGGGCTGCTAAGGGGAATTAGTAATCAGATATCCAGCTCCTGATGACTCTTCCCCATCTCCATGACCTTGAAATTAGGCAGTCCATCTGTGGCTACTGTTTGACTTCATACCTGAATCCAAGTTACTGCAAATCCCTATCTTGTCTGTTGAAATCAAGATTTATTTAATTCAGCTTCTCTCTGTGATTTTATAACTGCACACAATTCATTGGGAACAAGGCGATGTAAAGAGTAGTTTTTGTGAGTAAGGCTGCAGACAAGATCAAGCAACTTGGATCTAATATATGCTGTATTAAAATGCTAGAAAATCCTGTGTAGAATGGAGCTGTTTGTCTGATCGATTAATGGTGTTAAATGAATCTTTCTGATCTAATCACTCGAAGGGATTTTATAATTTGCTGTTGCTGGACATGATGGGCCTGATGCTAAATTATTTCATTTAACTTTCCTTTGGTCAACAGTTTGGTGGGCAAGCTTACCATGAAGTGGAGCACACACCAGTGTGTTGTGCTGCATTAAAGAACATAGAGTGTGCCGGACCACGCACTTTCCTCCGAGGAAATGTGCCATGTATCAAGTAAGAAATTAATTTGATTATTTGACTTTGGTTTCATCAGTTAGCTCTGAATGTAGATTTCACAGCTCACCAATTAATGTTCAATTGTGACCAAAGTAATTTCTAAATTGAAATATTCAGTGCACTTGCATTGAAAGAAATCTTTGTGATTTAGTGTTTTTTTTGCCCTAATTATGACTTGACTCAACTGACTTTTTGAAATTAGTTATTTGTCTTTTAAATTTGGATTTGTGCACAATATGAGAATATTACAGATTACATTTGAAAAAGTAAAACACTGAGGTGATTTAATAATTCATTCAAAGAATTGTAAATTGCCTCTGGTAGGTGGTAGGAGAATTGAGGGAAGGTGGGAATGTGGTAGGGAATATGGAATTAATGTAGGATTAGTATAAATGGGTGGTTGATGGTTGGCAGAGACTTGGTGGGCGGAAGGGCCTGTTTCAGTGCTGTATGACTCTGTGACTAATATCTATAACTGAAAAAAAAGTCCTACTCGTGGTAAAATGTCAATTAAACTAAACCCATCTGTGCACTTAAAACTGCTTAATTTATGTTCGGATTATTTAATAATGTTCAAAAAGGAATTGGATATATATTGAAAATGAAATAAAAACAAGAAATGCTGGAACCACTCAGCAGGTCTGGCAGCATCTGTGAAAAGAGAAGCAGAGTTAACGTTTCGGGTCAGTGACCTTTCTTTGGAACGTTCCGAAGAAGGGTCACTGACCCGAAACGTTAACTCTGCTTCTCTTTTCACAGATGCTGCCAGACCTGCTGAGTGGTTCCAGCATTTCTTGTTTTTATTTCAGATTTCCAGCATCCGCAGTATTTTGCTTTTATTGAAAATGAAAGTTTGCAGGGCTATTGGGAAAGGGCTGGGGACTCTGGCACAGGCACGATAGGCCGAATGGCCATCTGTGTTGTTTGATTCTAGTTAATGTCAAAAAGTAAATTGGCTAATTTTTGCTTGTCAATGTAAAATAATTATCTGGAAGTTTTTTTTTATATATATAAATGTATTTTAAACTGTTTAAGTCTTCAGGTAGTAGTTAATCTGTTGAAGCATTAAGATTGTAACAGTGAACTGCCTGAGAGATCAAGTGACAATATGCCAAACTTTTGAAACTTCCTTTATTCTGCATTGGTGTGAAGAAATAATTGGAGCGAACAAAGTATCGAATGTGAACAGCACAAAATATCTGTACCATGATCAGTGAATAGCACAGGGACCACACGGGTGTGTCAGGCCTTCACTCGAGCAGCAAATCCATGGTAGAGAGGACCTTGTAGTGGAATTCCAAGATTTTTCTTAAATGCAGTAACCATGCCTTCAATTTGTACCTGCTCGCTTCACATCTACATGTTTGTGTTATTTAAGGAATGAGAACCATTCCAAATAGACACCTGTCATTTAATTCTCAGCCCTACTACCACTCTGACCACTCTCCTTGGCCTCCTGCAATATTCCAAGGAAGCTCAATTTAAGCACGAGGAATAAAATCTCATTTTTGGATTAGGCACTTTACAGCCTTTGGATTGAGCATTGAGTTCAAAAATTTCCGATCATTTACTGCTCCCTTTTTTTTTGGACAGCAGCAGCTGGTGATTCTGCTCTGCCCATTTACACCACCTCTAGACCCATCTTTTGTTTTGTTACTTGTCCCATTACCATCTTTACCTTGCCCCATGATCTCTTTTATTTGTCATTAGGTCACATCTGCCTTCCACCCTATTATTGACCTTCCCTTCTGTCAGCCCTGCCACCCCTTTCCCGGCCGATTACTTGTTTAAGACTTGTTAAATCATCTTCCAGTTCTGATGAAAGGTTAAATCTGTGTCTCTTTCCACGTTTTCTGTTTTTATTTCAAAAAGGTTTAGGTTTCCTGAACAATCCGAACAATTCAGTCTTTGTCTTGTTTTAATATGTTCTGTTTTTTCTTATTAAGCCCTCTTACATGTTGTGTATTTTTCAGGTATACGGGACACTATTTTGTAACAACTTTGCTATATTCCTTTTTCCTGGGGTGCTTCGGTGTCGATAGATTTTGCCTGGCACACACTGGCACTGCAGTGGGGAAACTGCTGACACTTGGAGGTCTCGGGATCTGGTGGTTTGTGGATCTAATACTACTCATCACAGGAGGCCTGATGCCCAGTGATGGCAGTAACTGGTGCACTTATTACTGAAGATGCAGTCCAACTGAGTTCCATGAAGTCATTTTTGGGTTTGGTGGAAGGGAAAGGACAAAGCAGATCAGGAGCCTGTTTATGCTTTGCTGTGGACATATTTACAGTTTGTTTGGACACATATCTGAATCCTATCACAGAGACATTTTTTTCATCCCTCACATGTTTTATCTATCCCTATGGGTATATGTAAGATTATAATAAGTCTCATTAGTAGGCTGGAATAGCTTGTGTATCATTTTTATGCTGTAAATATAAATTCTGCAATCATGTTATTCTGTTCTTGATTCTGATTTTTTCTGCTTAATTTGCGTAATGAGAAATTAAGTATGCACACACCAAGATAGACAGACTGCAACATTTCAGGCAGAAATTGGAAAGTTCTGCACACTTTGAACATGGTTGAATTTTTGTGAGGTAACGATTACCCGTTACCTCGCAGTGCTTTTAACAAACAATGTGAACACAATCGGAAATTTGAAAGATTGTAGTATAAACAGTATTGGAATTGAGTATGCACACAATAGAAAATCTTTAGTGGAAGGTAAACTACTAATTTGTACAGAAATATGTTTTCAAGCAGTTGTAAAGAATTTCCAGTGTGTCCTACTTAACATATAGAGCCACCAGAGGGCATAATGTTTCACTATTTAGTGAGCAAGATAGAGCCAATAAAATGCTGCTTTGGGGGGGAAATGTGCACTTAATGTATCTTAGTGTGAAAGATGCTTTTATTTTGGTAAATATTGGGATGCGGTTTACCACAGCAGGTCGGACCTGAGAATTTACAGTAATTTGAGCAGGATAAAGCAGGAGGTAGGATTACATTGTTCATTGACCATGATGTTAGATTTGGGTCCTGCATGTTGTATTTATTTCATACTGTTTCATAGCCACCATCAAACAGGTAGGAAGGCAACTGCCTTTCCTCAACGAGCTTTTTTAACCATTTTTCCTTATTGTGGGAAACGAGTGAAGCTGGCACTTGACATTGTGTAAAACATAGGGGCGGCGCAGTGGTAAGCACCGCAGCCTCACCGCTCCAGCGACCTGGATTCGGTTCTGGGTGCTGCCTGTGCGGAATTTGCAAGTTCTCCCTGTGACCGTGTCGATTTCCTCCGGGTGCTCCGGTTTCCTCCCACATGCCAAAGACTTGTGGGTTGATAGGTAAATTGGCCAGTGTAAAAATTGCCCCTCGGTAGGTGGTAGTAGGAGAATTGAGGGAAGGTGGGGATGCGAGAGGGAAAATGGGATTCATGTCGGATTGGTATAAATGGCTGGTTGAATGGTTGGCGCGGACTAGGTGGACCGAAGGGCCTGTATCGGTGCTGTATCTCTGACTTGAAAACTGAGATCCATGGGGGAACTGTGACTGTGTACCCAACCATATCATGGGGCTGTAGGAAGAAGCATAAATGGTCCAAGTGCTAACGTTTGTAATTCATTTTCATACCTATTGGTGTGTTTCACATACGACGTGACTTTTAATTGTTGACATCGTGTTGCTATCTGGCAAATTATCCCCTTGGCCTCATGTTCTCTCTCTTTTTGGCATGATGTGGCATTCATCATTTAGTTTACTGATTCATTTTTTTGTAGTATGTTACTTTGCACACTGTCGTGCTGGCCTAACAAAAGGTTTGTGCAACAGCACTGAGGAAGGTCAGACTTTGCCTCTAGAAAATTAAATGAGGTCTTAATTGCATCTAGTATAGTTGCATATTTAAATAAAGATATATGAAGGATAATAGTATTGGATAATGGAACACTCTCCATGTTGTTACCCCTTTAGTAGCAAGTTATTCCAGTTCAGGTGTAGTAGTGCGATGCAGTGTTATGACAGTTTTTCTCTTCCCAAACATGGGAGGACCTCCTTCTGCATCAGTGAATTGGTGACCACTCTCACCAGCAATCATTACTGTTTTTTCAGGTCCTGATTGCACAGGTGGAAATACAGTGTGCTTAACCTTCTGCGATACCATTTGTATTCTATCAAGTTTAGAAAGTACATTCAGCAGGTAGATAGTATCTTTCCTCATTGTAACTTTTTAAATAAAATCTGATATTTTCAAGTGCCCAGTTTTTAATTGCCACCTATGCTACATTGACAGAAGACACTCATTAGTTTTGTTGTTTAATAATTTGACACTTGAAAAATATGACCATTCCAATGACAGACAGCTGTGAGAGATGGACAGATTATTCCCTCTTAATTTGTGCTTTCCCCCAAATAGTCTTAACTTTGAAAGATCTAATCACCTATTTGTCTCTAAGTAATTATAGCATTTAAGTTTCCCTGCACCTGAGGGACAGACAAAACCGAGGGAGTGGAAACTGGGTGGAGGCAGAGAAATTGGGAAGCAGACACTCTGGTAATGAGGGGAGGAGGGAGGCTGAGGTAACCAAGAGAGCCATGCATGGGCGGAAGTGGAGAGAGAAAGGAAGAGGGAAGGAAGAAGACAGAGAACCAGAGTTAGAGATGGGCAAGGAGCAGGGCAGAGGGAGATGGAGCAACGCATTAAGGAGGCCAAGGCTGGCAGAGGGAGAGGAAAACAGGGAGGTGTGAAGACAGGCTGACAAGTGGAGGTAGGAAAAGGGAGCACCAGAGAGAGAGGGAAACAGAGATGTAGAAACGGGCAAGCAGAGAGAAAGATGAAACTTGAGCGTCCAGAATGTAGAGACATGGATAGAGGAAGAGCATAAGGGAGAGACAGAGAGAGTGAGTCAGGGAAACCAGAAAGGATGAGTTGGAAGTTGACACTCAGGCTGTGGGTGTGAGAGGTATAAATGGAGTTGGGCGCCTCCCTCTGCCAGCTTCCGCCTTATTAATGTGTTGCTCTGTCTCCCTGTGCCCTGCTCCATGCCCATCTCTGACAGCTGTCAGTCATTTAGAATCGTCATATTTTTCAAGTGTCGAATTATTAAACACTGAGGCTGGTAGAGAGAAGTATAAATGGAGATGGGGCAGAGGAAGGCTGACAGGTTGAAAGAATTTTGAGGTAGAGAAAGATAAGCACTTGGGGAGAAAGCAGCTGAGAGGGGAGGTGTGCCTGACAGGTTGGGGGATAGTGAGAGAACAGGGAGGCAGAGTTGAAGGTGGACAAAGGGACACAGGATGCAGGTAGAGAGAATGAAAGATGTAGAGAGGTTATCAGACTGAGTGGTAGGTATTCAGAAACCAATCGCAAAACTGTGAAATTGAATTTTTACCAAGATCCTTTAGAAGATTGCAAAGCATGTCTGCCAACACTGGATATGCACTCTTGAGTCCTGCTACTCTCGACTGATGACAGACATCAAGCATTCCAACAGTGAGTCAAATCTCACATTGAAACCGCTAGCTGTGCCAAACCTTGGGTGTCTTCTCAACAACGATTTGAGGATTCATTCCTGTAATTCAGTGACCCTGATGTTATCCATCACTGGACATAAATGTCATAATGGTGAAACAGCAGGGTCCTCTGACTCGGGTTGAGCAGTATCAAGCTATCGACTAGCTTTAGAACAGGCACGATTCTTAGTAAATAGACATTTCAGATTTAGAGGGTAATTTTTAAAAATAGTCTTGTCGTAAAAAAAGGGATTTATCCAGAAAGACTTGCTTTTGGCTGAAGTTTTGAGGGTTCATCTGCTTCAAGAGGCAGCAGGACTTGCTCAATGTAACATTCTGCATTGGTGAATCTGAATAATTTAAAGTTTTTTTTTGTTCAAGTATTACTTTACCAGAGGCAGATTTTTTTGTAAAATATTGTAAATCCCTGAATAAGTTTATTTGGGCTGAATATGTTCTCTAAATAGTAAATTATTCCATTTAGTTGAAAACTTGGCATTTGTTTACAGTGACTCAAGTTTTGCAAGTTTACTTCACATTTACAATACTTCAAAAAAAAAGGTCGGTGTTGATTATTTATGAATCAACTTTTCTGCTTCAAATAAAAAGGTTGGAAAGATCTTCATGCTAAAGTTTAAACAGATTAAGGTGCTGATATTGCTGTGGTACCCTTCTGCAGGCACTGCAGCCACATGGCTGTTCTTAACTAGTGCGTCCAGATGGTGAGTATTGTTGGGTGATGGGCCAGAGACGACATTACACCCAAGTATGACGGAGGTCTTTTGCATAATACTGACATCAGTATTAAAAATGATACATCATTTACCAATTGATGTGAAGGAAGAACTTCAATTATATCATGTTTGGTCATATCACAAAGCACATTAGCAACAATGAAGTACTTTTGAAAGACAGTCATACTTATGAGGGTAACAGAAAATTAAATGAGAGAAATAAATGTCGGCTGAAAAATTAGGGGTACTGCCTCCTTTTCACATAATGCCATGGGATCTTTTTCATTCGCTTCAGCAGCCATGTACAATCAGAAATAGCACCACTAATGCTGCAGCACTTCTTTAGTACTGCACTGAAGTGTCATCTTGTTTCCACATTGAAATTGTTGTGATTAGACCCACCACTTCCTGACTGTGCGAGGGCTCCCAACTGTCAGCAGAGGAAGTAACTTGTCAATAACTAAATGTCTTGTTGCTGTATTGCAAAGCTTTCACACAGGCCAACTTCCTGGAACTGCCTGTGTCAAAAAACATCATGTTGGATTGCATAAATTTGTCCTTCAGTGGTGCAAACGTTTGCAAAGTATTTGGTGTAAGTTAAATGTAGAACTTTACATCACAAACAGGCCATTTGCCCAACAGGTCTATCCTATGGTATTTAGGCTTCACATGAGCCTCCTACCACCTTACTTCATCTAACCCTAACAACATATCCTTTATTCCTCATCTTCCTTCCTCTTAACTGCATCAATGCTTTTCGCCTTAACCACTCCACATTTTGCGAGTTACACATTCTTGCCACTGAGTAAAAATTTTAGCACTGATAATAACTATGATGGGAATTGTGACCCAATTGAGTATACATTTTTTTATTGAGAGCCAGTCCCTTTTTTATTTTAAAAAGAGACACCACCAGGAGAGAGAAGATAATTGAAGAGGTGGTGATTTGATTAAACCAACCTTTGGTTTTAAAACAACCCATTGATTACAGCAAGGGCGAGCATTGAAGGAGGGAAGAAATTCTATGGCTTACAGGTATGGGAAAGAATCAATTAGAGTAGGAGTCTCAATGATGATGCAGAAAGCCACAGCTCAGGCAAGTGGGGAGGTGACCATCTCCCAGATCTTTGTCAGTCCTGGATAGCATAGGACACTGTACAGATGTAGGTGTTTTAGACAGAGTATTTTTGTCCAAAGTTTTGGGTTCCAGGAGGTTGGGTTCATAAGAAAAGTTTCCAGTCCAACAACAAGACTGTTCATTTCCAATTAGCTCCCTTGCCCCCCCCACCCCCCCACTCCGCAAAGGCATTGAATTTTCTGGGATGCGGGTCTAATGGTGACAGACGGCCTCCGTAGCATATCTAAGTAGCCACTGTGCAGGACTGCATGTGTCCTTTAGTATGCAATTGTGCATTTAAGTGCTACTAATTTGCAGAATGGCTTCCCGAAAGGCAAAACTGGAATTCGGAGGCTTTTATAAGGCTGATGTAATACACTAGTTAATTTCTGAGCGCAATAGGCATGGAGATGAGACTCAACTCCATGGACAGGAATGCCGACGTGATTGCAGACGAGATCTGTGGTGGTTAGGCAGTTGCTTCACGTCCCAGAAGTGTTCTTTATCTTTTATTTGAAACATCTGGAAGAGAGCCAATGAAAGGAATTCAACTGCTGGGGTTGTCTTGTCATGACCTGTTTCAAAGTTGCTGCACTTTTTGCACTGACTTCATTCTGCTTGCTGTAAGTGGCCTGTCTGAATTGTTTGCTAGTTTTGACGATCACAAAAGTGCCAGATGAAACCAGTGTTCATCAGTTCCTTCATCGTTGAATTAGTATCCTGGAATTACTTGCCTAACCATCGCCACAAGGACTGCAGCATTGCAAGCTAAAATCTCAAAAGACAAGATAAAGTCAGCAATCTGTGCAATGATCTCTGTGATACAGATGACATGAAATGTTGTCCTTTTCGTTAACAGGTGAGAGATTTTGACACACGTAGTTAGAAAAAGGTCATTGACATTGAAAAAATGCCTCTGAAAATTTGGTACAGATACAATTGTGTGTGCTCATGGCTTGCTACTCAATATAGTTTGAAATTCTTATGAGGTAGCATTGATAATGTTATCTTGAGTCTTTAATGTTTTCCAAATCTTTCAAAATCTGTACACGTATACTAAATGAAAATGAACTAACTTAACCCAACAGGTTATTCACTAAAAAGAGCACATATACAGCTTGTTTTCTGCAAAGTTAATAAGTCAGAACTGTTCAAGAGACAGAACAGGGAGGAATAAATACAGGAAAAGCAGTAAGGGCATTGTTTTTAAAAATGTTTACATCATGGAGGGGGGAGGGGGGGGGGTTTCTGGTTACATGAGAAATGTGTGCTTTTTAAATTTGTTCTCAGTCTGGGCATCGCTGGTAATGGTGAGCCATCTTCATGAACCACTGAAGCAGTTTGGTATGGCTGACTGGATTTCTCAGCCATTCAGAGGGCAGTTACGAGTCAACCCCATTGCTGTGGGTCAGGAGTCATATCTCGATCAAACTGGGTAAGGATGGCAGATTTCCCTCCCTCTTAAGCACATTAGTGAACCAGATAGGTTTTTATGCAATCCAATAGTTTTATGGTTATCATTACTGTTCAACTTTTGAATCCAGACTGATTTCATTAACTGAATTCAAAATTCCCAGCTGCTGTGGGATTTGAACTCATGACTCCTGATCTTTGGTCCCACGATGCCACAGTACCCATCAAAAACACGACTTTTTTTTTCAAATATCGAAGAAAGTAAGCATTGCCAACTTTCTGGTGTGTTGTTCGGGGGGATAACTTTGAAACTTGTGTATTAGGACTTGTTTACTTGTGCAAGTTCTGGTATTCATTATTTTATCTTTAATTCTTGCTAAGACCTAACAGATTAGATTATTTTGATCAATATACAGGGTGTGACAGTAGACCTGTATTCAATCTTTTGGTTGGTTTGGGATTTTTTTTTTAAAAGCTAAACCAATGTAAAAGCCAACCATGTGGACATCTGTATTCAATCTGATCATTACGACATTGCTTATCTATTGCCAGTCTAAATATGTCTTGCGCTTAGCATGCCAACCACATAGGAAAAAGCCTCAAAATAAATATTTTTTTAAAAAATCTAAAAATGAAAGAGTCTCAGGCAGCATTCCAATGCCCCACTTTCAATAAATGTTCTGAAACTTGCATGAATCCTGCTTCTGTATCACTTCTAGTAAATTAGTATGACCCATCTTGTGATCCTTTTGCTTTGGAATAGAGATTATCTGACAACTGGCCAATATGTTGTTCATTACAAGTGAATGAAACTTTGTTAATCTGTCATTAAAAAAACTTTTAGCATATATCTCTCTGTGCGTTATCTGCAATTGTGGAACAGAAGGCAATACTGCTCTCATTGGCCTCATTCCTCTAATTAAACATTGGGAAGATGAAAGACATTGTCTTTGGGCTGCCCCAAACTCCCCTCCTTGTGTACTGATGCTATTCACCTCCCTGGCCAAAGTTTCAATTCTTCCAAGTGTGGACTCTTGAGCAACCTTGATTTTAATTGCTTCACCGTGACATCCGTGTCTTCGGCTGCCATAATCCGAAATTTGGGAATTCCCCCTCTAAACCGCTCTTCCTCTTTCTGCCTTTAATATCTCCTGTGTGGCTCCATGTCAATTTTGTTAGATAACGCTTCTATGAAGTGTTTTGGCATATTTTACTGTTACAATTTGTATTTATATAGCACCTTTTATCGTAACAGTCTGTTCTTGCCCTCAGCATTGTACTAGACCCTGAGCGAAGCTTCCAATCTCATCCTCTCCAGTGCAAGATTATTTGCTTTCATCTCCACAGCATTGCTCATCTGACTGCCATCTACTGCAAATTGCCTTATCCATCCCTTTGATAGTGTAGCAATTGTAATCGCTTCTGGCTAGCTTCTCATCTTCCAACCATCATAAACTCGAGCTCACCCAGTACTCTGCTGTAGGTATCCTATCTCGCAACAAGTCGTATTTATCCATCACCCCGTCCTCGCTGATCTACATTAGGTCCCAGTTCATCAACACTTTGATTTTTAAAATCTTACTGTTCAAATCCCTCCAAGCCTCACGCCTTCATATGTAAAGTTGGGGGAGTTGGCATTGTGCATTCTCTGAACTCCAGCCGCATGACAATGATTGCATCAAATTACACATTGCAGGGAAGTTGAATTACTCTACAGCAAACAATTACAGCAAAACAAATCACACATTTCCCTACAAAGTTTTGGTTGAGTATTGTCCTCCCCATTCCGATAGACGAGAATAGAAATTGGGAGAAAAGCTAAATACGCGGATGCTGGAAATCTGAAATAAAAACAAGAAATGCTGGAACCACTCAGCAGGTCTGGCAGCATCTGTGGAAAGAGAAGCAGAATTAACGTTTCGGGTCAGTGACCCTTCTTCGGAACTAGCAAATGTTAGAAATGTCAAAGAACCTTTGACATTTCTAACATTTGCTAGTTCCGAAGAAGGGTCACTGACCCGAAACGTTAATTCTGCTTCTCTTTCCAATAGAAATTGGGATATTTTTATCAGTGATGTCAATATACGCAGCCTATGGTGCTTTGTTCAATTCACTGCCGTCAATGACCACCAGAGGGCACACCAAGAATAACCACAGAAAAATAATAGAAGGGACGGAAAAGTAAGGAATTTGCAGCAAGCATCACAAAGCAAATAGATAGGTAAAACATTTTGTAGAAGGAACCTAATTCTGCAATTTCTTGACAACTATTACATTGGAAATATAAATAATAGGAATAGGAGCAATATTAGTGTTCACCATTGCGGCACAGCATGTGTGACGGTCTCCATTAATAATTTGGTGAACTGGGAAAAAAAGATAAGCAGCTTTCCAATCTTTCTAACTTTGGCTTGACTGAAAAAATCAATTGCAGGAGTGGAGGAGGTTAGTCTGGTGCATGAAGAAGATTTATTCAGCACTTAAGTCTGCACCTATTATCATTTCTGTGATTATTATTTTGAAGTAATGGTTTGACTTGGTCAACTGTTGATGATAACTGGAAGTTTTGATTGTATAAATGTCACCCTGGCTCAGCTGTAGCACTCAATTCTCAGTCAGACCCCACCCACTCTAGGACTTGAGCAAACAATTCCAGATTGGCACTTCAACACAGTACGCACAGTCAGAGGTGCTGTCTTTCAGAGGAAATGTTAAACTGAGCCTATCTACTTGAACAACTGAAACTTTTTTTTTGAAAAAGGGCAGGGAGTGCTCTCGGTGTCGTAGGTAACATTCATCCCTTCACCAACAACAGCAAAAATTGTACAATGCGATTAGGGGGGAAAAAAGTGGTCAGGAACAGGGTTCCGAAGAAGGATCACTGACCCGAAATGTTAACTCTGCTTCTCTTTCCACAGCTGCTGCCAGACCTGCTGAGTGGTTCCAGCATTTCTTGTTTTTATTTCAGTTTCCGGCATCCGCAGTATTTTGCTTTTAGTAGGCCCCTTAAAAACTGGTAATGGTGATATTGTCAATGAAAATAAGGTTAGGTTGGACATGTTCAATAATTGCTTTGCATCAGTCCTTACAGTAGAGGAAGAGGTCATTGTGCTGGACATCCCAAGGAAACTAATAAAGAGTAAGGACTGGGACTCACCAAAATTAATGTAAGCAAAATAACAGCAATGTAGAAAATAAAGGCGCTCAAGGAGCAAAGCGCCAGGACCAGATGGTTTTCATCCCAGGATTTTAAAAGATGAGAACATTGCAGATGCCCGAGATAATCTTCTGAAGTTCTCTATTTGGGAAATTGTTCCTTTTGGATTGGAAAATTATGCATGTCACTCTGCTATTCAAGAAAAGTGACAAACCGAAGCCAGGGAATTATAGACCAGTTAACCTAACACATGCTCAGGAAATTACTAGAGTCTATAATTAAGGATAAAGTGACTGAACATCTTGAAAATTTTCAGCTAATCAAGCCAGCCTAGATTATGTAAAGGGTGGGTCATGTCTGACAAACCTGATTGATGACAGGGTGATGTTAATGGATATTATTTATATAGACTTCCAGAAGGCATTTGATAAAGTCCCTCATAAGAGACTGTTAATTAAAGTTGAAGCTCACGGATTTGAAGGCAAATAATTGACCTGGTTTGGAAATTGAGTGGCAGGAAAGAGTGTTGGGATAATGGACAGGTACTCAAATTGGCAGGTTGTGATGAGTGGTGTCTCGCAAGTTGGGCCCTCAACTATTCACCATATTTATTAACAGCTTAGATGATGGGAAAGAAAGCCACATAGCCAAATTTGCTGATGACACAAAGATAGAGAGCATCATAAGCAGTGTAGATGAAACCATAAAATTACAAAGGGGTATTGATAGATTAAGTGAATGGGCAAAACTGGCAAATAGATTTCAATGTGGGGAAGGGTGAGGTCATCCACTTCAGACCTAAAATTATAGAACAGGGTACTTTCTAAATGGTGAAAAGTGAGAAACAGTGGAGGGCGAGAAAGACTTGGTGTCCAGGTACATAGATTATTAAAATGCCATGTACAGGTACAGAAGGTAATCAAAAAAGGTTAATGGAATTCTGTCCTTTATATCTAGAGGACGAGAATACAAGGGGGTAGAAGTCATGCTTCAGCTATACAAAACCCTGGTTAGATCACACCTGGAGTACTGTATGCAATTATGGGTACCACATCTTCGGAAGGATAATGAAGTGCAGCATAGGTTTGGCAGAATGACACCTGGACTCCAAGGGTTAAAATGAGAGATTACACAAATTACGGTTGTATTTTCTGGAATTTAGAAGGTTTAGTGATTGAATGAAGTTTTGATGTTATTAAGGGGAACAGATAGGGTAGATAGAGAGAAACTATTTCTGTTTGGGGACCTAGTATAAAAATTAGATCCAGACCATTCAGGAGTGAAATTCGGAAACACTTCTGCAGTTTGGAACTCACTTCTGCAAATGACAATTATCAAAAAAATGATGTTAAATCAACTGTTAATTTTAAATCTGAGATTGTTAACATAAGAACAAGGAGCAGGAGTAGGCAATTCAGCCCCTCGAGCCTGCTCCGCCATTCAATTCGATCATGGCTGATCTCATCTCGGCCACAACCCAACTTTCCTGCCTGTTCTCCATAACCATTCAACCCATTACTAATTAATAAAAAATCTGTCTATCTCCTCAAATTTACTCAATGTCCCGCCATCCACCGCACTCTGGGGTAGTGAACTCCACAGACTCACGACCCTTTGAGAGAAGTAATTTCTTCTCATCTCTGTTTTAAATCTGCTACCCCTTTTTAATCCTAAAACTATGACCTCTTGTTCTAGATTGCCCCACCAGAGGAAACATCTTCTCTACGTCTACTTTGTCAATCCCCTTAATCATATTGTATATCTCAATTCGATCTCCTCTCATTCTTCTAAACTCCAGAGAATAAAGGCCTAAACTGCTCAACCTCTCTTCATAAAACAAACCCCTCATCCCTGGAATCAATCTAGTGAACTGCCTCCAATGCAACTACATCTCTTCTCAAGTAAGTGGATCAAAACTGTACTCAGTATTCCAGGTGGGGTCTCACTAATGCCTTGTGCAGTTGCAGCAACACTTCCCTACTTTTATACTCTATTTCTTTAGCAATAAATGCCAAAATTCCATTTGCCTTCCTTATTAGCTGCTGCACCTGCATACTAGTTTTCTGCAATTCATGTCCGAGGACACCCAGATCCCTCTGCACCGAAGCACTCTGAAGTTTCTCTGCATTTAGAAAATAATTTGCCTTTCTATTCTTCTGACCAAAATGGATAGCCTCACACTTATCCACGTTAAACTCCATCTACCAAATTTTGGCCCATTCACCTTACCTATCCATATCCATTTATAAATTTCTTATTTCTTCATTGCAAATTACTATCCCACCTATTTTAGCGTCATCTGAAAATTTGGCTATTGTACCTTCTATCCCTGCATCCAAGTCATTAATATAGATGGTAAATAGTTGGGGCCCGAGGACCAAACCCTGTGGCACCCCACTAGTTACATCTTGCCAACCAGAAAAGGACCCCTTTATCCTGACTCTCTGTTTTCTGTTGGTTCGCCAATCCTCTATCCAAGCTAATAAATTGCCCCTCACCCCACGTGATCTTACCTTTTGTGCGGCACCTTCTGGAAGTCCACATATACTACATCTACAGGAACCCCATTATCCACTTTACTTGTTACATCTTTGAAGAACTCTAGCAAATTAGTCAAACATGATTTACCCTTCATAAAACTATGCTGACTCTGACGGATTGCATTTTGACTTTCTAAGTGTCCTGTTATTACTTCCTTAATAATGGATTCTAACAATTTCCCGATGACCGATGTTAAACTAACTGGTCGACAGTTTCCTACTTTCAGTCTCCCTCACTTTTTGATTAAGGGTGTGAGATTAGCATTTTTCCAATCCACTGGAACCTTTCCCACCTCCAGGGAATTTTGGAATATTATAGCCAATGGATCAACTGTCTCTGCTGTCACTTCCTTTAAGTCCCTAGGGTGTAGGCCATCAGGCCCTGGGGACTTGTCTACCTTCAATCCCAATAGTTTGCTCAGTACTTTTTCCTTTGTGATGATAATTGTTCTAAGTTCCTCCCTTTCTATAACCTCTGCATTACCTGTTATTATTGGGATGGTACCAATGTCCTCCATCGTGAAAACTGCCGGTGGGACAGGACATACCCGGGGATGGTGATGGCGGTGTCTGGGACATTGTAAGGTATGATTCTGTGAGTATGACTATGTATATTGTGTTATGCAGCAAAAACATGTACAATCTTGACTCTCGCTGTTCACTGTGGCACATTGCTGATAACCCCCTGTTGAAATACTTTGTATTGCCTTCCTGGTGATCATTATGGTCCGTTGGACTTCTCACTTTTAAGAAACTGCTAACGATATTGCATTTTAAGAATGTGACAGAAGATTTTGACGGTGGATGATTTTTCAATTCAGCTGCAGTTAATGCAGCAGTAGTGTGGGACAGTATCAAACCAAGCTGACAGATTTAATGAATAAGAACATTATTCTTGCAGTGAATGCCAACCAAGAATGGAAACACTGTTAGTTTGCAGCCTTTGCTTGGCCTGTTGCTTGATTGCTTGCTGCTTCAAATACACATCCTGTAGTTCTCAACTTGGTAGAAAAAGTCAATAGTTGAAGGTTTTTGAAGCAGTGCTTTGAGTCATTTGACATTATCTGGTGTTATTTTCAGTAATGTCATATTGATCCTTTTATGACCATATCACCCTTTACTGTTCAACTTGCTCTCATAAAGCCGAATGGGAAGGAGGCATGTTTTTAAGACAGCACAAAGGGAAGTGAGTGGCAAGTCAAGGGTTTGAGGCTCAGCAAGGAGCAGAGCCCCAAGAATCAGCAGGAGCTGCAGTGGAGATAGAGAAAGGAACAAGCGGCTGCCAAGGGCTGAGGTCAATGAGATATCTGGAAAGTCCGAAGGGGAGAGGAAGGAAAAGATTTCTCCAAGTTTCTTGAGCTGCAAGTGAGAAAATGTGATTGTGGCCAATATTTTTTATTTGCTCTCAACCCAAAACCAATGAAGCTTTGTTGTTTCAGAACCATTTCAGTGTTTGATCCTTCTGTTAATTAGTTCAAAACAATTAGCAGCACCTATTTACATTCTTCATCCTGCAGATTAACAATGTTGCAATTGTATAATTGGTCCTGTCTTTCAACAGTGTAGAACTACCAGTACAACCAAACTGCACTAATTATAAGAAGCAATCGCAGTAATGGATACTTGTCCGTTTGTGATTTTGTGAAGTATATTTCAATCATTATTGATCAGTACAATTAGAGACCAGCGTAACAGGATTGTACTGTACCCTATCACATGTACTTGAGAATCTGGAATAGCTGCTGGCCAGAAAGAATGGGTTTGTGGAGCTTTTACCAGCCATGTGAAATACTCAGTTCAGTCATCTTGAATGTGATCAGTTGTTTGAAAAGTTATGTAGCTTTATGATGGTTTGATTGACACCCCCCCATCTGGAATGCTGAGTACTGTTTTGGTCAAAACACGACCAAAGGGATGTGTGTGCACTGAAACGGGAGGGTGTGTGGGGGCAGAACGATTTCAAGTGCTAAATAGGGGAGCGATGAGGAAAGATGGCAAAGCAGTATAGTCAAATCATCTGTCAGCTCGACTGGATGGGCTGAATTTTAACTCCCAAAAATGGGAGGATTATGGTTGTGTTTGATTTAAAATGCAAGAAATCTGAAACAGGACCCCAACATTTCCACTTCGGAGGTGCAACAAGATACAGGAGATCAATCCGCTCACGAGTTGGACATGAAAATATTGAGGCTGTGTGCCTTCAGTTTAACAGCTATTCTATTTTTAACCACAGGCAGCCAGGTTTCCCAAGTCTCAGGAAACTTGGCAGCTGAAAGAAGGCAAGGGGGCTGAATCCGTGAGGTAATTACCTTTACAGCATTGCTTGTGGGTCAGGAGGATCTGGAGTGTTTCCTGCAGCCCTCGCTCCTACAATCATGACTTCCAAATCACCATCTGAACAACCCCCCACCTTGCAATCAAGATCCTCCCCAGCTCCCATTGGGCCCACCCATAGCAATCAGGACCATCTGGAACTACCATGGGATCCGTCCGTGATCTAGACCACCCCAACCATCTCTCAATAATACATCCCCAATACAACTACCTGTCCTTGGAGGCTTTGGCTTTGTGAAGCACGATTCCCAGGTGAAAGGCTTCCACGCTGATTTGTGCCTGGGAACTCTACTTAAAGAGGTCATGCAGTTAAATTCTGCAGGATGTTCTCATCCTCATAACAGCTCCTTCCAAGCCCACAAACAACTCCATCTCCTGTTTAAAATCCAGATCCAAGTATCAGATCTATGAGTTGCAATGGGCTCAGTAGTTTCTCTTCATCCTGATTTTAAGTTGTTTAAAGCAAATAAATATTCTTCAAAATGGAATAACATTCTTCAAGAGATGCAACAGGATGCATTTTCAGCGTTGAATTATGCTGTGTTCTAAAGACAGTAACTCCAGAAAATCTTTTAAAAAGATATGACAATATATTTCATGTATTTTTTTATTTATGACTACAAAGCCCTTAACCGTAACACTAAGTTTTTTTAAAAGGACGACTGGTGAACAAAATATTCAAGTAACAGCACTTAAATCGGATTACGATGATCTGCAATAAAAAAAAAATTTAAATCTGTTTTCTAATTAATGATGTCAGGTATGACCGTGATCATCAAGTCTTCATTTCCACGGCGCACAACAAGGGACAGAGTGTCGTTGTTTTTAATTGCTTCACTCACTTGTTCTGAGGATGTTATTGTTTGTCCATTGATACTGATAATGATATCCCGGTCTCTTAACCCTGCACTGAAAATGAAAATTTTTGAAGAATTATGCAGCTGCCAAAGTCAACAATGAGGGCCAGCAATTAGCACCAAAGGAACTGAATGCATTGCTGATAACATTACTGGTGTCCTAAGCCCTACAGCTGATTGGCATCTATGAATAACCTGCTGTAGTACCAGTTACCTTGGAAAACAAACTATTTCACCACAGGAATATATCTACTGCCTTTTTTGGGCAGCACTACAGTACAGAGGTGATGGATCAATGGGCCATTTTAAACTAGAAGCTTAGATTGAATACTTCACATTAATTTATTTCACTCGTGCTGAACTGGGTTAACATCTCTATTAAAATGGATGACATAAAGGAATTTCCTTCCAGTATTTGTCAGCAAACACTGCAAACAGTAATTTACTTCAGAAAAAAAAACTGCTCTTCAAGTTGGTTTGTGCCAAGGAATACAGCTCATCAGCCAGTATCACCATTTAGCTCTCCCAGGTCAGTATATCATACCCCATTGCACAGTAAAGCTCCTCTACTCGACCTCAACACAGCACGCCTCAGCCCATACCTCACAAACAAACTCTGCTGTAGTGATAATTCTCACAGGTGGAACTGTCTTTTAGAAACTCGACTCAGCATACAGTGGACACTTGAACCCACGTCTTGAGATAAGGAAGGGCAGTATCTAACTCCTGCACTAGCCAGATTCTCTCAGTTCCATCTTCCAAAGCAAGAGCAGATGGATGGAACTGTCCCCATTGACCATGCAATTTTCAGATCGCAATTCATGCAACTGGCAAAACCAGAAATAGTATGTAATCGTGAAAATTAACTGTAACTACTGCTAAAATTCCTGTTAGCCCACACCACTGTCCCTTTCTTTTGTTTTAACCTCAGTAGCCATGTTGCTAGTGCTTAACAGATCGGAAGCTGAAAGTCTGATCGCTCCTACTAGTTAAATACTTTTTTTTGTTCTAATCTTGCCTGATGCTACCAAGTGATGTTAGAAGTATCCCAAGCAGATTCTGGCTGTGGCTGAAAGATTGAGAGTTTGAATGCCTCGACTGACAGTCAAACTCAGTTGTGTTCATTGCTTGACTTCTGCCTTATTTCCACCAGCTGGAACATGGAGTCATGCAGTAAACTGGTAAACCTTGCACTGTACAGTGGGAGTATCTTGGTTCATTATGAAGTGGTACAGGCAGATGCCCATCACTTAGACAGCTAGATAACTCTAAACTCCACTGGAATTAATTTTATCAGAGTGTACAAAGCTTTTGCAATCATATGCATTCCATTATAAATTCTATTCCCTCTACCCATGCACCACAAACAGGACTTAGAACTCAAATCCACAGCCCAGCCATTTGTCCTGCTCCATTCAGCAGCCATGGATACAAGATAGCTAAGTATCACAGGAGGTCTGATCAAAAACACTTGCCACTAGAACCAAATCCCATTCAAAGTCTGTGCTGATTGTAACAAAAATTGGTTAGCAGCTTGTCTAACAGGCGGATCTGCTGTGTTGATATGGGCGACTAGTATCTCCCAAGCATCATTTTATCAGTGACCATGCCACTGAATGCAACCAATAAATTGGTTTTAAGCTCTACGGATTGCATGACTCACTAGGTTCCTTGCATGTTGTCTCTTAGCTTATCTTCTCTTTCCTACCTTGCAGCAGGTGTTGCTGGAATGACTTCAAATATGTAAACCCCAGCAGAAACGTCAGGGAAATCTTTGTCACGCATTTTCAGGTCATGCAAGAGACTGAAATGAAATGGAAAATCGTTAGCCCTCTTGATTTCTGTAACTGTAAATCACATGCATTGAAATCTTGCAGTATTATGTTACAGTCAAATCTAGCAACTTCAGGACAAGTAAATATTCCTGAGCTTTACATTGAGAAGGATAAAAGCCAGCATACCTGGTTGCAAATCCACAAGCACTAAATGATTTTCGATGACACTTACATGCGAACATACAAATTTGGAGTAGGCCATTTGGCCCTTGCAGCCTGCTCCGCCATTCAATAAGTTCATGGCTGAACTGATTGCTCCACATTTCCACCTATGCCCAATAACCTTCCACTCACTTGCTTCTCAAGAATCTATCTACCTCTGCCTTAAAAATATTCAAAGATTCTGCTTCCGCTGTCTTTTGAGGAAGAGAATTCCAAAGATTCACAACCCTCAGAGAAAAAAATTCTTCTCATCTCTGAAATGGGCGACCCCTTATTTTTAGAACAGTGACCCCCCAGTTCTAGTTTTTCCCACAAGGGGAAACATCCTTTCCACATCCACCCTGTCAAGACCCCTCAGGATCCTATATGTTTCAATCAAGTCACCTCTTACTCTTCTAATTTCCAGCAGATACCAGCCTAGCCTGTCCAATCTTTCCTTGTAAGACAACCCACCCATTCCAGGTATTGGTCTAGTAAACCTTTCTCTGTACTGACTCCAACGCATTTACATCCTTCCTTAAATAAGGAGACCAATACTGTACACAGTACTCCAGATGTGGTCTCACCAATGCCTTGTATAGCTGAAGCATAATCTCCCTACTTTTGTATTCAATTCCCCTCGTGATAAACAATAACATTCTATTAGCTTTCCTAATTACGTGCTGTACACTCCTGATCAAACACAGCATTAGAGAACATTCGTTGAAGTACTCAGATGCAGGGATAAAATGATGCTCGCTCACAAGACCAACGTCTTACAAAAAGCTAAATGACCGCTTGAGTGTAGATACAGGACACTTACCTGGATGTTAGTGCGACCATTCTTATTCCCATATACCTCTTCTTGGGTGAAGAGTTTTCTGTTGGTATAAAACTAGAATTGGTAAATTCCTTGCACATTCAGAATGGAGGATCCTGCCTGCTTATAATGATGCACAACAGAGGAAATATCACCTTTCCTTCTGACAGCACTGAGTCATGCTTAGTTTCAGCTCCACAGCCACCAGAAATAATACCTTCCTCAAACATCCTGACTCAAGACACTGGGAAGTGTACGATTCTGGGGGGAGCATCACAGCCACGTTTGATCTTGTTCTCACCTGACAGCTACATAAACGCAATTGTCAACTAGAGCCACTGAGTACAGGTTAAGGATCTGTGTGCCGGGCTCTGTGTTTTCCCTCTCTCTGCCTCTCCACTAACGGCACCGTCCTTTGCCCAGTACTAGAATGGCTAAGATCAGTTGACTCAGCACAGATGAAGGGTAAAATGGAGCACCTCGCTGTACCAGCTGAATGATTGGCACCAGTGGAGGGGCACAGAGGGTTTGTGTTAAATGAGATTAAGAAAACGGCTCTTTTCTTCATGGTGCACTTTTCATGGCATTTTAAGCATCAGCAGAACACCACAAAAATGTCCTTTCCGCTGATTTTACTGTTCTCATAATCAAATCCAGCTGTCTGCTTTCCACCTCACAGCCAGTTTCTTTGAAAGTTCACCAATAGGAGCAACTAAGGGTGTGCAATATAAAAGTCTTTCAATAGGCTGTTTTTAATCAGTAATGTGAGATTAATTTACTGACTCATACCTTTTAGCTGGCGGTCATGAGATTCTGCAAGGAATTGCTGAATTCTTTTTGCAGGAATTGCAAAAGATATCCCAGCTGTCACCTTCAGTGTGTTAATGCCAATGACTTCACCATCCTATAGTGTAAAACAGTTGACAAAACACCATTTAATCGAAATGCCTGACGAAGAAAATATTTCATGTGATCAATTTCTGACATTTGGGGGGAATTTTAACTTCCAAAAACGGGAGGGTTTGGGTTGGGTGGGAAGTAAAAATATAAAATATTTCAAACCCGAACCGCTGTCCACTTTGGTTTTAACAGAGGCGGACAGGGAAGGGGGTGTTGGCGGGCAACCAACCCACTCTCAGGAGGCAGGTCTCTCATTTAAAAATTTTAATGAGGCTGCATGCTTCAGATCTTTTTCTCTGTTCCAGCTTTAATTGGCTGGGTCTCAGGAAACCCAGCAGCTAAAGGGATGTGAGAATTGCTGCATGAATGAGGTCACTGTTTTTCCATCACTACCTATGGGCCAGGAGGAGCAGCAGTGCTCCAACCCCCACCCTTCCAACCCACCAAGCAAACTTTTTAACGCTTTGAGCAATCCATTGACCAGAAACTGAACTGGAGTAGCCATATAAACACCGTGGCTACAAGAGCAGGTCAGAGGCGAGGAATCCTGCCGTGAGTAACTCACCTCCTGACTCCCCCATTATCTGTCAGGCACAAGTCAATAGTGTGATGGAATACTCTCCACTTGCCATGGGTGCAGCTCCAACAACACTCAAGAAGCTCAACACCATCCAGGACAAAGCAGCCCGCTTGTTTGGCATTCCATCGACAAACATTCACTCCCTCCACTGCCGATGCTCAGTGACAGCAGTGTGTACATCATCTACAAGATGCACAGCAGCAACGCACCAAGGCTCCTTTGACAGCACCTTCTAAACCCGCGGCTTCTACCACCTCAAAGGACAAGTTTACCTCCAAGCCTCGCACCCATCCTGACTTGGAACTATCTCACCGTACCTTCACTGTTGCTGGATCAAAATCCTGGAACTCCCTATCAGCACTGTGGGTGTACCTACACTCCAAGGACTGCAGCAGTTCAAGAAGCAGCTCACCACCACCTTCTCAAGGGCAATTGGGGATGGGCAATAAATGCTGGCCTAGCCAGCGATTCCCACATCCCATGAACCAATAAAAAAAAAGATTGGACCCCCCACAACCCTCTGTTCCAAAACCCTCCCCGATCTCCTCTCCTCTCCCAATCTCTCAGGGCCCTGCCCTTGATGACCTCCTCCAGACCATGATCTCTCTATCTGTCTGTGATCTTTCCTCGTCCCCCAATCTCTCTGGGAACCCCATCGATGTTTCCCCACACACCAAATCCCAACACCCCATCTAACCTCTGATCTTTGCTTCGGTATTTTCTGCTATTAAATTCAGCAGCAGCTGAGGGAAACATCATCTTCCAGTTTTCCAGACAGCAAAACCCTCCCCCCCCCCACCACCCCACCACTCCAACTCCCCCACACCTCTGCCCTCTCCCTGTAAATATCAGGGCCTCAGTGTCGCTAGTTCTTGCAGAATGTTGTATGGCAAAACATACCTAGATTTAAAAGTTGTTCGAAGACAAATTAAAACAGCCAAGAGGTCATTCTAACCAAAAATATTGCCTTAAAAGGACTAAAGGTGAATTATTTATTGAAGATTGTATCCTGAGCTAGTGACATTGTTTCCATAAATCTCTGCATCCATCCTCTGGCACGGGTCTACCCCCTGCTCCCCACACTATACCACAAGTGGCTGCTGTGTCTGCCGCAGTACCCTAGCTCTCTGCCCTGTCATTTCCCTCACTGCCTTCAAAAGCCTTTTCGTCAACTAGGAAGAGTTCATAACCTGCCCACTGCTCCATTCAGCACCCTGAGATCTCTTTTTGCATGTCTTGTGTACCATAAAAATGCCACTTATTGTCAGCTGTGGCTCTGTGCGTAATATTCTCACCTCCAAGTCAGATGATTGTGTGTTTCAGCTCTACTCCAGAGATTAGAACACAAAGCAAAGCTGAGACTCCAGTGCAGTACTGAAGGAGTGCTAACTATTGGAGGTGCTGTCTTCTGGATATGATGTTAAACTGAGGCTCTATCGCCCTCTCATGTGGACATAAGAGATCCCATGGCCACTACTTCAAAGAAATGCAGTGCAATTCTCTCCAGTATTTATCCCTCAACCAACAGCACTAAAACTTTATCTAGTTCTTATCATATTGCTGTTTTTGAGAGCAGGCTATTTGCAACTTGGCTGCTGTTTTTTTTACATTACCATAGTGACTACACTTCAAAAGTACTTCTTTGGCTGTAAAATGCTTTGGGAAATGTCAATGGAATTTGTGAAGTGTGCCATAATAGGTAGATTGCCGCAGGATAAAAAGAGAATTCTCTGTGTGTGGAAGTTGCTTTTAAAAAAATAATTTATTTTCTGGAATTAGGGGAGGGAAGGGCTAAATTATCGGAATGAAGCTGAGCCAGTGCCAACGGTTGAGTAACAAAAATATCTGACTTGTAGCTCTTCTCTCACAACCCTTGTAATTTTGCTGTTGGTACTTAAACTTCTTGGCAAGTGCTGAATAATTTCATGATTCACTAAGCACCTGCTTTCACTATCAAATTGCAAGTCGATAATTGCAGTTTCCATCATTTCAACGATGAGTTATTTCTCAAATTAATTTTTGGAAATTCACTGTGCTTCGAAGAGGTAATCAAATATGAACAGTTGTTCTGGTTGGAGTTGAGCCATTGATGTGACACTTGATCAGTTTCAAAAACGTTTTCCTCATGCACCATTTCGAAACTGAAGTCACAAAAGTGATCCCTTTAACTTGGAGAGTAGGAAGTGAGGAAAAGCAGGCTGGTTGACTCTTCCTTCACTGGGAAAATTTTGGACTTCGGCAAAGTATACAACTGCTACTTTTTCCACCCATTTTAAACTGCAATGTTGCCTCATTAGCCCTCCTCATCTGATAGGTGGCGATTCATTTTCTGATCCAATTCCACAGGTGCCCAGGGCCTTCCATTAGCTCATCAAACTGGTGTGTGAATGGCGGCCAGCCAGCCCATGTGTGGGCAGCATTACAGCCCAAATCCAACACTGCCCTCATCCAACATTAGTGCATAAGCAGAGTCCCTAGATGGTCAGTCCAACAGAGTATAATGCCATAACTGGCAAAATTCTGACAGCAAAGCCACACACAAGTAGGGATAGTCAACTACTTTTGGCATTGAGAGCTCACCTGTTACACACCATCCATTTTCAATTCCACAAAGCACGGCCCAAATTCTTACAAAAAGTGCTGCCCCTGAGGAAAGTTTCACACAACTGGGCTAAGCATCAGCAGAATCAATACTTGTGCTTCACATGATGTGTTACAGTCCCTAGCCTGGAGTGTACTTAGACCAAATGTGACATCCTCTATGCTACCCTCGCTCAGCTTGGCCAACTCAGTGGAGAACATAAACTGGGTCCTTCCTTGTTTGTGTGGCTCAAAACTCCATCAGTTAAGTCAATGAGTCATTGGGGAAAATAGAGAGTTGCTCAATATTGAACAAGGAAAAACAAGTTATAATGGTTGAGTTGGCAACATGGTTATGTGTAATACATGTCCAAGGGTAGATGCTAGGAGATGAGGAGAAATTTCTTCATTCAAAGGGTTGTGAATCTTTTGAATTCCATGCCCCATAGAGCTATGGATGCTCAGTCCTTGAGCATATTCAAGGCAAAGATCAATTGATTTTTGGATACTAAGGGAATCAAGGGGATATGGGGATAGTGCAGGAAAATGGAGTTGAGGTAGAAGATCAGCCATGATCTTATTGAATAGCAGAGCAGACTGGAAGGGCCAAATGGCCTGCTTCTGCTCCTACAATGCACTATTGGTTTTGCAAGCAAGCTAGCTTGAAAATATAAATAGGCAGTGCCACATTTTAAATGCCAATCTCACTAAAACGAAACTTACTGTATAAGTGCTGCGGACAGCTGTAAATCTAAATGCTTTCCATCAGAATGTGGCTTTTCACCTATTTACTCTCATCAGCCCCTGCCTTTGCCTGATGAAGTCATTTTGCACCACAGCCTCGCAGCTGATCTACTTCAACATGCCTGGCTCCAAGAGAATTAATGTGGATAATTGAGGCAACACGCACCAGATCCCAGCAGAAAATCCAAGCTAGGCTTGCCAGTCCTATCCAAGATAGATAAGTTCTGATAAACACAAAGCTTCCAAATCATTCTATTTTGTTCAATGCACAGTAAACAGCTCCTTTAGTTCCATTATTTTGGGAAAATTAATTCCAAGTGTCATAGTGTCACATATTGGCAATATTAGTGCAAGCATATTAAGTTTCACCACAAGTTAAATGTCTAAGTTCTTGTCCGAAATTCTAACTATGTAAGTTTCATCATGAAATGTGATTTACCAAACTCATGTCAATCTCCATTTTCACCATCCTTATATTCTTGAGTAGCAAAAATTAATCTCAAAGGTGGCAGTCACTGGAATAGTTTGAGCTTTCCAAGAGTTCAAACACATTTACTAAAAAAAAAGCTATCTTCTACAAATTTATTCATTTCAAAGTACATGTTAAACTGCCACTCACCAGATTGACAAGTGGTCCTCCTGAATTTCCATACTGTAATAAAAATGGAACATGTTCATAGGGCTAATTGTAATATATGCTTTTTTATCCTAAATTAACTTACAAGACATCTTTGACACAGAATATTTTAAAATTCAAAACTTCAGTTAATTGATTTTAAAATTGCAATGTCAAAAACTGAAAAGCATTCCTGTCTGCCTCTACGTTGGATGGTTTTCCCAAAGTCTGTAATAATTGCAAGAAATGACAATATTCAGAGAACTAATAACAAACATTGAATACTCCAGCATAAAATCCTAGAATGGCCCATTGAAAGAACCAATCTGTTTGTGCAAGCCACCACGTTATAATTTGCCATTTTTGCTATGCAACCTATTCAGATAGTTTTAAGTTTTCTGTACTCTTTGATGGGCTTCCCAATAAGATGCTTCATTTTCCCTTGCAGTCCAGGGCAAGCTGAGCAAACTATCTGAGCCTATCAGAATGCTTTCTTTCACAATTTCCCCACCCTGGATTATTTTGGCTCTGTTCTCACGAACAGGCCACTTGAGAAAATATTCAGTATTCTGAGAGATACATATATTTTGGGTGGCAGAATGGTGCGCCGCAAAGCACAGGGACACGCCACACATCAGTGATTTCCTATTCTTGATTATGCTGCATGTCAAAGGTCACTGAACAGAGGAGGAATCTCATTTCAGGGGAGAGAAGAAAATCTGGTTGGTCAGTCATTCTTGGGCTTAGCCCTCTGAGCCACAGGCTTAAAGTGGACTAATGAAATCCTGGGATTATGTAGGCCAGCTATCCTTAATATATCTGCAGTGGATATATGGTGCAGAAACACCAGAGGAATGGGGCAGTAGATGCAAGAATTTCATGTCCTCAAACCATGACATTTGAGGATGAACTCGATATTATGAAAATATTAAGTTCTTTCCTTCTGCATCATATGAATTCAATTACTACACTCTGTCTCATCTGGCTTTTCAAATTCTTCCAGGACCAACTGGATGTTGGTAAGAGTAGACTAGTCAATCCAGTCAGTCTACTTCTCTTCACTGGAACTTGCTTAAATTTGAATTATCTGTTCATTCAAGTTGAAATTGTGCAAAAAATGCCTCCTGTGCTGTTATATTAAAATTGCTTAATTTGAATGTTTCGAAATACATAAATGTACAGGGCCACGGAAAAAAACCATCAAGGTCCATCTTGCTCTCATCTGAGAAACATCATACCTCACCACACTACACCTCATCAAAGCTTCTTCCAAGTACTTACCTAACCCCCTGTTGAAGTTTCTGAAACAATCAGCCCTCACTGCCTCCCTGAGCAGTCCATTCCACACATTCAGCACCCTCTGTGTCGTCTAAATCTAAACTGTCTTTTATATCTTCCCCTTGCTAAGTTTAAGGTGATGTCCACATGTCAAATCTTTGGCAGTTTTAAATTTACTGGCATTTATCTTCTCTGTGCCCCATCGGACCTGATTACTTCAATAAAATCAACACTTAAGTTGATCATTCAATTATTTTTGTTGACAAAAATTCCAACAGGAGTCGAAGGCATTACAACATTAGAAACTCCATTCCCTAGCCACCAACTCCATCCCTCTCCTTGGCAACTGTCTGAGACTGGACCAGACTGTTTGCAACCTTGGTGTCATATCTGACTCCAAGATGAGTTGTCGATCACATATCATCACTAAGACTGCCTATTTCCATCTCTGTTACATCACGTTCCTTCTGCCCCGCCTCAGTTCATCTGCTGCTAAAACCCTCATCCATGCCTTTGTTACCTCTGGACTTGACTATTCCAATGCACTCCTGGCTGACCTCCTTTTGTAAACGTGAGGTCATCCAAAAGTCTGCGACCCGTATCCTAACTCACAGTAAGTCCCATTCACCCATCGCTCTGTGCTGGCAGATACATTGGCTCTTGGTTCAACAGCACATCAATTTTAAAATTCTCACCATGGCCTCGCTCCTCCATATCTCGGTAATCATTTCCAGCCCCATAACCTTCTGAGGTATCTTCATTCATCTAATTCTGGCTCTTGAACAGCTCTGATTTTAATTGGTCCACCATTGGTGGTTGTGTCTTCAACTATCTAGGCCCTACACACTGGAATTCCCTCCATACACCTCTCTGCCTCTCGACACCTCTTTCCTCCTTGAAGATGCTCCTTAAAATCTACCTCTTTGACCAAGCTTTTGGTCATCTGCCCTTATATCTCCTTCAATGGCTTAGGGTCAAATTTCCTTTGATAAAACTGTGAAGCACCTAGGGACCTTTTACTATGTTAAAGACACTATATAGATGCAAGTTGTTTTGGCATTTGTTTCATTTGAAATCATAGTAACTGGGTGCTAAATTATCAGATCAAAAATTGTGATTACAATGACAAACAAGATTATGTACTTTGCACTGAGAAATATTTTTCTCATGGTTAAACTCGATCGATCACTGCCTCTTCCAAAACTGCACTTTGCTGTCTCCTTTTGCTTAGCAACTGTTTGCTCCTCGACTACTCTCCAGGTGATTCTGTTGGAGTATGATCATAAGGAACATTATTTTTAATAATAATGATAGACAGGGTTAAGCGATCCCACAACCAATCAGATCTAAGCTCTGCAGTCCTGCCACATCCAGTCATGAATGGCAGTGAACAATTAAACAACTAACAGGAGGAGCTGGCTCCACAAAAAAATCCCCCATCCTCAACGATGGAGGCGCCCAGCACATCAGTGCAAAAGGCAAGACTGAAGCATTTGCATCCATCTTCAGTCAGAAGTGCCAAGTGGATGATCCATCTTGGCCTCCTCATGAGGTCCCCAACATCACGGATGCCAGTCTTCAGCCAATCCGATTCACTCCAAGCGATATCAAGAAATGGCTGAAGGCATTGGATACCACAAAGGCCCTGACAACATTTCAGCAATAGTACTGAAGACTTGTGCTCCAGACCTGGCCGTGTCCCTAGCTAGTTGTAGCGGTTCCAGTACAGTTACAACACTGGCATCTACCTGACAATGTGAAAAATTGTCCAGATATGTCCTGACCATAAAAAGCAGGACAAATCCAGCCTGACCAATTACCACCCTATCTGTCGACTCTTGATTGTCAGCAAAGTAATGGAGGGGGTCATCGACAGTGCTCTCAAGCGGCATTTGCTCAGCAATAACCTGCTCACTGACACTCAGTTTGAGTTCTGCCAGGGCCACTCAGCTCCTGACCTCATTACAGCCTTGGTCCAAACAGGGACAAAAGAGCTGAACTCCAGAGGTGAGGTGAGAGTAACTGTCCTTGACATCAAGGAGCCCAGAAAAACTGGAGTCAATGGTTTGAGGGGTAAAACTCTCCTCTGGTTGGAGTCATACCTAGCACAACCAAGTAAGATGGTTGTGGTTGTTGGAGGTCAATCATCTCAGTCCCAGGACATCACTGCAGGAGTTCCTCAGGGTAGTGTCCGACGCCAAACCATCTTCAGCTGCTTCATCAATGACTTTCCCTCCATCATAACGTCAGAAGTGGGGATGTTCACTGCTGACTGCACAATGTTCAGCACCATTCGGGATTCCTCAGATACTGAAGCAGCTCGTGTCCATATGCAGCAAGACTGCACAAATATCCAGGCTTGGGCTGAAAAATGGCAAGTAACATTTGTGCCACACAAGTGCCAGACAATGACCATCTCAAAGAAGAGAGAATCTAATCATCTCCCCTTTATGTTCCATGGCATAACCATCACTGAATCCCCCACTATCAACATTAACCAGAAACTGAACTGGACCAGCCAGAAACAACGTGGCTACAAGAGCAGGTCGGACTAAGAATTCTGCAGCGAGTAACTCACCTCCTGACTCCCCAACATCTGTCCTCCATCTACAAGGCACAAGTCAGGAGTGTGATGCAATACTCTCCACTTTCCTAGATGGGTGCAGTTTCAACAACATTCTAGGAGCTCGACACCATCCGGGACAAAGCAGCCTACTTGATTGGCACCCCATCCACCACTTTCAACATTCACGACTAACACACAGTGGCAGCAGTGTGTACCATCTACAAGATGCACTGCAGCAACTCATCAAGGCTCCTTCGACAGCACATTCCAAACCTGTGACCTCTACCACCTAGAAGGATGCATGGGAACACCACCACCTGCAAGTTCCCCTCCAAGCCATACACCATCCTGACTTGGAACTATATCATCACTCCTTCACTGTCGCTGGATCAAAATCCTGAACTCGCTTCCTCACAGCACTGTGGGTGTCCCTAAACCATATGGACTGCAGTAGTTTCAGAAGGCAGCTCACCACCACCTTCTCGGGGGCAATTAGGGATGGGCAACAAATGCTGGCCTGGCAAGCAATTTCCACATCCCATAAACCAAAACAAAAATATTTTAAAATGTGTTCATTGACTGCACTGAGTTATCCATTTTCCAGGTAGGTATCTATGGGACAAAAATCCAAATGCATTCAGAGAAACTATTACTTTAGAAAACACTTTAGCATTTCACCTTGTCAGAATTCAAGAGCAGTTTTATTATTAGCTCTGTATGTTGATTTTTATATCTTATTTTTGCACATATTCTTTTTTTTAGCCTTACATTGATTATGGCATCTGTCTGAATGTAGTCCATATCGGAATCTTTCAAGCCCAGCTCCTTGCCTCCTCTCTCAGTGGTGCTGACAATCCCTGTCGTGACAGTATTCTGCAGTGAAAATGGACTGCCAATTGCCACCACAAACTCTCCAGGTCTGAGATCTGATGAGCGTGCCAGCAAAAGCACAGGTAGGGGGTTCTATTCACAGAGGGAAAAAAAATGCCCATTTTTCAGCTTTATAAACATAAAAATATAAACATAAACACAGAGTTTCACATAAAAGAGCTGATATAATTAAATTAACAGCTGATTACAGGACATTGATGGAATCATATATCACAGAAGGAGGCTATTTGGCCCACTGCATCTGTGCTAGCTCTTTGAAAGACCTATTCAATTAATCTCACTCCCTTGGTCTTTCCCCATAGCTCTGCAAATTTCTGCTTTTCAAGTATTATCCAATTCCCTTTTGAAAGTTAACACTAAATCTGCTTCCGCCACCATTTTGGACTGTGCATTCCAGATCATAACAACTCACCATTTAAAAAAAAAACTAATTTCCCTTCTGGTTCTTTTGCCAATTACTTTAAGCCTGTGTCCTCCGGTTACTGATGCTTCTGCTCGTGGAAACAGTGCCATTAGGGAGAAACTATCAAAACCCTTATCGTTTTCATATTAATTGTCTTAATTTGTTGAAATGTTAACCTGTGAACTGAAAGTTGAGAAAGAAAGGAAACTGAATTAAGGAAGTAGTGAGAACTGGAAACCATCATCTCTATGGTTTAGTTTGGATTTGAGTCCAAAGTCTCATCTGTGAAATAAGTATTCCAACTCTTCGTGTCAACTGCCTCCCAGTCGGCTCAGACTTATTTTGCATTATTTTGCAAAGAAGGTGCTTAAGATCATTTAAGAGCCAAATTGGCGTACATCCTCGTCTTTGGAGCTAAAAGGGGATTTGTAGAACAAAGTACTTCTTAGCAAGAAAATTAAGTTGTTATAAAAGTAAATATTGCCCCAGCTTAACACTAATTGGGGGGAAAAAGATTCTACCTCAGCAAACTTACTTTTGGATGTATTTTAATTAATGCTATATCTGATTTCTGGTCAACATCTTTGACTTTTGCTTCATATGCTTCTCCATTCTTCAGCTCTACTTTTATTTTTTGTTTATTGCTGAGTACATGTGCATTGGTGACAATTAGACCATCTTCGGATACGATGAACCCTGAGCCACTCGCCACAGAGATTTCACGGTTAGTGAAGGGCATCCTGCAAAGCAACAAGTAATAGTAACAGAACACAGTCAGCAAAGAATGGTGCAGTTTCCCAGCATGGTGGTGTACTCCACGGTAGCAGATAGTTTCAACTGTTAATTATTCTTGGTTACATGCTTTTTGTTCACTCAAATCTAACTCTTATTTCTCCATGAAAAAGAATAAATTAAAAGGGTATGAGACCACTTCGGAAAGTTGGTGCTGTGCAAATGGGCTAAATGGCTGCCTTCTGTATCTCTTGACATCCTGGAGAGTTATATGTCAAACATCTTGGGGAGTCAAGGGTTAGTAATTGAAATTGCTTGTAACTTGGAGCAACAGGCTTTCCAAGATAATCAAGGTGGTAGTGGGGTATGACAGGAGAAAGCTTGGCTAATCATCTGCTCCAAATGTTTTGAGCATTGTAATGTTAGTGGCCAGTGCAATAAACATAGGCAAAATGGTCTATTAACTATAATTTTTTTTTATTCATTCATGGGATGTGGGCGTCATTGGCTTGGCCAGCATTTATTACCCATGAGAAGTGGTGGTGAGCCTTTTTTGACAACTGCTGCAATTGTTGGGGTGTAGGCACACCAATAGTGCCGTTAGGAAGGAAGTTCCAGGATTTTGACCCAGTGACAGTGAGGGAACAGCGATATAGTTCCAAGTCAGGATGGTGTGTGGCTTGGAGGGGAACTTACAGGTGGTGGTGTTCCCATGCATCTGCTGGGGTTGTCCTTCGAGGTAGTAGAGGTCCTGGGTTTGGAATGTGCTGTCGAAGGAGCCTTGGTGAGATGCTGCAGTGCATCTTGTCGATGGTACACACTGCTGCCACTGTGCATCAGTGGTGAAGGGAATGAATGTTGAAGGTGGTGGATGGGTTGCTAATCAAGCGGGATGTTTGTGCTGGATGGTGTCGAGCTTCTTGAGTGTTGTTGGAGCTGCACCCATCCAGGCAAGTCGAGAGTATTCCATCACGCTCCTGACTTGTGCCTTGTAGATGGTGGACAGGCTTTGGGGAGTCAGGAGGTGAGTTACCCGCTGCCAAATTCCAAGCCTCTGACCTGCTCTGTAGCAACGGTATTTATATGGTTACTCCAGTTCAGTTTCTGGTTAATGGTAACCCCCAGGATGTTGATAGTGGGGGTTCGGTTATGATAATGCCATTGAACATCAGGGGAAGAAGATTAGATTCTCCCTTGTTTGAGATGGTTATTGCCTGGCAACTGTGGCACAACTGTTACTTGCCACTTATCAGCCCAAGCCTGGATGTTGTCCAGGTCTTGCTGTATCTGCACACAGGCTGCTTCAGTATCTGAAGCCTGAATGTTTGTCCAGATCTTGCTGCATGGGAACTCGGGCTACTTCAGTATCTGAGGAGTCGTGAATGGTGCTGAAAATTGTGCAATCATCAGCAAACATCCCCACTTCTGATCTTATGATAGACAGAAGGTCATTGATGAAGCAGCTGAAGATGGTTGGGCCGAGGACACTACCCTGAGGAACTCCTGCAGTTATGTCCTGGGACTGAGATGATTGACCTCCAAAAACCACAACCATCTTCCTTCATGCAAGGTATGATTCCAACCAGCGGAGAGTTTTCCCCTGATTCCCATTGACTCCAATTTTTCCAGGGCTCCTTGATGCCATGTTTGGTCAAATGCTGCCTGGATGTCAAGGGCAGTCACTCTCACCTCTTGAGTTCAGCTCTTTTGTCCACATTTGAACCAAGGCTGTAATGAGGTCAGGAGCTGAATGGCCCTGGTGGAACCCAAACTGAGCATCAATGAGCAGATTATTGCTGAATACAGAAAGACAGGCTGTTAATAAAACTATTTCTCAAAGGATTTGAGAACATTAAAGTCAAGATGTCTTGGTTGAGAGAAGTAACTTGAAAGTAAACAACTACACTTTTTAAGCAAATAAACTGTTTTGAAAGGATTCTAGCTGTGGCATGTACCTTTGATGAAGGCAAACTAAGGTGCATGAAGGATCATGGTTTTCAACAGTTTTTAGCGGTCTTAAAGATGCCGAAACCAAAAAGCTTATGTGTACAATTAGATTGATCACCTATACTGGATATGAATAGTTTATTTCACCATCAAGTGCCTACTCGAAGTGTGTCATTGTGAACAATAGAAGGAAGGACGTTGACTAACAGTTGATCCTCGCACTGAACTGTGAACCTTTATCATATAAAACATTGTGCTTGACTCTAGTTGGGGCTGATTTGTGGAGGTTTCATCACATGATCTCCAACCAATGTTCCCTCTCATTTTTTTGGAGTACACAGGCGATTTCTTTCATGTGTAGCCCCTTTACATTTTTTTGCATGGCTGTGTACACATGGTAATTTAAAGGGGTCAATTTGTTCACTATCAGCTTTGAGGGAACATTACCTCCAACCATCCCACCCGGTCAAGCATTCCCTATCTCCAATATATATTTTTTTCATTCTTTCTTGGGATATGGGCGTCACAGGCAAAGCAAGCATTTACTGCCCATCCCTAGTCATCCTTGAGAAGTTGACATTAAACCTTCTTCCTGAACCTCATATAACATTGGGTGACAGTGCAATTTATGATGTCTAATAAACTGAAATGTTGAAATAAAATGAAACAAACACTTTTTTTCAAAATGCCCCTACTTTTTTCTCTTTTAATCTTTAAATCCTGGAGACTCCAGGGCAATTCTGCAGAGTTAGCAGCCCTGCATCATACCTTGTGGAAGTTCTTCTTAAATGGGAGCTCAACCCTCCCGAATTGTGCTATAATCACTCATGGCTCTTTATGCATCATCATTGTCCTGAGTTCTCACTTGCAAAGACATCAAGTTCTGAATTGACATTATGAATACTGCCCCATTTAACATTTTTCTGTTGGACAATTCAAGAGATATAAATCCCACTGCAGAAAATTTCTCTTTTCTGGGCACACAATGTATAAGGCTAAGCATCCGATTTACCAGAAGAGGCAAATCTCAGTTACTCGGCTAGAATTATTCCCCTTAATCCTGATCGGGAGGACTTTAACAGCTATCGAAAGGGGACACAAAAGACTCTTATATTCAGCAGTAGCCTTGCTTATAGAATGATAGAAATGATTGCAGAAAAGACCGATCAAGCTTGTGCTGATGCTAGTTTGACAATTGCAGTTACCTCCTCCTGTGACATTTCCCTGTTCTTTTCCCATGAAATGAATCCAGCTTAGGATGGTTTTGATCCACTGAGCTCTGGACTGTGGGCCCAGTCAACATCTGCTACACCAGCTTAGTCGAATGCTTAGTGGTTTAAAATGTATGAAAAATTTTATGACATTTGAGAAGGACACATTTTTCACTAATATTAATGAATGTCTGATCTACCTGGATGTTTTGCATTTGTTGTTATTCCACAACTCCCATGAATGTTGAGATAAGATGCATGCTCTGAAGGCTTTTTTGGGTAAAGGAAACATAAATTTTCTTTGGAAGATATATATTCAGAAAATACCTACCCCTTTCCTTGCCACAATGAAGTACTTTGAGCCCCTCCCTGATGTGAACTTAAATATTCTCTTCATGTCACTATAAAATTCCTTATCAAGTTGAACCATCAGAATGGGCAATTGCCAAGTGTTTTACTGTTCGAATAGTTGCCTCTCACCTCCGAAAAAGTTCAAGATGAACCACCGCAGGAGCAATTTTCTCCACCACGTCTGCAATGAAATTAAACTTGAATCTCATGCTGTCCGGGTGCTGATGACCTAAACTGAGCAAATTTTGGACATTAGTTCAAAAAAAAATGCATTTGTACTCCGTCACTTACTTGATGGGGGCAAAGTTGAGCAAAGAATTGTTTTTCATCTTTGAATGTTGGTTCATAAAAGGCGGGATTGTCAAGACTCTTATAAACTTGTTGGGCATAGCATAAGCACGCCGCCAATTGAATATGTCTGTACCTGTCTTCTTCGAAGGCAGACCGATGCCCATTTCCTTCCCTCGCTTGAACAAAATTCTCTCCTTTTTGCTGGTTCCTCAATTTTTGCCATTTCTTTCCTTTCCTCACAATAGTATCTGCTCTGGAACATTAGTATTGCAGTATTGTACCAGAGAATATGGGTCTAAACCCAAAGTTCCTCATGAGCTTTCAAGGGGAGGCACCAATGATGACTAAACATAAGGAAAGGAAATTAAAGGATAAGCCAACTTGCAGCATCTTTTGCGCACTTCCGAACAGTGGTGAGGCAGTGGCAGAGGCCTCGGAATGCCTCCTTTAACACAGAGAATGACTGGTGAGAGAAAGGGAACTAAGGAGGCACTGAAAAGCAAATGGAAAGGAGAGCGGAAAAAGCAACGTTGATTTAAAGTACAGAGAATTTCTGGAAAAATATAAAACGGTTTCATTAATGTTCACGATTAAACCACTGAAGGTTGTACAGCATCTCAAGAACTCGCCTACTTTGTAATTTTATTTTATTTTATTTTTATTTAGAGATACAAGCACTGAAACAGGCCCTTCAGCCCACCGAGTCTGTGCCGACCAACAACCACCCATTTACTCTAACCCGACATTAACCCCATATTCTCTACCACATCCCCACCATTCTCCTACCACCTACCGACACTAGGGGCAATTTACCTATCAACCTGCAAGTCTTTGGAGGTGGGAAGAAACCGGAGCATCCCGTGGAAACCCACACGGTCACAGGGAGAACTTGCAAACTCCGCACAGGCAGTACCCAGAACTGAACCCAAGTCGCTGGAGCTGTGAGGCTGCGGTGCTAACCACTGAGCCACTGTGCCTCCTTCTCTATTGACATTTAAAAAGTGGGAAGGATTGATGAATTAAGTATTATTTATGCTCTGCTTTAATTAATAAGATATTATATTCCTTTTATTTATCCACCGTCAAGTAAAGGCAAAGTTACTATTTGTTTTTATGGCTGAGAGTCTCACTCAGTATCGGAGACGTGCAAAAATAATCATAAGTCAAGACTGAAAAACTAAGCCAAGATGAACAGTAATTTTGGACCGATCCAGGAGCTTTGGGTTTATAATCTCATGTTTGGGCTACTAAAAAAAAAAATTGCATTAAACTGAATCTGCAGTGTCAATTTTGTTGCTTCAGCAGTCCAGCTCAAATATAACAGTGGTTGTGCAGCATTGCTGGCCATAACAGAAGGCAGCAGAGACAGTGGCATTGCATTGTTGAGGAAGCTGTATGGGGTAAGCCATTACCCAATGACTCTGTATTCAGAGAATTCACCTGTCAAGGCCTGTTTCTCAAAAGTGACCAATGGAGTACAGGTTCTTGTTAAGTTTTGTTGCTCTGTGCAAAAATAGTTGGACTTCTCAAAGGGTAAATCAAATGACAACGAACAATGAATTGAACCCAAAGTCGTTCCTGTTCCAGTACATTTAATTTGAAGTCCCATTAATATATACCAGTACTGCATAGTGAAGTCTTGGTAATTGATGTTGAATCCAAGAATAATATTCCATTTGATTTCAGACACTTGATGAAAATAATCTTTGCGGCTAAACTCTAAATATAAAATTCTTAGATTCACTCTGACTTGATTCTTAAGCTGCTGAAGTGCTGTTTGAAGTGCTGGAACACTTTGGCATGTCTCCGATACTGAGCAACAGAGATTTCACTTAAAATAAGCTCAAAATGATGAGAACACACATGATCGAATGGTGGTAATAAACTCAGAGGCAGGTGGCTAAGCTTAGTTTTTACACTCTACTGTCCCGAGAAGTCAGTCTGCTCCACAAACTCCCAAGTGAAACAAGAAAATCCCTTTAAGCTTTTACAGAAGCTTTTAAATTAACTTCCCATCTGTGCTAAAGGGTCTCGTCCTCCTGTGACATTCGAACCATTAAGGTAGTCGGCAAGAGATTCATTTAACTTCATCAAGTGAAATGTAATAAATCTTCACTAACTTTGCCAAAGTAGAAGATGTGACTTCAATCCCGAGATACATATCATCATCCTTCTCTGGACAAGTTTATACACTCAGGAAGAATGCTGTGGCAGCAGGCAGAGAAGTTAAAAGACGGTGGAATTTTTGCTAGCAGCCAAGGTTTTATCTTCGTAAATATAGTGTGCACACAAAAAAAACACAGCCTGAGGGGCTCAAGCTTCCAGGTCTATTCTCAAATGTAAAACAAACTGAAAAATGTAGTTTCCAAAACAAACAGCACTGCTCTATGGAATAGTTTCAGCTTTCTAAATCACAGCAGCTGTTGCATGGAGTATGTCAGTTAAATCTAGATTGTTGACCAAAAACTTCTCGGTACTCAAAGACTCAGACATAGCTGTGGCATGGTGATTCCATTCTTACAGCAGCACCATGCTATTTCCTTAGGAAACTGCAATTTCTGTTACCCCCTTACAGAAAATTGAGTAATTCTGGTGCAAATTCTACTTTGACAGCTCCTGATGAAGTCTCATCGAGTCCCTCACTCTCTGTAGTCCACTATGAAACAGCCACTACAACTGGGTATCTTCACAGCAGCTATTTGAATGCTGGGGCTTGAACCTAACAGAGTGAAGCAAGGGTTTGAACCACTAGTTTCTACTTTTATCAGGACAGGGTCTATGCAGAGCTTCAAGCAGCAAAAAACCTCCTTGGTTGCAAATTTGCCTTTTGGCAGGCAGCAGCAGGTTGAACACAGCTAGTACCAGCAGAAATCCCATAGCTTTTGAAATTTGATCATTTCAACATGCACCAGTGAACAAATAATATCATATAAATGCCTGCTCGAACTGGCACACTATCAGCTTACTAGGCTGCCTGAGTTGACAAGAATTCCCCCACCTTTTATCGGATGATAAGAATGCTCAACCAGCTTTCCTGGCCAGGATAAGAACTGTTTCTCCTGGTGTTATTCTCAAAGAACAGAAAGACTTACACCTTTCACAGCATCAGGATGCCATTTACAGCCAATGAAGTACTTGAAGTTTGTTGGAGCTTACTGTCTGCAAATCGGCTACATTACAAGAGTGACTAACACCTGCCCTCTTACCTCCTCTCTCCTCACCATCCAAGGCCCCAAATACCCCTTCCAGGTGAAACAGCGATTTACTTGTACTCCGTTCAATTTAATATACTGTTTTGCTGCTCACAATGCAGTATCCTCTACATTGGGGAGACCAAATGCAGATTGTGTGATCGCTTTGGAACACCTCTGCTCAGTCCGCAAGCTTGACCCTGTGCGTCCGGTCACTTGTCATTTTAATTCACCACCCTGCTCCAATGCCCATATTTCTGTCCTTGGCATGGTACAGTGTTCGAATGAAGCTCAGTGTAAGCTTGAGGAACAGACCTTATCTTCCGATTAGTCACTCCGCAGCCTTCTGGACTCAACATTGAATTCAACAATTTCAGAGCGTGACTGCTATTTATTTTTAATTATTTTTAAAATGTTATTTTTTAACCATGTGCCTGCCTTGCTTTTTCATGTCTTTACTTCTGGACAGAGCTGTTTATTATTCTGCCATTACTACTCTCTCTGGACATGTGCTTTGTCTTTTACTACTCCTATTCGCTCTCCCTTTGCCATGATATCTCTGTCATTTAATCTCTCCTGTCCTCTGCCCTATCACACACCTTCAGTTTTGTTCTTATTCCCCAACCCACCCTTTCACTTGCTCAAAGCCTGTTGCATTTCTAACTTTTGCCAGTTTGAAAGGTCGCAGACCTGAAGCATTAACTCTGTTTCTTGCTCCACAGATGCTGCCAGACCTGCTGAGTGTTTCGAGCACTTTCTGTTTTATAACTTCTAAAGTATTTCAATGGCTGTAAAGTACTGTGGGACATCCTGAGGTTGAAAAAGGCACTATATAAATGCAACCAGATTCCAGAAACAGAAATGTGATCATCTCTTTTAGTGATATTGATTAACTATTGGCCAGTACACAAGGGGGAACTTCCCACATAATCTGTGATTCTGTGATCTTCAAAATATTGCCATAGGATTTTTTTTTATGTCCACCTGAGAGAGGAGGACATAAGTCTTTTCAAAAAGTCAGCACCTCCACAGTACTGCACTGGAATGTCAGCCTGCATTTTGTGCTGAAGTCTCTGGAGTGGGACTGGAACACTAAACCTTCTGACTCAGAAGCACGAGTGCTCCCCACAACCTCACCAATATTTATGTTCACGCTAAAAGGGAACAGTGACATGGATGATCAGTCTTACTTTATTTCCTGTGTCTTTATTGACTAATTTGCATCGGCATAAGTCCGAGGAGTTAGTTTGCACTACTGGCCTTTGAAGGTGAAATATTAAAGACTGCTTCCTGTACACTTTACTGCTGTTTACACCCAGTCAAAAAAGGTCATTACTGGTTGCAGCACATGTGTCTGTTGACTCAGCAGTCAAACTATGACTCTGCTCATCAGCAGCAGCAGCAGCAACAGATTTTTTAAAACTGCTGACAAAAAGTCCAAAAATATATCTGGGAATCACATTACAGTGTCGACACAAGAAGGCTACAAGATCACTTTCCTGGCTGATATAAACAGATGTGCTGGCTTTTGGCAGCTCAGTTGTTTGAGATGATGACATTGCTGAGAAGAATCGTAGAATGGTTACAGCACAGAAGGAGACCATTCTGCCAGTCAAGCCCATGCCTGCTCTCGACAGGAGCAAATTTAGCAAGTCTCACTTTCCCGTCCTTTCTGCATAGCCCTGCAATTTCTTTCTTTTCAGATGCTTATCCAATTCCCTTTTGAAAGCCACAATTGAATCTGTCTCCACCACCTTTTCAGGCAGTGCAAACCAGATCCGAACTACTCACTACATAAAAAAGTTTTTCCACAAGCCATCTTTGGTTTATTTGCTGATCAATTTAAATCTGATCCTTCTGCCAATGGGAACAGTTTCTTCCTATCTACTCTGTCTAGACACCTCTTGATTTTGAACACCTCCATCAAATCTCCTCTTAATCTTCTCTTTAAGGAGATCAACAGCCTCGTAAGAAGTATGAACTCAAACTTAGTTTGAAGTTGTCATGTTCCATTGTAACATGTTGATATAACTCTGCAATAATATTCATGCTCTATTGACCCTTCTTTGACCCTTCTTCAAAATATGCTACTTCTTCCAAATCCCCAGCCAAAAGCATCAATTAAAACTGCTTCTTAGAAACATCAAATAGTTGTGGTTTTGTTGCTTTTCCATTTATGTTTATGTAAAAGCTCAGATTATTCTATAGGTTCTGGTTTTACAGAAGTTATATTTTAGTTAGGTTCAACATGCTTACTTTTTATTATCACTGCAGGTGAATTGAACATTACCTCTGAAAATTCTCGAGAAGTTAGGACAAAACATCAATGCAACTTATTGACCTGATTGGCTTTGCTGAAGGCCAATCATGTCACTTGTTCCATTGCTGTGTTGTACCATTGTGTACAAGTTTCCCTTTAAATGAATTATCAGTGGAGGTCTGGTCTATGGAAGTTTCTTCCTGAATAACATTTTATTTCCCATCATGGCATCTATAATGCAATTTGTACATTCTTTTTCATTATGACTTACCTTCACACTGTTGATACCCCTTGCTACTCCTTTCGAGTAATATTCATGCCTTATTTTTCTGCCATTTCTGAAGTGCAGCAACATCTTCCAGACCCCTAGCTAGCTCTTTTAAGGAGTTAACAATGAGTTCATTCTTTTTGCTTTTGTTGAATATTTGGAGACTGTCATATTGGATGCCTATCCATCAAAAACTTACTTCCATTTCTGCTTCACGGAAGTTACTAGCATGTGTATGGCCTAGCCGGTAAATCTGATTTTCTGATTTGTGTACCACCATCTTCCTCAAAAATCTGTGTACTCTGCAAAAAATCTTTGATATTTACATGCAGTAAGTAATGATTATTCACATAAGAAACATTAAAGAATTATAATACTGACTTGAGCTTTTGTTGGCACTAATCAAATTCATGTATTCCTGCACTTTTGTCAGTGAGGAATGAGGATGAAAAATAGGCCTTTTGTTTTAAGACAGTGGTGCTTGCATTTTACTGAAAAACTTTAAATGTGATCTTCCTTCTGGATTGGAATGAAGTGATGATTTGATTTACAGGTTTACACTCAAATATAAATGATGTTAAAATGAAAAAACTCAGTTCATTCTCTGAACACTTGAATAGCAACCTCCCAAATAAATGTATATCTATCTAAGGGGCAGCATGCAATGTTTAGTCGAAGGTGCAGTATTCAAGGTTGGATTGAAGGAACAACATGTAAGGTTGGAATGATGGAGCAGGGAATAAGGTTGGGTTGATGGAGAAAGACACAAGGTTGGGCTGAAGGAGCAGCATACAAAGTTGAGTCGATGGGGCAGGGCACAAGGTTGGGTTGATGGAGAAAGACACAAGGTTGGGCTGAAGGAGCAGCATACAAAGTTGAGTCGATGGGGCAGGGCACAAGGTTGGGTTGATTGAGAAAGACACAAGGTTGGGCTGAGGGAGCAGCATACAAAGTTGAGTCGATGGGGCAGGGCACAAGGTTGGGTTGATGGAGAAAGACACAAGGTTGGGCTGAGGGAGCAGCATACACAGTTGAGTCGATGGGGCAGGGCACAAGGTTGGGCTGAGGGAGCAGCATACAAAGTTGAGTCGATGGGGCAGGGCACAAGGTTGGGTTGAAGAGGCAGTTTGAAGTGGGGTTGATGTGGCAGTGCACAACGTTGCATTGAAGGGACAGTATGCAATGCTGAGTTGAAGGGGCAGCATGCAAGGTTGAGTTGAAAGAATAGTGTGCAAAGTTGGGTTGATGGGGCAGAGTACAAGGTTGAGTGGAAAGGGTAATATCTAAGGTAGGGTTGAAGGAACAGCACGCAAGATGGGATTAATGAGGCAGTGCGCAAGATCGAGTTGAAGGGTCAGCGTGAAAGGTCGGGTCGATGAGGCAGTGTACAAGGGTGGGTTGAAGTGTTTGGCAGAGAGCAGCGTGTAATATTGCTGACTGATAGCCGCCAACCTCTTGTGCAGATGTTCCTTCATTAACCTGCTGCAAAGGAGTAGTATACCATATTCCTACATACCTGCATCACAAGCTCCCTTCTGGATCAAGATTACAGGAAGGGCGTTTGAGGACTGATGCCTGCGGCTCAAAGCCTTCAGATTGCAGATGTTCTTGTAAGTTTGCCCATCACTCCCACACACTTGATCGCTGTGCATGCAGCCGCAGATGCCCTTCTTGCGTTTCCCAGCGGAGTAGATGCACTGGAAGCTTTCTGCACAGACACCATGAATGTCATCCCGACCCCCGCAGCTTTCACCCTCAGCCGCGGCGCATAAAGTGCAGCAACCACAAGAATCCTTTACCTGGCCCTCAGAGCAATTCACCGGAGCTGGGGGGCACCTGGAAGTGTCGCAGATCTCGGGGCAAATATGTCTCATCACTCTGCCGCTCACCGCAATGAAGCAGAAGCTGAACAACAGCCCAGTGCTCAACATGGTCCAAAACAGGTGGGTGAAGGGGAAAACTTGTAAAAGTTGCTGGAAAATTAAACTCCCCCAAGAACTGGGGAGAATGCAGCAATGTTCTTCTCTCTCACAGAAGGTCACTGCTCGGCACAAAACTTGCAGGAGAAATGAAACGCAGTCCCCTTTGACAGGAATGTAATGAGTGCTGCGCTGAAAACTTTAATTCTCCGGATGGAACAGCTCAGTAACTCAGTCCTGGTGATTCTCAGGTTTCTCTCAGCTTGTCTGTTGCTGTGGGAAAGTAGGGCAAGAACCAGAGCCAATAAAATCTATGCCAAAATCCCCTCCACCAGCCCATTGGATGTTTCCCATTAAATGCATTCTTTGCAAAAAGTTTTAACCCTTGCAAGGAGCCCCGTTTAAGATGAATTCTGATCAACTTTTTTTAAATCATCTGTAGTGTAATGTTTGACATCTTTTTATGGGACCGAGTATCCTATATAGTTATTATATTATAGCCAGCAATAAAGCAAAGAGCCTTGCATATTCCTCATGTGTGGCTGATCTGCTCAAAACAGATGGTGGGAGGACGACATATCGCTTGGATGAGCTTTTCTGTCACAAAATAAAAGCCATCTTAGTCTTCCTTCTCAAAAAGATATGTGTAAAACAAACTGTGTAGAGCAACAGCTGGGTTCAGTTGGTAGCTATCTCTGCTGTTAGTCAAAAGCTTCACCCATGACTTGAGCCTATAACGTAGGCATACTGAACGAGTGGTACATTGCCAGAGATACCACCTTTCAGCTGAAACATTAAACAGTGTAGATGTAAACATCCCCAGCAGTATTTTGAAGCAGAAAGCTCTTTTGCTGCCCTGGCTAAAATTCTTGTCGCAATCAAGAACCCCCCAAACCAGAGTATCTGGACATTTATCTCATTTGCTGTTTGTGGGATCTTGCTGTGTACATTTGCCGACTAAACAACCTCACATCAAAAGTAACTAATTGGTTGTGAAGCACTTTGAAACATTTTGAGCACATGAAAGGCGCTATGTAAATGCCGACTCTTTTTCTGTTGCTGTGCCGATATATTGATGATGTTTGTTACAATCAAACACCATACTACAGAAAATGCTCCCATTTACCCCAGACAGCTGTATTTGCTCAGTCGTTGGGTATATTGAAGTTAGAGATTGACAGATTTTTGGGCACCAAGAGAATCAAGAGATATGGGTATCGGTGGGAAAGTAGAGTTGAGGTAGAAGATTTCATTGAATAGCAAGGGGCTGAATGGCCTATTTCTTATATTTTTATGCTGTCGGGTCCTCTTAGCACTTCACAACCAATCAAGTGCTTTTGAAATGTAATCGGTGTTATAATTAGTCTGTTGGCCACCATTAACTCTTTAATTGGTTTGCAACATTCATGGACCTGACAAAACATAGTAATGTTACCACTTGTATTCCAGGCTAGAACTAGTCAATATGGTTGTTGGATGGGCCTCTGGGAACTTCCATTGCCAGGTGGCCAAAACTACTCTTGACATGTGGTTGCTGCAAACAGTAGTTCTCCATTTACTGTCGTGGGATTTCTGTGAAATGGAAGAGCTGTCTTCCACTTGAAGGCGTTTGTTGTCACAGCTGTCATTATATTTAACATATAGTGTTGCGGATTTTAAAAAAAGTTATTCTAATTATAGTTCATATCGCGTGGTAGGTGGTGGCGTAGTGGTATTATCACTGGACTAGTAACCCAGAGACCCAGGGTATTCCTCTGGGGACATGGGTTCGAATCCCACCATAGCAGAAGGTGGAATTTGAATTTAATTAATAAATCTGGAATTAAAACTAGTCTAATGATGGCCATGAAACCATTGTCAATTGTTATAAAAACCCATCTGTTTCACTAATGTCCTTTCGGGAAGGAAATCTGCTGTCCTTACCTGGTCTGGCCTACATATGACTCCAGATCCACAGCAATATGTTTGACTCTTACATGCCCTCTGAAATGGCCTAGCCAGCCACTCAATTGTCCCTAACCGCTACAAAGTCTATAAAAAGGAATGAAACCGGATGGACCACCCGGCATCAACCTAGGCACCGGAAACGACAATGGCAAACCCAGCCCTGTCGTCCCTGCAAAGTCCTCCTTACTAACATCTGGGGGCTTGTGCCAAAGTTGGGAGAGCTGTCCCACAGACTAGTCAAGCAACAGCCTGACATAGTCATACTCACAGAATCATACCTTACAGACAATGTCCCAGACACTGCCATCACCATCCCCGGGTATGTCCTGTCCCACCGGCAGGACAGACCCAGCAGAGGTGGTGGCACAGTGGTACACAGTAGGGAGGGAGTTGCCCTGGGAGTCCTCAGCATGGACTCTGGACCCCATGAAGTCTCATGGCATCAGGTCAAACATGGACAAGGTAACCTCCTACTGATTACCACCTACCGCCCTCCCTCAGCTGATGACTCAGAACTCCTCCACGTTGAACACCACTTGGAGGAAGTACTGAGGGTGGAAAGGGCACAAAATGTACTCTGGGTGGGGGACTTCAATGTCCATCACCAAGGGTGGCTCGGTAGCACCACTACTGACCGAGCTGGCCGAGTCCTAAAGGACATGGCTGCTAGACTGGGTATGCGGCAGGTGGTGGGAAGAACATACTCGACCTCGTCCTCACCAATCTGCCTGCCACAAATGTATCTGTCCATGACAGTATTGGTAGGAGTGACCACCGCACAGTCCTTGTGGAGACGAAGTCCCGCCTTCACATTGAGGATACCGTCCATTGTGTTGTGTGGCACTATCACCGTGCTGAATGGGATAGATTTCGAACAGATCGAGCAATGCAAAACTGGGTATCCATGAGGCGCTGTGGGCCATCAGCAGCAGCAGAATTGTACTCAACCACAATCTGTAACCTCATGGCCCGGCATATCCCCCACTCTACCATTACCATCAAGCCAGGAGACCAACCCTGGTTGAATGAAGAGTGCAGGAGGGCATGCCAGGAGCAGCACCAGGCATACCTCAAAATTAGGTGTCGCCTGGTGAAGCTACAACCCAGGACTACTTGCATGCCAAACTGCGTAAGCAGCATGCGATAGATGGAGCAAAGAGATCCCATAACCAACGGATCAGATCTAAGCTCTGCAGTCCTGCCACATCCAGCTGTGAATGGTGGTGGACAATTAAACAACTAACTGGAGGAGGTGGCTGCACAAATATCCCCATCCTCAATGACGGGGGAGCCCAGCACATCAGTGTGAAAGATAAGGCTGAAGCATTTGCAACAATCTTCAGCCAGAAGTGCCGAGTTGATGATCCATCTCGGCCTCCTTCCGAAGTCCCCAGCATCACAGATGCCAGACTTCAGCCAATTCGATTCACTCCGCGTGATATCAAGAAACGACTGAAGGCACTGGAAGCAAAAGCTATGGGCCATGACAATATTCCAGCAATAGTACTGAAGACCTGTGCTCCAGAACTTGCCGCACCCCTAGCCAAGCTATTCCAGTACAGCGACAACACTGGCATCCACCCTGCAATGTGAAAAATTGCCCAGGTATGTCCTGTACACAAAAGGCAGGACAAATCCAATCCGGCCAACTACCGCACCATTAGCCTACTCTCAATCATCATTAGAGTGATGGAAGGTGTCATCAACAGTGCCATCAAGTGGCACTTGCTTAGCAACAACATGCTCAGTGACGCTCAGTTTGGGTTCCGCCAGGACCACTCAGCTCCTGACCTCATTACAGCCTTGGTTCAAACATGGACAAAAGAGCTGAACTCAAGAGGTGAGGTGAGAGTGACTGCCCTTGACATCAAGGCAGCATTTGACCGAGTATGGCATCAAGGAGCCCTAGCAAAACTGAGGTCAATGGGAATCAGGGGGAATATCCTCCGCTGGCTGGAGTCATACCTCGCACAAAGGAAGATGGTTGTGGTTGTTGGAGGTCAATCTTCTGAGCTCCAGGACATCACTGCAGGAGTTCCTCAGGGTCGTGTCCTATGCCCAACCATCTCAGCTGCTTCATCAATGACCTTCCTTCAATCACAAGGTCAGAAGTTCGCTGATGATTGCACAATGTTCAGCACCATTTGTGACTCCTCAGATACTGAAGCAGTCCGTGTAGAAATGCAGCAAGACCTGGACAGGCTTGGGCTGATAAGTGGCAAGTAACATTCGCGCCACACAAGTGCCAGGCAATGACCATCTCCAACAAGAGAGAACTAACCATCTCCCCTTGACATTCAACAGCATTACCATCGCTGAATCCCCCACTATCAACATCCTAGGGGCTACCATTGACCAGAAACAGAACTGGAGTAACCATATAAATACCGTGGCTACAAGAGCAGGTCAGAGGCTAGGAATCCTGAGGCGAGTAACTCACCACCTGACTGCCCAAAGCCTGTCCACAATCTACAAGGCACAAGTCAGGAGTGTGATGGAATACTCTCCACTTGCCTGGATGGGTGCAGCTCCAACAACACTCAAGAAGCTCAACACCATCCAGGACAAAGCAGCCCGCTTCATTGGCACCCCATCCACAGACATTCACTCCCTACACCACCGACGCACAGAGGCAGCAGTGTGTACCATCTACAAGATGCATTGCAGCAATGCACCAAGGCTCCTTAGACAGCACCTTCCAAACCCGCGACCTCTACCAACTAGAAGGACAAGGGCAGCACATACATGGGAACGCCACCACCTGTAAGTTCCCCTGCAAGTCACACACCATCCTTCACTGTCAAAATCCTGGAACTCCCTTCCGAACAGCACTGTGGGTGTACCTACCCCACATGGACTGCAGCGGTTCAAGAAGGCAGCTCACCACCACCTTCTCAAGGGCAATTAGAGATGGGCAAAAAATGCTGGCCTGGCCAGCGACGCCCACATCCCATGAATGAATAAAAAAAAAAATCTGCATGAAGCATGACACTTTGGGTATGAACATTGCAATACTCTTGCTGCCACATAATTTTGTTTTTCTTGGCAATTTTGTCCTCCCCTCCTCCACTTTTGAAGATGTTGACTCCTCATTGGGGTATGGTTCCACAGACATGGTTGGTCTCATGGGCTGACTGGCCTTCTCTGCACCAAAAGCTCCATTAAGTTTTTATGACTGTATGATATCATGTAAGATTGCACTCCTAGAATGGAAAGCAACAAGGTCAGCTACAGATGTTTCTTTAGTCAATAATTCTGCTACATCTTAATCTTGGATATAGTCTCCTGTGGAGGTTCGGTGCCTGCATAATTGTAGTACGCTGCTTACTGAGAATTATTGTCCATATAATTTCCCAAACTCACAGAAATATTAGAGCCAAGAGTGGGGGCTTGAACTATTCCCCACTCCCCCTTTTTAGGGTACAGTGGGAACAAAACTGGAAAAGCTTGCCACCATCCAGCACTTGATCAGCATGCTTTCCATCAGATTCAATAACCATCTCCATCACCACTGGCGCATTGTGATTGAAAGAATGGACTGACTACAGGATGTACTTCAGCAACTCACTAAGCTTAGTTGGACTGTGCTTTCCAGCTGGTGATTTCTGCCTCCAAGGGCATGATCAGCAAGATCTTGGCAACACCACAACTTCTAAGTTCTCCTCCGCACACCATCCTGACTTGGAAATATATCACCATTCCTCGATCGCTGTAAAGTCAAAATCCGAGAATTCCCTACCTAACACTTTTGTGAGAGCATCATCATCACAGGGAACTGTAGAAAATACCAGCTACCATCTTCCCAGTGCACCACTGGATGGGCAGTAAATGCAACTCTGCCAGTGTTGCTACATCCTGCGAACAAATAATAAAGAGACACTGATTGCCTGTTCGCATTGTTAGGTCAGGGTGTCAGATAGCTTAAATTTTACCATGATCAGAGATGAATAGCAGCTCAAGCCCAATATCTGGCCCTGACTTAGAGTGTTGTCTGCTCAACTTCCAGAAATTGCTGGTCACTCGGAGCCACTTTTCCCCTGTTGGTTGGATCTTTCCAGATCCCAGCTGGGTCCATGAACTGAACACCGCAAGGGAAACAAGAAATTTTGACTTGAATGAAGGGAAAACCTGACACCATCTGGTACATTTTGTTTCAATCAGACTTCCTGCTGCCATCGATGGGGCCTCATTGACGCCAGCCATGGAAATAACTGCTGAACATATTACTCCAACCTGCTGACTCGGAAAAGGAGATATATTGGCAAGCTCCACATCATGAAATATGTAGTGTATTTGGAAAAAAAAATGACAGACCTAAAGATTCAAACATTTGTGCAACAAACTTCGAATGAATCATCTGTATTCAGTTAGCCACGTTATTAGAGCCATGCTAATGATCACGGCATCCTTATTATTTGGTTTCAACAGTATTAGTTTCCGGTGTCTGTCGGCAGCATGAGTAATTATTTCCATAAAGAAATCTAAATGAAGTGCCTGAGAGGAAATTCCAAAGTTATTTGAGATGGCAGTCCGTCTATTTGGTAAGTTATCATGACCACAGTTCAAAGTCTTAAATAATTAAGTCCACATCACGTAAACATGATGTTCCACTGAGAAACTGTTGGCTGTGCAGAGTCCTAACCTTATTTTTAAAAAAATGAAAATTAGAAACATCTTTTCCTTTCTCCCAGGTTGGCCTTGGTCCCAAACCTTCATTTGGGAAGCCTGTGGGTGTCATCACCCAATAAGCATATGTCTACTCAGGTTTTCTTTCCAAAAGGTGGACAAACATGCCCCCAATTGGATGAAGCCCAAATTAGAAACTTTGTGCAGCTTTTTATTGTAAATTGAAAGGTTAACCCTGAGTCCCAGATTTACTTGGCTTACCCTGTGCAAAATAAAGTGTTAGCCTTGGCTCTGTTGGAGCACTCTGGCCTCTGTGTCAGAATATTGTGTGTTCAAGCACCAGTCCAGACTTGAATACGTAATCTAGGATAGCACATCAATGCAGGACTGAAGGTGTGCTGCATTATCAGAGGTGCTGTCTTGCAGATGAAATGTTAATCTGAGACCTCATCTCCCCTTTCAAGTGGATGTAAAATATTCTATGGCACTTGTTGAAGAAGAGCATTGGAATTCTCCCAGTGTCCAAGTCAACATTTATCCATGAGCCAATGCTACTAAAAAGCAGATTAGATGGCCATTTATCTCATTGCTGTTTTGTGAGGCCTTCCTGTGTTCAAATTAATTACCCATATTACACCAGTGCCTAGGGGAAATGGTGGTGTAGTGATGTCACTGAACTAGTAATCCACAAGGCCAGGCTAATCCCCGAAGGACATGTGTTCAAATCCCAACATGGCAGCTGGTAGAATTTAAATTCAATTAAATAATAAATCAATCAATTAATAAAAATCTAGTCGTGGTGCCATTAATCTATCGTCAATTGTTGTAAAAACCCATCTGGTTCATTTAATGTTCTTTAAGGAAGGAAATCTGCTGTCCTTACCTGGTCTGGCCTGCATATGACTCCAGACTCATGGCCATGTGGTTGATTCTGAAATGGCCTCGCAAGCCATTCAGTTGACAAGGGCAATTAGGGACCACTGATGATGCCCACATCCCATGAAAGAATAAAAAAAAACTATTGTTCAGAGGCACATCATTCACAGTAACCACCATGAGGGGCAAAAAGAATTTTATTGATTCAAGTTATTTCTTCTTTCTAATGAAAATATTTAATCTAGTATCAATTATTTGAATATTAGCTTAACATTGAAGTGTTATGAGTTCACATAGTTTCAAAAACTATTTTAATAATCCTTAATAAAAATATGATTGTGCAGATTTCGCATATGACCCTTTCCTTCCCTCAGCTGTTTGTGTAATATTGTAACACAGGGAAGTGTTGAAAGCCAGGGTTGTATGGCACAAGTATGTGAATGGATGAATGTTTTCCCTTTGAGAATATTTACATCAAAGCTTCTCTCAGGAGTTTAACTGAAAGAAAGAATTTATTGTATTTCTTGTATTTGTATTGTATTTGTAAGATTGTAAATCTTGTATTTACATCGCACCTTTCATGACCTCAGGACATGCCAAAGCTCTTTGCAGCCAAATAAATAGTTTTTGAAATGTAGTCACTGTTCTAACATAGGAAACGCAGCAGCCAATTTGTGCACAGCAAGCTCTCATGAACTGTAGTGTGATAATGACCAGGTGATATTGGTTGAGGGATAACTTTCGGTGAGCATAACAGGGAGAACTTCCTTGTTCTTTTTCTTAAGTAGTGCTATGGGATCTTTTACAGCCACCCAAGAGGATAGACAGGGCCTCGGTTTTATGTTTCATTCAAAAGACAGCACTTTTGACAGGACAGCATTCCCTCAGTGCTGCACTGGAGTGTCAGCCTTGACTTTGTTCTCGTGTCCTGGAGTTCTGACTGAAAGGTGAGATTGCTACCACTGAGCCTTGGCTGACATTTTGATGGGTGGGTCCGTGAAAGAACTGATTGTACATGGTCTCTAGCAGAAATTGACTTGTAGTAACAAATTAGGTTTTTTCATCTTGTAGGTTCTACTATTGCAACATAAAAAAGCCTCATGTTTTAAATTTGGGAAATGTTTTCATTCCGTGATGAAAATTATAAAATTGACCGACATTATATTCTGAAACCTGTGGTATTAAATGGAATGATCTTAACAGGGTTATTCTCTGCATGCAAAGTCATGAATATTTACCTCTTCCATTGTGTAAAACAAAAAGCAAGATGCAATGACGGGTAATAAAGTAATGGCAGACTTCTGAAATGAGGCCTTTGTACCTGTTTTCACACTGGAGGCAAAAGACAAATACCAGTATCAAGTATAAAATGGTATTGGAGAAAATGAAGGGCCTTAAGACACACAGATGTGTCGTGCAGAATGGTTCCCACCTTAGAGTATTAAATGAAACAGGTTGGGAAAATGCAGATTCATTAGTTAGAATTTTCCAGAGCTGTCTAAATTCAAGACTTGTGCTTTTTAGTTTGGAAAATTGCAGTCATTCCATTATTTAAGAAAGGAGAGAAAGAAAGAAACCAGGAAACTCCAGGTCTAACATTAGATAATGGGAACTTATTGCATCCGATAATCAGGAGCAGCGTGACTGAGCACTGGAATGATCTCCAATGTGTGCTTGATCGAAGAGATCAGCATGGATTTGTGAAGGGTAGGTCATGTCTAACTAATCTAGTTGAATTTTTTGAAGAGGGAACTAACATGGTGGATAGGGACAGTGATGTTGGACTACCAGAAAGCATTTGAGAGGGTTCTGAACAAGAGATTATTAGCAAGCATAAAAGCACACTCTATTGGAGGTAACATGTGACGGGGTAATCTGTCAATACCTCAAATTTAACATTTTCATCCCCATGTGAAATTTCTTCATGACCTTGCACCACCCCACCCACCCCCACCAATCTCTAGCCCTGCAATTCTCCAGGATAACTCGCCCTCCAATTCTGCCCTCCTGAGCATCCCCAATTTCCATCACTCCAACATTGGTGGCAGTGCCTTCAGCTGCCAAGGCCATAAACTCTGGGTTTCCCTTCCCTAAACCTTTGCCCCTCTCTCCCTCTCTCTCCTCCTATAAGAGGCTCCTTAAAAAAATCTCTTTGACCAAGCTTTTCATCACCTGTCCTAATACTGCTATGTGGCTCAGTGTCAAATTTTATTTACCCTTGTGAAGCACCTTCAAACATTGACAGTGATATATGAATGCAAGTTAATGTCATTAGTAATTGGGCGGGTGGTAAGAGGCAGAGAGCAGGGGTAAAAGGAATGCACTCTGATGGTGGGATAGGACAAGTGGTCTCCAGGGATCTGTATTGGGGCTTCATCTTTTAACCATATGTAGCAAAGACATGGATAAAGGAATAGAGAGTTACATAAGTTTGAAGACAGTCCCAAGTTAGGAGGCTGTCTGTGTGGAGTGAAGCAGGAACTTGCAAATGGGCATAAATAGATAAGTTAGTGGGCAAAGCTATGGCAGATGGAGTCGAATGTGGGGAATTTGGACTTGAGAAGGCAAATCAGAATGTTTCCTTAAAATGGCGTGAGACTTGGAGCTGTGGATGACAAAGGGATTTGGTTTTCATGAGCACAGATCAGTAAAATCTGGTGCACAGGTATCCAAACTAATCAAAAAGGCTAATGGAAAGTTGGCTTTTATCTCAAGGGGGTTAAAATACAAAGGGGAGAAAGTGATATTGTATAAAGCCTTGGCCAGACACCATTTGGAGTTCTGTGTTCAGGTATGGCACCATATCTCAAAGGATATATCGGCCTTGGGCAGTGCAGAGAATAATAGCAGGACTTAAAGAGTTAAATTATGAGGACAGATTGTATAAACCAGGCTTGTATTCCCTTAAATTGAGTAGGTAATGGGGTAATCTGATTGAGTAATTTAAAATGATATAATTTGATAGGTAGATGCACAGAAACTTTCCTCTAGTAGGGGAATCAAGAACACGGGGGGGAAGCACTTTTTCACACATTATGTATTGGACATGTGAAACTATTTTCCCCGAAAGAAGGACTCTGGGCTAATTGAAACTTTCATGACTGATAGCGACAGATTTTTGTAAGGTAAAGGTATCGCGATTTGTGGATGAAAGACGCGTAAATGGTGTTGAGGAGTCGAAGTGACATGTTTTTGAGATTGAGATAATATGGCAGATTTTGCAAGGCTTGTGTTTCCAGCTGGACCACACATACAGCCAAGAAAATTGTGTGTGTTCTGTCTCCAATTTTCCATCCATTGATGTCAATTCCATTAACTGGCTCATTTATCTTCCACTTACCAGTTTGAGTGAAAGATCCCTAGCCAAACAATAGTCTCTTTTTTTCTCCTCACAAATGCTGATAGGCTAGTGTATTTCCAGCATCTTTTGTTTCAGAGTTCTAGCACCTACAGCTCTTTTGTCTGTTTGCTTTCTTTTGAGGGTAGATGTCGCAAATTTGTGTTCTCTGCCAATTCATAACAACTACTCATAAAAGCTACCTTGACGCATGGATTCCCAAGTTGTGTTCCCAGATGCGCAAATTGGTAAAAATCTGTCCCTTAATGAGCAAATGGGCAAGAAGACAATATCCGCAGGATGCGGGCATGTTCCCACAGCAATTCCAGACTGTTGAAAGTGCTGTCCGCACTATTACTACATGTTGAGTCACACAAACCAGCCATGAATCACAAAAGCCACTTTGAAAATCCACCCAGTGTTCTATATTTTGTGTGGGCCGAGGCAGATCACAATAAATAAGTTGTTAGAATGCTTTCCACAATGAGACCGTTCAAATAAAAAAATGTTTTTGAAATACCTGTGTGCACCAAAAAAGATGAGTGCATTCTTACGAACTTGCGTGCCATTTATCTCCTGGTATTAAGCATGTCCTAACTCAGCACAGAGAAACTGTTTCTTTCAGTCTTTGACACATTGGATTTATTACAAATAAAAAGAACTCCAAGGCAGTAAATTTATTTTTATTCACTTTTCACTGATGTGTTCTTTTTCTTTTGATAGGTTCTGTCCTCATGATTTAATGCTTGCATATTCAATGAACCCACTAAGTGCTGTTTTCCTTGAAAATGCAAAATATGTGCCTCCTCCTTATATTGGAATTTGCTTCTCTTGCCCTCAGTCAAAAAGGCTAACAGAATATTTGCCTTTATATTGTAGAGGGCTAGAATATAAAGGGGAGGAAGTTTTGCTGCAGCTATCCAAAACCTTGGTTAGATCACATCTGGAGAACTGTATTAAGTTCTGGCCACCGCACCTTAGAAAGAATATGTTGGCTTTGGAAGGAGTGCAGTGCAGATTCAGTAGACTGTTATCATCGCTCCCAGGGTTAGCTTATGAGGAAAGATTACATAAACTTGGCTTCTATCCTGGAATATGTATGGTTAAGGTGTGGTTTGATTGGGGTTTTTAGGATTTTGAAAGGAATTGATAGGTTTGATAGAGAGAATCTTTTTCTGCTGGTGGGCAAGGGGACTGAATCTTAAAATCAGGTCCAGACCATTCAGGAGATGTTGGGAAACACTCAGGAGCAGGAACTTGGCTTTTATTTTTTTAAAGTGAGTATCTTTGCTGATTCACCTACATCTTGTGGTTTAAACTCCCCTGAGCTTTGACTCCAACTTGCCAAGCATACTCCATCACATCATTCCTCACACCCACTCAACTTTCAGCAGCACCCAGCCTTCACTTTCTGTGCACCTCATCACTTCCAAATTTATCCATCCACTGTTGTTACTCACCCCAATGGTCATGTAAATTGTGATGCATCTGTCTCATAGTCACCCTTACCCAGCACACTGAAATTGTCAGATGAACGCCTGAGCATTCCTCACTCACAGATTGTTTCTTCACCCCTTGCAGGAGAACAGAGTGAAAAACACAAGGAAGAGGGAGAGGACTGGCGGTGATCCACCACAAATTGTCCAGTTCACTGATGCAGAGGAGCAGGCTTTGGAGATAGGTAGCACATCTGCATCTCTTGGAGGTGGAGAGGCTGGGAGCTAGCAAACAGCTGGTGACACAAATATAAATATTACAAATGATACAAGTGCTTGCTTTATTTCATAAATGACTGAACTGTGAGCAGGCGGAGCATGGTGATTATGAAGATTGTGACTTTGCCATGACTAAATCACATCCCTTTCTTCTGTCTTCTAACACCTGCAAGCATATAGCAAGTGTTGCAGGGCATTCATGAGGACGATTCCTAAGAAGACCTCATTCCTTCTGAGGGTGCACCATCATAGGATGTATAGTCATGCATCAGTTCAAATACTCGCACGTCGGTGACCCCACTTTGACCTACATTTGGGTTTTCACCTGGTGATTCGTAACTCACAAAGGACCACAAGCTGACACTGGTGGCAGGGACAGCTGTGGAGAGTCTGCGTCGTGGGGATGGTGCAATCCTGTCTGAGCTCTGCTTATCTGGACACAGAAGCTGAACCGTGGGGGCTATAATTGAGAAGGAAAATGCTAGAGGTGCATCAGGAACTTAGCCAGCTACTGACAAACATGCCATGGACACTATACAATAGCTAGTGGATTGTGGGCCCAGGAAATAACAAGGATACCTGCATGGAGAGAAAGTTTCTTCCATGGAACTTCAAGCATCTTTCCCAAATCAATCCATGCAGACCATTTGCATAGCTGTGCAGCCTTTGAATGCCAATGTCTTCCACCCTGAACAAGATGACAAATGCTTTATCTATGGCTTGAAAGCTGGCCCAGAGAGAGAGGGATGATGGCGAGAGGGATCAGAGAAATGGGAACTCCACTCAAACACTCCCTCTTCTCACTCATTGACTCCTTCCTCCCAGGTCAGTTCCCAGTATTCTGCCTCTTCATCCTGATGGCTGAGTCTTCCCCTACACAGATGCAGGTGGAACAGACTTTGGCAGGGCCCACAGGGGCTCTGAAACCCAGAGGACACAGGTTTAAAACATCTCAGCAGTCATGGCAAGAATCTGAGCAGCTCGCCTCTAACCCTGCCGAAGCCTCACAGAATGCAGTGGGTGGAAGAACGGGAGGTGTTAGGATCCTTTCTAATGAATGAATGTTTTTTCATTTGTTTCATGGGATGTGGGCATCGCTGGCTAGGCCAGCATTTATTGCCCATCCCTGATTGCCCATGAGAAGGGAGTGGTGAGCTGCCTTCCTGGACCAAATGTCTTCTTTCAGTAATGAACTTGTGATCTATAGCAGAAATAGTGTCTCAGTAACTTTTATAGGTAGTATCAGATCAAACGTGATACAGTCAGAAAGAACATCTGGTGCAGAAATAGTGCCTAATCAAGTGGATTATCATCCCTTTTAATCGCTCCACTGTTGGTCTGCTCAGCTGCCTAGGCTGGAAGCTCTGCAATTCCTTCCCTAAACATCTCCACCTCACACTCCTCCCTGAAGATGCTCCTCAAAACCTACCTCTTTGACCAAACTTTTGATCACCTGTCCTAATATCTCCTTACAAAGCTCAGTGGCAAACTTTGTTTGGTAATGTCCCTGTAAAGCACTTTGGGACATTTTACTCAGTTAAAGGTGTTATATAAATTTAAGTTGTTGTTGTTTACATTATCTTCAGGGAAGCTGAGTTGCTGAAAAATACAAGACATGGCAAAAGCCTCTGTGAAGCTGTCCCTGTACATCTACAGCACATCTGACACTATAATGCCAGTCTTAGAAGTAGGATCTTACAAATAATATTTTGAGGTAGGTACGTTAAACCCTTTGAGTCTGAAAGCTAGAGGCCCCACCAAAATTTAAGATTTATATTTCTGTGGTTGTCTTAATCTTTCAATTTTGCTCCCACTTCCACGTTTTAGAAATTTCCTATTTCTGCTCTGGAGGTAGTTAAAATGGAATTGTTGGAAAGTATTCAGTTAACTGCAAGCCATTCTGCTCAGTCTGTGACACCACACTGACTGCAGAGAACAGTTCAAAGGAAATACTGCAAAACGCCAAAAAAAAGTTACTTTTCCAGGAGAGGTATTATTCAAACACCAAATGTCTTCCTTGTGCAGGGACTATAGGGCTGGGCTCAGTGCAACTGAATTTAACATTTTCTTTGCTGTTCTTGGTTTCTGTTTGCTCTCTCGCTGTGGTTGTGTTAGAGCAGTTAATTATTGGCAAGAGTTAGTGTGAAACTGTGGGTTTTCTTTTGTGCCTGCTGATTTTTTGGGATGATATCTGAAAGGTTTGGGGGACACGGAATGGGGGTCATCCTCATCCTGGTCATAAAAGGGCTGCTCCTTTCTTAGAAATAGCCCCCTCCCCAAGCCCAGTGTATAGAGGGAGGAGAAATTTGAGCGGATGGGGGTGGGGGAAACAATATCTCCACCAAAAACTGCTTGCGCACCTCCTGACAGTTTTCATATATTTACAGAAGCACGTGCTCTTAATGAAATGCTTTTCAGTTGACATTCTGAAAATCTAGAATTATTGCATTCTGAGTTTTGCTGTATTAGAAATGTGCTCTGTCCTCAAAACTCTGAAATATTCAGTTTCCAAAGATTTTCAGGTATCTTGTCACCTCCCACAAAGGAATAATGGCACCAGGTCTGATCGATTGATTTACTGCCAGCTTTGAAAACAAAGCTCTTCATTGCTAAATTTGAACATCTTTTCCTATCCTTTATACATCTTGCTATAGTATACAACAGCTGGTAGCAAGCTAACAGTTCATTTTACATCTCTTCTGATTGTTATTTTTAATGACTTCAATGGTCACCTTTCATGATGGATCATGGATGAATTGAATATCCATATATACAAGGCACATTGGCTTATATTATTGAGACTGCATTTGTAAAAATTAGTGTTTTGCGGCAATACATGCAGTGATGCAAATACGACTCTCGTGACAGGAGGTCCGAAGGCAAACCCAGTTGTTTCTGCCTGGGGCTGCTGACTCGGGATTTAGCTGTTCCCCCTATTGCTCTGTTTTGCTGCTTTGGAACCATTGTGTGTGTCAACTTTGGCTCAGTGGGTAGCACTCACGGCTCTGAAGGTTGTGGTTTCAAACCCGACTCCAGAGACTTGAGCACAAAATCTAGGCTGACATTTCATTGCCATCTTTTGGATGAGACGTTTGCCCATTTGCCCCCTCAGGTGGATGTAAAAGTTCCCATGGCAGTACTTTGAAAAAAAGAAAGGGAAGTTCTCCCCGTCTCTTGGCCAATATTTATCCTTCAACACACACCACCAAGAAGAACGTAAATATTTAACAGTAATCACTTTGATGTTTGTGTGATCTGGCTGTGCTCAAATTATCTGATGCATTTCCTATATTACAACAGTTACTACACTTCAAAAGTACTTTGTAAAGAGTTTTAGGGCATTCCGAGGTTGTGAAAGACACTATATAAATGCACATTTTCCTTTCCCCTTCAAGTCATCCATTATGTTTGTCAGTCAGCTGCTTTTCACAGGATGGCAGCTGAGAATGCTTTGACAGCAATCTCCTCTACCTTATTGGATCTGTAAGGGCTACAAACAGTCAACACTCATCCTACTCAACTACACATCCCCTTGGGATACATTTCTGAGGAATTGCAACCATACTCTTCGCCCGTCCCATCGGCTGGAAAGCAGACAACTGGTGGGCACTTGAACCACAACTCACACATACATATGCATATGCCCTCTCCTGCCCCTGGATTTTTTTTTAAAGATCACCAAAAAATGCAATGCCTACTTTGAAGATACAAAACAATTCAGAACAAACTCCAAAAAAGGATTTTGAAATTGTTTAATGCAACAAAAATCCAACAAAACATTACCAACATTCGCATTCATTCAAAATGAAACTGGTCATAATTACAAGAGCAAACTGATTATTTTAGGTCACCTTTAGACTACAAAGAAAAGGTATTTGCCAGGGCGATTGATGGCAGGAAGAAACTTTTAACAATGATACAGTTTTTTTGTTTGAATTATTGGGTTGGGGACAGTCCATAACTTTAAAAAACACAAACATGTTTTATAAAGCTTGGTGTCTGAGCACAAATATAAAATAGACGTGTGTACAAAATGGTTACGGTCACACTTGTTCTCCTAATTTGGAAACGTTTGTGAAATGAAACAAAGAATAACATTGGAGAAGAACGGAAGAGCTTAAAACGGAGATCTCTGCTAACACTGAATTATGGATGGAGCCCCGTAAAACATCATTGTGCAGGTGTCAACTAAGTAAAGCTAGCTACAGAATTGGGGTGAACACTGGGCATGGAAGGGAATGATATCCAAAGCATTCACCAAAACAAGGCACCTGAAAAGAGATGTGTCTGAAATAATGCTCACTGATCACCACCTTTCAATTCATCTACTTCAAATTCACAGTGTAGTACATCCCCATAAATCTTTACAATATGATTAGATCTAAAGTTCCTCTGAGAACCAGTAATAGCTGCTGGAAAATAACAGCCCCACCCCCCAAAAAAAAAAATAAAGCATACAAATGAGTTGAATGCTTTAATTTTTGGCCTCCTGAAGGCACCCTTATCTTGCAAAAAGGACATTTGTTTTGTTCAGCAACATCTGAATTGAAGATTTTCTAAAACAAAACCAGTTGCATTGCCACACAAAGTGCATGATGGATTGATCACCAGCTTGGCGATTTGATTCCAAAATGGTCAAGTTGGCAAAGTTTCTTTGAGGGATGGTATTTTAAAAACTAATTAGTGATTTAATCTTACAAATGCCACACTTATGAGCTTTATTCATCTCCTTTTAAGATCATTGGTGTTACGCACTATCTTAAATCCTCAGGGTTGTCAACTAAGCATCGAGGCAATGCTATTCTTGAGCAAGAAGGCAAATGCATAACAGTGGTTCTGAGGAGGCATTTTATCTGACTGTCCTTTTGAGTCCATGCCTTTGCTCTATGTAGTCCTTCCACCTGAGATGGACTCCAGAGAGCACATACTGTTCAATTTGAATGAGTTAAGGTCTGATTGATACATCACCCTGTCACTTGACTTGAGCAAATAATTTTTAGTTTGCAAATAGAATGATGCAGGAGCGCAGTATGGGAGCCATCATAGTCTTCCAGAGGCACCTGATTGACTTGTTGGGCTTGCTGCATTCTCATGAATAAAAGTTGCTCATGGTCACAGCCAGCTGTTGCACATGAGTCATGAGACAAAAGCTCTAAGTTGCTACCCAAGCATTCACGCACTTTAACAACGGGCAAAGAGCCAGCCAGGCAACTAGTCTGCCCATCCCTGTTAATGTTGCTGAAACTCTTTAACCATTGATTTTTAACCAAGTAACAGGAAAGAAGAACCTGCTGGGATTTCCCAATGAGATCTCACATATAAATTAAATAACGTAAAATCAAAGCTAGAAGGCTCCTCAGCTATGTTAAGTTATAAAGTAAAAGCAAGAATTGATCTGTCTGGTCTTTTACATGTCTCGCATAATAGAAACAGGCTGTGCGTGGCTCACCTAAAACACCGCACCATGAAAGTTAGCCTGCCAGGAATTTGGTGTTAATTAAGAGTGATGATGTATGCAGCCAATTTGCAACTTCTGAAATGAATATACTTACCTTTGATTTTTTTTTAATCACCATGTCTTCAGGACAGTCATAAAGCACAGTGGGAATGTAAAGGGGCCCAGTTTTATTTTTGGAACTGTATTTTCTCTGGACTTCATTGTGAAAAAGTACTCAGCTGCTACCTTGAACTGGTCCAGTTCATAAAACAGGCACACCCAAACTAGCCACTTTTCTGCAGTTCTTAGGTCATGCCCAAATAATGGAACCAAAGCGCAGCCAAAGTGTGAGGGAATTAATAAACACACATCTTTAGGCTCAAGAGTTTTATCTGCGATAGGATAATCTGGCTCAGAATCTTTGGCACCAAGCTACATCTGGTTTAGCGAGAAATGGAAGAAAAGTGCAATGGTCTAGACATCAAGGAAGCAAGCGTCAGCAGTCTGCACACTCACGCATTGCACAAATTTCAACATTTACATGTTCAGATTTTATGGCTTCTTCTATCCCTGAGATTTTGGTAATGATAAGGAAACTGCCCTTTATAACCTGATTCACATTCTAAAGGTTGCCATTTTGAGTCCTGACTTTCAAATCCATCAGCCACGCATATTTGAGGCATGTTCAGATCTTTGCTGGGCAGGTCGGTGCATCTCTGTTTGTGTGTGTGGGTGTTTAAATATAGAAGCAGAAAATTTATCTGTATCTTGTTTGACATTTGAATGATTCATGCTGGATAAATCAGTGATCAAGGGTCATGTTTACCTTGTCCCTTTCTAAAAGGTATATGGATGAATTTTGACTTTGTCCTCAAGGTAGGAACATAGAAGCAAGAGTAGCCATTCAGCCCATCAAGCCTGCTCCATCATTCAATTTAAACACTGGTCAACAATTTTAAATACTTACTGCCTCAAGCTTAAATGAACCACAAGTATTGGAGGCAAAAAACAGCACCTCCTTTCCCCTGCACACTAAATTCCCACTTGCACCTAATTCCCAATGTTTGCACTCAGTTTATAATGCACTACAATTATGAGCAGTCCATGTGACCACACAGGAGGAATCTACAAGATTGTCATTGATCAGAGATCAGTGCATCTATAATGCCTCATTGATCGGAGATTAGGGATCTATAATCGTCATTGATCAGAGATCTGGAGATCTATAATTCCTCATTGATCAGGGATCTATAATCATCACCACTGAGTCACCATCTATGATAGAATCTTGACTTCAAAGGGGAAAGAATTGTAATCCAGGCTGCCAAATCACTATCACTATCGCCCAGGTAAAATGACCATCAATAGCCCAAGTTTAAAGAGGAAAATGGGATCATATTGCTCAACAAATAATCATTTAATTTGTACAAGTGCAGAGACTACATAAGGAAGTACTGCGGCCGTACCCACAACATAAAAATGCCAAATATTGGGCCATTTCAATACAAATGGAGCTTGCTGATACTGTCTCCTCATTGAGCAGCAATTTTACTATCGTACCAAAGCTTTCTGCAGAACTAAAAATCATCAGGCTTTGACTAAAATTTCCCAAATGAACAGAGCTGTGAATGTTCCAACCCATGAACCAATGGGTAAATCAATTGACATAACACTTCTCCAGTCTTAAATGGGATGTACGTATCCATGAGATTGAAAGGCATGGCTGTAGCTTAGCCTAATTTTATGCCATTTTCATCTGTTAAGGCATTTAATTTTGTCTGGGATCTGTAAGGAACTGAGCTGAAGTAGCTTGTGAATGCTTGATTCTGAGCAAACCCCCTCCCGCTCCTTCCTGGGAAAAGTTTGTTCAATCTGCTTGGAGCAGAAAAGCTCACGAGCAGCAGGTCCCAGATGTTACAGAAGCAAAATGCAGATGTTCACATATTTTATGCAATGCCTTATGGCTGATGACCAACTCTCTGCCTACAGCAACAGAAAGCCCCTGTAAACATATAGCAAAATATAGTTTATAGGTTTCACATAGAAGAGAAGCAGAAAGGACCACCCCCCCCCCCCCCCCCACAGAAATTTTTAAAGAGTGAATTCACAGAGAGTTACAAGAATTGTAGGGGAAATGAGGAGAATTTTCTTCACACAGAGGGTTGGTAAGAACTGGAATGCACTCCATGAACGGGTGCTGGAAACAGATTCAAAAGGAACTTTCAAAAGGCAATTGGACATGTACTTGAAGAGGATTAATTTGCAGGGATATGAGGAAAAAGCTGAGGTGTGGGAGTAAAGTGGACAGCTTTTTCAAACAGCTGCAACAAGCAGGGCAGGCCAAATGCCTTCTTTCAGTGCTATAAGATTCTATGGTTCTAAGGACGACAAAAGTGGTTTCCATTTTTCACCAATATTCTTCCCCTGTTCTCCTTTCCTCTCCTGAAGGTGTCAATTGATGCATCACTGGCAGCTCCCATTTGCTACCTTACTCAAGTGGATATTCAGGGTGAGCGTACAGTGAAAGCCTTGACTGTTTATCTTGAGAATCATCGCAGCGTAAGCCACCTCATGTCCACAAATGGGCACTTTTCAGCAAGGGTGACTGGACAGTAATCAGGAGCAGGAAGGTAGCTGGATTTCGTCCCTCATCAATCTCTTATGCCTGGGCAGTGGACACTGAAAGCCAGCCTATTACTGCTGCAGCTGGGATAAGTGAACACACAGACTTCACATTTATGTGCTGCTCTACACCTTTGCTCCCGGATCTATTACCTAACGACCTTTCAACCTTGCTCCACAAAAAAGACATACATCTTTCTTTACTCTATTCTGCTTATATTTATTTTCTCATTTTTCTCTCAACAGTTGCGTACAGATACAACTTCCACTATAACCTGGCATTCACATTTTGGTGACAAATCTCCATGTGACTGTGGGCATGCCCAATAATGTAATCAGAAAGTATTGAATGTTTGGGAAATAGTATTTTCAGACCCCACTGCTGTGGGAGACATTGACCAACTCATTGGACTCAAAAGGTCAGTGTGAAGCCAACCTTCTGCCTTCTCCAGTATAGTAGAATATTGATCAACACATAATCAGTATTTTCTAATGTTTGCTTTTGCCTCCTCCGCCCTCTTTTCCGAAAGGCTCGTTGCTGAGGTACAGAGCCAGGAGCTCTCCCACTGCGTCATCCCATTGAGGATTGTTGGCAGTGAGAGTTCACAGGATAATCACACTCTGGGACAACACAAGATCCCAACCTCACCAGATATTCTTCACATGCATGCACCCCAGCAAGGATAGCAATTTCGACCCTGACTAACTGTTTCCTTTTCCTTAGCCTCAGATATTTTTAAACTTTCGTTTGTAATTCTCACCACTTTAGGTCTTGACATCCATGCAATTCTTGTCAGGGCAGTAACATCCATCTAAACGACCAAGAGACAACTCCTGGTCTGTTTCTCCCCCTCTCTCTCTCTCTCTCGCTCTCTTCCCCTTTCCCCACTTTATCTTGCTGAATCTCCTAGTTGATAACATTTCACCGACTAGGATGTCTAACTCTCGGGTTTATTACACTGAGTTACATGGTGCGTTGGGACATTTTGGAGCTGTTTTCAATTGCTAAGTCAGTTTACAAACTATGCCTGAACGTTAATGAGATATAGAGAACAGTGGGAGGACAAGGCCCTCTGATCAGTAAATGAAAAATAATTCTGGAGAAACAAACAAGGAATCCAAGGAATGCTCAGATGAAATAAATATTTATCCCATCCCTAGCATAAATACTGAAACAGCAGGCAGGAAGCATGATGAAAACCTGATTTAGGGATTACAACAGTTACTTCCTAGATTCATTCCTTCTTCAAGAAATTAATCCACGTCCATTTCCAGAAAGGCAGCTACAAAAGGTTTAGGAAGTGCAATGTCATAATTAAGAATACAGTCCGAATTCTGTTTGCATCAATAGCTGCAAGGTTACAGCACACATCTGTATTTCTGATTTTTCAACAGTGTTTCAATGACAAATGTACGCAAAAGATTTGGCTACACCTCAGGAATGTTAAAATTATTCCAATTTTAATACATTCCTTATCACCAGTGTATCAAGGAGACCCATTGGCTGTACCAGGTAGTGCTGGGCCTTTTTCTTTTGAGTTTCAGATGCCAAATGGACAGAACCCGACTGTACGCTTATCCTACCAGACGTAGGAGGAATGAAAAGTACCAACTGAGATCTAATGAGAAGCCACAAACAAGAACTTGCTGCTTTTCTTCAGCATTAAAGCTCCAACATATCTTCCTGAATTTATCAAGTTATGAAGGGATGGCATGGCCAATGGCAAGCTAAGCTGTTGACAAGCAGGCACTTCCACCCAAAACAAAAATAACTATTCGAGTCACTAATCCTAGACAGAACAATCAATAGAAAAGACAAGTTACTGTCATTAAACATCTGTTGTCCGGATGCCGTCGTCATCTATGTTGTATTGAAAATGTTGCTCATTTTTGGGTACAGGCTGTGATCGGTGTCTGCGGCGCTTCCCTTGACCATTCACATCTTCCTTCATTGCCAGCTGTGATTTTGGTACTTCAGATGATGCTTTCAGGACATTCTCATGCCTGCCCACCTCCTCTACTGGAGATAAAGGTGGATCACCAGCACTTGGCACAGGAGTCCATGGCTGCCATGAAGACACCACGGAGGTAGACTTGGTGAGAGGTCGTTTTTCTTCTCCTTGTGGCTTGGAGCTAGACAGAGGCCACAACGACGATGAGGAGGAAGGGTTCGATGTGGTCAAGGAATCGAGTGGATGTGATGACGAGGTTCTGCTGATGAAGGCGGATTGGACTGGAACTGCCTGTGAACAGTATTACAGAAGTGAGGAAGGGGAGATATAATGTAACTGAAATTTCATTGCCAAATACCATGCAACCTGTAATCCGATGAACAATGATGAACAGAAAAAGATCCTCTGATTCTTGCAGCCTGCCCCACACAATTCTGATACCTTGTGTATACCCTTTCTCCACCCCACACAAAAACCATGGAATCATTCTGTATAGCTATGTGCATTCAAAGCATACTGACAACACAGCGAATTGGCAACGCTTTCACAGTATATTCGTGGCTTTCCATTAAAATATCCACAGGCATTGTCAAAGTAGTGAAGTTTCACTGGGAAAATTTGCTTCTGAGGAAGTACCTGGCACAGCAGCTTAAAAGTTGTGAATCCCCAGCAGCCACCTGCCAAAATGACCCCAATTACAAGCCCAGATCAGCTGTTTGAAAAGAATTATGGTGTGACTTCATTTGGTTACTTTTCGAGGCGGGAGAGAGTTAATCATATTCCACTGAGCTGCAAAGCCACAGCTTGAAATAATGAGCAACCATCTGCATTCTGACTCATTCCCTGGCACTTCAGTCAATGTAACTGACTGGCCAACAAGTGCCGTTGCTTCTTTTTCAACTTGATGAAAATAGAAGACTCCATCAGTATTTGTCAAAATCAACCAACAACCAGCCCAAACATTTATGCACAACCAGCAGATGGTACAAATGAGAATAGAAAATGGTAAATAGCTTTTTTTGTTCTCATTGAATTCTTACAATTGGGGTGTGGTTACCTTTGGGTTAAAATTACCTCTTTTTCTCATTTATTTCTACTCACGCCTTTTGAAGACCTAGATTTTGCATTGAGAATACCAGTGAGTCGAACAGTGCTCACTGTTATTCTGTAGTAAATTGGACAGAAACCTCCAAGCTCGCACATGCACAGTTACCTGTAGAAATTACAGATGTCGCAGTCTGATTTGCTCTGCTCCTCTAGACATTACTCTATCCCAGTACATCGCCAATAGAATCAGCATTACAAACCACACTAAAGCATGAAGTTGGGTTACCTACCCACTAAACACGTGAGAATAAATTAGGGCTGATGCATTCGGGTACAAGTGAATTTTCAATGGTGTGATAAATCTTAATAACTGCCAAACAACATCTCTGGCACTGAAAATTAATTTTACAATTGTGGAGTCTCATTCCTTCAGAATTTAATAATTGGTGGAGATTTTTTTAAAAATTAAATTTTTCTTAACTTTTTTTCTGCCTCTTTTGTCTGTCTCATCCCAACTTTTCCTCTCTTTATTCACTTTGTGCTTATACATGATTTTATGATGAATTAAATATTCTAATTTATACTTCCTGGATTAGACTCTGCATGTCTCAGTAATGATCTTTCAATCTGATTGGTTGAAGAGCCATGTTGTTGCTTACCCTGTTCACACACCTCGCAGATCCCCTGTAGAGGGAGACGAGCTGATCTCTAGAAGATCCCACTGAAAGGCCTGTGAATAATCTGTGGGATAATGAATGGTGAATACCATTCCTTCGCAACTGACTGCAAAATATGGGCCAAACTGATCCCCACTCAAACAAAGAGGCAGGGAGCCAGTTGCTGGTCCATTTCCAATGCAACACTGGAACTACTCTGGTGCTGGGAGTAACTCAAGATTATTTGCCCTCTATTTTTTCCCCCGTGATTGGGAACTTGCAGTGCAAAGTTTTGGAATCTGAGAATAGACACTGGTTCAAATTCTATCTAGAAGAGCCTCAATGATCCCATCCAAAAATATTCATTCAGAATGTAACAAATAGCTGATTGTTAGGAGTCAGGGAACATATTTCATATTCGTTCATGGGATGTGAGTTTTTCTGGCAAAGCCAGCATTTACTGCTCATCCCTAATTATTCTTGAGAAGGTGGTGGTGAGCTGCCTTCTTGAATGGCTGCAGTCAATGTGGTGTAAGTACACCCACAGTGCTGTTAGGTCAGGAGTTCCAGGATTTGGACCCAGCAACAATTAAGGAGCCACAATATATTTCCAAGTCAGGATGGTGTATTGAGGAGTATTTTACTTCAAGTAGCAAGAATCTGAGTTTTATTCACTTGTGCACTTTTAAATAAAGTTTAAGCAGAAGTAGTTTTGGCAGATTTCAGGAGATAGAAGTAATGACAGTGATAAAATAAAACTGATCAGAAACGTTGAAATGCTTTTGAGTAATTTGAAAATCAAGCATCTTTTTTAATGAAATGGATACAAAGAATTATAAGTTCATCTTTAAAAAAAATGTTTTTACTTTCGTGACAAGTCATCTTCGTGAGGCAGGGACTAGTTAGGGTGACTTGTTCGGACTGATGAATGCAATGGTGCTGAATCAGAAGCACGGAAGACAGCATTATTGTCTTATGTTAGAGAGGGCAAAATCAGCACATGAGTGTCTCCGATTCTTAATTCTTATCGTCTTTAAATCCTTCCATCGCCTCATACTTCCCTATCTCTATAATCTTCTCCAGCTCTACACCAACCCGATACTCTTTGTCTGCCTCAAACTTCATCTACATCCCTCTCTCTTCTCACCATCATTGACGTTTTCAGCCACATAAATTCCCTGCAATTCTCTTGCTAAATCCTGCTATATCTCTCTCTTCCTATGACCCTACTTCAAACCCACTTCTTTGGCAAAGTTTTTAGTCCCCCCTGATAATCTCTCCTCCTTTGGCTCAGCTTCCATTGTCCTCAGTCTCTCTCAAGCTCCTTGGGATGTGCAACATGAATGGAAGTCATTGTATTTGTTTCTGATCACGACTCAGCAAAACCTGCTGCATGCTTGCCCGTATGAACATCAGGTGATTGAGATCAGCCCCAATATCTCCCCACAACGCTGATAAACCCCCACCCCCCGCCTGCCCCCACAAACACACACCCAGTTAAATAGAATGGACAGTTAGTGAAGGCACATGATACTGGCTCTCAGCCAGCAGTCATTGCCTCCAGGAAAGGAGAAGGCAGCAGATAATTGACAAGAGGAAAATGATGACAAAAAAGACAAATGGTGCCAGTTGATCGCATTTCTTACAACTTAAAATCATTATCTACAATTCCATCACCACATCTGAGTGCTGCTTATTGACTGACTACCAACGTTAACATAATTACTAGTGGCTTTTCAACTTGGCCTGAATGTGTTTGAGTCAAAATTCTATTTTAAACTGCATTTTAAATAAAGAAGCGGACTCCAACAAATCGAAATATTTTACATGTAGGAGGGAACGTACTGTGGCAATACTCGAGCACTTGAGCACCTTAATTGCCTGATTGATGGCCTTCATCCAGCTTTCCATCTCTGCAGGACTATCTGCCTGTTTACATAAAACAAAATACAAAGATCAAATTACTTCATCTTCAACAGCACATTTAACGAAAAAGGCTCACAAACTAATTTACTTCAATAACCCTTTTTTGTTTTGGTTCTGTGGCTCGACACACTGTTATCCTCTGCACAGTTACATTCAGTTTGCACCTTTAAAACTCATTATACCACCTTGTCAAACTTTCAGTCAACCTGACCAATATTGGCTGGGAGGTGGTTTGAGATGGCCTGAGGTAGTGAAAGGTGCTATATAAATGCAAGTTCATTCTTTTTAGCAGCTATGTTTGTGATAACTCTCTCTTTCACATACAGCCACATTCAATTCACTTGGATATAGAGGAACAGGAGTGGGCCATTTAGTCGGCCTATTCCACACTGTGAGTTTCAGTATAATCAGGGGAAAATGTACATGTTATTTTTGATGGGAACAAAACTGAATAACCTGGTAGTTTGATTTTTTTTTTAAAACAGCATGGGGGTCATTTTAGTTTACATAATTTCAATTTGAAATTAACAGAATTCCAAATGAAGTGATTTGAAATTAAGAGCAGTGAACAGACTAACACACTTTGTTTCTTCTCACTGTTCCAATGTATTTAAATGAGCAAAAAAAAATTCTGCATCAATAATCATTTGCTTGGTGACTCAATGTACTTTTATCCCTTGTGCAGGTGCATTCAGTTTGCAGCATTAGTTAATCTCATTACACAACCTGGTCAAATTTCCAGTTGGCCTGACCAACAGCACTAAAACAGAATATCTGGTCATTATCACATTGGTGCTTGTGGGAGTTTGCTGTGTGTACATTGGCTACCATTTCCTATATGTAGTGACTACACTTCAAAAGTGTTTCATTGGCTGTAAAGCACTTTGGAACATCCTGAGGTTGTGAAAGGCTCTGTATAAATGCAAGTCTTTCTTTTTCAAAAGTATGTTGGGGAACTTCTCTCTTACACATGATCGTAAGTAATATCACAACAAAACTAATTTAATCATTCGAAATAGTTAAGTTAGACATCACAATAGTTCCTGTATTGAATTCAAGGCACGCACACTGCATTGATTCTTCAAGGAATTCGTAAATATTGGTTTTGTAGTTTTTATATTTGGCATTTCGGCATTTCAGTTAAATTGCAGAACAGCTGGACACAACAATGTTACCACTAGGAAATTAGAAATGTTTAATCCCTCAAGTGTGACGATCAGTAGAATAATATTTTGGACTTGATGATGAGAAAACCATTAATACTGAAGGACGTGTAATGAGTTAATTGTAGTCAGGCTATTAGAAATTTCTGGGTATGTGGTATTCTGCATCTGCCAGGAAATGGCACTGCTGATCTTGTGCTTCAAATATAGTGACTGCTGTTGAGTGTGGTCTCCCTCAGGAACTTCCATTTGGAATACACCCACCCATACTATTCTGGTAACTAGAATTAGCCTTTTTCTGCACTGCAATCCAACAGCCCTGACCAAGTCTCTTGAAGGCCTGTCTGCTTAATAAAATATCATGAGGACTTTTAGTATGAAGCACAAGCATAATGCAGAGGAGATTCAGCAAACCTGACTGCCTCTCCCATGCAGTAGAACCTGTGTTTTTTGCATTATGGTATCGACAATAGCTGGACCTATTTTAAAATACCACACTAACAGTGGGATGGTATCTTTCCTAATGACTGGCTCATTACAAAGCATGAGCCTTCAGCTTACTGGCAGCTAAGATCTACATCGTCTCTACCTCCAACCACAAGCTACCTTGAATTTGTAATGGAGCTGGAGACAGGGCTTGTGACAGAGATATGGACTGAAGCCATCTATTTTGAATGTGGGTGCTACCTCTACTGGCAGCAGCGCTGCTGACTTTGGACAAATATTGACTATAAATGATAGGCTGTGACATAGTTTATGGCCTGGAATTGAATCAGGAAGACGGCTCAAGGCAAGTCATGCGATCTCTTGCCTCCCAGGTTCTGCTTCCTTAAACGCCTTTGGCTGTTTTATATCTTGGCTATCTAGTTTAGCCAAATGATCGGGATGGGAACAGAACCACCAAATGGCTGCACTTTCTCTGCACTTGCCATCCAGCTGTTGGCGGTTCCTTTCCCCACCAGAACACCCAGCAGCTGTCACCCAATAAAAGAAAAACACTGAGAGCAACGCAAAAAGAGTTAGGGAAAAGGAAGAGAGACAGAGAGGCTGAAATAATTAATTATTTGGTTGTGAAGTATTTTGGAATATGCAGAGGACATGGAAAGTAAATGCAAGCAGGGGCATGTCGTGGAAAAACCATGGTTTCTATGGTTAAAGGGATTGCCCCCAATTTCAGTAACCATGGCAATCATCTACTTTGATGTCGTTAGTAGAAGGAAATTTTTTAACATTTATTTTGCTTAAGGAATTTGAATTTATTTCATGAAGTCACTAAGAGAGTAAGACAGAGAATAGCAATTTTAAGATTTAGAAAAAAAATCTGCAATGCAAGTATGCATGTGAAGAACTCCAGAGAACATTCGGAATTACTTTATAAAGTTCAGCTTCCTCATTCTATTGTACAACAGTGCGCCTTGGTGGCAGGAAAAGGATTTACAGCATGACGATAAGCTCCTGGCATTTTCATGCGGTTTTGCTTCTCAGCCATCACATGGTGCTGTTGCATTTTTTAAACCAGGTCTTTCACTGAGCAGTGTAATGGTGTCAAAGCAGCATCTTTCAAAAGTCAGCTAAGTAGGGATTTTACCTTGCACTGTCAGATATCTGTTGGAAGTACTTTCAGTCACTTCATGCTTCAAAATAAAACACAAAGAAACATAACAATGCAGCACTGGGGGACTGCTGTTCTATTGGAGATGCTAGAATTTGGATGAGATGTTAAACTGATGCCCCGTCTGCCTCTTCAAGTGGGTCCTACTGAACTGTTGAATGTGGAGCTCACTGCCCAGGGAACAGTTGAGATGAATAACATTAGATACATTTAAGGGGAAGCTGGATAAGCACATGAAGGAGAAAGAAAGAGAAGGATATGTTAATGGGGTTAGATGAGGAAGGTAAGGAGGAGGTTCTTGTGGACCATAAACACCAGCATGGACCAGTTGGGCTGAATGGCCTGTTTCTGTGCTGTAAATACAATGTAGTACCATGTATTATTTGAGAGCAGGGGAGTTTTCTCGGTGCCCGAGCCAACCTTAATCCCTCAAGCAAGACTAAAGAGAGATAAACTGATGACTTATTTAATTTGCTCTTTGTGGAACTTTGTTTTGCGAAAATTGGCTGCCAAGATTGCTTATATCACAGTGACTGGACTTCCTTGACTGTAATTCCTTGGCTGGGACTTGCTGGTCATGTAGAAAGTGATATGTTATTGCTAGCTTCTTGAACAGCGACATTGGAATTAAAGCTTGGTTACCCTGACATTTCTCTGTTTGGAGACATTGAGTGTAAGAAGGGAACTCAGGAGCACCTTCCCCACCCAAAGGATGAAATACTTGTGGAATAAGTAACCAGGGAAGGCCTCTGAAGCAGACATTATGAATGGAAAGGGAAGCAAGAGAGAGACAGATACAGTGGGCGGCACAGTGGCGCAGTGGTTAGCACCGCAGCTTCACAGCTCCAGCGACCCGGGTTCAGTTCTGGGTACTGCCTGTGTGGAGTTTGCAAGTTCTCCTTGTGTCTGCGTGGGTTTCCTCCCACATGCCAAAGACTTGCTGGTTGATAGGTTAATTGGCCATTATAAATTGCCCTAGTATAGGTAGGTGGTAGGGAAATATAGGGACAGGTGGGGATGTGGTAGGAATATGGGATTAGTGTAGGATTAGTATAAATGGGTGGGAGATGGTTGGCACAGACTCGGTGGGCCGAAGGGCCTGTTTCAGTGCTGTAACTCTAAACTAAAACTTAAGAGATACAACTGATTTCTCAAAAAGGACTAACTTATCACTGCTGTGAAAAACAAACTTTCATTTAATACCATTATTTTGGGATTTTGTATATTATCAAGTGATGAGTTTTAATTCTATACACATGACGTGGCAACAATAAGAATGATCTCTAAATGGTCCAGCAATTGGGGCATGTCATGGAAGACGAAAAACATTAGTTCAATTGGGTTAAAGGAACTACCCCCAATTCCCATCACCATGCTAATCATTTCCTTTGATGTAGTAGAAGGAAATTTCTTTTATTTCATTAATTTTGCTTGAAGCATTGGGCATAGATTTATTTCATGAAGTCACTGAAGTCTGGCAGATGGCACTTACAGAAGAATACATGGGATAGTCTGTATATTGTGCACACAGGAGCGTGTGATGTTTGGGGGTAATTTGACAATGGTCCCTGGGTTGGAGAAGGGATATCGACAGTCTTCTGACTATTGTGATGGGCTTTGCAGACTTGGAGCACTGTATTTTGTTATGCTCGAGGGCAGGGCTGATCAGGGTGGCACAGTGGTTAGCACCACAGCCTCACAGCTCCAGCGACCCGGGTTCAGTTCTGGGTACCGCCTGTGCGGGGTTTGCAAGTTCTCTCTGTGACCACTTGGGTTTCTGCCGGGTGCTCCGGTTTTCTCCCACAGCCAAAGAAGTGCAGGTTGATAGATAAATTGGCCATTGTAAATTGCCCCTAGTGTAGGTAGGTGGTAAGAGCATGGTGGGGATGTTGTAGGGAATATGGGGTTAATGTAGGATTAGTACAAATGGGTGGTTGTTGGTCGGCACAGACTCGGTGGGCCTGTTTCTGTGCTGTATCTCTAAAATAAATTTTTTTTAAAAATTTGCAGTTCTATGGGAAGGGTCTGTGTCTGTACGGGGGTGCCTCGCTGCTGTGGACACCCAGGAATCAGCTCTAGACTACCCAGTACTTCCCTAGCTCCAGGAAATGTTTCGGAGGGAGAGTCCAGTCATCACACTTTCAGATTGTCACGTCTCATAAATATTTCACCCCGATTTGTTTTGGGGAGGGCTTTTTCTTGATCACAATGAGTGGGAGGGAACACCAGCACATTGATGTTAACAGTAATGGTTGCGCCAGCCTGCGTCTGACAGGGGAATATAGGAGTCAAGCCTAGGTATATGGAGTTAGGTCAGACATCAGCCACAATCTCATTCAATGACAACAGATTCAAGGAGCTAACTGGCCTACTCCTGTTCCTATGTTGCTAGAGGACACCAGCTTGGATCTGCAGGGATTTCCTAGGCTGCCACTGCTCTCTGTGGCATTCTATTATGCTGTGCTGAATGGCTGATTTGAGGGATAGGAGTTGATCATGCATAACAGTATATTGTGCACACAGCCTGCCTACCTTTTGCCCCTCAGGGGGAGGTGGAGTTTTTGGGTCAGATGTGCAGTACACTCAATATATTATCTTGGACCACAGGCACTCTGCCTAGTTGGGGGTCTCCGTGGTATTCTGTTTACCAGTTGTTGAAAGGACAACACTGGTCTCTGCTGAAGAGCTAAGTCAGTCTATTGTTGCTCTTCTTGTGCCTGGAATCCACCTGTGGTGAACACAACTGAGAACTCCCTGTTGCAAAAGTTTGGGGAATGGACCAGAAAGTTTTGAGAGATTTTCAGGGAGATTCAGAGCCTTGTGAGGTGTATAGTATCATTCTTGATGGTGCAATATTTTTGTGCCGCTGTCGGTCTTTTCTGGGGCAGGGAATTGGCTGGGAAGCTCATTTGGGAGCAGCCAGGTTCCAACCTATAATTGCACAGAGTTGGGTTGCCAATCTTAGATGGGTCGAACAATGAGAAGGCTGAGAGTTTTGTTCATTACTGGGGAGCTACAGGCTCCATGGTTTGTTGCCTGCTCAAAGCTGCAGGTGCCAAGATCTCAGAATAGCTGCAAGCAGCAAATTACTGTAGCATTGAATACCCTCACAGCATTTCAGTGTTTTAGTGCCAAATTGTTTAGAAACAGACACAAAGATTCTGTCTTACCTCAAAACTTTCAATGGAAGCTGGCAACTGGAAATTAATTTGGTTAAGTACATCACTGTGGAGTGCACACAGACTTCTTTAAACTCGTCAATTAATCAACCATTTTTCTTGAGCTGGTGTTTATGGAAACAAGACCACTGTTCTTGTGACAAAAAGGGGATTGGATGTGGGCGGGAGTAGGGGATCCAGTGTTAGGTGATGACCATATAAAATTGTTGTAAAATATTTTACGGTCCTTTCAATAACTTTCAATCGTGCAATGAGAACAGCTTCTCATATTCCACTAAAAACATTCACGCTCTGATCACAGGTATGATAGGCCTCTTTGTGTGCTGCGTCATTCCATGATTCTTTGATCAGTGTGTTGGCTGTGGGTCAGTGATGCTCTCAGTCAGAGCATGGATTCTAAAGATTTGCCCCTAAAAGTCTTTCACCTTTTGGATAGGTGTTAGAAATGACCACAGAAGCTGGCTCGAAACTTTGCTGAGAATGGCATTAATCGCATCAAGTTTAACTGTTGACTTCTGTGTTACTTTTGTTGATTTAATTCATTGGTTGTTTGTGTTTTCAGTTGGTTTCAGTCAGGCTTAGACTGCACTCAGGTGCCCAGGTTTGCAGATAGAGTGTAATATTTTTGAAAGAGTTACCTGAATATAGAAAGTTCGAGATGTTGTGACTATTTCAAACAAATTATCCCTCATCAGTGCTTGACTGGGGAAAAGAAAACACAAAATAAGTTTAGATTAAATAAAGATGAGATAGCACATTTTGTTTTAGTCAAAGCAAAGCCAGAAAATGTTGAGTTCTGGAATAATCATGCCATATTTTGGATAAAATTCATTTATAGAACTTCTCAAACAAATAACTTCATTTACCTGCAGCTACAGTTTTGGGCTTTCTGTATATCCTTAAGTGGTATTGTTCGAAGTGGTTCTTTTTCCTGAAACAGCATCATTTAAATCACACAATCAGTTCTGAATGTCACAGTGAGATGTGCTTTTTGAATAAGTGCCTAACTCCCTTTGGTTTGCAGTAAACGCATGGCATTTTACAGGGTACGGTTAGCATCAGTAGTTATATTACTGGATGAATGATCCAGATATGTGAGTTCAAATCCCACCATGGCAGCTGGAGAATGTAAATTCAGTTAATTAAATAAATCTGGAATGAAAAGCTAGTATCGGTAATGGTGACAATGTAACTATCAGATCATCGTAAGAACCCATCCCGTTAACTAATGTCCTTCAGAGAAGGAAATCGGACCCAGTCTGCCTGTATGCAACTCCAGACCGAGGGCAATGTGGTAGACTCTTAACTGCTCTCTGAAATTGCCTAGCGAATCACTCAGTTGTCAAGAAGGTGGCTCACCACCACGTTCTCAAGGGCAATTAGGGATGGTCAACAAATGCTGGTCTTGCCAGCGACCCCGACATCTCGTGAAAGAATTATAATAAAATTAGGTCATCCAAAGACTCGAATCTTCAGCAAAGCCTCAGCCCCTCCAGGAGCAAGAAAATACAACCAGAATTCCTGCTTCTGATGCTGTCCAGTGATCCTACTGGAAAGTCACCATGCTTGGTGTTGGATGGGGAGCAATTGGGCTCAGCTTTAATATCTTTTGGTTGGGGTATTCACTCCCTAAGCTCACAATAGGCATTTGAGTGAGGTATTGGAGAACTGTTTGCATCCATGGAATCACAGCCAGTTTTAAATAGAACTCTCAAGAGGGGCAAAAGGAGGAAGAGACACTGGTGAAATCAAAATGACTCACACCTTATCGAGTATTCATAGAAAACAAATGCTAATTCTTAATTAATGGAAGGCTGTTAGCAGCCATTCCACAGGTTCTATTTTTGAACACATGCTATGAAACTATTTATATTTCGAAAAACATTTCAGTCAGGCACAATATGAAGGCTAAGAGAATGCTTTCAGGAACTAGTTTCGTCAAAAGGTGGGTGAGACAAAGCCTTCCTCTTTCTCATAGCATCATATTGTTGCTACGACTAGTCACTCTTGTCCTGAAGTATGACTAACCTTGCATGTTAGTTAACGAATCCTGCTTCATCTCATTTACGAGTAGTTTACAGAGGGATTTTCCATTAACAATTTTTTTAAAAGTCACAATGGCTTAAAGGTAATAATTTTACTTTGTTATGCCCCTTTCAGTTGATGAATAATTTACACATTTTCAGTTTACCAAGTGAGTGCTGAAGGTATAGAATGCTGTAGGGGTTAATGACTTCAAAGAGATACCGAGACGGCCTTCAAGGAAGGTGAATTAATTGAGATGCAGTTAATAACCAGGATGTGAGCCAAGATCAACCGTTTAGTTTTGTATCTGGCTCCCACACAGGAATTATTCCACACTGTTACACTTAATCACATCAATCCTATTGACTGTTTCTTCTTCTCTTTCAGTTTCATAGGAACAGGAGTGGATCATTTAGCCCCTCAAACCTGTTCCACCATTCAGTAAGATCATGGCTGATGTGTGAACTAACTCTTTCCTTCTATGCCTTTCTCATCCTTCCAAAAGGCAGTGGATCCTGCTGGATTGTTCCTTGGGAACTGCCAGTCCTCCCATATCTCGCCCAAGTGGCCATTCACTGAGTATCAGTGGGTTATTTGACAGAAGGAGCAGCACAGCCCACTCCAATCCTTTGCATAAATCTGCAAGTATTCCGCTTCGAGCATTTTCCAAAGCATAGGATAATAGCAATGCGAAAACTTGCAATGTGTTTTCATGGTTTATTGAGTTTGCCATAACATTACAATTCATGAGGATGCAGAGCAAAGGAAGATGAAATCTTTGACAATTATTTACAGAATCAGATGATTTACACATACCTCTGTGATAACACAACATAGTTTCTTTTTATTCATTCATGGGATGTGGGCTTCTCTGGCTTGGTCAGCATTTATTGCCCATCCCTAATTGCCCTGGAGAAGGTGGTGGTGAGCCGCCATCTTGAACCACTGCAGTCCTTGGGGTGTAGTTACGCTCACAGTGCTGTTAGAAAGGGAGTTCCAGGATTTTGACCCAACGGCAATGAAGGAACAGTGATATAATTCCAAGTCAGGAAGGTATGTGGCTTGGAGGGGAACTTGCAAGTGATGCTGTTCCCATGTGTCTGCTGCCCTTGTCCTTCGAAAGGTCGCGGGTTTGGAAGGTGCTGTTGAAGGAGCCTTGGTGAGTTGCTGCAGTGCATCTTGTAGATGATACTCACTTTTGTCACTGTGTATCGGTGGTGAAGGGAGTGATTGTTGAAGGTGGTGGATGGGGTGCCTCAAGTGGGCTGCTTTGTCTTGGATGGTGTCGAGCTGCTTAAGTGTTGTTGGAGCTGCACCCATCCAGGCAAGTGGAGAGTATTGCGTCACACTCTAACCTGCTCTTGTAGCCACAGCATTTATGTGGCTGGTCCAGTTAAGTTTCTGGTCAATGGTAACCCCAAGGATGTTGTCAGTAGGGGATTCAGCGATGGTAGCGCCATTGAACAACAAGGGGAGATGGTTAGATTCTCTTTTGTTTGAGATTGTCACTGCTTGGCACTTGTGTGGCTTGAACCATTTGGGGAACAGGCTATTTTGGATCTCGTATTATGAAATGAGAAAGGGCTAATTAATAATCTGGTGGTAAAAGAACCTTTAGGGAAAAGTGACCACAGTATGATAGAATTTTCCATTACGTTTGAAAAAAATGTAGTTTCAATCTGAAACTAGGATCTTAAATCTAAACAAGGGCAATTATGAAGGTATGAGGAGCAAGTTGGCCGTAGTGGATTGGAAAAATACATTAAAAGGTTTGATGGTAGATAGGCAATGGCTAGTATTTAAAGAATTAACGCATAGTTTTCAAAAAACATACATTCCTCGAAGGCAAAAGAACCCAATAGGGAAAGCGAGTCAGCCGTAGTTAACAAAGGAAGTTAAAGATAGTATTAGATGAAAGGGGGAGGCTTATAAAGTTGCCAAAAAAAAAGCTGTAAGGAGGATAGAGAGAATTTTAGAAAGCAGCAAAGGAGGAACAAGAAATTGATAATGAAAGAGGGAATAGAATATCAATGTAAACCAGCAGAAATATAAATATGGATTGAAGAAGCTTCTATCGGTATGGAAAAAGGAAATAATTGGCAAAGACAAATGTGGGTCCATTACAGGCAGAGACCAGAGAATTTATAATGGGAAACAGAGAAGTTAAATAATTACTTTGTGTCTGTCTTCACGGAGGAAGATCCAAGAAGTCTCCCTGAAATAATTGAGATCCAAGAGTCTAGTGAGAATGAGCAACTGAAAGAAATTAGGATTAGTAAAAAAGTTGTCTTGGAGAAATTAATGGGCCTGGAAACTGACAAATCCCCGGGACCCGATGATCTTCACCCGAGTGCTGAAAGAGATGGTGCAGAGATAGTGGATGCATTGGTGTGATTATCTTTCAAAATTCCATAAACTCTGCAATGATGCCTGCAGATTGGAAGTTTGCAAATGTAACCTCACGCTTTAAGAAAGGAGGAAGAGAAAACAGGGAACTACAGACCTGTTAGCCTGATGTCAGTAGCAGGGAAAATACCCGACTCTATTGTAAAGGTTGCGATTACTGGACACTAAGAAAATAATGGTCTGATTGGGCAGAGTCAACATGGATTTATGAAGGGGAAAGAGGATGTTACTAGCAGAGTGGATAAGGGGAAAACCAGTGGATGTGATATATTTGGACTTTCAGAAGGCTTTTGATAAAGTCCCATATAGGTTAGGAAGCAAAATTCAAGCGTGTGGGATTAGGGGTAATATACTAGCATGGATTGAGGATTGGGTAACAGGCAGTAAACAGAGAGTCGGAATAAATGGGTCATTCTCAGGATGACATGCTGTGACCAGTGGGGTACCGCTGGGCCCCAGCTGTTCATAATCGATATCAACGATTTGGATGTGGGGACCGATTGTAATATTTCCGAGTTTGCGGTTGACACAAAACTTGGTGGGAATGTGAGTTGTGAGGACGGTGCAATTCGGCTTCAAGGGGATTTAGACAGCCTGAGTGAGTGGGCAAGAACATGGCAGATGGAATATAATGTGGATAAGTGTGAGGTTCTCCACTTTGGTCGGAGGAGTGGAGGTACAGAGAATTTCTTAAATGGTGAGACTTTGGAAAGTGTTGATGTCCAAAGAGACCTAGGTGTCCTTGTTCATAAGTCACTGAAAGTTAGCATGCAAATGCAGCCAACAGATAGGAAGGCAAACGGTGTTCATCTTTATTGCAAGGGGATTTGAGTACAGGAGCAAAGAAGTCTTGCTTCAATTGTAAAGAGCAGTGGTGAGGCTGCACCAGGAATAGTGTGTGCAGTTCTGGTCCCCTTGCCTGAGGAAGGATATACTTGCCATAGAATGAGTGCAGTGCAGGTTCACCAGACTGTTATCTGGGATGGTGGAATTGTCCAATGAGGAAAGATTGAGGAGTCTGGGCCTGTATTCTCTGGAGTTTAGAAGAATGAGAGGCGATCTCATAGAAACTTACAAAATTCTTAAAGGGATAGACAGAGTAGATGCAGAAAGGATATTACCCCTGGCTGTGGGGTCCAGAACCAGTGGACACAATCTCAGAATAAAGTGCAAGCCGTGTAGGACTGAGATGAGGAGGAAGTTCTTCACTCAGAGGGTGGTGGATCTTTGGAATTCTCTGCCCCACAGGGTGGTGGAAGCTCAGTCAAGACAGAGACCGATAGATTTCTAGTTGCTAATGATATCAAGGGATATGGGATAGTGCGGGGATATGGCGTCGAGGTAGACAATCAGCCATGATCTAGAATGGCGGAGCAGGCTCGAAGGGTTGAATGGCCTACTCCTGCTCCTATGTCCCTATGAATGTCACTTGCCACTTATCAGCCCAAGCCTGAAGGTCTTCATGCATCTGAACACAGGCTGGTTAAGTGCCAGGGTATGAGAGTTTGATATGCTCATTCATATTTTACATTATATCTGTGTTCCATTCTCTGACAGCAGAACTGAGTGAAACTCGAGAAAACAGTTATTTTTTTTAAATGCCTTTTTGACGAAACTGAAGTAAAAACTAAACGTGTACTAACGTAGAAGTTGGTTCAAAAATGCTAAGCAATTCGATTAAACATCGTCCAATTTAAACTTACCAATTCGCACTTGAAGTAACTGAAAGAATTTTCATCCAGTGTGAAGTATCTCCTCTTCCAGCTTTTCCTCTGCAACATCAATTATAAGTTCATGAGTTGACTGTTGGTGTGGTGCACAGGCGTATCAGAAAACAAAGGATAACTGAGAACATGGAACAACATGGCATTGAACTAAAAACCCAAGAAGGCTTACCCATTCCATCATTCATATGCTGAGCAATACTTAAATAATGTAGCTGTATTATGGGGCTTGAGCCTCATTTCAGTACGGTCTGGGCCCTTGTACTCAGGCTCTAAGTCACAGCAGTGCTTTGGGCCCACATTGTTCAGAACGGAGCCCATCAGCCAGTTAGTGCACAAGCCTTCAGGCCCAATAATACATGGCTCGAAGGCTCAAAGCACTGGATTATTTTGGGCACCCTCCCCCAAGCTATTGCTCCCAAGGAGTTTGGGTCCAATAACAGTCAAATGCACAAGCTGCACAATTCAAATGGACCTCAACCTTGTAATAGGATTACGGCTCATCTTAACCAAACTGTAAAATTCACACTTGCAAAAGCACTCACCACAATGCCCTGTTTCACACAGAACCCGCTCTTCAAAAGCTGAGGTCCCAATGTCTGCTTGTTTCCGGACACCGGAATTTGACTTATGGAACGTTTCAAAACGCTGTGTGTAGGAGATTCAGCAGCTTCTTGACTTTCGCCCCCATTCACCTTGTTAAGAAAAAATGCCAAATAAGGAATATTTATCTTTACATTAAATTTTTAAAGGAAAAAATTCTGCAGTTAACTTTTCAAAACATTGGTAGCCAAGATGGCCACCACAATTTGCATCTGAAACACATTTTCACATTCCAAGGCCCAATTTAACAGGACTTGACAGAGTAGATGCAGGAAGGATGTTCCCGATGGTGGGGGGAGTCCAGAACCTGGGGTCATAGTCTAAGGATACGGGGTAAACCCTTCAGGACTAAGATGATGAGAAATTTCTTCACCCAGAGAGTGGTGAACCTGTGGAATTTGCTACCACAGACAGCAGTTGAGGCCAAAACATTGTATGTTTTCAAGAAGGAGTTAGATATAGCTCTTGGGTTTAAAGGGATCAAAGGGTGAAAGTGGGGACAGGTTACTGAGTTGGATGATCAGCCATGATCATAATGAATGGCAGAGCAGGCTCAAAGGGCCGAATAGCCTACTCCTGCTCCTATTTTCAATGTTTCTATGTTTCCCGGAGACAGAAGTCTGAGGAGCATGGACCCAGAACAATTGCTTGTTCTAAGTGAATGAATTACCTAAGATTTGCTTCATTAGCACAACATTCAAGACAATCCGAAAACACCTTGACTTAGAAAAAGCAAACCCCTCCAAGTGTAAATATTGGCATCCTGGGCTTGGGGAGTCAATTCCAAAACTTGAATATTAGAAGGTTCCAGAGACTACACTGAGGCAGTCATGTGACCTTCTGTCCATCTCTGTGAAAGCTGGAAGTTTCCTTGAACAAAGAGAGACTGTGCAGCAGCAGAAAGGCAGTGTGCCTCTCTCTCTCTCTCTCCAGCTAACACCACAAATTTGAAAACCATCTGCGACTGTGGACCCTCCAAGCCTACAGACTGCTACAGCCAGACACCAGGGGTAGAGAGCCACCTACAAGTCTGCCTCCAAGAAAGCCCTGAGCCAAGCGGGCCAGCCAAAAAGTGCACTTTGACCAGCCGAAGACTTCAAGAATACTACCTCATCTGGAAGACCACTGAATCATCCAACCTCACAGCCTGTGTATTTAATTTCCATTTATTCTGGACTCTAATCCAATCACAAAATCTACCTTTCACTCGTTAATCTATTTGTGTGTGTATGATTCTTGTGTGAAGGTGTAGTGTATTTTTTTTTAGATCAGGATTAGATTGTTAAGTATAATAAACCCACTTCTTTCTTGTTTAAGCTCAAGAAAAACTGTCTGATTGGTTCTTTCACATTCACATTAGAGGTAAAACATAAAACACTGAGGTGGTAAGCACAACCACTGTTTAAATAGGAATAAACCCTGTTGCAGTCAAATAAGAGGAATGGCAAGAGGGGAGCCTGTGACCCTCTCCTCAGCTGACCGCAACAACCTTTAGACCAAAGCAAAGACAGTGAGGTCATTGTCATAAACTACCCACAGAATGTGCCATTAACTATGAAAAATTCATATTGTTTTGGTTGAATGTTGGTGAGGACACAGTCTGATCTCCCTGCGCTCCTTACGAACATTTGAATGAGGAGCAGGAGTAGGCCACTCGGCCCCTCGAGCCTGCTCCGCCACAGGCAGAGTTCACGTTGTTATTGACGTACTGATTGCCCAGTCCGAAGCTGAATGAAGGGTAAGATGTTTTTGGAATCATGCTTTCAGTTGTGTCTTCAGTTGACTGTGAAAGTGAACCGAAGTATAATTATCTATGACTCCACATTACAGCATCCAAAAAAAAACTTGCATTTCTATAGCGCTTTTCACAACTTCAGGACATCCCAAAGTGCTTTACAGACAATGAAGTACTTTTTGAAGTGTAGTCACTGCTGTAGGAAACATTTGTGCAGAGCAAGCGCCCACAAACAGTCATGTGATCGTGACCAGATATAGTGACCTGGTATTAAAATAGAAAGTGCTGGAAATACTCAGCACGTCGGGAAGCATCTGTGGAACTAGAGAAACAGAGTTAACATTTCAGGTCAATTACCTTTCATTCTGATAAAAGGTTTTTGATCTGAAATGTTAATTCTGTTTCTTGGTCCACAGATGCTGCGTGACCTACTCAGTATTTTTAGCACTCTCTATTTTTATACCAGGGAGAAGTCCCCTGCTCTTTTTCAAAATAGTGCCATGGGATCTTTCACATCTACCCGATTGGGCAGATAGGGCCACAGTTTAACATTTCATCCAAGACATGGCACCTCTAACAGTGCAGCACACCCTCAGTGCTAGATTTTTCCTAAATGTTTGTCCTCAAGTCTCTGGAGTGAGAGTTGACCCCATGACCCTCTGACTCAGAGGCGAGAGTGCGAACATTCACGCCACACAAGTGCCAGGCATTAACCACCTCCCTTGACATTCAATGGCACTAACAACATCCAGGGGGTTACGATTGAGCAAAAACTTAACTGGACCAGCCATCTAAATACTGTGCTACTAGAGCAGTTCAGAGGCTGGGAATTCTTCACTGTCATTTGGTCAATATCCTGAAACTCGTTCCCTAACAGCAATGTGGTGTACCTACCCCACACAGACTTCAGTGGTAGAAGGTGGTCCACCGCCACATCCCACAAATGAATAGAAAAAAAACAGTCACAGCTGAGAAAACAGACTTCATATCAAAACCCAGTCTTAGCCCACTTTGTGTCCACGAAGAGTCTGGCTGAAATGGATCAGAAGCATCATTTACACATGGCTTTGAAGACGAGCTGATCCTTCACTGTGTTTCTGATGTTTGGGTAAGTAAGATATCCATTTGAAGTCACATTCCTGTGAGATGTGTGCTCAGAGTTGCTTGGATATGGTGATTATACAGACAATAATGGAGAGGATACACAATGTTAAGGTAGGTAGGCATCTGAGAATTGTTTTTTTTTTGGACTACTGATACAATTCTTAGCACCATTTTTTTTCTCATTTTTTGTCTCTCCTACAAGCACCATTATTAGCATCAAGGTTTTTTTTAATGGCATTGTGGTTCAATTGAAATTGCTGACTAGCCACAGATGTGGCTACGCTGACTCCATTTTAGCCACATGCACTGCTTTTAGTAGAAAAAGTCATACAGACACTCACACATACAGAGTAAATGTACTTCACGTGTATATTTACAATAAACATCTACCGCCATTCATAAATCACACTAGTAAAGCACACTCTGTTTTTCACCTTCCCATTTACCAAAAAACAATGATTCCTTTTTATATAGTGTCTTTCACATAGCAAAGCCAAGGCACTTAACAAAAAATATTTTTGACACTGAGCCAAGAGGAGATATTAGGTCAGGTGGCCAAAAGCTTGGGCAAAAGTAGGCTTTAAGGAGCATTTTAAAGGCTAAGAGAGAGGCACAGATGTTGGGGAGGGTATTACAGAGATTATGGCGAAGACAGCTGAAGGCACGGCTACCAATGGTGGAGTGATTAAAAGTGGAGATATGCAAGAGGCTAGAATTGGAAGCGTGCAGAGATCTCAAACGCTGTTGGAGGTTCCAGAGATGATGGGGTGGGGTGGGGTGGGGGGGAGGGGTGCAAAGCAAAAAAAACCAAAAACGTTGAATTCTCCATGACCACGAGTATTGAGGTCTCATGCCCAACTGTGGTGTTTATTACTTATGTGTTACTAATCAGAAGTGCAATGTCAAATCTGGATTCCCAGTTAGCCACATAAAACCATTGTTGATTGTGGAAAAAAACCCATCTGGTTCACTAATGTCCCGTTAGGAAGGAAATCTGCCATCCTTACCTGGTCTGGCCTACATGTAAATCTAGACCCACACCAGTGTGGCTGATTCCTAAAATGCCCTATGAAATGGCCTAGCAAGCCACTCAGTTCAAGGGCAATTTGGGATGGGCAATAAATGCTGGCCTAGCCAGTGATACCCACATCCCACTAATGAACATTAAAAAAAAATGTGGCTAGTGGCTAATGCATTGGACAACACTGCCCAATGGAAATTCTTCTGTTTGAACTATTTTGAAAAAGGGTTCCACTCAGATCAAGCTATGTGAGAGGTGCTTTATGCCTGTCCACCAGTTCCTACTCACCACTGTCTGCAAATAGAAGTGCAAACACCTTAATTGGCAGATCATTAGTGTTTGTGGAATCTCCTGAAAGGAGAGCAGACCTGATGGCACATGAACATAACTGAGTGTCTAGGTTGAGCACACTTGGCTAACACTTAAGTGATGAACTGAGGGAGCATAGTGTTGCTGTCATATTAAAAGGAGACTTATTTTGCTTGTTGAAATGGAGATGAAAGATCCCATGGCAACTGAAGAGGAGAAGGGAGTTCTCCAAGTGTCTTCACCAACAGCATCAACATACATACATACAAACATATGCACATACATACGAACATACAGATTAATCAATCATTTATCCAAATGCTGTTTGTGGGACTTCGCGATTTAAAAAAAGGCTGCTCCATTTGCCAAGAGTGTCTAGACTGGGAAATTAATTCCTTGACTGTGAAGCCATTCGGGGTGACCCAAGGCTGTGAAAAGTGGTGTGTAAATGCAGTCTCTTCCTTTTCACCATCCATGATGTTGGGTGCCTGCTTGCAGCACCCCAGACATTATGCTACATTTTCCATGGCATTGCAGGAGAGAAGGAAATACAGGAGGGCCAACAGCCAGCTTTGTCACAACTGAAAAGATGTCACCAGTATCTATGCAGACTCCGGCACACCTAAGTGGAAATGACTATGAGAAACCATCTTTTTAGCGTCTGGATAAGCTAAAGAGCAGATTGAGATGCTATGCTATCTGCTCCAAGGATAGGAGCATAGGAGCAGTCGTGGGCCATTTGGCCCCTCAAGCCGGCTCTGCCATTCAATGCAATAACTGCAGTTAATATGGAGCATGAGGTGAATGTTTGCAGTGACACTAATCATCTATTCTGACAAAAAGCTTGGTTCCACCTCTTCCCAGGCATATTGGCCGATCAGGATGGTGCTATAACACAGAGGGCAACCAGCTCATGCCCCTCCACCTAAACAGGGTGGGTCTGTCACTAGCCTCGAGTTTCCTTTCCCTTCATTTTCAGCTGCTTTTATTGTGTTCCCCTGTCGCTTAAATTTTTTGGCAACAGCTGGTAGTGGGTTGCGATACCATCCGTGGTTTTCAGCATTGTAGCGCTTCCCTTTTAATTGACCAATTCAATCTTCCAATTTAACTTGCGCACAATGTTCTTCTCCCACCACTAGTCTGCTCTTTAGATCCATCCACAATCTGAGTTCCTGCATCTTCTCTGTACACGCTCAAAAATGCATGTGCAGCTATATATAGTTCTGATAATGGGCTGTCCTCCAAAAAACTGGCTCCATTTATGTCTGAGTGAAGCCTGTTCAGCAGTTAACTGCACAGTCCAGAGTTTGTTTTACAATTTTGAGATTTCCAGACATCTCACTGGTTTTTCAGACTGTGACCATTGTAAACCAGCTGTGGTATTACATCTAAAAACATAAAAATCACTCTGGCTTCAATGAAGTGCCGTGTTCTCTCCATACTCCTGCTTCCACTTTCAGTTACGTTAGTGGGGAAGCATTAATCAGAGGGCAACTACTTTTCTACACCAAGCGATTAGAAAAATGGCAGAATCACCAGTTTTGCAGCTCTGAGTGCCCAGTTCAGATTGGTGGCAGAAGGGGCCTGAATGGCAGCCACGAACCCACTCTTCTGGCAAGATGGCAAAGGTGACGGAAAGAGAAAACCCTCTGAATCAGAAAGTTGCAGCAGGTTTAAGGTTGCAGGTGTAAACGGGTATGATGTAGTCGGGATTACGGAAACATGGCTGCAAGGTGACCAGGGATGGGAAATTAAAATCCAGGGGTATTCAGTATTTAGGAAGGACAGAAAAAAAGCAAAAGGAAGTGGAGTTGCATTGCTGGTTAAAGAGGAAATTAACGCAATAGTTTGGAAAGATATTAGCTCTGACGATGTGGAATCTGTACGGGTAGAGCTGAGAAACACAAAGGGGCAAAAAACGTTAGTGGGGGTTGTATATAGACCCCCAAACTTTAGTGGTGATGTTGGAAATGGCATTAAACAGGAAATTAAAGATACATGGAATAATGAACATCTGTAATTATGGGCGACCTTAATCTGCATATAGATTGGGCAAATCAAATTAGTCACAATACCGCAGAGGAGGAATTCTTGCAGTGTATACGGGATGGTTTTCTGGACCAATACGTTGAGGAACCAACTAGAAAACAGGCCATCCTGGACTGGGTATTGTGTAATGAGAGAGGAATAATTGACAATCTAGTTGTGCAATACCCCTTGGAGATGAGTGATCATAATATGATAGAATTCTTCATCAAGATGGAGAGTGACGTAGTTGATTCTGAGACTAGGGTCCTGAATCTTAGTAAAGGAAACTACGAAGGTATGAGGTGCTAGTTGGCGATGATGGATTGGGATGACGGTGGAAAGGCAATGGCAAACATTCAAAGAGCGCATGGATGAACTGCAACAATTGTTTATTCCTGTCTGGCGCAAAAGTAAAACAGGAAAGGTATCCAAACCATGGCTTACAAGGGAAATTAGACATAGCATTAGATCCAAGGAAGAGGCGTATAAATTCACCAGAAAAATCAACAGACTTGAGGATTGAGAGCAGTTCAGAATTCAGCAAAGGAGGACCAAGGGATTGATTAAGAAGGGGAAAATAGAGTACGAGAGCAAGCTTGCGGGAATCATAAAAACTGACTGTAAAAGTTTCTATCGGTATGTGAAGAGAAAAAGATTAGTGAAGACAAATGTAGATCCCTTACAGTTAGAAACAGGGGAATTTATTATGGGGAGCAAAGAAATGGCTGACCTACTATATGCATACTTTGGTTCTGTCTTCACAAAGGAGGACACAAACATCATACCAGAAATGTTGGGGAACACAGGGTTTAGTGAGAGAGAGGAACTGAAGGAAATCAGTATCAGTAGAGAAATGCTGTTAGGGAAATTGATGGGATTGAAGGCCGATAAATCCCCAGGGCCTGATGGTCTGCATCCCAGAGTACTTAAGGAAGTGGCCCGACAAATAGTGGATGCATTGGTGGTCATCTTCCAAGATTCTATAGATTCTGGAACAGTTCCTGCAGATTGGAGGGGAGCTAATGTAACCCCACTATTTAATCAACATTAAAACAGATTACTGTTTGTGAAAACTTGCAAATTGGCTGCTACATTTCCTACATCACAAAAGTGCCTCCACTTCAAAAGTACTTCATTGGCTGTACAGTACTTGGGGACATCCTGTGGTCATGAAAGGCATGACATAAATGCAAGTTTTTCTTTTTTTAGTCTTTTTCTCATGAATCTCGCGGTGGAACTCTCTAATAGGCCACAACCTCCCATTCAAGCACACAGTTCATGTTTCTCATCCCACCTATGCAGGAAGGCAGTGTGCTTTTCATATTGCTGGGTCATACAGCTGTGCCTCACCCACCCCTCATGATAACAGTTGTTTCAGTAGTGGTGCCAGCTCTCTCAGTCTGTCCTGAAATGGAAACAGTGTGAAGTTAGAGCACCATCAGCCTCACCACAGTGCACAACATGCGAGAAACACACTAAAAAAAACTCTCTCGACATCTGAATTCTGCCTCAATATACTTCCCTTGTGAGCAATACCATGTGTTGTGTTAGTAAGCTATGCAGGCCAGAGGGTCCCAGGTTTTGATTTTCAAGTTTATTTTTTTATTTATTCATTCACAGGATATGATCTTCACTCGCAAGGTCAGCATTTATTGCTCATTCCAGTTGCCCTTGAGAAGGTGGTGGTAGACATTTTCTTGAACCGCTGCAGTCCATGTGGGGTAGATACATCCACAGTGCTGTTAGAAAGGGAGTTCCAGGATTTTGACCCAGCGACAGTGAAGGAACGGCAATATAGTTCCACGTCAGGATGGTGTGTGGCTTAGAGGGGAACTTGCAGGTGGTGCCCTTGTCCTTCTAGGTGGTAGAGCTTCTGGGTTTGGGAGGTGCCATTGGAGAAGCCCTGGTGCTTTGCTGCAGTGCATCTTGTAGATGGTACACACTGCTGCCACTCTGCGTCAGTGGCGGAAGGAGTGAGTATTTAAGATGTTCGACATGGAGTTGATCAAGTGGGCTGCTTTGACCTGAATGGTGTCTGTGCTGAGCTCAGCTGGGGCAATAACAGAGCTGCTACACTTAGCTTCAGAACCCCTGGTCTGCAGTCAACAGTGGGGGAAGAAACAGCCAGAGCTCCCATCCCTGATGACTATCTCGTGACTGCAGTGTATTCAGGGACACTGAATGCAGATGATCCTCAGCTACTGATGCTCTTTTAAGTGTCGTGCCTACTCTCACTGACCTAGGTGCACTCATGCAGAGAGGCCACAGTTAGCAACAACATATGTCAGAGGGGAGGGGAGAAAGGTGGAAACACGTGAAAATAAAAACCCTGGGCTGGATTTTCAGAGGCCGATGCTGCTCCCAGCAGCGGGCGATAAAAACAGCGCCACAGAGCTGGTGCAATCTCCCATGCGGCGGCTCATTTAAATTGTCACGTCGACCCACCCCCACCCCCGCCCCCAATCACATGGAGGGAACGGGCTGTCCAACATTGGAAATGGCCTCAGCTCAGGCACTGATGCCATTTTTAAAGGGTAGGCAGCCCAGCAGGTAAATTTAAATGTTTGAACAAATACTCCCCCCAAACAGCCCCCACCAAAGATACAGAATAAAATTCTAATGCCCCTTTCCTCTCCCCACCCCCCCCAAAAAAAACACTTACCTTCGGAATATTACCGTCCCCTGACCAAACTATACAAAGGTTGCAGTTCACCCCTTCACACCATCTCCTACACTGATGATGATTATTTGACCCCGTTCCCACCCCCCACACTAAAAATCTTAACTCCCGCCTCTCTTCCCCCCCCCCGCCCCCGCTCCCTCCACAGCCCCACCAGTATCACGCCTGCTTTCCCCAGGCGGGTAAGTGAAGATCCCAAGTAAGAATATTTAAATGTATTGAATTGTATTCATCTACATATGCAGATGCAGGTCCTGTCGCCTAGCAGCGGGGAGGGGGTCTCGCCACTGCCAGACAGATCAGGCCCAGTCCTCCCGGCGTCTGGCGCCATGGCGGACCTCTGCCGCAACGATCTTCCGCCCCCCCCCCTCCACATCAGAGCTTGTCGTTGGGGGCCCAGTAAAATCCATCTCCCTCTTTCTGCACACTATTTTCGTTTCTTCCAAAAGGTGTAAGGGGTGATTCTGAATCCAGCTCTCCACAGGAGAGCTACTCTTGTAGGAAGCACACTTTCCATGGACAAAATATAATACCAGCTGCACCCAAAACTTCCCACCTCTCCCTCTCTACAAGCACCTCTCCTCATTATTAGTATCCTATCACAGAATTAGCTCACCGCATGACTTTAATGGCAGGCCATCGAATGAAGTATGCACTTTCTCGTGCATGTTTTGTTTTTTAACATTTTAAATGAGCTGCCGCGCAGTAGATTGCAGCAGCTCTACGGTGTGTGCGGGCTGCCGTTTTTATTGCCCATGCCAGGGATAGGTACCAACAAGTTGCACCACACGGACATGGGGCAATTAATTTGTATATAAAGCGTTTGTTAACCTAATGCCATCAAAACACAGTCCGATTTAAAACTCATTTCTCCCTATTTAGTGAGATACCTGCCACTGATTTTGCAGACACAAGTAGTCTCTGTCTGCCCACACACTTATGTAGTGATGCGGCGAATCAGGATAGATGTCCATCTGTCAGATGTGATCTTGATCTATCTCCCTTTTTATATCAATCCCTAACCCCTCTCTGTGTCCATCTCACCTCTCTCCGCTTTGTGTTCATCTCTCTCCCCACACTGTGTCCATCCATCTCTACTCTCTCTTCCCCCTCTCTCTCTTTCTCTCACTCTCATTCTGTCCTCTTTCTCTTCACCACTCTCCCTCTTTTCTCTCTTCCCCCCCTCCCTCACTCTCTTGCCCCCCTCTTCCTCTCTCCCTCTCTCTTCCCCCCACTCACCCCATCTCTCTCCCCCCTCCCCCCCCCCCCTTTCTCCCTGACAGTTGCAGAGAAGCTTGAACTCTCCCCAAAGCTGCTTTGTGATTGGTCAATTTAAAAAAAAATTCACAGCCATCAGTTTCACAGCTGACAGGTGCTCAGAGCAGAAACAGTGGCTTCTGAAGACGGGACAAGTTCGGGTTTTCCACGAGCTTTTAAAAAAAAAAGTTAAAAACGGATCCTGCCGGAAAAACCCAAATGAGTCCCGAGTTTGGAAGCCGCTATTCCTGCTCTGAGCACCTGTCAGCTGTGAAACTGATGGCTGTGAATTTTTTAAAAGTTGGACTTGTCTGGAAAGAAGCCAATGGGAAATTTCTCATCAATTACCAGTCACGGACCTCAAAATCTTTGACCACAGACACTGGTGTCCATGTACGGTCACTTGGCCAACCCCTGTCCCACGTTCCCAATAGGAAAACTGGGCTTGAAGGACATGTGGGTCAGAGAATGGGCGATAACTTTGCAGTGCTGATTCCCTGACCTGCATTCCCATTGAACATGGTTTCCTGCTGGGAATGAGTGCTGAATTTATTCTATGCAAAGCAGACCTATGACACTTCTGTAAAAAATAACATTACAACAGCATATGCCCTAGAACAAAGTGCAGAAAAAAGCCTGATGCAACATTTGTGTACCTTTAAGTACAGTTCCCTGTGTTTGAAAGATGAAATGGTTTTTATTCTGTGCAAATCGGAACTGAGTTAAGCAACTGCACAGATGCGATTGGCCTAATAAGGCAAAGATAATTCTCACTGTTGGTTAGAACGTAATTACGAAGCAGAAATTTTCCACTACGTTCTGCAAACACCTTTGATTGGAACCATTTATTTTTTAAAGAAGCTTAGTTTGAAAAGAAAATATCTGTTAACTGATGATAAAAACTTTTGCAGTACAAGTTATAATTTTAAAACTGAAGATGGTGAATGATCTCACACAGTTCACCCCTTGTAAGTGCATATGTAGCGTTGTGTAGAGTGACAGAATTTTCTTAGCTTTGTTCCTGAAAATAGCAACTAGCACTGGCGATCAGTTAACTGAGTGGCAGCAGCCCTCTGAGACCGCATCGTCCCGCATAGGGGATCCTCGCCACTGGTCACTTGTTCAATTATTGGCTGAGGCATAGCGAATAAGAGCCGGGAGGTTATACTAGAACTGCATAAAATATGAGTTAAGCCATAGCTAGAGTACTGCATACAGTCTGGTCATTCCCATTACAGGAAGGATGTGATCACACTAGAGAGGGATACAGAGGAGATTTACAAGGATGTTGCCAGGAATGGAGTATTTTAGCTATTAGCAAAGATTGGATAGGCTGAGGTTGTTTTCTTTGGAACAGAGGAGGCTGAGGGGAGATTTAATTGAGGTGTATAAAGTTATGAGTGGCCTAGATAGAGTAAATAGGAAGGACCGATTTCCCTTAGCAGAGAGGTCAATTATTGGGGAATAGATGTAAAGTAGTTGGTAGAAGGATAAGAGGCGAGTTGAGGAGAAATTCTTTTCATCCAGTGGTTGTGGAGGTCTGAAACTCACTGCCTGACAGGGTGATAGAGGCAGAAACCCTCATCGCATTTAAAAAGTACTGAGATATATACTTGAAGTGGCGAAATCTGAAGGGCTACAGACCAAGAACTGGAAGGTGGGGCTAGACTGGATAGCTCTTTTTTGGCCAACACAGACACGATGGGCCGAATAACCTCCATCTGTGCTGTAAAAATGTTTCAATGTGGGGGACACCACAGAGAAGCCCAAACCTGTTTTCACACATTGCCTAGGCACAAACACTTTCCAGCAGGAATCACTTGTTAACAACCAGGACTGGGAATCTGGCTGGATTTTTCCCCTCTGGATGCCCAGGCACTGAGGCCAATAGTGCTACTCCTCACTGCTGCCCCAATAGCGATTGCCTAACCTGGCACAGATCATGGATTCTGGGATCCTCCTGGTCGGTATGATTCAGTGCACAAGTTGAAATCATCACAAAGATAATAGAATACATATATTCGTGATTTAATAGTATTCTGGGATCATTCAAAGTTTGTGTGTTTTGAAGGATCATGTGATACCTTATAACCTAAATCCTTTTATGAAATATTTATCTTGCAGTCACTTCCAGATGCCCAATTCTCAATGTATTATTTCTGGTATATTCAGGTACATTGCAAATCCTGATGACTTCTATAGTTCTGTATGTGGCTCTAAGCCATCAATTTAATTGTCAGCCTTGGCTCAGTAATACTAGATGTGTGAATTAGAGGTTGTGGGCTCAAGGCCCATTCCTGGTTCCAAAGTGCAGAGTCCCCGAATATCAAATGCATTATCCAAAATATTCACCTTTATCAGCCTAGGTGTTTACTTTGTGTGTGTTAATCTCTAAATTTACAGGTTTTGTTCAGCTGAAAAGACAAACACTGGGATGGTTTTCAACATGAAGACAATTTTTTGGGGGTAATTGTGCGATTTCCAATATCAACAACAGTAAAAAGAAAATAAGTAATGAAGCTTTATACATCTTTGGGGAGACAGAAAATGGAACTCGAATGCTACGTTAGACAGATCAAGTGTAGTCAAATGTAATAATTGTGAAAAGAACCAAGGGGAGATAAGGAGAATTTTTTTTATTTACACAAATTGAGTTGCTATGATTGGGTAGCACTGCCGAGAGGACGCAGTTTCAGCAGTAATTTTCAAAAGGAAATTGAATAAATACTTGAAGAGGAAAAAATTGCAGGGCAATGGGGAAGAGCAAGGGAGTGGGACTAATTGGATAGCTCCTTCAAAGAGCCAGCACAGGCATGATGGGTCGAATGGCTTCCTTTTGTGCTGTAGGATTCTATGAAAATAGGCAAGATTAGCAACAAAGGGATAAAATAGGCAAATGGAGGGTACGGAAAGCAGAAACTGTTAGATTTTAAATGCTTATTTCTGCAGCTTAGATTCATTATTACATTAATTCATTATTAATTCACTTTAATTAAGCTGGTCCTGGCATTTGGCGCGCTTTCTGTTGCATTCACAGTGTGTGAGAGCTGAAAACTTAAAAAAACAAATAAAACCAATCATCCCCTTGAACCTCTTGGCAGTGCATGGGTCATTGACTCCAAACTGTCTGTGAAGTCACTGTGCACCAAATTAAGCATACTTGGGTATTCTAGTAATCCTAAATAACTGCTAAATATTCTGTAGCCCCAGGAATTGCACTAGTTTATTGCAGAATGCTGCAGGAGGAGAGGTGTTCACTAAATGCTTGCAGACATATTGTGGAAGATTAAGTACGTGTATGTTTTGAAAACCATCAAAGGTATTTTGGTGCTCAAACAGTTAAGTTTTTTTTTAAAATGAGGAAGAGTGGCACAGATGTGGGCTTAATGTAAATGCAATTGCTAAATTAGTAATTTTTGTGCTGTGGTGGCCACAAGTGACTGACTTGGCTGATGAGATAACCGAACCAGAAGTTAACCAGCAACGGCCAACCACCTTATCGGCCAACCCCCGTCATAAGACAGCATCCTGAATTCAACCACATCAGTCGTTTGAGCACTAAAATAAAAAGTTTGCAGCTCCTCACTGAACGTCTGGCTGGTGAGGAAGTTGCATGTGAAATTTGAATTTTAGTTTTTATTTGACTTGGATGTTTGATTTTAGTATCTCTGGGAAAGTTCTGATCACATCTTTTTTTGTGGTCTTTATATGAACAAAAATACGTCAAGAAAGCGGGGCAAGGGCTGGACTGGCTGCCTCCCTCACCCTTCTCCAAAAGGGTTCAGGATTCTCAAGGAATAAGAGGTCATAATATAGTCATATAGAATCTCCCAACTTCCCACATAGCCACTCGGTCCCTGAAGATGAGCAGAAACTATCAGGCCCAACAATGTTCACCTCATTCATCACTGTGGCCAAACACACCACTCATAGAGTGCTCGCCAATGGGGGAGGAGGGAAAAAAAACCTGTAGAGCCAAATTCAAGGAAAATGCTAGGGAATTCCTCCCCAGCTACCCAAAAATCCATGAGACTGTGGGTTCCCATGACACAACAGTGAACTGACTTAACTAACCACATGCTACCCCCTCACTGAAATATCCCTGTTCTGACTGACCTCAGTCTCTACACTAAGCAACTTCTTATCAAGCTCGCCTCTGCTCTGCTTCCCTCTTGCCGGTAATTCCCCAGTCACACATATGGTTAATTCCTCAATCTCGTGAGCGCATGAGACCAAGATCTCCATTTGCAGCAAAACTCTCAGACTTTGTTATTTCCTTCTTCATACACCTTCTTCCAATAGGTCAAAAACCCTTGCTTTAATTTTTTGACCTGGGAAGAATTGCCTGACGATTCCTTTACCTGCTATCTCTCCAACTCTGCCCTTCTCCTTCTCTGGCCCTTCACCTGTACAGATATTCATGCCTTTGCTGCTCTTGTCAATCTCTGCCTCACCTCCACTAAATCTCAAGACAGCCTCTCATCCTTCACATTCCCCAGTTACAATAGTTATCTCTGAGGTCTCAAATTCACGGGTCAAAAGCTTGCATGCAGCTTGTCTGCTCATACACCTCCTGATCCTTTACAACAGCTTACATTCATATATAGCCTTTAATGTATGAGGTGTAATCTGACAGAAATGGATATATTGGGACAGGTGACCAAAAGCTTGGTCACAGAGCTAGGTTTAAGGAGAAAAGGAAGGTGCAGAGAAGGAGGGGTTAAGGGTTTTTGTCTATTCCAGTTATTTGCAGTTCCTTCCCATTTTATAACATCAACAAAATGGAGAGTTAATTTTTGACCCCACTTTCAAGTGCTGACAGAGATAGAAAGGGCACATTCACTGAGGTGCATCACCTGTGTCCTGCCAGTCCATGTCTTCAGCCAATTTTCAATTCATTTCAGAAGCATTTCGCCGATGCTGTAGCTTTGAACCTTGCAAACCAATCTCTTTATTTGGCTTTGTTAAGAGGGGGTACAGGGTCATTCAGGTCCAACTGAGAAAACTAACAAAGTAAACAGTATTGTGATCCTTGGAGAATGGGTGAGTTAAGAGCCTCAAGCTGCTTTTATGTTCCTGGAGTGTAGATGATGCCAAACGTTGCTAGTACTCTTAAATGCAAATGATCTGAGCAGCAGAGGGATTCTATAAATCTGCAGTAGAATAGGCCTCGTTGCAGACAGCTAAACCTTTGCCTTCGCATGTTAAATCAGCAACACTAAGTAAAAACTTAAATTATGTTGTTACTGCAGATTTCTCGAAGAACAAAACAATCTGAAACTACTCCCCTTTCCACCTCTTCCCCAACCAACGTAAAGAGCCAAGTTGCGTTGGCTTCTTTCTGGTGAATTACCCAGCACAGTGGATTCATGTCTGCAGAAATTATCCCATTGTGAGCTTCATCCAATTTGCAAGTTTCCCTGATGGTCAAATAATCTGACTGAGCAGAGACTGATTGACAGTTCCAATGTCCCAGCAGTTCAGGGACAAATAGTTTCCCGAAGATTAGGGAAACAAAGTTAGAGAGTGTAGAGCAGGGAAACAGACAATTTGACCCAACCAGTCTTTGTCATTGATTATTCTCCATTCCTCTTGCCCCCAGCTTCATCGAATGCTACTAGCAGATCCTTCTATTCCTTTCTCCCTCATGTGTTTTTCCAGCTTCCCCTTCAATGCATCAATGCTATTCATCTCAACTCACCCTGGTGGTAGTGAGTTCCACAGTCTCAGAACTCTCTAGCTAAAGAAGTTTCTCCTGAAACCCTATTGGATTTATTGGTGACCATAATTATGGCCCCCACTTTTGGCCTCCCTCAGAGTGGGCACGAAAATGTGTTTCTACATCTCAAACCTTTTCACAAAGATCTCGATCAGGTTACCCATCAGCCTTCTCTTTTCTAGAGAAAAGAGCACGATCCTGTTCAACCTTCCCTGCTAGGAACTAGAGGAGGCCATTCAGCCCCTCAAGCCTGTTCCGCCATTCAATTAGACCATGGCTAATCTGCATTTTAATTCCGTTTACCAGCCTTGGTTCCACAACCCTCGTGCTCTTACCTAACAAAAATCTATCAATCTCAGTTTTGAATTATTTGATCAACCCTGACATGAAAGGTTTTAAGGACAAACGGAGGCATTTAAAATGTGTTAATAAATGAGATGAACTGTTTGTTATAGTTGTTCCACAAATTCACTGACATTGTGTGAAAAATATGAGTGATAAAGTTGCCTCACTTTGTCTTATTTCATGAGACACATTTCAAAAAAATCAATCTTACTGTTACTTCTCTCATTCAATACACGCTGCTAAAAAAACTTCTCTCACCTTTGGCTTCCTTAATTTATCATACTGCATAAATTACCCTCCTTTTGTCACTTTCTATCACTGTAGAAAAAAAAACTCTCACCTTCTGCCTTTAAATAAATAAGTTTTCTTGCTGTCGTGCTCTGTGTGCTGCCAAATATGTCCAGTGTCTCTTCCTGTCACGTGATACCAGTGTATTGTGAACTCCATTCTCAAACTCTGTCAAATATTAAGTTCTGGCCTTCTCTTTATGAATGACATTATAACACAATCCAAGCCAAATGTTGCTGCATTTCAACAACATCCACCATAACTTGGATTTATATCACGTCTTTAATGTATTAAAACATAGGAAGATAGGAACAGGAGTAGGCCATTCAGCCCCTCAAGCCTGTCCCGCCATTTAATGAGATTTTATTTTTAAAAATTTATTTTAGAGATACAGCACTGAAACAGGCCCATTGGCCCACCGAGTCTGTGCCAACCAACAACCACCCATTTATACTAATCCTACATTAATCCCATATTCCCCACCACATCCCCACCATTCTCTTACCACCTAACTACACTAGGGGCAATTTGCAATGGCCAATTTACCTATCAACCTGCAAGTCTTTGGCTGTGGGAGGAAACCGGAGCACCCGGCGGAAACCCACGCGGTCACAGGGAGAACTTGCAAACTCCGCACAGGCGGTACCCAGAACTGAACCCGGGTTACTGGAGCTGTGAGGCTGTGGTGTTAACCACTGCGCCACTGTGAGATCATGGTCGATCTGTGGCCTAACTCCATTTTCCTGCCTTTGGCCTATATCCCTCAATATCTTTGCTCAACAAAAATCTATCTATCTCAGATTTAAAATTAACAACTGTTCTAGCTTCAACTGCTGTTTGTGGGAGAGAGTTCCAAACCTCTACCACCCTTTGCGTGAAGAAGTGCTTCCTAACATCTCTCCTGAACGGTCTTGTCCTAATTTTTAGACTATGCCACCTAATTTTAGAATCTCCAACCAGTGGAAACAGTTTATCTTTATCTGGCCTGTCTTTTCCTGTTAATATCTTGAAAACATCCCAAGACACTTGACAGGAGCATTATCAAACAAAATCTGACACCAAGCCACACAAGGAGATACTGGGGCAGGTAAGAAGGTAGGTTTTAAGGAGTGTCTTAAAAGGAGGAAAGAGATGTCAGGAGGTTTAGGGAGGGAATTCCAGAGTTTAGGGCTTCTGCAGCTGAAGGCATGGCCAGCAATGATGGAGCAATTAAAATTGGGGATGCTCATAAGGCCAGAATTGGAGGAGAACAGAAATCTCAGAGGGTTGTCGGTCTGGGAGAGATTACAGAGATTCGGGGGTGGGGTGGCACGAGGCCATGAGGGATTTGAAAACAGGGAGGGAATTTTAAAATCGGCGCATAGCTTCACAGGAACCAATACACGTTAGTGAGCACAAGGGGTGATGGGTGAATCGGACTTGGTGTGGATATTTCAAAGTCCGTATTGCCCATCAGTTTCTTTTGATATTGATTTTCACAAGTTAATCAAAAGGATGCTTGCATTTTCTTCCACATTCCGGTGGAAAAATGACCAACTTGCACAATTAATTAAACCTGAGCTCTTTAGAGACACAAAACTTGGAAGTGTTGTGCGTGAATGCAGCAAAGCTGATAGATATTTCTTTAAGATTTGCATAAACCTCAGCTGCAGATCTCAGACATACATCTTACACTCTCTTATCACCGTACTCAGATCTGCTGAATCAGTGACCTCATCATGGTACTGATGAAGCACACTGTGTGTGCACTCTAAATTATGTTGGTTTAAGGCACGTTCTCATTGCAGAGCGATGGGCTAAACATGTCTTCTCAAAGTACTGCAGTTGTCCCTGGGTGTGGGTTGAAACGTAAAACCACTTCTAGTATGGTTGTAAAATGGCAATCCCATTCAGAGGGGCTGTGGGAATGGGAAAAAACTACTCTAGTACAGTGGGACGTGCTCATCTATTGGGCTGGGCTTGAGGCATAATATAGGAGCAGATGGGAGAAGCACGGCACATGGCTATGCTTTACCTCACTTTTGAAAATTTAAATTCCACCATGATCTCATCCTCACTATCTCTACAACATGTGTAAGTCCTGCACCCCACCCAAAGAACTTTACAATTTGCCAAACAACTTGTTGTACATAATGCCCTTCTGTTTGCCACACCTTTAATGGTTGCCTTATGTCCCACTTTGTGGAATTCCCTCCCGAACCTCCTCCACCTCTCTATCTCCCTCTCCTCCTTTAAGACCCTCCTTAAAACCCTTGGATAAAGCTTTCGGATACTGTTTCTAATCTCTCCTCCTTTGGCTCGGCAACTCTTTCCTCACACTTTGAACACGTGGAACTTTTTCTGTTAAAGGCCGTAAATGTTACGCTGACAAAAGTGTTTAATTCCAAGAAAAAAATCTCAAAAGAAATACATTTAATAAGATGATTCCAAAATTTGGAAAAGGAAGAGGTCAATCAAGTTTGTGGGTATTCTGTTCTCACCTGAGTGATGGGTGTTTGCACTACAACCCCGCCAATGATTTCAGTCTTGTATGGAATCTGTTGCTTCTGGGCTTCTGTTGTAGGTCTTTTTAGTTCGGCACTGGGTTGTGTGTCATTCGCATTGCCCTTTGGCACCTGTCAATGTAAAATGAAAAGAAATATGTCACGAAAACAAAAGTATTGCCTTGTATTCACCGTCTAAGGTCACACTTAGTCTGTAATTTATATTAGCTACAGAACAAGAATCACTCAGTTCATTGATGTAGAAATGCTAGCTTTGTGGTCTCAAGTGTTCTCAAGAAACTGTTTGCAATGCCACCATACATCTCAATTCTGACACAAATTAGTGCCCTTCCCCCTCAAAAATCTGTGGATATCCCACAGCAGTCATTGCTGTTCACAGAGGTTATTCTTTTGTGCAGTGAGTTTTTACAAAAAGTAGAAGATTCTTGTCCATGTGAAAGACATCCTGAACTTTCTATGATGTTGTAAAAACATTCAGTTTTAGCAGTTGCCGGAAAAAGACATGGGACACACCTCCAGAAACTGTTACAGTGTTGTGTTTGACCTTCCAAACTCCAGCTAACAACCACAACAAACTCAGCCGAGTGTGGTCTGTTACATCAGTCCTTCTACTGACTGATGACACAAGGGCACGGTTATCAAAATAGATCCTCCATGAATTGTCTATATTTAAAGCTTCAGAAATTCTCCCTGACTCTCTTTCTCCGAGGACAATGAAAATGCATGTGGAACAAAAGAGGACATTGCAATAGTGTGGTGCCTAACCAGCTTTGTTTCAGTTGGGAAAAGGGCCTTGTTTTGCCCACAGGATCTTTTGCTACCCTGTGACAGCCGAGCAATAGATCCCTATCAGTGTGGTAATTTATACTGAATTGTCCACTGCAGGCTTATTCTCAAATCTCATCACCTATACATTCTCATTTAATTTTCACTAAAAAACAGCAATGATTGTTTTTTGTTGGGTGTTAAATGAGAGATTTCTCATGTCTTTTTAAACACGCGCTAAGCACAATTCAAAGTAAGGTCTACTGATGATGGCAGGAAACTGAGGTCATGATAAAAAAGTAATATCATTTCCTGAACCAGCACTAGCCCACTGACACTCTGTTCAGGTTGTAGGGTCCAAGGCCACTTTGAATCAGATTCTGGACAAAAAGAAACACATTCAGCCATGTAAAAAGTACTTCAGCTCTTAAAAGTTTTTGGTTGCACAAAGAGTGAAAGCTGGACACTCGATCACAATAACACATCAAACTATATGGGTGCCCTAGGGTGTACATTTTATTGCAGAGTCGACTTTTCACTTCCACAGTGCTGCAGCATGTTTTCCTTCTTCCCTAAATACTTCCCTTCCCCAGTGATCCCAGGATATCGCTTCCCTCTCAATCCTGCCAGACTGTAACACCTACCCTCAGTGCTGCCAGCAACTGTGACTCATCTTCTCTTCACATGCTGCCAGATCCTCCCCAAGGCTGCCAAAGCACAGGGAAGCAGCCCAATCTCACATTACACCTCAATGCTCTCAAACCCCACACTCCACCCCCCACATGCTTGAAAATCGATGGTGGGGGCTGATAATAAAAGGGAGAAAAATATTTTTTGAAATGAAAAGTAAAATCATTAATGATCATTTGGCACAAAAGGATGAAAGCCAGACTGTAAAACGTCAAAGGGGAGTAAAAATCTTGACTTTACCCATATCTTGTTGCACACTATCATTGAGTTGCGAATTTTGGTGCTCAGGATATTAATTATGCGATGAACATAAGAACATAAGAAATAGGAGCAAGAGTATGCCATTTAGCCCCTCAAGCCTGCCCCTCCATTCAATAAGATCATGGCTGATCTGTCCCAGGCCTCAACTCCTCTTTCAGGCCTGCTCCGCATAACCCTCGACTCCCCGAGATTTCAAAAATCTATCTACCTCCTCCTTAAACACATTTAGTGATCTAGCCTCCACAACTCTCTGAGGTAGAGATTCACTACCCTCTGAGAAGAAATTCCTTTGCATCTCAGTTTTAAATATGTGACCCCTTATTCTGTAACTATGTCCCCTCGTTTGCGATTCCCCCACCAGTGGAAACATCTTCTCAACATCTACCCTGTCAAGCCCCCTTAGAATCTTATATGTTTCAATAAGATCACCCCTCATTCTTCCAAACTTCAATGAATAAAGGCCTAACCTGTTGAGCTGTTCTTGATAAAGACAACCCCTTCATCCCAGGAATCAGCATTTTCTGAACTGCCTCCAATGCTAGTATAGCCTTCCTTAAATACCGGGATCAAAACTGTACACGGTACTCCAAGTGTGGCCTCACCAACACCCTGTACAATTGTAACACGATGTCCCTATTTTTAAAACTCTAAGCAATAACCCCTAGCAAAAAAGGCCAAAATTCCATTTGCCTTCCTAATTACTTGCTACACCTGCATGCTAACTTTTTGTGTTTCATGTACAAGAACACGCAGATCCCTCTGTACTGCTGTATTTTGTAGTCTTTCTCCATCTAAATAATAATCTGCCTTTTTATTCTTCCTACCAAAGTGGATTACCTCACACTTTCCCACATTGAACTCCATCTGCAAAGTTCTTGCCCATTCACTTAACCTATCAATATCCCTTTGCAGATTCTTTGTGTCCCCATCACAACATGCCTTCCCACCTATTTTTGTATCATCAGCAAATTTGGATACACTACACTCTATCCCTTCCTCCAAGTCATTAATATAGATAGTAAACAGTTGAGGCCCCAGGACCGATCCTTGTGGCACTCCATTAGTTACGGCTTTCCAACCTGAAAAAGACCCATTGATCCTGACTCTCTGCCTTCTGTGTGTTAGCCAATCCTCAATCCATGGCAACACATTATCCCCAATAGTCTGAGCTTTTATTTTGTGCAATAACCTTTTATGTGGCACCTTATCCAACGCCTTCTGGAAATCCAAATACACAACATCTACCGTTTCCCCTTTATCCACTCCGCTTGTTATATCCTCAAAGATCTCTAGCAAATTTGTCAAACATGGTTTCCCTTTCATGAAACCATGTTGACTTTGTTTGATTGCATTATGTTTTTCTAAATGTCCTGCTATTTCTTCATTAATTATGCACTCTAGCATTTTCCCAATGACAGATGTTAAGCTAACTGGTCTATGGTTTCCTGCTTTCTGTCTCCCTCCTTTCTTGAATAGGGGCGTCATATTAGAGGTTTACCAATCTGCTGGTATCCGATCGGCATCAGTGAGTTTTGGTATATTATGACCAATGCCTGTACTATCTCAGCAGCCACTTCTTTTAAAACCCTTGCATGCAGGCCATCAGGTCCTGGCGACTTGTCTGCCTTTAGTCCCATCAGCTTGTCAAGCACCTTTTCCCTCGTGATAGAGATTGTTACAAGTTCCTCCCTCCCATTTACACCTTGCTCATCTATTATTGTTGGGATGTTTATAGTGTCCTCCACTGTGAAGACCGATGCAAAATATTGGTTTAAATTATCTGCCATTTCTCTGTTCCCTGTTATTAATTCCCCAGTCTCAACCTCTAAGGGTCCCACACTTACTTCAGCTACTCTCTTCCTTTTTATATACCCGTAGAAGCTTGTACTGTTTGTTTTTATATTTCTTGCCAATTTACTCTCATAATCAATTTTCTCCCTCTGTATTCATTTTTTAGTCATCCATTGCTGGTTTCTAAAATGGCCTCCTCCTGTGCCTATGAAACATTTAGAAGGCAAGTCAACTGCTGTATTAGAGTATAGCCAGAGGTAGCATGGAGTGAAGGAAAGTGACCTCTGCTAGAATGTGAGAAGGGTGCATTCCCTCTCTCCGTCTCCAACAAAAAGGTTGAGTGAGGGACAGGTGACAACAGTGGTGTGGCCCAATACACTTAAAAGGGAAGGAAAGTTGAAAAAAAAACTTACTGTAATTTTGCATGACTTGTTTAGGGCATCAACCCAGTCAAGTAAATCATTCTTATCGTTGGCTTGTAGAAAGTAGCGGCGTAGACCTGCATTTATAACTACAATAAAAACAGAAGTGGTTTTGTTAGACTGTTTTTAGTACATATACAATGCGTTGAACAGTTAGTAGAATTCAAGGCATTTATTTACAATGGGGTTGGGAGGCGTGGAGCGGTAAGTCATGGATTCACAGTTTTGATCGCCCAAATGAGGCGCAGTCAAGTTGAGCTCTCCTGTCCTGGGATGCTGCAAGTGAGGAAAGTCACCCCAGGGCTTGTGCGCCTACGCTGGATGAAGAAACAAAACTGAAAAATGAAGCAAGGCAAACCCAACACTGATGCACAAAACAGAGTCTTTGAGCAAGTCACTTGCTGTCTCGCTGTCAGATAGGACTTGCTGCTTCATGAGGTGGGTGCATGGAGGTTTGCCCTGTTTAGTACAAAAAGGCACTCTCCACAGAAGGTGACAGTCCACCAGGAAACCACGGGCGGGGTTGACACTTGGTTTACAGTTGTGAGCAAAGATAGCATACCTTAAGAAAAACTCACTTGGAACCCATCATGACATCTGAAATGCTGTATAACCATAGAACCAAGGTGTCACAAACAAACAGAACATTCTGTACTTCCTTTTTAAAAATCTACTACAATCGAGAAGGATGATGGGTCACATCTAACTTTTTGGAGACAAGCTTGAAAGGTCACATAAGATGAAAATGTGGAGACTGTTCTGCTGGCTTTAACAATCTGCCCACGTATTCTTTCATCAGTTAGTAGCTTGCGGTTGACTTATCTTACCCTGCTTTATCTGCACATCAGTGTACGTCAATTCAGCTCAGTACCAGCTCTATGTGAACCCTGACAAATTCTTCTACTTGGGAATGGCCTCCAAACCTGAAGAACCAAATCTTAATCCATTTGGAAAGTGGTCTGTCGTATGCATTACTCAGATGCATATAAATCCTGGCTACTTTTTTCATCTTCCAAAGCCTTTCATTCCTTTCAGTGTAAAGTTGACCATTTCTTCATGGCTTGGTTATGTCCAAATCCTAGTTGCATGCTGTCTCTACTGCTTGACTTTTTTTTGTGTTAGCGGTAACACACGTGACGAATAGAGCTGAATTTTCCCGCAGGCGCCAGGAACACGACGTCAGCACCATTTCCAGCCGCTGACGTCACATGTTTCAGTAGCTCGCCTGCCAGCTGAATTTTACCCAGGAAGGAGGGCAGTTAATGGGCTGCCTCCACATTCGCCGTCAGTAAAGGACAGCGGGTGGGTTCCAGAGGCAGGAGCTCAGGACTGCGAGGCCTACTGCAAGGGAGGCTGGCAGCCCCCACTGTGTGGCCAGTGGGAGCACTGCGAAGGCCCAAGCAGCTGAAGCAGCAGGAAAACACTGCGCTGTCATCAGGTTATGGGTGCAGCTGAAACTTCATGAGGCTCACGTGGATCAGAGGCATCCATCTCCACAAATTCCACACTTGATGGCAAGACTGTGAGGTAGGAAACCAGCAGCCTTGCCATTTTCTGCCAGTATCAGTGAAATCTCAATTATGTGAAATTCAGCCTCCACCTCTCACTGTGCAACCACCTCTTACTTGCCAGGATGTGGACAGAGCTGGGGAGGGGGTTTGGGGCCCACACAATGCTGGCAAGATTGCAGTCTTCTCACAAAATGCCCACTCAATACCTCACTTAATTGGCTTAACTATCTGCCTGGCACCATTGGCAGATACACTGCCATTGCCATTGTGGTCCTGCCTCTGGGAAAAGTGAGAGGAGGTGGGAATATATCAGGGAGCCGACTTGACGCATTCATTTCTAAAATTCCCCACCCCTCCGCCTCCACGGGGCTGGAAAAATTCCAGCTTTTATTTGTCGGGAAATGCAAAACTTTTTACACTGCTGACAATATACACCCTTTTATAATGACAGCAAGATTACACTGCTAGCCTGCATAAGTGGGTTGGCAATACCAAGGAGGCAGGATTATTTGAAGAGTCCCAGTTGAGCCTGGAAAGTGAGTTAAATAATTGTCTGTTTGTTAATATTTTTGGCCAATTCGATTTCCCAGCATTTCAAAACTTTTAAATGCAGGATCCAGGCACAGCGATTTCAGATCATGATGTTATTTTATTCTTAGTGTCCCATTGAGGGTTTGATTTGAAAAAGAAATTTGGTGTGTTGGGGAAGAGTCAGTAAACAGAGAACAATATTGGCGAAATCAGGAATGCCAACAGCGATATAGACACTATTATATTCGTAATAGGAGTAGAACCACAGTTCAGTGATGAAGAACACAGACCAGTAGTGCGAATGCAGAGCCTGCCTCTTCCTGAACACAACTTCTCTGCAATAATTTAATTCCTTAGCATTCAGTGGGAAAGATATTTTTCAAAAGGTCAGTTTTTCTGATCTCTAAGCTTGTCCATTACAATAGCAGGACCACTGTACTACATTAGACATATTTGCTGTTCCAGAACTTGGGGGTTGTGCAGTATTCATCAACTTTGAGGGACTGAAACCACCGAACTGTTTTGCACTGACCATATACAGCATGCAATTATACTAGTAAATGAGGCTTAAGAAATGCCAAGGATGACTAAAAGGTGCACAGTGTTAATATTTAAATATCTACATCAAACACTTACCAAAGCAATATTCAACTTTTGGTTTCTGCTTTGCAGTAGCTTCACTGACCTGAAATCCAAATAAAAGTTAGATTAGAAAAGTTCTGACTGAACACATCCTCTTTTTAGCCAGGAGTACTGCGTTTCTGAGACAACTGGGCTGATTTGTTTTTTTGTCTTCACATTCAGCCCATCAAGGCTGAAAGCAAAGATCGAAACACATTGTGTCCTGATCAGAAAACACCTCTAAGCTGATGATGCTGCGCTCATCACCCACATGGAAACTCAGCTCAAAGACTCATGGACTGTCTCTCCCACGCCTGTAACTTGTTCTCCTTGACTATAAGCGCCAAGAAAACTGTGGTCATGGAACAAGATGTTGCATCTCCACCCCTGATCACACTAAATAACACCCCATTGGAAGTGTTTAGCAAATTCTGCTACCTTGGGTCCACGGTAACAGACAATCTGTCCTTTGATGCAGAGCTCGATACACGCAGCTACCACCTTGCGAAACGCACATAGAGCACCACCAAGCTGACTTTAGGACCAAGCTGATAGCTCAGAAGGCCTGTGTTCTCAGCACCTTGCTGTATGGCTGTGAAACATGGGTGACTCACAACTACCAGGACAAGAAACTCAATCATTTCATCTTTGCCGTCTGCGGTGCATTATGGGCATATCCTGCTGGGACAAAATCACGAATGTGTCAGTCCTCTCAAAGGCAGAGCTCCCAAGCGCATCAACACTAATCAAACAGAGACAGCTTCGGTGGATCGAACACATCCGCAAGAAGAAAGATAGTCGCTTTCCCAAGGACCTTCTGTATGGTGAGATAGCCGGGGCCAGATGACAGTGGGGCGCCCAAAGCTCTGCTTCGGGGATGCTTGCAAATGTGACACGAAGGCCTTGAATGTAGACTATCGCACTTGGGAGTCACTAGTTGGTGAAAGAGGGAAATGGTAACACATCCTGTGAACTGGTGTGCACTATCACGACAACCAGTTGCAACAGAAGCTTGGCAACAGAGGGCAATGCTGAAAACAACAACTCACAGTGTCACTTGGCAGCATCACATGTGGCATTTGTGACAGAACCTGCCTCTCAAGGATTGGCCTTCACAGCCATCAGTAAAGATGCACCAAGAGAAGACACCCCACTTAAATGGATTGTTTGCTGTGTGACTTTATCTTTCTTCGATGGAAGGATGCCACTGAGGTTCTGAGACAACTGGGTTGATTCCCCCATTCAGTGGGGAACAGTACTCTGAGGGTGCTCTGACCTGGAATTCATGGGCCAGAGAATGGACAGAAAATCAGGGGCTCCAAGCCCTTGATTTCCCCATCAGCACTTCCTGCTGTTGCCACTGTACCCCAGTAGGGAATTAGCCCTTACCTCCAATGATGCGAGAGGAACTCTCCTTAAAGTTTGCAAGGGTTCAAAATCCTAATGTTGAGGATCAGTCCGATATATAAATATTGCAGGAAACTTGAGCACCATAGGGATAGTCTTATTTTCCAATGACAACTTCTCAGTCTGAAGGGTCTACACTTGGAACATTGTTTTACTTCTTTCAGATGCTGATGGGCCTGTTGAATATCTCCAATGCTTCCAGCATTGGCAGCTTTACTTTTGGTCTTCAATGCACGGGATATATGTTTATATTTTTATCTGAGGCGTTGTAGCTGGGATTGACGATCATTAAGTAGTCTGGGAGTCTCACTTTTTTTTTCAGATTTTCATGGTGATCTTACACTTTACACATAAACTCATTAAGAATTCCATTATCACTTGATTTGCAGCAGCCCATATAGAACCAGGGCTTCCCTGATGCTTTTCACAAGTTGCAGCTCTTTCCTCACACCAATTATGCAACATTATCATGTCTCCTATCAACTTGGGTTTGAATCTTTTCCTAGCCTCCAACCTCTTTTTCTCCCCCCTCTTCCGAGAGCAGTAATTCTTGTTGGACTACAATTACATAATCATCAGCAGCCTATTGGGTCCTTGTTAATAAAACTTGAACGACACAGGACTGGGAACCCTGATTAATATTTCCTTTCCTGAACCCACAGGCACTGAGCCCAATGGCGGTGTCCTTAATGATGCTCTGGCTAACTCCACACAGGCCAACAACTGATTGTTACTTGGTGTTGTGACTTGCTTAATACAGAGCTTGGCAATGCTTTTGCGTACTGTGCTGTCTTGGAAGCCAGTCTTAGGTTTCATTAAGTATTCAGTAGTGCAAGATGTTTTTGGGAACAACGCAATCTCATCATAAACCCTAACTGTATCATCATGTGCCCCTACACTAATAAACAAGGTCAATTATCTTGATAATAAAAGCAAAATACTGCGGATGCTGGAAATCTGAAACAAAAACAAGAAATGCTGGAATCACTCAGCAGGTCTGGCAGCATCTGTGGAAAGAGAAGCAGAGTTAACGTTTCGGGTCAGTGACCCTTCTTCAGAACCCTTCATCAATTATCTTGATGGTGCTCTATGTGATGATATATGTCAATAACACAGAGCGTTTTACTTCTGTCATCTTACCTTCAGGTTTGTTGTCTGTTTGAAATAGTCTCTCTGGGCTGTGTTATTCTTTATAATACGTACAGATTTTACTTTTAATTTATTCATGGGTTGAAACATCACTAGCAAGCACAGCATTTATTGTCCATCCCTAATGGCCCTTGAGAAGATGGTGGTGAGCTGCCTTCTCAAATACAACTGAGTGGCTTTCTAGACCATTTCAGAGTGCAGTTAAGAATTAACTACTTTGCTGTGGGTCTGGAGTTAATTATAGGCCAAACTGGGTAAGGATGCCAGATTTCCTTCCTGAGAGGACATTACTGAACCAGATGCGTTTTTGTGACAATCCAGTGGCTGCATGGCCACAATTACTGATTTTATCCTCAGCTGGTGTGGCGGGATTTGAACTGATAGTCTCTGAATCACTGGGTCAAATTTTACCAGCCCCCCGACATCGGGCGTCATGGCAGGGTGGGGGTGTCCCAGAAAATGCCTCCGGGAAAGGCCCGCCATGGGCCTCGATGCCAGGAAGGCCCCGCCCCATATTACCCATGGCGACGAGGCCTCCTGCTGGCTCCCCCCTCACTCGGTAACGGGAGCCCATTTTAAATATATTAATTCATGAATTAATGACCTACCGGCTCCCACTGCCATATTTCAGACGGTTGCCAGGACTCCTGCGCCTTCGGACCTCCGACTGGAGATCCGATGCGAGGCACTGGTGGGGAGGAGGTAAGTTTTTAGGGCAGGAGTGGGGGAGCGGATGAAACTTTCTGATTGGTCTCGGGCGTGGTGGGAAGGGGTGAGGTTCACAGTTGGTAAACGTTTGGTGGGGGTATGGCTGGGACCGCAAGGTAAGTTTTCTGGGAGGGGGGGTGGTGGGCAAGTAATAATTTGTTTTGTCATGGGGGCGTGGGAGAGGGTATTGAAATGTTGTTAAGTATTTCATCTTTAATTCACACTGCCTACAACTTTAAAAATTTAAATGAATTGGTAGGGCTTGAAGCCCTTTAAAAATGGCATCAATGCCGTTGCCGGGGACGGAACGGGTCATCGGGTAGTTGGGGGTGCGGCGGAGGGGTGCTGTCTGCCCCAGCCATGTAAATGAGCCACCGCGCTCAATATCGCGGTGGTTCCCTGGAGTAAATCTCATGCGTGCACACCACCACCTTGGAGGCTCGCTGCCAAGATCAGCAGCAAGCTGGTAAAATGCAGCCCATTATGTCTGGGCTTACTGGAGTACCAGTCCAGTAACATAACCATTATGCTAACTAACTCTTAAAGCTGGACTTGAAAGAATTGATGATGTTGGTTTTGTTGCAAGAATGTGCTTCCCACCAGCAGCAATTGTTCAGATGGCTCTTGAACAGAGGTAGCCCATTCAGCCCCTCAGGCCAGTTCCACCATTCATTCAGATCATAGCTGTTCTGTATCTCAAGTCTTATCTATCCACTTGGTTCCATAAACCTTAACATCCTAGTATTAACCGAATCCTAGTACTGGAATACTGCTGTATTCAGTGATGCTTCATGTTGGAGGGAGGTTGGATCTTCTCCTCTCTCTGTTCCCTCCCCAGTTATCAGCCTAATGGGAAGCCTCCATTTGCGGTCTTAAAACAAAACCATTGCTCAGATAAGATTGGCAATTGTCTGAGTCTATAATTTTGCAGATGTTCGTTATGGCTCAGTGGGTAGCACTCTCGCATCTGAGTCAGAAGGTTCTGAGATCAAGTTCCAGGCCAGAGACTTGAGCATGTAATCTAGGCTGATTCTCTAGTACAGTACTGAGGGAGTGCTGCACTGTCAGAGGTGCCATCTCTCAGAAGAGACCTTCAACCAAAGTCTTTTTCTAGGCAGCCTTTCTTCTTATTTTGAAACATGCTTTTCCTTGAGGGCTTCATTTAAATTCATCTGAATCACATTCGATGCTGAGATTGTACAGTACTTTCCATCTTCACATAACAAACTGGGACTGATCTCGCGTTGAGTGTTAATGATGCAAGTTTTCCCCAGGGAAAGATGTCAAGACAACTGGCATTTCCCCACAAGAAGGGCTACTTATCTTCAACGACCAGCACTGGCTGAGCAATGGCATTGTCTAGTTCTTCAGCCATCTTCCCTCCTGAAGAGGTCACATTGTGATGGTACGGGGAAACTCCAAAAGGAGATTAAGAGAAACCATGTTCCTACACATTTAGGAAAATGCACACAAGGTACTGCACTTCAGAACCAAACAGTAAACTTCTGCACTTACGAATGAAGCTAGCTGTTCGATCTTCATACCCAGAACTTGACAAAAGGTATTGACTAACACAAACTGGAAGTACCTTCTAATCTGGATTGCTGAAATCTTCCTCTTGTGAAACAGTGACCTACACTTGCACCGTGTGTGAAATTTAACCACTGCCACATAAATTAGACATCGCAATTTGTTAGGAAAAAAAACAGCTATGTAAAAAACTCTTCTAAATGCCTGTGTAAATGGCTTTGAAACAATCTGGTTCAAACCAGTGATTCCCCAAGCTCAGCTGGAACTTTAAGGGGAAGAACCTCTTGGAGGAGAGGAAAATGAGAGGCAAACATCAATTGTTACTATTCACGCACACACTCTAAGAAACTATCTCGCAATCGTGGAGAAGCTGGGAACCAAATCATTTCATGAAGCGCTGAAACAGAGGGAAGGACCTGTTAATAATTAAAAGGACAAACAAATACGAGAGGTTGGAAATAACTGAGTTCGTCCAAGACACAAATATCCAGACGTTAATAATGTTGGAAACTGCTGCGTCATTTTACAACTATCCAGAAGCTATTGATTTATTTGTGTATTGGTTTGTAATGGTCTGTTTCTGCTCATGAAATTAAACAATGAAAGGACTGGATTGCATACCTATTGATCATAGAGTCATACAAGCTTGCAGCACAAAAGGAGGCCATTTGACCCTACAAACTAGCCCTCTTCAAATAGATGTCCAATTGCCTTTTGAAAATTTCTACGGAATCTGATTCCACCATTCTTGATACTGTTCCGAAGAAGGGTCACTGACCCGAAACGTTAACTCTGCTTCTCTTTCCACAGATGCTGCCAGACCTGCTGAGTGATTCCAGCACTTCTTGTTTTTGTTTCAGATTTCCAGCATCCGCAGTATTTTGCTTTTATTCTAGATACTGTGTTCAGTTCTTCACAATCTTCTCCTCATTTCCCCTCTCGTTCTTTCGACAGTTATCTCTGGTCTCCGGTTACTGAGCCACTTGCCAGGGGAAACAGTTTGTCACTACTTACTTGATCAAAATCCCTCAATTTTGAATACCTCTATTTGGTCTCCCCTTAACCTTCTCTGCTCTGAGGAGAACAATACCAGCTTCTCCAATCTCTCCATATAACTGAAGTCTCTCATCCCTGATATCACCCTGGTAAACCTCCTCCGGACTCTCTCCAGGACCTTGTTGATAGATTACGTCAGTTTGACAGATTGGGAAGGGTCAGATGACATGCATGTAAAACTGCACAAGTATTGGAAAGGGCTTGATGTTAGCTGATTCTTCTTTCCCAACAGAGTTCTGAGCCTCCGGCTAATGCGTATGTTGTGTGCATGCCTTCAAGAGGGAAGTGATTCTTGGCTGGAGAGATTTCACCAGAAAGAAGGTAACTGGATTAACTATTAGTGTATGCATGTTCAATGTGATCACCCAGAAAGGATTCAATTGCCTGAGAAGGTCGGAGAGGAAGTTTCTAGAGCTATATTCTCCGTCATTGACCATGGAGGTTTTTCCGATTTCCTTTGCTCTCTTCCAGGAGATTATTTAGCAGTGGGGGAGTGGGGTGGTGAGCATCTAATCATAATGCTCCAGGCACAATGGACCTGTTTTTCCTCCCTGGTATTTAGGTATGTTCATATTTGACTCTTTTCCACAGTTACAAGATCCACCAGCCAACACTGTAGGACACATGGTAGAGCACTCTCAGGGAGCGTCAAGCACTGGAACCATGAGGTAAGCATGCCAAGAATCTGCTTGTTCACATTCCAGCTTCTCAAATGATGCCACATTTTGAGTGGAAAACCATTCTCTTCAAAGAGCTAACCAGTTACCTCATCTTCATCCTGTAATAAGTGGGAGACAAATCCCTTGGGATATAGGCGTTACAGGTCAAGCTATTCCCCAAGACCTTTCTTATTCTCATGACCAGGCTACAGTTTCCAGGAGCAGGCCAAATGCCTTTAGAGCTGAAAACTGTATATTTGCTTTCTCAGGCCTAGCTTAGTTTAGCCTCGGTTAACAATTAACTCTGAAACCTGGTCAATCACTTACTGGTGAATACCTGGGATCTCCACAACATTCTTTTGTTCATGGAAAGCAAAAAAAACACACCAACTCACCACTGCAATTTGTCCGATAATGAAGCAGTCCATACCAGCCTTGAGCAGAACCCAGACAATATCTGACTGGCAAGTGTGAGGTAACATTCGTGTCATATAATTGCCAGACACTGACAGTCTTCAACAAGAAATAGACAAACCACATCCCCCTGACCTTTGACAGCAGCATTATTGGCCAATTTTCCCCCCCCCACCTCTGCACCCCACTCACTGCAGCATCATGGGGGTGTGGGAATCACCACTGATCAAAAGCTTAGCTGGACCAACCATACGAACACCATGCCACAAAGATCAGGCCAGGATATGCTGCGATGCATTTCTCACCTCTGCAAAGCCTTGGCACTATCTGACAGGCACAAGTCAAGAATGCAATGGCATACTCATCCCTCGCCTGGATGGGTGCAGCTAGCGTATTCAATATTCAACATTATTCAGGACAGAGCAGTCTGCTTGATCAGTAGGCCCGTCACTGCATGCAATATCCCATCCGCTGCCACTGACACGACAGTATGTTTGATCTACAGAAACTCATCCAGCTCACACCAACCCAACCCCTAGTCACCAAAAAGCACAAGAGCAGTGATGGTCTAGCCGCACAATCAACTCCCGATTCCCCTCCAATCCGCACATCATCCCTAAGTGGACAGAGATAACAATTCTTTCATTGTCACTGGGTTAAAATCCTGGAATTCTTGGGAGTACCATCCCCATAAGGACTGCAAGCTTACAATGGTGCAAATGTTTTTGACTGTGCTTATTACAGTTCTTCTCAGCAATGCTGTTATTTTCTGACACGACATCGATAATCTATGCCTTAGCCAGCTCTTACTGTTCAGTGCATACAGAAAAGCTGATGACCACAGGATTGAAAAGAAAGACCTGCATTTATGTAGCACCTTTCACAAGCTTAGGATATGCCAAAGCACTTTACAACCAATGAAGTACGTTTGAAGTATAGTCACTGTAACATGGGAAATGCAGCAGCCAAATTGCACAGAGAAAAGTCCCACAAACAGCAATGTGATAATGACTAGATCATCTGCTTTTAGTGATGCTGAGTGAGGGATAACTACTGGTTAGGACACCATGTAGAACTCCCCTGCTCTTCTTCCAAATTACACTGTGGGATCTTTTATGTCCACCTGAGAGAGCAGGCAGAGCCCCAGTTTAACATTTCATCTGACAGACAGCACCTCAGATAGTACTGCTTTGGAGTATCAGCCCAGAACTTTGTGTTTAAGCCTCTGCAGTAGGACTTGAACCCGCAACCTTTTGACTCAGATATCAGGGTGCTACCAACTGAGCAACAACTGACACAGTCCATTCAGAGCAAACAGATTGCTTTTTCTTTTGAAACTCTAACACAATTCTTAACTATGATATAACCTATCAGTTTAGGTCTCAGTCAGCGACAAAGCAATAATGGTTTGTCCTGTGACAGTGATTCAATCCGCAAACACACTTTATGCTGGCTCTCCAATTGTTTAGCAATCGTGGTAAACTGGCTGTTTGCATCTGACAGTCAATTCACAACTGTCGAAGCACCAAAGCAATTACATCTGTGTCTGTCTTTCTGTGCACATTAAATACCTTTATAACCGATAACATTAGCACACAATTTATCTTTACCTTAAATCAGCATCGACTGTCCTAATGTCTCAGTCTTTGGTTCGGTGTCAATTTTTGTCTGATTTACATTCCTATGAAGCGCCTTGGGACATTTGACTGTGTTTAAGGCATTATATAAATGCAAGTTGTTGTTGCTGCACAAAAGACATTTGTCTCTTTTGTAGCCTGACCATCTGCTGTCTTCCAACCATCCCAAAGTACCTTACAGGAGTGATTAGCAAATAAAACACTGCCACATAAAGAGAGATATCAGGACAGGTGACCAAATGTTTAGTCAAAGAGCTGAGCTCGTCTTCTGGAGGCATACTCCTCTACCTTTACACCATCTTTGAGTAATGTATTTCACAAAGCAAGCATCTGCAGATCTGAATGAGGGCTTAACAAAACCATTAATGTCAGGCCAGTACATTAAGTCCCAGCAGAACATCCATGCCTTCATGTACCTGCATGCAAAATGACTGACACTGCTGCTGATAGCTGAGATAGAAACATGTTGCACTCTTTTCTTTCTTTGCTGTGCTAAGTTATGCTCAGGTGACTTCTGGATTGTCAATTGGTAGCACTTTTGCTCCCGAATCCAAAATTTCTGGGTTCAGGTTCCACTCCAGCAACTTGAGCACAAAAATCTAGGCTACCACTCCACTGCAGTACTGAGGGAGTGCTGTACTGTTGGAGGTGCTGTCTTTTGGATCAGTTGTTAAGTTGAGGCCCCGTCTGCCCTTTCAGGTGGACGTAAAAGATCCTATTGCACTATTTCGAAGAAGAGCTGAGGAGTTATCCCCACTGTCCTGGCCAATATTTATCCCTCAACCAACGTAATTAAAAATGATCTGGTCATTATCACACTGCTGTTAGTGGGAGCTTGCTGTGCACAAATTGGATGCTACATTTCCTACAACAGTGACCACACTTCAAAAGTACTTCATTGGCAGTAAAGCGACTTTGCGACATCCTGGGGTCATGAAAGGTGCTATATAAATGCAAGTCCTCTCTTTCTTTCTCAAACAGCCAGTGACTATCTCGGGTCACACAGGAAGAATGGCCAGTTGCAAGAGGTAGCAATGGGCTACCACCCTCTGTTGAAATAGGAGCCATTCTCCATAACAGAAGAGGAGAGATTGCGTGTTATGGGAGCTCAAAACCTAACCATAGCAGGTCCCAGCAAATTCTGGGAACTAAATATAGCATTTCTGGGTGTGAAATAATTAAATTCACTCATTTTAGAATCACATAATTTTTAAATAGGTTTACACAGGTGCAGAATTCTCTGCTAAATTTAGTAATGACAGGAATTTCACTCCATTGCAATTAGTTGGCTGTTATTCATTAACAGTGATGCAATAGCTTGATGGATTTAGCTACATTATCAATTATATTTTCATACTGCATCGAGAAGACTAAATGTCACAGCTGTCTTCTTAGCTGTACATGCAACATTAAAAGGGGTCAGTGGTTTTTTTGAGGAGGCTGGGTGCACAATAGCCACATGTAACACATGCCACAGTGTCGTTCCCTGCAAATGCTGCTGTAATATACTAACGGCTTAATGCAAACCATGAGACTGCATCAGAGGGATAATCTTCCCAATTTGCACTCCTAACTTGGAGCTTTTCCCATCGGGAGGGCATGCTTTAATGGCAGCAATATCCACTGACGCCCACTGACCTTTGTACCGGATTTGTGGCAGGAATTTGAAAGCCATTCAGAAAAATGCTCTGTTTTTTCCCCCCCAAGAGCTGTGAGTGCCTCTTTAAATGCCACTGCTGTTATTGACTGGTGATAAAGCACTTCCAAGCAGAGAACATGGTGGAAAAGACAATTTATTGATGCAAACTGAGCCTCTGGAAAGATAATGGAGCCCATTGTTCAATCGGATGCTCCTAAGGCATAGTGTCAGTCGCAGAGAGCTGGTCAGAACCTAGCTGGCCCACAGCCCCTGATGTTCCATCCAATAATTTAAATGGATGGACAAGCGAGTGACAAGCCCATGATTTCACTTCCTCTGTGCGAGCACTACTGCTCAGCAATGACATCGATTGGGAAAATCAGCCTGAATAATCCTCAGCTTCATTTAATTTTCCTTCTCTTCGGGTCAGGCACTCAGTATTATTTCACACTCAATGCAAAATGGAAGTTTTCCTGCAAAGATGAGGCAGACAAAATACCTTCGAGATGTAGGGTAACTGTAGACTGCCAACATATTGCGTTCCAGGTGGTAGGTTCTGAAAATAAACAGAATAAAGACATTATTAGATAGTTATTCTTGTCTGTGTGCACACCCTGTTTGTCTAAAGAACTGGTTTTTAAACTCAATCCAAGAGGCAGGATCCCAGTAAATAGATAATGATAGACTGAAACATCTGATGACATTCTCCCACTCTGTCCATTTCCATTGTACCTCAGCACTGGGATATTCTATGGAGGCCTGGTACAAAGCAAAGCCTGCATTTTTCAACATCCCTTAAAACTGCTGAGTACATGAAGGACGGTAATAGTTTACCAAATCCTGCTTAGGTATAGGTGATGAACAGAATAGTTGAGGGATATAAACCAATCGATAGAAAAGCACTGAGTTTTAATTCAGTATAACTAAACATCAGTGCTTCTGTGAATGTTTCAGGTCATCGACCTGAAATATTAACTCTGTTTCTCTCTCCACAGACTGAGTATTTCCAGAACTTTCTGTTTTTATTTCAGATTTCTAGCATCCTCAGTATTTTGCTTTTATCGCAGTGCTTCTGCAATGGTTAGGTTATAGTTTATGCACAATCGTGTGCACACCGAGCACATGGCGAAATCTCACAAAGTGTGAAAAGGAACAAAAGAAAGAATTGCATTTAAATAGCGCCTTTCGTGACCTCAGGACATCCCAAAGCACCTTACAGCCAATGAAGTACCTTTTGAAGTGTAGTCACTGTTGTAATGTGGGAAACTCAGCAGCCAATTTGTATACAGCAAACTCTCACAAACAGCAAGGTGATAAGGCAAGATAATCTGTTCTTGTGATGTTGACTGAGGGATAAATATTGACCCACGACACCAGAGAAAACTCCCTTACTCTTCTTAAAAGTAGTGCTATGGGATCTTCTGCATCCACCTGAGAGGGCAAATAGATCACGTCTCATCCAAGAGATTTCAGATCTGACAGTGCAGTCCTCCCTTAGGACTGCACTCGAGTGTCAGCCTCGATTTTGTGTTTAAGTTGCTCGAGTGTGAACTTGAACCCACAATCTTCTGACTCAGAAGCAAGAGTGCGACCGACTGAGACACAGTTGATATGAAAAGAACAGAGTTATTCTACCCACCATTTTGGGTCATTATTTCAACCATGTGTCTCACTGCCGAAAGTAACCAATTTGAGTACTGCATTATGTTCAAAACAGTTTCCTAGCTTTGAGGTGTTTAATCTTGTGCTACATCTTGACTGTTTAATCTTGTGTTACATATGTTGTGATTGACACAGTGTACTCCACTGAGACCTTTCCCTAGTCTAACATTTACTCATTGCAACAGAGAGTACTATTCAACCGTACTTAATTGGCTGTGAAGTGCAATGGGACATCCCGAGAACATGAAAGGCACTGCAAAAATGCAAGTCTTTCTTTGCTTTACTCCAACTTTAGCAAGCTGTGTGAGCCAAATCAACTGCACACTTCAGTTTCTGCCTTGTGTGGCTTCGTTTTTATCAGTGAAACCAGTGGGCGTGATGCATGATCTTGTGCCAGCTATCAGTATAACCACCTGTCAAAATAGTTTTTTTTTGCAATAATAAATTTATTAGAAAACAAAAGGGCCCAAATATATGCCCTCAATTAAAACAGAATCAGAGATGGGCTGTTGGTTAAAGGAGAAGGAAGATCTGTGGGGAGTATTTCCTGTGCAAACTACCCCACCCAGTACTCGCTTAAATGTGTGCAGCCACAGGTAAAACAATTGGCACTACATCTTTTTGTTTTTTTAATGTCATTTTGTGTCTCCACTTCCTTACAATCATGGAATCTTAAAGCACAGAGGAGGCCATTCAGCCTGCTGTGCGTCTTTGAAAGAACTGTCCAAATTAATCCGACATGCCAAGCCATTTCCCTATATCCCTGCAAATTAATCCTCTTCAAGTGCATGTCCCATTGCCTTTTGAAAGTTCCTACGGAATCTGACTCCACCAGCCTTTCAGGTTGTTCATTCCAGATCTTAACAAGCCTCTGTGTGAAGAAATTTCACCCAATTTCCCCTCCAGTTCTTTTGACAATTACTTCAAATCTTTGACCTCTGGTTACTAACCCACATGCCAGAGGAAACAGTTTCTCCCTACTTGGTCTATCAAAACCCTTCATGATTTTGAAGACCTCGGTTAGGCCTCCCCTTAACCTTTTTTGCTCTAAGGAGGATACTCCCAACTTCACCAAACTTTCCACATAACTGAACCCCCTCATCCCTGGTAAACCTCCTCTGTACCCTCTCCAAGGCTTTTATATACTTCCTTAAATACATATATACTTCCTGTCCAGAACTGTACGCAATACCCCAGCTCAGGTAAGTTAGAAAGGTTGAGGATAATTTCCTTGTTTTTGTATTCAATGCCTCAATTTACAAAACAGTCACATAAAGTTTGCCCCATGTGTGTGCTGGAGAGATTTGAAGGACTTAAATTAAAGCATGTGCTTCAGACTGGCCAATCAAAGCTGCCAGACCTTGAAGAGGCTCTTATTGGCTGAGTATGCAGCAGTGCCCTCAAATAGTAATTCCTTCTGACTTGTTACCATTTGCTCATAGTGCTCGTAGATAGGGCTTCAAACTAAATAGTTGGGGGGAGGGTTCAGTTGCATGGAAAATTACGAAGTCAAAGTTAAATGAGAAGGTAGGAGTGCAGGTTAGTGATGAGGCTCATTGTTACCAGAAAATAAAATGAAGGGACAGAACATGTGAACGTCATATTGCACCAAAAAATTGTACGAAAGTCGGGAAATTTGATAATAGAACAAACTTAAAGGCTTTGTATCTGAATGCACGAAACATTCAGAATAAAATGAGTTAACAGCGCAAATAGAAACGAAGGGGAATGATTTAGTGGCGATTAGAGACGTGGTTGCAGGGAAACCAGGTTTGGGAACTGAATATCCAAGGGGACTCAGTATTTCAGAAGGATAGGCAAGAAGGAAAAGGAGGTAGTGTAGCTTTGTCAGTAAAGGAAGACATCAGTGCTGTAGTGAGAAATGATATAGGCACTGGAGATCAAGACGTAGAATCAGTCTGGGTAGAAATAAGAAATAGCAAGAGAAAGAAGTTCCTGTTGGGAGTAATCTATAGGTCCCCAAATAGTAGTTCTGCAGTGGGGCACAGTATAAACCAGGAAATACAGAAGGCTCGTAAGAAAGGTACGGCAATAATCATGGGTGATTTTAAAATGCATATAGACTGGATTAATCAAATTGGCAAGGGTAGCCTGGAGGGAGAGTTTATTGAATGTATTAGAGATTGTTTTTTGGAGCAATATGTGGAACCAACCAGGAAGCAGGCTATTCTAGATTTGGTTTTGTGCAATGAGGTGGGATTAATTCATGATCTCATAGTTAAGGATCCTCGAGGGAAAAGTGATCATAGCATGCTAGAATTTCAAATTCAGTTTGAGGGTGAGAAGCTGGAGTCCCACACGAGTGTTCTGGAGTTCAATAAAGGTAATTATATAGGCATGAGGACAGATTTGGCCCGAGTGGACTGGGCAGGAAGATTAAAAGGTAGGACAGTTGATCAGTGGCAGATGTTTAAGGAGATATTCAATTCCTCCCAAATAAAATATATTCCAGAGAGGAAGAAAGATTGTGAGACGGGGGAAAAACATCCATGGCTAAGCAAGGAAGTTCAGGATAAACATAAAGACAAAAACTAAGGCATATCATATTGCAAAGGCCAGTGGCAGGCTGGAAGATTGGGAAACTTTTAAAGATTAACAAAGGGTTACTAAAAAAGTAATAAAAACAGCAAAGGTAAATTATGAAAGAAAACTAGCGCAAAATATAAAAACGGATAGCAAAAAGCTTCTTTAAGTATATAAAAGGGAAGAGAGTAGCTTAAGTGAATGTTGATCCTTTGGAGGATGAGACAGGGGAGTTGATAGAGGGGAACACAGAAATGGCAGAGACACGAAATCAGTATTTTGCTTCAGTTTTCACAGTGGAGGACACTAGTACCATCCAATAGTACCAGGTAATGCAGAGGTTATAGAAAGGGAGGAACTTAGAACAATCATCACCACGAGGGAAAAGGTACTGAGAAAACTATTGGGATTGAAGGCAGACAAGTCCCCAGGGCCTGATGGCCTACATCCTAGGGTCTTAAAGTAAGTGGCAGCGGAGATAGTGGATCCATTGGTTATAATATTCCAAAATTCCCTGGATGCGGGAAAAGTTCCAGTGGATTGGAAAACAGCTAATATAACACCATTATTCAAAAAGGGAGGGAGGCAGACAGTAGGAAACTGTAGACCAATTAATTTCCCAACGACTGATGATAAACTGTTAGAATCCATTATTAAGGAAGTAATAACAGGACATTTAGAAAGTCAAAACGCAATCCATCAGAGTCAGCATGGTTTTATGAAGGGTAAATCGTGTTTGACTCATTTACTAGAGTTCTTCAAAGCTGTAACAAGCAAAGTGGATAATGGGGATCCTGAAGATGTAGTTTATCTGGACTTCCAGAAGGCATTTGATAAGGTGCCGCACAGAATGTTAATACACAAGGTAAGGTCACCTGGGGTTAGGGGCAATTTATTAGCTTGGATAGAGGATTGGCTAACCAACAGAAAACAGACAGACAGTCGGGATAAATAGGTCCTTTTCTGGCTGGCAAGATGTAACTAGTGGGGTGCTGCAGGGTTCGGTCCTCAGGCCCCAACTAATTACAATCTATATTCATGACTTGGATGCAGGGATAGAAGGTACGATAGCCAAATTTGCAGATGACACTAAAATAGGTGGGATAGTAAGTTGCAATAAAGAAAGAAGAAATTTACAAATGGATATGGATAGGTTAGGTGAATGGGCCAAAGTTTGGCAGATGCAGTTTAACGTGGATAAGAGTGAGGTTATCCATTTTGGTCGGAAGAATAGAAAGGCAAATTATCTAAATGGATTGAAACTTCCAAATGCTTTGGTGCAGAGGAATCTGGGTGCATGATTCGCTGAAAACTAGTATGCAGGTGAAGCAGGTAATCAGGAAGGCAAATGTAATTTTGGCATTTATTGCTCAAGGAATAGAGTATAAAAGTAGGGAAGTGTTGCTGCAGGTGTAAAAGGCATTGGTGAAACCGCACTTGGAGTATTACGTACAGTTTTGGTCCCCTTACCTGAGGAGGGATGTAGTTGCATTGGAAGCAGTTCAGAGGAGGTTCACTAGATTGATTCCAGGGATGAGGGGTTTGTCTTATGAAGAGAGATTGAGCAGTTTAGGCCTTTATTCTCCGGAGTTTAGAAGAATGAGAGGAGATCTAATTGAGGTATATAAGATGATTAAGGGGATTGACAAAGTAGACGTAGACAGGATGTTTCCTCTGGTGAGGCAATCTAGAACGAGAGGTCATAGTTTTAGGATAAGGGGTAGCAGATTTGAAACAGAGATGAGGAGAAATTACTTCTCTCAAAGGGTCGTGAGTCTGTGGAATTCACTACCCCAGAGTGTGGTGGATGCCGAGACATTGAGTAAATTTAAGGAGGAGATAGACAGATTTTTAATTAGTAATGGGTTAAAGGGTTATGGAGAACAGGCAGGAAAGCGGAGTTGAGGCCGAGATGAGATCAGCCATGATCGTATTGAATGGTGGGGCAGGCTTGAGGGGCTGAATTGCCTACTCCTGCTCCTAGTTCTTATGTTCTCAGCCCTCAGAACCCAACCAGATGGATCAACTCCAGTGGCAGAATTAAAAAGCAAGGAAGATATATTAAACTTGTTTAGAACCTTTGTTCAATTAAACCTGAAATACTGTCAATAGTTCTGGACTCCATATTTTGAAAAAGATAATATAGAGGCATTGGGAAGGTACAAAAAAAGATTTACGAGAATGACACCAGAACTGAGAGGTTATATCTATCAGAGAAGATCCAACAGGCTGGGGCTCTTTTCACTAGCAGAGAGACTAAGAGGTAACCTGTTGAGGTCTTTAAGATTATGAAAGATCTTTGATAGGGTAATCGAGGAAAAGATGTTTCCCCTTGTGGGGGAGATCAGAACTAGAGGCCATAAATATAAAATAGTCACTAATAAATCCAGTTCGGGAAACTTCTTTACCAACAGTGTGGTGAGAATGTGGAACTCGCTACAACATGGAGTGGTTGAGGCAAATAGCATGGATGCATTTAAGGCAAAACTAGACAAACACAACAGGGAGAAAGAAATAGAAGACTACTGGGTCGCACAGTGGCGCAGTGGTTAGCACCACTGCCTCACAGCTCCAGCAACCCAGGTTCAGTTCTGGGTACTGCCTGTGTGGAGTTTGCAAGTTCTCCTTGTGACCGCGTGGGTTTCCTCCGGGTGCTCCGGTTTCCTCCCACATGCCAAAGACTTGTGGGTTGATAGGTAAATTAGCCATTGTAAAAATTTCCCCCAGTGTAGGTAGGTGGTAGGAGAATTGAGGGAAGGTGGGGATGCGCGAGGAAAAAAAAATGGGATTAATGTCAGATTAGTATAAATGAGTGGTTGATGGTCGGCACGGACTCGGTGGGCCAAAGGGCCCGTTTCGGTGCTGTATCTCTCTATGACACGAATACGTTGATGGGATGAAGAAGGATGGGAGGAGGCTTGTGTGGAGCAGAAACACTTGCATGGACCTCGTGGGTTGAATGGCCTGTTTCTGTGCTCTAAATAATTGACCAATGCAGATGCTCCAGATCGACTCTGTCGGGAATCACAGATAAAAACTGTCAGCCTGCACAAATTTAAGAGTGACACAAGAAGTACCCAGATATACCATCAGCTGGGATACATTATGGTGGTGAACTTCTTGAGAAAGAGATATGAGGGCATACTTCACACAGAGACTTTATTTTAACAAGTGGTTCTCATCTTTGTCACTATGCACACTCAGATTCATATTTGCACTCAGAGCTCTCGGCAATGTCAATGTTCAATCAACATTAAGATGGCAACACCCCTTTTTACTTCTACATTGTTCCTCACAATTTTCTTCCAGTTTCCTGAAAAATCCCAATATTTACTCAGAGCCAGGAAGAGAGAAGGAGAAGTACAATGATTTTCAGAGGAGGATACCCAGACGTACCCAGATGAGAATACCCGCATGTCTTGCAGGAAGTAACCGCAGGACATCTTTTCAATTATATTAAACAGGTTTGCTGCTTGACCAGCCAGATAAACAACCTTATTGCCCGTCAAGTGAGAGCATTCAGGGAGCGGATGTCAGGTAGGTCTGACATTGTGAAGTGTGGGGGATGGACATTGCGGTGAGGAGGAAGAGGGAGAGAGGGGGAGAGAGAGAGAGAGATAGATAGAGAGAGAGAGAAGAAGGAAGGGGGTCACAGACTGGACGTCACACAGAGGTCAGGGAAATGGGACTGATGTCGGACTGGGCCTGGTGTGGAAGAGCTCTGTCTCCTCTGCACAAGCAGTGGTGTAAAGGCATTTACCTCATGAATCTGGCCCGTCTCACCTCCTTTTACCGAACAGGATTCCCCAAGCTCCAGGAAACTCGTCCTCCAGGAGTTAAAAATAAAAAAGTCTGGTTAAAATGGAGGCATGTAGCTTCCTGAAAAGATTTTACTGACCAACCTGCTTCCTGAGAGCCAGTTGTTCACTGACCCTCCTGACCCAGGATGGGTTTGAGAATTTTAAAATTTCACTTTCTGACCTGCCCCCAACCCGGGGTTAAAACTGCCCCGAAGGCATTGTCTCACGCTGCCGGTCGTGTGGTCCAGGCCCTCTCCAAGTGCCTGTCCTTCATGTAACGAGTCTGGACCATGAGTGTTAGCAGATTTTTAAATGTAGAGAGGTTGTCAGCCGTGCTCAAACTGACGCTCACGCACAGCCACTTGCCAGCAGAGCTCACAAGGCAGGGATCAATGGCAAAGGGAAAATCAATCTAATGTTTTTTTTATACTCAGATGGTCTAATTTTGATTAAGCAGTGGCAGCAAAAGTACTTCAGTCTGCAGAACGTGTATAATTAACTTGTTTGTAAACGGTTCAAGCGACTGTGGTACTATTGGCATGGTGGGGGAGGGGCAGAAATTCCTGGGACTCGCTCAGCTGATCAGAAACCACAGTAGAAGGGCAAGGCTCACAACTGTAAGCAGAACAATTAGTCATCACCCACAGCCTTACTGTAACTACCCCTGTTTAAGTGGGCTTTCTTTTCTTTGATTGTAATGTGGAAGTTTATTCCCTTCTCTATGTTCACACTATAAAAAGTGCATAAAGACAGCTAGCCAGGCAGTGCTACACAGTTAGATTTCATTGAGGCGGGGTGGGGGTAGGTACAATGGGCCCAGAGATGACCCATTCGGACTTCAGCTGCTGGTCTAAAGAACAATAATGTGGAATTTGAATTCAATTCATCAATCTGGAATTAAATGCTAGTCTAATGATGGCCATGAAACCATTGTCGATTGTCATAAAAACCCATCTGGTTCACTAATGTCCTTCAGGGAAGGAAATCTGCTGTCTTTGCCTGGTCTGGCCGACATGTGACTGCAGACCCAAAGCAATGTGTTTGACTCTTGCATGCCCTCTGAAATGGCCAAGCCAGCCACTCAGTTGTACCTAACCGCTACAAAGTCAATAAAAAGGAATGAAACCGGACGGACCACCCGGCATCGACCTAGGCACCGGAAACGACAACGGCAAACCCAGCCCTGTCGACCCTGCAAAGTCCTCCTCACTAACATCTGGGAACTTGTGCCAAAGTTGGAAGAGCTGTCCCACTGACTAGTCAAGCAACAGCCTGACATAGTCATAGTCACGGAATCATACCTTACAATGTCCCAGACACTGCCATCACCATCCCCGGGTATGTCCTGTCCCACCGGCAGGACAGACTCACTAGTGGTGGTGGCACAGTGGTATACAGTATGAAGGGAGTTGCCCTGGGAGTCCTCAGCATGGACTCTGGACCCCATGAAGTCTCATGGCATCAGGTCAAACATGGACAAGGAAACCTCCTGCTGATTACCACCTACTGCCCTCCCTCAGCTGATGAGTCAGTACTCCTCCATGTTGAACAGCACTTGGAGGAAGCACTGAGGGTGGCAAGGGCACAAAATGTACTCTGGGTGGGGGACTTCAATGTCCATCACCAAGAGTGGCTCGGTAGCACCACTACTGACCGAGCTGGCCGAGTCCGAAAGGACATAGCTGCTGGACTGGGTATGCGGCAGGTGGTGAGGGAACCAACACAAGGGAAAAACATACTTGACCTTGTCCTCACCAATCTGCCTGCCGCAGATGCATCTGTCCATAATGGAATTGGTAGGAGTGACCACCGCACAGTCCTTGTGGAAACGAAGTCCCGCCTTCACATTGAGGATACCCTCCATTGTGTTGTGTGGCACTGCAACCATGCTAAATGGGATAGATTTCAAACAGATCTAGCAATGCAAAACTGGGCATGCATGAGGCGCTGTGGGCCATCAGCAGCAGCAGAATTGTACTCAACCACAATCTGTAACCTCATGGCCCGGCATATCTCCCACTCTACCATTACCATCAAGCCAGGGGACCAACCCTGGTTCAATGAAGAGTGCAGGAGGGCATGCCAGGAGCAGCACCAGGCATAGCTCAAAATGAGGTGTCAACCTGGTGAAGCTACAACACAGGACTATCTGCATGCCAAACTGCATAAGCAGCATGCTAAAGACAGAGCTAAGCGATCCCATAACCAACGGATCAGATCTAAGCTCTGCAGTCCTGCCACATCCAGCCGTGAATGGTGGTGGGCAATGAAACAACAAACTGGAGGAGGTGGCTCCACAAATATCCCCATCCTCAATGAAGGGGGAGCCCAGTACATCAGTGCGAAAGATAAGGCTGAAGCATTTGCAACAATCTTCAGCCAGAAGTGCCGAGTTGATGATCCATCTCGGCCTCCTCCTGAAGTCCCCAGCATCACAGATGCCAGACTTCAGCCAATTCGATTCACTCCGCGTGATATCAAGAAATGACTCAAGGCACCGGATACTGCAAAAGCTATGGACCCTGACAATATTCCGGCAATAGTACTGAAGACCTGTGCTCCAGAACTTGCCGTGCCCCCAGCCAAGATGTTCCAGTACAACTACAACACTGGCATCTACCCTGCAATGTGGAAAATTGCCCAGGTATGTCCTGTACACAAAAAGCAGGACAAGTCCAACCTGGCCAATTACCGCCCCATCAGCCTACTCTCCATCATCAGTAAAGTGATGGAAGGTGTCATTAACAGTGCCATCAAGCGGCACTTGCTTAGCAATAACCTGCTCAGTGACGCTCAGTTTGGGTTCCGCCAGGCCCACTCAGCTCCTGACCTCATTACAGCCTTGGTTCAAACATGGACAAAAGAGCTGAACTCAAGAGGTGAGGTGAGAGTGACTGCCCTTGACATCAAGGCAGCATTTGACCGAGTATGGCATCAAGGATTAGGGCAGGACAGTGGCTAGCACCGCAGCCTCACAGCTCCAGCGACCCGGGTTCAATTCTGGGTACTGCCTGTGCGGAGTTTGCAAGTTCTCCCTGTGACCGCATGGGTTTTCGCTGGGTGCTCCGGTTTCCTCCCACAGCCAAAGACTTGGCCATTATAAATTGCCCCTAGTATTGGTAGGGGAATATGGGGAAGGTGGGGATGTGGTAGGAATATTGGATTAGTGTAGGATTACTATAAAGGGGTGGTTGATGGTCGGCACAGACTCGGTGGGCCGAAGGGCCTGTTTCAGTGCTGTATCTCTAAATAAATAAATAAAAGGAGCCCTAGCAAAACTGAGGTCAATGGGAATCAGGGGGAAAACCCTCCGCTGGCTGGAGTCATCCCTAGCGCAAAGGAAGATGGTTGTGGTTGTTGGAGGTCAATCATCTGAGCTCCAAGACATCAATACAGGAGTTCCTCAGGGTAGTGTCCTCGGCCCAACCATCTTCAGCTGCTTCATCAATGACCTTCCTTCAATCAGAAGGTCAGAAGTGGGGATGTTCGCTGATGATTGCATAATGTTCAGCACCATTCGTGACTCCTCAGATACTGAAGCAGTCCATGTAGAAATGCTGCAAGACCTGGACAATATCCAGGCTTGGGCTGATAAGTGGAAAGTAACATTCGCGCCACACAAGTGCCAGGCAATGACCATCTCCAACAAGAGAGGATCTAACCATCTCCCCTTGACATTTAACGGCATTACCATCACTGAATCCCCCACTATCAACATCCTAGGGGCTACCATTGACCAGAAACTGAATTGGAGTAGCCATATAAATACCATGGCTACAAGAGCAACTCAGAGGCTAGGAATCCTGAGACAAGTAACTCACCTCCTGACTCCCCAAAGCCTGTCCCCCATCTACAAGGCACAAGTCAGGAGTGTGATGGAATACTCTCCACTTGCCTGGCCGGGTGCAGCTCCAACAACACTCAAGAAGCTCGACACCATCCAGGACAAAGCAGCCCGCTTGATTGGCACCCCATCTACAAACATTCACTCCCTCCACCACCAACGCACAGTAGCAGCAGTGTGTACCATCTACAAGATGCACTGCAGCAATGCACCAAGTCTCCTTAGACAGCACCTTCCAAACCCGCGACCTCTACCAACTAGAAGGACAAGGGCAGCAAATACATGGGAACACCACCACCTGCAAGTTCCCCTCCAAGTCACACACCATGCTGACTTGGAACTATATCGCCATTCCTTCACTGTTGCTGGGTCAAAATCCTGGAACTCCCTTCCTAACAGCACTGTGGGTATACCTACCCCAAATGGACTGCAGCGGTTCAAGAAGGCAGCTTACCACCACCAAGGGCAATTAGGGATGGGCAATAAATGCTGGCCTGGCCAGCGACGCCCATATCCCATGAATGAATAAAAAAAATAATGTTGTGAGACAGCACCCATTAATTGGCTCCTGAAACACAATAGAGTGTTGGAGCTGATAGCATGAGAATCAGTTCAGGAACTGTTGTGACAGGTCTAAATTGCTGAAGCTGTTGAAACAAAGGAAGTTCAAATGAAACAAAATACAAAATTAACTCATGAAAGTTTCCTCTGCAGCCGCTTTGAAGCATTGACAGAGAAGGACTGGGTTTGACAGTTGGTGGCATGGTTCCATTTCAGGTGGCTCAGTTTTGTAAGTCGCACGAATGGGAAAGTTCCCCACCGCATCCCCCGCTGCCCAAACCCTGCCCACTCAGTGCCAGGTGTACTGGTCACAGTCAGGGTGCCAGCATAAAGCACTTAAATATGCCCTCAATGCCCTGAAGGTGATGCAACTGCACTCCACCTCGCCACCCTCCCCAGCTTGAATAGCCTGTCAACAATCGTCGCCTGGGCTCACACAAAAAGAATGATCCCACAAATGAATTACTGAAGGGAGGAAGTGCCTGTACCATTATCCCACAACTTCAGAAGAAGAGTCGAGCAGAGAGAAAACAGGAAGATTATCTGGATTGTGGAAGCATCTAAAACACCACTGAACCCGCGCAGAACCATCAACTTCCTGCTCAACTAAACTCAATGGTCTTCCAAAATATTTACTGCATCAAACAAAATCTAAGCAGGCTCATACACTTTCCCTTAGGTCTCATAATTATGAAGGGCCGGATTCAAGCAGTCCCTTGTTTGCTGAGCTCATTCACGAGTTGATAGGAGCTCCATAATTGGCCACCGCCACCATGAATTATGAAAGGGAAGGTTGGCCAATGATACATACCTCTTTTGACCTCTGTGCATGTGTGTGGGCAGGATTAGACTTGCCTGCGATGCCTCCTACAATAGCCTGCTAACACTTTCTTCCAGGGCTTACCAATAAATTATGGCAAGCTGTCAGAGGGCAACTAGGATTGGTGAAGCCCTCTCCCATGAAGGAAGCCTTTAGGAAGGGTAGAATGGATGGGAAACTTGAATTTGAACAAGATCATTCAGCAGAGCTACTTCAACTCTCCAGTTATAAGTGTTCTGGGGATTGGTATAAGCCTTATAATCATGCTTGGACATCTCTCATGCTACATTTAAACCAAGTCAATGCCTCAATTAAACTAGAACATCAATTTTTTGTAGATATCCAGTACTTTATATGTCAAATATACCCCTTAAATAAACTTCAGTATTGTCAGCATCCTGTTGCCCACCCTTTTATGAAAATGTATTCTTTTTGGTGATTTTCTTTATAGATCTCCCAGCCCTCTGTCTAATGCTGCTCTGCAGCCATGCAATGAACACCTTGACTGGTGGCACCAGACTACTGTTTAATGCCACCCCAGCGGCACTCAAACCACAACTGGGAATTCATCTGGTAATGAGCTGTGTCCGTGAGCCCACATATGATGCCACTGTGGTACTCCACAGAAACGTCAGCGACATACAGAAACTATAAGCATGTGTTTTTCTCTTGGCTTCCCCCACTCCGCTCCCTTACATTCCTCAGAGAAATTTCTCATCAACACTCTATCTGGGTATGCTAGTATAGTGGTTATGTTACAGTTACTGGAGAGTAATACAGACACTCAGACTATCAAGTCCAGGAAAACGCGAGTTCAAATCTCACCAAGGCAGTATGGGAATTTGAATTCAATTACTAAAAAAAATCTAGAAATAAAAAGCTTGTACTATTAGGAGTTAAAAAGTGGCTCCGAAGCTGTTGGATTATATTTAAAACCAAACTAGTTCACTAATGCCCTTTAAAGAAAGAAACTTGCCAATGTCTGAATCGAGTTCCTCACCTGCACCACTGACACAACTGCCCTCTGAAGTGTCCAAGCAAGCTACTCGGTTGCATCAAACTTCTAAAACTGTCGTGCTTTAAGAAGACAGCCCATCACCCACTTCCCAGAACAACAGGGGATGGACAACAAATGCCAGCTTTGCCAGTGATGCCCATATTCCAAGAATCAACAGAACTTTAAAAGATTGCTCACTCCAATGTGCAGTTTACAAGAAAAATGGAATCTCAATCTTCTGAATGAAATTATGCATCAGAAGGCATCAGTGTGACTCCTTCTGTACGAGGCCTTCTCTCCTATTCAGGTCAGGACCATCAAAGAACTGAGTACCTAGGTTTCTGTCAGGATCAGGAGGATTCAGCTGACAGTCAGGATGTGAACCCATTGTCATCTGATTGGCAGGCAGGTACAAGTCAGGTGAAGGGCAAGGTCAGGCTCCTCCCAACAGCAAGTAAAGTACCGCTCTCCTCTCAGTCCACTATAACAGGTAGTTTCCAAAGTCGAGTAATACTTGGACTCAAGCAAAGGTTACAGAATTTATCACAAGTGCTTATTTGTTTAGTTCCACCTGTCAAGAATGCTGGCAGTCACTGAAATCAATCCCATGCACCATCTATTTTATATTCAAATGAGTCATTACTGAAGAAATGCTTTCCGTCACCTGACACATACTAATAACTTTTCTTTTTGACCTCAATTGTCATGAGGGCATGCAGAAACATTTCCCATCACTGATAGGAATGTCAGTCATAAACTAAGCTATTCCAAATCCATTTACGATAGACACACAGAGGACGCACTGTTCCACCAACTACTTGCTTTTAAGTGTTGTTATAATTTAAACAGATACTAGCTGCATATATGGGATAGATAAAATATTATCCATCAGACAGGAGACCGAAGCATGGAAATAATGGCGCTGTTGTAACTTGATTATGCTAAATAACCCAGAATCTTGCATGAAAAATCCCTTCAAAAGGTCCTAAAACTGATTGTGCTACTTGCTTGCTGAAGTCAGTTAGTTATATTTACTGATGCCTCCCTTTCTTGTGATGGAATTTACTTCCCTTGCTTTGAGGATGCCGATTTGGGCTGGCCGGCTGTCTGCAGGTGTCACAATCCCTCCGACATCTTATCCATCCTCAATGTGTTGATTTCAAAAACTGAGTGTGAGCAGGCTATATTTGACCACAAGAGGCATCACCACCATTCTTGATCCCTGACCTCATCCAACATTTACACAAACACAATTTCAAAAGGGGGTCAGTGGACAGTGATCAGGACTGGGAATCTTTGAGTTTGCACCTGCTATGTGACCTGAGTGCAGATCAGCTAACACGGGGCGGGGCGGGGCGAGGGGGGGGCGGCGTCAAAGGACCATATTCTATTTACCCAATAAGACACAAAGCAGCTGCGTTTTAACTAAACTACTTTTCTTCTAATAGTAATTTAAGTCACAAATGTATGGTGGCCTCCCTGCCTGATCAGCATTCCCATGCCGGAATCCTGAATCACAAGTGGATTAAAGTGAGGATACAGCAGAGAGCTTTGATCATGTGAGATCCCATTTTCCAGCATAAGAGGTGGAGGTAAATTCATTCTATTAGATCAATAACTGTTGCAGTTTAGTTTATACTTGGAATAGAGACATTTTCATTTGACAAAACAATGTATTATTGAACTAGCTCATCTAAGAGATAAGGGGCTAAATTTTCAGGCCCTCCAAGGTCGGGGACAGAGGTGGACGGGACCCGAAAATACCGGTGCCGGCCAACATGCCGGTTTTGCGATGCCAGGCCAGTTCACCAGAGCAGGGATCCCACACCATCACTGATTAAGCCAATTAGGGTACTTGCAGACCTCATTAAGGATGTGGGGAGTTGAGAGTTTCACCAGAGTGGGGAAGCCAGTCATGGCCACCCAAGGGAATTATGAGGCATAAAAGTTTCAAAGGAGCAGAGGGAGGCTCAGCCATTGGGAGACAGGTGCTGTGCAGCTGGCAGGGAGACTGGGGTTGGTAAGCACTCGGGCACTGCAGGGGTCATCACCCTCTTGGCATCGTGGGGGTAGAAGAGCAGGAGGCAAGGCAGCCAAGGATAATTGGACAAACAGCTGAACACATGGAAGACAGCAGCTGGCACTGAACAAAAGAACAGTGCAGCACAGGAACAGGCCATTCGGCCCTCCAAGCCTGCGCCGATCTTGATGCCTGCCTAAACTAAAACCTTCTGCACTTCCGGGGCCCATATCCCTCTATTCCCTTCCTATTCATGTATTTGTCAAGATGTCTCTTAAACGTCACTATCGTATCTGCTTCCACCACCTCCCCTGGCAGCAAGTTCCAGGTACTCACCACACTCTGTGTAAAAAAACTTGCCTTGCACATCCCCTCTAAACTTTGCCCCTCGCACCTTGAACCTATGTCCCCTAGTAACTGACTCTTCCACCCTGGGAAAAAGCTTCTGACTATCCACTCTGTCCATGCCGCTCATAACTTTGTAAACCTCTATCATGTCGCCCCTCCACCTCCGTCGTTCCAGTGAAAACAATCCGAGTTTTTCCAACCTCTCCTCATAGCTAATGCCCTCCAGACCAGGCAACATCCTGGTAAACCTCCTCTGTACCCTCTCCAAAGCCTCCACGTCCTTCTGGTAGTGTGGTGACCAGAATTGCACGCAATATTCTAAGTGTGGCCTAACTAAAGTTCTGTACAGCAGCAGCATGACTTGCCAATTTTTACACTCTATGCCCCGACCGATGAAGACAAGCATGCCGTATGCCTTCTTGACTACCTTATCCACCTGCGTTGCCACTTTCAGTGACCTGTGGACCTGTACGCCCAGATCTCTCTGCCTGTCAATACTCCTAAGGGTTCTGCCATTTACTGTATACCTCCCACCTGCATTAGACCTTCCAAAATGCATTACCTCACATTTGTCCGGATTAAACTCCATCTGCCATTTCTCCGCCCAAGTCTCCAACCGATCTATATCCTGCTGTATCCTCTGACAATCCTCATCACTATCCGCAACTCCACCAACCTTTGTGTCGTCCGCAAACTTACTAATCAGACCAGCTACATTTTCCTCCAAATCATTTATATGTACTACAAACAGCAAAGGTCCCAGCACTGATCCCTGCGGATCACCACTAGTCACATCCATCCATTCAGAAAAACACCCTTCCACTGCTACCCTCTGTCTTCTGTGACTGAACCAGTTCTGTATCCATCTTGCCAGCTCACCTCTGATCCCGTGTGACTTCACCTTTTGCACCAGTCTGCCAGGCGGGACCTTGTCAAAGGCTTTACTAAAGTCCATATAGACAACATCCACCGCCCTTCCCTCATCAATCATCTTCGTCACTTCCTCAAAAAACTCAATCAAATTAGTGAGACACGACCTCCCCTTCACAAAACCCATGCTGTCTCTCGCTAATAAGTTTGTTTGTTTCCAAATGGGAGGAAATCCTGTCCCGAAGAATCTTAAACAAAGGAACAACATTGGCTATTCTCCAGTCCTCTGGGACCTCACCTGTAGCCAATGAGGATGCAAAGATTTCTGTCAAGGCTCCAGCAATTTCTTTCCTTGCCTCCCTCAGTATTCTACGGTAGATCCCATCAGGCCCTGGGGACTTATCTACCTTAATGCTTTTCAAGACACCCAACACCTCCTCCACTGGGGCCATGGTTGTTGGATTCAGGGCCCAGTGATGATGAGAGGAAACACCCTCCGCAGGAAGGGCAGAGCTCTGGGCATCAAGAAGGCAGGGGAGAGGATCAAGGCAGAAAGGATAGGGAGGCACAGGATCTACAGCGAAGCAGGAGCTACCTGGAGATGGCGGAGACCCAGTGCCACAGGAGACAATGACTGTCCAGCCAGATGGTCACAGAGATCTGTGCCCTGTCGCCAAGGACCTTGCAGCCCTGCTATGCCCTGCCAGTAGCCGTCAAAGTCACTGTGGCCTCGAACTTCGCTTCTGGCTCCATCCAAGCATCAGCTGCAGACCTTCGCAGCATCTTGCAAATGGCTGGACACCAATGCATCTCACAGGTCACTGACGCCCTATTGATTCGAGATGGACAGCACATTCATTTATCGACAGACATGGCCTTGCAAGGACTCAGGGCACTGAGTTTCACCACCATCGCTGGAGCAGGAGGGGCTTTGTTACAACCAGGTGAGAAAGAGGTCTAGGGTTCCCTTTCAGCCTTCACCTGGTTAATTTTAAACACACCGTGTTTTGAACTTCCCCTTGGTGAATCCTTGTTCGCCGCTTTCCAATTATAAGGCAAAGAAACCAACACAAACAGGCTTTCTTAGATTGAAAGAAGAAAAGTTGAAATTTATTCAACTTAAACTCCAATTCGGTTAATGCCTACAGATACACACCGCGCCCCATGCTAGCATGCATACGCGATACACACATGCAAATAGAGACAGAAAAGAGCAGAAGAAAAATAAAGTGGAAAAGTTTGAGGCAATATCTGAAGAGTTGTTGTTACGGTTCTTCAAGCTCACAGTAGAGTCCTTGATTGTAGGTAGATCTTGCTTTTCGTTGGGGCCCAGTATTCTTCTTAAACCTTGTTCGCTGTAGGAGACTTGTCTCTCTTGGGGTTCATGTGGATTCAGAGGCTTGTGAGAAAGAGATGGGAGGAGATAGGAGAGAGATCTTCTCAGTCCAGGAGCAAACAGACACTCTGCCTTCAAACTCTCTTTGGCCAGTTCAAAAGAAAACCCTAGAACAACCAGGCAGTCATGTGACCAGCTGGTCTAACCAGTCCTGGCCCTTGTGGATTGTATCCCCCTTAGCAGGCCCTGGAATGCGCTTCCTCACTTTTGATGTCTGTTAGTATGTAAATGCTTTTTTCCAGCCACGGTTGATCTGTTTTACAAGTCATTTCCTCGCTCCAACAACAGTTAAAAATCAATGTTCATGACAAAATTGATATGCCTCATTCTTGGCAGGTGGGGGCCTAGCATGACAGGCTTTCATTGTCTCAATGTTCAGCTAGTCTATGACCACAAAAAGAGCTTCTCCTAATTGTGCTCACTTTCCTGGCAGCTGCCATGACTCCTTCATCCTCCAGTCTGCCTCAGATCTTCATTCCCCCTCCGAACTTCATGGATGAATCCTTGGGGACAAGGGATATCCCTTGAAGATATGGCTACTCACCCCTCCATAAGAGCTCCAAACAGAGGCACAGAAATGCTACAACGAAAGCCATCTGCTGACCGGTATCACCATTGAGCGAGCCATTGGGCAACTGAATATGCGTTCTTGGTGCCTGAACCAGGTGAGTGGTGCCCTCCAAGGGTCTCAGTCATTATGGTGGTCTGCTGACCCTCCATAAGATGGCTGTCCAGAGAGGGGAGGACCTTGAGGATGGGGAGGCCCTGAAACCAGATAGCTCATCGGAGGAAGAGCAGGAGATGAGAGAGGAGGAGGAAGTGGAGGCAGAGTGGGAGGATGGCGAATAGCGAAGTGCTCCAGCTGCACAAGCAGATGACTGGGCAAGGTCTGAGAAGTAAGGGTTTTGGCAGAATGCCATGAATGTCAGGGATCTTCTGATTCAGGAATGTTGCAACTGAGTCCCTCTTTTCCCAGGATAAAAGGCATGGGTTCCAATGGATGTTGAGGGACAGTGTCGTAACACATTCATTGAAGGCGAAGGCTGGAACATCTAAAGTCTTATTGCCAGTGAAGGATGCACATCTGCCCAGAGCCTCTGCCCCTGTCCTTGATTGCACCCTTGTTCTCCTTCACCATCTCTTAACGCCTTTTCTGTAATGCCGCCAGTTAAAGGAGTCTCAAACATGTGCCTTGAATTGTGATTATTTATAAAATGAGAACTCCCTCTGGAATGGAAATCACAACCTTCTGACTCGGGGTAACAGTGTTACCCACTGAGCCACAGCTGACACCTAATATAGCAAGAAATGCATTGAAAACAGTTATTTTATCACAAGGCTCACCTTGTGATTCCTAAGCAGATCTCAGTTTGTACAATTGGAATAGTTTGACTGAATTGCTGCCTGTAATTCACTGTCGATAGTTCATTCTCTGGGTAAGTGGACCATCTGAGTCACACAGATCAACTATGTTCCAAGTTCGATCACTGTGCTATGATGAGTTAGCTAGAGGCACTGCAATGGCCTCAGCACACATGATGTGTGGGAGGGCAAGTCAGCCAGGGTTTGTTAATCACAATACAGTAACACATTGGATAGTGCACGTGCATCCATCTGGGTGTGTGTGTCCTTACCTGTGCACGTCAGTGCATCAATGTGATTGTGTCAGTGTGTGTGATCATGCATGTGTGACTGCATTTGTGTCCCCATTTATGTGCATCGGTATGTGTGTGTGTCCAGACATGAGGGGAGGGTAAAATCTGTCTTGGTAGCCTGCTTTTCTTTCCCAGCAAATAGTAAATGTTTAGCGATTTGCTATTGCCTGTTTTGAGATACCGCCCAAGGAAAATTTCTATCTCCTGGTGAGTGGGGATGGACTTTGCCGTGATGCCTTCTTGAGCCAAAGACTGTGTCTACACTCACTGGACTCAAATTAAGAATGGTCAGTTGGGCAAGTTACTGAGAGGCTGTGGAAATTTTCAGTGCCTTCAGGAGAGGGGCAGTGGTGGTGATGGGCAGGGGGAAAAATGGTGGGGGAGAATGGAAGGGGCGATGCAGGAGCGTGGGAAAACAACTTAATTCCATGCAAATTGCCATTAACAGAGACTCAGATCCGTTTGGAAGTGAAGTGTTACAGGTCTAAACAAAATACTAAGTACTGCCGCACTACGGTGTAAAATGTTGGGTAAGATGGAAAGGATGCAGTTATTACATCAGAAGATATATAATTTCACAAGTGTCATCACATTAGCACAGTGCTGATGATTAGTCAATAGACTGGCCTCTCACTGAGCAACACACCCAGGGGTCGGTTTAATGAATTACTGTATTCTGCCCATAATCTCACACACAGAGAACTCCGATCAGGAATTCAGAGGTGGAGGTTAACATGGCTGCACACAACCTTCTGTCCATTCATGTTAATGTCCCTCAGTACTGCACTGGGGTGTCAGTCTTGATTCTTGTCACCATATCCTCTGATTCAGAAGCAGGATTGCTACCCAATGAGCCACAGCTGTCACAAAAGACATTTTCTGATTTCATGGACTCCCACTTCAGAAAATAAAAGCTTTCAATATCACACCGATCAACATCTTTTGACCTTTTCTGGATTTACCTTTGCTTTTTAAACTCCTATTTGTGATCGTTCCTCACCCCTTTGCCAGCTGAGAGTTGGGGTGAGCAGTGTCATTTTGAAACCAGCCACAACGCTTGTAAATGATGATCAGCGAGTTCCCAACATTCGCTCCCATTACTGCAATAATAAGGCACTGAGAGCCCTGGTGTGTAAAAGCTCTCCCAAAAGGTAATCCTTGAAACAAATAATATTACCTTTCAAAGACTATTTTACATACCTCCAGGCGCGTATCCATTGTCTCTCGAGATAAGGAGGCCAAAGGAAAGAGCTTACACGTATATGGCAACTGGTCACATCCTCAAGCTGTCTCAAAGTGCTTCATAGTCAGTGAATTATTTTGGAAGTGCAGTCACTATTGCTGCATAGACTTACCCAGCACTGAGTTTGTGCACAGCAAAATCCCACAAACAGAAAATGAAGTAAATCACTGGTTTTCGGGTTTTTTTGTTCATGAGGGATGTTTGGTGTTTTATGGGGACTTATCAAGAAAATGTCTTGAGAACAATGCAGCCAAAGGCCTAAACAGATTCACATCACACTCCTCAAGGAAGCTTCATCATCAGTGGGGAGGTGTCAAATTACCTTCTAATAACTATCCACAGTGAGGAATGGGGAGAGAGATTATCGGAGACCAATCACCTCTATCAGTGTTGCACACTTGCTTGTGGCTGGTGTAGGAGGATCATCAAAAGGAAGAGAAATAAATTACTGTTCTGAACAAAAGTGTAACCAGAATATTAAGATTGTAGGTTCAAAGACCATCAATCTTTCTTTGGTGGCACATCCCAGCCCCATCACCTCTGCCACTGAAAAGCACAGCAATATCATGGCAACACCATTATCTCCAAGGGCCACAGCATCCTGACTTGGACATATATCACCATTCCTTAATTGTTGCTGGGTTACTATCCTAGAATATTCTGCCCATCAGCTCAATTCTGCTGCCCATCTCCTAACTTGCACCAAGTCACATTCACTCATCACACCTGTTGTTACAACCAGGTGACAAAGGGGTCCAGGGGTTCCCTCTCAGCCTTTGCCTGGTTTAACCGGAACAGGATTTTATTTTTAAAAACACTGTGTTTTAGCTCCCCCTCAGTGAATCCTTGTCCACCGCTTTCCAATTGTAAGGCAAATAAATCAACTAGACAGGTTTTCTTAAATTTACACAAGAAAGCTGGAAGTTTATTTATCTTAAACTCTAATCCGATTAACAACTACGAATACGCGATGCGACCACGCTAGCATGCATTCGCAAGAAACACACACGCAAAAAGAGACGGAAAAAGGAGAAAGAGTAAAAGGGAAAAGTTTGAGGCAATAGCTGGGTGTAATTACAGTCCTTTGAGTTCAATGTGGAGCCTTTCATTGCCGGTAAGTCTTGCTGCTCGTTGGGGCCCAGTGCACGCTTTAACTTGTTTCGCTGCAGGAGTCTTTTCTCTCGAGGTTTAAGCGACTTCACTGGGTCCGGAGATTTGAGGGAAAGCAAGAGAGTGTCAGCCAGGAGAGAGGCTATCTTGTTACAGATTCAGTTGTAATCTGCGGTCTGTCTTCAAACTGTCCTGTATGTAGTTCAAAAAAAGCCTGGGCCAGCAGGTTAGTCATGTGACCAGCTGGTTTAACCACTCCTGCGTTTGTGGATTCTCCATCTTAGCAGACACTGGAGTGTGGAGTGTGAGCTTTCTACACCTTCAATGTCCGGTGATCTAAATCCATTTGAGTTAATTGGACCTGGGAGTAGTTGCTTTGTCTCCACAAGCACCATCTCTTAGTATGCGAATGTCCTCCAGCCAAATGTCTGGTGATCTCTTTAAACAAGTTATTTCTTCACTCCAGCAACAGTTTAAAATTAATGTTCATATGATGAAATTAATATGCCTCATTCTTGGCAGGTGGGGGTCTTCATGACACCTGTGCTCGCTGACAGAGGTTGGCTCCTAGTTTTCAAATCCCACCATGGCTTCAATGCTCCTTTTCTCTGTGATCTCCTCTATAACCCTCTGCGATATCTGCGCTGATCTAATCTGTCCTGAGCATCCTCGATTTTAATCATCCGGTCTTGGTGGCTGTGTCTTCAGCTGCTGAGGCCCCAAGCTCTGTAATTCCCTCCTGAAATCTTACGCCTCTCTACCTCCTTTAATACTGCCCTCCTTTAAAATCTAACTGTTTGCTCAAGCTCCCCAGGTTCTCCTTTTTGTCACCTTGGCGACATTTTACTGCATTAAAAGCACGATACAAATACATGCTGTTGTAGTATTGTGGGAACACCACAAGGACTGCAACTGTTCAAGAGAAAGGCCCACCACCACCTTCTCAGGGCAACTGGAGATGAATGATAAACTGGGTTCTGCCAGCAGCATCCATGTTCCGAGAACAAATAAATGTGTTTTCCAAGGGTCTGCACGTTTGAAACCTGAGATCAGGTTTTCGCCCAATAACTGAGTGCTGTCCAACAGCAATTGCTGTTTCGCTATAGATATGTCAATATTTTAGTCACATACACTAATTTCAGTGAAAAACGCTTTACATACAACAGACAGAGATGAACATAGAAAGACTTTCTGGTCCTGTCAGCCTGGCCCGCACAATTAGCGCATTGCCCTCTCCACCCCTCCCAAACCCATTTTGATCCCCTGGGAAAGGCGAGAAACCAGATAAAAACTCAAGCCAATTTGAGGGGGGGTGGGAGTATCTCGGAAATTCCTCTGTGACAACCGATGGTGTTTGAAATGAGTGCAGGAGCCCACTCTGAGCCCAATAATTCTCTGCAGTACCTACCTTTTGTACAAGGTGATTGCCGCCATTGCCAGAAACAGGTAAGATAGTGTAAATGTCCTTCATGTGTTTTTTCACAGGATGTGGGCATTGTCGGCATTTATTACCCACCACAAATTGCCCTTGAGAAAGTGGTGGTGAGCTGCCCTCTTGAATACAACTGAGTCACTTGCTAGGCCCTGTTGGAGGGCAGTTAAGAGTCAACCACATTGCTGTGGGTCTGGAGTCACAGAGACCAGACTGGGTAAGGACAGCAAATTTGTTCCCTAAAAGGACATTAGTAACCTGATGGATTTTTTGCGACAATCCAATAGTTTCATTACTGATGCTAACTTTTTATTCTAGATTTTTTAAGTTCAATTTATATTCCTCGCTGCCATGGTGGGATTTTTACTCATGCCTCTGGATCTTTAGTCCAAACCTTTGGATTGTTAGGCCAGTAACATAACTTGAATACTACTATCCCTGCAATATGTATGTGTGTATTTACTTAAAAAGCATCTACCATCAATTGGTAATCATGGACATAAACCACTTGCAATCATCAAAAATACTTGCAAACTTCGATTTTACCAACAAACGCACAAACGCTTAAAATTCACATGCATACACTGTGTGAATATGACTATTGAGATCACATGCTGAATGACCGTGTCTATTTCGCATTGTTTATTTACCAATCAGAAGTGCAATTGGCTACATCTGGATTCCCAATGAGTCAGATATGTCATGTGGCTAACAATGGGCAACTTACTCTCAGTTGTGATGTTCGTACATACACATGTTCTATGTTGGCTTGGAAGCTGTTCTTATTGCTGCAAAATGCCATAATGCCAGTTTGTGGCATTGTTCTCCAATGGTATTTGTTAATGCAAAATGAAGGCAGAAGGGTTTTGGTCCCTCCTCATTTTGTCTGGTTCCCTGCCTTCACTTCAACTTTTCTTACTGAAAGCTGCTCTGCTTTCTGTCCGTACAGAAGACATCTGGAGTACTTCACTTACCATAATTGGTTCCTGGTGTGGATCAAATTATTGTTGCTATAAATATAAAACGATTCAGGCCTTCTTGGTGAAAATTTCCCCACTTGGCCAGAATTTCCCCACTTGGCCAGAACATACCGGAGATGCCAATTTGCCCATTTTGTTACAGAATCTGAATTTTTAAGCAAAGCCTGGCTCTTTGAGATTTCCCAGTGTTTTCAATGATTTGAAATCTTGCACATGCTTGGGATGAGACTTAAAATGTGAGACTTCCAGGCCAACACTGCATGATTTCACAGTGGAGGGATCACAGGTAGTTCCCATTGGATATTGAGCAGGAATAATAAAATTAAAAACATTGTAACCATGAAGCTGTCTTCTGGTAGGAGTTGGAGAAATGGACAGTTAAAATATGGAGTAGGACAATACGCACAGATATAGGCTAAAAGAATAACATACGCCCCAAATGTTAGCAATCTGTTATTCATAATAGATGCTCTTTGTGATGGGTTACACTTTTGGGGCATGTAACTTTTGAAAATATTGGAGACAATTCTCCAGTTGGGGCCGAACTTAGTGTTTTATAAAGCTTTCGCATAACTTTCTTGTTTTTGTACTCTATGCCTCTATTTATGAAGCCAAGACTTTCATATATCTTTCTAACAGCCCTCTCAGCTTCAAAGACTTGTGTGCATACATCAGCAAGCATCTTTGTTCCTGCATCCCCTTTAAAATTGTCCCATGTAGTTAATATTGTCTCTCCTCATTCTTCCTACCAAAATGAATCACTTCATGCTTCTGTGTGTGAAAGTTTATCTGCTGTGTCTCCCCATTTCACTATCCTGTGGATATCCTCCTGAGGTCTGATAATGACCTCCTCACTGTTGCTACACTTCTAAGTTTCATGTCATCTGTAAACTTGAAATTATGCCCTGTATATCCAAATAGAGGTCATTAATATACATCAAAAAGAGCAATGGTCCCTGAGGCACATCACTGTATATTCAACCCGCTCCCCCCAGTCTGAAAAACAACCATTCACGACTCCCCTCTGCTTTCTGTCCCTCAGCCAATTTCGTACCCACACACAGTCACTGCCACTTCAATCCCATGGGCTTTAATTTTACTACAAGTCTCTTATGTGGTATTCTAACAAACCCCTTTCGAAAGTCCATATACACAATAACTGCACTACCCACATTAATTCTCTCCTCTAGTTCATTGAAGAACTCAATCAAGTTAATCGAACATGATTTGCCTTTAACAAATTCATGCTGAATCCATTTATTAACCCATACTTTTCCTACTGCCAATGAATTTTGTCCCTGATTTTTATCTCCAAAAGTTCCCACACCACTGATATAAGGCTGGAATTGCCAGGTTTATCTCTCTCCCCTACATGAACAAGGGGTAACATCTGCAATCCTCCAGTGCTCTTGCACCATTCCCATATCCAAGGAGCATTGGAAGATTGTGGCCAAAGCCTCTGCAATTTCCACCCTTACTTTTGTTAGTTACTTCGGAAGCTTCCCATCGGACTGGATTACTTTTTTACTTTGATTGCTGCCAACCTTTTAATTACGTTCTCTTTTTATATTTTTATTCTGTCCAATTTATCTACTTCCTCCTCCTTTACTTTCATTAACAGCATCCTCTTTAGCAAAGATAGCTACAAATACTCATTTAATACCCTGGCCATGACCTCTGCCTCCACAAGTTGATCTTTTTGGTTCCCAATCAACCCCATCTTTCCTTTAACTACCTTTTTTATTATTTATATGTTTATCCACTAATCTATTCTCATACAGTCTCTTTGTCCCTCTTATTTTCTTATTCAGTTCTCCTCTGTACTTTCTGTATTCAGCTTTGTTTTCAAACCTAACATTTACCAGAAGCCTCCTTTTACTGTTTCATTTCAATCTGTATATCCTTAGTCATCCAGGGCATTCTAGCTTTGGATGCCCTTCCATTCCCTCTTGTAGGAATGTGTCCAGTTTAGTTTAGAGATACAGCACTGAAACAGGCCCTTTGGCCTACCGAGTCTGTGCCGACCATCAACCACCCATTTATACTAATCCTACACTAATTCCATATTCCTACCACATCCCCACCTGTCCCTATATTTCCCTACCACCTACCTATACTAGGGGCAATTTACCTACCAACCTGCAAGTCTTTTGGCTGTGGGAGGAAACCGGAGCACCCAGAGGAAACCCACGCATACACAGGGAGAACTTGCAAACTCCACACAGGCAGTACCCAGAATTGAACCCGGGTCGCTGGAGCTGTGAGGCTGCGGTGCTAACCACTGCGCCACTGTGCCGCCCTAGTCTGTACCCGAACCTTCCCTTCCTTGATGGCCTCCCATTGCTGTTTTACCTGTCAATCTATGATTCCAAACCACCTGGGCCAGATTTCTGCTCAACTCACTGAAATTAGCCTTCCTCCAGTTCAGTATTTTCACATTGGATATTCCTTTTCCATAACCTCTCTAAACCTACTGATATTGTGATTGGTTTCCCAAAAGCTCTCCCATTGAAACACATTTCATTCCTCACAACTGCTCCCTTCTTTTTTTGGGCTGGAAACACAATGAAGTAAGTTGTCTTGTACACATTTCAGGAATTCCCCTCCCTTTTTGCTCTTTGCATTGTTACTTATTAGGATAATTGAAGTCCCCATTTTCAATAAAGTTCTTGCATCTTTCTGCAATTTGCCTGTAAATTTGAAGCTCTATCTCCTTCCCACTATTTGGTGACCTACAGTATACACCCAACAATGTAATAGCTCCTCTGTTGTTCTTTAATTCTAACCAAATAGATTGTGTCTTTGAACTCTCAAGTATATTATCCCCTTCTTGTGCTTAACTAGTATATTTTATCAACATCACCTTTTTTCCTTCCCTGTCTTTCTTTCCTGAATATATTATAGCTAGGAATACTCAATACCTATTCCTCGCCGTGTTTGAGCCAGGTCTCCAATACTGCTATCATAATCTCATATGGCTACTTCTGCCTGCAGCTCACTAATCTTATTTACCATGCTCTGTGTGTTCACACATATGCACACTAAACCCATCTTAGCCTGCCCTGCATTTTTGCCAGTTGTTGGGAATTCCCCTCTCTTCCCCTCTCCTAGTATCTCTTCCTTTGGCCATTAAAAACAATTGTACCGTTATGAAGGTCTTTGTAATATTTTTGTCTCCATTAAAGTCAAGTTCTTGTTGCATCTATCTCACTGAGGTAGGTATTATCTTCAGGAGACTGGGAAAGGAAGGTAAATTGAAGCGACTGAAAAAGAAGACGTCCAATTTGACATTGCTACTGATGTTACTTTGAGATAAAGATGACGTTAAGGAAAGTCATATTAGCTCTGAATGTGTGCACTATCTGTTGCCAGACAACTGAAATAAGTGGCAGACAAGGTTCTGACCACACAAACTTGGCTTCTGACACATGGTATTGCTTTATTTCAATGAGGAGGGGCCCAGGTGTTTCTGGTGTGACAATCACCCAGCTTTCGAGAACCTAGTTTAGAGATAGAAATTGAACAAATTTTACCTGTGCTGTACTTGCCCGAGACACTTTAGTGGCATGAAGCATACACTATAAATGTGGACACATTCTGTGTGAAAAATGATAAAAGAAGCTCCACCACAGAAGATAACAAGGATGAAAGAACAAATTGGAGGTTCTGCTGTCACCATTTATTTTGTGCTTATTGAAATGAGCGATATCAGTTCTGGGAAATAGAAGAGTTTCTCCTTATTTTCACCTCGTATTAGGTCAAGTGCAAGGTAAAAGTATTTTTATTCTTCCCAACAGCATGTTCGAACCCAGTATCAGAAGATCATACCTGTGTAACATTGTCATTTCTACAGCAGTTTAAGAGGGGCTGCCAATTTGTGTTGTACCTTGACCCGTTTTGTGGGGGTTTTTTCACCCTAAGGAAGTGAGTTGAAACCATCTAATCTTATTCCAATTACAGGTTTTTTATCTTCAAATTTGTATGTGGAATGTGTCTCGACACATTGTGAATTAGTTCCAGCTACAAAACTACTCTATTTATATTGTGGGTGATTTCACCAACAGAGGGAGAGGAAAACTGGTTTGTTCTCTTTAAAACAGAATGACGAAAGCAACTACCGATATTTATATACAGCAATTAATGTAGTAAAACAGACATCTCGAAGTGCTTAACAAGAGTGATATAAATTAACAAAAACATTTTTGAAACTTTTTTGACATCGAGCCATAGAAGAAATCAGGACATATGACCAAAATCGTGGTCACAGATGTATATTTTTAGGAATCATAGAGCATCTTAAAAGATGAGAGAAAGGCAGAGAGAATCGGAGAGGAAGTCCCAACGTTTTGGGCCGAGGCAGCTGAAGGTACAGCTGCAGCAGTACAATGGTGCAGTGATTAAAATCAGGGGTGTTCAAGAAGCCAGAATTGAAGGAATGCAGAGATCTGAAAGGGTTGTAAGGCTGGAGGAGATTGCAGAGGTAGGGAGAGACAAGGCCATGGATGGATTTGAAGACAAGGATGAATTTTAAAATTGAGGTTGTTGCATGCCTGGGAGCCATTGTTGATCAGCGAGCACAGGGATGAAGTGTGAACGGGAATGGTAGGAGTTAAGATATGGGCAGCAGAGTTTTGGATGAGCTGAAGTTTATGGAGGGTGGAAGATGGGAGGTCGGCCAGGAGAGCATTGGAATAGTCAAGTTTAGAGGTAATAAGGGCATGGGTGAGGGTTTCAGAAGCAGATGAGCTGAGGCAGGGGTGGAGTCAGGTGATGTTCGGGAGGTAAAAGTAGGTAGTCTTGGTGATGGAGTGGATTTGGGCTCAGTCAGCTGTCAGGTTGATCTTGTTTGATAAATGTTCCTTTGAAACATCAAAGGCACTATATAAATGCTAGTTATTTTTGTTTTCTTTTGACTGGACAAGCCATTTGTGCAATGATGCCAGAAATTGAAAGATACGTTGTTGCTGCGTGGATATATAATAACCTCCAACAGCACTTGTTGGGCTGTAAAGAAATAATGAATCTACAATTGGTTTGGTAATCTGAAATACACATGGTTATTCCTTGGACCCTAAAAGCATCCAGATGAGATGATGTCACATATCTTATTAATCAACTGCATTTTATTCATATGTGAAATCACTTGGACACATCAAAACATCAGGCATTTTCGAGAATAACGGCTGGATTTGCAGCAGCCATGTGGGAAATGCATTGCAGATGCTAGAAAATCAAGCACTCATAATTTCTGGAGCAAATTAATTTATTGTGAGATGGAAATGAAGACTGTTACATTATGCCAAATAAGAAAATAATTGCCAAACAATTCGAGGGATTGATCACTAAAGTGCCCAAATGATATTTGGCTTCCCAGCATGGAAATAAAGAGATACCAAAGCACTGGCAGATTTATAAAATGAAAATCGACAATGGCTTTGAAAAGCCGCCCTGTGAGAATATGTACTTGTCACTTCCAAACTTTTGACCTGTAGGTGACTCTAAGAACTAGATTTAATAATTTTGCTCAACTGAATATTCTTTACACTGTAGCTTAAAGGCCTCAACTTTTTGTAATGAATGCATTAAGGAAGACAAGCAAAAGAGGAGTACAGTTATTTCTGGAGCAGCAAGAATAGGCCAAGACAGGGTCAGCCAGGCAAAATTATATGAGGGACAGGTTACATGAAGTCTGAATAATGTCAACAAAATCACTTGGAAAGATAACTGAGCCTCAGCTGCATAGTCTTAAGAATATTACAGCATGGAAGAAGACCATTTGTTACATTATGTAGAGCAATCCCAAACTAATCCCACTGTCCCGCGCTCTCCACACAACAATTTGCTTCAAAGATTTCTTTCTTTCCCTGTAACAACATTAGGCTTGTATTCCCTGGAACACAGATGGTTAAAGAGTGATTTGACAGGTTTTTAGGATTTTGAAAGGAATTAATAGGGTAGATTGAAACCTTTCCTCTGGTGGTGCAGTCTCGGACAAGAGGACATAACCTTAAAATCAGTGCCTTAAATTCAGAAGAGAAATTAGAAAACACTTCATGCAAAGCGTGGTACAAGTGCAAAACTCTCTCCCACAAAAGGCAGTAGCTGCCAGATCAATTAATAATTTTAAATCTGCAATCCATAGATTTTTTGCTAGTCAAGGGAATTGAAGGTTTTGCAGCCAAATTTGGTGGATGGATCCAGATCAGCCATGATCTCACTGAATGGTGGAACAGGCTAGAAGGGTTGAATGGCCTCCTTCTATACCGATCATCAAAAGATGCAATGGTCTGCCTCAATCAATCCTTGTGGCAAAGCTCCAACAGCCTTGTGCATACTGAAATTTTTGCTGATCTTTCCCCTCAATCTCTGAGTGAGTGTTTTCAATGAATAACATTCAGAATGCAGCAGCTCAGGGCTTTTGGTTGTTGACCTATCTAAGTAAGTTATTGTGCACCAAGTTGGAGGTAACCATAATATAAAAAATGCTTCCAATATTCTGACACATTGTTTACTAAAACATTACTGCAGCACCTTATATAAAAGGACACACCACAAACAATAATGTCATGGAAAACAAACCTGTGGGTTGTCCATGTACCACAAGAGCGCATTGTCCGATGTGTCCAAAATGAAGTACCGTCGTAGAAATTTCCCACTGCCTTCAATCTCCTCAATATCCAGGAACCCACAAACACGACTGTATCGATCCACATACGGCATTTCCAATCTCATTAATCATCACACTGAGGAGGAAATAATACCAGGCGTTAAAACATCTATTATTGTCTTTCACTGTTGGATAAATGGAAAGAATTCTTCATATGAATAACAATACTTTTAAAACACATTATACCTTACCATGTTGCAAACAATTCTTTACAATAGTGCATCAGAAATGATTTTATGTATCTCATTTGATTTTGTTGACATTATTCAGACTTCAAGTAACCTGTCCCTCATATAATTTTGCCTGGCTGACCCTGTCTTGGCCAATTCTTGCTGCTCCAGAAATAACTGTACTCCTCTCTTGAACTTGCGGAGTTTGCAAGTTCTCCCTGTGTCTGTGTGGGTTTTCACTGGGTGCTCCGGTTTCCTCCCACAGCCAAAGACTTGCAGGTGATAGGTAAATTGACCGTTGTAAATTGCCCCTAGTGTAGGTAGATGGTAGGGAATATGGGATTGGTGTAGGGTGAGTATAAATGGGTGGTTGTTGGGCGGCACAGACTCGGTGGGCCGAAGGGCCTGTTTCAGTGCTGTATTTCTAAAAAAATAAAATAAATAAATAGGAAAAACAGTGAACATGTAGTGGAATTGTTTGAAGATTATTCAAAGAATTATAATGGGAGGTTCTCATTGTTGCAGTCATTCTGTTAACTGATTTAGTTATAATGAACAGCGAACGATACTCACTTCTGTCCTTGCCATGTCCTCCCCCCTTTAACTCTCAGGTACCCTGTGACTATTGCCCATCATTCCCATTTCATTGCATTTTTAACTTGCAATTGCACTTTGTTTTCTTGTTCCCTTGCAGCATTCAAACAATGTTGCACTGGAAAATTGGAGCAGGAGTAGGCCATTCAGTTCCTCGAGCTTATTTCACCATTCAATGAGATCATGGCTGATCTGTATCTCAACTTGACTTTGGTTCTGTAACCCTTACCGAACAAAAATCTACCAATTTCGTTTTGAAACACTGGGTCAAAGTCTCAACACAATCTGAGTTTGCCCGTCTCAAACAGTAATGCAGTAGCAGTAACTATTCCAATGGGGCTGGTGACAACCTGGCTGAGAGGAATTGATGGTGTCAAGTGTTTTATGAGGAACTCTTCCTTAAGTTTGATCTTGGATATGCAACTTTAGGCATGACCTTTATAAATTACAATGCAATAGGTTTTTACAACCTGTCCAAATCAATCCTTTACCCCCAGCATTTCCCAATAACACTGCAAATGCGTTCTCTTTAAATACCTGTCCTTCTGATACTCCAATACTTCTGAAAGTTCAATGGAATCTGATTTCATCACCTTTGCAGGTAAGGAGTTCCAGAATATTAGAATCCTCTGTGTGGAATAATTTCTCCTGGTTACAGTTTTGATAGCGAATCTGTATTTTAAACTAGCATTTTTAAGGCATGCATCTCACCATTGCCAACTCCTCCAAATGCAACAGTTGGTAAAATGTGCTGACCAGTAGAGAACTGATACAGTGGTTCAGGAATGTCCAAGTCTTGGTTCTCAGCCTGTGCTGACGAGCTGAACTGGGACAGAAGAAGTGGTCTAACAGTTGGCCTTGAAGACCTTGACTTTGGGATCTGGGTCGGGGTGGTGAGGTGGGGAAGGAAAGTGCTCCTGAATGAGCCGACTGAAAATGTAGATGTGGGGTGAGGACAGGATCAGGCACAAGTGTGCATGTATGAACATGAAGAGGAGCTGCTAGAATGTATGTTGAGTATGGAGAACACACCTGCAGGCATCTGGCCCTTCAAGAGAGAGGAGGAAATGAAACTGGTTGGGGAGGGAGGGTGGGGGGGGGGGTGGAAAACAGCAATGAAACACACAAGAAGGCTATTCTGCCCATCATGTCTGTACCCACTTCCCCACTCTTTCTACATAGCCTTGCAATTCTTTTCCTTTTCAAGGAAACGTTGCTGCTGTGACTTGTCATTGTCCCGTGATTGACTTTCTCCATAATGGGCTGTATTGTTCAGCCTGCGAGGCAATGCTGATCGGGTGCACTTTCTGTTTCTGCTCCATAATTGGGCCAGACCGAACATGTTTACTGTTGAAACCACAGCAGCCGTGCTGACTTCATCCAGTCACTATAGAAAGTGCTTGCTGCACAACAAATGTTCCCCTAGTAACCACCGTGCCAAGGAATGGGGCACTCAGACAAACCAGTTAGAAAGAGACCTGCATTCCCAACCAAACCAATGGCACACAACCAATTTCCATTTATGATTTTGCTTCTTTGTAATTGGGCTAGCCTGGATTGGCTGATTTGCATTATAGTAACTCCAGCATTAACCCATTTATTTTAAACAGGTGAAATAATGCTGATCGAGAAATCTGTGCTGCTATCTTTAATATAATGGATGTTCAGATCAAACCATTTTATACTCATTTGCAGGGCATCCTGCTAATTTCTATGAAATTGTCTTACACTTTGATGGTTCAATTTAATTTTTTTTTATTATATTGCATTCCATGTATTCTGTCATGTTCAGTCCATTTGGAGAAAAATGATATCCACTGTATCCCAGTGTGTGTCCTCTACTTGTTAGTTGTAAGAAGGAAGTACTTGCATTTACGCAGAAGCTTCTACATCCTCAGAACATCTCAACAGCTTCACAGCCAGTGCATTACTTTTGAAGCAATGACATTGGTGTAATTTAGGCAAACACGACAACCAATATGTGCACAGCAAGATCCCAGAAACAGCAAATAGAAACATAGAAAAGTAGGAGTAGGCCATTCAGCCCTTCGATCCTGTACAGCCATTCAATATGATCATGGCTGATCGGCAATACTCAGTACCCTCTTCCGCTTTCTCCCCATATCCCTTGATTCCTTTAGCCCTAAGAACTTTATCTCACTCTTTCTTGAATATATTTAATGATTTGGCCTCAACTGCTTTCTGTGGTAGAGAATTCCACAGGTTCACCACTCTCTGGGTGAAGAAATCCCTCCTCATCTCAGTCCTAAATGGCTTACCCCTTATCCTTCGACTGTGACTCCCGGTCCTGGACTCCCCCACCATCGTGAACATCCTTCCTGCATCTAGTCTGTCCAGTCCTGTTTGAATTTTGTAGGTTTCTGTGAGATCCCCTCTCATTCTTCTGAACTCTAGTGAATACAAGCCTAATTGACCCAATCTCTCATACGGCAGTCCTGCCATCCCAGGAATCAGTCTAGTGAACCTTCGCTGCACTCCCTCAATAGCAAGAACATCCTTCCACAGATAAGGAGACCAAAACAAATGAGGTAAATAAGCAGTTAATCTGTCTTTCATGATGTTAGTTGAGGGACAAATATTGGCCAGGACACCAGAGCTCCCTGCTCTTCTTTGAAAAATGCTCCGGGATCTTTTACATGCACCTCAGGAGGGCAGACAGGGCCTCAGTTCAACGTGTCATCTGAAAGACGGCACCCACCAACTCGGCTGAACTCCCGCAGTACTGCACTGAAGTCTCAGCCGAGATTACATGCTCAAGTCTTGAGTGGAGCTTGAACCCACGACCTAACAGAGGTTAGCGTGTGTCAACTGACTTGATAAAATATTATTACAGCAGATACTCCTCATGTGCACATAGCACTTTGAAATATATGACATTTTGCTATTACCTAGAAGTTCTGTTGTTTGTGTTCACACCTCTACAGACAGATTGTCAGAAAAAGGTGGTGGAAGTAAAGAACTTTCAGAGATCACAAAGAAACAGAAAATATTTTGGTTGCAACAAAAGAGCTGCTTCAAAAAAACTCAAGAGTTCTGGACTCCGCAATCACTTATGAAATTCTGACAAAGATCTGTAAAATTCTGCAGAGATTACTTCAGGAACGAGGATGCAGAAAAATGATAAAACAGACACTCAGCTTCCTCTTACTTCCCCGCCCCCCCACCACTGCACAGCATTTAAAACAGGCGCACTGCATCTTGGGTTTTCCAAGTTTTCATGAGGTAAATTGCATCATCCTATAAAACTAAATCCAACAACGCCAAAGATGGGTTGCCACTTTGAAATAATATTCGCTCCTTCCCTTCATCAGGACTCAAACATTTTATTAGATTGATAATTCAAACCCCTTAAATATTTGTATAAAACTCTCTCATCCCCAAAACAGTCAAGTGAAATTACAGAATATCGGTCTGTTCCCACACCTCCACGATCTAACAGTGCCCTCAATGGATGCCTCTCCACAGCAGCACAGGAAACCAATGTGGGCTGTGGAATATTCTCATCCCTATAAACTTCAGTCCAATTGTGTAACCTCATACTTATCCAGCTGTTTTTGAAGGAATTAATGGACCCAGATCAGCTGTTTTTATTCCAAGTGAGTTGCACATATCCACAATGCTCTGTTCAATCTATTTAGTTGCTCAGCTCGCTGACAGCATTCGAGAGCGGACAAAACAATAAAGCCAGTCAAAAATACAAGAGTTTGCTGAGCGCTGCAACTTTCCCTGCCTTCCCTTACCGTCACATGGAGACTTATAGGAGGCACAGTCATTTTAGAATCAGTGTTTAATTGCACTGGAGGTTAACTGTAATGGCAGTTGGAAGGTTAGGCAACAGCCAGACCAGAACTTTGAGACACAGAGGATGATAGAGAAATGGTCGAATGTGTTATGGACTCTGACACAAGTATTTTGGGAATTAGACCTCTTACAAATTTGGACTTTACATTTCATTCAGAACATTTTTGCATTTTTTTTGTTTTTAAAAGAGGAATTGGACAAATACTTGAAGAGGAAATCCAGGGGTGTGGGGCTAATTGGAAAGCTCTTTCAAAGAGCTGGCTCAGGCACGATGGGCTGAATGGCCTCTTTCTGTCCTGTATAATTCAATGAACCGAAGTGTAGTCGTCGTTGTAATGTAAGAAATGCAGCAGCCAATTTGTACACGGCAAGCTCCCACAAACAACAATGATATAATGACTAGATAATCTGCTTAAGTTGTTGGTTGAAGAATAAATTTGGGCCAGGATACCAGGGAGAACGCCCATGCTATTCAAATATTGCGAGATAATCTTTTTCATTTACTGAGAGCAGACAGGGCCTCAGTTTAATGTATCATCTGACAGAAGATACTTCTGACAGTGCAGCACTCCCTCAGTACTGGCACTGGAGGGTCAACCTAGATTTGTGTGTTCAACTCTCTGGAGTGGGGCTCAAACCCATAACCAGATGAGAGTCCTAACAACTGAGCTGCCACAATAATGATATACCAAAGGCACTCTGCTGTTGGCTTGATAATAGAATTTTCAGCCTGTGAAGTGCTCCAGAGGTCTCTCACATTGTTTCAAACTTTTGTTCTGCAAAATGTTTCATACAAAAACTAACAGCAACAGTTAGAACACAGAAAAGCTCCCCTACTTTCTTGAATGTGTAGTTTTAACGCTCTAATTATTCCTTCAACTCAACACACCCATTACTTTTACAGATTGATTCCTTCATACTCAAAATATATAAATCTTACACAGTCCAGTTCAGTTCCAATTCAGTCTAGTCCAGTTCCAATTCAGCTGCCATAGACAGCAAATTAAAAATACTTGACAAGTTACTACATTTTTACATTAAAATACAATTCAGAAATAGTCCATATTAAATAATATGACCCAAACAAATGTGGAAATGTTCCACGCTGAATTTTAAGCTAACAAGGTTTAATGTGGCTCAAGCTCAAGATGAATTTATCGTCACGATTTAGTTTATTGAAATTGGTGTGGTAGTTTGGTGTTTTTATAAATCTCAGTGCAGTGATAATTGCTTTTTGTGTAACAGGGAAACATATAGCATGAAAAATAAGACATGAACTTCAGTTTACTACCTTTCATGAGCTTTCCAATGATGATAGATGTTTATAATGTCATCAAAAGCTAAGTAGTTGCCTCACTCTTCTGTTATTTTGTAAACTGTGCACTTTACGAATTGTTCCTATTTTTATGTTGTACCCAGTCTCTGTTCCACCTTTTGGTTAAGTGCAGTGAGATCATGATTAGCCACCTAATCGTCAATGTTAACAAGTCAATAAATATTTACATTTCTTTTGTTTCCATCAAAATAACAGTAATGAAAAGTGGAACAGTGGGTAAGTCGCCTGACTCACTCCCTGCTCTGTGCTGGTTTAGTTGAGCTTGGCAGGGTGCGTGCTATTTTTGGCCACAATCAAAGACTTTGGAGCAAAAAAATAGCCTGTTTCCCTGCTTCTGATCACTATTTAGCATCGGCTGTATTACCCAGAATTTACAGCGCTGAAACAGGACCAACAGCAGGTCTATGCTGATACTTATGCTCCACATGAGCTTCCTCTCACCTTACTTCAACTCGGCCCTATCCTTCTGTTCCTTTCTCCCTCATGTATTACATAGATGCTAAATGAGGACAAAGACATACTCAGGTGGCGAACCCCTTCACAGCTTGTTTAGGTTAAATGAGAGCACATGGAATTGGAGGCAACCTGCTGGCTTGGATAGGGAATTGGTTAGGAGGTTGGAGCTGACAGTGGGGATAATGGGTGTGTAGTGAAATTGGCTGGATGTGAATAGCAATGTCCTCACGGAATCTGAACTGGGTCCTCAGCTTTTCACTATATTTATCAATGACTTGGATGAAGAAAGAGAGTTGTATGTCTAACTTTGTTGACCACAGTTAGTTAGGGGGCTCAGAAAATAATAAAGATGGAAGCAGACAGTTCAAAAGAGACATTGATAGGTTAAGTCAGTGGGTATAACTATGGCAGATGGAGTTCAATGTGGAAAGTGTGAGGTTATTCACTTTGGACAAAAAAAATCAGAGTATTTTCTAAATGGCAAAATGCGAATATCTCGGATGAACATAAATCACTAAAAGTTGGTTAACAGGGAGAAAAATGAATTTAAAAGGCTATTGGGATGTTGGTTTTTATCTCAAGAGGTCTGGAACACCAAAGGAGTGGAAGTTATGTTGTGCTGTACAGTGCTCTGGTTAGAACCTGATCTGGAGTATTGCTTTCAATTCCAGGCACCACACCTAAGGAAGGATATGTTGGCACTGGAGGGGGTGCACACAGATTGACGAGAATGATAGCTGAATTAAAAGGGTTAAATTATGAGGACAAGTTGAATAGACTCAGCTTGTATTTCCTTGAATATAGAAGATTAAAGAAGTTGATGGGGTAGATAGTGAGAGACTATGGTCCAGAACAAGGGAAATTAACCTTAAAATTCAAACTAGTCTATGCAGAGGTGATGTCAGAAAGCACTTCTTCACAAAAAGGAATAGACTAGCCTCCTCTTGTTGCTACGAAGCAATTTCTTCAGGACAGTAGCGGGGAGAAGATAGGAACATAAAAAGAAGCTGAATCATTTTACATCTGTTGGTGTTAGGAAACATGCCTGGTTCAAGTACCTACAGATTAAAGTGCAACGTAGTCCAGCCTCAGTGACATATGTCACTGCCCGTCAGGAAACCACCCAGCTGAATTAGTTTGAATTGTTCCATTAATTACTCCAATCTTGCCATAGTTTCCAATGAAATGCCAGTTTATTGCCAACTTATGCAGACCTCTGGGCATTCGCACCCAAACATTAGGCTAGGTTGTCCAAATGTATTTCACTTTCGATCCTTCCAGGCATTTTGTAACCGAGGCCTGAAAGAGGGGACTGATTCTGTACTTTGCTCTCAGTGTGTCAGAGCAAAAGTTTCAAAAGTGCCCTTGCATTCAGAACCTTAAATTCAATGCACCGGAAGACAGAAACCATTTTACTAAGAAAATAACACTGACTGTTCAAGAAGGCAGAATATGAATTAGATACAAAAACAAAACAAAACCTTAATTTCATCCCTTGATCTTTGGTCTCTCCCAGTGCAGGGTTTCTGAGTGTGTGTGAAGCACCACCCTTCGAGTTTTCATCTTCAGTAAGATCTTTCCTTTGTTCTGCACTTATAGATCAGCAAACATGGACAAAAGATGAAGAAACTGGAATTTATAGATTGCTGTCCATGACCTCAGGACATTCCAAAGTGGTGCACATTTTTGAAGTGTAGTCACTGTGGTAATAAAGGAAACATGGGAGCAAATCTGTACACAGCAAGGTCCTGCAAGCTGCAGTGAGATAAGTAACCAGATCATTTGTTTTTTGGTAATGTTGATTAAAAGGATAAATATTGGCTAGGACACCAGGAGAACTTCCCGCTCTTTGAATTATACCATGGGATATTTTATGTCCATCTTAAAGGGTAGACAGGCCTTGGTTTAACATCTCACCTGAAAGATAGCACCTTCAACAGTACAGCACTCCCTCAGCACTGCACTGAAGTGCCAGCCCACACATTATAGACTCAAGTGTCTGAATTGGGGCTCAGCATGTGAACAAGACACCACACTCTGCCCATCAGCATGAAACATTGATGGGTTCGCATTTAAGAGCTACTTCAAACACAGCAAAGTAATAATGATCAGATAATCTGTTTGTTTGTGATGTTCTTCAAGACTCCCAGCAGTCAGCCACACATTTAGTTGATTCCTTGGGAAGGACCCAGAAGGAAGACTAGACATGATCTGGAAAGAACACATCATTAACAATAACCAAGGGCAAGAGATGGGGTAAAAATATTCACAAAAGGACAGTGTTGGCGATGGTGCTTTGGCCAAGTTTAAGTACAGAGGGCAGTGTTGGGGATGGTGGTATGGCTTATTTGCAAAATGAGTGGGTCAAAAACTTCAATGAATGTCTCCTCCACAACAGCCTGGCAATGTCTTCCCAGTTGTAAATCTGTTTCAGTGGTGATACTGTTATTTGTTAATTGTCAATGTTGTCTTATAGTCATAAGCTACAGATGAACCTCTTCCTCCAAAGATGACATCAATCTGTCTAAGAAGATGCCAATTGTTTGCTCTGTGATCACTCTGGTTTAAGGTTACATGAGCCAGGGTGCAGACAGTAGCCTTTGGTTTCTAGGAGCCATCTTTCAAGTCTGACTTCTCCTTCACACACACACAGGATAGTCTTAGAGTAGAAGTATTGAGACTGCTGTGTGGGCAGCAGGCGTTTCCCTGTATGGTCCTAGACTTCTGGTCAGCGATCATCTCTTTGCTAATAAAGTGGAAGTCCTTACAGCACATGAGCCATGGTTTGGGTGGCCACAGATGCTATCAATAACGTCCTGGACTGTGGGGAATTCTGCCGTGTCAGAAAATTGTACTGCTCGGTTCTTCCATAGGGAAACCGAACAAAAACTGCTCGGTGCTCCTTTGTGCTGCTGATGGACTGACAAAAATATTTTCATTTATGTAGCACCTTTCATGGCCACTGGACATCCCAGAGTGCTTTCTAGCCATCAAGTACTTTTGATGTTGTTACTATTTAATCCTTTCCTTGGGAATGACCCAGAAGGAAGACGAGTCATGATCTATTGTTGCAGGTCAATCTCAGCTCCAGGACATCACTGCAGGAGTTCCTCAGGGTAGTGTCCTGGGCCAAACCATGTTCAGCTGCTTCATCAATGACTTTCCTTCAATCATAAGGTTAGAAGTGGGGATGTTCGCTGATGGTTGCACAATGTTCAGCACCATTCATGTCTCCTCAGATACTGAAGCAGTCCGTGTAGAAAAGCATCAAGACCTGGACAATATCCAGGCTTGAGCTGATAAGTGGCAAGTAACATTCGCACCACACAAGTGCCGGGCAATGACTATCTCCAACATGAGAGAATCTAACCATCTCCCCTTGACATTCAATGGCATTATGATTACTGAGCAAACCCCCCCCCCCCCCCCATTATCAACATCCTGGAGGTTACCATTGGCCGGAAACTGAACGGGAGTAGCCATATAAATACCGTGGTTGCAAGAGCAGTTCAGAGGCTAGGAATCCTGGGGCAAGTAGCTCACCTCCTGACTCCCCAAAGCCTGTCCCCCATCTACAAGGCACAAGTCAGGAGTGTGATGGAATACTCTCCACCTGCCTGGGTGGGTGCAGCTCCAACAATACTCAAGAACCTCGACACCATCCAGGTCAAAGCAGCCCGCTTGATTGATCCATCCACCACCACCTTCAACATTCACTCCCTTCACCATCGACACACAGTGTCAGCAGTGTGCACCATCTTTTTTTTTATTCATTCAAGGGATGTGGGCATCACTGGCCAGGCCAGCATTTATTGCCCATCCTTAACTGTCCTTGAGAATGTGGTGGTGAGCTGCCTTCTTGAAACGTTGCAGTCCACGTGGGGTAGGTACACCCACAGTGCTAGCGGTTAGATATAACTGAGTGGCTTGCTAGGCCATTTCAGAGGGCATGTAAGAGTCAACCACATCACTGTGGGTCTGGAGTCAATTGTAGGCCAGACCATGTAAAGACAGCAGATTTCCTTCACTAAAGGACATTAGTGATTCACATGGGTTTTTTACAATAATCGACAATGATTTCATGGCCATCATTAGACTAGCTTTTTAATTCCAGATTTATTAATTGAATTCAAATTCCACCTTCTGCTGTGGTGGGATTTGAACCCAAGTCCCCAGAGAAACACCCTGGGTCTCTGGGTTACTAGTCCAGTAACAATACCACTCCACCACCGCCTCCCCAAGTGTGCACCATCTTCAAGATGCACTGCAGCAACGCACCAAAGATCCTCAGAGAGCACCTTCCAAATCCATGAAGGACAAGGGCAGCAGGTATATGGGAACACCACCACCTCAAGTTCCCCTCCAAGCCACACACCATCCTGACTTGGAACTATATCGCCGTTCCTTCACTGTGGCTGGGTCAAAATCCTGGAACTCCCTTACAAACCTACACCACACGAACTGCAGCGGTTCAAGAAGGCGGCTCACCACCCACCACCTTCTCAAGGGCAATTAGCAATGGGCAATAAATACATTCCAAGCCAACAATGCCCACATCCCATGAATGAATAAAAAAATCCATTGTAATGTCGGAAATGCAGCAGCCAATTTGCTCACAGCAAGGTACCACAAATTGCAATGAGTTAATGACCAGATAATCTCTTTTTTTGTGATGTTGATGGCACAATAAACATGGTGAGGACTCTCACGGAGAGCTCTCTTGCTATTCTTCAAGATAGTGACAAGGAATCTTTTACGGCTGCCTGAGAGGGGAGGCAGGGCCACTGTTTATTATCTCATGCAAAAGATGGCACCTCTTACAGTGCAGTAGTCCCTTGGTACTGCACTGGATGAAAGAAATGCAGTGACCTTGCAGGACCTGGAGTTGAGGGCCATGGTGACGTTGATGCTCCAAATTGTCTGCAGGTCAGTTTGCAATAGATAACATCATCCCATCACAACTACCCTTGTCAACTGCAAAGGAAGTTCTCTGCTGACAGTTGCAAATAGCTGCACTTGGGTCTGTAAAGCTAGCTCAATTGATATTGTGGGAGTAGGACGGATAGCTCTCGTATATATCAATTTGTTTGGTATTCCTTCATTCAGCCTCTCTCCAGCCTTCAAAAAAAGACGATGGTAAAAGGAGCACTGATGGAGACACTAACTTGTACAATTTCTGGTTGCAGTGATCAAGCAGTTGTGTGTTGCGTGAGAACAGTTGGGGAGCTGGTGAAGTGGCACTTCCCTAACCCACATGTCCCAATCCAGAAAACGGGAATGCTCTGGTTGGTCCGACAGAAAGCATGACCATTCTGGTTTAAACCCGCACTCTGGGGCAGTGCTTTTATACATCGGTGCACTGTGCAAATGTGATCATGATCTCGCACAACATTTATAACAAGGAAGCTGAAATTCTATGATAAAGTGACCGATACAGCCCATCGTCTTGGGGAAGCATCAGTTGCTGGTTCTAAATGAATCTTACGTCGATTGTACAGCACAGAAACAGGCCATTCAGCCCAACCAGTCACTGCCCGTGTTCATGCTCTGCTCGCGCCTCCTCCCATACTTCCTCATTTAACTCTATATAACACTCTATTCTCTTCTCCATAATGAACTTGACCCGCTTCCCCTTAAATGCATCCATATTATTCACCTCAACTATTCCCTCTGATAGTGAGTTCCACATTCTAACCGCTCTCTTGGTAAAGAAGTTTCTTCTGAATTCCCTATTTGATTTCTTGGTGACCATCTTATATCGACAGCCTCTAGTTTTGCTCTCCCTCATAAGTGGAAACACGCTCTCTGTGTTTACTCTATCAAAACTCTTCATAATTTTCAAGACCTCTACTCTACTAGGTCACCGCTCAGCCTTCTTTTTTCAAAGCAAAGATGGGAATGGGAAAGATTAACCTACAACCATCTGCAGAGCTCACTAAGTAAGCCTCACTCTCTCAGCTTCTAGGACTGCAGTCAACGCTTGCAACGTTTATATTCGCAGCAGATGTGACACTTGAGCACTGCTCATTATTTAACAAGCGTGTTTCAGGGCCTATTTCATGCTCCTAGCAGGGATTCAGGCTTACAAACAGTGCATCAGAGGGCTGCAGCCTGTGATTCTGTACCCATTCAAATCAATGCCTGGAAAAATCACAGGCTTCTCACCTGCAATGTCTGTGAGCGCGTCTCCCTCACTGGGTCTGGAGAATCAACCCGATCATCTCAAAGCCAGTATCTTTGTGCAAAGACTGATATTCTTCTGGAACAATCTGCCAGGCATGAAGCATGGAAGTAGATGTTAAGAATGTATTAAGAGTTGCACGGAGATGCTCTGCTGAGGTAGTTAGCACACTAGAGGAGTGATTGATAGGCTGAGTGACCTTTTCTCATCCTTTGAAAGGAAGACCTGCATTTATACAACACCTTTCACAACCTCAGAATGTTCTAAAGTGCTTTACAGCCATTAAAGTAATTTTGAAGAGTAGTCACTGTTGTAAAGTAGGAAACGAGGCAGTCAATTTTGGAACACATCAAGATCCCACTAACCAGAGATTCTGTTAGTTTCTAGTGATGTTGATTGAGGAATAAATATTGACCAGGACACCGGTTTTTTAAAAATCTTCTTTGGGATAAATCTTCATCTTTAGCACTCCGGTACAAGAGTTCTGTGTGGCAAGAGCATGGATTGGGATTTGGGCGTGCTCCTCAATGATTTTCCACTCATTATGAAATGAATGAATGGAAAATCGTGAGGCAGGGAAACATAGAATTTGCAGTACGTGTTCCTGCTGCATGAAACTATGAGTCCGGAATGCTAAAGGTGTAAATTTGTGCCTTTGTTCTGAAATTATCTCAGCGATCGCATTCCAATGCTTTTAGGCTTTTCACATCTGAGCAACATGTGTTAAGTCGCCAAGCACTCTGGGGAAGAAGATGGGGTTTCTCCTCTGTCACTTGGTATTCCTTTAAGCATCCAAAAGCACAATCATTCCTCATAAAGCAGTTTTCCATTGTTGAAAATCAGAAGCAGACGTGGTGAAACATTTCAAAAGATCAATCCAATTGCAAATTTCACAAATGATAACATGAGGGTTAAGCAGCAAATGCTGGGCCACTGTCTATCTACAATAGCCATTCTCCAGATTGGTGTGAAAGGGTTCAGGTTCTCAGAACCTCTTGAGTTTGTGCAGAATATCTGAAAGTCCAGCATGAAATAAATACCATTTCGATTTTGAAACCAGAATTAGCAGAGACTTAAAAAACAACTGGTTTCAGTGTGCCAAGCACAAGTCCCGAGTGTAGATCAAGAAAGGTGCCACTGTCCAGATAAATCTCCAAAAATGACTGAGGTCATTATTGATGAAATCACTTCTCCTCATTTCCTTAACATCTTCAAGTTCCTTTTCCACCATCAGTCCGTTCTGTCCTAAACAATGAGCCAGACGGATCGGATTGCAAAGACTTGGTTTTTTTTTCAAATGTCCCGGTGATCAGGAGCTGATAATCATCAGAAATGTGCTGTTTTTTTAAAATGGAGATCCTTTTAAATGTGGCATCAAAAAGACACCACAACACTCGCCACTGTTTTCAAACGTCACAAGCTAATCAGCAGCTTCATTAGGATTCACAGCCTTCCAAATCATCAATGTCAAACATGTAACGCAACAGTGTGACAATTTAGTTCACTTACAGAATATACTTGCAGACTGTCTTGGCTGAATTTTGCCTGTGGGCTTCAGGACCCCATCATCAGGCTCAAATGGGGGTCAGAAACCCGCATTGTGCAGGAAGCACCTGTGAATTTCAATGAAACGGCCAATTAAAGGTCAGAGGGTGGGCTCGCCATCCAATTCAGGATGGTGGGTGGGCTCTCGAAGCTGGAGGGCCAATCAGAGGCCTTCCTATTGAGGGAACAGCAGGCGACAACGGCAGCGAAGTGAGGCAGAGGGTGTTTCAAAATGGAGGTTCTCTCTGGCCAATGTTTTTGCATTTAAAATACTAATAAATGGCTTTTGTAGCCAGGCGACCGCTGTGTGGTGGGAGCCCCTCTACAAGACATCCTGTAGCTGCTGCAACATCCAGGCAGGCAGGTAGGTAGGGCCCCATAACCCCCACCCCAGTTAAACCCCTGGTCTGCCACCAGGAGACCACCTCCAGGCAGTTAAACTGCCCCCTTGCCGCCTGCAGGAAAATCCCAGTCGGCCTCCGTTAACAAGCCTTAATAGGCCATTAACTAATCTGCTGCCGCACCCGCCCCCCACCACCCCACCGCCCCTCCAACCCCTCCATCCTGCCTCTGGCTTCAGGGTAGAAATGGAGCCAGATACCAGCATGCAGGCTGCCAGTGCTATTTTTAGTACCAGTCCACCTCCAAATCCCAGCCCTGGTGGGGTCTAAAAATCCTCCCCTCCTGTGCCTGTTGCTTTTTCATTTGGCTTTGTTAACTTCCAAATGTTTTTCTGAAGTGGAACCTCTTTGCCCAGTATTGTCCCCTCTCTCTGTGCAGACTCTAGTTGGGGTAATTCAAACACCAGCAGCACCCCTCCAAGAACTTGCCCAGGTGACTGGCAGCAAGCTATTAAACCATAGAGGATATGACAAGATATCCCTCCAACTGAGCTCCATGCACGGGCATCAGTGGATTCCATCAGAAGCAGGAACCCTCAAGGAGTTTCCCCCTCCTTAGCGTTCCAGAAACTGATCATAATGCCCTGGGAAGTGCATTGTTTCTGGCTGAGGTAAGCCAGCCCTCTACGGGCTGGGGTGGGGCAGTAGGGAATCAAAGCTCAGGCCTCTGGCCTATATGGCTTCATACCACACCATCCAGTGTACACATCAACTAACTGGAGTCCTTTTGAGCACAGCCTTCCTTTGTTTTGCGTCATTTCTAGACTGAGTAAAATCTGGACAGAAAAGGTCTGAATTTTACCGTGGGCTTGGAACCCCGACAACGGCGTGAAAAGTGGGTCCCAAATCCGCACCCCAGCGGCAGGACTGGCTCCTAATTGGCCTCCTGCAGGCCCACTGTCCAATTAAGGATGGTGGGCAGGCAGGCTCTTGATGCTGGTGGCCCAGAGGGCCAGTAGCTCTGAAGCCTCAGTAGTGCCACTGGGAGAGGTGGGCGCTGTTGAGGCAGGCAGAAAAGCTCGGATGGTAACTCCAAAAATAAATTCAGTGGGCCAAGGGTTGGAGGGGAAACCTCTCTGGGGAGGTCACTGGGACTGCGGGAGCTGCCTTCCCTGCCTGTGTCCCCTTCTTTGGGCCATGGGGCCTCTGGCTCAGATAGCACCCCGGGCTCCCTCAGGGAGGCCGCCTCCATTAAGCTAGTGGCCTGCCCACGTGGAAGGGTGGGGGCCCTTCCACCATCAGCAAAATGCTAGCATCTCCGTAAAATGACCCTTAAAATGTCCTTCAAGTAAGAAAATTGGCTGCCAGCCTCTTTGGGCATTGCAGCCCACTGCTGGGAAAATATCCCAGTTCCCTGCTATTTTACCAGCCCCTCCCCATGCCCACCCACCACACCAGCCATCCAGGAGCCAGGAATATTCTGCCTATAATTCAAAGACTCATTTAGTTCCAATCGCTTTGATTTGCCGATCATTGCGCGTTTCAACAAAGGGTTCTGAAGCTGTTACAACTTGTGCCAGCAATGCTCCAGTGCCTCATAAGTGTCATCTCAACCTTGGACTGAGATTACTGTCGCAAAATCATTGGTGCCAGTCTGTGTGAAGCACACTTTGCCTTTACACTACCACTGTATTGTCAGTGTTTCATTTTGCACCTGATCTGCAGCTGTGGTGTTAACGTAACCAATGTTGCAGGACCAGATAGAAATGTAGGGAGCTTATCTCCCACTTCGTAGTTTCAGTTCACACCCTCACACCTCATCTAAACTCCTACACCAGCTTGTGGTATTTGACTGCATCCATAAAAGGAGCAGGGAGCACCTGAAATCAGGCCTGAGTGACAGGTGGAGCCAGGCCCGAGGGGCAGGGTTCATGTGGAGTCAGGCTTGAAGGACAGGTTTCATCTGCTGACAAGCCTGAGGGATAGGGGCCTAATCACTTTCCAGCCCTTGGTCCATAGCCTTGTAGGTTACAGCACTTCAAAGTACTTTTTTTAATGTGATGAGGATTTCTGCCTGTGCTGCCCTTTCAAACAGTGAGGTCTAGACCCCCACCAACCAATAGTGAAAAGAATTACTGAAGTGCTCTCTAATCCTTCCATGAATTACTTTAAATTGATGCCCCCTGTTTTCTTGTATTGCGACTGCCACGACTAAAAACTGGGGCACACCAAATTTTAGACCAGTGTCTTGTCAAAAGAGCAAATTTTATTTTGTATTTCTGATTCCGCTATTTACTTGTGCTGACAGTGAATATTGTGATGGAAGAGATTTGCTCAGCACTGTAACATGTTGCTAACTCTGAGAAGACGCTCGGCTTTGGAAGACCCAGGAAAGCAATTCCAAATGTAAACTGGCAGCGCATCCATAGCATTACTGCTGCTCTCACGCTCATGACAAGGCATTATGGGACTCACTTCCACGTTGATTATTTAATTCAAATGGTCTTGACTCCGTTAAACATCATCCACCATATATCATGGCCTTGTTCTGCCTTAAAATGCAACCTCTTAAACACAGTCGTTCAGGTTCTGAATGGCTCTTTTCCTAATTTGTGTTGTAACTTTGTTATTGCAGTACGAGTGCCAGTGTGTGATGTAAACTCAAATTTGTGACCACAGAAAGTGCTGTTCAGGAGTTATCTGGGGTCTCAGCAGGTTTTTTTTTTAAGAACAATTTCTGCTGTTCAACGCCCAATATTGCTGTGTTTAATCTTAAATGTAAACTGTGTGCTCTCATACACAGAGCACACAGTGTGGGCTTTGGAAATGATTATTATGCAGTGAAATGGCTCAAGCCATTTACAAGGGAGGGAATGCCAGAGGCTTCCTCGATCATCCTGCTATAGAATAGGGACCTGTGGAGTGAGAATGAGGTATTTTGCTGGCTATTGGTGGAGGTTTGATTCAGGGACAGTAGAACTGACTTAAATGGTACAGAAGATGAACCACAATAACAGTAGAAAAGCACAGACCAGTCCAGCAAGCTTGAGAGCACATCAATAAAACTGTAAATTCTGTTGCAGGATCTAAAGAACCAGATTACATGACAGGAAGAAGGTAGTTGACCTCAACTAAGGCTACAGTACAGCTTCCAGTACATGGTACCTGACCCCAGTTATGCACAAACACTGGCTATGCTATCATTGAGGGGGTCAGAGAGGGTGAAACCCTCCCCAAACTGAGGTTCGTACCATCCTGATCTTGTTGAGTTTTGTCCTCCTCTTCAGTCAGCGATACAAAAACAAGACTCAACCTCAAAGTCCTCACGCGTAGTATACTGCGGTGCAGAGACTGCTCGAAGAAAAGACCCCAAGGCAAACCAGTATCACTCCTCACACCACCTTTGGCCAACACCATCTCAGATGATCACAAATCACATGTGGGGAAGAGGAGCAAGTGGAGGTAGCAGATTAGAAGCGGACTCTGCTATCTTGGGGCCAGCTTCAAAGAAAGAGGTTGTTGGCCAAGTGCGATCGTTTACAGGAGTCCCTGCAAAATAGGCTGCTAGGCCAGTCTAACAGTGTGCAGGAGTGCACTAGACGGACAAACAATTGTCTGCACTGTAGCCCCTGATAAAGCGCATAAGGGAATTCCAAGGGCAACTGAAGTATGGTCCTGAGGCACATGGTCTTAGGCCAGTCAGAGTATCTCATGAATATCCAGATTGTGGCTACATAGACCATGGGCTTCCATCTGCATTAAGGACTCTTGTCTGGCTTCAGTAGACTGTATAATCATCTTGAGGGAACAAGAACGCAGGGACACATGGGCCTCCCAAAGGTCTGATCCTCACAACAGTAACTTGTCTGGAATATATACTCCTCAGCAAAAGGTGAAAGGGAAGTCATCAGGCTAGGTGACTCCCTAATGGGTGGCAGGGGTGAGGATAGGGAGGGAAACTGGAGGTCGAAATATTGATGTGCTGCTGTCATATGCTGCCTTCACCCTTCTGAAGGATCGGAAGAAAGCTTGGGCCAGAGTTATCTGGGTATCTTCTCTACTAAATAGGTGGACAAAATGGTGGGATAGCGACAGGGACGGAAATGGGAACAGAAGTGAATACATGCCAAGTTATTGACTATTCCAAGCTATTGCATTTGATATTAATTGTACATAATTTAGCTCCTGTCTGCTAGAATAACTTACATTTCAATAGCACCTTTAAGATACTGAAATGTCACAGCAGTGTGTCAAACAAAATTGGACACCAAGCCACATAAAGAGATATCAGGGCAGGGGACCAAAAGCTTGGTCAAAGCAGTAAATCTGGCTACTGAAAGTAAGTTTACAATCACAAGGCATTTCCTTGCTACTGAATCTCCCCCATACCTAAAAGGCCAATCAACAAAAGTCGAACAAGCTGACTGACAACCGAGTGTAAATTTATGTGATTGACAAGGAAGTCTGTTAAAAAGAGGCACTCCCATTAGGAGATCCGCGATAAACAACTTCCCGTTGAATCTGCCCAAATATGAAGCCTAGATGAAACAGGCAGTTTCGCAACAAGTGAAAGCAGCAGCGATTTTATGACAAGCCACAGAGAAAGCAGAGCAACCCAATGAGAAAGCTGTAAAGCCAGGTGATTTCAGAGTTTGCTAAACCCACAAGGCTGGCAGGCAGAAGATAAGCTTTCAAATCAGGCTGTTTCAGCGTGGCTCCCACACCTTACCATGTCTTATGAAAAAAAAAGAGTCTGCAGCAGCACAGTTTAATCTGTATAGTCAGTCATTTTCCTAAAAGTTCCATGTCACTGCAGCTGTCACTGACCATAGTATTCTTGCTTTCTGTAGTGGTAATTGTTAACAAGGCCCAAAAAATAACTACAGTAAAAAGCCTCTCATTACAGACATGAAAGGACTCATCATAAAGGACTGACTGCTTGAATACCCTGCTACTTGTGCATGTACGTGTGTGAAATGGGGTCAGAGTCCTGCTTGGCCATAGTCCGACAAGTTCATCAAACTTAAACGTCATCCAGTAAACAAGTAAATAGAAAGATTGAATTGAAGTCTTTTATACATGCTCTCTCTCCACAAAAAGGATGTGTGACAAACCCTTTTGTGTTTTGAAGTTGAAGGGGTCATGTGTCGTTTAGATCACGTGAGCATCACATGCAAATGATGCAACAACCAGCTGGAATATCATTCCATTTGATAGAACAAGAACAACGAACAAAGAAAATTACAGCACAGGAACAGGCCCTTCGGCCCTCCAAGCCTGCGCCGATCCAGATCCTCTATCTAAACCTGTCGCCTATTTTCTAAGGGTCTGTATCTCTTTGCTTCCTGCCCATTCATGTGTCTGTCTAGATACATCTTAAAAGACGCTATCGTGCCCGCGTCTACCACCTCCACTGGCAACGCGTTCCAGGCACCCACCACCCTCTGCGTAAAGAACTTTCCACGCATATCCCCTCTAAACTTTTCCCCTTTCACTTTGAACTCGTGACCCCTAGTAATTGAATCCCCCACTCTGGGAAAAAGCTTCTTGCTATCCACCCTGTCTATACCTCTCATGATTTTGTACACCTCAATCAGGTCCCCCCTCAACCTCCGTCTTTCTAATGAAAATAATCCTAATCTGCTCAACTTCTCTTCATAGCTAGCGCCCTCCATACCAGGCAACATCCTGGTGAACCCCCTCTGCACCCTCTCCAAAGCATCTACATCCTTTTGGTAATGTGGCGACCAGAACTGCACGCAGTATTCCAAATGTGGCCAAACCAAAGTCTTATACAACTGTAACATGACCTGCCAACTCTTATACTCAATACCCCGTCCGATGAAGGAAAGCATGCCGTATGCCTTCTTGACCACTCTATTGAACTGCGTTGCCACCTTCAGGGAACAATGGACCTGAACACCCAAATCTCTCTGTACATCAATTTTCCCCAGGACTTTTCCATTTTGTGATTGCTTGAGGGAAACTTTGGGCTGGTGCCTAATTAAGGTATTTGCTGTCTGACGTTATTGAGAGGCTAAGGAGCCAAGTTACACAGGAGAAATTACGGACAAATTATAAAGCGTGCTTCAGCTATTCAGAGCCCTGGTTAGACCTGGTTACACCTGGAGGTACTGTGAGCAGTTCTGGGCACCACACCTTAGGAAGGATATATAGGCCTTGGAGGGAATGCAGCGTTGATTTCCTTGAATAATACCTTTACTCCAAGAGTTAAACTATGAGGAGAGAGTAAAGAAACATGAGTTGTATTCCCTGAAATTTAATAGGTGATTTGATCAAAGTTTCTAAGATATTAACAAGAATACATAGGGTAAATCTATTCCTGCTTGTCAGAGTGTCCAGGACTAGGGGTTATAGGGGTAATGTCACTGGACTAGTAATCCAGAAACCCAAGCTAATACTGTGGGAACACAGGTTCTCACACTGATGGATTGTATTTATCATTCCTTTAGTTGACACCCAGACAGTCCAACACTTGCTTGGTTTGACTGAACTCATACTCGCCAAGCTTCGGATAGAATACACAGTTCACATTTGGTAGCATTTTACTACCTCAACACTTTGCTGCAGTTGTCATAGCGCAGCAAACTTACTGATACTTTCAGCAGTAGGTTCCAATCCACACAGTCTCAGTTACACTCACACTAGACCATTTTCCCTTGATTGGAGAAGTGGAGGGAGGATAAGGGATCTATAGTCCAATAGCACTGTGTCACTTCTGTTTGAACCTCAAGGAAGAGACGTAGAAGTTTTTCACAGCTTCAGGTATATCCCAAAGTGCTTCACAGCCAATTCAGCACTTCTGGAGTTTAGTCACAGTTGTAATGTAAGGAAATGATCATATATCTGAGATGTCATGGACTTACTGCATTTTTCACCTTTTTCAGCGAAAGGGGAAGGATCAAGAGGTGAGACATCTTGTCTGCAGTTGTTTTATTTCTAAGGGAGTGAAGGGGCTCTCCAAGATAATATTAATTCACAGGAGGTCAAGCAGAGAAGGTGCTAACAATCCAACACAACTGAGCGTTTTGCCGTTCAGCGCCGAGTTAAATGTCAAGCACCTTGGTGAAGAACTGGAGTCACATATTCGTAAAGACAGCAGGTTTCGTTTGCTAATTAGTGAACCAGTTGGGTTTTTTACAATAATCCTGATACCACTTTTTAAATTTCCAAACTGAATTCATTTTCTTTTTAATATCCAGATTTAAGCTGAATTCTGATTCTCAAACTGCCAAGGTGGGGTTTGAACGTAATTTCATTATTATTCACACAGGCCTTGGGATTACTGGTCCAGTAACATACCATTACACTACTCTGCCTGGTTCTCCCATTCTCCCCTTACTGTCTCAAGTAACCTTTGCTTCTGTACTGGAGAGGGCAGGGCCATGGCCGAGGTCCAAACTCTTTACCAAACCACTGAGAAGGCATGCAGGAGTGGCAGTTGAGACCCTCTCTTTCTCGACCTCTCCCCACACCTTTGCATATATCTCTCTTGCTGCCATTCAGCTGCGATGATAAACTCAGTGTAGTGGAGGTGGGGAGGGTGCAGGCAAGAGGGATGACGAACATCCATTCAGTTATGCCCTGTGGCTCGGGTATGTTATACTCTAACATTTCTGGTTTCAAGGTGGGCTGTTCTTAATAAAACAAGCCTATCTGAAAACTATTCTCCAAAAACATGCATATGGACTTCGGGTTTGGCAGTGATGCCGCCAGTGTCAAATAATCGCCCAACATGTGCTGTTGAGGCTCGAGGGGAATAACAGCCACTCGGACGAGATGCTAGAGAGTGACAGGGACCCATGGAATTCTACCTGAGCAACAGGAAACTGGCACAAATAAACACTCAAGCCATTGTGGCGGCACAGTGGCGCAGTGGTTAGCACCGCAGCCTCACAGCTCCAGCGACCCGGGTTCAATCCTGGGTACTGCCTGTGTGGAGTTTGCAAGTTCTCCCTGTGTCTGCGTGGGTTTCCTCCGGGTGCTCCGGTTTCCTCCCACATGCCAAAGACTTGCAGGTTGATGGGGCAATTGCTAATGGCCAATTTACCTTAGTATAGGTAGGTAGTAGGGAAATATAGGGACAGGTGGGGATGTGGTAGGGATATGGAATTAGTCTAGGATTAGTATAAATGGGTGGTTGATGGTCGGCACAGACTCGGTGGGCCGAAGAGCCTGTTTCAGTGCTGTATCTCTAAACTAAACTAAACTAAACTAAAATGGACTTAGGAACAGGAGTTGGCCATTCATTCCCTCAGACCTGTCCCATGCCTTTCACTACAGCTGCAGGACTCCCAGTATTCTCCACATGAAATACAAAGGGGAGGTAGAATGACAATCCAGTGAAATGGAGTCAAATTCGGCATTGACATGGGACAATTCACATCACCCGCACTTTGCCTTTAAGGTTTGGAGCTGCCCTATGCAGTTCATTCAGGCATGTTTTTTTAAAAACCTCTTTTTAATTATATATAAGCACAACCCTTGGCAAATCACTTAGGATTTTAAGTATTGCAAATAAAAAGATATTCCACTTGGTTGTTTAATGTCATCATCATCTGCCAGCTTGTCAAAACAAACCAGCCTCTGCCAAGTTGAGAAGTTAGTAATTCCAAGAACCTTCAGGTTACCACAGAATACGCTGACACGGTTACGAAAGGAAAACTTGCTTCAGCAAGTGCTACACCTTCTCGATCTTAACCTGGATAAGTGAGTCTATTCGAATCCCCATCTCTTTATGAGGCAGTTTGCACTGTCCTGTTGAAACTCCTGAATTCCAAGTTAAGAGTTTTAGGTGACATTTAGATCTGAGCTTCCCTTGAGAGGCATGATTTTGGTCATTTGATCTGACTTCTCTGGAGAAGACAATAGAGATTGGGGGTGGGGGTGGGGCGGGGGGAAGGAAAGATAAGATTGCAATGTGATCTTCCACATGACAACAGTAACTATACCTCCTAAAATATTTTATTTACTGCAAAGCACTCTGGGATATCCTGAAGTCCTGAAAGGCGCTATCTAAATGCAAGTTCTTTGTCTCTGTGTGAAGGTAGCAAGAAGGAGAATCTCTCCGGGGGAAAGCCAGGTTGGCCTGTGTTACAAACATAGAAGTGTCTGTGGGCTGGCCTGTGTTCATCTCCCAACGAAGGGGGTTCGTGCACAGGGGGTAGGAGAAATAGAATGGAAATGAACAACATGTTTCCACTCTTCACTCCAGACAATACACAAGAAACTTGATTGTAAAGCAGCACTTGGAAACAATGCAAGAAATTCACTCAAACCAGCCATTATATCGATGTTATTGTAATCAAACTAACAACCACAGCTGATTAGATCAATATTCAGTATAATCTTGAAGCTCGACTCCAAATGCAGCCACATTTTACTTGTCAATTTCAATACTGATGCCATAAAGACTGCTAAAACCGCAGTTAGTTTACTTTATCAAAAAAAAAATTTTTTTCTTTTAAGTGCTTTCCCACACTGACTCAACACATTTCTCCAGCTGAGTCACACAAACTAGGAAGGTCCCAGGTTCATTCCCCAGTCAACTTTTGACCTCGGGGAGGGATTGTTTCCTCTTGCTTAGGAAAGGGGGGTGAAAAAAGAAAAAAAAGCCTGACTACAGTGCATGTGCCGTATCTTAGATGAGGCCTGGATTAGCTCAACCGTAATGCCCCATCACCGAAAACAGGTAAATCGCATGCCAGCTCATATTGTTGAGGCTAATAATGTTATTCTCAGCTTGCTAGGCGAACAATCAAAATTCTCAGCAGAGAAGGGTAGAGGCAAAAACTGGCAATAGAAGCAAATAGAAAAACATTGAAAACAAGTGAAGTGGGTTAAATAATTGTAAATATTCAGAGAACACTGCTTGCTTTTCAATCACATACTTTGTAAAAAGATAGAATTTCAACTCCAAGTAAAAGACCTGAAAAGACAACTCTGTCACATGCCTTCAACAGTGGTTTAACAGTCTCCTCGACACAATGAAACTCTTCTAAAGTAATGTATGATACAATCATTTTCTTTTTGGCAATGTAGTTCTCTCCACACACACACCCTCCCAGCTCCAAACATGCCTCTGTGTCAGTGCAAGAACTGCCTTGCTTTGTCTAGTCACCGTGTTAAGCGCCAAAATGTTTGAGGGTTTTGATCATGAGTTGGAGTACATCAAAACAGAACTCCCCTGCAGAGTAAGAACTCCCTTTAATGCTGTGTACACACAGAGGTATCTTGGGGGAAAAAAAGCAGCTTGTGGTTGCCAGACTGACTTGACACTGGCCTCACAGTTTCTAACAGCCAAGTCCTGCAATATTGTACATAAGCAACTGACCAAACTGGTTCACTTTTACCAGTTGGGCACAAGAAGGCTTGAAAATCTTAACTTCAGCGCAGCGCTGAGGGACTGTTGCATTGTCAGCAGTTCCACCTTTTGGAATCTGCCTGTCAGGTGATCCAGTGGCACTATTCGTGCCAAGCAGTGTCCTAGCCAACATATATCCCTGAAGAAATAACACCAAAAACAGATTAATAGGTGCTTTATTGCATTGCTGCCTGTAGAATCTTGCTGTGCGCAAAGTTAACAGTTGCGTTTTCCAGTATAACTTCAAAAGTCATTGCTCTGAAGCATTTTAGAACATGCACAGGAGATAAAAAGCACAATATAAATGCAAGATTATGCTCTCTTGCAAAAACCTGTTTGAAAATTCAAGCCAAGGAATTCCTACACATTCCAAAGTTATGTACTTCGCATACATGTGTGTGTGTGTGTGTGTGTGTGTGTTGTTTATGTCAGGGGAATGGATGGGGATCACTCAAAAGCAGGTATCTTGAATTCTTTGAAGTCTTGCTTTTTTCCTGCTCAAGACAACTCGACAGAAAAATCTAAAAGGTAACTGTGCAGTACCTAATGGATTTAACAATGCTGCTCATGACCTCGGACAGTCTGTGTAGTTACAGACCTGACCCATTACAAGCACGTGTTTGAGTATATTCAATGAATATGTCACTGGGAATATATTTAATCTTGATTAGCACTTTATTTTTGATTGGTACCTTTTAACATTGCCAGTTATATTTCTTGCACAAAGTCTTGAGTGGAATAATGTTGTCACAATGAGAGTATACAAGTACACCATCCAGGACAAGGCACTCCACTTAATCAGCACCCCATCCACCAGCTTAAATATTCACTCCCTCCAGCACTGGCGCACAGTGGCAGGAGTGTGTACCATATTCAAGATGCACTGCAGCAATTTGCCAAGCCTCCTTCGGCAGCATCTTCGAAACCCAAAACCTTCACCATCCAGAAGGTCAAGGACAGCAGATGCATGGGAACACCGCCAATTGCAAATTCCCCTCCAAGCCATACACTATCCTGACTTGGAAATATATCACCATTCCTTCACTGTTGCCGGATCAAAATTCTGGAACTCCCTCCCTGAGAACAGTATGGGTGTACCTACACCACATGGACTACAGCAGTAACATTCACGCCACACAAGTGCCAGGCAATGACCATCTCCAACAAGAGAGAATCTAACCATCTCCCCTTGACATTCAACTGCATTATCATCGCTGAATCCCCCACCATCAACATCCTAGGGGCTACCATTGACCAGAAACTGAACTGGAAGAGCCATATAAATACCGTGGCTACAAGAAAAGGTCAGAGGCTAGGAATCCTGCGGCGAGTAACTCACCTCCTGACTCCCCAAAGCCTGTCCACCATCTACAAGGTACAAGTCAGGAGTGTGATGGAATACTCTCCGCTTGCCTGGATGGGTGCAGCTCCAACAACACTCGAGACGCTTGACACCATCCAGGACAAAGCAGCCCGCTTGATTGGCACAACATCTACAAATTCACTCCCTCCACCACCGACGCACAGTGGCAGCAGTGTGTACCATCTACACGGTGCACTGCAGCAATGCACCAAGGCTCCTTAGACAGCATCTTCCAAACCTGCGACCTCTACCAACTAGAAGGACAAGGTCAGCAGATGCATGGGAACACCACCACCTGCAAGTTCCCCTCCAAGTCACACACCATCCTGACTTGGAACTATATCGCCGTTCCTTCACTGTCGCTGGGTCAAAATCCTGGAACTTCCTTCCTAACAGCACTGTGGGTGTACCTACCTCACATGGACTGCAGCAGTTCAAGAAGGCAGCTCACCACCACCTTCTCAAGGGCAATTAGGGATGGGCAACAAATGGTGGCCTGGCCAGTAACGCCCACATCCCATGAATGAATTTTTTAAAACTATCGTAAGTATGAATTTGGCCCTGTTAACATTTTTCTATTCAATTGTATTTCCATTGCATTCCTGCTTATGAAGAGTGCATTATACTTTATAGTCAGAAAACATTGGAATAGATTCAGCAATCTCCATAAACCAGAGATCATCTAAAACTCTGCTGTCCATGTCCTTACTTGCAGCAAGTCCTGTTCACCCATCAACCCTGTGCTCGCTCACCTACAAGGAACACCTCGATTTTAAAATTCTCATCTTTGCTTTCAAATCCATTCATGGCCTTGTCCCTCCTTATCACTGTTATCTCCTCCAGCCCTACAATGCCTGAGAGATCTCAGTGCTGCTCCAATTCTGGCCTCTTGTACACGCTCAATTTTCGTGGCTTCACCATTGATGGACGTGCTTTCAGTTGCCAAGTCCTGATCGCTGGCATTCCCTACCTCAACCTCTCTGCCTCTTTCCTCCTTTGAGAGGTCTTTAAAACCTACCTCTTTGACCAAGCTTTTGCTCATCTGCCCCAATATCTCCAATGTGGCTCCGTAAAAATTTTGTTTGATAATGTGCATTGGGACATTTTACGACATGAAAGGCACTGTATAAATACAAATTGTTGCTGTTGTAGAACTGTGATGACCATTAGTAATTTTAATAGATTGCCAGTGAAAATATTCACCTTTCTCTTAAATACTGCGGATGCTGGAAATCTGAAATAAAAACAGAAAGTGCTGGAAATACTCAGCCGGTCTGGCAGCATCTGTGGAGAGAAAAACAGAGCCAACGTTTCCAGTTTGATGAAAGGGCACAGACCTGAAACATGAACTCTGTTTCTCTCTCCACAGATGCTGCCAAACCTGCTGAGTATTTCCAGCTCTTTCTCTTAAGTTCATTTTATCTTTCCTTCAGTCTTCATGATCACTAAGAGGGTAGGTGACATGCTCCCAAGCCTCCACTACTGCCACCCCTTAATAGGTGGCTGGGAAGTGTCTTCTAATTCTTCCCTCTCCATCGGAACTTTCTGCCAGTTCTCCCCCCTAACACCGTCATAACAGCACTGGCACCTCAAGGACTGCAGTGCTTCAGAGAGAAGGGTCATTACCCCAATCTTAGGACAACGAGGGGTGAATAATGATTGCAGGACCTTGCCAGCAACACCCACAGCCTCAGAACAAGTCTGTTTTAAAGCCAGCTGTCATAACCGAATTTAAATCACATTATCATATAAAATACAGCTCTTTCACACAAAAGAAATGTCACACCTATCTCAGCAATATCACAAACATGCCTGCTGACTAAAGCTGTAATACAATGTTAATGAAATTTGAGTTGATTTAACTGGAGGCAGTGCATCATTTGGGTGTGATGTCTTCACATCCATGGCTTGGATGAAAGTTATGTCATGTCACACGCCTATTGCTGTGGGGTATTATGACTGGCTCCCCACATACAGTGGAAGCATACTCACAAACTAGAAACACAGGAACAGGAGGCAGCCATTTAGCCCCTCGAACTGTTCCACCATTCAATAAGATCCCGGATGATCTGAGACCTAACTCCATATATGCTCCTTTGCTCCATCTCACTGAATACCTTTGCTTAGCAAAAATGTATCAATCTCAGGTTTAAAATTTACAACTGACCTCGCATTATCAGTTATTTGCAAAAGAAAGTTCAAAAGTGTGTGTAGAAGCATATCCTAATTACACTCCTGAAAAGTTTGGCTCTAATTTTTAGACTCTGCCCGCTAGTCCTAAGCTCCCCAACCAGCAGAAATATTTCTCTCTATCTGTTCCCCTTGATATCTTGAAAACTTTGATCAAATCACCCCTTAACTATCTAAATTCCTGGGAATACAACCCTAGTTTGTATAATCACTACTCATAATTTAACCCTTGGAATCCAAGCATCATTCTGGTAAATCTACCAAGGCCTCCCTCCAATATATCCTTCCTAAGATGGGGCACCCAGAACTGCTCGCAGTAACTCCAGGTGTGGTCTTTCCAGCATGACTTCTACCCCCTTGTATTTCAGTCCTGGAGAGAGAAAGACCAACATTCCATTCGCCTTTTTAATTATTTTCCGTAGCTGTCCATTGACATTTTAATGCTCTCATCTGATCAGGCCGTGATAGTGCTAACATATTCTCTACATCTGTCCCAAATTGAAGCTTTGCGCCACAGCACGTCTCGTCAAAACGACTCGGGTGATAAACTTGCAAATTCACATCCAATGCATTTTAGTAAACCCACCCACCGACAGGCAATGCTTGGTCTTCACAATCCTCGCATTAAAATCTCATGTGTTAAGTTTCAACGTTATTGCTGGTTCACAACCAATAAGATGCAACGTAGAAATGCTTCTGTACCAAGGTCTCAGCTCCAAATTAAACAGCAAAAACGGGTCAAGGAAATGGTGCAAAAAGGCAAGATCCAGCACAATGTAAGCTCTTTGCTTGTTTGCACTAAAACTGCCCCCGGGCTTGCGACTTACCACCTTTCTGCCAGCCTTTGCCGAATCAGATCGGTGACTCCGAAGAATTGCTGCACTGCGCCTTTAAAAAATACCAATGTCACACACTGCACAGGAGTAAAAGAATCATTATTGAAAAGCTTACCCAGATGAGAAACGGCAATCTGTTGCATGTAGTCCGGCAACAATCAACGTGTCTGAGCAGAATGCAGAGCTGAAACTCTTGAAAAAAAATCCCAAATCTTCTCGTACCGGTTTAAAACAGCAGATTAGTTTGTGATTAAAATATGTTTTCTCTCTCTCGCTTTTTCCGGGTGAAATTTACGTGAAGGCAACAGTCACCAAAACTAACCAACCCACCCAGCCCGGATGTAAACGCTAACTATAAATGGAAACTGGTAACTGCAAAATCAGCTGTGTGTTTTTTTTAAATGTGGAGCCAGTGATCAGATTATATAAACTACATAAGTTTGAGAGGAGAGCGTCTCAAGACTTTTACCGAGTTTCGATGCAGCTTGGGTTGGGGCAGAGGAGTGTCAGTGAATGCAAATAGACAGCAGAGTTTATAGGGGTTGGGCTTACTGGTGGGTGCGGTTTAGTTCGAGATAAAGACGTTTTCTCTAACTTCCTCATTTTGTTTTCCAGATCTTGTTACAAAGCCCTTTCTACTGCTGCGAGCCTTATTTCTCCTTTCCCCAGAAGTTCAGTGTCTGAACTGAAACTGTGATTAACTGAAGGAAGACTGTGTTATCCCTGCGAGTCAGCAGTTATGAATCCCTGAACTTTTTTGTATCACCCCGTTGGCAGTCAAGAGGGCAATTGTTGCGGGGGTGGGGAATACAAACTGGGAACCCATCCGTGAGTAGGAAAAATTATACTGAGCGCTGGAATGCATAGCCTGAAAGGGCGGTGGAAGCAGATTCAATAGTAACTTTCAAAAGATAATTGGATAAATGCTTGAAGGGAAAACAAATACCGAGGAGGGGGCAAATTGGATAGTTCTTGCAAAGAGCCAGCACAGGCCCCCTGTGCTGTATCATTCCATGACTCCAAGATTCAATTGCACTGACTTCCACCCAATCGGGAGAGTAAGCCAGCACACACAGGTGGTAGTGCAGAAATAGGATTTTTACCCTCACCCTATTCCTGAATAAAATCCATCACTGGAGCAGCCACATATTGCCAGAAAAATCAGAAGACGTTTCATAAAATGGAACTTTCCATTTTGTCTGTCCAGATGACGACAGGTGTAGTTACATTTCACTAGTGCCCAGTGAAAATAGGTTCCCAAAGAAAAATGTATTTAGAAATTAATATTTGGCAAGATGTGGGAAATTAATCATTTGCATAATTTTGCATGAATTTTTGCAACTTTAATACAGCTACAGCTCAAAAAGCACCATTGTGTGTGAAGAGCTGGCAATTGGCAGGCAGAGAAGGTGTCAGGCACAAAATAATGTCTAAGGCTTGCTTACTGGCCCCTCCCATTCTCTCCACCTTCTTCTGTATCTGTTCTGTGCCTTTGTGATCAGAACAGTTGATCAGAAGAAGCCACAGTAGGAGCTGCCCACGTTGAACAGAAGTATGAATGTTAATGCACACGCACTCATGAAGATTGTGGTCTGCAAAAAAACTGATGTGTGAATTGTATGTGATATGTGTAGATGGGTGTACCCTTTGGGTGTGTGTCTGTGCTGGGTGTATCTCCTACATGTCTTCTGTGCAGGTATGCTGAGATTTTTGAGTATGGGCAGATACATTGGCAATTATGAAAGCCATCTGCTGCCAAAGCGGAGCAGTGAAGTGACCAGAACCGTTCACTTTGAGCAAGTTGATGATGGACCTGTAAGTATTACAGGAAACATCACAATTTGACAGCTGGAAAGCATGGATGCATTTGGAGATCATTGAAATGGCTGTATTAGTGCAGGTCCTCAGCACAAAATCAAGGTGGACCAGATGACCAAGAAAGACATATTGGTGATATTGGCAATGTGGAGGCCATTGGAAAAGGTGTGGCCATCTTTGGAATGAAGAATGAACTGCTCCATCTATAAGGAAAGCTCTATTATTAGATATACACTTGTGCTTCATGTAAAGCAAGACGACTTGGGCAAAGGTGATGAGAGCTCTCAAACAGGAAAAGCTGGAGGACATTTAGCCTGTGGTGTGATTTTAATTGCTAAAGAATGAAATGAATACATCTGTGGAAGGGTGGACCATAACCAAAGATAAATGCAGTTGTTGCAGATTATGTATATATTTCTGATTGGTGATAAAAATGCATGCACATGACCTATTTGTAATGGTGCTGTGTGTCCATTACATGTGTTAAATTGTGTTTGCCCCCCCATGAGTAGTGTGTGCAGTTCTGGTCACCTCATTACAGAAAGGATGTAATTGCACGAGAGAGGGTACAGAAGAGATTTATGAGGATGTTGCCAGGACTGGAAAATGTAGCTATGAGGAAAGATTGGATAGGCTGGGGTTGTTCTCCATGGATAGAAGGGGCTGAGGGGAGATTTGATTGAAATGTACTAAATTGTGAGGTGCTGGATAGAGTGGATGGGAAGGGCCTCTTTGCCTTAGCAGAGAGGTGAGTGACTAAGGGGTGTAGATTTAAAGTGATTGGTAGAAAGATTAGAGGGGAGATGAGGAAACGTTTTTCACCTAGAGGATGGTGGGGGTCTGGGACTCACTGCCTGAAAGGGCAGTCTAGGCAGAGACCCTCAACTCATTTAAAAGTAATCTGCAGGGCTACAGACCAAATGTTGCAAGGTGGGATTAGGCTCATTTTTCAGCTGGTGCAGATACGATGGGCCAAGTGGCCTCTTTCTGTGCCGTAAACATTCTATGATTCTATTCTATTATTCTATGTGTATCTTATGTGTAACTATCTGTGCTAACACTAGGTTTTCAATCAAATCTAATATGGAATTTTTTTTATGTGATGACTCCTTGAAGTGTTATAAACACCCAGCAGTTTTAGGTTTGTCTGGAGAGTTAAGGTGTGAAGCACTAGAGTGATGTGCTTGTGGTTACAGGCCTGTGAATAATGTGAATTAAGTATATTACACAAAGGGCTTATTGCACAACATCAAAGTGTGATGAGGTGTAATTTTTCCACAACATTTTGGTCTGAGTCTGCTTAATAAGCTTAGTGACAACACTGCACTAATGTAAGTGCATGTTGTATCGATGTATATACCATAAATGTATAATTTACATTTGCATGGTTACACTTTAGTCTATTGTCTATGTATGCACATTTATGTATCTGTAGTGCCAGTTGTAATTGTCTGTTGACAGCAAAAGAAAACTGAGCTGTCCCACAAATTTCCTCTATGTTATATTCTTTCTCTCTGCTCAAACAGATTCAAGCAGCACAGATGGTTTCAGATTGCTATGGTTACAGTAAAGGTAGGCATTGCACCCTGCATAAACACTGGTGTGAACATATACACTGCAATCGTTCTGTTCAAAAGTCTTACTTGCTGAAAGTCACAAGGCCTACGAATATGCTGCATGCTCTTAAGCTGTGATAAACTGTTGAGAGACATGTGGTTTGTTATCTGAATTTAATACATTCAGTCAATAATTCATCAGTCAGAATTTGAAATTAACTCCTCAATCATTCAGCACTATGTGGCCTGCTTGTTACCTTGGATCATTCTGTGTCCAATAGCCCAGAGGTTTTCATTGCTGTCAATAAACTGTTGTTTCCGCGGGTAGCCTCCAGAGTCAAATCCAGGATGTTGGAGCCTCCTACTCTCGTTGATGAGTGTACGAGTGTCTAATCTGTAGTCTGTCCCCTGGTTGAGGTCAATGTAGTTTTATGATCAGATGCATTTTCATCAAGTCAACCCACCAACTCTTCTCTCCCAAGTCCCAAACAACTGAGTTACTTGTGGTTAAATATGGCAAAGCCATTCTCAGGCAGAAGCAGATGAGCTCATGTGAGAAAGCCTGGGCTTTGGTCTCTGTTTGACGTCAATGTATTTTCAAGATCAGATAACAAAAGGTATCTTTACAGTAAGGCAACCCAATTGTTCTACTTCCCCAAGACCCAATGCTTAGAAGTGGCAAAATATACTCAGGAGCAGTTGCAGCTCAGCTCAAGTAGCAGACACTCTGTCTGGTTTGGAGAAACCTTCAACTTCCTGTTCAGTTAACTCGGTATTTGTATTTGGCTGACCAGGTGCCTGATTGCCCCTCATTTGAACCTTTGTGAATATGACTGAATCAGAGTTCAACCTTAAACAATGCTATATCTGTTGGTGTCCAGTTACAGTCAAGGATGACCTTTTGAGGCATAGAGTTGCTACTCCTTTCACCGTGTCCCTCCGAGGCTGAGGGGAAACATTATCAATTCAAGACAAAAGCAATTACTTTATCATTTTGAAGTTCTATGTGATAAGCAGTTATTAGTGATACAGTGCTGTCCCGATTTGTTACCTTCAGATTTGACTATTCCAAGGCTCTCTTGGCCGGCTTGCCATTTTCCACCCTCTGTAAACTGCAGCTCATCCAAAACTCTGCTGCTCCATATCCTAACTCACAGAAAGTCCCATTCACCCATTGATCCCATGCGCACGGACCTACATTGGTTGCTGGTCCAGCAACATCTTCAATTTAAAATTCACATTCTTGTGATCAAACCCTCCATGGCCTCACCTCTCCCTATCTCCATAACATCTTCCAATCTCTCTGCGCTCCTCCAATTCTGGCCTCATGTATCCCCGATTTCCTCTGTCCCACCATTGGTAACCGTGACTGGTCGTAAGCTCTGGAATTCTAGCCCCAAACCCCTCTCCCATTCTTTAAGACGCTCCTTAAAACCTACCTCTTTGACCAAGCTTTTGGTCACCTGTCCTAATATCTCCTTACGTGGCTCAGTGTTGATTTGGTTTGATAATGCTCCTCTGAAGTGCCTTGGAGCATTTTACTACATTCAAGGTGCTATGCAAATGCAGGTTGTTGTTGCATTTGCCTTCTCTTTTCTCCCACTCAGACAGTACCAATGTGCACAGCTCCTGAGCAGAGGAGGCGTCCTTCCCTGTAAGGGGGAAAGGAAGTTTCGCAAAAGAAGAACAATAAGGTCAATCTGACAGACCTCCAAATGACCCATTACAGGCTGGCCTGGGCAGCAGTCTGGAAAGGGCGACCTCTTCACAGGCACAGAGAGGGGAAGAGCAGCAACATAATAAAAGTCATTAAAAAGCTTTTTAAAAACACAGGCATGTGTTTTCATGAATAATTTGATCAGAGTATTGAGGATTGGCTGTCGAGCCAACCAGCAAGTCAGCCAATCTTACACATCAGTTAGCTGCTTCACCTCAGTTCCTGATACATTTCCACGTGCACACATTCTTCATGCCCTCAGGAATAACTGATTTTGTGATTGAAATAACAGAAATTGCTGGAAATACTCAGCAGGTCAGGCAGCATCTGTGGAGAGCAAAACAGAGTTTATGTTTCATCAAAATTGGCGAGAGGTCTGAAAGGTCAGATCTGACAGAAGGTCATTGGGCTGAATTTTACCAGCCCTCCGACATGGTGATTGGGTGGGGAGGACAGGAATATTCCAGCGGGAGAGGCCACCACGACCCCCCGACGCCAAATATGTCCCATCCCATTTTACCAACAGTGGCGGGACCTCAGTGCAGACCCCCCCCCCCAACACCACTCGGGAGCAAAACCCCAATTTAAGTATGTTGAGCGCTACTTACCTGGCCTGTATGCATCCCGCTGCTCGTTGCTCCTCAGTTCCTCATTTTTCACTGAACGGGCAGCTTTCACGTGCCGTCCCATTCACGAATGAGAGAAGCCGGCGGGACAGCAGAAGAGGGAGCAATCGCAGACAGTGCAGCTCAGTCTCTAAACAAGAGTCTCAACTCTGCATACTTGAAGGGAGATGGGAGGAGAGATGTTATTACTGGGGGCACAGCTCTGCTGGCATGAAGGGAGGTACTGCGTACCCTCCCTCCATAAATGTTGTCCGCTCTGCGCCATTGTTTATTTGTGTATGAAGGACCAATGGCACTCCAATGACCCTGTGTGTGGGGAGGGTGCCAGAAACAGCAGGAGTATAAAGTTAACTGGCTGGTGGGGGCCATCGATGCAGCTGGTAGAATATTTATGTGGTCATGCTGTGCCACTCTTGGTGTGAGCTAAGATGGGCAAGCCTTGACACGCCACATAGTTGATCCATGAAAGCACCTGATGTAATCGTCAGACACAAAGCTTGCCCTGTTCAGACCTCCAAATAAGTGAAGGATACAACTTTGTCACGTGGAGATGTGTATGACTCATCCTAGATTGTGTGATCCACTTCTCCTGAAGCTCCATATGCATTGCAGGCAAAACCAACAGGCAGGTGCAACCCACGTAGAGGCCTCCAGTCGTGAGCAGCAGCCCTCAAAGGGAGCTTGCCACTATAGACCACCACGCATCTGTAGGTCCCGCATGACATAATAGCTGATGTCAGAGTGCCAGTATCAGAGGCGACTGTGGACATAGGGAGAGGTGGTGACACATCTCTGTGCCCTGCTCTACGATGACTTGCAGCCCATGGGCTTCAGTGGACATCCTATGCCTGTGGCTCTCATAGTGACAGGCTCTTAACCTTTATGCCTATTCACCATTTCAGGATCCCACCGGAGACTTTTGTGGGGTCACACAGTCAGCAGTGCACTGCTGCATCAGGGAGGTCACTGATGCCCTGTACCAGAGGGCCAGTGAGAACGTCCGCTTCAGGACAGACCCCAACAGCTGGCAAATCTGTGCCTGCTTTCCAGGCAGCTGCCATGATGCTTTCATCCTGCACCAGTCCCAGCTGCCATTGCTCTTCACTGAACTGGCTCAGATGGAGGAGTGGATTCTTGGAGACAAGGGCTACCCCTTGCAGACATAGCTCCTGACATGAGTGAGACACCCCACCACTGCTGCAGAGGAGAAAAGGTGGAGGGGTAGCTCTGTAAATTAATGAAAGTATCAGCGTAATAGATGACCTAATTTCAGGAGACCAGGATGTAGAAGCAGTTTGGGTAGAGATGAGAAATCATAAAGGCAAGAAGTCACTTGTTGGAGTGGTGTACAGGCCATCTAACATTAACCACACTGTGGGACGGGATATAAAGGAAGAAATAATGGCAGCTTGTCAGAAAGGTACAATGATAATTATAGGGGATTTTAACCTACATATAAACTGGAAAAATCAAATGGGCAAAGGTAGCCTAGCTGAGGAGTGCATAGAATGTTTTCGGGATAATTTCTTGGAACAATACATTCTGGAGCCAACCAGAGAACAGGCTATACTGGATCTGGTATTGTGCAACGAGATAGGATTAATTAATGATCTCATAGTTAAGGCACCCTAGGTAGCAGCGATCATATTATGACGAGTATTTCAAACTTAAATAAGGGCAATTATGAGGGCATGAAAGCAGAGCTCGCAAAAGTGAACTGGCAAATCAGGTTAAGGGATAGGTCAATAGAGATGCACTGGCAGACATTTAAGGGGATATTTCAGAATAGATACATTTCAACGAGAAAGAAGAGTTCGAAGGGTGGGACCTGCCATCTGTGGTCAACTAAAACAGTTAAAGATAGTAACAAACTTAAAGAAAAAGCCTATAATTGCGCAAAGATGGGAAGCAGGTCAGAAGATTGGACAGAATATAAAAAACAGCAAAGAATGACTAAAAGATTGATAAAGAAGGTAAAATTAGAGTATGAGAGAAAGCTAGCTAGAAATATAAAGACAGATAGTAAGAGTTTCTGCAGACATTTAAAAAAGAAAAGAGTTAACAAAGTGAGTGTTGGTCTATTGGAAAGTGAGTCTGGGGAATTAATAATGGATAATAAGGAGATGGCAGATGAATTGAACAGATATTTTGCATTGGTCTTCAGTATTGAGGATACAAGTAATATCCCAGTATTAGCTGGAAGTCGGGAAATGGAAGGAAGGGAGGAACTCAAGAAAATTACAATCACCAGAGAAGTGGTACTGAACAAATTGTTGGAGCTGCAGGCTGACAAGTCCCCAGTTCCTGATGGACTTCATCCCAAGGGTGTTAAAAGAAGTGGCTAGTGAGATAGTTGATGCATTCGTTTTAATTTTCCAAAATTCCTTAGATTCGGGGAAGATTCCGCTAGATTGGAAAATAGTGAATGTAACTCCTTTATTCAAAAAGGGAGGGAGACAGAAAGCAGGAAACCACAGGCCAGTTAGTTCAACATGTGTCATAGGGAAAATGATAGAAGCTATTATTAAAGATGGTATAGCAAGGCATTTAGAAAAATTCAAGGGAATCAGGCAGAATCAACATGGTTTTGTGAAAGGGAAATCATGTTTAACCAAATTGTTGGAGTTCTTTGAGGGAGTTACATGTACTGTGGATAAATGTGTACTTCCAGAAGGCATTTGATAAGGTGCCACATCAAAGGTTATTGCAGAAAATTAAAGCTCACGGTGTAGAGAGTAACATATTGGCATGGATAGAAGATTGGCTCACTAACAGGAAACAGAGAGTAGGTATAAATGGGTCATTTTTTGGTTGGCAAGATGTAACGGGTGGTGTGCCACAGGGATCTGTGCCGGTGCCTCAACTTTTTACGATTTATATCAATGACTTAGATGAAGGGACCAAAGGTATGGTTGCTAAATTGCTGATGACACAAAGATAGGTAGGAAAGTAACTTGTGAAGAGGACATAAGGGGGCTACAAAAGGGATATAGATAGGTTAAGTGAGTGGGCAAATGGAAAGTGTGAAATTGTCCACTTTGGCAGGAAGAATAAAAAAGCATATTATCTAAATGGTGAGAGATTGCAGAGCTCTGAGATGCAGAGGGATCTGGGTGTCCTCGTGCATGACCTACAAAAGGTTAGTATGCAGGTACAGCACGTAATTAGGAAAGCTAACAGAATGTTATCGTTTATCATGAGGGGAATTGAATACAAAAGTAGGGAAGTTATGCTTCAACTATACAGGATTTTGGTGAGACCACATCTGGAGTACTGTGTACAGTACTGGTCTACTTATTTAAGGAAGGACATAAATGCATTGGAGGCAGTTCAGAGAAGGTGTACTAAAGTAAGTAATGTGCAGACTGCCTTATGAGGAAAGATTGAACAGACTAGGCTTGTATCCGTAGACTTGTAGAAGAGTACAAGAGGTGACCTGATTGAAACTATAGGATCCTGAGGGGTCTTGACAGGGTAGATGCAGGAAGGATGTTCCCGATGGTGGGGGAGTCCAGAACCAGGGGTCATAATCGAAGGATATGGGGTAAACCATTCAGGACTGCAATGAGGAGAAATTACTTCAGACAGTGGTGAGCCTGTGGGACTCACTATCACAGAAAGCAGTTGAGGCCAAAACATTGTATGTTTTCAAGAAGTTAGATATAGCTCTTTGGGCGAAAGGGATCAAAGGATATGGGGGAAAGCGAGAACAAGTTACTGAGTTGGTTGATCAGCCATGATCATAATGAATTGCGGAGCAGGCTCGAAGGGCCAAATGGCCTACTCCTGCTCCTATTTTCTATGTTTCTATGTTTTTAGAACTGGGGTCACTGTTTAAAAATAAGAGGTTGCCCATTTAAGACAGAGATAAGGAGAAATTGTTTCTCTCAGAGGGTCGTGAGTCTTTGAAAGTCTTTTCCTCAAAAGGCGGTGGAAGCAGAATCTTTGAATATTTTTAAGGCAGAGGTAGATAGATTCTTGATAAGCAAAGGGGTGGAGGTTATCGGGGGTAGGTGGAAATGAGGAGTAATCAGTTCAGCCATGAACTGATTGAATGACCGAGCAGGCACGAAGGGCTGAGTGGCCTTCTCCTGCTCCTAATTCGTATGTTCGCATGTTCATATGAGAAAGAAAACGTCAGCCACAGGGCGACAGGAGCTACCACTGAGCAGGCAATTGGCATGCTAAAAATACGCTTCCGCTGCCTGCATAGATCGGATGGTGCCCTGCAGTATGAGCCAGAAAGGGGAGCTCATATCGTTGCTGTTTGCTGTGCTCTGCACAAGTACGCACTCAACAGGGGAGAGGCCTTGCAGGATGAGACAGACGTAATCAGGACTCGTCCTTGGACAATGAGGACTTGCAGCAGGAAAGGCACATGGAAGGACAGAGAGCATCCAGGTGTCGCATACAGGGTGAGCAGCAAGCAAGAGATGCATGGCAACACCGTGTTGACCGAAGGTTCACAACACCATAGAAACCACCATGGGCTCTGCAAGCCACATAGCAACCTCGTTCACCTGTTGTGCAGCAGTCCACATCTGCAACATCTTTGCATCCAGCATTACTGGCAGCAGTAGACTGAGCTATTGTCCATGTTACTGCATCTGTGGAGACACACATTAGGAACACTGGCATGGCAATGATATTATTCTATACATTGACAGTTCTGAAAGGCCAATGACGTAATGGGAGGAGACACAATCAACTTTTCACAGTGTTGTGTCACCTGTGCAGATCTACTTGTGGCACGGTGGTTTTGGGAAATGCTTGCAGGTGCCGTTTCTGTGCTAGCAGCCTGACTGGAGGATGTCTGCTGTTTAGATTTCCCTTTGGCTGTGGCTGACTTTGGCAGTTGTGCTGTGTGCACACGAGGCCTGGAGAGCCCAGACTGGCTGGGGGAATGATCGTTCATCCTCTTCTGGCTTTGGACCCTTTGCCGCCAGATGGCCCGAAGGCTACTTACCTCCTCTGCCATCTCCAGCCAGGCTGCCTTGGTCATGCGGGAGGGCCTATTCTTACCATCGCTGGGGAAAAGGACCTCCCGCCTTGCCCACGCAGCCTGGAGGAGAGTGAGCAGGGAGGCTAAACAGTGGGGTCACCCTCGAGCGCCCCTCTGCCATCTCTGGTTTTTGCTCTGGTCCTTTAAATGCAAACGTGATTCCACAGTGTAACAGCTCTCACCTCTGGCTGAACAGTTTTCTTGCACATGTTTGAAAACTAATACAGGACTAGCGATGAAATCTGTGCTATTGCCCTGGTTATTCATCTATGACAGATCGACACATGTTTACGTACACTTTGCTTCTGCAGTCGTTGATCATAACTATTGTAATATTTCTGGTTTGCAATGCAGCTAGAATATAAACATATTTCTTGGTTCTTTAAGAAGTACTTTTAATTCCAGTTACATGTCTTTTCACATAACAGTTTGCAGAGAAATGAATGCAGATTCCCAATGCATATTAGGCTGAGGCTTTTCACAATCAGGTGATTACAAGCTCATAGTATGCAGATATTCTTAAATTATGGGAGATGGAAAGGACAGTATGAGATACAAGAAGTTCATATGTTATTAATTCATAATTTGTTGCTCTCAGACTGTGACCTGTACCTACTGCTGATTCAGCTTCCTAGAAACTGGCATTTTTACAGCTTTTCCAACAGAACTCTGCACAGTGTGTCTGAGTCAAGCAGGATCTCAAACAGCCATGGTTGTCGTAGAAACTGGCTATTGCTGTTAGATCATGCATCAGTATTTCAGCTGGCTGCAGTGTTATCTGCAAAGTTTGCACCAGTTGTTGCTCTGTAACCCTGTATTTTGCCTTGACGTTTTCAACCGTCCGAGAATATGTGAGCAGCTTTTACACCACTTTGACTTTATACCCATGTGTATTTGCCTTTTACATACCATTCAGTCTCACATCCTGGTGTGTGCAAAATTAAGATTATTCACCCAGGTGCAGCATGCCGACACGAAGGAATGTTACATTTGAGTGGAAGAAGAGGATCTCAACTGGACAGGACACTGGGACAAAGCAGAGTTAAGTATGTGGCAGCAAAGCAGAAAGTGCTGAAAATTAACTCTGCTTCTCTCTCCACAGATGCTGCCAGACCTGCTGAGTTTCTCCAGAACTTTCTGCTTTGCTGCCAGATTGACAGCATCCCCACTCTTCATTAGTAAGGTAAGCATTTATTTGGCAGCTGTCAGGAAGCAGGTGAGAAGGAATATGCTGAAGTTTGGCTCATGTGCATAGCTCACGGAAATTCATTACAGCAGCTCACCTCTTATTGACATATGTTTAGTACTGTGTCATAAATATTTGCTCTCCTGCAGGGATAATTTTCCCGCCCTCTAAAAATTCTCTTTCATTTCTGTGAATTGGCACAGGATGATCCCATCTCACCATAGCTCCACACAAGTGTAATTGAGCGTTAGCTAACTGAGGCCACAGTATAACGTTCTCCTCCAGTTGTCGTTGATCTTATAAAATGAGGTCAATCTCCCTCAAGGAGATGGGAAAGGACAGTATGGGATACAATAAGTTCATGTATTATTACCTCATAATTTGTTGCACACTTGGCTTCTTTAGATCTAATTTTCCCAGAGCTCAGTTTTAGTTCCTCTTTCCCCTATTATCTTCAAATGTTTTATTTTTCAGACTGTGACCTGTACCTACTGCTGATTCAGCTTCCTAGAAACTGGCATTTTTACAGCTTTTCCAACAGAACTCTGCACAGTGCGTCTGAGTCAAGCAGGATCTCAAACAGCCATGGTTGTCGTAGTAACTGGCTATTGCTGTTAGATCATGCATCAGTATTTCAGCTGGCTGCAGTGTTATCTGCAAAGTTTGCACTAGTTGTTGCTCTGTAACCCTGTATTTTGCCTTGACGTTTTCAACCGTCCGAGAATATGTGAGCAGCTTTTACACCACTTTGACTTTATACCCATGTGGTGAATGTAAGGGGTTTGGTTTACCGATGGTACAAGCTGATGTAACTGTAACTCCCCTGGGTGGCTCAATTTGATGTGGTACACGGATGAGGAAGGTTCCAGGTTTAATCCCCAGTCTGTGGTGAATTATCTGATTTCATTTGGGTGCCAATAGCTGTGGATTTTGTTTTAATATTTACTAGGATGTGAGCAACACGAGCAAGGCAACATTTCTTGCCTATCTCGACAGACAATTACACCGAATGTACAGCACAGAAACAGGCCATTTGGCCCAACTGGTCTATGCTGGCATTTATTCTTCACATTAGCTGCCTTTCACTTCTCTTCGACTCACCTGATCAACATACACTTATATTCCTTTCTTCCTCATTTGTTTATCTAGCTTTCCCTTAAATGTATCTATGCTATTCACCTGAACTACACCTAGTGGTAGTGAGTTCCTCATTCTTGTGGGTAAAGACGTTTCTCCTCAATTCCATAGAGGATTTATTGATGATTATCTTTTATTTATGGCCTCTAGTTCTGGTCTTTCCCACTAGTGGAAACATCTTCTCGATGTCTACCCTGTCAAATACCTTCATAGTTTTTAAGACCTCTATCAGATTACTATTTGTGAAAGCTCGTTGTGCACAAATTGGCTGCTGCGTTTCCTACGTTACAACACTGACGACACTTTAAAAAGTACTTCATTGGATGTAGAACGCTTTGGAATGTTCATGAAAAGCTCCATACAATTGCAAGTCCTTCTTTTTGTTATCAGGTCACCTCCCCAGCATTCTCTTCTCTGGAGAAAATAGCCACAACCTGTTCAGCATTTTCTGATAAATATATCCTCTCAGTTCCGTGATCATTCTTGTGAATCCTTTTTGCACTTTCTCTAGTGCCTCTATATCTTTTTTATAGTATGGAGAGCGGAACTGTGCACCGTTGTCTCTGAGGACATGAGGGGTCAACCACGTCGTCTGAGACTGGAGTCATGTGTAGGCTAGGCTGGGTTGGGGTGGCAGCTTCTGTTGCTTGTTTGATATTAGGATTATATACAGCGATCAAGCAGCTGTGCTCATCATTGTTTTCTGGTGTCAGCCCATCAATGAGTTGATATTATTCAATTCCAATTGCAGAACTTTGCACGGTGAAACTACCTTGGTGCCTCAATGACCGTGGGTTATGAAAGGGCAAAATCAACCCGGCTTCCTCTTTCTTTTTGCGATCGGGTAACCTGTGCTGTAAAGTATGTATGTGTGGATATGAGCTGAGTACAGGGTCTGGTGCTTCTAGGATGCTTTCGACAATCAAATGGTTCCTGCTGCTCACGAAGGGGTGAATTTGTTCACAAGATAATTACACATGCGGAAGGCCGTATATCCCATTTTAATTCATTCATCCTGAAAATTGTACTGTTAATTGTAATTATCCCAGAGTTTCTACTTTTTCTACCGCAAAGATTACTCTTTCTGGAAATCCTTTCCAGAGGCCAATCATTCTTTGCATCAGCAGCTCGGTTCAAGAGCTTGGAGGAGCAAAAATCCTTGTGACTTTCCATTCATTTATTTCAGAGGTCATGAAAACAGCGAGAAGCTTGTGCCAGATTTTGTAAAGAGGGCTTCCACCCGACCGACTGAGAAGGAAAGCCTACCCTTTTCTGCCAAGGCCCACACATTACGAATGGCCATTTGCTTCAGGCTGCCTGAAATCCTGGAATGTATGCCAGCAATAACTTTCAGGAGAGGAGGGGAGGGGAGAAAACATTTTAAAAGGGCATCAAACAGACATTATATTTCATATTCCTTCCATTGAAAATATATTTCTCACTTGTAGGAATCTACTTGCACCTATTGCTGATCTGTGTGGAGTCAAGTATCATGTGATATTCACAAAGTTCTGCAGTGCATGCCAACTTCCTGTCACTCAAGTATTCACATTACACACAGGTAGGTTTGAAGACATCAATCAGAACTGAGGAGCTAATTGAAGTGAAATATAATATGCAAGTGACAGGTCTGTGCAACTTATTGGAACACACAGGATACCAGCAATGGGGAAAATGATGTATAGGTGCAGGCAGGAAAGGCAAGAATAGATGCATGATTAAAGCTATTTATTGATGAGAAGGTGCTGGTTGTTTGGACACTGTTTGAAATGCTGTCTCCAGCATTCCCTGAAGGTCACAGGACACAGGGAAACAGTAATCTAGAAGGAGGATATTGTTGACCAGCTTGTCACAATGTTAGACAAGTGCAGACAATGACTGAAAGGGCAGCGTTACTAAACTACCTGAAGGTGATACTCTGCACCAACAATTTCATCTTATCTAATCCCTTATATATATTCTCTGGAGTTTCGAAGAATGAGAGGTGATCTCATTGAAACATCTAAGATTCTAAAGGAGCTGGATAGGGTAGGCACTGAGATTGTTTCCACTCAAGCACAAGGGCACAGCCTCAGGATAAGGGGCTAATCATTCAGGACTGAAATGAGGAGAAATTTCTACAGGTCAAAGGATTGTCAATGTTTGGAATTCTCTACGCGGAAGGTATTGGATGCTCCATCGTTGAATACATTTAAGGCTGGGATAGACAGATTTTTGGTCTCTCAGGGAATCAAGGGGTATAGAACCATAGAAAAATTGCAGCACAAAAGGAGGCCATTCAGCCCATCTTGTCTGCGCCGGCTGCAAAGCTATCTGCACAATCTAATTCCACCTTGAAGCACCTGGTCCATAGCCTTGAAGGTTACAGCACTTCAGGTGCATGTCCAGGTACGTTTTAAATGAATTGAGGGTTTCTGCCTCCACCACCATGCCTGGCAGTGAATTTCAGACACCCACCATCCTCTGGGTGAAAAGGTTTTTCCCCATGTCCCCTCTAATCCTTCTACCAATCATGTTAAATCTGTGCCCCCTGGTAATTGACCTCTCCGCGAGGGGAAACAGGTTCTAGGCCTATCTAGGCCCCTCGTAATTTTGTGCACCTCAATTAAGTCACCCCTCAGCCTCCTCTGTTCTAAGGAAAACAACCCGATCCGATCCAATCTTTCCTCATAGCTGCAACTTTCAAACCCTGTCAACATTCTTGTAAATCTCCTCTGTACTCTCTCCAGAGCAATTATGTCCTTTCTGTAACGCAGTGACCAGAACTGTACGCAATACTTCAATTGTGGCCAAACCAGTGTTTTATACAGTTCCAGCATTACATCCCTGCTTTTGTATGGGTATGGCGAGCGGGAGGGAAAAGTGGTGTTGAATCCCAAGATCAGCCATGATTGTTTTAAATGCAGAACAGACTCGATGGTCTAATCCTGCTCCTATTTCTTGTGTTCTTGTTTCTTCACAGTTTCATTTGTATTTCTCTATGCTTGTGCAAATTGGAGAACACAGATGATTGAAATGTACATGCAAAGCTGAGAGCACACTAAACATGTGAATAAGGCAATTTATACCAATTGATAAATACAAAGACAATGAGACCCTGTGCTAGTTAACTTTGTTCTTCCTCTGTCAATGAGACTGAAGTGAGATCATGCTCGATTTTGACCAGGGAACGTTTGCTGTCAAGAGGAAGTTACTGATAGTGTTTACCGACATTGCAAAATAGTTCCACATGTGAGAAAGTGTTTCCACTAAAATACTTCATTGTGTTTTGCTTTTCAACCAAAGTTTCAGTCAGTTGTCAAAGGGCATTAGTTCTCTTCAAGTCTTTTCTAGCTGCAATTGGAAAATCTGCAGTCACAGCTGGACAATGACAGTTTAAGAAGCAAATTAGTTCTTTCCAGCGGCGCAGGTTTTCCACAAATGTAGGACTGGTTAAAGTGTCAGCTGTGGCTCAGTTGGTAGCCCCCTTGCCTCGTCAGAAGGATGTGGGTTCAAGTCCCACTCCAGGACTTAAGCATCAAGACATCCAGTGCAGTGCTGTTGCTCGTACCAGTTTTTGGATGAGGCCTTAAACTGTGCTACTGTCTGCCCTCACCAGGTGGACATCAAAGATCCCATGGCATTTATTTGAAGAAGTGCAGGAAGTTATGCCCGGTGTCCTAGCCAATATTTATCGATATCATATAAACACATTCTGTGGTCATTATCACATTGGTTTTTGTGGGATCTTGCTGTGTGCAGATTAGTTGCTGTGTTTCCTGCATCACAACAGTGACTACACTTCAAAAGCACTACATTGGCATAAAGTGCTTTGGGACTTCCTTTGGTTGTGAAAGGTGCAAAATAAATGCAAGCCTTCCTTTCTTTTACATGTCACGATCTTGTTTTTCTTTCTCCTCGGGAAATATTGTGGTTTGCCTTTAAGGCTGTAAAAGATCAGTACTTCTTTAAGGCAGCAAGCTCCCAAATTTGTGAGCCATTTCAGTGGCATAATAACGGCAGAAGCTGACAGTTTCACTGTCATCACCACGGCAGAAGCTGGGGCGATTTGCTCAAGGCACCAAAGCAAGTGACCACAGCTCATCAAGTAGCTCCGAATATTGTTTGAGAAACACCAGCCACTCGAATCCTGCACTCTTCCCAAAAGAGAAATTTTCACAAGCTAGCATTGAATCTGAGCTACAGGGGAAATGTTGGATAACATCACCATTTTCTGCCTGAAGAAATTTGAGTAAAGATAGCTGTCTAAAAAGTGAGCACAACGTATTTCTTAAACAGATTTTCAGGAATGCCAGATTTGAAATGCTCTTGTTGTGTGGTTTCAATGGATAGTCAAAAGTATTCATAGAATTCAGACCTTTATGAAATGAGTGCACGCACTCAGACATGATGGATTACGTTTCATCTGCTCAGAAGATGTTTGTGAGATTATATAGTCGTTCTTGTGGGTGGAACAGGTTTTTCATTCGCACAGCAGAGTGTTGAAGTAAGGACTTTGATAAGAATGGTGCCTGAGTCAAATATAGAAATGTAGATAGTTCAGTACAGAAGACAGTTCAGCCCATTGTGCCTGTGTTGGTTTGAGCCCATAATGGGAGCTATCAACTCAAATCCCATTCGTCTGGTCTGTTCCTGTGTCATTTACATTTTCCCCTTTTACAGTTATTCCTATCTGCAACCCTGCTTTTAGAGATTTGTGCAGCTGCACCTCCAGATCTCCGTTCTTCCACTCCATTGACAAGCTTCCCATTTATACAAGATTGATGACTTCTTTTTCCCAAAATCTACTGGTTCATATTTGTCAGCATCAAACTGCTTTGGCCACAAGTGCACAAGGATGAGCAGCAACAAAGTTGGCTGCATAAAGCATCTGATGCAGTCCAGGACAGGCATCCACATTTCCACAGTGCATGAATGGCATCCTACAAACTCCTCTGCTTTTTACAGAAATTTGGAGATTAAAAAGGTTGCCTCCTCCGCTGTTGCTTTTTAATTCCTACCCAATGACAGCCAAATTACTGAAAGGAAATCATTTTCGGGAAGTTTCTTCACTTGATCGTGTTCGAGTGTGTTAGCTTACACAGAGAAGGACAGATTCAAACAACAACCAGAGGTAACCGATTCTTACCTTTTCAGATTGATACCGATAAATTCAGAGGTAGCGTGTTCTGCAAGATTCCTCTTCCTCCAAGTGCCTGGAAGTTTCTGATGAGGAACAGATGATCTTTAACCAGAGGCTGGGAAATGAACCGAGTCATCAGTGACAATGAACACAACTGAAAACAGTTGTGGAATCTGGCCGCATTCTGATGAGGAGGAGTGTTTTCAGTCTATGTTGTGCTGTTCAAAGCCAGTGAGGAAATTCAGTCTGTTTTATTTTGTTACTTCAAAATCACCTTTCACTTGTTCTGTACAGTCAGCTATGATAGATAGGCTGAAATCTACAATAATACTGACAGAGGACTGACAGACGTCAGATCTATCATAAAAATGAGAACAGCTGTCACTTCCACTGCCATTCAGGAGCCTAGGCTCACTGTTAGTCTTGTTCTAAATTAGTTTGCAATCCCTGACAGAGGTCAGGAATGGTTTGCTTGGACAGTCAAATCTCTGGAGACGTACGGGCGAGACAGATGTACCTACACATGATGATATTTCCTCCTCTTTGCCTTCTTCCCCTGCCATGAGTTTGCATTGCATCAGAATTATACAGCTCTAATTTTTTCACTGCGCTCACAGTAGAGATATGGCCATTCATTCCTCTAGACACCAACAAGGTCTTCAAGGAATTTGGAGTCTAAAGTTGCATGGGTTAAGCACCTTCTAAAGCACCTAGTCAGTGCACTCAAGACCTGGTGAATTGCAGTCCGAAATGGTTAAGTGCCAAAGCTCGAGATGTAGTCTGCTGACTGCAAACCAGGTGCCGTGGTCAAATCATTAGCACAATTATTCACGGCTCCCAATGCAGGTTCAGCTCTGCACAGGGAGTGAAGCTAATAGGGCACCTGCAAATCCATGTACGGGTGAAAAATAATGTGACTGTTTAATGCTAAGTGGGAAACTCATGGTTGCTTCCATCAATTCAATCGCCATTGGCAGCCTCTGATAAGGCTCATATGGGAAATGGGGGAAATAAATCTTAGGCCAAAGTGTAATATGAAACCCAACGTGGAGTCGTGGAATAGGGTCCGGTGGGGGTAAATGATGGAGAAGCCCATACCTCAGATGTCAATGAGGCAATACAGATAAGGGCTGAAGTCAACTTTAGAGCCAGTGGCAATGCTGGCCTGTGGGGGAGTACAGTTGCCAATCTCAGGACATTCTATCAGATTGTCTCAGAGCAGTTTCAGGAAACCTTGCACCCATGCACCCACTGAGCCTAGAAAATGGTCCTTATCATGTGGAAGAGCATTAGTTGTTGTTTTTTGTGGCAAAATAAAGTTGTATTAGCACAATCTCTGACATATCATGGACTTATCAAGAAATAGTAAAGGTCAGGTATTAATTCTAGTCCTACTGTTCACTATGATTCTCCAATTTACTATGACTCCATTTGTTAGCTAGGGTGAAACAAAATGTTTCCTCATCTGTAGCTTTGCAAACCCACAACCCTAATTTCGTTTGTGAATTTAAAAGGGTTTTGTTTGCCGTTACGATTAGGTGCGAGTGCAAATTCAGCCCAGAAGTCCAAACAGGTACCTAAGTGTCTTCCAGAAGCCAGCGAGAGATAAATTTAACTGGTCACAGGATCATAGGAAATAGGAGTAGGCCATTCAGCCCATCAAATCTGCTCCGCCATTCAAACAGATCATGGCTGATCATCTACCTCTACGCCATTTTTCCCCACTATCCCCATAATCCCTTGATGTCATTCGTATCCAGAAATCTAGCGATTTCTGTCTTGAACATGCTCAATGATTGAGCTTCCACAGCCCTCCACAAAGAAATTTCTCCTCATTTCAGTCTTAAATGGCCTGCCCCTTATTTTGAGACTGTGTCCCCTGGTTCTCGACTCACCAGCCAGACAAAACATTCGATCCACATCTACCCTGTCACGCCCTGTAAGAATTTTCTAAGTGTCAATGAGATCACCTCTCATTCTTTGAAACTCTTCAGAATACAGGCCCAATTTCTGCAAAGTCTTCTCATAAGACAAGGCTGCAATCCCACCATCCCAGGGATTAGTCTGGTGAACCTCTGTTGCACTCCCTCTATGGTAAGTGTATCCCAGGTATAGAGGCAGTCCAATCAACAGGGCCCACTTTTGATTGGCAGTTTCTTTGTCCATTGGCAGTGGTGGACCAATGAAAGGGTACATCACCACTTGTTATCTGCTGCATTGCTTTGACCGATTGGTTTCAGTTCGGACCAATGAAAGGGTGGATCACGGTTTGTGATGACAGTTTGGCTTTGACTGCAGTGGCTTTGGTTTGAGGTGAGTGCTGGCCAATGGGGCAGCTGTGTTTGCAGGGGAGGTATGATGGCGATGTTGTCAGTGTGAGCCGGAGCCCAGGGTCAGGCAAAACTGTTATTGCACAGAGTGGAAGGGTTTCAGTGTCTGCCTCTGTAACTCAGCAGACAGAGCTTAGAGTAGGTAGAGAAATTGTTCCCACTCGTGAAAGGATCGAGACTGAGAAGGTTCAAATTTAAACTATTTGGTAGGAGAAGCAGAAGTGACATGAGGAAAAACTTTTTCACTTTGTCAAAAACAAAATGGTACAAAAAGGTCATGTCCTTCATGTACAAATCAAACCTTTACATACAAAACATGTGTCTGATGACTGTAGGAGTTAACGATCTTTATTTTACTACAATATAATAGGCCACAAACCATGTTACATACTAAATTTAAAATTCTTATCCTTGTCTTTAAATCCCTCCATTCCCTCACCCCTCCTAGTCTCTGTACCTTCCTTTTGCCCTACATATTGTTCAACTTGAACTTACTGTTCCTGTGGCATCAGGCTCTCATCTATCTCCTGCTACCATTGCCCCACCATTGGTGGCTCTGCATTCAACCGTGTAAGTCCACTCTCTGGAATTCCCTCCTAAACTCTCTCTATCTCATTCTCATCCTTTAAGACTCCCTTTTACCTCCCCTCTCTTTGATCAAGTGTTTTCTTTGTTTGGCTTGCCATCTGTGAAGTGCCTTGGGATGTTTTTCATTATTAAAAGCACAGAATCAGTGTTTTCATCTGTGTATGTGCGTGTGTCTGTCTGAGGGACAAACGGCCCATGTTGTGAGCTCTGGTGTAAATAGCGGCTTCAGTGTGGATGGGTTAGTATCGGAATAGCAGACAGTCTTGTACTGACTCTTAAAGTGCTGCACAGCATGGTGCATGGCCTAATGAGTTGGAGACCAGCAACATGTCTTATGACAGGTTTTACTGCAGAACCATGAAACTGCAAGGCATTTGTGAATTAGTGAGAGGTGGTGGTGTGAGCATGGGTGTTTAAATGTAGACAGAAGTAATTGAAGTTGCTTGTTGGAACTGTTCATCAATGACAGCTGGCAACAAGAACTCAAGTCTGTGAATGTACGTGGAAAGATTGTTGCTCTGAAACAGCTGTGGATGAAGAGTTTTATTGGTGGAGCTGTTCTGGCTTTATTTGGAATGGCATGGCAGGGACATTGTGTGGGAGCAAAATTTTACTCTTCTACTTTGTAGGTGTGGCTCGCTCTGTTCTGCTTTGCGTTAAATAGAAGAGTTGCTTTGGACTGGACAATAAACAAACCCCAAATTGTTCCCTCATGTAGGATATTTGCATGCACACTAGACTTGATTCCCAGTTACTTTAAACGCAAAGCAGAACACAGCGAGCCACACCTCTCATCCTCCCTGCAAAGGCCCGGCTATAAAACTCCCCCAGCTATGATGATCTGAGTAGTCTTGTACTGCACTACAGCTGAGAAAGAAGCAATGGTGCTGTGAAGTGATGCAAGATAACTTTTTGCCCCTTCTATGTCTTTTGCTATTGATTTCATAACCAAGGCTACACTAAAATGGGTAAGAATTATATAGAATGTAAGCACTTTTCTGGAGGGACATTGAGTCTCCTTTGGAAGTTTACAAGCATCTGATTTCATTGCTTCTGGATTACTGTCCCACCTTTCTTAACCACCAGTGATGGTGATGCAGGAGGCTCAGAATAAATAGGAGAAATAAAAAAATATTCAGGAGGAGAAATTCAACTGCATTTCGCCTGTTTTTTTGGGTGTAAAAGAATCAAGAGGGAGGCGAATTTTGGGTGGAAACATCCCAATCTGGCCTGCAAGCACAATGGTCACCATATTGGAAGAGGTCACCTACTCCCTGAAATGAGCAATTAGCACCTTGCACATGCAAAACGGATCTTAACACCAGGTATGTAAAACAAACATGCGTATAAATATCCGACTTGAGGGAGCAATTTGGATTTGTTTATTATCCAGTGTGAAGCAAATCTTTCTATTTATAGGACAAGTGGAGACCATTGTGTAAAATGGGGCCCAATGCAAAATTTGAGTGAAAAAGGGCGGCACTTGTGTTGCACAAGCACCGCCTACTTGTACCAGGTGGCTAAACCAACATTAGTTAAAGGCTGTTCATGAAGTGGCCACAAAGTGCTGTTAAAAGTTCCAATTCTGTGGAGTCAGAAGGAGCAGGAGTTCTTTTCCCAGCATAACATCGCAAATCGAAACACGAAGTAGCATTTTTGTGTAAAACCTCCATTTGTTCTCATTATGCCTTGTCCAGAAATATTGAATGTTTTGGAACAGAAAGGTTGCACTCGGAATAGCAGACTTTCTGGCCAATGTGGCAAATATATCAAGACTGATCATACACTATTAAGTTACACAATTTCATGCAGATTTCTGATTTTAGATATTCAAACATCTAAATACTTATTAATTTATTGTAAGTTGAGAAACAGCAAAAAGCTTGTAATATGATATTGCATAGGGCAGTAGGCTGTGAGCAGAAATGCATTGTATTATTCAAAATTATTCATTTCTTGGGAATGTTTGTATGAATTTTAGTTTTTATTCACCTTCTGGTAATGAAGTCTTGCTTCAATCGTATAGAACCTTGGTTTGACTGTACCTGGAGTACTGTGTGCAGTTTTGGTCCCCTTACCCTCAGGAAGGATATTACTGCCATAGAGAGTGCGCAATGAAAATTCATCAGACTTGTTCCTGGGATGATGGGACTGTCCTATGTAGTAAGATTGGGGGAACTGGGCCTGTATTCTCTAGAGTTTCGACAAATGAGAGGTGATCTCATTGAAACCTACAAAATACTTCAAGGGACAGACAGGGTAGATGTAGGGAAGATGTTTCCCCTGGTTGGGGAGTCTGGAACCAGGGGACACAATTTCAAAATAAGGAGGAAGCCAGTTAGGACAGAGATGAGGAGAAATTTCTTTACTCAGAGGGTTCTGAATCTTTGGAATTCTCTCCCCCAGAGGACTATGGAAGCTCAGTCATTGAGTATGTTTAAAGCAGAGATTGTCAGATTTCTAAATATAAAATGACATCAGGGGATATGAAGATAGTGTTGGAAAAAGGCATTGAAGTAGATGATCAGCAGTGATCATATTGAATGGCGGGGCAGTCTCGATAGGCTGAATGGCCTACTCCTGTTCTTATGTTCTAGAAATAAAGCAAAAGTCTCACTATCAGAGTAAGCAATCTGGTTCAGCAGGATATTCAGTAACTAGTCCTGCAAGCTTTGACATGTATCACAGGGTTGATTCAGTCTCTGATGTTAACGGTTCAGCTCATGATGAAAGTGGACACTTGCAGGAAGGGCTCTTTGGGAATCAGCATGCCACATGTGGTGGGATTATTGCTCGAGTCCTACAATTACATAGCACTTGCCATGTCCATAACCCTTTCAACATCAAACAGTTATAGTGTCAGAGATACAGCACCGAAACAGGCCCTTTGGCCCACAGAGTCCACGCCAACCATCAACCAACCATTCATACTAATCCTACACTCATCCCATTTTTCCCCTCTCACATCCCCACCTTCACTCAATTCTCTTACCACATACCTATACTGGGGACAATTTTTACAATGGCCAATTTACCTATCAACCTGCAAGTCTTTAGCATGTGGGAGGAAACCGGAGCACCTGGAGGAAACTCACACGGTCACAGGGAGAACTTGCAAACTCCGCACAGGCAGTACCCAGAACCGAACCCGGGTTGCTGGAGCTGTGAGGCTGCGGTGCTAACCACTGTGCCACTATGCCGCCCTTAGGTAAAGAAGATTTTGATGAATCTCTATCTTGTTTAATGTCTGTTCTTTGCTGTTGACCTGTTTTAGCTGGTTTAGAAGTGAATATTATGAAGGCGGCTATTGGATTGAGGAGAACTAAAATCAAGATGAGAGAAAAACCATAATGGCCTGGATATTGCGGTAGCAATGAAAGGATGATGCCCACCGTGGACCTTGATAAAAGCTGCCAGAGGTTTAGCAGACTCTCAAGCATAGATTTCCTCTATTCTGCCATCACTTTGAATTTGGCACCACGCTTTGGGGATCTGTGGCATTCAGCAACAGGACAGCAGCAGGCAAGCTGACCAGCAATCAGAGTGAAGAATTCTCAGACAGCAATACAGGAGATAAAAAGCATGGAATACAACTGACATTTTAATCACTGTACACTAAGTGAAATACAAATTGGGGAATACACATGCAATTAAGCAAGAAGCTGAAATATCAAACAAAATTTAATATTGATTATTTTAAAATTCATGCAATCTGAAATCTGAAGGAATGAGACTCACACATATAAAGTTAGCTTTTCAGGGCTAGAGAGGGAGTTCAGTAGTAATTATGATTTAGTATGCCATTAAAACTCCTCATTGAACAAGGCTTAAGTTTTTCATTGTTTTTACAGTGCCAGAAAAACTGAAATTCATGACAAATCAGTGTGGTGTTGACTGAATTTCTGAAGACGGCAATAATGCATATTGTGGAGGAGCAGGGTATCACTGACAGCAACTTCTGGATTACCACGTTTAACTGCAATGTGCAAACACCCGAAGCTTCTGTCAGTTTTACCCAGTGATAACAAGTGCTGCAATTTTGACTGTCATTACAACCACAATTCTGGGGCCAAGGATTTTTTTTAATTTTAAGGAACATATTATTGTTTCCTCATTAAGCCCTAATAAAAGGCTGAGAAAATAATTTTGCAATTATAAATATTTCAGCAATTTTAATATAGTCCTTTAAATGGCATGAGAAAGGATAGAATGTGGCCATATGTTGTAGTGAAATGGCTTAAAGGTTATTGTGTGGAATTTCTCTCTAGTCTTCCACCCCAAATAAAATAAACAGTCTATATTAAAAATATTGTCAGGGACATGAAGAACTAACTTTTAACAGCACTGTCTTGGCTCTGATGTATAAAATACAGATGCAGAATGCAACAGACACAGATTTCCTGTTTACACATGTTTTATGAAATTTCCCTGAAATCTTTGTTTTGAATTTGAATATTGCTCTTTGGGTAGATGAGCATGCAGTAAATGGAACCCATGGGGAATTAGATGTGCCTTTAGTTAACTCTTTTTTTGTTCTGCAAACAGATATTGAATCATATTGAATAAAACGAATTGGAAGTGAAATTTGATCCCTTCATTCTGTGCGATTCTGTACTTGAATGTTTGCGAGATGTGGCCAACAAAATTCCAATATGTTTTCTGCTTTGGAATATAAAACAGAAATGAAGTCGGTTTTTCTCCTACTAATGTGTAGTTATCCCCAATTTTAAATCGCATGACAATTAGCAGCTGAGCCTTCTGCTCTCTGGATCCCAAGCTCTGGGATTTCCTCCCTAAACCCCATCTGCTTCTTTACCTCTCTTTCCTCCTTGACCAAGATTTTGGTCAATCTGATATAACATCTTATGTGGCTCCTGCCGAATTTTGTTTGCTAATGCATCTGCGAAGTGCCTTGGGACATGTAACTACATTAAAGGTGCTAGATAAATGCAAGTTGTTGTTGAGACTGTGGTTTCAGTAATTATTCTCAGAGTTAATTTTGGTGCCTTAACTTTTACTATCTGGCTGCTAAGGAATGTTTGCAGTTCTGCCTGTAATTTCCAGTCGCACATGGAGAGTGGACCAACGGTTGCTTTCAAAGTCAGCAATCATTTCTTTTAATATTTGCAAAAGGAACAAATGTAGTTCAGTTCAAATGATAGCTGCTCTTGTGGAACCAGCAAAGCTGTTCATGAGATCCTTTGTGTGTTGAGCAGAAATATGACAGAAAATTAACCTCAACCTGTTTCTTAGCAATCTGCTGTGTTTGATTTGAAATCTGTTTCTGGAGGTGCACAGCTGCACTCTGAAATCAAAGACGACAGACAAACCTATACTATATGGAGTTACAGCTTACAATCACATGGTAAATCTGACCCAACTAAGCTCATCTATTCAGAAACAACCAAGAGCTCCCCATCGTGAGTAATGTTGTGAACGGAGTGCAAGGTTTTCTGCCTCTACTCCCCTGGCTGCAAGTCTGTTTCATGCACTGACCATTCTCCCACTGAGGAATAACTTGTCTTTTGCTAGTTTTAACAATGTCCTCATGGAAAATAGATCATTGAGGCACTGGAGACTAATCCACCATTCAATTAGATCACTGCTGGTCTGTACTGCAACTCCATTTGCCTGATTTTGTTCCATATTTCTTGATACCCTCACTGTAAAAAAATGTATCAATCTCAGTCTCAATAATTTCAGTTGACCTCGTCTCCACAGCTTTTTGAGGGGGGGGGGGGGGGGTTCAGATTCCGTCTAAATGTGAAAAAAAAGTGCTTCCCAATTTCACTACAAAATGGCCTAATTTTAAGATGGCCTCCTTGTTCGGGATTGCCAGAGAGCAGCCGACTTTATAAATGACAAAGGAATTTGATAAAGACCTGGAGTAGATCCCCCCTCAACCATCTAGACTCACACCTTGGTTTAACATGAAAGTACCTTCCAGATATACATTTCTACCCGATTTACTAAATTAAATATTTTTGTTTCCTCCTCAACCCCTGCTTCTAACTCATTTCCTCATAATAGCCCGAATTTTCTTGTGTTTCTTCCAAGTAACATGAAAGTTAGAGTCAGGCCATTCAGGAGCGAAGTTCGGAAATGTTTCTTCAGACACAGGGCGATAGAAGTGGGAAACTGTTTCCCCCACAATAAACAGTTGATGCTTGCCAAGTTAAACATTCTAAATCTGTGATGGGAAGTATTTTCCTATCCAAGGGCATTAAGAGTTACGGAGCCTAGTTGGGTAGATGGAGTTAGGATACGGATCAGCCATGATCTCACTAAATGGCAGAACAGGCTCGAGGGGCTTCACGGTTTACTCCTGTTCCTGTGCTCTTATCATTCATTTCTTTGATGCCAATATCTTGGGATTCTGGAGCTGAAGATCTGAATTCACAACCAAGGCTCAACTGACATTTGCAGCCCCTGCTGATTCTTGCCAGTAATGGATGGCTCATTTTTGGAAAGGAGGAAAGACAAACTGTACTATTCACCTGCACAATTGGCTTAAAGCCTGGCTCCGGTCTAAAAATTAAAAACCCGACCCGGGCCCAACCCAACAGCCAGGCTGAAGCAGACACATTTATTCGGGCTTGGTCATGTAGCCAGGCTTGAGACCAGTGATCAAGTACAGGTGCCAATTGTTGATGTACCAGTGTTCAATTAACAAAGTTTTAAAAAAAATACAAACACTGATTTCTAACAGGCGAAGGCACTGCGACCCTGAGCATTTGCAGGAAAATAGTATCCGCTTCAGGGAATCATGCAATGTAACAAACAAGCTTCTGAACTGTATCAAGCTCTGATGTCATTAACAAAACAATCTCCATGGAGAACTCAGGTTGGGAATTTAATCTCCCTATTTCCAGATAATTTTAAATCCTTGGGCCAAGTGAAGGCCAGCTACCCGACCCGAACCCAATGGCATGTGTCGGGGTTGGGTCGCACTTCCGGGTCCGGCATTCAGGCTTGGGTCGGGTTGGGTACGCTCAATCACAACCTCAGCTGTGGCTCTTACGTTAATTTAATTTTTGGACTAGAAAAGGTGGTATTGTTAGTTATTTTAAGCTTGTGCAGATCAGCAAAGTGAGAAATGGAAGGCAAGTTAACTGATGGTCAGGTCGGCTGCGGGGGGAAAAAAAAATGGAAGGTTTTGGGCTGGGTCAGATGTGGTTCTGTCAGGCTCGTGTCCGGTTTAGTTTGTAGACCCGAACCGGCCTTTTGGGCCAAATATAGATTTACCAAGAGCTCAGTTGATGTTTCTATACTTACTGCAGTTACGAGTATCTTCTCCGGGCTGGTCGGTTTCTACTGGACTTGATAGATTTCAGAGTGTAAGGGGTTGGGTTAAATTTCACTTGGGTGCTTTCTGTCGGAACTTGGAGCTGTTTCTTCCACCCCCCAACCGGCACTGTTCATACCTCTGATTTCTGTCCACGTCCAGCCCGACCTGACCCGAGCCCGAATTTTGGACCGAGAAGAGACCTGACCTGAACCCGACACATGTCGTTGGGTCCCGTCAGTTTCGGGTCAGGTAGCCATGCTCTAATTTGGCTTGCTGATCAAGGATAGATTAGATCCTCAACAGTGCTGTACTGATAAAGATAACCATCAAAAGTCACTTGAGCAAGAGAAATAATGAACACTCAAAGTTAGAAATAATGTGAGTTTACAGCTGGTTTTACAGAGAGCGCGAGAAATCCTCTTGCATAAAGTGAGCGATTTTCCTCTGGTAACTGAAGCAGACAGCTGACCAGTCACCAGGCCCTATTCCCCTTGGAATACTGACTCCCTTTTGTATCTATCAAAATACACATTTGTTCAGTGCTTTTTCAATACTGCCTCAGCAGATTCACACATTTTTTCTATGTACACAGCTTGCTTTGTGCTTCAAGACGCACTCCATGTTTCCTAGAACCTCTTTTGGACTGGGCTGCAGTTTGGCATCAGTTGTACGATTAGACAGAATTATAGATAGATAAGGATGCCTCAGATTAAGAACAGATTGTGGTGGCCATGTGCTCAAGAGGGGTTACATTATAAAGTGAGATGGAAGCTAAAATATTGTCCTCAGAACCTGAGTATGCTTCAGCCCCAGATATAATCTCGGTTTTGGTTGCGGTTTTACATATTGCCATGTTAATCCTTCGTGTTTGTTGCTTCCTTTGCCCCTGCTATGTGCCACTGTGTGGCTCTCAATTTTTCTGTGTAATTTGCCATCATGTGACCAGATGAGATGAGGCAGCACTTCTTCACGCAAAGGGTGATACAAGTGTGGAACTCTCTCCCACAAAAAGCAGATGCTCATTCAGTTGATTTTAAATCTGAGATTGTTAGATTTTTTACTAGTCAATGGCATTGAGGGATAAGGCGGGTAAATGGAGTTTGGATACAGATAAGACATGATCTTGTTTAATAGAGGGTCTCAGGGGGCTGAATGGCCTGCTCTAGTTCCTAATAGATATTGTTCAACAATATTATTACAGTGGGCCAAAGTTTTAATGGATGGTTTCTGATAGCAAGTAAGTTTTAAAGAGAGATAATACCATTTTGCATTGGTGCAACCCACCTGCATACAATAAGTTACAGGATCACATTAGCAGATTCAGATGGCATTTTAAAATCATATTTTATATCATAAGCCTCACTTCCATGTGACAGAACACTCTCTCACACCTTCTTCTGTATAATTATTGTGAGTGCCACTATCTGTTGGATGGCTGTAGGTGATTTCAACTGAGAGCAGTAAGTCTCATGATGCAATTATAGAATTGGAGACGAGCACAGCACAGAAGGAGGTCATTTGACCCATCGAGCCTGCTCCAGATCTTTCAAAAAGAGCAATCCAGTTCATCTCCCATCAAGCTCTTTCCCCGTATTCCTGCATTTTTTTTCTCTTTCAAGTATTCATCCAATCCCCTTCAGAAGGCAACGATTGAATCTGTATCGAGCACCCGATAAAGGCAGCATGTTCCAAATCCTAACTACTCGTTGCATAGAAAACTTTTTCCTCATGTTGCCTCTGGTCGTTCTGCCGATCATCTTAAAATCAGTGCCTTAAATTAAGTGTCATCATAAGGCAGATCAATTCAGTGGCCCAGCCAAGAGACAACTTGCCTGCGGTTAAATTCAAATATCTGAACTTGGGATCCTCTGTGTCCAAGATGTGTTTTACCAAGAGAGCTTTCCTACATTACAACAGTGGCTTCACTCCAGAAGTCCCTAGTTGACTAAGGCACTTTGGGCCGTCTGGAGTTTGTGAAAGGCCCTATATAAATGCACGTCTTTTTTTCTTATAGATCAATTTTGTAAGGTACTCCTTTTTTGGTGATGGCAAACTTCCATTTGAACTTATATTCAGTGAGGGATGTCTGTTGAATCATTTTTATAAAAAATTAAGAAAATGCTGGAAATGCATAGCAGGTCTGGCAGCATCTGTGGACAGAGAAACAGAAGTAACTTTTCATGTCAGTGACCTTTCATCAGAACTGGGAAAAGTTAGAAATTTGGTGGTTAGTGGCAGTGAACAAAACATGAAATATGGCTTTCCATTTGTGCAAAAATAATTGGGCTCAGCTCCCCCGTCAGCTGCACTCTGACCTCCACGAGTCTCAAGAAATACAGAACAGACGAGATGTTCCTTTGCTTAGAAATAGCCCGGATTGAGCATGTTTGTAGATGAGGGGAAAAAAAATGTCCAGGATGCTGTTGGAACAAGTTTCAGATTGTGCGAACAATGCATGCATGACTTACTGAAGCGATTTCTATCATCAGAACATGAGACTAGCACATGAGCAATAAACCAAAAATATATTGAGTGCCAAGGTTCTGAGTGGATTGGAAAAATATTCGTCTGCTTGTAGCTGTGCTATCAGCTCTGCATTTTCACATTAAAAGTACAAATTTTGCATAGATGCTGTGGTTCATACTCTGACGCCTGCTTTTAGTATTTTATTTTTTAACTTGATAATTTTCATATATCCCATGTGAAATACACCCACTCATCTTTTAAATATAAATTAAACAGGCTGAGCACAGTTCACTGTGTCATGGTAGATGAACGGACAAAACTAAGAATTAGACGCAGGAGTAAGCCACTCGGCCCCTGGAGACGACTCCACCTTGGCTGATCGGATTGTAACCTCAACTCCACATTCTCACCTACCCCCAATAACTTTTCACCCCCTTGCTTATCAAGAATCTATCTTCCTTAAAATATTCAAAGCTTCTGAGGAAGAGAGCATTCCAAAGACTCATGACACTCAGAGAAAAGAATTTCTCATCTGTCTTAATTGGGTGACTCCTTATTTTTATATAGTGACCCCCCACCCCCACCCAGTGCTAGGTTCTCCCACAAGAGGAAACATTCTTTCCTTAATTATGTTATTCAAGGTAAATAAGTGAAGGGCATTGTTTAATTAAGGCCCCTGAGCAAATATAAAGAGTGCCTGCTGGGTCAAGGGAGTACAGAATGCTGCAATCTGTGGATAAACTGACTATCAAGAAAAGGATCTGCGTGTAGTTTCATTCTTCACTGTTTGGCTTGGATCCATTTAACACACTGCACCGACCCTAAAGTTAGCGTTACCAAAGAGATATCTTAATGACATGGAACTTGTTGCAACATCAACCTCATGGTCCCAGCATTTTATTTTCAACTTTCACCTTTTACCAAACAAAAACAGTGCTGGAGATACTCAGCGGGTGTGGCAGGATCTGTGGTGTGAGAAACAGAATTAATGGGTCGGATTTTCTTCTCCTGCCAATGGGAGCAGCAGTGGGCAAATAAAATGGCAGCCCACACGTGCAGGCCGCGTTCTGAGATCGTACGGCCCAGGATTATGAGCCGGTTTGAGCCCCCCACCCCAATCGTGTGCAGAGGGCAGGCTCTCCCATGCTGTCAATGGCGTTAGCTGCCTGTGCGCCATTTTTAAAGGGCAGCCATTCCTGACGGGTCATTTAAATTTTTAAAGAGTTACCCTCACAATGTACCACCGATAAATCTATCACCATTCACCCACCACCCCCCCAACCAAAGCAATTAAATTCAACAATTGCCCTCTCCCCCACCAAAACACTTACCTTCAACGCTTGACTTTCCCCCCCACCAAACTGATCAAAGTGCAGAGGTCTCCTCCTCCCACCCTCCCCTACACTTGTAACTTCCATTAGAGCCCATTCCCCCACCCACCCCACTGTACTAAAAATCATAAACTCCCCCCTTCTCCACCACGGTGACGCCCGCTTTCCCTGGACGGGAAAGTGAAGGCACGTGAGCGTCGGCCGCCGAAGGCAAGATGGCTGATTTTACTTAAATATATTCATTCCATTCATTTAAATATGTTAATCTAGCTCCCATTACCCAGCGATGGGAATGGGTGCCGCCACGGAGCCTTGCCGCCGTCGGGAAGATTGGGCCCAGCACTCCCGGCATCGGGCTCCGTGACGGGCCACTGCTGGAACGATCTACTGGCGACCCCCCCGCACATCCCACCTTCCCCCCACCCCCCAACCGTCATGGAGCCCAACGTCAAGAGCTTGATAAAATCCAGGGCAATATTTCTGGTTGATGAGATTTGATCAATTCAGCGATGTGCATTGTTACAGTGGAATTGGCAGGATCTTGTCAAACTCTCATTACTTAATTTTTTTTAAACATTGACTCACAACAGGAAAGGAAACAATCACAGAAAGAGGGCATTTGGCCCATCAATCATGTACCAGCTCTTTGAAAGAGCTGTCCGATTCGTCCCATTCTCCTCATCTTTCCCCACAGTCCTGCAAATTTTTCCACTTCAACTATACGTCCAATTCCCTTTTGAAAGTTATTATTGAATCTGCTTCCACCACCCTGACAGGTAGTGCATTTCAGATCATTGCTTATGCTGCCTCTGGTTCTTTAGCGAATTACCTTAAATCTCTCCCCTCTGGTGACTGACCCTTTTGTCCTTATTTACTCTATCTTCATGATTTTGAATGTCTTTATCAAATCTCCTCTTAGCCTTCTCTGTTCTAAGGAGAATAACCCCAGTTTCTTTCTTTCTTTCCATCAGACTGAAGTCTTTCATCCCTGGTACCATTTCAGTAGTTCTCCTCTGCACCTCTGAAATGCCTGGATATCCTTCCTAAAGTGTGGTGCCCAGAATCAGCCACAATACACCAGCTGGGGCCTAAACAGTGTTTTATAACTTGCTTTTGTACTGTATTCCTCTATTTATTCAGCCAAGACTCTCGTATGCCTTTTTAACAGCCTTAATTCAGATGCCACTTTTAAATACTTGTGTACATACACTCCCAAGTATCTTTGTTCCTGCATGAAGTGTTTTTTTTTAAAATAGGACTTCTGATCCACGCAGTTACTGTTTGGGTATTAATTAAAAATCTGTCAGTCCACACAGAGTTTGCAGTATGGGGCCAGCTGGAAGCTGTAGCAGGCTGCAAATCATAGGTTGCTGATTCAAAAGGGTTTGGCTTTAATCGCCACTTCATGTTGACCAAGTGAGGATCCATTTGTCAGAGAATAGCTCAACTGTTGTGCAACAATTTGATGAAATGCACTCAGTTCCAGATTGGGTGCGTAGTATGGACTGGGGAGGTGGCGAGACTATACCAGACAACCAGACCCCAGAGTAAAGGGGAGAAAAATAGACTTTAAGATAGGAATATTAACTGCCAATGTTGTGAACCAGACTGACCTAAATAGATCATTGCAGTAAATGTGAACTAAAGGAGCACTTGTTAGATGGGGCAACGAGGAAGTCCAGGCTGAAGCTGAGGCGATGGGAAAGCACCCGGATCTTAAAATGCCATGTTGTTGTTATTTTTATAAAGGTGCTCCGTCAGTTATTTCCTCTCATCCCTCCCCTCGCACTGTAATTCTCCACCCCACCAGACAGTGTATCCTGGCTGGTAGGTGTAAGTGACTTGCTGTGAGGAACTTTCCCAATGACACGTTGCACAAGCTGCACAGAAGGGTGCCAGGGTAGCTCCAGGCTGATTCAACTTGTCAGACAGATGCCCCATTGCTCTAAATGAAGAGAAGGCAGGGACACACTGCTTCGAAAATAAAACAAGGTTGGTTGAGAGGGGAGTTTAAGAGGCAGCAGCTGTCATTAGAGGGAAGTTGGAACAGCAGAGGCACACACAGAGAAATGGATTAACTAAATGTGATTATTGATTGAAAACTGGTGGAAGAATCTTGTAAAAAAAGAGTCAGAAGCTAGTGCCAAATAAAAATTTAGCAAAGGAGAATTAAACTGTACTTCAGCTCTGCTCCAGCCAAAGCAACTGAAAATAAAGCTTTGCGATGCTGACTCCTAGTAGTTTCAACAATAAAGATGCACTATTTCAGAAAATTTCTAAATCAAGAATTTCTGCAACGGGCACAACTTAAACTGTGGCACGAGGATGACTAGGCTACATAGAGATCAAACTCCAAAGAGGTCATTCTGGCTGACAGAATCGATTGGGAAAAATAGGTCATTGGGGGAATTTTATGCTCTCCTCCACAGTGGGTTTGCAGGTGGGGGGGGTGGGGTGGAGGGAATAGTCCTTGGTTAAAAGGCACTTTGTGCCTGAACGAGGGTCCCAGCATCGGGAAGAGGAAAGCCAGCTGAGAGTCACCCCCCCCCCCCCCCGCCCTCCCTCGAGACCCCCATCCCGAGAGACCCCTCCCGCCCCGACCTACCTATGGCCTGGGTCCAGTGACGCTCCTCGGCCTTGAGTAGGTGCTCCGCGGTGGTACCGCTCAGTGCGAGAGGCTGCCAGCCTCTGATTGGGAGAGCTGCCAGCCATCGCTGTGGTCCTTGATCCCTTGGAAAGCCTGCTGCTGTCCACTCAAGTGCCGAAATGCACTAGATTTGGAAGGCCTTCCACAGAAGAGGGGACACGGGGTTCTCAGCGTCGCTTTTTCTAGATGTCACGAGTCCTGTTGCCAGTGTAAAATCCTGGCCTCTATGTACATTGACAATTTAAAAACTCAAGAGATTGTTTAAAGATTCTCCGAAAACTGTATGAGAAATGATGAAATGGGAACAGGTTGTTCAACCCATCAAACCCATTCTTCCCACAACCTGCATGGGCTTTGTTCCACTCTAGACTTAACTGAAGACATTTATAAACTTGAGAGGTGACTGATCACAAATAACATTGACAATTCCCTCTGGCCTCAGTGCTCTTGGACCTCAAGGTGATCTTGGGGAACAATACATCAGTCCACTGATACAATTCAACCCTGACTGGTTGCATTCCATGGTCGATGGTTTTGTCTTGACATTATTTGAATATGGCTGAAGACTATTGTGTCATCGTAAACCTGTTTCAGATATTTATTCTGAGCCTTTTAACAAGTTGTTTTCCCCAACAGAAAATCAACTGCATTGGCTGAGAGTGCAGTGCTATTGGGAGAAAAATATTTTTGTCATTGGTCTCATTTGAAGTTTATTGGTTTTGTTCTTCTAGCCTCTATTTTTGTGAAACAGTTGAAAGTAAATAATTTTCATGCATTGTATATGTCTTTCATTATCTTGATGCTCAGCTTCTAATAATTTTAGTTGGGTCATATAACTGTCTGCTCCCCTTTCCTTCATCTGGTGAAGATATTGACCTCTTGCTGTGCATAAATGCCTCTGGTGTCTGATCCAGGAGACCATTACTTATGTATGACAGTCAATGTAGTTGTCAGGCTATTTAAGCATGATGGATGCCACAACACTGCCTATTCCTGTTCTTTCCCAATGTCCACAGACAAATATTTCCAACAAGGATCACACAATGGCAATCAGGAACAGGAACACCAGCTGATTTCCTTTACTTCAACCCAAGAATACTGAAGCCAACTGCGATGCCCCCACTACTACACCCCACCGGAGGTTAGCTCACTCAGTTTAGACCCCTTGACCCTCTTTTTTTTTTTTTTTTAATATGACACCTCACCTCAATCCACACCCAAGAGTTCAGATAAAGTGATCAGCCCACAGGCCCCTTCCTGTGCTACTGTCTGATTCGTTAAGAAAACTCAAGACCAAGATGCCAGACGCTAGGAAAAGCTCACAATGACAACTTCTGTCAGCCACCCTGGAGTACTAACACTAAGAAAATTGTATTTGTCTACCGCTAACAGATCCTGGAAACAATCATAATGTGGGGAGATGATTGCTGATGGTTCTGAGCTGATTTTTCTGTTCAGGTGGACTCCTTAACAGCAAAATCATTTCAAAACAGCTTGAACTAAATATCATTTCTTTGCACCCAATAAGCCAAATTTCAATGTTTTCTCAATAGGTTAATGAGCAGTTACCATGCCATACAATGATTAGGTTACTAGGTTAAAACATTGTAACGTGTGCACTCACTCCATCCTATGAATAACATTGGCAGCTGCTTCATTGCAGCTGAACATTGAAAGCCTTGTGTAACCTAACAATCTTTCCTCATTGCAATAAATCATTCCAAGTCCAACAGTAATCATGACAGGTCAAGGATAATAGATATTACTGAGTTCATTAACATAGCCCACCATTTCCTTCAGGAAAACTGAATGAGCATAGGATATTACAATAATGCAGGCACAGTTCTTGGTTACTTTGCCTGTAACATATCAGGAGATTTTAGATGATGCCACAACCATTGACTTGTGAACTTTGAGAGCCGTACAAATACAACTTAAATGTGGAGATATATTCCAGCCTCGAGACCGAATTCTTTCTTCCTCACACCTCCTGGTATCCCTATGGCAACCATCAATTCCTGGCCAAGTGGAACAACAGATGGTTTGCTCCCAGGCAACTACTCATTTCCCTCTACAACCAGGCACAAAGAGGGCGACTTGGCTGCAAATTCCTACTGAACTTCTCACTTGTTTATTTTCAGCCCAGATTAATGCCAACTCCAGTCAGGACATTCAGACCACAGCTACCTCCATGGTTGGTCTTTGCAAAACTACTCGTCCTTCCCCCACCCCCCGACAACTCAGATGATAAAGCAGCTTACTCCAGCTGGAAAATTGGAACTGTGAATCCTTACCCTCTAAACAGTGTACCAATCCAGGGTACAAACCTACTGCACCAGTCACGTGCAAGTTTATTTTGAATTGTTTAAATGTAATTTAGATTTAAATTGTTGAAGGTTAAAAGTGTTTAGAAAGGGAATCTATTCTACCCATCATTTATATTTCACTACGTAAGTAAGTTGTCACCCAGTAATCCTTTGTGTCAAGCATCAAAGCTGCAGCCTTGAGCGCCATTACTAATCTTCTGGAATTGTGCAACTCGCCAGATTGAATCAAAAGACTGCCAAAGTTGGTGGAAGAAATTCTTTCCAAGTACGACATGCAAAAGCCTCTCTGCTGCCATGTCTACCCACCATGGTCTGGGATCATCTACCTTTACAGAAACATATACTTGGCTGAGCCTGCTATTTTAAATACAATACTCAATGATTGAGAATATGCATAGTAAAGTTTTGATGGAGATTGTAGAAATGAGAATATCTGACCAAGACACATTGCAGTGAACAGAAGCTAGCTGGAGGGGCTGCAAGGCTGTCTTAAAGCTAATTGACTGTCAGAACATATTCTGATTACTCATCTTGTGTTATGGGGTGTACACAAGATTATGCAACACCTTTAGTTTAGTTTGATACTGGATTGTTCAGTGCCATGTAAATGGTAAGCAGAGGTATGTTTAGTCAGCCATGTGAGGTGACCTGAATGCACTTGGCTTGACTTCTGCATTAGTTTATGGAGCTCCAGGTTGCCTAAACTCCAACTCCTCTAGAACCTTGTTGCCTGATTTAGTCCTGCTCATGCATAACTCCTGTCCTCATTGATCTTCAATAGCTCCCTAAGCCCCCATGCATTTGATTGCAAAATCATGATCCTTATCTATAAAACTCATCAAAAGAACATAAGAAATGGGAACAGGAGACGACCATTTGGCCCTTCAATCCTCCCCTGCCATTCAATAAGATCATGGCTGCTTTTCGACCTTAACTCCAGCTTTCTGCACTAACCCCATATCCTTTGATATCCAAAAATCTATCTCTCTGTCTTGAAAATAATCAATGTCTGAGCATCCACAGCTTTTAGGGGCAGAGAATTCCAAAGATTCACAACCATTTGAGCGAAGAAATTTCTTCAGTTCTAAATGACCTAAAAAAAAAACTCTTACTCTGAGACTATTGCCCCTAGTTCGAGACTCCCCAGTCAGGGGAAACATCATTCTAGCTTATCAAATTCCTTATGAATGCTCTATGTTTTTATGTTTAGATGTGAATATAGGAGGCATGATCAGTAAGTTCGCAGAGGACACGAAAATTGGTGGTGTTGTAAACAGTGAGGAGGAAAGCCTTAGATTACAGGACAATATAGATGGGCTGGTAAGATGGGAGGAGCTGTGGCAAATGGAATTTCATCCTGAGAAGTGTGAGGTGATGCATTTTGGGAGGACTAACAAGGCAAAGGAATATACAATGGATGGTAGGACCCTAGGAAGTACAGAGGGACCTTGGCGTACTTGTCCATAGATCACTGAAGGCAGCAGCACAGGTAGATAAGGTGGTTAGGAAGGCATACGGGATACTTGCCTTTATTAGCCGAGGCATAGAATATAAGAGCAGGGAGGTTATGATGGAGCGGTATAAAATGCTAGTTAGGCCACAGCTGGAGTACTGTGTACAGTCCTGGGCACCACACTATAGGAAGGATGTGATTGCACTGGAGAGGGTGCAGAGGAGATTCAGCAGGATGTTGCCTGGGCAAGAGCATTTCAGGTATGAAGAGAGACTGGATAGGCTAGGGTTGTTTTCCTTAGAGCAGAGAAGGCTGAAGGGGCACCTGATTGAGGTATACAAAATTATGAGGGGCATTGATAGAATAGATGGGAAGAAACTTTTTCCCTGAGCGGAGGGGTCAATAACCAGAGGGCATAGATTTAAGAGGATTTGAGGAAAAAGAAATTTCACCCAGAGGGTGGCTGGATTCTGGAACACAGTACCTGAAGGGGTGGTAGAGGCAGGAACCCTCACAACATTGAAGTAGTATTTAGATGAGCATTTGAAATGCCGCAGGGTACAAGGCTATGGGCCAAGTGCTGGAAAATGGGATTAGATGCTTGACAGCTGGCACAGACAATGGTCCAAAGGGCCGATTCTGTGCTGTAAAACTGATTCTATGGGATCACCTCTCATTCTTCTAAATTCTAGGAAATATAAGCCTAGTTTATTCAATTGGAGGAGTACAGACATAGCAGAGGGTTATAGGGCTAAAAGAAGTTAGAGAGGTATGGAGGAGTGAAGTAAATGGAGGGATTTGAAAACAAAGATGTAAATTTTAAAACTGAGGCAGTGTTTAACTGGAAGCCAAAGTAGGTCAATGAGCATAGGGATGATGGGTGAATGGGACTTGGTGCGAGTAAGCACACAGGCAGCAGAGTTTTGGATGACCTCAAACTTACAAAGGGTAGAATATACGAGAGGCCTACTAGGAGTGCTTTGGAATAGTCAAGTCTTTGTTACTTCTAGACATGGCTGAGGATTTCAGCAGCAACTGAGCTGAGCCAGGGGCACAGTCAGGCAATGTTATGAAGATGGAATCGGCAAGATCAGTGATCATGTGGATGTGTGGTCAGAGGCACATCTAGGGGTCAAATGCAACACCAAGGTTGTGAAGAGTCTGGTTCAGTGTCAGACAGTTTCCCAGGAGAGGGAGTCAGTGGTGAGGGAACAGAATTTGTACAGTAGCCAAAGGCTTCGGTCTTTCCAATATTTGGAGGAATTTTCTGAACATCCACTGCTGAATGTCGGACAAGCAATGTGACAATTGAGATATTGTAGCAGTTGAGAGAGATGGTGACGAGGTAGAGCTGTACGTCCGTGTACATGTGCAAATTGACGCTGTGTTTTCCAGTGATGTCACCGAGAGCAGCATTGGGACAGGGTCAAGGATAGGTCTCTGGGCGACACCAGCTCCTCATTCTTTGTTAATATATAAGCCATAAATTTTGTCTAATAACCTCGTGTGGCACCTTTCAGAATAGTTTTTGAAAATCCAAATTCACTGCATCCATTGGTTTTCCCTTATCTATCCTACTAGTTACAATCTCAAAAAATTCCAAGATTTGTCAATTTCCCTTTCATAAATCTGTTGATTCAGTCCAAACATATGATTTTCTAAGTACTTGGTTATCACATCCCTCATAATAGAGTGTAGCATTTTCAATACTACTGATGTCAGGCTAACAGGCCTTTAGTTCCCTGCTTTCTGTCCCTCCTTTCTTGAAGGATTGCCTAGTTCTATTCTCACTCTGCAGCCTCCTCCAATCTTTTATACCAATCTGTACCTCCAGTGGTCTGAGTCTTTAAGCCCCCTCTGTTTCACCATCATTGCCCTGCACTCGAAGTATTTTCAGAAGCCCCTCCGTCTTCCCACCTCCAAAATATCTGTCCAAACTCAGAGCCCTTCAACTCCTGAAAAACAAAAACAACTTGCTATATTGCAGTAAAAGTGACGTCTTGAATTTCATCTTTGTGGAATGTGCAGAATCACAATGCTTAAAGTCTACCAGGCTTATGATATTAATCACTATGACATCAGCTCACCCTCTTGATATGACTCTAGCGGAAAATATACTCCAGCCCCTGTGGTTTCCTACCTTTCACACAACTATTTATTGCCCCCATGTAGAATGCATATGTGAAACAATGATCTTATACCTTCCAGACTCCCAGTCTACTGGATAGGATCCTGGATTTTGAGTGCTGGCTCTCCTTTTCCCATTGGCTGCATCACTGGGAGGCAGTATAAGCTATCAAACTTTCTCCCAGCGTTTGTATGTAATCTGAAGAGATTATGAATTCAGAGTGACTAAAAACAGCAATCTAAATACAAATGCCAAAATTCAGGACAATGGAAAGCAGTACAAAAATATACGATTCTAAAACCAAACTCTAATGTACTTAAATGTCAGCAGAAATAAAGCAGAACGAGATGTCCAACTAAAAATACTTGTTGCAAATATTTTTTGTCACGCTTTAATGAATTGCCGCTCCTATTTCACCATGGAAATGCTGAATTATTCAGGGTAGCTTGATGGACCTCACTGAAGCAAACCATTTGTACAAACCTTCCAGAAAAAGCAGCCTAATGAGGTGATTCTGTGGGGCAAGATCACAAGACACTAAATATGTTGTCCTGTGCCATGTTGGATATTGAGTTGTGACCCAGTTGTTGCACGACTGTTCACTTTAGCGCTTCTTCCCAAAAATAGTGAAGAATGGAATTCCTCCACCACTTAGTACCAGATTCGCTCATCTGTTATTCTTGTAATCTGGGCTGGGGAGAAATAGATGGGGAAGCTGGAATTCAGAGCAACATTGGCCATTTAATATTAAAAACCAAAATATAGGCAAGGGATTTCAGTTTAAAGTGCTAGCTTCCAAAATTTTAAGGTTTAGCAAAGTTTTCTTCATCTTCCGATGCTCTTGCATCTTTGCTTCACAGTGACTAAGGGTATTGATCGTGACATCTACCCTCCAAATATGTATTGCCCTGGCTCCCAAGGAATGGCCTAGGCCAGGGGTGCAGGCAAGTGTAAAGGCTGATGGAAGCACCACGCTGCTGAAGATCTCTCACCTTGGAGACAGAAGAAAAATCAGCCTCGTTATCTTCCAAGATTGGCAACTAAGTGTGATAGCTGTCTGTTTCCTGTACTTTACCCTAACACCCATTCAAGACCTACAGGCTACTTCGCTTGGTCAGCATCATGGTATCTTCTGCTTTTTGGCTTTGCACAGCCCTACATTCATTTATTCAAATGAAGGGAAATGGTACTGCTGTGGTGTCCCCACTGAATTGTGTGAACCGTCACCAAGAAATCTCCTATTCTAACCCTGCTCTGGTTTTAGGAAGTTTCACCAATACCATCTACTGTGACCTGTCTTTTTAGAACGTGGGGGAGTGGGTTCAATTGTTGGGATTGAACTGGCTGTGTACACTGTTCAAGGTTTAGGAAAGTAGTTAATGACATTTTGTGATTGCATGAAGCATGCATCAGCCTTGAACCATTGTATTTTCTTGGTTTGAAACACCATTTCTGAAGTTTATTCAGAAATCGTATTGATGAGTGTGTAGCAAATGCTGCATATAAGTTGTTATATCGTAGGAGAAAGATTTCACACATGAATTGAGCAATTCCTTGGAATCTGCAGGGCATGACATGTCCAAAACAGGTGTTAGGAATAAAACCAGTGAGCTGCTTGGTTGGGGCGGCACAGTGGCGCAGTGGTTAGCACCGCAGCCTCAGCTCCAGTGACCCGGGTTCAATTCTGGGTACTGCCTGTGTGGAGTTTGCACGTTCTCCCTGTCTGCGTGGGTTTCCTCCCACAAGCCAAAAGACTTGCAGGTTGGTAGGTAAATTGGCCATTATAAATTGCCACTAGTACAGGTAGGTGGTAGAGAAATGTAGCGACAGGTGGGGATGTGGTAGGAATATGGGATTAGTATAAATGGGTGGTTGATAGTCGGCACAGACTCGGTGGGTCGAAGGATCTGTTTCAGTGCTTTATCTCTAAACTAAACTAAAACACAGCACACTCTTCAACCACAAATCTTGGAAAATCACAGGAACATATTTTGCAGTATGGACATCTGTTTGACAAGAAAAGTTATTTTCAAAGTAGTCTAATTGCTTCATTTCCTGTTTGTTAACCATCCCGATCAAGAAAACATGTTTTAATCCTTAAAACCCTTGGTATATATTTTGGAGAATAACATAGGTCGGATTGTGTGCCAAGGTAAAAACACTTCAGGAGGTTTGGATGACAGCATTACAGGATGCTAAGGCAAACAGTTTCAGTGTTCTCCAAAGTGCAGATTGAGACAGAGTCCAACCTTTGTTGGATCCAGGAAAGAAATTGCATTGATAGGCAACAGTCATGTCTTCAGGATCTCCCCACATGCTTCACAACTAGTGGATTATAATGAGGTGCAGTCATTGTTGTGTTAGCTGGTCTGTTTGACAATGTCCCATAAGTGACATGCAGGTGGTACACATTGATAGAATACCAGTTCTGTTTGTCATTTATGACTACTTCTCTGAATGAAGAGACAGTAAATATAGAGAAGCAAAGTGGTTGAAAAGGACAGAGTCTTGTGAACAAGATCAAGGCTACATCACGCAGTTGAAGTTATGGCATTAAGATTCAACAAGGAAGGAGACATGTGAATGCTTTCAGTCTGCAGAGATATTGGAGAATGGGTTGCAGTTTTGGAGACACGAATGGGTGGGACAAACTTAAATAAAGCAAGAGCACACTTTTCCTCACAATCAGACCCTCCAGCATAAAATGGGAAACTTGATCTTTTGAGATTAGGCCTCTAGGGAAAAAAGGAGAGAGAAAATGGGGACTTCCCCATCCCAGAACCAATTAGAGGAGTCACAGGAGAAGCAAATCAAATTGAACAAACGTTTCCTCAGTGCTCACGACTGGAAAACATTAAAGGATTGAGTAGAAAGAAACCCCTGTGCTGAAGCATTTACAGCTTAATCCATTGACAAAAGAATGAGGGTAGGTTTAAAATTAGTGGTGGAAGAAAAATAAAACGAGCCTGCAGTTGACAATCAATGCAGTCACGTGATCTGCTTGTTAAAGTCAGACCTTGATCTGAAAGTCTGTCATGACAAATTTGTGGCCAAGTTTCTTCCTTTGCTCGGACATGGTATTTGACCACTGTTGAATATTAGTCTCATTTGTTGCAATGATCTTGCATTGTGGCCTGGTATTGTACAATTACTGCTCAGCACTGCTCGACACAGCAACATAGTCCAAGTTAGTTGTGGGTTCCTTGTTCTTTTTCCTGGTGAGGCAGCATGAATGCCAAAGACACAGGGGAAAATTTTGACAAACTTGTTTGCAGAATAAAAACACGATAATGTTAGTATCCAGTCAGGTTTCTAATCCAAACATGAACTCGAGAACAGAGAAAAGAACAGACCAACATGGAAATTTACAACTGGAGGTGGTTATAGCAAATTCAGAGAGAAATAGTTACAGACCAAGACATTAGGTATCTGTATACCCAAAAGTATAAAATATGCATGTATGTATATTATATTAAAAATACTCCAATTCCAAGGTATTTGTTATGCATTTTGCCTCAGCTTTCCCCCCCCCCCCAGTTTAAATTCCTAAATCCTCATGTAGAGTGGAAAGGTCAAATATAGATTCATCATTCTCATTGCACAATCAAACCTCTGAGTTTCCCTTCAGGTGTTTGATTTTTTTTCCCCCTTAGTAACTTAAATTTCTGAAGGTGTAAACTAACAATCAACAAAATCAATCATTAATATATATACAAACGAAATGAAATTCATTGCTTGAATTTTTGTCTTTTAATGCCTTCATTGAGGAAGGCCTTCGTCTCTCCCAGAAGCCTGGACTAGAGTTGATATTGCTCGGAGCTACAATAGTATTCGTAGAATTTGGATTGCGCACTCAAAGTTCTGTAACAAGACCAAAATTTACCAAAAAGCACCATTCAACTTCACTGTGCAATATTACTTGCTTTAATTTACAGCAGTTTCTGCTCAAGTGGTTTTCAAAATTATTTGGAGAGAGAACTTGATTCAAAAACTTTATTGAGGTTACTCATTAAGTGAGGCTTTTAAAAGCAGAGAGAATATGACTGAAATCAGAGAGGGACTGGGGTAGGAGAAGACAAGGGACTGAGAGTGGAGTGAGAGTGGAGTGAAATGCAGGCACAAACCTCTCCCTCGCCTTGTCCTCCTTTCAGCTTTTTATTCCAAAGCACCCAGGAGGGAAAATGGTTGTGTGTCAGGAAGCTTCTGACCTCAGTGGAAGGATGTAGGAGAGTGAAATCGACAAAGAAGAGCAAAAGAGCAAGCGTGAGGGAAAGATAAAAGACTTCAGTAGCTCGTTCAAAGCAAGAGGCAGGAGTAGTGTTATAGGAAGGTGAAAAAGCAAGGGACATGATAGGCATGAGGGAATGCAGGAATGAGGAGTGCTGAGGAAGGAATTGCTTATGTTTTCCAAACAACCCCTTCTCCTAAGTGCAGCCATTGATGGCTCCTTTCCCAGCCACATCACACCATCCCCTCCCCCAACTCACTCAGAGGAAAGGGAAGAAACAGCAAAAGAAGAATTTCAAGGAGAAAAGAAAAGGGAGACAGGTAAGAGGAGGCTCATGTGGAATATAAACTCTGGTATAGACCAGTTTCTGTGCTGGAAGTTCAGCATCATTTTATATCATTAGCATGTGCAACATCCTGAGATGGCACAGGAATTTTATCAATATGCATGCAATTATTACCAACTCTGATTATTAAATCCAATGTCTGCATTTACAGTAGAATCTGCCTGTGCAGTTTAAGGGCTATAGTCCTGTTGTATAATGTACATAAGCTGTTGCTGGGTAGATTATGTACATAGACCTTAAGCATCATCATAGGATGTTATGTCAAGTCTACTTCAAGCTGCTCACTGTTCATATGGATACCCAAGTAAGAAGGGTCCTGTAAATAAACTCCTGTTTATTGGACACAGACTCTGCTTGCCTCATTCAATAAAAGTACATGGACAAGATAATAAAGGTAGCATTCTGGTTATGGCAGCTCAGGAATTGAAATTCAATTAAATAACTCAAACATGAAGTGACTGAATTGTCAGAAAAATCCATCTGCTTCACTAAAGTCCTTAAGGGAAGAAAATCTATTACTTGAAATGGCCTATTTGTGACTCCAAACCCACACTTATGAGGTTGACTCTTACCTGCCCTCTGAAATGGTCTAGCAGATCACTCAGTTGTGTTCCAGACAGTAGCTCACCACCACCTTCTCAAGGGCAATTAGGGAAGGACAATAAATGCTGGCCTGGCCACTGACACACCTCCATTCCACCAATTGAAATATAGGTCTTCAAAATAGGAACCAAGTGACATTCCCACATCCTCATTGAATTATTCCAGCCTCTAACCTCACTAACTCAAGTAAATACTCAGTGAAGTACTCTGGCAGAAGAGCTAGAATTATTGTGCCCAGATCATAATTAGCTGCTTTTGATAGTCAATTTTTCTGCTTACAAGAAATCATTTTAGTCACATCACTTACGTGTCTCTTACTGATTTTCTGTTAAAATCCAATGCATGCAGTATGTGATAGGACTACAATATCTAACTAGATAGATGTAGAATATAGACATTTATAATGTTACAGCATCTACTTCAAATATTACTTGTTCACCAGGAAATTTGTCTCATCATTAAAAAGATGAATATCCATTTGAATGGATGTACTTTGTTCTCTCTTCTGTATGGCTGCACATTTTAGTGCAAAATTGCAACCTGCAACAAATCACAAACCATTGAACAGAAGACTAAAAGTTCTGGAACAGGTCCACTTACACTGGTAAAACATGCATCATTTTTCAAAGTACCTTGTGATGCAAGTGTGCTACAACTGCTAGAAGCTCTGGCACAGCACCAATTGCCAGTTAGATGGATCTTTGAGCATCTCTGCTGTTACAAACCAGGCAAGAGGAGTGCACTGTTAATTCTAATCCTACTTCTCTTTTAAACAGGCAGATGTCCAGTCACCAAAATGAAGAAGCCAATGACACTCTCTGATCCACAACTGTTTTTTTGGCCATTCACAATTCAGTCCAAATAGCTGTTCTTACTCTTCCCTCATGAACTAACTCTCTGTCTGAGGTAACTTCCCAACTAGCTGAAAACCCAGCCCTTAAATGCAAAGCGATAATGAGCATCACCTGCTCTCTTTTAACACTGAAATGAGTCCTGTTTAATTAAAGGGACCAGCATTTTCAATATTGTCATTCTCCACGGGTCACAACGTATATTTCAAATTTTCCCACTCACTGAGTCTTAACCAGTAATGAAGTAAAGCATAAACACACAGATTGAAATTTTTAAAGTCCCTTTTTTTCACCTTAGTCCCTCACGCACACACATACACCGGTTAACCGAGAAAATAAAAGGGATTTTTTAAAATTCAGAGCTCTGTTACAGACAAAAAAAACACTTGGGCAGATTACTTGCTCATTTTTGAAGAAAACGGCAGATGAGATATATTGTTCTAAAACTGGCATACAGTCTAACTTCTGAGTACGCCTAGGCGGGTCACTGAGATCTTTGAGAACAGTTCTTTTCAGGAGGCGTTGAAAAGTAATTTAGCAGGCTTTCTTCAAAGACAGGAGACAAGATGAATTGACACAGGGGACGTCTCAGGGTCTTTGAGAGAGTTCTTGGAAAGCGAGCTGGGTCTTCTCTCCTTCCTTGACACTTCTTCAGCAGACTTAACTTTATCTCACTCCAGAAGGTAAAAACACATTGACACAACAACCGAAAAGCTTGTGAGTTTTCTGTCCTCCCAGGTGAGCTCTGCTGCTGGGCTTGTCCAATCAAGGGGCACTTGTCACTTCTCTGCCCACTTCTTCCCCTGCTACTAGGTCTTCTGTTCTATCTTTAACCTCAGACATGTCACAGCCAGTAAACATTGTTGACAATCCAGTTCCTTCAGTGTCCTTTTAATGACTCTCTTGAAAAAAAAACTGGTCCAACATTTATTCAGTTTCTCGATGAATTCCTTTAAAAAAATATTTTAAACAAAAAAACAGAAGCACCTTCATAACATGGCCTTGTATGTTTTTGGTGGCAACCAGCAGGGCTCACTCTCAAACAGATGTTTATGTTACACCTAAAAGCAAACTTGCTTCGTTGCTTTGTCCAGGGTAACGTTAACTTTGGAATGGCTCCAGCCTCTTGGTGGGATTCTGGAACACTTTCCTTTGCCAAAGTTACTGGGAGATTCCAGGCTAAGCAACAACTGTAGCCCTGTAGCCTTACACTCAAGCAGTTGTGAGGTTTCCATCCTGCTTTACCTATCTAACGTCGGGGTTTCCTGTCTATTTCTGAAGTCGGGGTTGTGTACCAGATACCTCTGAGCCATTTATTTGAAATTGATAGAAATACATTAAACATTTGGAAGATGACATAGCTCATATTTATTTCCAAGCTGCTGATTCGATGCTCAACCTCACCTCCTACCTACCACAATCAAGAGGTTATACCTATCAGGAAAGTTTGAACAGGTTCAGGCTTTTTTCTCTGGAAAAGAGCTGGCAGAGACATGTTGCACTGAATGATCTGTTTCTGTGCTGCAAATACTTGGTCATGCTTTGTTCACAAGCCACCCCATCTTTGTTCATCCCAACCAGAATGATCCTAAATTTCCACCACAGTAACATCCAAATGATTCCAGGATTTTTACCTTCAGTATTCTCTCTGGGAGTCCACAGAAGCAGTGGTCACTCTTTGTGTGAAGAAAAACTTCCAAAAGGAAGGAAGGATTTTTATTTACAGAAAAACATTCCAGCCGACTTCATAATTTCCTGACTTCAAGCTTCTATAAAGGATTGTGTATTGTAGATTCTTACTGACTGTAAAGAAAATTCACAGTCATGTAAATTCAGCAAGATAAAAATAACCTGTGTTAATGTCTTTTTTGGTGAAATTCAGGCCCTTCAAGATAAGGGATATTAATGGTACAGAATGGAACACATATGGTTGATTGAATTACTTTGCGCTGTAGGGTCATATCCATTTGAAACCCATTTCACAGAGGATGTTTACAGCCGGGAAACAAAGAATACTTTCATTCCACCAATCTTGCTGGTGTAGAAGCGAAAGGCTTGTGTCCAACTCCGTGCATCATCGAAATTGTCCCTTTTGATAAGTCAGCTGAGTATAGAATTCTGCATTCTGTTACTTACTTCAATAACGATCAGGACATTTCAGTCTCTGTTCTTTCCTCAAACTGTCGAATTCTTTACATCCTTATCACAGTCCAGATTATTATCTGAATGGCTATAAACTAAGAGAGGGGAATATGCAGCGAGGCCTGGGTGTTCTCGTACACCAGTCGCTGAAGGTAGGCATGCAGGTGCAACAGGCGGTAAAAAAGTTAAATGGTATGTTGGCCTTCATAGCGAGAGGATTCGAGTACAGGAGCAGGGATGTCTTGCTGCAATTATACAGGGACTTGGTGAGGCCACACCTGGAATATTGTGTGCAGTTTTGGTCTCCTTATCTGAGGAAGGATGTTCTTGCTATTGAGGGACTGCAGTGAAGGTTTACCAGACTGATTCCTGGGGTGGCGGGACTGACGTATGAGGAGAGATTGAGTCAGTTAGGATTATATTCGCTGGAGTTCAGAAGAGTGAGGGGGGATCTCAGAGAAACCTCTAAAATTCTAACAGGACTTGACAGAGTAGATGCAGGAAGGATGGTCCCGATGGTGGGGGAGTCCGGAACCAGGGGTCATAGTCTAAGGATTTGGGGTAAACCCTTCAGGACTGAGATGAGGAGAAATTTCTTCACCCAGAGAGTGGTGAGCCTGTGGAATTCGCTACCACAGAAAGCAGTTGAGGCCAAAACATTGTATGTTTTCAAAAAGGAGTTAGATATAGCTCTTGGGTGAAAGGGATCAATGGATATGGGGCAAAAGTGGGAACAGGCTACTGAGTTGGATGATCAGCCATGATCATAATGAATGGTGGAGCAGGCTCGAAGGGCCGAATGGCCTACTCCTGCTCCTATTTTCTATGTTTCTATGTCCTCATGCCTATGAACTCAAAGCTGAAGATCAGCTAATTACTACTTCCTAGTTGATTGATCTTTGGCCTTTCACCGATTAAGGGAAATTGGAATTTCCCCATTCGAATAAAAACTAACTGTTTTTAAAGTCAACCATTTCCTCACTGCACAGTCCGTCCGTAAGCCCTCCAGACTGTCCACAGAAACCACAGAATTGTGGTCAGATGATAAATCCTCATCAGGTCAAACTTTGTTCACTGCTGAGTTGAAGCTTTCAGCGATGTTGGAGAGCAGAATTTTCTTTCCTCATGCGGTTAATTTTCCCGTCTTTGCTCATTTCAGTGGGAAAAAAAACAGGCCAAGGAATCACCAGCATTAATTTTAGTTAAAAACCTAGCAATCGATAGTTCACGTCTGAAACATGATCTTTCTTATTTCCACTGCTGTTCTTCAAAATGAGATCTTTTACAACCGTCTGAAAGGGCAGACGAGGCTTTGGTTTAATGTCTCATCCTAAAACATGGCACTTTCAAGTGTGCAGCACTTCCTCAGTACTGCACCAAACTGTCAGCCGGGTATTATGTGCTCAGGTCTCTGGAGTGGGTATTTGAGCCCACAATCTTCAGAGGCAGGAATGTTCCCAAATGAGCCACAGCTGCCACTAAAGACAGAATATACATATAATGTGTGAACATGCATTGTTTCCCAAATGATAAGAGTCAAGCATGCCTCACAATGTCTTGGTGTAGACGTGGGGGAGAGGGAGTAACCACTAACAAGCCTAATCATGTCCTTACTTCACATATTCCAACAGCGATGACAGAAAAGTGACCCCCTAGATTGCCTAGCCAATGACCAGTAACAGTAATCAACTGGATCACTCCACCTTGGCTCACTCAGTGAAGCGAAAGGATTTCAAATGATACGGTCCTGCTCTGTATGGATTCGTACCACATCACAGAAAATTTTATGACCATGGTTCCAAAATAAATCACAGATTCAAACATAACTTTACTTCAGTCAAAGTAACATATTGGGCCCGAACAACAACAAAAAATAATGTGGCTGAAATGGTGTGTGGTGCAACATCAAGAAAAGAGTTCATGGATAATCTATCTGTGCTCAACAGTGACTTAGTATTCTCACCCCTCCAAAGAATGAGTTAAAAAGTCTACAAAAAGACTGACTTCTGCTTTTGAGGACTGCTAATGACAACTTTAACAGCTGCAGGGTCAAAACAAAAAGCGAGCAAGTATTTCTCTCCTTTTCCAACCGAGGGAAGTGAGGTTAAAAGTCATCCTGTTGATAATTTTAGCACCAGTCGTCACGGGTACAAAACAGAATTTTCTATCACTGATGATGTAAGTCTGAGGGAACTGAAGCTGTGTTTGGGGATGAGATGAAAGCAGAATTTTCATCCTGTGATAAATCGGGAAATGTGTCTTTATTTCAGAGAGTTTTCAAAATAGCTTCAGTTAAATGGAAGTTGTCTGTTTTTACCAAATATCAACATGGCGTACTTCAAGGCCTTGTGAGTAAAATAAAGCCTCAGCAACCACTGAACCCAATCAAATCATATTTGTTGTAATTTAAAGATCAAATGGGAAGAGAAAAGAATTGAAGAAAGAATTCATTTCTTCATTTGTATTTTTATTTTATTTTATATGTTACCTCTATAGTTCATGCCAAATAATCTAAGTTGTGTTTCCAATTCATGACAATTATTAAAGCAGGCTATTTGAAACGTTAACATTTTATTACAAGTTGGCATTGTTATATATTATTATACTATCTGGAAAGTGCGAGGAGCTAGTTGTCATGTGTAAGTGTTCCAGTGGAGCCACATTTTTTTTTATTCATTCATGGGATGTGGGCGTCGCTGGCCAGGCCAGCATTTATTGCCCATCCCTAATTGCCCTTGAGAAGGTGGTGGTGAGCTGCCTTCTTGAACCGCTGTAGTCCATGTGGGGTAGGTACACCCACAGTGCTGCTAAAAAAGGAATTCCAGGATTTTGACCCACCGACTGTGAAGGAACGCCGATATCGTTCCAATTCAGGATGGTGTGTGACTTGGAGGGGAACTCGCAGGTGGTGGTGTTCCCATGCATTTTCTACCCTTGTCCTTCTAGTTGGTAGAGGTCGCGGGTTTGGAAGATGCTGTCTAAGGAGCCTTGGTGCATTGCTGTAGTGCATCTTGTCGATGGTACACACTGCTGCCACTGTATGTTGGTGATAGAGGGAGTGAATGTTTGTCAATGTGGTGCCAATCAAGTGGGCTGCTTTGTCCTGGATGGTGTTGAGCTTCTTGGGTGTTGTTGGGGAGTATTCCATCACACTCCTGACTTGTGCCTCGTAAATGATGGACAGGCTTTGGGGAGTCAGGATTCCTAGTCTCTGACCTGCTCTTGTAGCCACGGTATTTATATGGCTACTCCAGTTCAGTTTCTGGTCAATGGTAGCCCCTAGGATGTTGATGGGGGGGGATTCAGCGATGGTAATGCCATTGAATGTCAAGGGGAGATGGTTAGATTCTCTCTTGTTTGAAATGGTCATTGCCTGGCATTTCTGTGGCACGAATGTTACTTGCCACTTATCAGCCCATGTCTGGATATTGTCCAGGTCTTGCTGCATTTCTACATGGACTGCTTCAGTATCTGAGGAGTCATGAATGGTGCTGAACATTGTGCAATCATCCGCGAACGTCCCCACTTCTGACCTTATGATTGAAGGAAGGTCATTGATGAGCAGCTGAAGATGGTTGGGCCTAGGACACTACCCTGGGGAACTCCTGCAGTGATGTCCTGGAGCTCAGATGATCGACCTCCAACAACCACAACCATCTTCCTTAGCGCTAGGTATGACTCCAGCCAGCGGAGGGTTTTCCCCCTGATTCCCATTGACCTCAGTTTTGGCAGGGCTCCTTGATGCCATACTCGGTCAAATGCTGCCTTGATGTCAAAGGCAGCCACTCTCACCTCACCTCTTGAGTTCAGCTCTTTTGTCCAAGTTTGAACTGAGGCTGTGATGAGGTCAGGAACTGAGTGGCCCTGGCGGAACCCAAACTGAGCGTCACTGAGCAGGTTATTGCAAAGCAAGTGCCACTTGATGGCACTGTTGATGACACCTTCCATCACTTTACTGATGATTGAGAGTAGACTGATGGGACAGTAATTGGTCGGGTTGGACTTGTCCCGCTTTTTGTGTACAGGACATACCTGGGCAATTTTCCACATTGCCGGGTAGATGCCCATGTTGTAGCTGTACTGGAACAACTTGGCTAGGGGCGTGGCAGGTTCTGGAGCACAGGTCTTCAGTACTATTGCCGGAATGTTGTCAGGATCCATGGCCTTTGCAGTATCCAGTGCCTTCAGTCGTTTCTTGATATCAAGCGGAGTGAATTGAATTGGCTGAAGTCTGGCATCTGTGATGCTGGGGACTTCAGGAGGAGGCCGAGATGGATCATCAACTCGGCACTTCTGGCTGAAGATTGTTGCAAATTCTTCAGCCTTATCTTTCGCACTGATGTGCCGGGCTCCCCCATCATTGGGGTTGGGGATATTTGTGGAGCCACCTCCTCCAATTCGTTGTTTAATTGTCCACCACCATTGACGGTTGGATGTGGCAGGACTGCAGAGCTTAGATCTGATCCGTTGGTTATGGGATCGCTTAGCTCTGTCTATCGCATGGTGCCTAAGCATGCAAGTAGTCCTTTGTTGTAGCTTCACCAGGTTGACAGCTCATTTTGAGGTATGCCTCCTGCTCCTGGCATGCCCTCCTGCACTCTTCATTGAACCAGGGTTGGTCCCCTGGCTTGATGGTAATGGTAGAGTGGGGGATATGCCGGGCCATGAGGTTGCAGATTGTGGTTGAGTACAATTCTGCTGCTGCTGATGGCCCACAGCACCTCATGGATGCCCAGTTTTGCATTGCTAGATCTGTTTGAAATCTATCCCATTTAGCACGGTGGTAGTGCCACACAAAACGATGGAGGGTATCCTCAATGTGAAGGCGGGACTTCGTCGTCAGAAGGACTGCGCGGTGGTCACTCCTACCAATACAGTCATGGACAGATACAACTGCGGCAGACAGATTGGTGAGGACAAGGTTTTTCCCTCTTGTTGGTTCCCTCACCACCTGTCCCATACCCAGTCTAGCAGCTATGTCCTTTAGGACCCGGCCAGCTGTAGTGCTACTGAGCCACTCTTGGTGATGGACATTGAAGTCCCCCACCCAGAGAACATTCTGTGCCCTTGCCTCCCTCAGTGCTTCCTCCAAGTGGTATTCAACATGGATGAGTACTGACTCATCAGCTGAGGGAGGGTGGTAGGTGGTAATCAGCAGGAGGTTTCCTTGTCCATGTTTGACCTGATGCCATGAGACTTCATGGGGTCCAGAGTCGATGTTGAGGACTCCCAGGGCAACTCCCTCCCTCCTGTATACCACTGTGCCGCCACCTCTACTGGGTCTGTCCTGCCTGTGGGACATTTCAGAGGGCATGGAAGAGTCAATCACATTGTTGTGGGTCTGGAGTCACATGTAGGCCAGACCAGGTAAGGATGGCAGATTTCCTTCTCTGAAGGACTTTAGTGAACCAGATAGATTTTTACAACAATGGACAATGGTTTCATGGCCATCATTAGATTAGATTAGATTTTTAATTCCAGATTTATTAATTGAATTTAAATTCCACCTTCTGCAGTGGTGGGATTCGAACCTATGTCCCCAGAGCAATACCCTCTAGGTCTCTAGGTTATAAGTCCAGTGACAATACCACGATGCCACCGCCACATTCAGAGTTGCACTGAAGAGTCATGGGATATGTAACACAAAAACCAGTTTCACCAGTCCTATACCAGGCAGCATGGTGAGCTGTATTAAACACAAAGAACTCCAGCCATTCCAAGTCTGAAGTGTGGTTATTTCTAACATCTGGGAACCAGAAAACAATAAGCAGACGTATCAGGCATGAATGCTCGATTAGATTTTCTGGCCTAGAAATCTGATGATGCTGAGCCCCTTTCACAGGTGAAAAACAGGGGCTAAAGTGTCCAATATAGAGGGGTAGGTGGGGGGGGAGTGGGGGGGGGGTGGTGGGTGGAGTTGGCGGGGTGACACTCGCTGAGCTGGACATCTGCCATTCTGGTATATGAATCAAATGGGATGTCCAGGGCCTGTGTGTGAAACAGGCGCCTGATGACACTTTGCATTTGCAAATAAGGAGCTTGTTTGACAGCTTCTTTACCAATCTGTTTTTTTTCCCGACACGCAGCTGACTACATTCAAGAAGGCCAGGTCTACATGCAGCCTAACCAGGAACTGCTTCAAGCAGCTACCAAAAAGGTCAGTTTGGAAAAAAATACTTGCCTGAATGTGCAGCTGTGAGGTAAAGGTTAGAAATTCAAGTGGTTTTCATTGTCAAGCTGCCTGTTTGCAACTCGCTGTTATTGGGTGGGCCTCAGGCCTACTTATTCCTGCTCAGGGATCCTCCATGAACTCACACTCTTGGTCTCTGATTATGTACTTTTGAGGGAAGTGAAATGTGTGTTTGGGGATGTAATGAAAGCAGAGTTTTCATCCTGTGACAAATAGGGAAGCCCACAGGGCTCAGTGTTGGGTCTCCTGCAGTTTGTGGTATATATTAATGATTGGACTTAAATGTGGGAGGCATGATTGGGAAATTTCCAGATGACACAAAAATTGGCCGTGTAGTTGATAGTGAAGAGGATAGCTGTAGACTCTAGAATGATATAACTGGTTTGGTTGCGTGGGCAGAAAAGTGGCAAATGGAATTCAATCCGGAGAAGTATGAGGTAATGCATTTAGGGAGGGCAAATAAAATGAGGGAATACACAATAAACAGGTGGATATTGAGAGTGGTAGAGGAAGTGAGAGACCTTGGAGTGCATGTTCACAGGTCCCTGAAGGTGGCAGGACAGGTAGATAGAGTGGTGAAGAAGGCATATGGAATGCTTTCCTTTATTGGTCAAGGTATAGAATACAAAAGCAGGGATGTAATGCTGGAACTGTATGAAACTCTGGTTAGGCCGCAGCTGGAGTCTTGAGTACAGTTCTGGTCACCACATTGCAGGAAAGACATAATTGCTCTGGAGAGAGTACAGAGGAGATTTACAAGAATGTTGCCAGGGCTTGAAAGTTGCAGCTATGAGGAAAGATTGGATAGGCTAGGGTTGTTTTCCTTAGAGCAGAGGAGGTTGAGGGATGACTTAATTAAGGTGTACAAAATTATGAGGGGCCTAGATAGAGTAGACAGGAAGAACCTGTTTCCCCTAGTGGAGAGGTCAATTGGCCGGGGGCACAGATTTAAGGTGATTGGTAGAAGGATTAGAGGGGACATGAGCAAAGACTTTTTCACTCAGAGGGTGGTGGGTGTCTGGAATTCACTGCCAGGAATGGTGGTGGAGGCAGAAACCCTCAATTCTTTGAAAAGGTACCTGGAGTGCTGTAACCTGCAAGGCTATGGACCAAGTGGTGGAAGGTGGGATTAGATTGGGTGGCTAGTTTCTTCGGCCAGCGCAGACACAATGGGCTGAATGTGCCATAATTTTTCTATGGTTCTATGTCTTTATTTCAGGCAGTTTTCAAAATCATATCAGTTAATATGGTCTACAGTTATCAAATTTCATCGTGGTAGACATTTAAGCCTTGTGAATGAGATAAAAGCCCATCGGTGGTGGGAAAGTTATTGGGAGGGATTCTGAGAGACAGGATTTATATGCATCTGGAAAGGCCAGGTCTGATTAGGGATAGTCAGCATGGTTTTGTGTGTGGGAAATCATGTCTCACAAATTTGATTGAGTTTTTCGAGGAGGTGACCAAGAGGGTTGACGAGGGCAGGGCGATGGACGTTGTCTACGTGGACTTTAGCAATGCCTTTGACAAGGTCCCGCATGGTAGGCTCGTCCAGAAGGTTCGAACACATGGGATCCAGGGTGAGCTCGCCAATTGGATACAAAATTGGCTTGGTGATAGGAGACAGAGGGTGGTAGTGGAGGGTTGTTTTTCAGATTGGAGGCCGGTGACCAGTGGTGTGCCACAGGGCTCGGTGCTGGGTCCTCTGTTGGTTGTCATATATATTCATGACTTGGATGTGAATGTAAGGGGCATGATTAGTAAGTTTGCAGATGACACCAAAATTGGTGGTCTAGTGGACAGTGAAAAAGGTTGTCTAAGGTTACAACAGCATATAGATCAACTGGGAAAGTGGGCAAGGGAGTGGCAAACGGAATTTAATGCAGACAAGTGTGAAGTGATGCATTTTGGGAAGTTAAACCAGGGCAGGACATGTACAGTGAATGGCAGGGCCCTGGGGAGTGTGTTGAGCAGAGAGACCTTGGGGTGCAAGTACATAGTTCCCTGAAAGTGGCAACACAGGTGGACAGGGTGGTGAAGAAGGCGTATGGCATGCTTGCCTTCATCGGCTGAGGCATTGAGTATAAGAGTTGGGACGCCATGTTACAGTCGTACATAACGTTGGTTAGGCCACATTTGGAGTACTGTGTGCAGTTCTGGTCGCCGCACTACAGGAAAGATGTGATTAAGCTAGAGAGGGTGCAGAAAAGATTCACAAGGATGTTGCCTGGTTTGGAGGGCTTGAGTTTTTAAGAGAGATTGGATAGGCTGGGTCTCTTTTCCCTGCAGCGAAGGAGGCTGAGAGGGGACATGATGGAGGTATATAAAATTATGAGAGGCATAGATAGGGTAGATAGCCAGAGTCTGTTTCCCATGGGAGGGGTTACTAAAACTAGAGGGCGTAGATTTAAGGTGAGAGGGAGGAGGTTTAAAGGGAATCAAAGGGGTAAATTTTTCACACAAAGAATAGTGGGTATCTGGAATGAGCTGCCTGAGGAGATAGTGGAGGCAGGAACAGGAGCAACATTTAAGAAGCATCTGGACAGGTACTTGAATGAGCAAGGCATAGAGGGATATGGAATTAATACAGGCAGGTGGGATTATTATCGATCGGCATTATGGTCGGCATGGACTCGGTGGGCCGAAGGGCCTGTTTCTATGCTATACAACTCTGACTCTATGACCACTCACAGAATCACAGATTTCTTACAGCATAGAAGGAGGCCATTCAGTCATTCATCTTTGCTCTGGCTCTCCGAAGATGCAATTTACCTCGTGCCACTCCCCCACCTTCTCCCTATGCTCTTGAATGCCTCGATTGAACCTGCCTCCAGATCCTAACAACTGGCTGCGTGAAAAAGTTTTTCCACATGTCTCCATTGCTTCTTTTGCCAATTATCTTAAATCTGTATCCTCTTGTTCTCAATCCTTCAGCCAATGGGAACAGTTTTTCCCTATCTACTCTGTCCAGACCCCTCATGATTTTGAATACCTCTATCAAATCTCCTGTCAGCCTCTTCTCCAAAGGAAAACAGTCCTCACATCTCCAATCTATCTTCATAACTGAAGTTCCTCATCCCTGCAACCATTCTAGTGAAATTTTTCTGCACTCTCTGTAATGCCTTCACATCTCTCCTAGTCCTGGTGGACAATTAAACAACTAACAGAGGAGGAGGCTCCACAAATATCCCCATCCTCAGCACATCAGTACGAAAGATAAGGCTGAAGCATTTTCAACAATCTTCAGCCAGAAGTGCCGAGTTGATGATCCACCTCAGCCTCCTCCTGAAGTCCCCAGCATCACAGATGCCAGACTTCAGCCAATTCAATTCACTCCGCTTGATATCAAGAAATGACTGAAGGCACTGGATACTGGAAAGTCTATGGGTCCTGACAACATTCCTATGCTCCAGAACTTGCCGCGTCCCGAGCCAAGCTGTTTCAGTACGGCGACAACACTGGCATCTACCCTGCAATGTGGAAAATTGCCCAGGTATGTCCTGTACACAAAAAGCAGGACAAGTCCAACCCAGCCAATCACTGCCCCATCAGTCTACTCTCAATCATCAGTAAAGTGATGGAAGGTGTCATTAACAGTGCCATCAAGCGGCACTTGCTTTGCAATAACCTGCTCAGTGATGCTCAGTTTGGGTTCCGCCAGGGCCACTCAGCTCCTGACCTCATTACAGCCTTGGTTCAAACATGGACAAAAGAGCTGAACTCAAGAGGTGAGGTGAGCGTGACTGCCCTTGACATCAAGGCAGCATTTGACTGAGTATGGCATTAAGGAGCCCAAGCAAAACTGAGGTCAATGGGAATCCGGGGGAAAACCCTCCGCTGGCTGGAGTCATACCTAGCACAAAGGAAGATGGTTGTGGTTGTTGGAGGTCAATCATCTGAGCTCCAGGACATCACTGCAGGAATTCCTCAGGGTAGTGTCCTAGGCCCAACCAACTTCAGCTGCTTCATCAATGACCTTCCTTCAATCATAAGGTCAGAAGTGGGGATGTTCGCTGATGATTGCACAATGTTCAGCACCATTCACGACTCCTCGGATGCTGAAGCAGTCCGTGTAGAAATGCAGCAAGGCCTGGACAATATCCAAACTTCGGCTGATAAGTGGCAAGTAACATTCACCCCACACAAGTGCCAGGCAATGACAATCTCCAACAAGAGAGAATCTAACCATCTCCCCTTGACATTCAATGGTATTACCATCGCTGAATCCCCCACCATCAACATCCTGGGGGCTACCATTGACCAGAAACTGAACTGGAGTAGCCACATAGACACTGTGGCTATAACAGTGTGATAGAATACTCTCCACTTGCCTGGATGGGTGCAGCTCCAAAAACACTCAAGAAGCTGCTTCTGCACACTCTCCATTTGGTTTAGTTTAGTTTAGAGATACAGCACTGAAACAGGCCCTTCGGCCCACCGAGTCTGTGCCGACCATCAACCACCCATTTATACTAATCCTACACTAATCCCACCTGTCCCTATATTTCCCTACCACCTACCTATACTAGGGGCAATTTATAATGGCCAATTAACCTATCAACCTGCAAGTCTTTGGCATGTGGGAGGAAACCGGAGCACCTGGAGGCCCTCGTCAGCCGGCCGGACATGCCCTGGCAGTCCGTGTTGCCATCTAGTGGTGAGGGGAAACCCTGGTGGAGGTCTCTCTATGCGGGAGTCCCCCGCCTTTACATCGGGGACCTGGGGTGGAGGGTGCTGCTCAGGCAGTCCCGTGCAATAGCCTTTTAAGCAGGTTCACAGACTTCTAGGCCGCCTGTAATTTCTGCGGCCTGGACGAGTCTGTGTTCCACGTCTATATCGAGTGTGTGAGGTTGCAGCCCCTGTTTGCATATTTAAAGGAGCTGCTCCTCAAGTTCTGGCTGCACTTCAGCGCCCCCGCTCCTGATCTTTGGGCACCTGGTGCGGAGGGGTGTGGGACAGGAGGAGGATCTCCTCGTCGGTCTGCTCCTGGGCCTGGCCAAGGTGGCAATTCACAGGTCCAGGCTGCAGGACATTGGGGTGGTGGGGGAGGGGGGGTTGGGGCCTGTCCGCCCTGATTGCCTCCCCCTCTTCCGCGGTTACGTTTGTGCCCGGTTGTCCCTTGAGAAGGAGCATGCGGTGTCCACCAGTACACTTGAAGCCTTCCGTGACCGGTGGGCACCGCAGGGGCTGGAATGTATCATCGACTCCGAGAATGGTATTTTAATTTGAGTTTTTGGTTTATTTATCTGTTTTTAATAAAGTTATTTTCAAAGGTATAAAAAGGGGGCCTAGGGAATAAAGGCCCCCTCAACAAAAATGTAAAAGGGGCCTGGGTATAAAGGCTACGTTCCAAAAAAAAAAGGTTAGATACAGAGTAAAGTTCCCTCTACATCAAAAAAAAAGAAAAAAAAAACAAAAAAAAACACTCAAGAAGCTCGACACCATCCAGGCACCCCACCCGCAAACATTCACTCCCTCCACCACCGACGCACAGTGGCAGCAGTGTGTACCATCTACAAGATGCACTGCAGCAATGCACCAAGGCTCCTTCGACAGCACCTTCCAAACCCCCGACCTCTACCAACTAGAAGGACAAGGGCAGCAAATGCATGGGAACATCACCAGCTGTAAGTTCCCCTCCAAGTCACACACCATTCTGACTTGGAACTATATCGCTGTTCCTTCACTGTTGCTTTGTCAAAATCCTGGAACTCTCTTTCCAAAAGCAGTGTGGGTATACCTACCTCACATGGACTGCAGCGGTTCAAGAAGGCAGCTCACCATCACCTTCTCAAGGGCAATTAGGGATGGGCAATAAATGCTGGTCTAGCCAGCGATGCCCACATCCGATGAATGAATTTTTAAAAATTGTGGCGCCCAGAACTGAGGCCAAACCAATGTTCTTTTGGAATCTAACATAACTTTCTTGTTTTTGTACTCTAAGCCCCTATTAATAAAGCCTAGGACGCTATATGTGTTATTAACACACTCTCATCCTGTCCTGCCACCTTCAATGATTTATGCACATATAACCCAGGTCCCTCTGCTCCTGTACCGACTTTAGAATTGTACCCTTCATTTTATTTTATCTCTCTATGTTCTTCCTACCGAAATTAATTACTTCACATTTGTCTGCATTCAATTTTATCTGCCACTTGTCTGCCCATTCCACCATCTTGACTTTGTCGTTTTGAAGTTCTACACTGTCTTCATCATGGTTCACAATGCTTCCAAGTTTCGTCTCATCCACAAATTTTAAATTGGTGCCCTGTACACCAAGGTCTAGGTCATTAATATATCTCAGGAAAAGCAAGGGTACCAACACTGATCCCTGGGGAACTCCACTACAAACCTTCCTCCAGCCCGAAAAACATCCATTAATCACAACTCCCTGTTTCCCGTCACTCAGCCAATTTCGTATCCATTTTGCTACCATTCCTTTTATTCCATGAGCTATAACTTTGTTCACAAGTCAATAGACAAACGAAATGTATCCCATGGCTGAACAATCAAGGACAATGTTGTGAAGGATAATAGTATGCTTAAATATTAACATCCAATCTCAAGTGTTGTGAGAGTTGTTGCATTCCTGAGGGGTCTGATTTTAACTCACTTAAAATTAGGTCAGTCTGTTTCAATTATTGGTATCAAAGCACGACAATCTGAGTGAGTTCCCACAAGTTAAGCCAAAGTGCAGCTTGGTTATTTATTTATTTCATTTTGACTGAAGATCAGAAAATTATGGATGTGTTGGAAATTTGTAACATTTACAACATCATACTATGGAGGTCGACAAAGGTTTGTTTCATTCAAAAGTACTGACTTCTATCAAACTGTATAAGAATGCATTCTAAGTAAGACATTTAATCCCATGTAGGCGATCCTATGTTGATTGCTATTATTGTCATGCTCTTAAGCCACAGAATCGGGCTCTGTAGTTCCCGTATTTTCGGTGCTATAGGCGTCATTTCATATCCAAACCGGTGTCTGTGGTGCATGTACACACTTCTGGTGTGGACGGTGCAGAATGTCATTTTAGGTTGGTTGGTAGTGCTCGCGCTAGGAGCCTACGGTGGAAGTATGCAGAGTAGGCAGATCGTGACATTAGTCAGCGTGAAACAATGAGTTGAATTTAGTAGTGCCATTTTCAACCCTAACGCTCTCACTAACTCCCTCTCTTAACCCCACACAGCTGAACATGCATTCAACAGCAGGAAGTATTCCTCACAAAAGGGATTATGAATTATTTTCAGGTTAGTTGCTGATTGCTTTCTTCTGGCTGTTGCTAAGATAGTAAAAATATTTGGTGGTTGTACTGCCATGTAAAGTTGTCATGCTGTGTGGCACATGGTGAAAGCTTTAGTTTTCATTTCAAGGCCTCAGACCACTTGCCCAGTCATGCATAACAGGGAGAATGAGCAAAGGTGACACAGAGAAGGACAAGCTGCTGGAAGAGGGAGGAGGAGGGCAGAGAAGGGCTTTCAGCAGTAGGGCAAATTCAGCCAAAATCTTCAATTGTACTGTGTGCGATGTCTCCATTTTACGAAGGAGGTGCACACTGAAATGTGCCACCTATCACAGGCAGACCTGCAAAGTCACAGCTGACAAGGACGCAATGCCAGTGTCTGTGAAAATGACGGTGGCCATGAACTTCTTCACGTAGGGCTCCTTCCAGGCTGGAGTGGGGGACATCCCAACATCTCACAGTTTACCATCCACAGTTGTATAAGGGAGGTGACTGATGCAATGGATGCAAAGAGAGGGGAATACATTGCTATTGTTGAGGTGAGAGTTATCAAGCAAGACATGCAAGAGTGTCTGTAATAACTAGCATTCTCCTTTTCCCTCCTTCATGAAGTTTCAAAGTATGCAAGTCACTGATTGAGGTAGTTGCCGCTAGTTCAACCCACCAACAATGCAGGTGGTTTGTCCATAAGTTTTTGGTTGGATGAGTTTAAATGTCTCCCTGATAATCTAGCAAGCAATAAAGCCTTGCACCTTTGTCTCTGCTTAAATGATGATGAACAGCAGTGGATTAATGCAAAAAGTACAAAAATGTATTGTCCGAAAGTAGCCTAATGCAGCATAGTCTATTGCAATAAGATTTGCTTTACTACTAATGCAGTGTGTAAATAAGCTATAGGCCTATTTCTGAATGCATTTTACTACGCGTTTGTGTGGTAATGGATTTAGGAGGGAGTGTGCAGCGGTTCCTGAATGTTGTTGGTGCCCAAGACCCCAACATGTCATCATCTGGTTCTCACATAATTCATGCTGAAAATGGTTCAAAACACTAAAGGGAGCAGAATCACAGTCGTGATGATAACTTCATTCATTGGCTGTAAGGTGCCTTGGGTATCCTGAAGATGTGCAAGATGCTCTGTTATTGCTTGGCCTTTTTTTTTTACACTTAGGATAAGGTTGACTTTTTACCTCCCAATAACTGTTTCTTGCTGATGAAGGGGAAAATGGGAGATTTGAGATGGAGGAACATGCACAAATGTTTCCTGCTAGCCTCAGAGTTGCCCAAAGCTAGTCACTCAGTGTCTCTCTTCAGCCATGAAGACATGTGGAGCTGAAGGTAGTTGCATTTAAGAAAGAGATGAAGTTACAGAGAACTAGCAGCAATCTAACACTCCCTTTACTCCCTGTGTCAAACTCTCAACACAGTCACCCATCAGTTCATAGGAAATTATTTATTTTGAACAATAAAAGTTGGTACATTTTGAAGGTAAATTTCATCATTATGAGCAACAGATTTAAAAATGAAAATTCACTTTATTGATAAGTCTGTAAGCAAAAACATTATTCAATTTTTAAGTAAAATGTTGTCACTTCCAAAGCTAGAAAAAGATGCATAATTCTTCGAGAAAGCATTGACTTTCTTCAGTGTGTTATTGAGAACTCCATCAACCTTCTCTGAGGTGATGCAGTCCATTCAGTCAGGTTTTATTTTATAATATCTCCAAATGTGCCTTCATGCAGATCCAAAGCAAGTATTGAAAGGGGTTATATAAGTGCTGCTTGTGTTTGAATTAACTGTTGGTGATACCAATTTAGAAACAACCAGAGTCCATGTCTGAGCAATGTTTAGTGAAATGATTTGTATTATGTGTTGTAATTCTCCAATGTACTTGCAAAATGCTGTTTTACATTCTGCATTTTTGTAGCACCTTGTATTCGTGCAGTATATGTTTGCAAAGTTTAGGATGTGTTATGGTTACAGATTGCAATGAATACTACCTCCAAACACTCGTTCAAATTGTTTTGAGTGCCGCACATTCATTGAAGTTCCACTCAATATTTGTCGAAAGATTGCAATAAACATTAGGTAATTTGGTTTTTATGGGCCTTAAAAATGTTGATTTTTGAAATGTTTTTGAACTCTTTATGTTGTGCCGATGCATTTTCTCATGGAGTAATAAATATTGCATAAAAGCTTTGATTGCTACAACCAGGAATTGATGGCAAGATAAAAAATATGGTTTTAAAGTGTACACAATAACCATCGTGCAAGGAAAGCACTTAGAATCAGTGTTGGGTTGTAGAGGATTGTTGTGCCACTGTTGTTACCAGTGCTAGCACTCTTGCCCTTGGCCGGTCCATTACAGTCATCGGTGAAGCAGCAGTCCATATTTACTCCACCAGAGGCAAGCTGCTTTTGGTCGCAGAAAGCCTTGTATGAACAGGACTTAATCACGCTGCCTGGAACAGAGGATGTACAAGTGTGAATAATCTTAAAGCTGTCCTTCAAATGCAACAAGTTAGAATGCTGCAGCAAGCCTCAGTCTTGTCACACTTTTAATTACCAATACACCTCTCTTTCTGAATGGCTATTTTAAGTTTTCATTTGCTTGCCATCGTCTCCCTGGGATTCCCAACCCCATGGTAATTGCTCTTGAATTGTGAAATTAAACCTAATCAGTTCCATCTAACATGCATCAATCTCCTTCTTCAGGTAGTTCTTCATCAAAAGACTTTACATCAAGTAAAAAATGGGCTATAAATTGCACTTCAATATTTTGCCACCCTCCAGTCCATTTACTGGTTGGATTTTGGTAAAAGTCATGAGCCACATGAGCATTTAAACTTAGAGGCTGTGAAAGCATGTTCATCTGAAATAACATAATTTATCTGCACAGATTTCACTTGTGAAGTACTTGGTTTCTCTCAAGTCCCATTTCGGACATACTTCATCTGAATTACTATCTACTTGGCTCCAATGAATCTCCATTTCTAACACATTTTATATACACTGGGTCTCATTTACTATCCATCTTGTCTCAATGAATCCCCACCCGACAATGAACAGCTTGAACAAAAAGTACTCCTGGGCTTTCCTGCTCCTTTAGCTTTATCATAGTGTGGGTGCAGGGTTATTTATGTTAATTTTATACTCTTGCCATATCACTCGCCTTTCACAAAGGACGAGAACTGATTAAAATCTAGTAATGTTGATCAAGAAGTTAAATAATTTTCTTGGAAGGGAGGGTTTTAACTTAAAGCAGGAGCTTTTGTTGCATTTGCCTTTTTAATCAATCTGCAGTTGAGGTTGAAAGTGCGGCCAGTTATATTGGGCCTGTTAAGCAGTGCAATGCTGGTAAAATTTAAAACATCTGCAGTTATAAATCTAGAGCCGAGTGCACAATTTAAACTATTGCACTTCCCTTTGATAATAAACTGGCATAGGGAATGCATGTCTGTAATTGAATTATTTGTTCTTTTGAGGACAGAAGAAATGCCAGTGGTGTTTGTGTCATTATGTGCTGTGTATAGGGACTGCAGTCTGTGTGGTCAGTGCAATATTTTGCAGGACCTATACCAGTGACAGCATTTGTGTTTCCAGAAGTGGTCTGCTTTTGTAAAGCTACTATGTTGCAAATCCTGGTTGGTTTAGCTTAATGAGCAGAAAGGTTTTTTTTTGCCTATTTGCAAGATGTTTCTGGATGGGTGTGGGAACAACAGTAAAAAGTGTTGATATACGCTAAAGGTCTGTTACTGCTTTCCTCCTGTCTGTTTCCAGACCTTTATTTTCATTCAATAGTAACAGTGAGGCAAATAAGTCCCTCAATATGAACAAAGGCAACCCTTTCTTTCACTGGCAAAGTGATCTCAAAATGGCAGCTTCAAAATTCACTCCGAAGGAATTATTATTTGACATTCATGTGGCATTAGGCAAGAATCGGGTGTTTCTCAGTTTCATTTCCAAGCAGGCATACATGTAGAAAGAGAAGTTTAACTATTTCGAGAAATAGTCACAGGCAGTTTTCCTCTCGGTCAGGCTGTACTCACTTGGTCCTGTGATTATGGAACAGCTGTCTGCAAACTGTGGGCAAGTCTGTGGCCCCTGTTTGTTACAATCCTCCTCACTCGATGCGACACAGGTGTAGCATTTCAATGCCCGACCTGCACACAAGCCAAAGAAAGCAGATAAGCCTGCGAAATCACTTAGCTCAAATTCTTCACTCAAAGGAAAATCTATCACAATGCTAGTTATCTCATAAACTCATGGATTTTTATGAAGTGCACTGCTGCAGTTCTGCAGGAAGTGATTTGGAAAGTTGTAGCTCTGTGAAGTACACCAAACAGAAGGACAAAACGTCATGAAACTGGGGAAAAATGGCCAAACAGCAGTGTATGAATGTTCATACATAATGTCACTTAGGAATCTTGTCCCAACAGTTCTCCCACCCCTACGTTTTTCATGCAGTTACTGGAAATGTTCAGTGGGAACTTTTGTCTCTTCTGCGATGCTCAAATCAACTATTCGAGCTTTCTCATATTGACAGCTCTTCAGAAGCTCCTTCAAAGACTATGCTGGGGTTGAGCCAGTGTGTAACTGATCGATGGAGATCAGAAGATGCTTTTTTTGTTAGTTGTTGGCCTATCTTTGATTCGTGACCTCAGCGAGACTGGCAGCAAGGGGGCTCTGCAATGAACTTTTGCGGCTCCAAGCCAGAAAGAGGCCTGTCTGCCCGTGGTCCTAATTCATGGCGTTTAGCTGAGGTTGCCAACTGTGATTGGATTTATTCGTGGCACAAACACCACTAGGCATTTCTTCTGTCCTGACACGCCCACCCTCAAGGCACACTGCCAAGTCGAAAATGATTCATAAATTGGAGAACCTTGACTGTCAGTCAAACAGTTTTTTTCCTATGTCTGATATTCTTATATCTAGTGAACAAAAGCACTCAAATAATGCTTTTCTTAAAATGCCCAGGAGATTTTTCTCCTGTGTTTGCTTGCAGCAGCTTCCAGGAGATTAATCTTTAATTCCTGGAGACTCCAGAACATTTTTGAAGGGTTAGCATCTCTACTCCTAACCAATGATTGCTGCTTGTTGAGTGAGGGGACATAATCGGGCACAAGGTAGCAATGGATGAGGAATGCCAATCGCCTGACCATAGTTCATCCACCCAGTAAGACCCTAAAGCCCTCCCCTTTCAACGTCTAATTATTTCGGAAGAGATTCCAGGATTTTAGCTTCCACTGCTCGAACTGGAAGTCTCCATCTGTTAATGTGCGAAGATGAATTTATCTTTCGCTAGTTCGATCCCTGCTGTTCACTCTACACCTACCCTTCCCATGAAAAAGCCTACCCTCACACTCTCTGGGCCTCCACATGGATGAATAACTGTGTACGTACTGAAGGGAAATTATTGCCAATTGAGTGATAACCCTGCAGGTTGTTTAGTTGACTGGAGTTTGTAGTTTGAATGGAGGAAGTAGCAATTTGTGTGTAAAATGATAATGCTCTACATTTTCATCTGTTAGAAGTAATTACTAGGGTGCACCGTTTGTGAATGTCATCTGTGAGGCAAAATAAAGGCTTCATCGTGGTTTCCTGCTGCTGTTGCCTTTGATCTCTGTTAATACAATGGCCTCACCTGGCAGAAACTGTCCAAACTGTGAGCATCTGAACACTAATAATCAGTTTCAACATCTCGAGCTGCTAATCAGCTCCTTAGCTACTTTTGAAGAGGGAAGATTTGTGAATTCAGCTGTTTAAACACATGCCAAAGGTAAGGAAACAGCAGTGCTAACAGGAAGTGGCAGTCGTCTCCAGGAATGTGTGCACATTCGGTCGAAGAAAATGCCAGCAATCTTCAGTATGATCTCTGCCATCAGTCTTCATCTAATGCCTGCTAGCACAACCCAGCTCTTTCCTGCCATAGCAATCCCTATGTCCCTGCTTTGGCAACCCTCAGCTGTACTGTACTGTATGCACTGGCCTTCACTAATCTCAGCAGTACTCAATAAAACCCACTACAATAGCCCACACACTTCACTGACTTATGTTACAACTGATAAGTCAGCAGCAGCTCAGTTTACTTTTGTGCTTGAGATTAATTTATGTCATTCATAAATTCTAGAAAGTAACACTTTTATGAAAAAACTATTCTCCATATTAGGAATGATTGACTTCTTCCTGAACTGACAGCTGAGGACACATTCATTGTTAAATACAACCATAGGCTATGAATGAGGCAGAAGGCTGGAATCACTGCGAGCCCCCATGAGGGAGGTCAAGTAAGGGTCCAAAAAAGTGTTTTTGTAATTCTGTCTTTGGCCTCCTTATCTCGAGAGACAATGAGTAAGCGCCTGGAGGTGGTCAGTGGTGTGTGGAGCCGCGCCTGGAGTGGCTATAAAGGCCAGTACTAGAGTGACAGACTCTTCCACAGGTGCTGCAGAAAAATTTGTTTGTCGGGGCTGTTACACAGTTGGCTCTTCCCTTGCGCTTCTGTCTTTTTTCCTGCCAACTACTAAGTCTCTTCGACTCGCCACACTTTAGCCCCGCCTTTATGGCTGCCCGCCAGCTCTGGCGAACGCTGGCAACTGACTCCCACGACTTGTGATCAATGTCATAGGATTTCATGTCGCGTTACTTAGGTGAAAAGACATCTACTGACCCACCTGACCAATACCAAAGGCACAAAACTCACCTCTGAAAGAAGCCATATGGAGAGGCCTGTTCTGTCATTCAATTAGATCATGGCTGATCTGAACTGCAACCTCATTTACATGCCTTTACTCTAAATCTCATGGTATCCTTACTGAACAAAAGTCTGTTCATCTTGGCAGTCTTACCATAATAGAGAAAAGCTAAAGGTCGACAGGGCAAAGTGCAGCTTTGTCATAGTAGGAATGTCATTTTGCAAGAGTCAGGTGAAGCCTTTCTGTACAGTGTTGCTAGAAAGTCACAGAATCATTTATGGCATAGAAGGAGGCCATTTGGCCCATCGAGTCTGTGCTGGCTCTCCACGGAGCAATCCAGTCAGTCCCATTCCACTGAATGATCCCCCTGGCCCTGCAAGTTTATTCCCTTGACGTACCTATGTAGTTTCCTTTTGAAATCATTGATTTTCTCCACTTCCGCAACCATCGTGGGCTGTAATTACCAGGCCATTACCACTCCCTGTGTAAAAAAGTTCTTCCTCACATTCTCTCTGCATCCCTTGCCCAAAATCTTCAATCTGTGTCTCCTAGTCCCTGTACCATCAGTTAACGGGAACAATTTCTCCTTCTTTAACTTATCTGAAAAACCTGTCATAATCTTGTACACCTCTATCAAATCTCCCTTCAATCTCCTTTACTCCAAGAAGAACAAACCCAGCTTTTCCGACCTAACCTTGTAACTAAAATCCTCCATCCCTGGAACTATTCTGGTAAATCTCCTCTTCACTGTTGTACAATTGCCTTTTTTCGAGCTATCTCTCCTGCATCTGAGAGAATTTGGACAGATAATGGTCTTGCCGAGTGAATGGTTCGCACAGTCAAAGCACTAATCCTAAAGTGTAGTGTAACGAAACAAGATTTTCGTGTTGCTATGCTCTCAGAGCTACACCTGTGGCTATGGGGCTACTGTCTCCAGCAGAGATTATGTTTGGCAGACAAGTGTGGACGACTCTTCCAAGCCATCATCTGTCCAAATTCTCTGAGGTGCAGGAGACACTGCTCGAAAAACGGGAGAATGAAGATGGTGCATGACCGACACACGGGGGTGGAAGTACCTCAGCTACATGTGGGACAAAAGGTCACTGTCAGACACCCCACAATGAGAACATGGTTACCCGCAGAGGTAGCGGAGTGGTGTTGTGAAGGAACTGAAGCCAACGAAGAGAAGTGTGCAATACTCCAATTGCGCACAGCGGACATCAAACCAACACACTCTGACAACGAGGGTGTGATGGAACAACCGGACAACAACCAACACATCAAAAACATGCCTGCAAACCCAAAACAGCCCAGGGTGAAATCCATATCCCCAGAAGGTGAGACCATCATCAGATCTGGAAGAGTTGTCAAACCACCAAAACGATATATGGACTCTGAAGCTTCTATACCTGTAAATTTTTTGATCTATATCCTGCATAACTAATTTTGATAGCTAATTTTATGTACTTTTACCATATGAAACTTATCTTTGGAAAGAAAGGGGATGTTGTATGATTGCCTTGAAGAGTGAAGTCCCTTTAAGATCTTAGTATGCTAATGAGCTAAATACCAGGATGTAGTCATGTGACCCAAAGCCAGACTCACTCTGCAACTTTAACACTTCGAGGATGGTTCTGTAAATAGTTTGCACGGTACTGTATATCACTGTTTCGCTGCGATAAACCTGTTTGAGATCTTCAACCAACTGGACTCCACGCATCTCATTTATGTTGCATCAGACAATATAAAGAACTCATTACATGCACCCTCTCAAGGACCCTCAGATCCTTCCTAGAAAGTGGTGACCAGAACTGGGCATGACACTTTAGTTGGGGCTGAACGAGAGATTTATAAAGTTTCAGCATAACTTCCCTGCTTTTATACTCAATACATCTATTTATGAAGGTTAGTGTGTAGATTCAGCAAGTAATTAGGAAAGCTAATAGAATGTTATCATTTATTGTGAGGGGAATTGAATATATTAAGTCGGGAAGTTATGCTTCAGTTATCCAGAGCATTGGTGAGACCACATCTGGATTACTGTGTACAGTATTGGTCTCCTTATTTAAGGATGTAAATGCGTTGGAAGCATTTCGGAGAAGGTTTACTAGATATACCTGGAATAAGCAAGTTGTCTTATGAGGAAAGGCTGGACAGGATAAGCATGTATCGGCTGAAGTTTGAAGAATAAGAGGTGACTTAATTGAAACATGTAAGATCCTGAGGGGTCTTGAGAGTGGAGGCAGAGAAATTTCCCCTTGTTGGAGAATCGAGAACTGGCGGGCACTATTCAAAAATAAAGGCTTGCCCATTTAAGACAGAGATGAGAAATTTTTTCTCTGAGGGTTCTCTGTTCCTCAAAAGGCGGTGGAAGCAGAGTCTTTAAATATTTTTTAAGGCAGAGGTAGATAGATTCTTGATAAGCAAGGTGGTGAATGAATATCGGGGGTAGGTGGGAATGTGCAGTCTAAGTTACAATCAGAGCAGCCATGATTTTATTGATTGGCGGATCAGGCTCAAGGGCAAGTGACATACTTCTGATCCTAATTCATACGTTTGTATGTTCATATATGCTTTGCTGCACACACTCTCAATATGTCCTGCCACCTTCAAAGATTGAGTCATATGCACCCGCAGGTCCCTCTGTTCTTGCCCTCTTTCGAACAGCAGCATTGTCAATATGTCCTCACCCTATCCCTTCTGCCAAAATGCATTATCAGCTCACACTTGTGTTGCAGTCTGTTGATTTCCTTATACCACTGTTGCTGGTCAGGCAATCATATCATTCTCTCCAAATCCTCTTCCAGTGTCAGTGCTGACACTCTTACCTGCGAGTCACAGGCTGTGGGTTCAAGGCCCACTGCGGAGACTTGAGCATAAAATCCAAACTGTCACTCCTGTGCTACATTGTCAGAGTTACTAAGTTTCAATTGGTATCCAGCCACCAGCACTGCGCACCCCCCCTCATCCCTTTTGCCTTCTCAGGTGGACATAAAAGAGTCGCTGGAAGAGTCAGAGTTATACAGCACAGAAACAGGCCCTTCAGCCCACCGTGTCTGTGCTGGCAATCAAGCACCTATCCATGCTAATCCCATTTTCCAGCACTTGGCCTATCGCCTTGTAAGCTATAGTGTTCAAATTCTAATCTTAAGTACTTCTTAAATGTTGTAAGTGTTCCTGCCTCGACCACCCCTTCAGGCAGTGCGTTCCAGATTCCAAACACCCTCCGAGTGAAAATTGTTTTCCTCAAATCCCCTCGAAACCTTCTGCCCCTTACCTTAAATCTGTGCCCCCTGTTTATTGACCCCTCCGCTAAGGGAAAAAGTCTCTTCCTATCTATGCCCCTCATAATTTTATATACCTCAATCAGGTGGGATTAGACTGGGTGGCTAGTTTTTTTTTCAGCCGGCACAGACACGATGGGCTGAATGGCCTCCTTCTGTGCCGTAACTTTTCTATGGTTCTTAGGTTCTAAGAGTTCTCCCACTTTCCTGGCCAATATTTATCCCTCAACCAACATCACTAAAAGAAATTATCTGATAATTATCTCTTGCTGTTCGTGGGACCTTGCTGGGCACAAATTGTCTGCCGTCTTTCCAACATTACAACGGTGACTACACTTAAAATGTATTTCCAAAATGATTTGCAAAAAAAAAAAAAATGGACATCCAGAGGTTGTGAAAGACACTATATAAATGCACTACTTTTTTCAGTCTATAAATATAAAAGCAGTCATTGATTTCCGGATTTTGTCTCAGTTGGTGGTTATTTATTATCATCCAGCTCCGTACAAAGATACATCTACAGCTCTCAGAATTATTCTTGAGGAAACATTTCCATCAATTAAAAGCTGCTCATTCCACACCTTGTACATTTCACAGGAAGTTGCTGGATTACTTACTGTCAGGACTTTATATTCATAATTCTAACTTGATTGCAGGCAAGTCTTTCTGAAGTCTTGTTTCTGCTCGTGTTAATGCTACATTTGCTTACTAATTATTACACATTTTGTTTGATGTGGGTCTTTAAAGAATTTCAAAAGCTTTTTCAGGAAGTAATATATTCTCGAAGAACAGAAATAACAATTATAAAATTACTTACGTTCTTTAAAATTTCCAACACAATGGGCGAGATTTAACATCTCAAAACCCATCCACTTGTGGAGTTAAAATCTGGCCCAATATATTCTGTAACACTGTAAAAATAATGTTTTAAAGTTTACGTTAAAATGTTAATGATTTCAGTTTTACAGAGCCCTTTTCTCCACTGATCTTTTCTTCTTGCGCTTTGAGCCCACGTACACCATTTCCCCTGCTGCAGAAATTCCAACAGCTAAGACAACAACAGTAGAAATGCAAAGTTCCAGTAGGCTGCAGAAAGTTGTAGTGGTAATTCTTCTTGAAAAAAGCAGCATTTTTACTTACATTGATTTGATAGTAGCAGCATCACTCCTGTAAACAGGATGGTCTTCATTATTGTCTTTTTGTTTCTGGCACTGTTGGATTTCTGGCAGTAAGAGAGGCAGTTGTTTTGTATTAAGGGCTTATTATTAATCTAGTTCAGCACAGGGTCAATCATCTGATGATAATATGCTTAAGGAACACACTTAATGCCAAGTTAAACAATAGGGTATGACATTGAAGAAAAAATATCAGTGCAGAAAAGGGCTCTGTAAAACTGAAATAATTAACACTTTAACTTGCGTAATTATTGCATCTTTAATGCAGAGAAGTGTCAAGCCAAAAAAAAATTAGAATTGCCAAAAAGCATGATCAAAAGTGAGGGTTTAAAGTGAGAGAGAAGGAGGAGAGGTGGAACGGTTTAAGAAGGGAATTCTCGAGTGGGGCCCAGGTGGATGAAGGCACAGCCACCAATGGTGGGCTTAAAGGAGGGGGAAGCATGAGGCCAGAGTCAGAGGAGGGGTTGGAGGTTTGTTTCGAGGAGGTGACAGAGATAGGAAACAGCAATACCATTAGGGAATTTAAACATGTGGATGAAAATCTTAAATAGATCTTCCTTAACTTCACCTGCAATCTTAATTCATATTCATTTTTTAGCCAACCGTTTCTCGAGTGCTAGAATTGCTAGCAGGTTGGACTGTTCCAATGTGATATTGATATATGGAAAGAGAGTGCCATAATGTATTGTCATCATTGAAAGAGAATTGAAAATGATGCAAAAGTACGTTGAGGTTTTGCTATTCTTCAGTGATGGACAGGAATGTTTTGAATCTCACTACATTGAAACCTCTTCACCTCTCTTGCCTGAATTCAGTCTGAATGTTTCATCTATAATGAGTGTAGATGGAAGACTCAAGATATTGGTGGGTGGCTCGTTTTGCAATCCGCCAGACGCTCTTTCCCCACTGAGTTGAAACCAAATTTCCCTTTTGTGCAATCTTTTCACAACTTGTGTGGGTTACAAAGAACCCTTCTCTCTTCTCTTTCGAAAAAGACTCTGCATTCACAACCTTAATTTTTTAATGATGGACCTGCTGCTAGTTTCAGCACCTCGTATTTTCATTTTCAGCCTTCTAGCATTTGAGTTTTTCACCTGATTTTGTGACTGCTGCCACATAGGGACTGACATGCTTCTGCTCGTCTCTACCAGTGTATAAAAGAAACAAACCCATTGCTGCTGAAATGGAAAAGGAGAAGAGAGTTCAGAACCTTCCTTCACTTGTTAGGCAACAAAATGGCATCAAGACAAAATGTGTGGCCACATCAGAGATCACAATCCACAGCATGAGGAGCCTGAAGCATCTCATTCCTTCCTTAACTTTGCTTTGTAGTGCAAAAGCTAGAATGCAGAACAGGTTGCTGATGCAAGTGAAACTCACCATTATTTTTATTCAGGCAATGACAATGGAAAAAATATATTAGTACATGGAATTAAAATTTTATAACATCTTTTCAGTTTTTTTTGTAGTTACAACTTTAAAAATCTTCATTGAACCATAACATATAAAAGACAAATATATCTGTATATAAAAATTATGCAGGTGAAGGGTTTTTTGAAGTGAAAAGCAGCTTAATATGGCCAAGGCAAAAACAAAGACAAATACAAAAGGAACATCTGGCTGGTGCAGGTTATTCAGACAAGTCACAGTGGAAACGACACAGTAAAAGGACTTGTACTTGAATTACCAATACCCTATTCCACTGGCTCTACCACAATATCAGAAAGTTATTGATTCAGACAGAAGTAAAATAAAATCTCTCATTGAATTGCAGAGTTCAGTCTGCAGTGATGATTCTGAAATCAACAGTTAATGTCTAGCTGTTGTGGAAGTGAAGGGGAGGGTGAGGAAACACAAGACTCTGGACCAAGAAATTGAGTAAATGCACTATTATCAGTCAGTTTCAGGGCTTAAAACATTCTCTAATTATTCAAACATATATTCAGTGTACAGAGATTTTTGTGCGTTCAAAATCCCATGATACTATTAACAGTATGGCACCTATGAAAATGTGAATACATTTACGTGCTGTGTTCTACGGTGTGAGGAAAATCTTGCTTTAAAAGAAGCCATTCAAGGGTCAGTGAGTAACACAACTGTGTGCCAACATCTCAAACCTCAAGCCCAGGCTTGCAAAACCCCTGAGTATTAGAACGGTGAGAATCCCGAGAAAAATGAGTTCCTTCACTTCAACTCAAACTAGATACTTTAGGGTGCGCCTGCACAGCATCTTTAGCATCACTGTATGCCTTCACAGCTACGCAAAAGACAAGGTGTGATCTAGATTTGATCTGTGGACCTAACTTTCTGCTACTGCCCAACACCTGGTGGTTTTGGGCCCCAAACTGCACAGCTCACAACCCTGAGCTACTACAGCTTCGGTCACCAATGGGTAACAGTCAGCAGGGCTAGGGAGAAGAAACTTGCACGGATTTCTGCTCAGTTGTATCCACTCCAAGGATAAAGTTCTGATTGTGTTTTCGAGGTGCCAATGTGAATGGGGCCTCCAAACCCAAAGCGATCTTGGGAGTGATGATCTCCCAGGTTCCAATGACGAGTGTGCATGCACCATCAGAATGCTGAGAAACAAAAGCAATGTTTAACATCTGTACTTGTTCCATATTACTTCCACAAAAATGTATCAATACTGCTTTACAGAAAAAAAAACATTATTGACGTTCATTGGCACTGTTTAATGCTCCCATTTTACATGGAAAGCCAGGGATTGTCCAAAGGCCATGGCAATGATTGGGTCGGAGGACACAGGTAACTCACTGGGTTTGGCGGTTCCGTTGAAACTGTGCTGTAGACACTTTACCACAGTCAAGAACTCAGACGGAAGCATGGCAGCGCCATGTCAGCATTCATTTCAGAGCAGGCCAGTGATCCTTGAGAATTGTGGCACCAAATACATCATACCAAAGAAGGTCAGAACTCACTGTCTGGATTTACCATCAGTTGAAGCAAGTTGCTGAAAGCATAACTGACAAGAAAAGGCTAGTGTCATAATTACACGCAAAGTACTGGATGGCACCTTTAAGCATTATATATTTAGTTGAAGATGTAAATACGATAGGGTGACAACAAAGGTGAGAATAATGTGTCGGCAAAGCAAATTACATGTCCGAGAAACTGGGTGCCTACAGTTTTGGGAATGTTTTGGCAATCTCTTCTGTTTGTGCAGTAAACATTGCATGAAGACGGATCCAGCAGCCACATGTGCTTTGCAGACTTCTGGGTGTTGCCGCTTTATGGCGTCAGATGCATTGTAGTTGGGTATTCTTTCTAAGTAAGGCAGCGTGCTTTAGGAACGAAGGTTTGCAGAAAGCTTTATCGTGTATAGTGTCCTGTAGTGGGTTCACTCGGTTTTCCCTAGTTTGGCAATCAGCTCGTCACAAATCTTAGTCAGCTCTTCAATCTCTTGGTTCTATGAGTCAAGAAACAAATGACAAATCATTGTCAATACATTTGGATTTGTGTTTAAATGGGAAGTTTCACCATTGATGCCACAATTGGAAAATGAAATTTTCCACAAAGTCATGTGAACCAGGAAGTTTCCTGTCCCAAACTTGGTCTGCGAGTATTAACCAGTAGTGTAATTGGCCTCGTCACTCCTGAACTATGGATGGAGAGAAAAACTGGCCAATCTTGGTCTCATCCCTGCTCGGAGTTGGGCGAGAACAGAATCAGCTGTGATAGTACCCTGGGATGAAGAGCCCACAAGGATTCATCAATCTGTTCCAGTTAGGCAAGGTACCAAAAAAACTCTCATTATCCACAAACTGACAATGGTTGGCAGCTTTCAGAAGATGCGTGGTATGGGAAGAAAAATCAGGAGCTTTATCTTCCCCTTGAAATTTCCCTGCACCACACACTCTTTACAGCTCAGGGCATGGTCATTGAGAGAAGGGCCAAGAGAAGCCCAGTATGACCTACTCTTGCATTGCATCGCCCTTCCTTGGGATGTCCCCATGCTCACATGATGGTTAGGCTAAGATATGGTTACAAAGGCTCTGTAAGATAATGCATTGGCGCTCTGACCTCTGAATCTCATTTGCTTTACCTTCTGTTTAATTGTCCTTTCCATGGAATCCACTTTCATTTGTTCCTTCCTTAAGCTAGCTTGCATCGCTGCTCCTTCTGCGTTCGCCTTAGCACGCACTTGAGCAATCTCCTCATTGGCCCTGCAATTGGTCACAAGAGTTACTGAATACTCGTCCTCTGCAGAAAAGGTACTCGACTGGCAGCAGAGCCTTGGTTACATAATAGCATTGGGAAGGAATCTGGAGGAAAGGAAGAGTTCTCTACAGTCAGTCCTCACTATTATCAGCTCATGGAGCAGGACATTCGTTCCTCGATGCCGGGGGTGCTCAGAGGTCTACCAAAAATATGATCCTGGATGGCACTGCCCTTGGCCCAGCACCACTTCACTGACTGGCAGCAATGCCCTTTGCACTCGTTTTTACAGCGCGGGTCGGAGCAATGGGGAAACAAGTCCGTTTAACCAAAAAGGATTGAGGGCAAGGAGTGCAGAGCCTATCAGAAGTCAGGAGTATCTTAACCTGCTACAGTGTAACTCATGGACCAGCTGACACAGCCTGAACCTGGATTGTCAGCAGTTTAACTTTAACTTGCACAAGTGGTTGGGAACCTCTTGTTCTGACAGTGGTGGATGAGAAGCCGGCACAGTCCCAAATATGACAACACAGACGCAGAAGTACTGCGTAAATTGCTGACCTCAGCCCAGGTCCTGACTGCAGCTGAGAACCAAACACACAGGAACTGTTACAGAGCCTGGAGCGGGCAACAAAGGAGAATAAAAAAGTGTTACTTAACCTACGTGTAAAGTGCCTAAAGGCATGTGTGGGAATTAATCCAGCTTTGGGAAATTACAAATACTGATAGGGTGGAGGGATCATAGGAAATAGGAGCAGGAGTAGGCCATTCAGCCCGTTGGGCCTGCTCCGCCATTCAAACAGATCATGGCGGATCATCTACCTCTGTCATTTTTCCCCACTATCTCCATGTCCCTTGATGTCATTAGTATCCAGATATCAATCGATTTCTGTCTTGAACACGCTCAATGATTGAGCTTCCACCACCCTCTGGGGTAAAGAATTCCATAGATTCCCCACCCTCTGAGTGAAGAAATCCCTCCTCATCTCAGTCTTAAATGGCCTGCCCCTAGTTCCGAGACTGTGTCCTCTGGTCCTAGACTCACCAGCCAAATGAAACATCCTATCCACATCTACCCTGTCATACCCTGCAAGCATTTTGTAAGTTTCAATGAGATCACCTCTCATTCTTCGAATCTCTTGAGAATACAGGCCCAGTTTCTGCAGCGTCTCCGAAGACAATCCTGCCATCCCAGAGATTAGTCTGGTGAACCTCTGTTGCACTCCCTCTTTGGCAAATATATCCTTCCTTAGATAAGGAGATCAAAACTGTACACAGTACTCCAGATGCGGTCTCACCAATGCTTTATACACTGCAGCAAGACATCTTTACTCAAACCCCCTTGCAATGAAGGCCAATATCCCATTTGCCTTCTTAATTGTTTGCTGCACCTGCATACTAGCTTTTAGTGACTCAGGAACAAGGACACCCAGGTCTCTTTGGACATCAACACTTCCCAACCTCTCACCATAGAAGAAATACTCAACCTGTCTACGAAAGTAGAACCACTGTCAGGCCAACCTTAACATCAACTACGTGTTGTGTGCCATTGTATCACTTTTGGCTTCTATGACTATTAAGTCTGGATTTCAATTTATTAACGATTAGAAAGCAAACTGAATAAAGGCTGAACTATTCCTTTAAAAGTGACTGCAGTAGAAGCTGTGTTTATTTTGCTGATACAAAGCTGGCTGTCATCTTCTTCTTGTGTGTCTGGGCCTCCTGCCTGACCCCGTTTGGCATAAGTTTTCCAGTAATTAAAAAAAGTAACTTGGGAAATTTTGGTACACATTCTTTTTATAAATGGTGCTGAGTATTTTTCTTTAACATATTGAAAGACATGTCCTCTTATGACAAGTCTGACAAAACTGATTTAATGCTAACAAAATGCAGTCCTAGCACCTTTCCACAAGATCATGATAATTACTGGTTTCTAATTTACTCACATACTGTTTGGCATGTTTGGAATATGGATATAACAGATCTGTTTGCTCAGCACCAGCAACAAGTTTCACATTATTCCATTGCTCTCCTAACTAGCCTTCCATCCTCCAGCTTCCATGAAATTCAGCTGCTGGAAAACTCTGCTGCCTCTATCCTATCCCACACTCAATCACAATTAGCCAAACCAACCCGACAACCAACCATCCAAATGTATTCTGGACTCGAGTATTACCCAGCTTTTGCTTCATACTTGATGGCTATGCCTTTAGCTGCCTAGGCCTCATACTCTGGAATTCTGCCTCTCCACTTTTAAAACCCTTGCACTCCATTTCTTTGGCCAAGATTTTGATTGCCCCTATCTTTATTTGGCTCAACTTCTTTTTTTGATTATGCCTTTGTGAAGCAGTTTGGGATGTTTCTCCACATTAGAGGAGCTCCAAAAATGTAGATTTTTGTTTCAAAGCACTTCTCAGTCAGCTCAGAAGCCAATGTTAATATCATCGTAATAAAAGCAAAATACTGTGGATGCTGGAAATCTGCAATAAAAACAAAGTGCTGGAAATACTCAGGTCAGGCAGCATCTGGTGGAGAGAGAAACAGAGTTAATGTTTCAGGTCACTGACCTTTCATCTGGATAGTGAAACATTAATCTCTTTCTCTCTCCACAGATGCTGCTGAGTGTTTCCAGCACTTTCTGTTTTAATTCTAGTTAATATCATAGTGTTGAACACAGAGATCTGAGGTCATTGTGTACTCTCCACCGATCGCAATTTTCATGTTATATCATAGATACTCACTTGTCTAGTTTCTCTTCAGCATGCAGTTTAAGCGCTTGGTATCTTTGCTCCTCTTGTTTGACCCTAGCCAAATAATCTTGGGCACATTTCTTCAATACTTCTTCATTCTTCAGGCACAAGACAGAAAAGAGGTTTCTTCATTTTTTTTCATGGGAAGGGACAGTAGAGAATGTGCTTTTTGTAATCTCCCCATTGGAAGTTTCTCAAACATTTTTAAGTAGTAATTTAAGACAGACAAAAGCGACGTGTACCTTTTTGAATCCTTCAAGTACGCCTTTCATGTTCTCGTATCTCCTAAAGAGATCTGATAAGGACCTCTCCACAGAGTTAAGATCTGCCAGAGCCTGCTCCTTCTCCGAAATCAGCTGTTGCATGGATGTCTGAGAAGCCATTTTGTTCTTCTGTTCATCTTCTGTAGGAGCAAAATCAGATGATGAATGGTCACATCAAGAACTCTGATTAACTCCTACACTGGGTAAAGACTTGGATCTAGAAATTCATCTCAGGCAGTGACACAAAGCAGGCGGTATCTGATCAGCTGCCCGGAATGCGAAGCAGCTGATCCTCAGTTCCATTGCAGTCAATGAATTTAAATATCAGGTGTTGCACAGAACAGGCAGCCAATCCAATACTGCCTGTTCTGCGCCATCGCACAAGTCAGATTCCTCGTCCTTAAAATTCATTTACATTAAATTTGGTATTCCAAGCGATGCCAGTGTACGACAAACTAGGCAAAACCAATCCGCAATGCAATTGGGAAGACAACTTTATAAGTTGGGGACAGAGGAACCACAATATATTTGTATTCCATCTCGAATAGGCACCACAGTTGTATGTTGTCTACGGGATTAGCCCATTACAAGTTGCCACAGGTTCTGTATGCTATTAGTGTGGTGGGCTTAATGTAAATCAACAAGGCACACTTTTTGGTGAAGTTTTAAACAGCTCTTCAAACAAAAACCCTTCAAAAATATTGTTCATTGTAATTTGTATTTTGTTTGGAACTTAGTTCAAAAACTATTTGTTAGGAATGTGCAGTGCTGGGCCAGTGGGTGAGAAAATAGCCATAATGTACAACATGGGTGATGGGACAACAGGCTCTGGTGCTTATTTTAAGCAAGGGTTGCAACTTGTAATCAAGTTGATTCAGGCAACTGTTTATTCTTCAATTATTTGATTTATAAACACAAAAATATCAGAAGTGCAAATGGATTTCTGAAGGTACATCACCAATAAAAGCACACATCTCTGCTGCCTTCCTCTGATCAAATGAGGATTTAAAAAGCAGCAAGGATTTCTTTGTGGAGAATTATGTTTGAATCTTGCATGTAGAATGGGAGAAATTTGTCTTTATGTCTTGGTCAATGGCTATGCTTCCAAAGAAAATTGAAATGAACTCAGTGTGTGTTCTTTACCTCCCATTAAATCTTGTGGGAAATGACAGATTGAAATCATCACAAAACTGCTCCTCATCCCCTCCCCTACCCATGCAGCAATCAAAGGAGCAACTTGGTTACCATTCCAGGTTGGTATGTTATATCAGTTATCAGCCAACTCGCCGGAGAGGGGCAGGGCATTATCAGCATTGGCAGTAATTGGCGTTTGGTTCTTCCCATTAAGACTGGATGTGTGCAGTATTGCTCCAGTCCTTTCATTGCAAAAGCATTAATATGGAGGGTGAGCAGTCGGAGCAGCTCAATGTTGTTCTAATTGAATCACACAAAGAACTGGAAGACATACCGATCATCTGTGCAATTGTTTTCTCGTACTCTGCGACAATTTTTCTGCAAAAGAAACAAATCAGCAGTTAACTGACTTCATAATTGAAAAGCACCACTTACAATATTGAACATGAATAAGCTTCAACACCTCTGTTGCTCGTAGCTGCACGTTATGCAGAATGTAGTGTTATTGCATGGCAGTGTTCCTGAGTGAGTAGCTGCTCTTGCTATTTTAACGATTTGTTGAGTTATTTACTGCAAGGCGATTGGGAGAGAACCATACTTTATTTTGCTCTATTCCTGTCTTGACATATTCTACACATGAAAGCAATAATCAGATCAATAATAGGGAAACTTAGATTTTTTAAGAGCACCTTGTCACATTGAAATGGCTCAAAGTGCTTTACAGAATGAATAACTCTTCAGTTATAGGAACGATGATGTAAGCAGCAAATTCTGAAAATTGAGATTGTTGATAACTGTCAAGCTCAAAAATAGTTTCACAAAAATAAAATGCTTTTTTTTTTTTAAAGTCACCACGCCACACAAAGATTAAAAGCAGGAGGTTTCGTAAACTACTGTTTCCATATTAAACCCAACAGATGTCCAAGGTGTTTCACAGCTGCAACTCTTAATAGTTGGTTGACTCTCAGTTTTTCTTTGATCCAAGTCTGTGGAAAATCAAAAGGCAAATAAAAGATCAGAATGGTTAGTTCCTGATCTTCGCAGCACTGGTTGGGTGAGAGGAATGTACAGCAAAGCCGATGGTGAGGAATGATGAAAAGTAGGTCACTGTGGGACACCTTTGCACAAAGGCCTGAAATCAAGTTTGTCTTAGCTTTCTTTTTCATCATTCACAGGACGTGGGGGTTACTGGCAAAGCCAGAAATTATTGCCCTACAGAAGGTGGTGGTGTAAGGTGCCTTCTTGAATGCAACTGAGTGGCTTGGTCAGCCATTTCAGACAGCAGTTAAGAGTCAACCCCATTACTATGGGTTTGGAGTCAGATGTAGGTCAGATTACAGAAGTAATTCTGTCCTTTCCAAAGGACATTGGTGAACTTTTTTTATTCTTTCATGGGATGTGGGCCTAATGGCAAGGCCAGCATTTATTGCCCATCCTTAGTAGCCCTTGAGAGCCTCCTTCTTGAACCGCTGCAGTCCGTGTGGGATAGGTACACCCACAGTGCTGTTAGGAAGGGAGTTCCAGGATTTTGACCCAATGACAGCAAAGGAATGGTGATATATTTCCAAGTCAGGATGGTGTGTCGCTTGGAGGGGAACTTGCAGGTGGTGTTGTGTTCCCATGCATCTGCTGCCCTTGTCCCTTCTGGGCGGCAGACGTCGCGGGTTTGGAAGTCGATGGGTTTTTAACGACAATACAGTGGATTTGTGCTTGTTATTTATTTATTTATTTTAGTGAATTTAAATTCTCCAGCTGTCATGATGGGATTTGAACGCTGGTCTGTGGATAATTCATCCAAGCCTCTGGATTACTAGTTCAGTAATATAACCACTGTGCTGCAATACCCCCAACCTTGGGGATGGGATGGGGAAAGGGAAAAGGAAGACAAAGACAACGACATGACAGGACTATATAACCAGCACTGGTGGAGTTGTGGAGATGGTGTAGTATCGAAGGGAAGGTTTTTTAAAAATCCTTTCATGGGATGTGGGCATCGTTGACAAGGCCAGTAGTTGTTGCTCAGGAGATATAGACTGTTACTGTAAAGTCAGTGTTTAACTTGGTCTGACATATCCTTCTCTTCTGTGCTATCATTGCCATCCTGAGCAGATTTATATTTCTAATAGGATTGAGTCACTTAAGGTGCGTTAATGAGGCCTCAGCCCTACCCCATTCTGAGGTCATTAATATAATCCAAATATTTGACCCAGATAAATTAGAGATAACGAAATGTGTGTAACAAAAGCTTTCAGTAATATTCTCAAATAGCAGACATGAAGGCAATTTAAATTATCTGCAGACTTCATCAGATCAGTGTTTCGATTCCCACAACCTTTGATAAGTTCAATATTACCCTGTTTTACTTCCACACAGCTGAAAGGTTCCAAAATAGATTTACTTATTGCTCTGCTCCCAGTGGCTTGTTGTTTGGGGAAAAGGTTCACATCTGAGCTGATGTGATATTGCTTGAAGTGTTGGACTCCTTTGAATTTTTCCCACTGCCCTGCATCATTTTCATTGGCACTATGAGGAAAATCTGAGACAAGTGTGGCCTCGCTGTACTTAATTGAGTTTCGGTCTCCCAAGGGAGGGTTGCAGGTGAGCATAGTTGTGCGGTGGACGGGCGGGGGGGGGGGATCCTGGTGAAACCAGGTCACTGAGATTCTGCCAAAATTAAGGCAGGATATTAGAATTCTTATCTTCCATTTCCCCCACCCCGGTATCTAGTCAAAGTGAAAGATTGGCCGACTACCGGGCTGTTAAACCAGTGGCAGCGGGCCACTGTTGGAGACAGAGTCTTCAGCAGTCATGTGCAGGGCAGGCTGCAGATCAGGGCTTGAAGGGGATGGAGGGTGCTCACTGTGGCAGGGAGGAAACAGAGGCTACGATCAGCAGAAGGGAGACTGAGCAGCCGGGGAGTGGGAAGCACTCCTCCTCCTGGCCCACATGGAGTGCTAGAAAAAGCACTTGCTTTCTGGAGCTGGCAGTTCCTGCCCCCCTGTCCCTGCTGGGTTTCCCAAGCCCAGGAAATCTGGCCAACAGTTACTTGGAAATCAAGCTCCCGACTCGACTGTGGGAACCAGATTTAAATATATTAATGAGGTGTCCTGTCTCTCCGAGACGGGACATCTGCATGCTTTGCTACCCGTCATTGTAAAAATGGCAACAGGTGTGTACGCATCAGGTTGGGGAGTGTTCCCCAAAGATTTAACCCCCTCCCCCAACCTCCTTCCACCATTGTGGAAACTGGGGAGGTTTAATAGTGCAATCTTAAGATATTAAGGCTAATTCCATAAGCCCACACTCACAGGTTATGAGAGCTGGAGAAATATGGTGCCATCTCTGCACCATTGACCTCCTCTCAAGCACAACTCCCCATACTGGAAACCCAAGATGAGAAATCAACCCTACGGTGGACCTGCGATGTCTGCACTTGCTGGCAATTCAGGCAAACATAGGTTGGGCTCAGAGTCCAGCTCTCCCAGCACTGGTGATTCTTCTGCTCCAGCTTGAACCTTCCCACGACAACAGCGCTTACAACCTCACGGCAAACATTTCAAATGTATAATGTGATGGAATTACTGATATCACTCGCATCTCAGCGTAGGCCCAGCATTGAGACACGTGGGAAAACGTATTTGCAAGGTCTAAGTGACCTTAACCTTTCCAATAACTGGAATGACCTTGGTCACTCCATCAATGGAGTATTTTTAATTGTAAATTTCAGGTCTTTTGCACTATTTCATTTCCCCTCCAAATGAAGTCATCCGCAATCGCTGCTAACTCAGCTTTTGGTTTACATTTATTTTGAATGATAAATTTCATTTTGTCTGCGCAACTCACAACAATCCTCATTTAATCCTGCATCAAAACACTTAACCATATATGGATTCAAACTTTTTAACTGATATAATCCCCATGATGTTAATGCTTCAAAAATAAGCCAAAGTAATTGTGTTTATATCTGAATTGGACACTCACCAGCCAACTGACTGGGTTGTTTCTGTTTGCAAGACTGTGAATAAACAGTGCATGCTGTCTCATTTTGCCAAGGATTTGTCCCAAACTAGTCAAAACAATCGCCACTGGATCATTTGATTAAACCTTCAGTGTCCCTACACCGGGACTCCTGCCACAGTCTTATTTGCACTGACGCAGATCACCAGACCTTGAACCCAAAACACATTTACCCCACAAACACCTTGGGCTGGATTTTCTGTTTGAGGTCAGGACTCTGCTGCTGGGATCAAATGCAGGTCCTGATCTTGCACTGTGGCAGGAATAGTCACCCTCATGGGATGAAACACCGTCCACACCCCACCCCACCTCACCCCTCTGTCTCCTGCCTGAAGGCTGCCTCCTCTCACTGGCCAGCTTTCAGCCACGGCGTGGTGCCTGCCTGCCAGCCAACTGAAAATTCCAGGAACCTTCATTACCTCAATTGGCTTGCACCTCTGCATCCGTTCCGCCCCCTACACAGTCTTCCCAAAAAATGGTCCTGGGGTGGAGGGAGTGGGATGGTGCCAGCAAACCAGTTGGCATCCTGAAATTCCGGGCCCACCTGCCTCTAGTCCCACACCCATTAGGCTTTGAAAATCCTGCCCCACAAAACCCAATCTACAGAGATAATCTTGTGGTCCACCAATCCTTTTGTGACCTGGTTCCGTGGTGCAGCCAGATCGCTCAACCTCTGGATCAGCCTATGAGCAACATGACCCACAGAAATCAGGGTCAAATGTGTCTGTGTAAATAAATGAAAATGCTTTCCCAAACCTTTGTTTCTCCCTAACATTCCCAAAATATGTTACATTGAATCACCTTCTGCGTTGCAGTTGTCAAAAAAAGTAACTTGGTCAATTTTATTTTCTTTTTAAAATGGGATCAGCTGTGTCTTGTTGAAGTTTTTTTTTTGCTGTTTTACCTCATTTCAATGACTTCTTGTCGACTGTCCTCATATTTTTGCTTCCACTCATTTACTTCTATTTCCTTAGCCACAATCTGCAATAAAGAGAAAACATGCCATTGGAGACACATAACTTCTTACAGATTACATGGTAATCTAGCACAGTGCTACTGAGCCACAGGTTGCAGCATCACAACAGCAACTCTCCAATGCCCCTCCGTTCCTGATCCCAGTTCGACCAGAAGTGGAATGTGTCAAGCACAGACTTCCTTCCTCCCCTCCCCTTCTCTGCACCATCCCTTCACTTCCTTGAAAAATTCAGGGACCAGCCATCCATACCCACGAACACACATGCTGATGTTTGAGATGGCCTGGGTACTAGACCACCCTTTGCAGTCTCGTGGAGAAGGTGCAGCAGTGGAGAGGGCGCTTGGGGTGGAGAGAAGCTTGAAAATTAAAATCAAAAACCTGGTGAGAAGAAAGGCAGCAGTTCTTAAATAGCAACTGGATCACAGGCCAGATTGTCCATTGTTGTTACACTGGAACAACTATCTGAACCAAGACAAGAGTCATCTTCACGTACATCGGCTCTGCCTTGCACAGATTACAATGTATACCCCAGAAAGTGCACATCGAAGTCAGACACAAGTCGGAGAAGCTCCACTCCATCCTCCATCCCAGACAAGAAATCATCTCACAATAAACCAGGAATCTACCGCACAATATGCAACTGTGGACTCGTCTACATCAGGATAACAGGCTGCAGCTCACACACCAGACTCAAGGAACATCAAACACAGTGATCAGATGAGCTCCATCCCAGAGTAATTATGGAGGTGGCTATAGAGATAGTAGATGCATTGGTGATTATCTTTCAAAATTCTTTAGATTTTGGAAGGATTCTTGCAGACTGTAAAGTAGCAAATGTAACCTTACTATTTAAGAAAGGTGGGAGAGAGAAAATGGAGAACTACAGACCTGTTAGTTTGACGTCAGTAGGAGGGAAAATGTTGGAATCTCTTATAAAAGATGAGATAACTGAACACTTGGAAAATAATATTTTAGGGCAGAGCCAACATGGATTTGTGAAAGGGAAATCAAATTTGACAAATTTGTTGCTGTTTTTTTTTGAAGATGTTACTTGTATCATAGATAAAGGAGAACCAGTGGATGTGGTGTATTTGGATTTTCAGAAGGTTTTTGATCAGGTCCCACACAGGAGGTTAATGAAGAAAATTATAGCACAGGGATTGGGGGCAATTTACTGCAATGGATTGAGAATTGGTCAACAGACAGAAAGCAGAGAGTAGGAAGAAACAGGTCATTCTCAGAATGGCAGGCTGTTACTAGTTGGGTACCACAAGAATCAGTGCTTGACCACAGATGTTCACAATCTATATAAATGATATGGATATGGGGATCAATTGTAATATTTCCAAATTTGCGGATGACACAAAAGTAGGAGGGAATAAAAGCTGTGAAGAGGATGCAAGGAAGCTTCAAGGTGATTTGGACAGACTAAGTGAATGGGCAAGATCATTGCAAACGGAATATGATGCGAATAAGTGTGAGGTGATCCACTTTGGTACAAAAAAACAGAAAGACAGATAGAGTATTTCTTAAATGGTGGGAGATTGGGAAGTGTTGATGTCCAAAGAGACCTGGGTGTCCTTGTTCATGAGTCACTAAAAGCTAGTATGCAGGTGCAGCAAACAATTAAGAAGGCAAATGGGATGTTGGCCTTCATTGCAAGGGGATTTGAGTACAAGTATAAAGATGTCTTGCTGCAATGTATAAAGCATTGGTGAGACCACACCTGGAGTATTGTGTACAGTTTTGGTCTCCTTATCTAAGGAAGGATATACTTGCCATAGAGGGAGTGCAACGGAGGTTCACCAGACTAATGCCTGGGATGGCGGGATTGTCTTATGAGGAGAGATTGAAGAAACTGGGCCTGTATTCTCTAGAGTTTCGAAGAATGAGAGGTGATCTCATCGAAACTTACAAAATTCTAATAAGGTGCGACAGGGTGGATGTGGATAGGATGTTTCCACTGGCTGGTGAGTCTAGAACAAGGGGACACAGTCTCAGAATAAGAGGCAGACAGTTTAAGACTGAGATGAGGTGGAATTTCTTCACTCAGAGGGTGGTGAATCTGTGAAATCCTCTACCCCAGAGGACTGCGGAGTCTCAATCGTTGAGCTTGTTGAAGACAGAAAATCAATAGATTTCTGAATACTCAAGGGATATGGGGATACTGGAGAAAATGGCACTGGCATACTAGATGCATCAGGGAGGTGATGGAAATCGACGAACACTACACCGTTCTTCAAGACAGCAGCCTACTCACCGGTCACATCTGGCTACCCCTACTCAAGAATCACACCACCACCTGCTCTACAGCCAACATACAGAAGAGCAACCAACCATAACAACATACAACCCTCCACACCCTCAAGATCCACCACACAAGAACAGGAGCATGTACTGACCTACCAAAGGATAGATTAGCTGATCAATCAGGAGCAAGAACAACATGTACCAACCTATCAGACACACTAAGCCAGACCAAACAGCAGCAAGATCCTGCCTACAGGCCCATCCTGTACCACACATAAACCCACCTCTTCCACAGGTCTGGTCCTTTCTCCAGAAAACGGGCAGAGTACATTGCCCGAAACGTCGAGTCTTCAGAACTCTTCTTCCAAGAAAACACCTGCTGTTTTCAGAGCAATTCACGTGGTGTAAACCGTAAATCGTCTAACTCAACTTTACCGCTCTCATCATGAAAACCTTCAAACGTTTAATTTACACAATGCAACAACTTGCATTTATGTAGCACCTGTAATGCAGTAAAACATCCCAAGGCGCTTCATGGGATCATCAAAATATTTTGACACTCAGTCACAGAAGGAGCTATTAATTCAGATTGGTTAATGAGCTATGTTTTAAAGAGCATCTTAAAAAGTGGGGAGAGGGATGGAGAGGCTTAGCGTCTTGGAAGCAGAAAGCATGGTCACTAATGGTTTAGTGACTAAAATCAGGGATGTGCAAGAGACCAGAATTGAAGGAGCGTAGACATCTCAGAGGATTCAAAGGCTGGTGGGGGTTACAGAGGCAGGGAGGGCCAAACCCATGGAGGGATTTGAAAACAAGGATGAGAATTTTAAGAAGAATTGCCAGACTGGGAGCCAATGTAGGTCAACAAGCACGGGAGTGATAGACAAATACAGGATCAGGCAGCAGAGTTTCAGACGAGCTCGAGTTTACAGAAGGTGCGATGTGGGAGGCCAGCCAGGTCGAGACTAGAGGTAAGAAAGGCATGGATGACAATTTCAGTCGCAGATGAATTATATTTGTTACTGCTGCACAAAAATACTCAAGACAAAGAAGACAACACCATTTCCAAAGAACAGCAAATAATTAGATACCAAACAGGAAGAAAGAGCTTGCCTGATTGCTCCAACTCTCTGACAGTAGCACTGAGAAATAATTATAATATCTGATCTGAGATCAGCAGGATTGAACTGAAACTCACAATTGTTTTTGTGTGCCTAGGATCTCAGCAAGGACTAAATTGTTTCATTTTTTAAAAAACCCCTCCAGGAATGAAGTTGAAGGACAGGTTGGTTGGCTTAGCAATAGAGATCAGAGTGACCAACCACTTCAATCAGAAAGCAGTCAGGCTTAAGGAGGGTCGAATCAAATCCTTCCTCTGAAAAATCAATCTGCAGTGAGCAATTCTTTAGATTTCATCTAAAAAAATGTTGACTTCTCGTTGTTGACCACTCACCATTCAGGGACAACAACAGAAGAACAGTTAATACCAAAGGAGTTGTTGTTCGAGCCAAAGAAATCAGAAGCATTACCTCTTCTCTGATTAAACTCAGGACATCTGTCTTGTCTGCCTGGATGTTGTTGAGCTCATCACCCACCGAACCTTCCATTTCACTCAGAAGTGTTTTAAATGAGAGTATGCTTTCAGTGCTGCACAGTCCAGGCACTGGGATTTGCTGAAGGAAGAAAAACCAGTCATTACACATGTACTCCTTTCTCAACCTCAGTGCTCCCCTTGTTGGCCAACAAACACAAACACAGGTCAGTTACTCGGGTTGGACTGGAGTCTGCAGAAACTGAAGGTTAATCTCCAGGACACTGCTGCAAGGAATCCAGGAGAAAAATTACATGCGGGTTTTTTTTTCAAATTTTCTTTGTACACTTTAAAAAAATTATTTCAAAATATTGGAGCTGGTAAAAAAGGTTGTTGGTTTGTTAGTCAGGAATCATCCAATGAAGAGTCTTTTCACTTTCCAATTGATGGTTAAGAGAGAGGATTGGGCGACTAATAGCAGGGCAGTTGGAGGCAGGAGTTCATGTGATAAAACCCCCAGGAATACATTCAACCAGAGTTTGGAACCCACAGAATTTGGAAGCAGACATTTAAGTAAAAGAATGGTGCATTTTCATGACTTTTATATTTTGGCAGACAATGAAATATGTTGGATGTCGGTGTAGAATGGTGGCTTCTAAGTGGCAGTGGTGCTGATGATTTCTTGCCCTCTTACTCAATTTGACGAAGCATGAGCCCTTATCTGCATTATTTTTGAAACACATTTCAAAAGGGAAACCAGCTTGTGAAAATGAAATGCAATTTTCTGGTTTGCAAAGTTACCCTTTCAGTCTTTGACTGTCTGTTTGGAGGGAAGCCAGAAAAAAGGCACCTCCTGTCAGAGGTTTGTTCTGCAGATGTCCTTGTCTGGATTAAAGCAGTTTCTACGTAACCTGCATAATCTCATTCTGCTCAAAGATAATCAGGTGATCATCTGCTGTTCTCCGTGTGTGAGCCAACCAGCTGTTCAAGCGAGCTTTGCAACCCCTGCACTTTTAGATACTTTGCACAACATTGCATCCGCTCTTAACTTAGCTGTGAATAGGGAAAACCTTTATATACAAAAGTGTGAATTTTAATACTTATTAAAAGATAAATATGTGGGAAAGCAGGAGGCACCATTTATAATCCAAATTCACTGTTGTAAACGTTTGAACTCAAACGCCTCTGGCCATGTGCACTGGTTTTACCAGAGTATGGGTCAAACAATTCCTTGCAGCGATCCTGCTTATCATAGAATAGTACAGCAAATCACAGCAGGAGGCCATTTGGCCCATCAAGTCATGCAAGATGTTTCAGAAACTAATAAGGAAGCAAACTTGCCCCAGTCCCATAAAATGTTGAGCCTCTGCCCTCTGACTGTTTGCCACCTTTTCGTAATGATCTTCAGCTTTTTGCAATGACATTTGTCGACATTTACTTCAGCTGATTCTTGGGAAATGACCCCTGCAAATTCCATTCAACAGCATACGACAGCTACCAAATAGATTATCATTCCCCAAACCCAGATCCCAATTCTTAATTCAAAAGCTCAACTTTGGCATTTCAGACCAAGAGCCACTTGAAATGCCAGTCAGTGTGTTTTTGATCTCAAACTTGCACAAGACACTAATTTTTATAATTCTGCCGAATTTATGTGCCAGTCAAACTGACTGCTAGAAAAGTGAAATGTTTTTACAAATTTCTCTTGCCAGTTTTATCAAGAATGCACAGGCAAGATACTGCACTCCAACAATGTGCCTTCAACCCAGGAGCAATAAACCACTTCTTTACTGTGCCTGGGCAGTAGCTGCAATTTCTGCCTTTTGTTCAGTACTGCTGCAATGGATTTAGTTTTGAATTTCCAACAACTTATTACAAGCTTTATTTATTTGACATTTCTGCTGAGCATTGGATTGCACTGTCAGGACCCCTTTTAAAATCAATCTGCTGCAAAGAAGTATGATTAATATTCATAGTCTTTTGTGGCGTCCCCTTCAATTAGGCTTGGACGGCTTACTAATCGATGGGTGTGTGGAAGTTGAATTAGCATGCTTTTTCGCAGTTGCACTGCCTGAGTTTTACAACTGTAGCCCTTCCAGTATTAATTTGGGTCTGTTGTAATCAGGTTCAGTCATTCCTCCAAACCAAAGCTCCTGATGAATTCATCAGGACTCGCTCTTTAAATGAAGAATAGAATGAACGAGAAGAAAGGGATGTCAACGCCTGGAATTCCACAGCCTAGGTACCCATCACAACGCTAGACATCTGCTGGAGCCACCAACAAACCAGCTCATTCAGTAAAATGAGCAGTCTGTTTTTCCTGGCTTTGACCAGGGCTATTTCACTGCTACAAATAAGGTGGGAAGGCAGCCTGGAGAGTATCGAGGAAAACCCTCAGCCAATGTGATCACTGAGAAATTGTTTCATCCCCACTGAACTTCATCAGTATCCTGAGATCACCCACTCATGTGGGGATGCACGAGGCTGGTAGCCCAGCCACCAAAGCTGGGGCAAATCAAGGCAATTTGAACACAGATTTATCACTCATTGTTTCGTCTTGGGTTTGAATTTTCTGGGTTTGGAACCTTGGACAGGACTTGCAGATTAATGGAACACTTGATATGTGGCCCCGTTGCCCCCCCCCCCCCCACCGCCACCACCTCCCGAGGATCCATAGTATGTACCTATGTAACCCTCAAATGAAAAGCATGGCCACCCTCTACCAGAGCGATACAATTTCATACTTTCCACTGATTTCATCAACAACCAGCTCACAAGTAATCTTAGTTGCACCTTTTCAAACTGCTGCATTTATGCCTTTTATTGCCATTGTTTTTCCATGAGTAACATTACCCCTTTCCTTTTTTTTTGATTTCCTGATGTTACAAGCAAAGAGTGAAGCACGCAGAGTTTAACAGTGTGTCAAGTATTGGCTGGAGCCAACATCAGTGGAAATGTTGGGACTGGGAACGACAAGGAGAGGAACAAAACTTACATGCTTTAAACAAAAAAATTGATGTGCATGTCTCTCATCACCTCCACTACTTTTACTTAGTTGACCAATAAGCAGCAAAATTTGAGGGCTTTGTGGAGAAATATGTGCTCCAACCCACTTCCTGCTTCATTGTGAAGGTTTTAACACTGGTTTTTACCAGTTTCAAGTCTCCTTGCAAACATGATTTAGGGTCATAGAGCTACAGCACTGAAACAGGCCCTTCAGCCCATCGAGTCTGTGCCGACCATCAACCACCCATTTATACTAATCCCATATTCCCTACCATTCTCCTACCACCTACCTATACTAGGGGCAATTTACAATGGCCAATTTACCCATCAACCTGTAAGTCTTTGGCGGTGGGAGGAAACCGGAGCACCCGGTGGAAACCCACGCAGACACAGGGAGAACTTGCAAACTCCGCACAGGCAGTACCCAGAACTGAACCCAGGTTGCTGGAGCTGTGAGGCTGCGGTGCTAACCACTGCGCCACTGTGCCAGTTTGTTGTAAGTAGGACAGTAGGTTACAAAAAGTTGAAATGGTGATAACTTGTTATGTTGTGCTGTATAATTGCTCTGCACATTCATGATAGGTACTTATTTTTTTAAATTAGCCCTTCTGGGTTCCCTGGATCTCGCCTCCGACTGGCAAAAATATATCAACTGGCTATACAGTTGTGTTATGCATCTACAGTCAATGAACTGCAGTTGGGAATAGTCCTGAAAGCTTCTTCTACTTGTGTGAAATGAATTGCCTTAGAGAACAACTCAAATTTGCTCACTGTAGGACTGTCAAAAGATTCTAGCCAAATAAGACCTATATCCTTAAAATCAAATTCCATTTCAGAACTCTTTTCGTTCAGTCCCTATAAGTTTGCAATAATCAAGTTCAACTGAGAAAAAGCCTCTCTGATGAAGACTAAGAGTCTCCTCGTGTATATTGCAGATCTTCAAATACTTACAGGGGACGAGGGTGCATGTTGTTCCTGCTGGTCTATTTCTTTAGATTTACCCATACCTGGAACTGAAGAAAAGAGACCCATGTTATGTTGGCATGTAATGGATTAGAACATTGAGGTATGTGATGGTTTTTGTGGAGCTAATCTATTTTCATTTACTGGAAATATAAAGCTGTCCCTCAGAATCTCCTTCAGCTTGAAGGAAAGCATGGTGACCATCAGATATGAATAGAGTTGGTTGCTACCAATAATTCCCCATTGGGTGAGTTTCCAATCGTCAATATCTCGATTGAGCACACAGTAGATGGTTGTCCTCAGATGAGAGATGGTAACATCAGAAGGGACACAATGGCTCCTGTATGAGTGACTGGTTCAGGGGCATGGATAGAGTCCTGGGATAGGTACCTGGATGCCCCTGAACTAGGTAATGGTGCATAGCCCTAAAAAAGCAATCGAAAGAAATGTACATTTAGAAAAAAAAATGGAATTTACGCTGGAAGCCCAATTCTAGTGATATCTTTGAGCTTAGCATTTTGCCGGGTGTGTATATTACACATGCTTCAAGTACTGTGCATTGCCCATCATTCTAATTATGCACTCAAGCGCTGTGGCTCTTGTAGTGGCAAATAACTTGATCCTGTAACTAAAAACCAACACCATAATAGCCACTTGCTGCTGCAATCAAAGCTCTATAACCAGCCTGATGGATTTATGGACAGTATGGTGGAGAGAATACAGTTTCTCAATGATTGCGGGTATTGTAAACACAGGGTGGGGGCCTCTGTTAGGTACTCCTCAGCTGATGAATTCTCCAGCCCTGTAGTGGTTTTTGCAACATAACAATTCTCAGTTATGGTTCCAAGAAGCCACATCACACAAACCTGTTTACACAACGGCAATGGCATTATAACAACACCATTTTCAAATGTATTATTAGCTTGTAGGGAACACCCTGTTGTCTCTTTTTCTCTTTTCTAGTTCAACTAACCAGGGTCATATATGCCAGTTTCAGACCGCATCATCATCATCTTTGCACATTTCCCAAACCACTCCACAACTTCTGAAGGTTGTTAGATCTGGTAAACAGCCCATTTTCAAAGAATGAATGAATCTGGGGCCACAAACGCAGCTCAGGCAATCTGAGAATAACCAAACTACATTTAACAAAGCTCTGTGACAATTCCCTCTCTGTACTTTTCCAGTGGACATTTTTCTTCTCACACAGGGCCATAAAGTACAACATGCAGACAAACAATTCTTGCGGTACAGGTTATTGACCCAGTCACATTCATAAATCCACACACACACACACACACACACACACACACACACACACACACAGCTGATCAAAGACAATCTGGATTTTTAACTGCAGTATAGCATTTGTTAAGGTAACGCCAATCTGTGTCATTTGTTGCTTGCTGCCTCAAAGGGCTTTTTGTTGTCGTAGCCATTTCATGTGGCTCACCACGGCCCTAGCTCCTTCTGGAATACTCTCCGAGATATATCACTAGCAGCACAAGCTTGCTGTAGCGAATACGTAGGAACATAAGAACAGAAGGAGACCATTTATCCTCTTGTGCCTGTTCCGTCAACATTCAATGAAATTATGGCTCATCTGTGACAACTCCATATACCTGCTTTTGCTCCACATTCCTTCATACCGTTTTGTTAACAAAAATCCATCAGTCTCTGATGTAAAATTAACAAATGATCTCGCATCAATTGCTACTTCTGCAATGTTCAGTACCATTCGCAACTCCTCAGATACTGAAGCAGTCCGTGTAGAAATGCAGCAAGACCTGGACAATATCCAGGCTTGGGCTGATAAGTGGCAAGTAACATTCGCGCCACACAAGTGCCAGGCAATGACCATCTCCAACAAGAGAGAATTTAACCATTTCCCCTTGACATTCAATGGTATTATCATCACTGAATCTCCCACGATCAACATCCTAGGGGCTACCATTGACCAGAAACTGAACTGGAGTACCCATATAAATACTGTGGCGACAAGAGCAGGTCAGAGGCTAGGAATCCTGCGGCAAGTAACTCATCTCCTGTCTCCCCAAAGCCTGTCCACCATCTACAAGGCACAAGTCAGGAGTGTGTTTAGTTTAGTTTAGAGATACAGCACTGAAACAGGCCCTTCGGCCCACCGAGTCTGTGCCAACCATCAACCACCCATTTATACTAATCCTACACAAATTCCATATTCCTACCACATCCCCACCTGTCCCTATGATGTGATGGAATACTCTCCACTTGCCTGGATGGGTGCGGCTCCAACAACACTCTACTTGACACCATCCAGGACAAAGCAGCCCGCTTGATTGGTACCCTAGCCACAGACATTCAGTCCCTCCACCACCGACGCACAGTGGCAGCAGTTTGTACCATCGACAAGATGCACTGCAGCAACGCACCAAGGCTCCTTAGACAGCACCTTCCAAACCCGCGACCTCTACCAACTAGAAGGACAAGGGCAGCAAATACATGGGAACAACACCAGCTGTAAGTTCCCCTCCAAGTCACACACTATCCTGACTTGGAACTATATCGCCGTTCTTTCACTGTCGCTGGGTCAAAATCCTGGAACTCCCTTCCGAACAGCACTGTGGGTGTACCTACCCCACATGGACTGCAGCGGTTCAAGAAGGCAGCTCAACAAGAAGGTGTTGACCTTCTCAAGGGCAATTAGGGATGGGCAATAAATGCTGGCCTGGTCAGTGATGCCCACATCCCTGAATGAATTATTAAAAAAACCAAGAGTTCCAAACTTCTCTCACCCTTTGCATTTCCTCACTTCATTCCTGAAAGGTCTGGCTCTATGTTTTAGACTACGTCCCCTCGTCCCAGATTCACAAAGCAGCAAAAATAGTTTCTCAGTTGAATTGATGCACAATGGTATACATTCTATCCCCACACTCAACAACCAACAACAGCTTGCATTTATAGTGCACCTTTAAGGCAGTAAAACATCCCAATGCACTTCATAGCAACATTATCAAACAAAATTTGACACCGAGCCACACAAAGAGATATTAGGACTGATGACCAAAAGCTTGGTCAAAGAGGGAGGTTTTAAGAAGTGTTTTCAAGGAAGGTAGAGAGACAGAGAGGTTTAGGGAGGGAATTCCAGAGATTTAGGACCCAGGCAGCTGAAGGCACAGTCGCCAATGGTGGCGCAATTAAAATCGGGGAAGCACAAGAGAGCAGATTTGGAGGAGCGCAGGGATCACGGAGGGATGTACGGTTAAAGAAGGCGAGAGATTGGGAGGTACGAGGCTGCGAAGTGATTTAAAAACATGGATTTCAAAACCAGTAAGCTTAAGACACGGTCCATTCCCTTTCAGAGATGTTACTCGCACTAAACTAGAACTTTTAAGCTTTCGAACTGTGACGGAGAACAGAAATGCTCATATCAGAACTCTCAGTGTAAGAACATAAATTGTTCACCTGCCCGCTAATCACACAGCTTCTGTCGAATGTTTCTGGTATGACGCATAGCAAGCTCAAAAGGTACATGTCACACAATGTTGGCACATGAAGAAATGGATGAAAATACACAATAGATGTTAAAAACAGTCAAAGGAGAGAAGTCTGAGAACCTGCAGGCAATGAAAAACAAATGAAACACTGAAGACGTGCACAGGAAAAAATGCTTTTATTTAATGTCGACTTATCTTCACATGAGCGACAGGACTCTTGCATCTGTGCGGCCTAGATTTAGGGCAAGTGCTTTGTTAGTTCTCAAAGACTGTTAACCTCGCTGCCTCTGGGGCAATTTAGGCACAGCTTGAGTAGCAAGTATTTGAAAAAGCAGTTTGGTCTGACGCAGATGGACTCTCTAACCCCTGCGTGCTGCACTTGGCAAACCACCACCGGTTGCCCCAAAGGTGAAGGTTTGAAGAACATCCCCGTATTCAGTCCCTGTGGCTGTGCATAGAGTTTTAAAAGATAAACCTGCAGTCTTAGCAGAGCAGCACTCCACAGAGCAAGGCTCTTCAGATGTGGGTAACAGACATGCAGAAAATGTGCACTTAGCATTCCCCATTCACAAGGAGTAGTGACACATTGGTCTCTGCGTTATTGTTGGAAGCACTCAAGTTTTCAACCTCAGTTTTGTGCTTTTTTCTTTAGCGCCATTAACATTGTTTTCATTCATCCCTTGACCCGAGTCGTGAATAAATGATTGCAGAGTCGGGCTGTTTGTGCAAAACTCAGGCCGAGCAAAAGAGAGACCTTAGGTGCCACTAACCCACCAAATCTCCAAAAAAGATAGTTCAACAACAGACTGGGTGCAGATGATCTGGGTCAAAGTACAATCGCCCTTCAAATGGACTCCTTACCTTCTGCAGGGGCTGGAAATTCTGTTTTAATCACAGTGGTTGGGAGACTGGAGCATTCAAAGTACTCTGTGTCTTCTTCCACTTCAGTTTTTGCCTCGGTGCAGCCAGGTTTTTGATTGATTGATGTGGTGGAAGCCAGTTTCTCTTCATCAGTGGCATGTCTCTCTCTGTGGGCAATGTCAGGGACCTCAGACCTTTCAAGGGGCTCTGCATCCTGAAATGTAGATAACAGGATTTGGTTATTTAAAGCAGACTATTAATGCTATGACAATCACCTGAGAACACCCACTTTTCTTGTGTACTGGCCATTGTTGTGTGTGTCACGACTCCGTATTCAGAAGTCTCCTGTTAAATCTGATCAAAACGATTCCTTTGGGAATGTTTTTCACCATGTTTTCATGACACTTTGAGGAGCTGCAGTCATCAAAAATAATTTAAACCATTTTTGAATAATTTTAAAACTTCCTGCAGTTTTCAAATGTCATCGAGATAACGGCAGGAAAAGCAGTTTTCTCGAAGCTTCTGCTTGCCAATTTTGAGCAGAAAATAAAGCTTGATCTCTCTTTAACCGAATAAGTAGTCAGGAAGTGGTGTTTATGTTGAGTGATGGGCCTGTGATAAAGGCTCAGCTGATTTGGGCTGGATCTGACCTAATTAGTTTGAGGAATCATGAAATGAGCGCTAAACAAGACAACGGGAGCAGGCAAGACTTGTAGCCCTCTGCAAGGAACAAAGGCTGCTTTTCATTTTTGTCCAATGCAAAGTTAGTTAATTTGAATAAGCTATATTACCTCTAAAATTACAACGCACTTCTAAATAACAGAGCTGGCTACAGGTTCACAGAGTTTAATTCATAAAGGCAAAAGTAGATCGATAACAGAACAAAAGGTTAAAACGATAAGGAGAAACAAGAAACTGTGAGGGAAGATATGAAATTCCTCCTGTTGATAATTTTAGATCAAATGTCAGTACAAGTTTAGGGCCTCAACTTTTTCACACTAAAATACCAGTCCTCTTTTCCCTTATGCGGGTAATCTTTTCTGCATTTGGAAGCATCAAACCCGCCCCCCCCCCCCCCCTCCTCCCCCATTCAGCTTAAAATAGCTCTCCATTTTGCTTATTGTTAAGATTCTTTCTCTCTGAAGTGCAGTTGACAGGAGACGTATTCATTGTGGGTCTCTCAAACTCAGCTGCTCGGTCGTCTAGATGCCTCGAGGAAGCAGTGGTATTGCAGATCCATGGGGAGATTGTGGTGTAGTGATAATGTCACTGAACTAGTAATCCAGAGGCTCAGGCTAATACCCTGGGGACACAAGTTCAAATTCCACCACGGTAGCTGATGGAATTTAAATTCAATTAATTAATTTTTAAAAATCTAGAATTGAAAGCTGGTCTCAGTCATGGTGCCATGAAACTATCATCGATTGCCGTAAAAACCCATCTGGTTCACTAATGTCATTCAGGGAAGGAAATCTACCTTCCTTACCTGGTCTGGCATCATGTGACTCCAGACCTACAGCAATGTGGTTAACACTTAACTACCCTCTGAAATGGTCGAGCAAGCCACTCCGTTGTCAAGAGTAATTATGGATGGACAACAAATGCTGGCTTTGCCAGCGACACCTACATCCAGTGAAATCCAGTCAATGTGCATCAGTTTCAGGGTGCAGGTTTCACCAGCATGAATGCGGTGAGCACGCTGACACTGACACAGCTACCGGGAGACTGTTTTTAATTTGACACAATGAAGCCATGTTGCCAGAAGCCAATTTCAACAGGGGAGTGGTGCCTTTTCAACCTCTCCAGAACACGGTCTGAACAGGAGATGAACAATCAGGCATCATAAAACTACTGCACTTATCCTTGGTTGTTGTGCTGATACAAGATGGCAAAATGGCTCCAAATAAAGGCACATTCATACTCCAGCAGGCAAAATGGGAGCAAATCACTCATGGGTTAGCCTCAGGTTTGGAAAGCCAATTTGTGATGGCATCTCCAAAACACAATCCTGTTTCTGGGCTTCGAAGACATTTAAATGCTGTTTCTCCATGTAGACAACAGTTCCTTGAATTTTAGAGCCATTAAAACATATCTTCTTCATAATCCTGAGGATGCACAACCAACTGGGGAAAAGGTTTTCATCGAATCATAAAAGCTCACAGAGCAGAAGGAGGCCATTCAACCCATTGTGCCTGTGCTGGCTCTTTGAAAGAGCATTTGTGCTTATTCCCACACCTGCTTTTATTGCCCGCAAGCCTTTAAGTTCCTCATCCTGAAGTATTTTAGATATCTATCATATTAAACATCTTGCATCTGCATGCAATTCCCAATGACTAAGTTTGTTCCTCTTGTCATACTTGTCACACTCATGGACCAACCTTTTCCATTAACAATTGTCTGCATTTTAAATAGTTACTGCCCATGTAAACTTGTCACACTACAATGACATCCTCCTACCAGTGGTGTTGCTATAGGACCCCTGCTTTCCCATCTCTCTCCTCCTCATGCTCCAACCATTCCCAAATTGCTTTAGATTTAGCTATCTGCCGATAAAAAAAGTCAAAAACTGTACAAGGTGAAAGAGGAGAATATATGATTTTAAAAGGGGAATGAAATTCTGTCAGGCAGGCATGGTCTAATAATCCCTTGTCCTCTAAGCCACTTCACTGGAAAACGAGCTTGCTTTGACTTGCCCCATTGACCACGCCCTGGGAGCTAATTCGCCCTGCTAATTTCATTTTTTTCCTTCCTCACATACACAACTCTGTCCGTCAGGATCTCAAACTGAGAAGTTGTTGTTGTAGCTGTTTCTGTTGAGTGCAGACACTGCAGTTCATGATCGTAAAACCACCAGGTACTAGGTGGTCAACTATCTGTATCTGCTCGGACAACACAATGCATTGCAGCAAAGCAGGAGTGGTGGGTTTGCACAGTTAAAGATGGTTTCTGGAAAGACCTATCAAAAATAAAATCTTTATCTGTTGGGAAACTGCTTCAAAATGGGAATATTCCTACGATAGAGTTACACAGTTAAGCTTGCTCAAGTTACCGCCTCCATGACACTACCTCCTCCACTCTGCCTCTGATTTGAGCAAAGCAGAACAAAGATGGCTTGTTATTGAAGTAACATTTGCTTCCCAATTCACCAATTTGATCTCATCGGGTTTTTGCTTTTCATAGCTTGATGAATCTTACTACAAAGCCTCTGGTTGCCAGTGCAGGTTAAAACCTGTTCCTTGTGCATTTGACAAATTCAAAGAGATCGTGGGTCTAAAATTCCGCCAGGCCTCTGCTGTAACTCATACAGGAGGCCAATGAATCCTCCTGGAACCTCATGTTACATTGAAGCCCCAAGTGTGGCAATACTGATTTTTAGTTCCATAAGCACAAAGTTTAAAAAGAAAGGCACGGCACTGCAAGTGTTAACGTGCCTGTGACATGACATGCCCGCCCCATCTAATTACAGCCCGACTGTCAGGATCCCCCGCTGTGGTATTTAAAATGTTGGCAGCTTGAAATTGTGCCTTAAGACTGTTTTGGAGTCTCACTGTTCCTTTGTCTTGGAAGGAAGTAAACAAATTTTTAGTAGGCAATGAGTGCAATCAGTGTTGCATCGACTGTGTTGATTTTACCAGCTGATTGATTGGGATGTTATGGAGAAGAAGTAGTTAAAAAGTTGATGGCATGTTGTGGTATTGTAACATTGAACTTGCCAGTCATCCCACTTCACACTAACAGATTGCATGTGAAAGGATTTGAGGCAATCTGAGGGATGTTAGCAGGCAATACGTACCTCTTATCCCATCCAAACCCACTTTCCACAAACAATCACCCCAGAAAACAATCAAAGTTTTCTCCTTTCTGGTTTGACATTTTAAATCTTTGAAAAATTTATTTCACGATTTATGCAACAACTTGCTGTTCTGTAACGCCTTCACCAGGAACAACTTGCATCTGCATAGCTTCTTTAATGTAGCTAAAAAGGTCCCAAGGAATTAACAGGAGCATTATTAAACAATATTTGACATTGGGTTATAATAAGGAGGTTTGAGGACAGATGAGGTAGGTTTATTTTAAGGAGGGACTTAAATGAGGAGAAAAGGTAGAGTCAGGTGGAGAGATTTAAGGAGGGAATTCTAGAGCTCGAGGTCCCGGCAGCTAAAGGCACAGCCGCCAATGGTGGAGCGATTAAAATCGGAGATGCTCAAGAGATCTAAAGTGGAGGAGCGTAGAGAACTCAGAGGGTTGTCCGAACTGACACAGATAAGGAGGGGAAAGGCCACTTGTAAACAAGAATGAGAATATTAAAAATCGAGGTGTTGCTGGATCAGAAGCCAATGTACATCAACAAGCACAGGGGTGATGGGTGAACAGGGAAAAGGGCAGCAGAGTTTTAGGCGAGCTCAAATTTATGCAGGGTGGAAGACGGCAGGCTGGTAAAGAGAGCGATGAGGTCTTGAGGTAACATATGTAATGCAGTGTGAAAATTGTTCGTGCAAAATGGAAATCCATTCTAAACTGAACAGTCATACAATCCAAAAGCTGTTTTTTTTTGCATAGTTGGGGTCATGGCTGCAGGCGGGCAAGCAGTGATCAGGCAATTTCCATATTTCATGACACACTACAGAGGTGCTCAACCTGTTGACCAGCAGAGGGCAGCATGAAACCAGATTCCACATGATGCACAGCCAATTTATCAGTTGACAGTGACGTTAGGCCCCAATTCAACTTGAACAGGAAGCCCCAATAAAAAAAAAAATCACAGAGGAAGCTGTAGGGTCATATTGATAAGATGGCGGATAAGCTAAGAACATGGTAGGCGGAACTCAATGTCATTAAGGGATACAGATGCAGCTTTTTTTTTTGCAAGCCCTTTCTAAACCATGCATTATTGGCACAGGTGATCGAAGATCATATAGTCCCAAGATGTATTGCTCTGGGAAAAAAAAAATCATTGCAGAAAGAGAAAATAAATTTGCATTGGATGTTTTAAATGGCAAAATGAAATAGCCAATCAGCACTAACCCACTTCACCCAAGACTCGATTCCAATTCCCTTTCGGGAATGAACCTTTAATTGTTTCCTACTCCACTTGATTAAAAAGTCAATCTCTCGTGGGGAATGGGATGGAAGGTCCCTACATGAACATTTCTTAAATGTATTTTTACTCCCTCCCTGGGCCATTCTCACTAAGCCCTTGCATCTTTATATGTTGCGGACCTCTCACCGCCGATGGTTAGCCAGGTACATTTACCCCTCTCGCTATCCGCCACAGCAACTCTTTAAATACTGCCTCGAGTTATTCCACTTTTATTATTGTACAGTTGAAGCCAAGCTTAAAAACTGGACAAGTCCTTTCCCTCCCACAAGCCAAAAGACTTGCAGGTTGATAGGTAAATTGGCCATTATAAATTGCCCTTAGTACAGGTAGGTGGTAGGGAAATATAGGGACAGGTGAGGATGTAGTAGGAATATGGGATTAGTGTAGGATTAGTATATATGGGTGGTTGATGGTCGGCACAGACTCGGTGGGCCGAAGGGCCTGTTTCAGTGCTGTATCTCTAAACTAAACTAAACTACAGATGAACAAGTTGTTTAAGTGTTTACAAAAAGAGAAGTCTGGTGGAGAGGAGGTAACTCCTGAATTTTTAAAAGCACAGTGAGAGGTACAATAAATAAAAGGAAGAATTAAACAAGTTAATTAAGCTAAATGAGGGAAAAGTGCTGCAACCGGACAGGACTTGAGCGACTTGAATTCTTGAGGGGGCTTGACAGGGTAGATGCTGGGAGGATGTTTCCCATGGTTGGGGAGTCAAGAACTCAGTCTCCGAATCAGGGCTTGGATATTTTGAACTGCGAAGAGAAATTTTTTCCACTTCAAGGTTTGTGAATCTATGGAATTCTCTACCCCATTGAGAGTATTCAAGACAGAGAGTCATAGATTTTTGGATACAAAGGGAATTGAGCGACATGGGGATAGTGTGGGAAGGTGGAGATAAGGTGGAAGATCAGCCATGATCTTACTAAATGGCAGAACACGTTCCAAAGGTCACATGGCTACTCCTACTCCTATCTCTTATGGGATACATCCTGGGATCCCGAGGGAAATAGGTGAAGAAATATCGGAGACGCTAGAAATTTGATTTCCAGAGTTCTGCTGAGTGTTGATGTGTGTCAAAGGACTGACAGTACTTAAAGTAGTGCCCATTTTCAACAAGGCAGAAAGAGCTAACCTGGGTAATCTTTGATTAAAGGTGAAATTACTGAATACCTAGCTAGAGAGAAAGTAACTAGTAGCAGCCAAAATGGATTTCTGAAAAGATGATGCTTAAGCAAGCTGATAGATCTCCATGGAACTGATAGATATGATGGATAGAGGAAATATAGTCGACAAGGTACCACACAAGGAGACTGTGGAGAAGATCAAGGTAAATGGAGTTATTGGGAGGACAGCAAATTGGACTAATAACTGGTTTGAAGGGAGGAAAGAGGGAACAGGAGTTTAGAGCAGTTTCTCAGAATGCTTGGAAATGAGAATGATGTCCCATAGGGTTCTGTTCACTATGTACATTAATGATTGCGCTGGAGTGTGTTGGCCACATTTGTAATTAATAATGATAGAAAATAATTCAGAGGCCCACAGGATGTTGCCAAGGGATACAGAGTGGACAGAGAATGGGCTAAAAAAAAGTGGCAGATGGAATTCACTGTCAGGTGGCATATTTCAGTTCACAGCTGTGTACTTTGGGGAAAATCAAGATAAATTTGGAAGAGTGGAGGGATCCAGGTTCTCAAGATATTAAAAGCAGCATCTCAAGCAGATAAAGCCTTAAAAAAAACTAATAGAAAAGTCAGTTTTGTGGCAAGAGGTGTGGAATATAGCAGCTGAGATTGAATGGTGAGTCTACGTCAAATCTTAGGAGGGCCACAGTTGTACTATTGCATGCAGTTTGGGGTTCAGGCTATCAGAAAGATATTGAGGCGAGAGAGTGGGTACAGCATAGATTCACTAGGTTTAGGGAACAAACAATTATGAAGACAGACTTGAAAAACTGAAGCCATGTTTTCATTAGCACAGAGGAGATTCTGAGGTTATTTGATAGGGGTGTTTAACATCATGAATAATATGTTTTCCATTGCAGGGTATAATATTCCTGTCCATGTAAAAATAAATTCTCCACTCCCATTTTCATTGCCACAGAAGATGTGCGAGCGATGTAATTATTTATAGGAATTTTAGTAACTGTAAAATATTATACAATACTTAAGATAGGAGTGTTGTATCTGCATAACCAAAAATGTTATTCTCAAATAAATATTTAAGAATTTTGGGCTTAGTTATATCACTTGCTTCCCATGAGCTAGCCCTGATAAACCAAGTCTGGCCCAAGTTGCAAAGCAACCCCTCTTATTTTATTTCGGCGTGCAAACTGAAGTGTTACTACGATCACCGCATACACTTTGTTCCTTTTCAAACTGCAATGCTTCTGTTTTGTTTTGTTAAATTAACTGAAAGCTCGGTGTACTGACTGCACAGAACCTCGCATCAACTGGGGTCTACTGTGGACTCAGCTCCACTGAGTGGAGCAGAAACCCAGACTGGAAAGCTTGCTGACAGTGGGAGTTATGAAGCTGCATGGAAAATATCCCCTTCTGTAACAAACAGTAGCCGCCAGTAAAACTGCAATGGAGCAGTCACTGTTAGACTTAGTTTTAAAAAAATTGTACTTTATACAAAAATGTCTGTGAGCAATGTCAAGGCTGCGGCTGTCTCTCTGGTCACGGAAGGATGCATAAACCTTTCCACTTTGTGATCAGAACTTGGTGAAAGTCTGTAACTGTCTCCCACCCATTTCACTTCCTTTGTACTCTTGCCATGTGAATGCAGTTGCAGAAAAATGCTACTTGTACTGGACATTCTGACTAGTTTCATCAGTCAAATGTTTGAGTGAACAAGGATCCTTACTTTAGATTATGTGCATAGTGCTCCCTCCTTTATGACTTTCCTGCATCTGGTGTGTTTAATGTTTTAATCTCCAGTTTAAAGTCCATTTTCAAAGATTTTCACTGGGTTCTATTGTACTTCAAAAGGGCGTGTTTGGCAAATCCTTTCATTGATATTGCTCAACGGACTCTTGGGCCAAAGTGTGACAACTCTTCTGCTGCAGGAGAATTAAAATTAAAAGTTCACTGAAAAAAAAACACTAGATTTCTCCCCCCGCCCACATCAAAAAAAAACAACTCTCAAACGTTCAGTCTCACATCAGCATCCCAAGGTGTATTCAGCCATTATGTATTCCCACTGGGAATGTGGGTTCGAGAATTGGTGTTTCAGTTCTAACCTGTTCTGAGAGTGCAGGCTTGGTGAATGTATTCTCTCAGCCAGGAGTTCACAGGGTTTCTGAGCGGGGTGTAGTTGCTGTCCACAAACAGTGCTGATGCCATTATAATAAGTCAATCACGCACACAAAAGAATTCCAAGTAGAAATCATTGGCATCTGCCCAACTTGCTCATCTCTCTCTTTCTCACCCCATCTTCTACAATCCAGCAATGCCTCCATTTAAAAATTCTCAACCCACGTTCATCTCATTCCCATCTTAGTTCAATGCTCCGAGATTACTGCACATTTCAACTTCTGGCTGCTTGCATGCCCGATTTCCAGCGCTCCACCATTGCCTCGGCTCGAAACACTGGAATTCCCTCCCTAAACGTCTCCACCTCTCTCTCCTTCAAGCCAATTCTTAAAACGCCTCTTGGACCACATTTTTGGTCACCTCTTCGAACATCTGCTCATGTGGCTCGGTGTCAAACTTTGTTTGATAATGCTGTTGTGAAGCGCCTTGTGATGTTTTACTATGTTAGAGGCACCAGATAAATGAAAGTTATTGTTAGCAGGAAGAACGGTTTTCCCACTTGAAAAACCAAACTGTGGGTATAGAAACCAAATTCTGCAGCTGTGCTTTCAGTGGAAGCAAGCCTCATTGAAATGGCATTTTCCCAATCTGGCTGCATGTTCTGAAGACTCTGTTCTTTGTAGGCTTGTTGTTCTGTGAGCATATTATTTTCAACAAACATTGAGCCGATTGGCATCATTGTGTAATCAGCAGTATTACAGCCTCCTCTGCTTTCTGTGACCTTTCCCTCCTGCTTTCTTTCCATTGTGTTCACCGATTGAGACAAACTGGTGACTGCTCATTGTCTGTATTTCACGAGGGGAAAGACTGGGAAATTCTCTAGCACCTGTGTCGCCCATGAATCATCCCACCCAATTGCACTCCCAAAGATAAAAGGGAGTCTCTGCACTGCCAAACTCGGTATAATATGACTGCTTGGCCAGTTGCCATGTCTCAGATGCTCTGCAAGGACTATCAATAAATGGGTTACAAGACTTCATTAAGCGAGTGGAACCCTATTAATAATCAGGAATAATTGGAATTCATGGTGTTGTCAGCATTAAAATGAATACTATGCTCAGAACTTTACTTCATGCCTTAATCTGCAACCTGTCCCTGACTCCATCATGACCTCTGGACTCAGTGATCCACTGACCTCACTTTCAGGTCTTCCTGCATATCAACGTTGCCCAAGGTTCAAGACCCAATGTTGATGCTGCAACCCGGCTTGCCCTGTTCTCTGGGTTAGTGTTTGTTCAGTCAGTTCAATTTGCGTTTTATGGTTGTTTGATCCAAATTTTTGTTCTAAAAATATAAAAAGATGCAGTCTGGCTTGTTGTGCACTAACAGTTTTTTTTTTAAGTGCCTCTCCATTAACAGGGGTCCGGGCCCTAAGCGTTTGCATTCCCTTCGCAAACCTTTCCGCCCATCTCCTGCTTTAAGACACCTCGCCTCTGACCAAGCTTTCAGTCACCTCACCTAGTACTCGTTATGTGGCTCAGCATCAAATTATTGTCTGCTAACACTCCAGACACATTTTGCTACATTAAAGGCATTATATAAATGCAGGTTGTTGTTGTTGTTGACCATGTTTTCTGCAGTGCAATGAGACCTGTTATGACATGAATTGTGTCGCAATATTGGCAAACACAGAGTAAGGCTGCCATAAAGACATTGCCTCCTCAAACACTGCGGATATTCATAGAAACCCTAAATGCCGCCAGTAACTAAGCACCAGAGCTGAAACATTGCAGGAAGTCAATTGATTAAAACGGTCAATGTAACAGAACCAAAACTGAACAATATTAGAGCTAGCCCAAGCTTTCTATCAACTGAGTAATAGCCCAAAAAGTGGCATGAAAAGGTTGTGTTATGCTACTGAGTATATGGAAACCAAATCTCCCAGAACCTGCAGCAGATCCCAACCAGTAGCTGCATAATTCACAACTGCTCCATATTGTAATCATAAATATTTCAGCTGTTAATGCTCAAAAGTTGGAAGTGATTATGAATGGGTTGAACTCCACCCTTAGCTAGTTCAAGTAAAGAAATGCTCAGGTGCCCAGTTAGTTAGTTAGAGAGGGATCATTAACAGAGCAGGCTGCCTGTTCTCCTGGTCAGCTGGAGAATGAGGAAAAAGCAGGGAACCTGGAAGGAACACCTGGATGGGATTGGGTGGTAAGTGACTGGAAAGTCAATGAGGGATTGTTGCTGCATTTCGGAGTTTTTGTAATGGCGCAGCCTTGTTGAAAACTCTACCATAGTGTTGCCATGATGCTTTGTACTAAATGCAACAATTTCTTTGCACTGTTCCCTTCGGGTTCTTAATTAGCTGACAAATATAGTCTGTGCTGGCAGATGTGACTGTCGGCATAACATTACAACGTTGTCATTGACTGTCATTGTCACGTTCAGTGCATCAACATGCACACTGGACCATGGCTATGCTGTCCCTGATGGAGCAGGTCACATCAACATGGGAAACCGCAACATAAAAAAAAAGCAGTGAGGAATGCCCTGACAAGTCAAACTATAACCTGCTCAATGCCCCATTTTGGTTTGGGTCATGAAGCCAAAACTTGAATTCAATACAGTCAAAGCAATTTAAACAACAGCTCCCTCCCAACTCAGTGGCCAAAAAACAATGGCAGATTGCAGTGCATTTTCATACTCAATAAACCAAATCAAACACTCCAATTGGAGATACACTGCAAGTGTTGTATCCTTGCCTCCGAACCACAATCCCTTCAAGTGCAATTCCTCACCTGCAGCACAGGATCAGTAAATTTACCCTTTTGTTAGTTCCTGTGTCTACCTTTGGAATTCTAATGATGATGAGTAACAGAAGATCTTCACTGTGCAAAAGCAGCAAAGTAAATATAAGTGTTAGCCTTTGCTCCGAGACAGCACTCTCACCTCACTTCTCACCCAAGTCATGGGTTCAAGGCCCATTCCAGAGACTCGAGCACATATTGTAGGCTGACACTTCAGCACCATACTGATGCAATGCTGCACTGTCAGAGGCACTGTCTTTCAGATAAGATGTTTAACTGATGCTCTGCCTGCCCTCTCAGGTGGATGCCAAAGAAAGGTCCCATGGCACGATGTCAAAGATGAGCAAAGGATTCCTCCCTGTCCCTGGCCAACATCACTAAAAATAAACAGATCTGGTCATTCATCTCACTGCTGTTTGGGGGACAAATAGTCTGATGAATTTTTCTTCATTACAACAGACTGCAGTTGATTGGCTGTGCCCTCCTTTGGGATTGTTAAAGGCAAGTTTGGACTTCATAAACAAGTAAAGTTTTCAGACAATGCTCGTGTAAGGAATGACCACAAAGCGGTTCTTCATGGGATGAAAAGAAGCAATAAAAAAAGTACTTACACGTACACCAGCAGGGTCAGAAGGAGATAGTCCTCCTCTTTCTCCAGCTCACCCCAGCTCTGCTTAGACTGCAAATCAACCTGATCATGAGCCATGTGGCAATCAGCACTGAGGGTCTTAGTTACACTGCTGCCAATTGCCTGGCCACAGAGACCCTCCATACCCTCAAAACCAACCCCCTGAACATGGTCCACCTCCCTGGGATTGCTTCTCAGTCTGGCCATCACTCCTCTGAAGAAGTGCAACCATTTTTGCAGCAGTTAGACATCTGAATCAAACATTCACAAGAGGCATCCATGGAGTTATACAAGCATTGCTGCGATGCAGACTCTGAAGAAGGGACCCCACAAGGCAATGGGTACAATTGGAGTGAGACTCTTGCCATTGCTGACCCGGAGCTGTGTCGATGGGCTGAGCGATGAAATCTGACTAAAAAGGGCACCCGGTGATGTTTCTGCTTAACCACTGAGAGAGAGGCAGGGTGGAGTTTCCCCTTTAACTGAACCATACAGAAAATTTACCTGTGAGCACACATCCAACACCAGAGATTGGTTTTCATATTTCTTCACTCGGCAAGCATTCCTTCACAGAGAGAGAGAGAGAGGGGAAAAAAAATACAGGAGAACAGTCAAATCATATCATTCTATACTCAGAGCACAAGATTTAATTGGATCTTACTTTGATAAACTCAAGGAGCGAGTGCGCATGCTAGCAGTGGGCTTTTAAAGGATGAAAAGGAATGAGATATAGAATTTGCATGAAATGAAAGAGACTGAAAAAAAAAATGCTTTAATTTCATTGCATGCCAGCACAGTTCCAGCCTTCCGGTCAATGCAAGTTAATGTTACACACACAGGTCAATTCTAGGACTACAAGCCCCAGAAAACCACCTTTGACCCAATAGAGAAACTATCCCTTCTTGCTGACTGAGGTGAGGGCAGAACACTGGCAACAAGCAAATTTTGGTTGCGCTGTTATTCTCACCAACTCTATTATTTATTGTAAAAAAAAATTGAATCTTCTGCACTTTAAAAACTCAACCTTCAGAGCTATTTGGATGTAAAAGTGAGCCAGACAAAATCCACTGTGAAAGAGAACCCATGAAGCACATTGGCACCATTTAATGCTCCTAACAGTGGGAGCAGACCTTCCCCAACATTGCAAAATCTCTCCAGATACTCCTACATTACGGGTGATTTTGTAAAGACCTGAAGAACGGCAGCCTCGTGTTGGGGAAAATAAATGGCTGCTGTCTCTGGATGAAGGCAAATGGGTCACAGATTGAAAATAATTGGTAAAAGAACTAGAGGGGAAATATCTTCACACAGAGGATTAAGATTGGAACCTGAAAGAGCAGTGAAATCAGATTCCATAGGAACATGCAGGAGGCAATTGGACATGTACTTGAAAATAAGTCATTTGCAGGGATATGAGGCAAGAGCTGGAGTGTGGAACTAAAGTGGGCAACTCCTTCAAAGAGCAGACACAGGCACAATGAGCCAAGTAGCCTCCTTCTGTACTGTAAGGTTCTAGGACACTTTGTTTTATTAGAAAGGAATAGAAGGATAATAGTGAGGCCAGAGGAGACTCTTGTGGAGCATAAACACTGGCATGGACCTGTTGTGCCGAATGGCCCATTTCTGTGCAGTAAATACGATGCAAGTCCACTTACAGGCTCATGCAAATGCCACTTTGAAGATGACCTCACCTAGTTCCAGAGATTGTCTTGGTTCATGTGGTTCCCACTCAAGTTGCTCCCACAGAGCAGTACCTAGCCTGATAATGAGGGTGAAATTCCTGCCTAAATAGTCAAAACAGTACATTTGAAATGAAATGAAAAGGCATTTTGGATTCTGTTTTTCCACTAAAGTTAGCAAAAAGAGAACATTCATTTCCACAGTGCATCCATACGATCAGTCAATGAGAAAATGTGTACTTGGGGAATAAAGACTTGGTTCCTACCATAGAGCCAATGAACTGTGCTGCACTTAATAATCTCCTTCCAGCAGTTTTCTTTTGCAGACTGTAATGTTTGTAAATTACATGTGGTTTATGAAGGGAGATACACAAATGTTCAAATTCAAGATTCTAAATGACTTCCGACTAAAGCCCATTCTGAAAGTTTACTGTCTGGCAATGATGACACACAGCTTTAGTCACCAGTCTGCTGTGTCACAAAGTCATTAGTGGGATCTATATAGCTTGGAATTCCTGCCTGCTGAAGCTCTCAATCAGGCAGTGGTTGTGGCATGTGTGGAGAAGGATTGTTTGTTGGCAACCACTGAAACAGACAAATGATGTTTCATTCATTACTGACAAAAAAACAATCCAAGTTAACCAATAGTCATTGTTACCACAAAAAGATCTCCAATGAATGACACTGATCCAAGATAATAATTATGGACACAATAGTCATGAAGCATCAGAAATATTCCAGATCATCTATGGTCTGACTGAATGGTAGAACAGGCTTGAGTGGCTAAATGGCTTACTCCTGTCCCTATCTTATTACACCAGACGTCAGTAATTTCCCCTTGAGCTTTGCAACACACCAATTAGGATAAAGATACAATACCTGTTTTTGGTGATTCAATGCTGAGCTTGAATCAAAAAATCAAAAAGTGATCTGATCATTCTATCCAGGCTGCTGCTTTCCTTATATTAGTTGTGATAAACACACTCTTATCAACGATGCTATTCCAATGCTCTCTTAGCTCGTCTCCCAGGTTCCATAAACTTGAACTCATCCAAAACTCTGCTACCACCAAGTCCCATTCACCCATCACTCCTGTGCTCACTGACCTATGTTGACTCTAAATTCAACACCTCATTTTTAAAATTCTCATGCTTGTTTTCAAATCCCTTCATCGCTTCACCCCTCCCAATCTCCTGCAACCCTCTAAGAACTCTATGTTCCTTCGATACTGGTCTCTTACACAATCCCAACTTTCTTCATCCCTCTATTGATGGCCATGCTTTCAGCTGCCTGGGCCCGAAGACCTGCAGTTCCCTGCCCAACCTCTATGCCTCTCCACTTTCCTCTCTTCCTTTGAGACATTTCTGAAAACATACCTCGATGACCAAGCCTGTCCTAATCTCTCCTTCTTTGACTCAGTGTCAATTTTGTTTGATAATGCTCCTGTGAAGTGCCTTGCAATCGTTTACTACGTTAAAGGCACTAGATAAATGCGAGCTGTTGTTTTTATTCACCAGTTACCAACTTGGGATCAACTTCTTTAACAAGGGCCATATTTGGAATGATGATAAGTTTGAACTTGAGCGATGCCCCTCTCGACAGAGTTTTGAGTTCCATTTCCATTTGAAACTTCCCCCCCCCTGCCCGCACTCCCTGAGGCAGGTGCCAAAACTGACACAAGTACCCTGACCTCATGATGCAACCCTCAAGTTGCTAACTTGAAGTGTTAAAGGCATGTTGCCATGCAATAGTGCCCCTTTAATACTGCTCAAGAAAGAGGTAATGTGGAACAGCTATGACCTACTCCATGGCTAATCAAAACAAACACTTCCAGTTAGGCTGAGTTTTATAACTTTACAAACTTTTAAACAAAAGCCCTGTCAGGACAAGAACAATAAAGAAAAAAAGTGGAAGTGCAGTGCCTGATGAAACCATTTGTCCCCGACTCTGAGCTCTTCAATCTCCTTGAAAATGTTTTTCTTATCCTCTTTCACATGCAGATGACAGGAGAATTTTAGGCCAAACATAACAAAGACTGTTTGTACTATGGTGGCGTTCTTGTGTGAACACAGGACAATTTGTATTCACGAATGATGAGTAAATTTGGAAATTTAAGTCAATTAATCAAACATATATGAGCGGAGACATGGATAGTTGTTACGACCTGGTGAGAAAGGTGTCTAGAGGTCCCTCTGAGCCTTCACCTGGTCTTACTGTAACAAGGTTTTATTTTTTTAAATACACTGTGTTTTTAGCTCCCTCTTGGTGAATCCTTGTTCAGGGTTTTCCAATTATAAGACAAAGAAAACAGCACAAACAGGCTTTCTTAGGTTTAAAGAAGAAAAGTTGGAATTTATTAAATTTGAACTTGACCTCTAATTTAGTTGACACCAAATTAGATATGATGTATTCATGCTAACATGCATACAACATACACACATGCAAATAGGGACAGAAAAGAGCAGAAAAAAAATAAAGTGGAAAAGTTTGAGGCAATATCGGAAGAGTTGTTGTTACGGTTCTTTGAGCTCACTGCAGAGTCCTTGATTTTCATTGGGGCCCAGTATTCTTCACAAACCTTATTCGCTGTAGGAGACTTTTCTCTCTTGGAGTTCATGTGTCTTCAGTGGATTCAGAGGCTTGTGAGAAAGAGATGGGAGCAGACAGGAGAGATCTTCTCAGTCCAGGAGCAAACAGACACTCTCAGTTCAAACTGTTTTTACAATTCAGAAAAACCCAGGTTGCCAAGCAGGTTAGTCATGTGACTAACTGGTCACCCACATCTTGGATTGTATCACCTTAGCAGTCCCTGGAATGCTCCTCTTGCACACAATACCTGGTGATCAAGATCCATTGTGGGTGGAATGTATCAGGGAATGGTCCTTTGTCCTTCCAATCACCGTCTGTTAATATGCAAATATTTTTCCAGCCACAGCTGATCTGTTTAACAAGTCCTTTCTTCACTCCAGTAACAGTTTAAAATCAATGTTCATGACAAAATTAATATTCCTCATTCTTGGCAGGTGGGGGCCTAGCATGACACATTGTAAATGATGAGAGGGAAAAAATAGAATTACTGCACCCACAGATGCATCAAATATAACATACTATATATTCACAGAATCACGGAATAATACAGTGGAGAAGATGCCCTTCGGCCCATCGAGTCTGCACCAATGCCTGAAAGACACCTGACCTGTCTACCTAACCCCATTTGCCAGAACTTGGCCCATAGCCTTGAATGTTATGACGTGCCAAGTGCTCATCCAGGTATTTTTTAAAGGATGTGAGGCAGCCTGCCTCTACCATCCTCCCAGGCAGGGCATTCCAGACCGTCACCACCCTCTGGGTAAAAAGGTTCTTCCTCAAATCCCCCTGAAACCTCCTGCCCCTCACCTTAAACTTGTGACCCCTCGTAACTGACCCTTCAACTAAGGGTAACAGCTGCTCCCTATCCACCCTGTCCATGCCCCTCATAATCTTGTACACTTCAATCAGGTCACCCCTCAGTCTTCTCTGCTCCAGCTAAAACAACCCAAGCCTATCCAACCTCTCTTCATAGCTTAAATGTTCCATACGAGGCAACATCCTGGTGAATCGCCTCTGCACCCCCTCTAGTGCAATCACATCCTTCCTATAATGTGGCGACCAGAATTGCACACAGTACTCCAGCTGTGGCCTTACCAAAGTTCTATACAACTCCAACATGGCCTCCCTGCTTTTGTAATCTATGCCTCGATTGATAAAGGCAAGTGTCCCATATGCCTTTTTCATCACCCTATTAACTTGCCCTTCTGCCTTCAGAGATCTATGGACAAACATGCCAAGGTCCCTTTGTTCCTCAGAACTTCCCAGTGTCAGGCCATTCATTGAATACTTCCGTGTCACATTACTCCTTCCAAAGTGTATCACCTCACACTTTTCAGGATTAAATTCCATCTGCCACTTTTCTGCCCATTTGACCATCCCGTCTATATCTTCCTGTAACCCAAGACACTCCACTTCACTGTTAACCACTCGGCCAATCTTTGTGTCATCTGCGAACTTACTGATCCTACCCCCCACATAGTCATCTATGTCATTTATATAAATGACAAACAATAGGGGACTCAGCACAGATCCCTGTGGTACACCACTGGACACTGGCTTCCAGTCACTAAAACTGTCATCACTCTCTGTCTCCGACATCGAAGCCAATTTTGAATCCACTTTATCGAGTTACCCTGTATTCCATGTGCATTTGCTTTCTTGATAAGTCTCCCATGTGGGTCCTTGTCAAAGGCTTTGCTGAAATCCATGTAAACTACATCAACTGCACTACCCTCATCTACACACCTGGTCACATGCTCAAAAAATTCAATCAAATTTGTTAGTCATGACCTCCCTCTGACAAAGCCATGCTGACTATTCCTAATCAAATTTTGCCTCTCCAAGTGGTGATAGGGTCTCTCCTTCAGAATTTTCTCCAATAGTTTCCCGACCACTGACGTGAGACTCACTGGTTTGTAGTTCCCTGGCTTATCTCTACAACCTTTCTCAAATAGTGGGACCACATTAGCTGTTCTCCAATCCTCTGGCACCTCACTCGTGGCCAGAGAGGAATTAAAAATTTGGGTCAGAGCCCCTGCAATCTCCATCCTCGCATCCCACAGCATCCTGGGACACAAATCGTCCGGACCTGGAGATTTGTCCACTTTTAAGCCTGCCAAAACCTCCAATACCTTGTCACTCCCTATGACAATTTGCTCAAGAACCTCACAGTCTCTCTGAGTTCCACATCTACATCCTCATTCTCTTGGGTGAAGACAGATGTGAAGCATTTGTTCAACACCCTACCAATGTCCTCTGGCTCCACCCACAGATTTCCCCCTTGGTCCCTAATGGGTCCTACTCTTTCCCTGGTTATCCTTTTCCCATTGATATACTTATAGAATATCTTGGAATTTTACCAGCCAGAGCTTTCTCATATCCCCTCTTTGCTCTCCTAAATGCTTTCTTAAGCTCCATCCTACACTTTCTGTACTCCACGAATGCTTCCATTGATTTGCTCTCCTTGTATTTGCTAAAAGCCTCTCTTTTCCTTCTCATCTTACCCTGAATGTTTCTGGTCATCCATGGTTCTCTGGACTTGTTGCTCCTACCTATTACCCTAGAGGGAACATGTTGGGCCTGTACCCTCCCCATTTCCTTTTTGAATGCCCCCCCACTGCTCTTCTGTAGATTTCCTGACAAGTAACTCTTTCCAGTCTACCTTGGCCAGATCCTGCCTTATTTTACTAAAATTCACTCTCCCCCAATCCAAAACCTTTTTTTGCAACTTGTCTATTTCTTTCTCCATAACAAGCTTAAATTGTACCATGTTGTGGTCGCTATCACCAAAATGCACCCCCACCAGCACATAAACCATCTGTCCGGCTTCATTCCCCAGAATTAGGTCCAGCACTGCACCCTCCCTTGTTGGATCCTCTACATATTGGGCTAAAAAGTTCTGCTGTATACATTTTAAGAACTCCACTCCATCTAAGCCCTTAACACAATGACTATCCCAATTAATGATGGGAAAGTTGAAATCACCTAATATAATTACCCTATTATTTTTACACACCTCTGCAAATTGCGCACATATTTGCTCCTCAATTTCCCGCTGACTATCTGGGGGGTCTATAATCAACACCTAGCAATGTGGCTGTCCCTTTTTTATTCCTAAACTCTACCCATAAAGCTTCATTTGATGCCCCCTCCAAGAAATCATCTCTCCTTACTGCAGTAACTGACTCCTTAACTAATATTGCAATGCCCCCTCCTCTTTTACCCCCTCCTCTGTCTCACCTGAAGATTCTATTTTCCAGGATATTGAGCTGCCAATCCTGCCTCTCCCTCAACCATGTCTCTGTGATGGCTACTATATCACAATTCCACGTGTCAATCATTGCCCTTAACTCATCCCTTTCACCTGTAATACTCCTGGCATTAAAGTGGAGGCCATCCATCCTGATCTTACTCCCTTGAAACTTACTTCCCTCTAACTTGTTTGCTTTCCTGTATTTCGCGGTGTCCCTATTCTGCTCGGGGTCTACGTCCCCTCCCCCTGCCAAATTAGTTTAAATTCCTCCCAGCAGCACTAGCAAATCCGTCAGCCAGGATGTTAGTCCCCCTCGGGTTCAGATGTAGACCGTCCCGCTTGTACAGGTCCCACCTTCCCCAGAAACGGTCCCAGTGGTCCAGGAATCTAAAACCCTCCCTCCTGCACCAACTCTTAAACCACGTGTTCATCTGTGCTATTCTCTGGGAGTAATCCAGAGATTACAACCCGAGAGGTCCTGCTTTTTAGGCTACTGCCTCACTCCCCGAATTCTTGATGCAAGACCTCATCCTTCTTTCTACCTATGTCATTGGTACCAACATGTACCATGACCTCTGCCTTATCACCCTCCTCCTTCAGGATGCCCTACAGCCGTTCAGTGACATTATAATAGAGATAATGCAGCAGGGTCCTCCCCGAGGTGCAGCAATATGCATTGTTGACTCAGTACACTGGTGTCCAAAAGCGTACAGTGACGCTAGAGGTACCTGCACACCCATAAAGATGCCCACATTCCTCTGTTATAATATCTGTTTCCGAAAATGATTCCAGAGTTTTGGCCTCCTTTGCTGTATCTGGAAGTTTATTCCAAACATCAATCACTCTTTGTCTGAAGAACTTCCTGATACCTGTCCCAAAAATAAGGCTTTTCTATGCTCTTCAGGGTCACTTATTTTAATTTGATTGGATTTCTACTTCAAATTAAAATGTACAATGTAACTGTTTGTATCCTCTTAACTATCTTCGATAGCTCTATACGATCACACCTCATTCATAAGTCACCCTTTTACTGACTGAATAGCCGAGGGTTCACAGGTCTCTTCTGACAATGGAGATCAGGCTCTTCCCTCGTCTCTGCTCTGCCTCCAGTGCTTGATTGTCTCTCTTGTACCTGAATTGGATGCAGCACTCAAGTTAGCATCTGATGAGAGCGCTGTACAATTTAACCATGACCTCTTCCAATTTATATTCCACTGTTTTCACCCTGTAGTTGAATATCCTATTGACTTGGTTGCTTGTTGCTCAGCATTGGTTGCATAGATTTCATGGCACTCTTGACTTTACATCTCTTTGCATTTAATGTCACTTGCCATTGTTCTGTATTTTGTCCAGCTCATTCTGTAATTTCTAAGCTGCCTCCGCTGCCCCATTTCATTTGGTATCATCTGCAAACTTGACCACTTTGCATTAACTTTCTGAATTGAGGTCACTTATTTAATGAAAAATAGCAGTGGTCGCAGCACTGTGCCCTGAGGCACCACACTCAGTACTTACCCCAACTCTGAAATAACTCCTCTAACAAGTACTTGTTAATCCATACCCTTCAATCAGCTCCTTATCCATTCCCAAGATTTACTCTACATCCTCATAGCTTTCATTTAATTGAATATGAGCCTATTGTGTAAATCTTGTCAAAAGCCTTTTGGAAGTCAAAGAACTCCACCTCAAAGATTTACCAGTCCACTTGTCTTGTCACAAGAACAACAACTTGCATTTATATAGCATCTTTGACATTGTTAAACATCCCAAGGCACTTCACTGGAGAATGATAAAAACAAAATTTGACACCGAGCCACATGAGGAGATATTAGGACAGGTCACTGAAAGCTTGATCAAAAGGGTAAGTTTCAAGGAGCGTTTTAAAAGGAGGAGAGAAAGATAGAGAGGTTTAGGGAGGAAATTCTAGGGCTTAGGGCTCAGACAGCTAAAGACATGGCCACTACTGTTGGAGCAGTTAAAATCAGGAATGTGTAAGAGGCCAGATTGAAGGAGCACAGAGATCTCCAGGGCTGGGGGTGGGGGGAGAGAAAGAGTGGTTGCAGGATTGGTGGAGATACAGAGGTAAGGAGGGGTGAGGTTATGGAGACAGAGATTCACTTCCTCAAAAGAGGTTGAGAAGGTTAGTCTGGAAGATCTTCCCCTTTAGAATCAATTCTAACTGCTGTTAACCAGGTTATTATATAGATGATCCTGAAATTTATCCCCAATAACCAGTTCCTTTATTTTAGAGGGATTAGAAGTAAGACTAATGGATCTGAAGTTCCCTGCATCAATTTTGCCACCCTTTTTGAGTATGGACGTTACATTAGTCTATTCCAATTTACTGATCCCTCTCCAATGTCTAATAACTCCCTCATAATGTCTGCAAGTGCTTCAGCTGTTTGGGAATCAAAGAATCTGACTTTTGGGATCTATTCGATTCAAGACCAGTTAGTCAGAGTAAGGCTTCCATGTCATTTGTGCTAAAATCAATTTTAGTTGGCATATCTTTGTTTGGAGAGGATTATCACTTGTATCTTCTCTGTGAATGCATGGAGGAAAGGAGTCGTTAATAAATATTTATTCCTTAGCGCTCATACTCATTTTCAAATCCATTTGTATTTGACTGCCCTCTTGTTGTTATGGTAAATGAAACAAAGTTTGACTTTTTTGTTTAGTTCCAGCGGCAGTATCTTTTTCCAGGTCTCTTGTCACTGATCTGATCGTGCGAAACACATTACAGGGCAGTCATTTCCTTCACCTGAAGGATTTGTACTGACCATTTTTCCTCTTCACCTCAGTTTTACTTTCTTTTGACAAACCATTCTGGGCCATGTTTTCTTAATCTCAGCTTGATACTTCTGGGAATATGTTTATCCATACACAGCATTATACATTTAAAGATGTTCCATGTGTCTTCATCCCAATTTATTTACTTCAGTAGTTCCTTTACAGGAGGTGTGAAAATTTGGGATGGGCGGAGATGGGAGGGGTGTTGCAGAGACCTCGATGCACAAACTCATGTTCCTGAAACTGGCCTTCCAAATGAAAACTTCCCAATGGACAGAGAAACAGCAAAACATATTTTTCAAAAAGAATAGACCAACTGCTTGGAGCTGTTTCCCCACAGAGAAAAATAATCATTGTACAACACATGTAGGGCCAGATATGTTCACGACATGCAATTAGCTGTCCCACATTCAGTCTGCTTTGGCTGAGAATTCACCCTATTTAAATTAATGATATTACAATGTCATTCATTGCCTTGTGAATAACTTTGGCAGGAAAAATATTTCAAAGCAAGTTTTATGAATGGGATTTGTTTTGCACTTCAATCCAGTCTAAATCAGTCAGCAAAAAGAGCAGTTGTCTCTTTGGCAAGATTACGGTTTTAGCTCACATCACAACAGCACCTTTGTGTAGTATTAAGAAACTTGTATTTACTAAAAAAAAGGACAACATTAAATGGCATAAAATGCTTTTAAGGCATAAAATAATAAACAAAGCCCCTCCTGGAAGGGAACACTTCATTCCTTCCATGGTGAGAAATTTTGGCAAGTTATTGCCAGTCTTGACTGTGTATTTCCTCAAATTAGTGCTTTGAGTTCTATTTTATACCTTGTGTGAAGACGACTTCAAAATCAGCAATGTGCTAAACAGAATACAAATTCAATAGAAGCTAAAGCTGCAGTGCCCCAGAAGTATCTGAAATTTTTTCGAAAGTGATTCTTTACTCCTAAAACTTGTGTATGGTGGTTGTAAGCAGGGTTCTACTCTGGATTTGTTTCTAAATTTCCCTTTTTCATGCTGATGGTGGCACTCTATTACCAGGCACATTTTAAGCTTCCACCATGCTGTATGATACAAGGTGATTTCCCTGTGTTACTGAAGGTATGATTTCACTGTACTCTCTCGGCAGTCTCCCAGGGTCCCACATGGACGATACTGGTGAGTTTACTGGCTCTTGGAGTTCCCGAATGATACACCTGGCCTCTGCACAGGAGTTCACAATCTCACTTAAATCCCATTTGTATTACGGGACTGTTTCCATTCAGAGCTGAGAACTGGACGAGAAAACCAGTTTCCTTGCTACCCATTCGACCCTGTTCACACTACGAGGAAGGATTTGTCAATAAAAAGATAACAGACATGTCTGTCAGATTCGAAACCATCTTTTGTGTCTTTGCCAGTCTGGTTTGGGACTTTTGTCGCAATTAACAGATGGTGTGTGGAGTTCAGAAATGTGAAAAGCACGCGGATTTCCTGGACGGGTGGCTGCCCTCTCAGTTTGCACCTGGCCAGAAATCAAATTTGGCAGACCTGTCCATCATGCTTCCATTTGCTGATGGTTGATACCCATAGCCAAGACACCAAGCAAGACCGATCAGAGGAAATCTTGGTGGCCCCAACAGCAGTGAGATCAATTTATTTGCAGGGTTTCTTCCAGTTATGGAGGCAACTTTGTAAAGGATGTGGGCTATTACTCTCCCTCACATGCTTTCCCTCGAATCCCTGCTGGTTTTGACACCGACTCCCTGCTCATTCATACAAACACTAATCCCAGACCTGGCTGAAATAGGAAAGCTGAAGGGGACAAATTGAACATGTACCTGGCAACCACACTGCCCATGTTTCATTCATCAAAGTAATATTTGTTAACATTATGGGGCATTGCAGTTTTATTGTCATCGCTATTGAACAAATGGTAACTAAGGAACTGTACAATGCATACAATGAATTAGCACAAATAAAGGAACAGACTCTGATCGTGCAAAGCAGTTCCAAGTACTTACATCAGAAAACAGAGAAACTTCACTTGTTCAATAGTCCTGGTGCATACACAAACAGAGAACACAAGAGAGAGAAAGAGAGACAGGAAGACAGACATACAGATGGAGAATCAAAGGGTTCACAAAGACAGAGGGGGAAAATAAAGGTCACAGACAAGAACTGGTAAGTGCAACACAGTTATTAGTCAAAGGAAGCTTCAGCACAGCATTGTGATGAATTGTCTTCATGTTGATTTCGGATAAGGGAGATGGGAGTCACTGTTCATCTTAATGTGACCGTGCCCATCTCCCTAGTGTTTTGACAGGTTGGCTGTTGCAGCTTTTGAAAACAGTCAGCAATCCTGATATTTAATGATGTTTCTGCACTACTATTTTGATCGATTAAGGATAATCTTTTGCACTGCTAGCTAACGCACAACAAGCAGTGTTGATTCTAAATGTAGGGGATTGGTAATTTCTGCAAACAGAAGAATCTTTCTGAACTGCAACTCTAGAATGGTTCCAACACTGACTGGAATGAAGAGAGACCCTGAATGATGTGCTCTCACTTACCTGCAGTAGGTGGCTGTTCTCATGCTTTACCTCATCCAGCTGCAAATTCGACAAGCAGGACAAAAGAAAATGTAGGAATAGGGACAACATAATCAGGCCATAATGAAAAGAAACAATGCTTTGAGATGTTCAAAGTCAATATTCACTTTGAACTCAGCGTCTCCATAGCTAGCTTGGTGGCTGGGGTGTTAAGAGACTCTGTACATGTTGACCCTTTCCATCGTCCTTCCTCGAAACATTATGATAATGCAGCTCGGGCAAAATGTGTTGTTGTTCCAACGTAAGTTACTCACGCTCGCTGCAGCTGTCCTCTCTTACCATTTCTAATAATGCCTCTTCATCGATCATTTGCCCCTCAAGGAAAGTTTTCTCCTCCCTCCACCCTTCCCAGCCAGGGAAAAATCCACAAATATATGGGTTTAAATAATCAGGAAAGCAGAGAGTGGGCATCATTGGGACATTCTCAGGTTAGCAGGCAGTGAATAGTGGGGTGCTGCAAGGATCAGTGCTGGGGTCTCCGCTATTTACATTCCATATTAATGACTTGGATGAACAGACTGAGAGTAATGTATCTCAGTTTGCTGACGATACAAAGGTAGGTGGAAAGGTAAACTGTGGGGAGGATGTAGAGAGGCTGCAAAGAGATATAGACAGGTTAAGTGAGAGGGCAACAAGATGGCAAATGGAGTATAATGTAGGGAAGTGTGAAGATGTTCACTTTGGTTGTAAAAATAGAAAAGCAGAATATGTTTTAAAAGGTGTGAAACTGCGAAGTGTTGATGTTCAGAGAGACTTGGGGATACTTGTACAAGCAACGTACAAAGTTAACAAGCAGGTGCAGCAGGCTATTAGGAAGGCAAATGGCATGTTGGCCTTTATTGCAAGGGGATTGGAGTAAAGGAATAAAGAAGTCTTACTAAAATTGTACAGGGCTTTGGTGAGACCACACCTGGAATAATGTGTGCAGTTTTGATCTCCACATTTAAGAAAGGATATACTTGCACTGGAGGGAATGCAGCGAAGGTTCACTAGATTGGTCCCTGGGATGAGGGGGTTGTCCTATGATGAAAGGCTGAGTAAATTGGGCCTATATTCTCTGGAGTTTAGAAGAATGAGAGGCGATCTCATTGAGACATACAAGATTCTGAAAGGGCTTGATCAGGTAGAAGCTAGCTGGGGAATCTAGAACACGGGGGCACAGTGTCAGGATAACAGGCTGATCATTCAGGACTGAGATGAGGAGAAATTACTATACTCAACAGGTTGTGAATCTTTGGAATTCTCTACCCCAGAATGTTGTAGATGCTCCATCATTGAATATATTTAAGGCTGAGATAGATCGATTTTTGGTCTCACAGGGAATCAAGGGATCAAGGGAAATGGGGAGCGAGCAGGAAAGTGGAATTGAAGACCAAGATCAGCCATGATTGTATTGAATGGCGGAACAGGCTTGATGGGCCAAATGGTCTATTTCTGCTCCTATTTCTAGTGTTCTTGCGATTCCCATGCCAATTTCCACAGCACTAGAAGACAAAGCTGAGCAGTTATTTTCTGGCTATCTGTTTACTTGGCGAAGGCGAGGGTTTTCTTGTGAAAGAGGACCAAGATTCAGACCCGTTTCCTCAGCAGCTTTTCCCTTCTTTCTCAAAGGTCATGATTCCTTCTGGAACATGGTCGCACTGGTGTTGGGAGCTGTCAGCTAAAGCAGCCTCTTGTGAGTGTCTGGACACTGTGTTCATCCCTTCACTATATTCATCCCTTCGCAATACAACAGCTTTGTGGTTACGGTATTGGGCGAGCAAGCTGGATTTCAAGTTCCATCATGGAAACTTGTGAAACTGAATTCAATAAAACTGCTCATGTTAAAGGGTGGAAGTCAGGAAGAAAATGGCCCTGGATTGGTATTAAAAACCCCTGACTGGTTCACCAATATCCTTTAGGGAGGAGCCTGCCACCTCTACCTGGTCTGATCTACATGTGAAACCAATCCCACACCATGTGGATCATTCCTGATGGCCTCAAGGAAACAAGAGATAGCGAATAAACACTACCTTAGCAGGGTCTCCACAATGCAAAGTGAAAAATATATGGTCAATTCTCTTCTAACCTGACATCCACAGCCACGCACTGTCCAGCACAAGTAGTTGATCTTTAGGGACCTCAGCATACATGGCAGCTTCCACTGTATTTCCGTCTCTGTCCTGCTTTTCATATCTTACCTGAGGATTTTAACCAACCAAGAGAAAACAACCTTGCACCCTCTCAGAATATCTCTTCCCAGTTCACAGGTATTACTGAACCCATCTTTCTGTCATTCTCCTCCCCAAGGTCTGCTTTTCTGCTTTCATGTGATCGTATCAAACAAAACCCTACCTTAGCCTCTGCCTGCAAATTTTCAATTTAAAAAGATGCAAGAATGATTACATTTCATGACACAACTGGCACCTGTCCTTCACTATAGTGGATTGAGGGCTGCACTGGTCCCTGAAATGATTTGCTGTTCAAGACAGCTTGCAAAGGACCATTGTTAACCCTTTATTTGAGAAACAGTGAATACCTGCATTCAACCTTGGAGTATAATCTAAGGCCAGAGTCTTCATGGCTCAGATGAAGTCACACACCACAACACCAAAGCTTGAGTGGTTTGTTAGTATTACCTATATCTGTCTGGAATGTCTCTGCATTATGCTAAACTGTTATAACATAGACCTTTTCCAGAAAGGGCCAGTAAGATGGATCAGTCCTTTCAGCATCATGCTGCACCCCAGGCATTGTAACTTCACTGATTGTGCCAAAGAAATATGATATTTGCTATATTACAAGCTGGTATTGAGCACACTAATCTGTGTGTTTAAGCACGCCTAAACATAGGGGATAGCGTAATTTATGTAAATTGTCGACCACCACCTTTTCTGTCTCTTTATTTAAAGGATAAGTCATCAAGCAGTTAAAACAAAGATTTCACTGTTTCAAAACCTTCCTTTTTGCATTCTGGAGATATTCTGGAGTGTGTTGGTGCCAAGAGTTCCTCACATTTCCCTTGAGTGGGATCAGAGCGTGCATGTTGGTTTGTGTTTCATTACGGCATCCAGTCACAATGCACACAAAAGTAGCTTTGACATGACCATGATAATATGAATGGGTGGAAGCTGGATTCTTAGCAATGTCTGAAATGAGACAACCGGTATGACAGCACTTTCCAATCAAGAGAGGGAATAAGTGAGAACTGCAGGTTTACTCTGTATCTACTTCTCTGGTCACTGGGATCTTGAATAAGAAAGTGTCAATAAAAGCTGGTCATTAATCCCGAGTGATGATTGTTACTATTGTGACTACAATTTTTTTAAATTTTATTTTTTATTTTATTTAGAGATACAGCACTGAAACAGGCCCTTCGGCCCACCGAGTCTGTGCCGACCAACAACCACCCATTTATACTAATCCTGCATTAACCCCATTTTCTCTACTACATCCCCACCATTCTTCTACCTACACTAGGGGCAATTTATAACGGCCAATTAACCTACCAACCTGCAAGTCTTTTGGCTTGTGGGAGGAAACCGGAGCACCCGGAGAAAACCCACGCAGACACAAAGAGAACTTGCAAACTCCACACAGGCAGTACCCAGAACTGAACCCGGGTCGCTGGAGCTGTGAAGCTGCGGTGCTAACCACTTCGCCACTGTGCCGCCCAATTTGTAAAATGCTTCCCAGTGTATTGAGTCACACAAGTTGGTTCCCTCAATCACTGCCTTGGGAAAATGGGAGCTTTTCTAATTTTATACTTGTTTGAACTCCTGCGTCCGCCCCTTGAGAATTCATCGGCTCATCTTTAATCTTTCTGAATATTTTCAGCATGTCTGCAGTGCATTAATATCTGAACAGCTGGGGCTGGGGCTGCCAGTGCTAAACATGACAGTGCACAATGCTGAGGGCCCAAGTTCATCCTTAGACTAGTGAGGATCACTGGTTCTTGCCAAGACCACCTTGTGAGAGGTCTTGGGGAAGTGAAGTACTGTGTCTCAGGTAGAAGGAGCAAGCATGCATCAGTGAGACCGGTTTCAAAGCTTGCAGCTTACAGTAGCTGACAATAAGCTAATGACAGCAAAACGGAGACATCAATGGCTCAAACTCTGTCTCTCTTGCCCTCTGCCTCTCTCCACTCCTGACAGAAATTACCAGAGTAATAGCGAAAGGGAGATGAACTGTGGTGCTTTGTACACTGATAAGTTACAAAATAAACTTTTACCATTCGAAGAAAAAGGTGCGATAAATATCTCATGATGCACCTCAAAAACACAGCATGTGGGTCATCAGAACTAATGCTGCACCTTATGAATATTGAAGAGAAGTTAGTGGACAGCTGTCCGAGGCAGGGAGCTGTACTCTTCAAGTATTAGTGCCAGCCAGGATAAAAGGAGTCTTCAGAACAGAAGAGAAACAGGAATTTGAAGAGTGCCAGCTGTACATTATGCTGAAATCTCAGGGTGGGGAGCCAGTCAAAGGGAGTGAGTGTCAGAGATAGGGGAACTATAGCAGTGAGGCACCCATTCACCCAGCTGCTCTTCCTCTGTGTGAGATTGATGAATTTACCATCATTGAGTAGTAGCTTTGTAAATGCATGCAAAAACTTTTTTCTGTTTAAAAAAAGGTCAAAAACAGTTGTGACTACTGGCTTTTCTTCTACTCACATTGTCTGAAGCCACTCATCCCTGTGCAATATTGTAAAAGATTATTAAATGCTTTCTGAAATGATGACCCTACCTCTTTCCCTCATTCGACATGTCAAGACTATTTTTTGCATTGCAGTCCATTAGCAGGTAGTCCTTAAACAATTGAAAATAAATAACTCTGAAAAGAAATCCTGGAGATTGAAACACTCAAACATTAATGGGGCACATGTGTAAAACTGTCTTTTGCAGGCATAAGCACTGTGGGCCAAATGGCCTTTTACTGTGCTGTATCAGAGTGTCTATCACAAATACACAAAATAATCTGGAGTGTGAGGGTTGGGGCTGAAAAGGTATGGTCTCTGATCTTGTGGTGCCAGCACAGAGCAAAGCATTACAAATAAACAATGAACCTTCTGTATTAAAATAATCTATCTCAATGATTTCTGAAGAAAATGGATCATTTTAAATTACAAAAAAAAACTTTAAAATTTACAAATGTTACCTCTCACTGGGCTGTAACATTTTCAGAAGACAAAGCAACAGTTAACATGAGGTAATGATATTAATTTGGCAAAACTCACGTTATCACTCGCGGCCTCGTCTTCTTGGGTGATGCTTTCACTGTTTTCTCCTCACCAGAAGCTACCTCCAGCTTGGTGTGTTCAGTCTGGTCGGTCACAGGCTCAATGGCGAGGGGCTCCGATGTGTTGGCTAAAGTTTTTGAGGGTTTGAAAGGATCAACTGAATCGTCAATATGATCAGGGTCAAACTTATACGAGGCCTGTGGCTGTGTGGGGGAGTTATGCAAACCGGAGGAGCTGCCAAATGGGTTGAAGTTGGGATCATCCCACATACTGGAATCCACATTGTATGACTTTTTGGGAATTGGAATGTCATCAAAGTTGGTGGTGGGGCACCCATGGTCCTTTTCCGCAGGAGTAGCGGCCTTAGCTACTGCCACTCTTTGTTTCTTCCCACTCGATTTGCTGCCAGGCTTTTTGCCCATTTTCTTTGTCACGGGCATCCTATTCTCTGCATTTTCCTTATCATCTGAGAAGTCAAACTCCAGCTTCAGTGCTGAGCCTTTGGGTTCTGCTTGTAGCCCTGCCTCAGCCATTTGTGTTTCTGCTGTATCTGAAGACCCTGAGACCTCTCTGTTAGCTGGGGGGATGTGTTGAAGTCTGGAAGCTCCTGTGTTAAAAGAGTTCTTAGCCTGGTCAAAATCATTGAGGTTGAAATTATAGGTCGAATTTTGTATCATCACTGTGTCATCTTCCATTGCCGTCCCAGGTTCGAGAGTCTCAACTACCATGTTCTCCAAAGTTGCAGGCTTTGCCTTTTCCTGTTTGGTAATGCAAGGTGCAGTTTGTACATCCAAGGCATCTGCCTTTTGGTCCACTATTGGTGCTTCTTCCTCAGAGACGGTCATATCTCTTTCTTGGACATCAGGCAGCAGAAAGTGACTTGCCGAAGAAATTGGTGGAGAATCTCTGTCCTTTCTCACTTCATTTGCAATCTCCTCCACTTTCAGTGAGTTGTGCACTGTGGCATCAACAATATTCTCAAAAGCTGTGCTGCCTGTAGTATCAGTTCCTATTTGGTCATGTGGCTTGAAGCCATGTGGAGCATCACAGTGGGCTAAGGCTGACTCCCACAATGAGTCTCTCTCAGCTAGACTCTTTAAAGGCAGTGGAGATTCTGCTAACAACTGCTTGTCTTCTGGTTGCAAGTCTGCTGCAGGCAAGGCGGTGTGATCAACAGAAAAGAGAACAAAGACATGAAACATTGTGATATAGCAACAGAAATCTCAGCAGAAACAGCTCATCCAATTTGCCTGGGTTCTGCAGCTTTATCAAGCTGCATGGCCAAGGAACAGCAACCCTTTACACATCAAATGTATCACTTGCTGACACAGATACACCCAACCATTTCAGCGTAAGAGTCCATTGGATACTGCTCAAGAAAAAGAATCATACACATACTGAAATAAATACGAAAACAAAGAGGTTCCATTTACAATCTTGTTCTGACTGCTCTACATTCATTGACACACGATATTGGAAATCCAATGTTATCATGCTGTAAGGTGGTTTAGCCACAACTCAGAGATCGGAAAGTTGGGACAAAATCAATCATTCCACAAGGGGAGTTGCAAAGGAGAGGCCAAGCACTTCCCCACAATAGTGGGAGAACTGTAAAATAAAGGTGAGGCCACAAGCCCATTCCTCCCTCCCTGGGAAGCCATTATTTCCATAGCAGTCAGCTGAAAAACAGCAGCAGCAACAGCCTGGTGGCAAGTTGCCTAAATTACTGTGTGGCCAAGGAGAGGTTCAGGAAGCATGAAGACTTGGCAACAATGGGAAAGAAGAGACAACATAAAGCCATCAGGGAAAAAAAAGTTTCCCAGAACTGAGACACAGAGAGGGCACTCGGGAGATCTTTGTGCAGCGATCTGGAGGAACCTGTGGGCAGTAATGTGGCTGTAAAGTAGCCAGAAAACGCGATGATGGAGGGACTTTATTACCTTCAAAAGCAAATGATGTGATAAACATAACAGGAAGGGACAACAATAAACATAATATGGAAGGTGCACTCTTCTGTAATCCAGCAGTTATTTCGGGTATGATTTACCAGACATCGATTTTTTTTTTTAAAAAGTGTCCCAACGCCTGCTTTGAATGAAACCCATGGAGCATCCTATCCAGAAGCTGCTTCGGTGAGTGAAATGTTGCTATCACCATCCCCACTGGCAACATCTGTCACAAACAAAGTCATTGCAAAGGCTATTTGCTTAATGGCAGTTTAAAGCTTACATTTCTGAGCAGACAGGAAATGAAAGCAGTGTGGTTGAAAGGACAAAGCAAACAGCGGGTTTATAAGCAAGCACAAAAGTCGAGGGAATTATGTGTTTTTATGGCATTAATCTCAGGGTCCAGAAACTGCTTCCAGGTCAATAATGCAGTCATGTTGCATTTGCCACAGATCAATCAAAGAAAGCATCTTCTATCTGCTGGAGTGAAGTACCCCTGCAGAACCGATTTGCCACTCTATTTTAATAGATACTGCAGAGGAGTTGGACAAGGGTCTATTTGAAAACCTGGTGTTGGATAATGATAATGGAGGGTTTAGGAATGATTCAATGGGTCAAATATGATAGTCAGCCAAAATAAAATTTAATAAAATGACTAGATCAGCACTCACAACAAGGGATGTGGATTGCAACTCCCTTATATTTCATTAAAAAAAGGCAAGTAAAATGAAGACTTGCTGTATTTTCACTGTAATTTTCCTAATGGTAACTGACAAACACTTGTGACCAGCCAGTCCTGTCTTCCTCAGGATTAGATGAACTGCCAGACAAAGACACCAATACATGAACAACAACTTACAAATCCACTGCCAAATTGGGACAACAAAGTCCTGTCAAGGGAAAGTGACCCTCAATCTGATGTGATCCTAGAATAGACTTCCGTAGAAATAAAGTACATATTCATGCTCTGATGGAGGAAAAATTATTTGTAACTATCATTTTGCATCCCGCTGCATATATGTTTTTCCAAGTTGCAAGTTATTAACTGGACTCTGGAAATAAACGCTCTTTAATTTTTAAAACCCGTTTGAATGCACTATAGATCTGTGCCCGATGATCTGCACAGAGTGTTAAAAATGCTTGTCCACAGGTTTATATTCTAATGTTATACAATTACACACATTAAAAAAAGTATTCTTTCTCCATACTTGACGATAACTAATTTATTGAATTGTTGGGTTGAAGATTTGAAGGGAGGGGTTTTCAGTCCTATTCTCAGTTTGTATGAAAGAAAAAAAGGTAGACACCAAGAATGATGCATACCAGGCCACAGTCAGGTACACAGGAGCAGAGCAAGAGCCTGTTTCCACCATTCAATGAGATCATGGTTGATCTGTGACCTAATTGCATATACCCACCTTTGCCCCATATCCCTTGATAGCTGTGGTTAAAGTAACGCTATCTCAGACTTAACATTTATTATTGATCTAGCATCTATTGCTGTTTGCAGAAGAGAGTTCCAAACTACTACCACCCTTTGCAAATAGAAGTTGTTCATAATTTCACTAGTGAAAGGTCTGGATCTAATTTTTAGACTACGTCCCCTATACCTACATTCCCAACCAACAGAAATAGTTTCTCTCTATCTACCCTCTCCCCTTAATATCTTGAAAACTTCAATCAACTCTTAACCATCTAAATTCCAAGGAATACAACCCTAGTCTGAGTAATCTCAACAACTAGCACAATAACACAAAACAAAAGACTCAAATTAATTCATGGGAATGTGTGTTAAAAAAGACAGAGGACATCAGCAGGGAAAGGCAATGTGCTGCTGTCTTAGAATATCCGATCCTTGGGAACTCGCCAAGTCATGGGTGTTCATTTGTCTAAGAATTGCACCCCATTTTCATGAGACTCTTAGGGACCAATAGCTTTTGGTTGCAGTGTTTAGCGCTGTTCTAAATGGCTCTCATGAAGACACACTCTGCTTGCTGTGTCTCCTGAAATTATAAATGATGCTGGACAAGGTAAAAAGAGCAATCCTCCCCTCTGGTTTCATGACAGAACTTGTTTTTTTTTTATAAAGCTAAAGATGTTTGGCTCCCGAGTTTTTGCATTGTCATGCCTTTGTAAAGTTTGCCTCACTGTGTGTGCCACTGCCCAGCCAATGAACTAGAAAGGGAAGGACTGTCCATCGAGTGGTGAGGATGCTGCTGAATTGGGCACAGGATGGGCAAAGAGTAACTTCCCCTCATGTCCTGTGAGCAGGCACACAGTGTCTGTGCACCCCCTCCTGACACACATTGCCCTGGAGAGAGCAGACGACTTAACGTTTTGGGTGTGGAAACTTCTTCAAAAGCTGGAGGCTTGCCTGCCAAAGATTCACAGTGCATTGAAACGCTAATCACTGTTCTACCACACATGGCATATCCTTTTTCTATCTAAGACTCTGGAGCCAAAATCCTCTTGCCTTACAACAGAGGGGCTGCTAATGTGTAACTAAGAGCCTCGCAATGAAGCCATGCAAATGTTGGACAAGTAGTGAACTGCATTTAAGCAAATCCAATAACTTTCTTTTACTGCTTTCAACTGAAGTTTCAGGCTCCAAGAAACTTGTATTTGGCCCAAAAAACAGTCCTCTGAACTTCAGTTCCCACCACTAACTCCAGTTTTTATTATTTCAGAGACAAGAGTTTGAGTGAATATTTTCCACCATTCCACAATAACCACTGACTGTTCAGGAGAGAGGGTGTAACTAGATCCCAAGTTGGTCAGACTGCTCGATTCTTTGAGCTGATGAATCCCACTTTCAACATTTTTTTTTAATCGCTTAATTACACAAGATCACATCTTGCTTGAGTGACTGATTCACAAGTAGCTGATATGAAATACTCCAGCTGGTGTCATATCAAACATCAGACAACAAGCTCCTGTGATACAGTCTCATGGTTAAAACTGAATTGCCTTTGCCCTTAGGGCGAGTGCTCAGTCCAAAATTGGAAAAATACATGGGAAAAAAAATGTCATCCGTAGTTCTGTTGGTGATACCTTTTCCCTCTGAGTCAGAAGGTTGTGGATTCAAGTCCCATGCCAGAGACCTGAGCACAAAATCTAGGCTTCCTCCAGTGCAGTACTGAGGGAGTGCTGCACTACTGGAGGTGCAGTCTTTTGAATGAAACAGAGGCCCCGCCTGCTCTCTCAGGTGGACATAGAAGATGCTATGACACTACTTCAAAGAAAACAGGGGAGCTATCCCTGGTGTCCTGGTCAATCAATCAACACCATTGAAACAGATGATCTGGTCATTATTATATTATCATTTGTGGGAGCTTGCTGTGTGCAAATTAGCTCTTACATTTTCTACATTGCAGCAGTGACTGTGAAACACTTGGTAAAGGCACTATATAAATGCAAGTCTTTCTATCTCTTTTTCATGTTATTGATAGCACTTGGCTTATTTCACTGCCTCTTCCATGAGAATAACCTACTCAGCCTAGTTTGGAAAGGATTTATTTGGAGCCTGAATTTTCCCTGAAATTCTCAAATGCTGTCCTTGAATTTTGAAGCTCTGGCTTTTGATAATCGGCCTACAGACAGCTTGCTTACACTCCAAGGGCTCCAGTGCAGGAGTATGGCCTTGTTATCACACTGAACTAGATTGTATTGGCTGAACATCAAGGATGTTCTGAATCCAAAAGCTATAAATAGCAAAGTATATTAGACTGGTGATTGCAGGACTGCATCATAATATGCTGAAGGAAGACATTAACATTTGGATAATTACACTGCAGGAATCACATCAAGTAGAAGCGGAAAGTGGTATAGGAAGAGTCTCAAGTTCAGTAGCTGGGTACCATCCTTAATTCTTTGGAATCAACCCAGTTAGAAAGCTTAGTTAAGACAGCTTCTTCCCCAACAGCAGGTGTTACAGGCAAAACTATATGGGAGACAAAAGGAGTATAGTGATGCAACTTGGTGCATTTGTTCATCAGTTCAGCGGTGCTTTTTATCACAACATCCAACAATCTCCAATTTGTGAGGATAATTGTCTGACCAAGTGTCAACAAAGAGCAAAGAACAGTGTTCAACATCACCCCCACCCCAACACATGAAAAAGAGATGATTCCACTCACCAGGACACGAGGAAAGTTGCTGTCTTATAACCACCAACCTATCTCTATTGCTTGTGGGACAGAGGGCAGGGGAAATTACTGTTGCCCTTTCAGTGTAAACCACTTTTTAAACACATGATGAAAAATGGACAAACCTTTCCAATACTTCAGGAATCATTCCCAATCTAACTTTGGAAATCAAAATACTGCAGAGACTGGAAATCTGAAATAAAAACAGAAAGTGCTGGAAATACTCAACAGGTCTGGCAGCATCTGTGTGCCTTTGCCCCATGACCTCCGAGTCAGTTAATTTCTCTGGCCCTCAGTCCTATCACACACCTTCCCTTTTGTTCTCTTCCCCCCCACCCGCCACTTCTGCTTTACTGGCTTAAAACCTTTTCAATTTCTAACCTTTGCCAGTTCTGATGAAAGGTCACAGATCTTAAGCGTTCACTCTGCTTCTCTCTCTCCATAAATGCTGCCATACCTGCTGAGTATTTCCAGCATTTTCTGTTTTTATTTCTAACTTTGGAAAGACTCTTGCCAAGAAGAGAATCCAGACTGACTGAAGGGTGTGTGTGTGATTATGTATAACTAAACGGTGACTCTGCCTCCCTAAACAACCAGACCAGCATCTTGCTCAGCCTCTTCTGTATAATCAATTGCAAAACATCAGTGACCAAACTCAGGGAGGAGGTTGTTGGTTTGCCTGCTCTCTCAGCAACAGTATGGTGTGCATCACAAGCAGACATAGCAGAGAAAAGAAATAAAACTGTAAGACACAATCACCACCACTGAAAAGGCAGCCCAAGCCAGAAGGTATAGTCTACTCCTGATAATTCTGTTGTTTTGGCGTTCATGTTTCTTCTGAATTAGCCAATAATCTGAGTTAATGTCAAAAACACGAGACTATCACATTTGCAAAACTAAATTCTCAGAAAATTTGACTGAGAAATGAAGAGACAGCTGGATCTTAAATAGATGATAGTCATCAGCTCCACATACTCAGGACTAGCACAACTGCTGAGGATTGGAGTTTAGACGTGCAGGGGCAAGATTTACAGGATGAATTTCAAAGTTATGGTTGTCAAGAGAGTAGACTGAATTTGTCACAGTCTTTAGGAAAGTGAATGTTTTACACAACTCCATGGGATTGAGAGAATTTTGATACTAACTTGATTTTGTGTCAGAGGTCACGGAATGTTAATGCTGGTGAAGATGCTTGACACAGAGCCACAGTGTAGTATGAGCAAGTTAGGATCAGCTGCTTTCTTCTTAGTTGGTGTTAGGCCCTCATGTTTCTGCTGGGACTTGCCATTAAGGAGGGTTACGTACAATTTATGGGATATATTGCATTTGAAATATTTTGCTGGCAACTGTGTGAGTTCAAGACCCATTTCCCCTTCAAAAGAGGACAACATACAGCTGCAAATTCCCACTGAAGTATATACAGTTCCTGCAATATTTGAGTGGAAAAGAATTAGCCCTTTTCAACTCAAAGCAACCAAGCAAATGCATGTGAATTCTCACTACAAAAGAAGAGGAAATGTCAGATTTTTCTCAATAGGACATAGGAACGGGGCCAGGAATAGATGCTCGGTGGTCAGACCGGGATGAAGGGAGCAAGATCTCATGGACAAGATGAACGTGCAGAAAGCACGAGGGCAGATAGGAAAGGAAATGGGGAAAGATGTGGGTTCAGGGCCGGGGCAGAGGGGAGACTGCTGGAGAATTTGGCTTGGTGGGCAAATGGAAGTGGGAATACAGCAGAAGCAGATGAATAGATGCTCTCAATTTTAAATTCAAAGAAGCCAATGAGCTCTTTGCACTTATTGAGGTGAGACTGACGGAGGCAGGAGAGAAGGGTTTAAGGAAGCGGTTTGTAGTGGGTTATCTTTGCTCTTGAAGATCCTCTGTACTCACAGGTACTGAGGTCAATTCCATCAGCTCCTCCCCCTTCCTTCAGGATCAGCTAGCACAGTTGTGACAAGGGATCCAAGTGGCACCTTCCTAATCTGTATGATTAATTGAATAACTTATGTCACCTTCCTGAGCTGACTCAATTTAATATTCTGTAAAAATGAGTAGTACTATCTGAATACAAGGGAACCATCAGTTAGTTTGTTTGACATTGCGATCATTTGTATTTGTACGTACTGGTGAAAGTACAAAGATACCTTCTTTAAGTACCACATAGATTCATGAAATATGGTATAAAGTTATCTTGGATCAAGTTAGATGGCATAGATTACTTACTTATTTCTAATTGTCATTTATAAAAGATAAGAAATGCTGGAAATACTCAGCAGGTCTGGCAGCATTTGTGGAGAGAGAAGCAGAGTTAACATTTCAAGTCAGTGACCCTTCATCAGAACTGGCAAATGTTAGAAATGTTAAAACCTATTACATTTCTAAATATTTGCCAGTTCCAGCATCTGCAGTGTTTTCCTTTCATTTATAAAAGATGGTTGACTGAGGCAGATGGGAGGGTGCACTCTCCAAGGAACCAACCTGGTTCAGACAACTGAGGGCGAATGACAAGTGGAAAGTCCAAACGCAACAAGATTCTTTGAAGATCCACGTGAGATGTCAAGACTACGAGGGTGCTGGATAAGTAAGTAATCTCTGAATTTATTTATTGGACTCTTACTTGTTGTATGACTGAATTGTAGTCATGGTTTGAGCTACTTTCTTAACTTCTCCCACTGTGAGCTGAAGGGTGTGGACAAATGCTACCCTAGCTGGGGCAGAACACATTTAACCTGCCCTTTGTGCTTTTACCATTAGTAGAAGTGTACATGGGAGTGGCTTCTATGTGTTAAAGCCATGGAATGACTTATGTGACCGCTGTTGTCAAACTGACAGATGTGTTGCTGTGTAATGCATACTTTTTGACTGTATGTGACCTTATTAATCTCTAAAGACAGGAGATTGTGTGCACACACTGTTGAGGATCTGTTATTGAGCTTATACTTGGTTGTATTCGAGCGAGTTGCTTTCATGATTCCAGAGGCCAGCTCTGAAAAGCCATGCTTATTTGACCCCTTGACCTGTGCGTGCAGTATCTAAGAATAATATGTACCAAGAAAGTTGAATGAACTGCCATTCCAACAGCTGTCCCCACTGCAGTTACATCTACTGCCACTAGTGGGACTGAAAAAGACTATACCTGTCAATAGATAATCCAATCATCCACATTCTTTTAACTCTTAAGTAGTCATTTGCCTCACAACTAATAGTTTACATCAGTCCAACACCGTGCCAGACTCCTGTTATTGGATTTAAAATGCCATGTGTTGGAAATCCCTCCCTCATCTATCCAGTTCAACACATCTTCTGGCCATTTGACAGGCCTACTCAGCAGCTTTCTCCTTCCAACCATCAAATTAATACATGGGAATTCGATTGCCAGTCACTTAATTCTTCCAGTGATTTAATTGGTGTGTGGGAACTCTAGGTATACTTACTCATTGGATTATGACAGCCCACTCTCACCATCTTCCCAATTCCTCACCATGCTCCTTCCTATTCCTCCATTTTAGGGCAAGTCTTACTAAAGAAAAGAAAATCATATTGGGAATGACTCAATAAAAAATAGCCTCAGAATCCTGGGCAGAGTAGAAATTGAATAATTCAGATCACTGTCCAGATCTAACTGAATGGAATATTCTGCAAAAGTGATAATGATTAGCTCCCAATTTGACTGCCATGTGAACTGCAGTAGGATGTAAAGTGAGTCAAACTGTTCAGTGAGTCCAAGCGTGGAGAAATTTATACTATTTAATGTAATTGAAATGCCATTTATTCAGCATAACTATTGCTTTGACTAAATCTCAAGGTCTTTAGACATCCCAATATGTGTGTTATTGTCTGCAGTGGGTAGACAATGGGCTTTGAAAACATTGAAAATACTTGGGAGGAACAACTCCAAGCATTGGTATGTTAGTTGTGCAGATTATTTATTCAGTTTGCACGTTTGTGAGGTTCCCTTGTTTTTCCTGCATTCTATCCCAGTGAACAGAATGCAGCTGAAGGGGGGTGATTTTGCATTGGAATTTTGAGAGAGAGAGAGAGAGAGAGAGAGAGAGAGTGGGCTTGATTTTTCAATCTGGAGATGGGAACCCGAGGCCTGGATCATTTCCAGGTCCCGACCCTGCGCCACATTCGCGTGGCTGACATGATGCTATCTTCAAATGAAAACCACCTAATTGGGCTGGAAGCCAGCTCAGTGCGCAATTCATTGCACCAAGTGCTGCCAGGAGGCAGGAACTGACTGCTCAGTATAATCCTCAAAGGCAGACTGCAGTCATGACTGGGCTAATCGCTGCCTTGCAAAATAGGACATCAAGTGGTCAGTAGCCTCATGGTGCAGAGAAGTGGCCAAACAGCCAACAAGAAAAAAAGGTAGCACACACACACTGACACAATAACCCTTTTTGCCAAAACATTTTCTTCACCATTAACGTGACTTGATGGCTTTTGGCATTGCACCTGACTGCTGTGCACCAGACTGTTGGGGTTTGCTGATGTGCAATTTCAAACTCACCTTCTGGCTGTTCCCAGCCCATTAACAAGTTCCTCAAGGAGCTTAGTGGGCAAATGGGTTCCTGACCCTCACTTTATAGTGGCATGTCCCGGAGGCATCGAGACTATCCTGGAGCACGATTTTCAAAGCCTGCCCACACCCATCCCACCTCCACAGGTGATTGAAAATCCCAGCCAGAGAGTCCAGGCTCCCAGATTAAATTTTGAGAGCTATGTTTAAACTCTCTTCCAGATTTCTTTTCTAAACAGATGCCATTTATTCTCGAAGCTACAAAGTGGAAGAGTGTGCGTCTGCATGTCCTTTGCTACAGAGAAGCAGCAGTGAATAAAAGAGACGTTCAGCTCCTGCTATCAGAGGATTCTGTGACACAATCACATTCACCCACTGGATCCAGTTTGGAGCTTTCCTCATAGCTTTGGTAGATGAAAGAATTTTCGTTTTGTAAACAAATCCTTTGAACCCATGAAAGCATCACCAAGCAGACTGGAGTACTGGCCAGCAGTCAGATAAGACACATTGTCAGTGACCTAGTTTCATCATCTCTACACAAGCCACTTTTCAAGATATTTACTGTGAAATGTGAATTTAGCAGGGTGATCCGATGCATTTGGAGTGGATTGAAGCCATGACAAGCTCTTTAGTTCCACATGTAGAATAAGCCTGTGTAAATACTGCGATCTCCAGTGCCTTGGTACCAAGAGAGACATAAAGAACATAAGAATTGGAGAAGTAGGCCATTCAGACCTTGGAGCCTGCTCCACCATTCAAAAAGCTCATGGGTGATCTTGTACATCAGCGACACATTCATACACTATCTTCAATACCCTTGATTCCCATCATATCGAAAAACCTATCGGTCTCTTTCTTGAATATACTCAAGAGAAAGCATCCACAGCTCTCTGCGGCAAAGAAGTCCAAAGGTTCACAACCCTTTGAGTGGAAAGTTATCTCAGGCCATTACATTCTTAGCTTGTTTTTGTTGTTAGCCATGGCTCAATGGGCAGCTCTCTCACCTCCGATTCACGAGGTTGTGGATTCAAGTCCAATCCAGAGACCCAAGCACAAAATCTTGGCTGACCCTCCAGTGCAGTGCTGAAGCAGTTCTGCACTGTTGGAGGTGCCGAGGGCCCATCCGTGGCACTATTCTTTCCTGGTGTCCTGGCCAATATTTATCACTCAATAAATCATCACCAAAACAGATTATCCGGTTATTTACCTTGTTGCTGCTTGTGGGACCTTGCCTTATGCAAATTGGCTGTTGCGTTTCCGACATTACAACAGTGAAAACACTTCAAAAGTAAGTTCATTGGCTGTAAAGCACTTTGGGATGTCCTGAGGTTGTGAAAAGTGGAATGTAAATGCAAGTTTGTAGTAAATGTAAAATGGAACCAGAGAAGGAAGCTCTCCGAGAATAACAGCAATAGAACTGAAGTTCAAATTGCCAGGATATTCTTTGCCTTCTGCAGTTTAATTATCTGTAACATTAGCATGGGTTTTATATTATGGCACCACGAGTTGAACGGAGATGAAACAGCTGTTATTTTTCAGTATTTTAAATGGAAATAGTACTGCCTTTGTCTTTCACTGACAGCAGGAATTTACCAGCAAGAAGAAGAAAATAACCACAAATAAGATTGAGTTTGCTGGACATCAGCAGCCTGCTGGCTATGGTCTGAATTCATAAATGAGGAAGAGATTTGTTTTGAGCAAGAGTAAGAGAGAGATGGCTGGCCAATGAACAGTCGTCAGAATTCTGACCAAAGGTCACTGACCTGCAAGTTCAACTCTGTTCCTCTCTCTGCAGATGCTGCCAGACCTGCTGAGTGTTGGCAGCATTTTCTGTTTGAAAAACTTCAAATCGGAGTATGTTAAAAGGATTTAACATTCGCGATGAGGTGGGGTGGTTGGGGAGGGCGGGGAGTCATCGACAAAGAGTTTGCAAACCAGGAGGATTTCCAAGTGTTTGCTGGATGACTGGGATGGGGTCTTTTTTTTAATATATATTTCACACAATGTTCTTGCTCTAGATGAGGCTTAGTTGCGACTGCTGTTGATTCATTGTGAACTTGTTTAAACCGTCTCATACAAAGCATGGCAGGAAAAGTTTGAGTTCACTGGAAATGACTATGTTGGCTTTCCAAATGTTCTGCCCTCCCTTTCCTGAAGACACTGTCACCTTGCGAGCTCAGACAATGAGAATTCGCTGGCAGTTTAACCCCCGGCAGCAAAAACAAGTCTTAATCCTGCCCTTACGGATGCACTTTTCAGCAAGTGACTGGCACTCGCGAGCAGGAACCCTGGTTGATATTTTGCTGCCTTGGCTCAACTAGTGGCAGTGTAAGGCAGAGTGTGAGAGTTTAGACCCAGCCTTAGTAACTCAACTGGACCATCCACTTGTTCCTCCCAGAGGCTTCAACACTGAAACCAACAGCTGAGCCTATTTCTATGCAGAGAATGGAGAAAAACACTCAGCACCATCAGGGGAGAGAGAAACCGAGTTAATGTTTCAGGTCTGTGACCTTTTGCCAACTGTTACTGCATCGTTGAATGCTGCCAGTGAGGCAGGAGCAAATGGAAGCTGCAAAGTCTGATGAAAGGTCACAGACCTGAAACATCAACTCTGCTCCTCTCACCACAGATGATGCTTGACGTGCAGATTGTTGGCAGCACTTTCTGCTTTTTATTTCAAATTTCCACAGTATTTTGCTTCTATTGATATGCAGCTCTCCACCCTGTGCACTTTCTGCTGCTGCTGTAGATACCTTCATCAGATTGCATGACTGGGCTTCCTCGCTACATACAAGCTATCCCTGTGTATCCAGAATGCATCCTGCTCAAACTTGGAAGGCTTTCACACTCTGGGGTCTAATATTGGCTTTTGGTGTCCAAACGGAAGCTTGCGCTGATTGGCTGCTTATTCCCATGGCGTAGGCACCTCCCCACCCACTGTGACTTTGAGGCTCCAGCCTCACTTCGAGTCCGCAGGGGAACTGCAAGGCACCAATCAGGCCAGTCTGAGGGGGTGAGCTAGATTCTGCACAGACAATTCATCATCCCTATTGCCAGAGATGTGCTATCTGTTCAACGCTGGGGATCACGATCACCAACAGAGAGGTAGCCCTAACCCAACAGCAGCCCAGATTATATTTTATGGGTCCTTGAGGCACACACTGCTGCTCCTCTGAGATCCACAAAAATAATTTGAGACTTCACTTTGATTTGGCCTCTTCGTTTCCATCACCTGTGGAACAAGTCGAAACTAGCATGGAGCTCTAAAAACAAACATCCCTTTATATTTCCAGTTAACGTGTGTGTGTGTGTGTGTGTGTGTGTGTGCGCGCGCATGCAAAAGGTAAAAAGGGAACTTTAATATTTCAATCTGTGTGTTTATGTACTGTACCGGTCCCAACAGCTCCTACCTAAAATGGCAATTGGGGTCCTATTTGCATCACAGGTCCCTGATTTCCATATTAAAAAGGGACCTATTGCCTGAAACAACAGGCGCTTTGGACACCCTGAGTTAGGCCCCTTTCAAAATGGTGCCAGATGCATTGCTAGTTTTAAACAGGCCAGGAAGGTTACTGCCCCATTCTGAGGCTGCAAACATTGCAAAGGCAGTCAAAAATCAAGCTGAGTGTCCCCTCAAGTATACCACTTTGGATACCCAGAAGTAGAGGCAACCTTTTTAAAATGGCGGTGGCCTCATCACTTACATTAACAGGGCAGGAAGGCAACTCGCATTGAGGCCATTAGCACACTTTGGAAATTCAGGCACACCATTTCCTGACCACCACATGTTAGCTGAAGTTGCAAGATGACCCTTAGGGCCGGATTGTGGAAGGTTGGTGGGGTCAGGACCGGGTGTAGATGGTGATTCAAACATCATGGTCCCGGAAGGCATCTCTGCATCCCGACACCTCCGGGACAGACTCTAGTTTTTCAAGTGAGGGAAGGGGGGTGTGGGGGGTGGGGGAGGTGCAATGTGGGAGGAGGAAACAGGAAGTCCACTCGCCTTCAATTAATGGCCCATTAAGCTCTCAGAGGAGCTTTTAGAAAGGCTGGGGAGGTCGAGACTGCAATTTTCAAATGGGATTCCAGTGAATCTGAACAGTTTGGTGCACGTTGGTGAGTGAAGGGAAACTTTTTTTTGAGTTTGAAAATGATGGGGCTCTCGAGGACCTTGCACCGGATAGTTTGCATTTCCCTGGTTTTGGATGGTTGACCACCATCTTATTGTTTTATGCTGTTGGCCCTCTAAGAAGCTGTCTGCTCTCTTTGGCAAAGCACGGCAGGCCCCATCGTGGCTGCTGTCTGCCTTTGCTGCTCATGCTTTGCGGGCAGCTCCCGCCTTCTGGAGATGTTTGGTGCCACTGACTGGGTGCCGAGCTCGCCCCCTGCCATTTCAAAACACTTCAGGTCATAAATTCAGGTACGCCAGCTGTTCGTCTGAACAAAGCACCGATAATACTGAAAGGATAGAGGGTAACAGTCTGCTGCAAAGAGAGAAAGCTCTGTTTGGGGTGGTAATCAGATCAGATCAGAAAACTCCATCAAAGCTTTGGAGTCATTTATTATCTCCCCTTATCAATGCACATTAACTTGGAATATTTTCATGACGTATTCTTTATGTGAAACAATGCTACTTACTGATGAGCTTCGCTGTTCATTTTTTGCTGTTTCATTAATATCATCTGTAACCACCCCATTGTATGCTAAGATTTAGTGTACATTTGTAATGGGGAGAGATATTTACAACATGCTCACTCCTATTTTCCTCTGGGCTTTTTTTGCTGGCCATAAACAACCACATAACCCCAGTTTTCCAACACACAGTCGGAACACATTGTTTTAACAATAGAAGATGAGAAATGAACCCCACAGCCAGGAGGGGACGGGGAGGGGTGGGGGGGGAAACAAGAGCCCCGCAGCCAGGAGGGGACGGGGGAGGGGCTAGGGCCCCGCAGCCAGGAGGGGACGGGGGAGGGGCTAGGGCCCTCAAAAAGGTGGAGGTAAAAGATCCTATGGCACTATTTCAAGATTTCCCTGTTGTCCTGGGCACTATTTTGCCCTCAATCAACACAACTACAACAGATTATCTGGTCATTATTATATTTCTGTTGTGGGAGCCTGCTGTGCACAGATTGGCTGCCGTGTTTCCTATATTACAACCTCACTGGTTGGAAAGTGCTTTGAGATGTCCTGAGGTTGTGATAGCTTTTTAAAATTCATTTATGGGATGTGGGCATCGCTAGCCAGGCCAGCATTTATTGCCCATCCCTAATTGCCCTGGAGAAGGTGGTGGCGGTGAGCTGCCTTCTGGAACCGCTGCAGTCCATGTGGTGTAAGTACACCCACAGTGCTGTTAGGAAGGGAGTTCCAGGATTTTGACCCAGCGACAGTGAAGGAACGGCGATATAGTTCCAAGTCAGGATGGTGTGTGACTTGGAGGGGAACTTGCAGCTGGTGATGTTCCCATGCATTTGCTGCCCTTGTCCTTCTAGTTGGTTGAGGTCGCGGGTTTGGAGGGTGCTGTCTAAGGAGCCTTGGTGCGTTGCTGCAATGCAGCTTGTAGATGGTACACACTGCTGCTACTGTGCGTTGGTGGTGGAGGGAGTGAATGTTTGTAGATGGGGTGCCAATCAAGCGGGCTGCTTTTTCCTGGATGGCGTCGAGCTTCTTGAGTGCTGTTGGAGCTGCACCCATCCAGGCAAGTGGAGAGTATTCCATCACACTCCTGACTTGTGCCTTGTAGATGGTGGACAGGCTTTGGGGAGACAGGAGGGGAGATACTCGCTGTGGAATTCCCAGCCACAGCATTTATGTGGGTGGTCCAGTTCAGTTTCTAGTCAATGATGACCCCCCAGGACGTTGATAGTTGTGGATTCAGTGATGGTAATGCCATTAAATGTCAAGGGGAGATGGTCAGATTCTCTCTTGTTTGAGATGGTCATTGCCTGGCACTTGTGTGGCACGAACATTACTTGCCACTTATCAGCCCAAGCCTGGATATTGTCCAGGTCTTGCTGCATATGGATACAGGCTGCTTCAGTATCTGAGGAGTTGCAAATGGTGCAGTCAGCAGTGAAGATCCCCACTTCTGACCTTATGATTGAAGGAAGGTCATTGATGAAGCAGCTGAAGATGGTTGGGCCCAGGACACGACCCTGAGGAACTCCTGCAGTGATGTCCTGGAGCTCAGATGATTGACCTCCAACAACCACAACCATCTTCCTTTGTGCTCGGTATGACTCCAGCCAGCGGAGAGTTTTCCCCCTGATTCCCATTGACCTCAGTTTTGCTCGGGCTCCTTGATGTTATTCTCGGTCAAATGCTGCCTTGATGTCAAGGGCAGTCACTCTCACCTCACCTCTTGAGTTCAGCTCTTTTGTCTATGTTTGAACCAAGGCTGTAATGAGGTCAGGAACTGAGTGGCCCTGGCGGAACCCAAACTGAGCGTCACTGAGCAGGTTATTGTTAAGTAAGTGCCGCTTGATGGCACTGTTGATGACACCTTCCGTCACTTTACTGATGATTGAGAGTAGGCTGATGGGGCGGTAATTGGCCGGGTTGGACTTGTCCTGCTTTTTGTGTACAGGACATACCTGGGCAATTTTCCAATTTGCCTGGTAGATGCCAGTGTTGTAGCTGTACTGGAACAGCTTGGCTAGGGGCGAGGCTATCTAAATGAAAGGTGCTATATAAATGAAAGTATTTCTTTATGCCTCAAGCATTGAGCTGCATATTCGAAAAAGATGTATGAATACAACAAACATGGGCTGGCATGAGAAAATGCATGATCACGAAACCAACTCCATTGTTGTAAAAAGGTAAACGGTCTACTCCTGTCCTTCAGCGAAAGGAACTTGCTGAGCCTTCCTAGTTGGTCCAGTTCATGCAATGCCTACTCAAGTGGCCTTGCAAGCCACTCAGTCGTACAACATTCACGAAGGCAGCCCATGACCACAGCCTCGGCGCAATAAATGCAGCCCCACCTCACCCCAAGAACAAATTAAACCCTCAAAATTCTGCACCCTTTTCCAATGAAGCTTGAAGACGTTCTCCACCCTCCAGGAGACAGGCAGCTGTACAAATTAATCACCTGAAGTGTCAGATGTCAGATACTTGATTTAAATACCTGGTCAAGTACTTCTGTTTTTATGGTAATACACCTAATTATTAAATGAGCTAACCAACAGTATTAACAGCAAGTCAATTAAAAGGGATAATCTTTTCCCCTGGTGAAGGTTGGCTTGAGTTACTATTCTCTTGTTTAACAACGGTATGATCATTATTAATCACTGCCAGCAACCGTATGCAATGTGCTGCACTCTCTGCACCCCTTCAGTTTGCCATGACAAGAAGCACATTCAATAGGTAAAACCAGTTCCGAGACTCCTGTTTTAATCCTACATTTGGGCAGGCTAATAGACTCTGAGCATCATATTCTCACACAGGAGACAGCAACAAATCATAACAGCAGCCACCAAGTCCCAGCAAAAGAATTGGATCATTATTATGGAGCAAAGGTTTCTCCCAGATCCAACTGCCAGGCAAAAGGGTTTTAAACACAGTCCCTGCAGAGCAGACATAAATTAGCCTTGCTACTCAATTCTTCATCATACTGCTCATTCTGGACAAATGTGACTTGAAGGGTCACATAATTGACAATAAAATAAAGAACACAGACAATACATCTTGCCCCTTGCTAAAGCTATGAAACCACAGAGAGGTAGAAAATAATAATACTGCAATCAAGTGCAATACATTTGTTGAAGTACAATCGGAAAATCTTTTTAATCATTCCACTCCTTTTGTTCCCAGCTCGCTCGCTCTCCTGGTTTATTCGTTTTCTGCCAGTGCTGCAGCAGAAACCTGTGAGAAACCTCAGCTCAAAGCAGTTTTACTCACTAAAGGCCAAAGCTGCTAATGTAGGTGTTACTACAGCCAGAATTTACTTCCAAATTATTCTTTTTTTTATAAAAGTACAGCTCCCTTCATCTTATTTTCTGAATTTGTCTGACACTGCCTGCACCCCCTCGTCACAACCCCCCACCACCCTCCCGTGCCTCCTCTCTCCCACATCACCCACCCTCTGTACCCCCCTCTCTCCCTGCACCCCCCCCCCCTGCCCTCCCCAACCCCCTCTCTCCCTGTTCCCCACACACCTTGTGCCGTCTGGCAGCCTGCACCATGCTAAAAATTCCCAAGAGAAAGGGAAGCTGCTCTCTGAGCAGCCTTAGTGCCACTCTGAATCAACGCTCCTGCCAATGGATCCCCACCTCCCTATGGGAATCACCCGGCTTCTACTCAGCAACACGACTGGGTGGCAGATTCACATCGCCTTTAAACAGATAAAGCTCACCCAGCCATGAGCACCACCTCCCTCCACCTCCTCAGTCAACCATACTCCACATGCCCGCCAGTGGTGGCTAAACTGAGCAAATGCACAGGATGATTGATTGCTGTGGGCATCAGACAAATCAGAATTGACTCAAAGAACTCATTAATTCTAGTGAACAGTTACGTGAGAGTGTTTTACAAGTATATTCACTGATGTGAGGTGATTCAGATCCAAAAGATGACAATGGTTACAGCTTTGAATTCTGCACTAACTGTAAAGGAAGAAAACAGATATCATGATAAAGGAGTTCTTGGATTTCAGGAATATTAGTGAACAAATATTAAAATGTTACAACTACTTTCAAGGCAGCAGGCTATAAAACTACCATCTGATCAGGGAAGTGTTTATCTATATTTTTTCACCAGTAAATCATAAAATTTGAAGTTCAGGATCATTTTCAGCATTTTAATAATCAAAAGATAAGGAAATAGATGAGGCTGACTCCAGAAATTCTAACTGAATTTTTTGTGGATTAATGCACCTTGAATTATAGATTTTAGAACTTACAGCTTTGCCTGCTAATGTTCATTAATGCCTTGTATTCATTTCCCCCCCCCTCTATTTCCTTGACCTACTTGTTCCTGACGCACAGGTTTTCTCTCCGTGGTTTGACAAGTCACTGTTACTTATTGCTGTAAACCAGTGTGACGTTTGACAAGCTGAGACTGTGTTCAGTGTGTGATAGTGTCGTGGGACATGGTGCACGATCATTGTGTTGATTTGCAGTTTAACATGCTGTTCCTAATAAATCTCATTCAGTCATTGATACATATAAAAATAGGTGCTGAACACCTATCACACCAGGCCTGACACACAGTGCTGGATTTGATTTATGTGGGCAAGCTCTGAAATGTGAGGTGGGGACTTTCCAAATTCTAAGGTTCAGTGTGGGCCCAACAACGATTAATTGGAAAAGAATTTGAGGAAGCAATGTGTTAGACAGCTGGTTCTCCACCCAGTGCTCGTGTCCTGTGAGGAATGAAACCCTTATAATATTGGCTCTAACATTACAAACAATTGTGCAGTGACTTTTTTTTTTAAAAGGTAGCACATTAAAACTTTCTAGAAACACCCTAAGTCACATGGTTAACCACAATCCTTAACATGATGATAAAACATTGGCACTGGGCAAATTTTATTTCAGTCAATGATCAAGAGACAATCATTTGCTTCTAAAATCGAAGAAAGTTTGCACCCTATATTATATCGCATGTAACACAACACAGCTCTTAAATCTTCTGCTGAACTCCCCTCACATCCTTTAGCATCAGGATACTGCCCCGAAGATCACAGCAGCTGGAAAGCATGAAACTCAAATGCAAAAGTTGGTCAGGAACTTGGTTCCTGCCTCATGAATACACAGATCTAGCTCCAACAACCACCCCAAGGGAGCTTTTTTTTTTAAAAAAGGAAAACACAAATGTCCTCGGCCCAACCATCTTCAGCTGCTTCATCAATGACCTTCCCCCAGCAAGGTCAGAAGTGGGGATGTTCACTGATGATTGCACAATGTTCAGCACCATCAGACTCCTCAGATACTGAAGCAGTCAGTGTAGAAATGCAGCAAGACCTGGACAATATCCAGGCTTGGGCTGAAAAGTGGCAAGTAACATTTGCAGCATACAAGTGCCAGGCAATGATCATCTCAAACAAGAGAGAGAATCTAACTATCTCCCCTTGATATTCAATGGCATTATCATCACTGAATCCCCCACTATCAACATCCTGGGGGGTTACCATTGACCAGAAACTGAACTGGACCAGTCACATAAATGCTGTGGCTACAAGAGCAGGTCAGAGGCTGGGAATCCTGCAGCAGGTAACTCATGTCCTGTCTCCCCAAAGCCTGTCCACCATCTACAATGCACAAGTCAGGAGTGTGATGGAATACTCTCCACTTGCCTGGATGGGTGCAGCGCCAACAACACTCAAGAAGCTCGACACCATCCAGCACAAAGCAGCCCGCTTGATTGGCACCCCATTCACCACCTTCAACATTCACTCCCTCCACCATAGACCACAGTTGTAGCAGTGTGTACCATCTACAAGATGCACTGCAACAACGCACCAAGGCTCTTCAACTGCACCTTCCAAACCCGTGACCTCTACCAACTAGAAGGACAAGGGCAGCAGATGCATGGGAAGACCACCACCTGCAAGTTCCCCTCCAAGCCATACACCATCCTGACTTAGAACTATATCGCCATTACTTCACTGTCTCTGGGTCAAAATCCTGGAACTCCCTTCCTAATAGCACTGTGGGTGTACCTACCTCATATGGACTGCAGTGGTTTAAGGCAGTGGCTCACCACCACTTTCTCAAGGGCATTTAGGGATGGGAAATAAATGCTGGCCTAGCCAGCGACACCCACATCCCATGAATGAATAAAAAAAAGCAAAGAATTAAGTTTCACCCTGGTATTTTGTTGCTCAATTTTGCAGATGTCTATGTAGAGTAGGAATATAAACTGAAGTGAGAGGATAATACATTTCTTTTTTGTGAAAAAAGGTCATCAACTTCACCTAATCCAAGAAACGTACAGCACAAAGGAGGTTATTTGGCCGATCATGCCTGTGCTAGCCCTTTGAAGGAATACTCGTGCTTCGTCCCACGTCCCTGTTTTTTTACTGTAACCCTGTAAGCTCCACATTCTCAAGTAGCTTCCACCACCTTTTCAGGAACAGCATTCCAGACCCCGACAACTGAGAGAAAACATTTCTCCTCATCTCCTCTCTAGATCTTTTGAATCTCTGGCCTCTGGTTATTGACCCACTGGCCAGAGAGAATAGTTTCTCTCTATCCACTCCGTCAAAAGCTCACATTATCTGAAAACCTCTATTTGGTCACCTCTTAACCTTCTCTGTTCCAAGGAAAACAATCCTAACTTTTCCAACCTTTCCTCAGAACTGAATTCCCTCATCCCTGGGAACATCCTGGTAAACCTCCTCTGCACCCTTTCATCTTTACATCTTTCCTGAAGTGTGCTGCCCGAAAATGTCCACAAGACTCCAGCTGAGGCCGTACCAGTGTTTCAAAAAGTTCTAGCATAATCTCTCTGTTTTTATATTCTATTCCTCTATTTATAAACCCAAGTAATCCACATACTTTTTACCAGTATCAATTTACACTGCCGTCATTAAGGATTTGTGTATATGGACATCAAGGTCTTTTAGTGCATCTACACTTGTCAAAATTGGGCCACTTACATGGAAAGAATTTCTTCACAAGGCCATGATACAGGGACGTGACTCACACTGAAATGCATCACTTTGTAACCAACACTCCATGTCAACAGGATACAAAGGACACGACATTTCTGCCACCTCCACAAAAACGAATGACCACACATAATGTTTTATGAAGATTCTGTCCCTTCACATTGGTTACACTGCACCAGAATAAACATTTTGGAGTTCGTTGAGCATTGATGTGCTTCAGCTATTTTTATCCATATTTTCAACATGGTGTATTGCAAGAAAATTACAGCATTGTGTTGTGGTTTACAGTCTCCCACCCAGCTGACCTTTTGTCACAATCCCAGTGAAATGCTGCATCCTGTATAATACCTTTGTTTGCAGCACATTAACCACTTCACTGCAATCGCAAGGGTTTGTGAGATTATATTAGACTTCAAAAAAACTCATTGCTTCATTTCCTATCTGTTCCTTTTTGTCTGCTGAGGGAGCTAGTTCCTTGGAGGTCACAGTTTAGTACAAATGGGCACTCATCATTTTTAAATCTAAACAGTGATTACCAGGAGGCTTCAGAGGCTGTGATCCTGATGTTAATCCTGGTCCTGATTCTAATCCATTTCTAATTCCAATCATAATCTTAATCCTGATCCTGATATTTCCAGTGATTCTGGGAACTCCGGCTGATTTTTGCTTTTCCTTCCCTGCCCCAGATAAAGTTAGCTAACTCATGATCGCCCAGCAAATGAACCTAGGAATGTTCTGATGTGTCATGACTCAGCTTTAACCAACTAGAAACATCTGCAAATCCCAAAAGATATTTCAAATTACAAGCAAAATATTTCACATCAAAAAGCACAGTCAGATCAAAACAAAAAGCTCCCCAAAGGTCTGTTATTAATAGTTTAACTCCAGAGCACATTTTTTAAAAAAAAGGAGACTTCTTGTTAATAATATGTCGATAAACTACTTGTAATTAGGAAGGATTGCGTTTTGAATTTTAATTGGCTCCATTCTTCTCTCATCCGTGCGCCTGCACCCCAATCAGCAGTGTTGTCAGGGTAGTGTTATAGTGAGTTCCCAGGAGCTGGCACAGGATTCAAAAAAATGCCACCTCTGCTGTTCCCAGCCATCCCTCCCTCTCTCCTCTCGACAACATGGAGCAGACTGCAATGAAAGGCCTTTTCACTGGAGGCTGAATCTGCTCCATTGACCCCACCAAAAAGGTTTCATTTTGTCAGTTGTGAGCTCCTGTTTGAATAATTAAATCTTCCATTTACTATTCTGTCACTACGTATTCCAATATCGTCAAAAGGAACGGTTATCTCTGCAAAGAGGGAGGGCGAGGCAGTCCCAGTTCCTGTAATAGTCAGGAGCACATTATCCAAAAACTCTTCCTGCACCACCTTCATCGCCCAATGGCATTCTTAAGGTTTTCACTCTCGTTATCATTTTTTGCCCTCAATTTATATTCAATTTAGATCATGAATAGTGTGTCTGCTCCTCCTGTTACAAAAAAATACATTTGGAAGAGGTGACACAACCCCTTTAATTACAATGATCAGTCAGTCAACAGTCTAAAATAGGCACTGGAGCTGCAGAGACTAACAAATGGATCAGAAACAGCTGGCTAAGCATTCATCAAAACAGGAAGAAACATGGGGGAAATGAGTGTACTCAAATACAGATGTCTCGGGAGCAGAGGATGTATCTGGAATATCTCATGTTTGAATCCTTTACAATGGGGTCACTCTTTAAATTAAGGGGTCGCCCATTTAAGACACAGACGAGGAGAAATTATTTATCTTGGAGGGTCATGAGTCTTTTTGGGGTGTCTACAACGAGGGGTCTCAGAATAAGGGGTGAGCCATTTTGGACTGAGCCGAGGAGAAATTTCTTCACTGAAATAGCTGTGTATCTTTGGAATTCTGTACTGCAGAGAACTGCGGATGCTCATTTGTTGAGTATATTCAAGTCAGGGGTTGACGTAAGACAATGAAGGGATATGGGCAGAAAGGTGTAGCTGAGGTAGAAATTCAGCTATAATCTGATTTGAATGGCGGAGCAGACTCAGGGGGATGAATGGCCTATTCCTGCTTCTGTTAACTTACTTTTTTTTTGTTGAGGTAGTTGAATGGGTGTGAATAGCACCCTGATACATGGTCATTCTTCAGGTAGTGAGTGTTGGCGTTGCAAAACCGGAAAGCATCATGTTGACATAAACTGTGGGCTGAATTTGTAGCCCCCGATGGGGGTGAGCATGGAGGCGGGTGGCTGTGTAGATTTGCACTGCAGGCCAGGTGCCAGTTTGGTGGCTGCATCCTGCCCCTGGGATATTTTCCTGAGGTTCGGTGGAGAAGTGGGGTGCGGTGGCAGGGCTCCCGTCCCACATGCGGCAGGTAGACAACTGAGCCAGTTGAAGGCCTATTGTCAGAGGCCGACTGGAATTTTTCAGCCTCCTGAGGTGTCAGGGAACAGCCCAGCTGTGTGGAGTGGGCCTTCTGACGACAGCACAGAGAGCCAATACTTCAGGCAGGCTTAGAGGCCTTCCCATTTTTGTTGATTTTGATGGGATGACAATCATTCACAACGCACATCTGTCAATAGTTCTCAAGGTTCTCAACATGGCATGTTGCTGCACCGCACATTGCACCTTTCCAGCACAGACACAATGAGTCGAATGGCCTCATTCTGTGCTGCAACATTCTTGTGTGTTAGAAAGCAGGCTCGGGTCTGTTATCTCCACTCAGCTATCATTGCTTCAGGCTGCATCCTGAAAAGGAGACCAAATGAAGGCCAGTTGTTATCTCTGGAGGTAGGGAGAGGCAGTCCAAACGCAAATTAACTTCCATGCAGCAGCATTACCAGTGATTATCTGCCTGCTCCCTCAACCTAGGTATTATGCATCACACAGGGGGAGGTGATTGTTCTTTTCTGAATTTTTTTTTCCAGTGTTGTTGTTTTCTTCATAAAAACCTCTCCGTTTTACTTTTTCTCCCCCTCCTTCCTCTCTTGAAGGAAATATGAAAAATTATGCATTTTTTAATATCAGTTTTAAGGTAATTAAAAAGAAACTCTGGATTGCTGAAAGAACAAGATTTGGTGAAAATTATCCCTTGGGTGCAATTCCACAGGGACCGGGACAGTTAACTAGTTGAGAAATAAATATTAGCCAGGGCAACATGGAGAACTGCGCTGTTCTTCATGGCTTAAGATCTTTTCCATCCTTTTGAGAGGGCCCAGGGACCTCAATGTAACATCTCGATCAAAAGATGGCACTCTTACAGTACCATGTTGAAATGCCAACTTAAATCATGAACCCAGAACCTTCTGACCCAAGAGGCATGTACATGTACAACCAGTGCAGGAACCAGCTTCAGACAGTAAAGTGATGTGTGGCTCACAGATCTGAGTTATACTGTGTCACTCTTTGCCCAGAGACAACAGAGTGCTGTTCATTCATGCTTTTATGTGTGTGCAGAATGCCACTTGCTGGTAGCTGAATCGCCAGCTAAATTTTTCATGTCTGGAGACAGCATACAGAACAGTTGCTATATTTTTGCCAACATTAAAAATTCAGTGGTCAAGCAATGGGATATACTCTTCCCTTCTCAAAGGAATGCAGATAAATAAAACACCAGTGGGGCACAGGCAGGAGGTGTGGGGAAATGTCTTGTGGGATGGGGGAAGGATGGTATCACACCCCTGGCTAAAGTGACAACAACTGGCCTTCATTTGGTCTCCTTTTCAGGATGCAGCCTGAAGCAATGATAGCTGAGTGGAGATAACAGACCCGAGCCTGCTTTCTAACACACAAGAATGTTGCAGCACAGAATGAGGCCATTCGACTCATTGTATCTGTGCTGGAAAGGTGCAATGTGCGGTGCAGCAACATGCCATGTTGAGAACCTTGAGAACTATTGACAGATGTGCGTTGTGAATGATTGTCATCCCATCAAAATCAACAAAAATGGGAAAAAGGTAGAGGGGGGTGGAAAACAGTGTAACTGCAGCTTGTGGTCACAATCTCGAAGCAAGATGTTGGTCAGGGAGGGGAAAGGCAGGTCTGGGAGCAAGCATCTCCATGAGCTCAAACATGTACCTGCATCTCACCTCTCCACTATCTCATCTGTTCAAATTCAGAGTGTGGAGCATCCATTCCTGGTCTCAAGCATAGTTCCAGATTATAGAACAAGGCTGTTGGTAGCTGGATTGGAATTGTGTCCTATCTAGAGCATCCTTGGGATGCAATGGATCTGAATTTAGGGTTTGGATTGTATTTAGTACAGCATCAGCAGGCAAAACCTGAGCATTTTAATGCCAATGCAGGTAATCAAGCCCAGATCCACCAGCCATCCTTTAGATCATAAAACTTCTCAGTATCAAACTCAAAACCAAGAAGTCACCATTGGCTGGTGTCTCTCAAAACACGTGCAAACAGCTCACAAAGAAATGATTCCTTTCAAAATAAGAACATAAGAAATAAGAGATAGAGCAGACCATTCAGCATCAAGTCTGCTCTACTATTCAATAAGATCATGGCTGATCTTTACCTCAACTCCACCTTCCCGCACTATCCCTATATCCCTCCATTCCCTTAGTGTCCAAAAATCTATCAGTCTCTGTCTTGAATATACTCAGTGACTGAGTATCCATAGCTCTCTGGGATAGAGAATTCCAAAGATTCACAACATTTTGAGTGAAGAAATCTCTCCTTATCTCAGTCCGAAATAGCTGGCCCCTTATTCTAAGTCTATGGCCCCTAGTTCTAGACTTCTGAGCCAGGGGAAATTCCCACCCAGCTGTTAATGGTATATCAGTTGTGTTCAATTATTTGTCGGTGGAGGGCATTAATCGGAATTTTTAGTTTAACACATATAAAGAGATACTTATTGAAATTACGGGTGTGGTTGAGTTAGAAGAAGGTGTATGCTTGTAATGCTTTAATCAGTAAATAAAACACAAGACTGAGTAAAGATGGACTCCGGCACCAGTATTTATTAACTGGCTCTCCAGAAGAGAACACTAACATCTACTGTCAGTCAAGTACCTTAAAAATTTTGTATATTTCAATGAGAACACCTCTCATTCTTCTAAATTCTAGGGAATATAGGCCGAGTTTACACAATCTCTCCTCATAGCACAATCCCCTCTACCCAGGAATCAGTTTAGTCAACATTTGTTGCACCCCCTCTAAGGTAAGGATATCCTTCCTTCAGGTAATACCACCAAAACACCAGTACTCCAGGTGTGGTCATGCCAAGGCCCTATACAATTGCAATTAGACTTAGTTACTCTTGCACTCCAATGCCTTTCTAATAAAGACTAACATAGCATTGCCTTCCTATTCACTTGCTGTAGATGGATGTAAACTTTCTATGATATGTACAAGGACACCCAGGTTCCTTTGAATACCAACATTTTCCAGCCTATCACCATTAAAAAATATTCTGCTTTTCTATTTTTCCTACTCAAGTGGATAATTGCACACTTCTGCACATTATATTCCATCTCCCCTATTCTTGATCACTGTCTTCATATGTTTATATTTCTTTGCAGACTCTTTGCACCCTCCTCACAGTTTACTTGCTCATCTGACTTTGTATCAGCACACTTCGATAATGACACTCAGTCCCCCTCATCCAAGTCATTGATATAGATTGTAAATAGCTGAGGACCAAGCATTTATCCTTACAGTATCCCACTAGTTACACCCTACTATCCAGAAAATGACTCATTTATGTCCATTCTGTGTTTTCTATCCATGAAACAATATTATAAGAACATAAGAACTAGGAGCAGGAGTAGGCAATTCAGCCCCTCGAGCCTGCCCCGCCATTCAATACGATCATGGCTGATCTCATTTCGGCCTCAACTCCACTTTCCTGCCTGTTCTCCATAACCCTTTAACTCATTACTAATTAAAAATCTGTCTACCTCCTCTTTAAATTTACTCAATATCGCGGCATCCACTACACTCTGAGGTAGTGAATTCCACAGACTCCCGACCCTTTGAGAGAAGTAATTTCTCTTCATCTCTGTTTTAAATCTGCGACCCCTTATCCTAAAACTATGATCTCTCGTTCTAGATTGCCCCACAAGAGGAAACATCCTCTCTACGTCTACTTTGTCAATCCCCTTAATCATATTATATACCTCAATTAGATCTCCTCTCATTCTTCTAAACTCCAGAGAGTAAAAACCTAACCAGCTCAATCTCTCTTCATAAAACAAACCCCTCATTTCTGGAATCAATCGAGTGAATCTCCTCTGAACTGCCTCCAATGCAACTACATCCTTTCTCAAGTAAGTGGACCAATACTGTATGCAATACTCCAGGTGCAGTCTCACTAATGCCTTGTACAGTTGCAGCAACACTTCCCTACTTTTATACTCTATCCCTTTAGCAATAAATGTCAAAATTCCATTTGCCTTCCTTATCACCTGCTGCACCTGCATACTAGTTTTCTGCGATTCATGCACGAGGACACCCAGATTCCTCTGCACCAAAGCACTCTGAAGTTTCTCTCCATTTAGATAATAATTTGCCTTTCTATTTTTCAGACGAAAATGGATAACCTCACAATTAACCACATTAAAATCCATCTGCCAAATTTTGGCCCATTCACCTATCTATCCATATCCATTTGTAAATTTCTTATTTCTTTATTGCAATTTACTATCCCACCTATTTTAGTATCGTTTGCAAATTTGGCTAAAGTACCTTCTATCCCTGCATCCAAGTCATTAATATAGATTGTAAATAGTTGGGGCCCGAGGACCGAACCCTGCAGCACCCCACTAGTTACATCTTGCCAACCAGAAAAGGACCCATTTATCCCGACTGTCTGTTTTCTGTTGGTTAGCCAATCCTCTATCCAAGCTAATAAATTGCCCCTAACCCCAGGTGATCTTACCTTGTGTATTAACCTTTTGCACGGCACCTTATCAAATGCCTTCTGGAAGTCCAGATAAACTACATCTACAGGATCCCCTTTATCCACTTTGCTTGTTACAGCTTCGAAGAACTCTAGTAAATGAGTCAAACACGATTTACCCTTCATAAAACCATGCTGACTCTGATGGATTGCGTTTTGACTTTCTAAATGTCCTGTTATTACTTCCTTAATAATGGATTCTAACAATTTCCCAACGACCGATGTTAAACTAACTGGTCTACAGTTTCCTACTCTCTGCCTCCCCCCCTTTTTGAATAATGGTGTTATATTAGCAGTTTTCCAATCCACTGGAACTTTTCCCGCCTCCAGGGAATTTTGGATTATAACCAATGGATCCACTATCTCCGCTGCCTCTTCCTTTAAGACCCTAGGATGTAGGCCATCAGGCCCTGGGGACTTGTCTACCTTCAATCCCAATAGTTTGCTCAGTACTTTTTCCTTTGTGATGATAATTGTTCTAAGTTCCTCCCTTTCCATAACCTCTGCATTACCTGTTATTATTGGGATGGTACTCGTGTCCTCCACCATGAAAACTGAGGCAAAATACTGATTTAGTGTCTCTGCCATTTCTGTGTTCCCCACTATTAAACTCCTCAGTCACATCCTCCAAGGGACCAACATTCACTTTAGCTACTCTCTTCCCTTTTATATACTTATAGAAGCTTTTGCTATCCGTTTTTATATTTTGCGTTAGTTTTCTTTCATAATTTACCTTTGCTCTTTTTATTACATTTTTTAGTAAGCCTTTGTTGATCTTTAAAAGTTTCCCAATCTTCCAGCCTGCCACTGGCCTTTGCAATATGATATGCCTTAGTTTTTGTCTTTATGTTTATCCTGAACTTCCTTGCTGAGCCATGGATGTTTTTCCCCCCGTCTCACAACCTTTCTTATTCTCTGGAATATATTTTAGCTGGGAGGAATTGAATATCTCCTTAAACATCTGCCACTGATGATCAACTGTCCTACGTTTTAGTCTTCCTGCCCAGTCCACTAGGGCCAAATCTGTCCTCATGCCTATATAATTACTTTTGTTGAACTCCAGGACGCTCGTGTGGGACTCCAGCTTCTCACCCTCAAACTGAATTTGAAATTCTAGCATGCTATGATCACTTTTCCTGAAAGAATCGTTAACGAGATCATTTATATATGACCCCAATCCTTATCTTTGTGTAATAACCTCTTATGGGACACCTTAACACATGCTTTTTGAAAATCTAAATACAATGCATCCACTGGTTGGATATATAAACATATAAATATTTAAACATGACTTGAATATTTAAAATAAGGTGTCATTACTCGATTGAAGACACATACTATGCAGCAACCAGAAGCAACAGTAATATTTGGTTCATACAAATGTGATAAGGAAAAGCATAACATCCTGGTTCCTGCATTTACATCATCACAATCAAATACTGAACCTTTTCCAGAATATGATACTCTGCATTAATCCTGAATATTCCTGTAAATTTCCAAATCAGCCAGTGATGACCCCCAGCAAATTATAGTAGATTAGAACAGAATAACAAGTGATAAAAGGTTTTTTTTGTCAGAGAGGGCTTCTCCACTGAAAAATAACTAAAGCTCAGAACTGAAAGGGAGGTGATGATTTTTGCTGTATACCAACTGAGAGGAATTGCAACACAGGGTGTACTATTGAAATATCCACGTTGGGATTCAGCACGTTACTCAGCACTGACCTCAAAACGGTTAAACCACATGCAGGCAATAGGAACTGGAATTGTGACAAGTTATATTACAGTAACAGATTCCACCCTCCCTCCTTTCTCCCCACTTGCCTCAGCTCCAGAAAATAGGACGTGCGATTGCTTTGCCTTACCTGCTTTATTTGACCCTGGCTTATCTCGGTGTTTCCTGGCCAGCTCACCTGCAGGAATCTCTGCTGGGCCCTGGACAGGTGTATCAGCCTCAGGTGTATCAAAATTCGCTTCGGAATCAGAACTGTAGGGAGGAGGGGAGAAAATGAAAGAATTTCCCCTGTTGAAATGGACTTGCATTTACACCTTTCTTTCCAAGCAGTGCCTCCCTCACACACACACCCACCCCAGTCTATCAATATTTAACAGAACAACTTGCCTAAAGCTTAACCTTTTCTCTTCAGTTTTGGGGTCCTCGTCTTCATTGTCTTCTGCTCCGGCTCCGGCTCGCACAACAGACCATGTCCACTTCGCCCACTGAATGGGAGACAAGATCTGCCATGGACTGAAAGCCATTGGAAATAAATGTCTGCTGTTTGTCTCAGCTTCTCACAAAATGGAGGGAAACTTTCAAAAAAAATACGTGTGTGTGTGTCTGCTAAAATCACGGATGTGGTTACATCTGAAACATCAAGTCAATTTCCTCCGCTGCTTTAGCCTTGCAATGACATGACAGTCTCAGTTCCTTCTCGCCCTGTACTGAATATCTTGGGAACTATCTTCTCCCCATTCTGCAACCCTCTGGGGGGGGGGGGGGGGAACGCATCAATCTGCCCGCATCCAGCGCTCTTGTTCCGCCAGCATCTGAAGCCCTTTCAAATAGCAAACAAGAATCAGCTGGCTGGCAGATAGCAGAAGCAATTTCTTTTCAGATCCGCCCCTCAGATTGTACTAACCCGAGCTGAGGGTGGAGGGGGGGGAAGAGAGAGAGAGAGAGAGAGGGGGTGGATCTGTCAGCGTGTTCATGATCTTATTGAGCTCGTCCCGCTGGTTTCTTGTCGGGGAGATGATTACATCCCAACCTGCTGATCGCCAGCAAACCAAGTTTATTCAAGCCCAACAGTAGTACTGAATGCAACAAAAAAATAACTTCACATCCGTGGCAGCTACAAAACAGCTACAAAGATGGCTGGTTCTCCACTGTGTTGGACAAGAAATACTGAAAGCCAACGTCCTACGTATATTGTACAGAATTTACAGGTTCTAAACTTGGCATTAATATTCTGTCTAAATTATTTAGGTTACTGCACAATATCAGTGTAGTTTCTTAAGCAGATAGTTTTTTATTGTGGATGTATAAGTCACATGAGGCCATGTATATATTTAGCTGCTAATTACTATCCCCTTTGAACTGTCTTGCTGTCTCTTCAGTTTAGGCTGAAAGCCAAATAGACTTCAAAATATACTGGCATGAGCCAGAGATTTGAGATATGCCCTGAAGAACAAAGGCCAGTATAATTCAGGACTCTGGCTCCTGGTGTTGTGAGACCATCCCTGGCACAAGCTGGGGTGCTGTGCGGCTTCTCAGCCAGGCAGTTGGGAGCAGCTCTGGCCAGTTTGCAAACTTGCTTTCGGTCATGTCCAGTTGTAGCAATGAAAAGCCTCTCCTCCCTGCATGTCCAAAATATTAACAACCAGCCACCCAGGAGGTAGAGCTCTGCAACTGTGTGCAAGCAGGTGCACACTGTGCAATTGGTGAGGCATGCCCAGCAGTGTGACCATAATAACTTCTATTTAAATAGCAACTTGAATACAGTCAGACATCCCAGAAGTGTTACATTTGGCATTGAGCCACATGCGGTATCAGAGCAGAAGACCGAAAACTTGGTTGAGCAGGTAGGTTTTAAGTAGTGTCTTGAAGGAGGAGAGGTGGAGAGGCAGACAGGCTTAGGAGGGAATTCGAGAGCTTCGGACCCAGTCAGCTGAAGACACGACTGCCAGTGGTGGAGCAATTAAAATCAGTGATTCTGAGGATGCTAGAATTGGGGAAGTGGAGATATCTTGTAACGTTTGTAGGGCTGGAGGTAGTTACAGAGACAAGGTCCACAGATGCATGTTGCACAATGCAAACAATAGCCTGAGTCTGCTTTACGTGGTACAGCAGCCACCGTTTGTCAGTGAATATTTCTCAGCCTCTGGTCTTGGAAGATGTTCTTAAAGCCCCCTGCAGCTTTCACTCCATCACAAACACTCACTGGAAGGGCACCCGTCTGACATTCGTGTATGGTTAACACCAAGGCACTGACACTTTCAAACTTGGGCGTTGGCACTGGCAAAAGGACAACATGCTGGGCTTGCATCTCTGACTACTGACCCTGGCTCCCAACCAATTCTCCAGCCAATCTCCTCAGTCTGTGCCAGAAGTGGGTGGAGCCTGGCTGCACCCTCTTGGCTGACATTTTAACTGTTAAAAGTAAATATCTAATATTTGAAAATGGCACCGACACAACAGTAGCAACAACCTGTATTTATAATACACCTTTAATGGAGTAAAACATACCAAGGTGCTTCACAGGAGCGTTAGTAAACAAACAGCCTCACAGCTCCAGGGACCCGGGTTCAATTCTGGGTACTGCCTGTGCGGAGTTTGCAAGTTCTCCCTGTGACCGCGTGGGTTTTCGTCAGGTGATCCTGTTTCCTCCCACTGCCAAAGACTTGCAGGTGATAGGTAAATTGGCCATTGTAAATTGCCCCTCGTGTAGGTAGGTGGTAGGGAATATGGAATACTGTAGGGTTAGTATAAATGGGTGGTTGATGGTCAGCACAGACTCGGTGGGCCGAAGGGCCTGTTTCAGTGCTGTATCTCCAAAATAAAAAAATAAAATAAAAATCTGACACCGAGCCACACAAGGAGAAATTAGTGCAGATGACCACAAGTTTGGTCTTAAAGGAGGAGAGAGAGGTAGAAAGGAGACACAAGCAGAAGACCATCCTGCAGTTGAATGTGCAGACATTTTGGCCAATTAACAATGACAGTCTCCTGAAGCAATCAGGTCTGCTCTGTATCCAGCGTTGCTATGGTGCAAATGACAGGAAATATATCAGATAAACACCATCTGTCATTTGCATAGATTTGAATGTATCTGCCTTCAGAGGGTGACAAACAGAGAGCAGTGGAGTGGCCCACCATCAATTCTCGACCACATTTTCCTGGAGTTCCACCAGGATCCCTGGCAAAGCTCCAGTGGGAATTCTAGACCTAAAGCCAAACCCACTGATTAACAAGTGCGATACCCTTCATCAAGCCCTGGTTTTACTGTCAAAAATGATGGACAGAAGTATACAGAAGCCTTTAACAGGTCCCAGAATTATTTTCCTCTTAAAATTCCAGAGATTATTCCAAATCTTGCCAAGCCATTAAAATACAGCGATCGATAGAGCTCAGTCAAAACAGGTGTCAATCTTGCTGCTAAAGTCAGATCTGGTTACAAGCAAGATCAATTGCTTAATTCATAGCACCTACTGTTACCATTTTACTGTAGTCCTTTATTTGAAAGTGAATTTATTTTTCTCTTTTCTCCATCCACCCACGCAGTGTGTTTCCAGAGATGTGTTCCCCAGACCGTTACCAGTATCACTGTGTACTGAAGTGATACCAGGAAAGAGGGGCTCAGTAGAACACCTCTTCTTGAATTGTTCTTCTCTCTGCACAAAACATCTGTGGGCTGAAGATGTCCCGAGCATAGTTACTAATGAGCACATTGAAACGTTTGCAGGAAGTTCCCTTACTATTTTAACAAAACACTTCACAGTGAGGACCTTTAATTATGGCTGTTGGGCCATCATAGCTTTTGAGTAATGCCAATCTGTCCCAGGAAATGCAGGCATTTCTATACTATTTGTGCACATATTTCTCATTCACTGAATTGTCCAGTTTGAATGATATGGATCCAGAGGCTTGAAATAGGCTGTTTTTAGCCCTGTTGCCTCATTGATTCATAAAGCTTGGATCAGAAGACTGAGTCCTGTCAGCATCAGCAAGCTAGATCTTGAGAAAGCAATGGAATTCACACTGTTATCTATTGCCCCGAGGTTCTATTTTAATGATTCAGGAAGATATGAAGCTTGGACACTCCTTAACCCATGAGTCCCTTCCTGAAATGGCAGACAAGAGGAATTTCACACAAAGGTGTTGACAGATTAATCGGCCTACTCCTGTTCCTATTTCTTATGTCCTTATTTATCTCACAGCAGTGTCAGCCGTGATTCAGGGCAGCACTCATGTCTCGGAGTCAGAAGGTCGTGGGTTCAAGTCTCACTCCAGAGACTTGAGCACCAAAGTGTAGGCTGACACTCCAGTGCAGTACTGAGGGAGTGCTGCATTGTCGGAGGTGTCGTCTTTTGGATGAGAAATTAAACTGAGGCTCTGACTGGCCTCGCGGGTGGACATAACAGATCCCTTGGCACTATTTTAAAGAAGAGAAAGAGATGTTCTCCCTGGTATCATGGTCAATATTTATCCCTCAGCCAATATCACGAAAACAGATTATCTGGTCATTACCTCATTACTGTTTGTGGCAGCTTGCTGTGTGTAAACTGGTTGCCACCTTTCCTACATGACACTTTGAAAGTACTACATTAGTTGTAAAGCATGTTGGAGTGTCTTGAGGTCATGAAAGGCGCTATATAAATGCAGTGTGATTTCAATCTATTGTTGACGCAAAATATCTCCTACAAAAGTCACTTTTGAGATCAGAAAATTTGCCCAGTGGGAAAATGTAATCACAATCGAACCAATGTGCTAGCTCTCTCCTGCCCGTCCCACTGAATTGATCTTTCTCCTCTGATGTCTTGTCTGATGTCAATCAGGTTGGGATTTATGCTGTTTGCTAGTGTTCAGTGGGATTCTGGTCAGTGCACAGTGTTGAAGTATAGCTAGCAGTGTTTTATCAGCACTTCAGATCTCAAGCCATACTTTGATGGAAGGAAACATGATCCAGCCTCATTCCTGAAATGGTTATCATTCATTCATCACTACCCAACATTGATGTGTCACTTAACACAACAAGTCTGCAAGACGGAAATGAGGAGGAATTCTTTTCTCCCAGATGGTCATTACTATTTGGAATTCTCTTTCCCAGAGAGCAGTGGAGGCTGTGTCATTGAATATATTCAAGGCTGAGTTAAACAGATTTTTGATCTGCAAGGGAGTTCGAGGGTGATGCGAGGCAGGCAGGAAAGTGGATCGGCCATGATCTAATTGAATGGTGGAGCAGGCTTGAGGGCTGAATGGCCTACTCCTGCTCCAACTTCTGATGATCTTACACACAGGTACACTAGCATGAAACTCTTGAAAATGACACCAGATAGTATCAATAACAGTGAATAAGCTCAAAAATCTTCACCTTCATCACCTTTGGTGGATTTATTTCCTTCTTTAGTTTCATAGCATGCGCACACAAAGTGGGGGTACTTTATGTGGGCAACAGAGGTGTCAGCCACCAGCTGAAGTGACAGCGAGAGCCCTGCGTTGCCTCCTCTGGGGAAGACCCACCACATTACATGCCAATTAGGCACTTAAGTGGACAGCAGTGGACCTTGCCTGGGATGAAGGACCCCGGTGACGGAGGTCCTGCCTGCTGAGAGCTGCCGGTCAATCAGAGGTTAGCAGCTCTTTCACTGAGCAGCAGGAGGGGTTTCGGGGGAGGTGAGGTTGTAGGGGAGGGGCTGTGTAGGGGTTCGGCAGCAAGAGCAGTGGGGCGGCTCTCAGTGGGCTCCCCCTGTTCCCAATGCCGGATCCCTCGATCAGACACTAAGCGTCTTTTAACGAGGAAACCACACCCCACCCCGGAGCTGCAAACAACCCACACAGGTTTGCTTGGCGTGCTTCCCGTGTGGTGATGGGCCCATCTGTCACTATGCTAACACCAGCAGAGGTGAGATGAGGCCCTTAAGTGCCCACATAAGTGCCTCAATTGGCGGCAGGAAGGCTATCCAAAGGTCTTCCCATCCACAGAATTAATTGGGGTGGAGAGGCGGAAAAGTGGCAGTGTCCTCATCCGCCACCATCCTGCCCGATTAAATGCGCTCCCCGCCTCCAAACTTGCCATGGGTCGAGTATAAATCTCCCCCCAAGGTGTGCACTTCATGTCCATAAACCTTACTTCCTGTTGTCATGATCATTGGTTCCATTTTCATGTCAACCTTTCCCACTGAAAATTGCCATGTCAGCATTTCCTGTTCTATTTTTCATGGCAGGCGTCACAATATAGTTTCAGAATCCTGCCACCAGGTGGCTCTGTGGAGCAAGTTTCTGAAGTTTCTCCACCAACTCTGTCACCATCTTGTGTATGTGCGCGTGTATATTCATTATATTCATCAAATGATTAGGCAATGCCACATGCAATTTGCAAATAATATATCAGAAATCCCAGGTATCGCACCTACTTGAGCTATATAACCCTGTATTTTCTCTTCTCTTTTTCAAGGCTGACCAATTTTCTTTGTATTGCTAACATTTGCTGTTTGTATTTCTAATATTCAATGTTCAGCTTTTCTTATTGCGGACACCTAATGTTGCTGCTTATTTTAGATGTTTTATTTTTGTGCTGGAGCACCGCACAACAATTCAGTAGGTTTACATTATTGTATATTTGAAACTCAGTGTAGTATTTCACTGATGGAGTATTGTTTGGCCTACTTTGGAACAGTATTAAATGCTAAGAGGGATCTTCTCGCTTATATACATAAACTGGAGCTGATCCAGAACTGTGCCGCCCGTATCCCAAATCGCACCAAGTCCCATTCCTCCATCATCAGTGCTCACAGACATACATTAATGCCTCAATGTTAAAATTCTCCTTCTTGTTTTCAAATCCCTTCTTGGCCTCCTCCCTCCCGATCTTTGTACTCTCCTGCGGGCCGACAGCCCTCTGAGATCTCTGCGCTCCTCCAATTCTGGTCCCTTGCACATCCCCGATTTTAATCGCTCTACCATTGGTGGCCATGCCTTCAGCTGCCTGGGCCCCAAGCTCTGGAATTCCCTCCCTAAACCTCTCCACCTCTCTCTCCTTTTTTAAGACACCAATTAAAACCTACTCTTTTGATCAAGCTTGTGGTCCTGTGTCCTGATATCTCTTCATGTGGCTAGGTGTCAAATTTTGTTCAATGACGCTTCTGTGATGCACCTTGGAATGTTTTATTGTATTAAAGGTGCTGTATAAATGCAAGTTGTTGTTGAAAATTTATAATTTTTTTAAGCTCTGACAGTCCAAGTAAACAAGAGCTTCCTGAGTAGAATTTGTGATGAAGCTCCAATTCACAGACATGACTAAATGTAGCAGTCCCTGCCACAGCCAAATATAATCAGCTTGAGAGCAGACGAGCTGGGAGCTTTGATGAAATCATTGTGCTTCCAAATTGGCAGTTGTACAATAAAGTCACGCTTTATAAAAGGAAAAAAAAAAGAGGCTTGTTTATAAATCTGGCTCTCCTGTTGCGGACCTCACCCATTCCCTTAAGTCTGAGAAAATTCCACAGCAACTTCTGTCCACTGAAATAAAGAAAGGAAATGCTAGAAATACACAACAGGTGCACCAGCGTCTAAAGACAGCAGCTTCACATTTGCCCCAGTATCATCCCAGGAACGAACAAAAGTGCCCTCTTTTTGGAGGTCAACAACAAATAAAACCCAAATCATAAAAACAGAAAGAAACTGAATGACTGAAATAATAATCTTGCCGCCCGTGTTCAATATGCTCTCCAGACATTGCTGTGATCACCAGTCGCCCATGGCCTCAAGGGTACTGAGGGACATTGCGTGCACCTTTTCCAGGGCCCCACCCCACCCATTCCAAACTTCACCTTTTTAGGCTTTCCTTACACCCCAGTGAAGCCTATTGGGATATATTTCTATGTTAAAGGTGTTTTATGAACACTGTGACAGGTTTGGAATGTGTGTACGTCCCAGCAGCACTGGACAATTTCTGTGTATACATCTGTTTCAACTTCGCTATCATTGCTCCAACACATGATACCTTCAGGCACAGCTTTGCAGAGCTGGGATATCCTTTCAAACTTTTGAGAAGCTAAAAATTCACATGCCAGTGATTTGAAAGTGGCACTGCTGCCATATTGATGGGAAACGCCAAGTGCCAGCCAAGGTCTGTCTACCCCAAATGTCTTTGTCAAAGAGTCACCACAGCAGGTTTTGCATTGCAATGGGGCAGCAGTACAGATTTTATAACCTTTTGTCACAATTTTCAGAATAATGCATCAGCATCAAACAGTGGCACTCCGGTTGTATCATTCAAGCCTCATCCTCTGTACAGCACAGAAACAGGCCATTCGGCCCAACTGCTCCGTACTGCTGTTTATGCTCCACACAAGCCTCCTCCCACCCCTACTTTATCGAACCCCATCAGCATATTCTTTTATTCCTTTCTCCCTCATATACTTTATCTGGCTTCGCCATAAAAACATGATGCTATTCGCCTCAACTACTCCATAAATATTTCCACAGCAATGCTGAATCATCGTCCCATGGCCCCTTTAACAGAGCTCCAATTTTAGACAAACTAAAGATTGTGAAATGATAGGTAAGCCCAGACTGTTCAGCCTCATCACTTTCAAATACTAAGAAATAACCTGTTCAGCAACCTTTTTTCAATGCTACTTCTGTCCAGTCAGGTCTACTTGTTTAAAAGTGGTGATGAACCAGGATGTGTTCACTGTTTTATTTATTCACTCCAGTCATGTGTATTGCCCATCTGCACTGACATCATTTTTTCCTGCAGTAAAATGTTATAATCTGTTGAAACAACATCTACATGGTCACTTCATCGAAGGAAGCTTCCTTCTTGTACCAAAACCAGCTTCTACATATTTCTCCCCCCTCCCCACGTGGATTTCTCCCCTCGTCTCTCAAAGGGGCTGCCCGATGTTTCAATGCAGTTCAACAGGCACTTGATGCTGCCCATTGGGAACTGAAAGGGTTGGAAGCTGCATTGTCAGTCAGGGTGTGGGAGCTGTGCCAGAACACACTGGGGGAAACACCTCTCTACAAATTTCCTGACCTGTTGTGAGATCATTAAGGGCTCTACTTAGTCATTAACTCCTGCTGTCCCCTCACTCGCAAACCACAGCAGTGCAAAGGAAACCAGGGAACTCCCCAAAGTGGGCGTGAGCCCATTTGGAAGATCACCATGGTGCATCCATGTTGATCCTCCTGATCTGAATAAGACCGTGACCCAGATGAAATACAATGTTCCCATTTTGCAATCATGCAGAGTGGACCGAATTAGAAAAAAAAAATTATATTTTGATAATTGTTACTAAAAAATCACACAAATGAGGCAGGGATATGACTGTGAGTTGGGAATCCCAATGTGGAACCCAAGTATAAAGGAGAGTGGATCACAGAATAGTCTCTAGATGTCCCAGTGTAGGGACAGCGAGTCACAGAATTATCTCTCTTAACCCAGTGTAGGGACAGTGGATCACAGAATCATCTCTATAAACCCCAGTGTAGGGAGAGTGCATCACAGAATTGTCTTTATAGACCCCAGTGTAGGGACAGTGGATCGCAGAATTGTCTTTATAAACCCCAGTGTAGGGACAGTGCATCACAGAATCATCTCTATAAACCCCAGTGCAGGGACAGTGGATCACAGAACCGTCTCTATAAACCCCAGTGTAGGGACAGTGGATCACAGAGTCGTCTCTATAAACCCCAGTGCAGGTACAGTGGATCACAGAATTGTCTCTATAAACCCCAGTGTAGGGACAGTGAGTCACAGAATCATCTCTTTCAACCCCAGTGTAGGGACAGTGGATCACAGAATCATCTCGATAAACCCAGTGTAGGGACAGTGGATCACAGAATTGTCTTTATAAACCCCAGTGTAGGGACAGTGGATAACAGAATCATCTCTATAAACCCCAGTGTAGGGACAGTGGATCACAGAATTGTCTCTATAAACCCCAGTGTAGGGACAGTGGATAACAGAATCATCTCTTTCAACCCCAGTGTAGGGACAGTGGATCAAAGAATCATCTCTATAAATCCCAGTGTAGGGACAGTGCATCACAGAATTGTCTTTATAGACCCCAGCGTAGGGACAGTGGATCACAGAATCATCTTTATAAACCCCAGTGTTGGGACAGTGGATCACAGAATCCTCTATAAACCCCAGTGCAGGTACAGTGGATCACAGAATCGTCTCTATAAACCCCAGTGTAGGGACAGTGGATCACAGAATCGTCTCTATAAACCCCAATGGAGGGACAGTGGATCACAGAATTGTCTCTATAAACCCCAGTGTAGGGACAGTGGATCACAGAATCGTCTCTATTAACCCCAGTGTATGGACAGTGGATCACAGAATCATCTCTATAAACCCCAGTGTAGGGACAGTGGATCACAGAATCGTCTCTATAAACCCCAGTGCAGGTACAGTGGATCACAGAATCGTCTATAAACCCCAGTGTCGGGTCAGTGGATCACAGAATCATCTCTATAAACCCCAGTGTAGGGACAGTACATCACAGAATCGTCTCTATAAACCCCAGTGTCGGGACAGTGGATCACAGAATCATCTCTATAAACCCCAGTGTAGGGACAGTGGATCACAGAATCGTCTCTATAAACCCCAGTGGAGGGACAGTGGATCACAGAATCGTCTCTATAAACCCCAATGTAGGGACACTGGATCACAGAATCGTCTCTATAAACCCCAGTGTAGGGACAGTGGATCACAGAATCGTCTCTATAAACCCCAGTGTAGGGACAGTGCATCACAGAGTCGTCTCTATAAACCCCAGTGTAGGGACAGTGGATCACAGAATCGTCTCTATAAACCCCAGTGTAGGGACAGTGCATCACAGAGTCGTCTCTATAAACCCCAGTGTAGGGACAGTACATCACAGAATCATTTCTATAAACCCCAGTGTAGGGACAGTGGATCACAGAGACGTCTCTATAAGCTCCAGTGTAGGGACAGTGGATCACAGAATCGTTTCTTTAAACCCCAGTGTAGGGACAGTGCATCACAGAATCATCTCTATAAACCCCAGTGCAGGGACAGTGGATCACAGAATCGTTTCTTTAAACCCCAGTGTAGGGACAGTGCATCACAGAGTCGTCTCTATAAACCCCAGTGTAGGGACAGTACATCACAGAATCATTTCTATAAACCCCAGTGTAGGGACAGTGGATCACAGAGACGTCTCTATAAGCTCCAGTGTAGGGACAGTGGATCACAGAATCGTTTCTTTAAACCCCAGTGTAGGGACAGTGCATCACAGAATCATCTCTATAAACCCCAGTGCAGGGACAGTGGATCACAGAATCGTTTCTTTAAACCCCAGTGTAGGGACAGTGCATCACAGAGTCGTCTCTATAAACCCCAGTGTAGGGACAGTACATCACAGAATCATTTCTATAAACCCCAGTGTAGGGACAGTGGATCACAGAGACGTCTCTATAAACCCCAGTGTAGGGACAGTGGATCACAGAATCGTTTCTTTAAACCCCAGTGTAGGGACAGTGCATCACAGAATCATCTCTATAAACCCCAGTGCAGGGACAGTGGATCACAGAATCGTTTCTTTAAACCCCAGTGTAGGGACAGTGCATCACAGAGTCGTCTCTATAAACCCCAGTGTAGGGACAGTGGATCACAGAATCGTCTCTATAAACCCCAGTGGAGGGACAGTGGATCACAGAATCGTCTCTATAAACCCCAATGTAGGGACACTGGATCACAGAGTCGTCTCTATAAACCCCAGTGTAGGGACAGTGGATCACAGAATCGTCTCTATAAACCCCAGTGTAGGTACAGTGGATCACAGAATCATCTCTCACCCCTGCTGTAGGGGACAGTGGGTCACAGAATCAGCTCACTGTTATAGTTGTCTGTGTTCTGAACTCCCATCTCATGTGGCTCCACTCTCCACACGAAAGTCACCCTTGTTTGAGTTGGTGTTTACAGCTGACTGTGCTTTACTCAGTGCAAAGCAGCACTCTCAAACATCTCAGCACTGACATAACACTCAGTGTCTGAGAGTGGAACTGAGTTCCAGTGCTGACAGTTGGCACCCGTTTAATGGTGAACCGTCTGCCCTAATATGGAGATTCAGCCGTATGTTTGTCAGGAGTGAGTGCACTGTGGCAGATTTATAAACACTTTCCGCAGGCTCCAACTGCTTTCCTGACTTGGGAACTGTACTGTTGGGACACCACTGGAGCACAGATCTTGTGTTAAGACAGAGCAGGGTGAAACTCTCAAGTGTCCAAATGCATATCATTCTGCAGCAGAAAGTTTCCTCCCATTCATATACAGAGCTGGGATTCGTGAGGTATTTGAAAGCAGTGGCAAGACTCCAATACCATCACAAAAATTGAAGACTTCACACATACTCTTTCCAGAAGCCCTAATGTTCCGGGAACGCTCATAAAAGCTTCATGAGGCTGCTTTAGACATGTCTGCAGGGAAAATTGATTTGAATTGTCCTGGATTGAAGGGATCACTGAGGGCTCAATGTCCAACATCAGCTGCTCTGAGACAGCCACAGGTTAACGGAGCTTCCCTGAGTCAGTCGTTGGGGCTGACAAGGCTAACCGGCTCTTCAACCCCCCATTTCAGTAACTAGCTGCGCAGTCAGCAGTTTGTTAGAAATATGTGCAGAGTTGCTGTTCAGTTTGGCCACATCTGGTCAAGTAACCTGTACAATAACAACAACTTGCATTTATATAGCACCTTGAAACGAGTAAAACGTCCAAAGGCGCTTCACAGGACCGTTATCAAACAAAATTTGACAGCGAGCCACATCTGGAGATATTAGGACAGCTGATGTTTGGGGAGGGAATTCCAGAGCATGGCCAGCACTGGTGGAGCAATTAAAATCGGGGATACACAAGAGAATCTGTGCTCCCCAGCACCTGCTTTTCTTGGCTTCATGGCTGAGATGTTAAGCCATGCAAAGCAGGAAGACCCGATCCCTGGTCTCCATCCAGGCGTGGGATGGGTGCAACCTCTGGACTCCGTCTCTTTAGACGAGGGAGGGACAACATTTAGCTGTGGTCGCAACCACAGGGACAAAAGACTCTTGGCTGCAAAACATGAGCCAGCTTCATCACTAGAAAGGCTCGCTGAACTGAACAGAGCAGGCAGCTCCAAGATTTTATGGCTGGTCTCTCTGCTGAGTGAGTTTCTGTCTGCCTCTAGTTGGTGTTTCATCAATCCCCTGACCAGGAAGGAAAACCAAAAATTGCAATCCCTCAAAGAGAGCAGGGATGTTCGCCATCTGATCAGTAAGACTCACCTGTGATGCTCCCTAAAGTCGAATAGCACACTGACACTCAATACCTAAGTTTATACATGAAGTTTGTTCACTTTGCAAAGTACAGGGACGCTGCCAGTGCCTCAGAGAATCAAATCCCAGTTTGAGTCATTGCTCTTTTCTTCTCTCTTTCTTTCTCTCCATACTGTGGTCTTGGCTCATCGCAAAACACACCACAGAAGAGGGAGGGAGGGAGAAAATATTGTGGGGCTGCCAAATGGCACTGGATTTAACCAGTTACTATAAAATCATACTGCACAGAAGGAGGCCATTTGGCCCATTGTGACTGTGCTGGCTCTTTGAACCAGCAGTCTGATTAGTCCCACTCCTCCCATTCTTTCCCCATAACCCTGCAAATGCTTCCTGCAATATAGCTTCTGGAAGTCTCCCAACTGCTAACCTTAGACTGACCAGCCTATAGTCACCTAGAGTTACTGTATTGATATTTGAATAAAAAGCAGCGTGATTTGTTTTCGGCAAAATGGTGCAGTGAGGAGTTTGTGTCTCAACACATCTCGCAAACTGTGAACGCCTCATTGGTGATATTTATACATTGAGTGTTGTGGCTTTAAACCTGAAGGCTCAGATCTTAATATCATGAGTTGCCCACAGATTGCTAACGGTTTGCATTCATCAATGACCCTGAAGTCTGTGAATAGTGAACAAGTGGCATTGCAGTTGCACATCCAGAGAAATTGCTGCAAAATAATGAGGCCCTTCAGCCCATCATGATGTTAGCTGTGCAATGGTATCTGATCCCATGACCAATGAAAAGCCACTTTCATCAATCGCCAAACCTTGCTTTGCTCTCGGTTGAGTCCGCATTGCATGCGTGAAGTGAGTAAACTCCGAAGCAGTAAGGATGCTGGCATAGAAAAAGTGTAACAACATGGGCTGGGCAGAGACAGTCAAACAGTGTAGACAAAGGCAGAGACAGAAGAACCCAATGTTACCCCTGGCTGGAATTCATTGAGGAGGGGATGAAACTGAGGCCCATGGTGGGGAAGGATTGTTCAGGGTCAGAGAGCTCCGAGGTCACAGTCAAAAAAATGTCTTGTGTTTTTCCAGGGATACAGGGAAAGAGAGAGAGAAAAGGAAGAAAGATAATTGAGAGTCTTAATATCACAAAGTGCAAAGAAGAATAAAGATGAAGATTCAAGCAGAAAAGCTGTAAAAGAAACGATGTGATCACAGTCATTTTTTATATGAAAGTAACAACAATAAATTCGATATTTCAGACAGAGCGAAGAATGAGGAAAGGGCAAAATAAATAAAATGTAAAGCCAAGGTGCATTAATTTAATGATATGTATTGAACACAAGAGGGCAGTGTGACATGGCAGAAAGACCTGACTACCGACAAGCAGTGTGTTGGTGATGAACATTGAACTGGCAATCACTGAACTTCCCTCTGTCAGCTGACTTACACAGAGACGCAGACTGTGCTCATCATGCAAAAGGAGCAGACAGAGAAGCAGATCTTCCTGAATCACATCATTGGTTTAGAAATGTAGGATTTCACACAGTTGGAAAATTCCATCGCAGTCCATTCAACCAGGTAATATCATGTCCCACGACATCTCTTACACTCTTCGGTCAAGTTTTCTCCAGCTTCTTGTCCGACTCGCTCTTGGATCTGCTGCAACAATCAGCGTTCAATGCCTCCCTGGGCAGTCTATTCTACACGTTCACCCCTGAGATCCAAACGGTCCTTTCTGAAGCTTGAGAAATTTCCTTGCATTGTAGAATCGAGATCCGTGTTAAACATATTAGTGTTGATCATACACATACCCACTAGGAACTCAAAGACATCAATAAGACTCTTCCCCCTCTTCCTGATTCACAACCTTTCTGATGTATTTTGTCAACCTTGCTTCCCATGTTTATCAGGGTCACCTTGGTTGACCTCGTGATCATGCTGGAATCTTTGCTATATAAATGCAAGTTGTTGTTTTGTGAACAGGATTAAAGAGCATGTGGTACTGTTCTCTACAGGGTTCTGTGTGTCCCTCTACAGGGTCCTGTTGAACTGCTGCAGTCCATGTGGTGTAGGTGCTGTTAGGAAGGGAGTTCCAGGATTTTGACCCAGCCACAGTGAAGGAAAGACTGATATATTATGTAAGCCTTAGCAAGTAGCTGTAGTGCATCTTGTAGATGGTACACACTGCAGCGACAGTGCATCATTGGTGGAGGGACCACATGGACTGCAGCGGTTCAAGAAGGCAGCTCACCACCACCTTCTCAAGGGCAATTAGTGATGGGTAATAAATGCTGGCCTGGCCAGCGATGCCCACATCCCATGAACGAATAAAAAAAGAGTTTAGCAAGATCCAAATGGACTGGTAAAAAGAAAGGGCTGTATCAGACTCACCCAGGTGAGGGGATGAAGCTTCACACTGTCATGCCACGCAAGCTAAGAGGGCTGTTCATGTTTAATCAGCGTCGGTACCAGATTGAGGAACACTGCACTTAAAACACAGCAGGAAAGCCAAATTTCTCAGTGTTTGAGAGGTCCCAAAAGGCAACCAACAAGTTGAAAACATCAGCCTCTTGCACCATTAGATTGGCTTTCCCACAGCAGCCTGGAAAAATATTAAACACACGCACCCTTTCCTGTGATTGGTAAGGAAAATAAAGAGCGTCTGTCATGAACAATGGAACAGCAACGTTTGCAGCCAATGCGATTCAACCCAATGAAAATTGCCCATGGATGATAAGGTTTCACTTACATATCCATGCAAATGTGAGCAAATATCCTTGGGAAACTAATGGCATCAGAAATCTCATTCACAGGGCTGGAGGGATGGAGCTCCAGTGTGTAATATATGGAACTCCATGGTTTTTTGTTACCCCTTCTCAGGTAATTTGTAGCTGGATATTTGTGACCCCTCACGAGCCATTCTTTGAGTTCAGCTACTCCAGTTTGATTCAGGCTTCTCTGCTTTGTTGCTCAATCAGATACTGGCATAGTTTAAACACCAGCAGTTCTCAGTTTTGCACTTTCTCCCTGTTCCCAGTATGGCTTTTTCCCAGCTGATGCCGTGCTTGGAGGGAGCACTGGGCAGGTTTCTCTCCTAATACTAAACAGCAATGAAAGAGTATAAAAGAAGTATCAAGAACTGGATGCCATTGTCATTGGGCTTTGTTTGTGTTAGACAGGAGATCCAATTGGCCAATATGCGAGCACTTGGTGTAACCCAGTGCCCCCAGTAGCTTTTACAAGTATGTGCTGAGCGGAGGGCACCACAAATGCAGTTGGCCCAAATTAAATTAATATTTTGCTCATCGATGAAACAAGCCATATCCAGTGGTGTCCACTAGTCCTGAGGGCTTCAGGTGTTCTTCAAGGCCAGAAATGCCCTAAACCAGGGAAGCGGGACAAACATTTTGGATTGACCGTCCCTGCAGAAAACAGTCTTAGTCAGGCCCAGGAGAAGCCCCCCTTGGAGCTCCTCCAGTCTGCACATCCTCCCCATGCATCAGACAACCAAAGGGGTGCAGGGAAAGGCACTAGAGTGTAGCTAGAAGCTGAGCCTATTTAAAACAGCAGCTACCACCCTCTGGCACTGCAAGCAAATGGAGCAAGTATCTTCTTCCAGGCCGCAGTCTGGCCCATGGGCCTGGGCCTGGGCCTGGGCCTCAGTGAAGTGGCTCAAGAGGACTGCATAAGGCAGCACTGTCCGCCTCAGGTCCCCAGTAGTAATGGAGAAGATCCCTGATTGCAGACTCAGCAATGAGGCAACATCATGCACAAGGAGCTTTCCCTCAAACATTCTGCTGGATAATCGTGATGGCAGATAATTAGAGTCTGGATCGTGAAGCTGCCAGTTAATTCGCTATTTTAATTATTATTCCCAGGCAGTCCTGCCATTGAAAGTTGCATGTCTGTTTTTACTGTTGTTTAAGTCTCTTGGCAACAATTCAATCACATTCAGTGTTTACTCACGTCCCATGTCTTTGACCTGTGTGCCCTACTTTGCATTTATCGGTGTCAAATTTCAGTTGTCATTCATCTCTTCCAATGCGTAACTGATCTAAATCCTCCAGAAAATATCCGCCTGCTTCTTCCTTCTCTAACACTTTCCCGACAGTAATGTTGTCATCAATAAATTTGGCAGTAACTAAGAATTTATCCTTTCTGCAGCAATGGTAATGCCAGCACTAGTTACTGGTCATCAGCCCGATATGACATTCCCTCTTTGGTTTAGTTTAGTTTGGAGATACAGCACTGAAACAGGCCCTTCGGCCCAGCGAGTCTGTGCCGACCATTAACCACCCATTTACACTAATCCTACACTAATCCCATATTCCTACCACATCCCCACCTGTCCCGATATTTCCCTACCACCTACCTATACTAGGGGCAATTTATAATGGCCAATTTACCTCCCAACCTGCAAGTCTTTTTGGCTGTGGGAGGAAACCGGAGCACCCGGAGGAAACCCACGCAGACACAGGGAGAACTTGCAAACTCCACACAGGCAGTACCCAGAATTGAACCCGGGTCACTGGAGCTGTGAGGCTGCGGTGCTAACCACTGCGCCACTAGCGAGCTTCTTTGGTTTGAGTGTCAGCTTCAGGACCAGAGGTCTTCGGTTTACATCCTAGCCAGGGTTCACTTTACATTTTACCCTTCCTGGGGGTAATGATCAAATCAATGTCACCTCCCAGCAGGTGACCAGCTCCTGTAGGGAATCTCTCCCACTCTCTTCCCGACATCTAGTTCCATGTTGCAACCTCGATTGCTGTGCATTAGTTCATTCAGACAGGCCTGGATTGCCCTCTACAAAACACTGCGTAAAGCTTCTGTTGCGAGCTTAGATTCAACACTTGCCTCGACGTTTTGGAACGAATCTTGCAGCATTCGTGGTTGGTCAAAGGGAGTTTTCCCCAGGGATGGGGGTAAATTTAAGAGCTCCCTCTAATGGGCCAGTGGGTAACAGCAACTGAGCCCCAATCAACCAGGTCACTGAAGGCCAGTTACTGGTTTAGACTGAGTTAGCTGGCCTGGCCTCAGCCAAGGTGGTGATTAGTGGGGTGGAGTAGATAATTCACCATTCCCACTATCGAGTGACTCCTGCTGAAAATTGTCCAGATGTGAACAGTGGAGAAGAATGGGATTGGCCTGGGTTATATCCCCTCTGTAGTTGAATAACTTGTCAGCATTCACTGTCCAAGCTTATCCAGTGAAGATGGTGGCTGTACCAGTGGAACAATAAGCCACTGGGAGTCAGTGCTTTCAGGAGAGGAGAAAATAAACAGGGAAGGTATTTGTTAAAAGTTACCATAAGATCTTCTCCTGATGTATAGAGCTTTATTTTCTCGTCAGGAGATCACACTATCTTTGGCAGAGCTGGCAAAAGCTCAAGATGTTCCTCAGGGTTCATCCAGTACAGTCGACACATCAGCAATTGGAAAACATCACCACTGAACACCTCATGTGTTGGCCACAGTTTAACAGGTAGTGCTCTTGAATCTGAAAGTTGTGGGTTTAAGTCCCACTCCATATACTTGAGCAGAGAATTCTAGGCTGACACCCCAGTGCTGAGGGGGTGCTGCACTGCCGTCTTTCAGATGAGGCATTAAACCAAGGGCCCGCCTGCTCTCTCAGGCAGACATAAAAGACCACGTGGCCCTATTTGAAGAAGAACAAGGTGGGGTTTTGCCTGGTGTCCTGGACAATATTTCCCCCTCACCCAACATCATTAAAAACAGATTATCTGCTCATTATCATTGTGGGAGTTGGCTGTGTACATATTGACTGCCGTATTCCCTACATTACAGCAGTGACTACACTTCAAAAGTACTTCATTGGCTGTAAAGTGTTTAGGTGTCCTGATGTTGTGAAAGGCACTATCAAAATGCAAGTCTTTCTTTCAAAGCTGCTGCAGAAGATCAATCAAGGCCAATAAATTGCAGCGATCGAGTTCTCCAACCCCACTGTTTTTGGGAATTTGTTTTTGCTTCTCATTCAAGCAGTTGTTCCTCTATTATATTGCAGACTGCAGGCATATCCAATGCTGGTATTTATCAATCAGACCTGTAAGCATGCAATGTCAGGTCTCTGGGATCCAGCTCATCTCTCAAATTTCTTCATCACATAAATAATAGAACCATCTGCAATCTCTGTAATTTCAAAGGAGTCCCTCGAGCCTTTTCCACCATTCAATTAGGTCATGGCTGATATGTGCTTTTAACTCACAGAATCACAGCAGAGAAGGAGGCCATTCAACCCATCATATGTGCACCAGCTCTCCGAATGTGCAATTCACCTTGTGCCATTCCCTGTCTTCTCCCCGTAACCCTGCACATTCTTCCTTTTCAGATGACTAGCCAATTCCCTTTTGAATGCCTCGATTGAACCTGCCTCCACCACACTCTCAGGCAGTGCATTCCAGATTCTAACCACTCGCTGTGTGAAAAAGTTTTTCCTCCTGTCGCCATTGTTTCTTTTGCCAATTACTTTAAAGCTCTGTCCTCTCGTTCTCGATCCTTTCACGAGTGGGAACAGTTTCTCTCTGTCTACTCCATCCAGACCCCCCCCCCCCCGCCCCCCCCATTCACCCACCTTGGTTCCATAACCACAAATCCTTGCCTGAGAAAAACCTATCCACCTCAGTTTTCAAATTTACAATTGATGACCAGCCTTAGTGGTGTTTTGGGGGGAGAGAGTTCCAGATTACCACTGCCCTTTGTCTGAACAAGTGCTTCCTGAGAAGTTTACGATTATTCCCCCTTCTTCTGGACTCCGCCCACCAGAGGAAATAGTTTCTCTTTACCTACCCTATCAGCTCCTCTAATCATTTTAAACACTCCAATTAAATCAAACTTTAATCTTCTGTACTCCAGGGAACACAACCTGGTCTGGGAAGCTGTATTTATAATTTCAGCCTTTTAGCACTTGTATCATTCCGATGAATCTGTGCTGCATTTCGTTCAAGACCAGAATCTCCTTCTGCAGTGTCCTTTTAACATGAGCAGAATGCTTGAATAGAACTCCCTCAGTAAATAGGCAGAGAGGTGATTCATGGTTCAACACAAGACCAGCGATCACCTGCCAAAAACGCTTTGATGGCAATTTTGCAACCAACAGCCAAGCATTTTAACAGGACCCAACACCAATCAATGGGTTGGTCTATTTCCAAGGTTAGATGAGCTGCTTTCCCTTTCTGATAGCACTTGTCCTGTTGTCCTTCCTGTAATCTAAATCTTAAATGATATCATAGAACAATATTGATGCTGTTTTCACCTATTGTTATTCTGAACTTTGCTATTTTAGTTGCCGAATTTTATGAGGGACAGATTTTCAACCACCGAAACTCAATGTAGGAAAATTCTAGCCCCCATGAGTTGCCTCAAGTCCCATTCCAGAGATTTGTGTACAAAAATCTAGGCTGGTACTCCAATACAGTACTGAGGGAGTGCTGCGCTGTCGGAGCTGCTGTCTTTCAGATGAGAGGTTAAACCGAGGCCCTCCTCTCTTAGATGGGTGTAAAAGGTCCCACGGCACTATTTTGAAGGCGAGCAGGGGAGTTCTTCCCAGTATCCTGGAAAATATTTATCCCTCAATCAACATCACAAAAACAGATAATTTAGTCATTATTGCATTGCTTTTTGTGCGAGCTCGCTGTGTGCAAATTGGCAGCTGCACTTCCTACATTACAACAGTGATTCCGCTTCATAAGTATCTCATTGGCTGTAAAGTTCTTTGGAACATTCTGAGATTGGGAAAGGCACTATAGAAATGCAAGTCTTTGCTTTTTTCATGAAAAAACCTACCTTTCATTTCTGAATAATACATTTCCAGCCCTTTCTTCCAATCTTCCATAAGCATAGGGCACAAAAATAACACATGGTCTAGGTGATATTTCTGATGACAGCCTGAGGCTCATCACCTTAATACACCATGTTGTGTTGGAGTGAACCTGACAGATCAGGAAGATGACAATCTTTTAGAGGCAGCGGGAGGTCGCAAAATTGGCCTCAGTGCCCTCTGTCTTACAAGTCATGCCGACCCTGCGTGTGCAGTCAATGAATGAGGACAGGATTTTGTCAGTGATGCTTTCCATGGATGAATAGCAAGCTTACACTCTTCTCCCACTGACAACACTTTATAGGGTGTTGTGCCTGACGACTGCTGAACCCGAACTTCAGGGGAGTCAGGAGCTTTAAACAAATAGCAGAAACACGACAGCAGCAGCAACAACAAATTAAATTTATATAGCTTCTTTGTTGGAGTAAAGTAGTATTGTACAGGGTTGTCCAACATAGGCCCACAGGCCAGGATAAGGTTTCCATCTGGCCCGCGGATATAAGCTGTACCATGCCGTTCCTCAACCTCGCCAGCACTCAGTGACTGGTGATATCAGAGATGAGAAATTTCCCATTAGCTTCTTCTTCCCGACCGGCTTTTTAAAAAAATGGCAATGTCAGTTTCACAGCTGAAAGGTGCTGACAGCGCGAACAGCGGTTTCTGAACTTTGGGTAGATGTGGGGTTTTCCGGTGGGCTTTCAGGAAGCACCGAATATGTCCGAAGTTCAGAAACTGCTGTCCAGTTCCCAGAATCTGTCAGCTGTGAAACTGACTGTGTGATGTAAAAAAAAACTGACAAACCACAAAGCTGCTTTGCTGAGCGTCCCACTCCCTGCAATTGTCAGAGGGAGAGAGAGAGATAGGGACAGAGAGAGAGATGGGGGACAGGAGGGGGGGACAGAGAGAGAGAGAGAGACAGAGGGAGAGAGAATGATCAAGATTACGCCTGACAATGGACACCTAATACTCTGCATCACTACAAGAAGTGTGCAGGCAAACATTGACTACTTGTGCAAGCAAACAAATGCCAGGTCTCACAATAAATCAGTGTCCAATATAGTGACGAGAAAGGAAGTCAATAAATTAATCTTCTCATTTAAAGCTTCTTCACAAAAATGTACATTAGTTGTTGTTTTGATGAATAGTAGGATAACTGTTTAATGCTTTTATCTTTCCGAAATTGTCTCACCGGCTCCCTATATAAGACAAAAATTGTAATGTGGCCCCCTACACAAATAGGTTGGATAACCCTGGTATAGTAGAATAGTAAAAAGATCAAGAGGCAAACAGGAGGGAGGAACTTAAAACAATCACCATCAGAAGAGAAAAAGTACTCAGAAAACTCATGGGACTAAAGGCTGACAAGTCCCCTGGATACCAGGGTCTTAAAGAAGTGGCTGCAGAGATAGTGGATGTGTTGTTTGTAATCTTCCACAATTCCCTAGATTCTGGAAATATCCCAGCAGATTGGAAAACCACAAATGTAACACTTCTATTCAAGAAAGACTGAGGGTGGTGGTGGGGTGTGACAGAAAGCAGGAAACTATAGGCCAGTTAGCTTAACATCTGTCATTGGGAAAATGCTGGACTCCATCATGGAGGAAGTAATAGCAGGACATTTAGAAAATCATAATACAATCAGGCAGAGTCAACATGGTTTTATGAAAGGGAAATTGTGTTTGACAAATTTATTTGAGCTTTTCGAAGATGCAGAGTGGATAAAGGGGAACCTGTAGATGTAGTGTATTTAGATTTCCAAAAGGCATTGGATAAGGAGCCACATTAAAGGTTACCACACAAGGTATGAGCTCATGGTGCTTGAGGGGCCAAATGGCCTACCCCTTCTCCTATTTCCTATGTTCCAATGCTGAGAGGATGGTTCCCCTTGTGGGGAATTTAGAAGCAGGGGCACAGTTTCAAAATAAGACGTCTCCCATTTAAGACTGAGACGAGGAGGAATTTCTTCTTGCAGAGGGTGGTTAATCTTCAGAATTCTATTCCCCAGTGAGCAGTGCAGTGTGGATCATTGAATATATTCAAGGCTGTCAGACTGATTTTTAATCTACAAGGGATTCAAGGGTTATGGGGGACAAGGAGGAAAATGGAGCTAAGGCCACAATCAAATCAGCCATGATCTTATTATAGCGGAGCAGGCTTGAAGGGCCAAATGGCCTACTCATGCTCCTATTTCTTATGATCTTATGAAAATGTCCCAAGGCGTTTACAGGAGTGTGAAACAAAGTTTGACACCGAGCCACATAATGAGATATTAAGACAGGTGACCAAAAGCTTGGTCAAAGAGGTAGGTTTTAAGGAGTGTCTTAAAGGAAGAGAGAGAGGTAGAGAGGATTCGGGAGGGAATTCCAGAGCTTAGGCCATTTGGCCCTTCGAGCCTGATCTGCTATAATAAGATCATGACTGATTTGATTATGGCCTTAGCTCCACTTTCCCACCTGCTCCCCATATCCCTTGATTCCCAGAGAAACCAATCATCTGTCTATTTCAGCCTTAAATATATTCAACAATGGGACATCAATAACCCTCTGGGGTAGAAAATTCCAAAGATTCACAACCCATTGATTGAAGAAATTTCTCCTCATCTCAATCTCTTATCTTGAGACCGTGCCCCCATGTTCTAGATTCCCCAGCCTGGGGAAACAACCTCTCAGTATCTACCCTGTCAAGCCCCTTCAGAATCTTGTATGTTTCAATCAGATCACCTCTCATTCTTCAAAACTCCAAAGACTATAGACCCAATTTACTCAGCCTCTCATCATAGGACAACCCTCTCATGTCTGGGAATCTCGTGAACCTTCACTGTACTGTCTCCAATGCAAGTATATCCTTCCTTAAATATGGAGATCAAAACGGCACACAGTACTCCAGGTGTGATCTCACTGAAATCTTGTTCAATTGTAGCAAGACCTCTTTATTCCTGTATTCCAATCCCCTTACAATAAAGACCAACATGCTATTTGCCTTTCTAATTGCTTGCTGTACCTGCATGCTAACTTTCTGTAATAAAAGCAAAATACCGTAGATGTTTGAAATCTGAAATAAAAACTTGCTAACATTCTGTGTTCCTTGTAGAAGTACACCCAAGTCCCTCTGAACATCAACATTTACAAGTTTCACACCTTCTAAAAATATTCTGCTTTTCTATTCTTACTACCAAAATGAATAACCTCACACTTCCCCACATTCTACTCCACCTGCCAACTTGTTGCCCATTCACTTAACCTGTCTCTCTCTTTGCAGCCTTTTTGTGTCCACACAGCTTGCATTCCCACCTAGCTTTGTATCATCAGCAAATTTAGATAAATTACTCTCTGTCCCTTTGTCTAAGTCATTAATATAGATTGTAAATAGCTGAGGCCCCAGCACTGATCCTTGCAGCACTCCACTAGTTACAGCCTGCCAACTTGAAAATGCCTCTTTTATCCCGACTCTTTGCTTCCTGTCTGTTACCCAATCCTCTATCCATGCTCAGCGCCTGGAGTGGCTATAAAGGCCAATACTAGAGTGACAGGCTCTTCCACAGGTGCTGCAGAGAAATTTGTTTGTCGGGGCTGTTACACAGTTGGCTCACCCCTTGCGCCTCTGTCTTTTTTCCTGCCAACTGATAAGTCTCTTCGATTTGCCACACTTTAGCCCCATCTTTATGACTGACCGCCAGCTCTGGCGAACGCTGGCAACTGACTCCCACGACTTGTGATCAATGTCACAGGATTTCATGTCACGTTTGCAGACGTCTTTAAAGCGGAGACAATGACTGCCGTTGGGTCTGATACCAGTGGCGAGCTCACTGTACAAGGTGTCTTTGGGGATCCTGCCATCTTCCATGCGGCTCACATGGCCAAGCCATCTCAAGCGCCGCTGACTCAGTAGTGTGTATAAGCTGGGGATGTTGGCCGCCTCGAGGACTTCTGTGTTGGAGATACGGTCCTGCCACCTGATGCCGAGTATTCTCCGGAGGCAGCGAAGATGGAATGAATTGAGACGTCGCTCTTGGCTGACATACGTTGTCCAGGCCTCGCTGCCATAGAGCAAGGTACTGAGGAAGTTGCCTCTTACTCTTCTAAATTCCAGCGGATACAAGCCTAGCCTGTCCAATCTTTTCTTGTAAGACAGCCCGCCCATTCCAGCTATTAGTCTAGTAAACCTTCTCTGTACTACCTCCAACACATTTACATCCTTCCTTAAATAAGTAGACCTGTACTGTACACAGTACTCCAGATGTGGTCTCACCAATGCCCTGTATAGCTGAAGCATAACCTCCATACTTTTGTATTCAATTCCCCTCGTGATAAACAATAACATTCTATTAGCTTTCCTAATTACATGCTGTACCTGAATACTAACCTTTTGCGATTCATGCACGAGGACACCCAGATCCCTCTGCATCTCAGAGCTCTGCAATCTCTCTCCATGAGCCCTTATCTTGTGTATTAACCTTTTGTGTGACACTTCATTGAATGCTTTTTGGAAATCAAAGCATACGCCATCTACTGGTTTGCCTTGATCTTCCGTACTGGTTACATCCTCAAAAATCTTGAATGAATTTATCAAACACGATTTCCCTTTCATAACACCATATTGACTTTGATCATAATATGATTTTTCTAAGTGCATTGCAAAGACTTCCTCAATAATTTCTTATGTTACAGCAGTGGGTACACTTCAAAAGACTTTGTTGCCATGAAGCGCTTTGGGAATTCTTGAGGTGGTCAAAGGCGCTATATAAATGCAAGTCCTTTTATGTCTCCATGTGGTACCTGGAAGAGGAAATCTCATCAGCGGCTGAATGGCAGTGAAACAGGCAGCACGGCAGGGCGATGCAGTGGCGTTCCAAGATAGTGCCATACAGCGCGGTAGGACGTGGATTTTTCCCTCCCCCACAGTAACCGAGAGAGGTGGCTTGTTGAATCCTGCAGTGCTGTCCGGAGGGGGCTGTCGTGTGGAGACCTGTTGCTTCCCTGCAATGAGAGAGGAAAAATCTCAGCAGGCAAGGCGACCCAGGTCTGTCTACACACAAGCCCCTTTCAGATGCAAGTGGAGATGTGTGAGGGAGGTATCAAAGTGCAAAGACACCTCAGGTATGAATAAGAAATCTGCATCGGAAACTTGCTGGGATGTCTAGAATGTTGAATAACAACGACAAATTTCCCCTTTACCCCAGTGAATGTCCTAGGTTATGAGACGATCCCTATAAAGTTCAGTTGAGTGGAACTAATCGAATAAGCCTGCAATATTGTTGCAAAAACATCCATCGCTGCCTAACAGAAATAAATTCCAAAGGAGGGAAACCAATAACAAAGGCAAAGAGGATATAGAAAGGTTGGTGCTATGGGCAGACAACTAGCAGATGAAATTTAATGCAGAGAAGTGATTCATTTTAGTAGGAAAGACAAGGAGAGGCAATATAAAATAAAGGGTATAATTCTAAAGAGGATGCAAGAACAGAGGCACTTGGGGGTATATATATGCACCAATCATTGAAGGTGGCAGGGCAGGTTGAGAAAGCAGTTACTAAAGCATACAGGATCCTGGGCTTTATAAATAGGGGCATAGAGTACAAAAGCAAGGAAGTTATGATGAACCTGTGTAAAACCCTGGTTTGGCCTCGACTGCAGTATTTCTTTTCCAATTCTGGGCGCCAGATTTTAGGAAGGGATGTGAAGGCATTGGAGAGAGTGCAGAAACGATTCATGAGAATGGTTCCACGGGTAAGGATAGATTGGAGAAGCTGTGGCTGTTCTCCTTGGAGAAGAGAACATTGAGAGAAGATTTGATAGAGGTGTTCAAAATCCTGAGCGGCCTGGACAGAGTAGATAGGGAGAAACTGTTCCTGTTTTCGAAGAGTCGAGAACCAGAGGACAACAATTTCAGATGATCGGCAAATGGCAACAGGAGGAAAAGATTTTTTTATGCAGCCAGTGGTTCGGATCTGGAATGCACTGCCTGCAAGTATGGTGGAGGCAGGTTCAATCGAGGCATTCAAAGAGAATTGGATAATTATTTGAAGAGAAAAAATTTGCAGGGCTACAATGAAAAGGAGGATGAGTGGGACAAGGTGAGCTGCTCTTGCAGAGAGCTGACACCTTGGCCTCCTTCTGCACTGTAGCCATTCAAAGGACAGCACCTCCCATACTGTAAGACCTCACCCTCATTCCATGGTCAAATGCTGAAGGAGAATTTCAACCCAATCTTCTTCATTTAGAGAGGATCCAAACTAACACTTTACTCCTTCTCTATCCATCCCAGAGTTTCCTCTTCACCCCGACATTCCTTCGAACCTATGCCCCTGCACATGTTGCATCCCCTACCACTCTTTGTAATGCCCAATTCTGGCAACATGTAGCTGTTGTTCATCATTGTTGGTGATCACTAGCTCCCCTACACAGTCCACACATCCCAACTGCAGCTCTGCAAGGGGAAATATAAACTTTTTGTTGATGTAGCACTCTATAATGGGTTGGCAGGAATGAACTGTAGGTGTGTCTCTCAGGGCTGTATCTGGACTGCCCTGAGTCATAGTCACGGCACCCTTTATTCTATATTTAACCCAGCAGAGGGAAGCTGATGGCACACAGCTACAGTGAATATAGGCTATATATGTAACCACAACTAGTGCACTTGTTGGGATCAGATGAACACATTAACTGGTTGCCAGTAGGGTAAATCTGCTGTACTGCACAAAAACCACCAGATATTTCCTCATATCACACAGCTTGTTGGACCCCTTCAGTGTTGAACCTGCTCGAATTGGAATTTTCCATCATAATCAGACTTTGCCAAAAAAAATACACACAGACTAAAAAGCGGGAAAATAGGATACCTGCACACTGTGTGATCCTGGTGGCAGGACTGGTTGATTGCAGGCAACAGACTGAACACATACATTGGATTGATTGGATTGGATTGGATGTGGGGTTATTTTAAACCCATCAACTACGCCAGCCCCAAACCCTGTCTTCTCCTGATATGTATTGTCTCCTGTTGGATGTGACAAATCCCTCCCCAAAGCTTTGCCCCATGAATCCATGCTTCACAGCTCCAGCCTACAGAGTTATTTAGTGCAGGATATTTGATCATGAGGAGCGGCACAGTGCATCCTGAACCTGCCCTAACTCAATGTCCACAGGCACGCACTCTTTCGGCAGTCACATGGTAGCAAGGGAAAGCGGGGACCCCTGGTTGATTTTGCTGTGTCAAGCATGGGAAATTCTGTTCTGGATGGCAGACCTTTGCAATGTCCTAACCACCAAGCTGTCAGGAGAGTGAGTCTGCTTTAGTTGAAGAGACACTGGCTTCATGAGAAGCAGGGAAGGTACATTTACCGTAACATTCTTATTTGACTGCCGGTCGAGCAATGCCTCGATTTTTAAATTCTCACCCTTGACCTTCCCCCCCTCCCTCTCCAGCAATCCAACCCTCTGAGACCTCTGTGTTCCTCCAATTCTGATTTTCTACTGCTGCCGATAACAACTTTGTGAAAACACGATTCTCTCTTGTTAGGGATATCGGAGGACAGTTCATCTGAACACTGTCAAGGACAGTTCTTGCTGCAGGGAAAGTGACCTCAGGATCTTTGTTGCACTGATTTAGTGAACCCACCATCAAATTCCCTCTTCTTTTCAATGGAAATCACTGTTTGTGGGGCTGGAGGGAATCATTTACCTCTTCCTCCATCTCGATAAAAAATCTGTCACTGGGTTTCATAAATAAACCCCCCTTTCCAATGGCCTGACTATTGCTGAGGATAGAGATCAATTTTTCTATACTTTCAACTCGTTCATCTATGGTTACACCATATCAGCAGGTTTCTTTTTATAACTTTATTTGTGAATTGTTAATCCCTGAATTTTCAACTTAGGTTTCTTGCTGGTAAAAGAGTGAGCGAGCCTGTTTCTTGTTCCTGAGCAACATGTCTCTGCAGTGTTGATCAGACTACTGCACAACTCAGTGGCCTTGGAGCCAAAATAATTTGTTACAGCCCCAGTGAAAGAGAAAATGAACCAAAACCAGATTGTGTAACCTCAGGTATACTCACAGTCCCTTCATTCCATGAGACTGACAGCCTCTCCCTTCCACCTTGCCCATTCTATCTGCCCAACAATCCGTGTTCTAATACCTGAAAAAGACTTCAATAATACTTCCCAGTGCTCTACCCAAGACTGTTAGTATCTCTCTGTGTGTGATCTATCAGTAACTCCTCCCCATACCCTACCTGAAAGTGTTAGTCTCTCTCTCTCTGTGTGTGATCTATCAGTAACTCCTCCCCATACCCTATATGAAAGTGTTAGTCTCTCTCTCTGTGTATGATCTATCAGTAACTCCTCCCCATACCCTATCTGAAAGTGTTAGTCTCTCTCTGTGTATGATCTATCAGTAACTCCTCCCCATACCCTATCTGAAAGTGTTAGTCTCTCTCTCTCTGTATGATCTATCAGTAACTCCTCCCCATACCCTACCTGAAAGTGTTAGTCTCTCTCTCTGTGTATGATCTATCAGTAACTCCTCCCCATACCCTATCTGAAAGTGTTAGTCTCTCTCTCTCTGTGTGTGATCTATCAGTAACTCCTCCCCATACCCTATATGAAAGTGTTAGTATCTCTCTCTCTGTATGATCTATCAGTAACTCCTCCCCATACCCTATCTGAAAGTGTTAGTCTCTCTCTGTGTATGATCTATCAGTAACTCCTCCCCATACCCTATCTGAAAGTGTTAGTCTCTCTCTCTCTGTATGATCTATCAGTAACTCCTCCCCATACCCTACCTGAAAGTGTTAGTCTCTCTCTCTGTGTATGATCTATCAGTAACTCCTCCCCATACCCTATCTGAAAGTGTTAGTCTCTCTCTCTGTATGATCTATCAGTAACTCCTCCCCATACCCTATCTGAAAGTGTTAGTCTCTCTCTGTGTATGAACTCCTCTCCAGCCACACCTGTCCTTTGAAGGGTTGCCAACTCTGATTGGACATATTACTGGCAGTTCCATTGCATGAAATCCCACCTCCAACTACCCCGCCCAGCCAAACAACTTTTTTCTTCACCTCCAATACTTTTATAAGTAAATAAAACATTCAAGAATGCTTTATAAAATATATTTTTTCCAAATCCTCATGATTGTTCGGCTGGATTTCTCACAGCAGTGTTCAGGCAATTCTCCTTTCATGGAGGGTTGGCAAACCCTTGTCCTTATTAACTCTCTGTGTACTCTATTAATCCTAATCACCTCTCCCTGTATATAAACTACCAGTGACCTCCCCTCCCCCAGCTACACACTGAACTCTGGCAGCCTCTTGTTGTGCTCTCCTCCCCCTGTAAACCTCTCTCCATGCTCCACCATCTCCCTCCCTATGCCTTTCTCAGATAACCACTCCCCTGCGTACCAACGCCCCCTTCCTCCCTCCCATACTCTGCCTCAATGATTTACTGGCTTTTCTTTCCACTGCAACAGCACTCATAGAATAGAGTTCACATGCAACAGACCATGGAGACATTGGTATGCCCCTGTTGAAACAAGATGTTTCAGAATTGTTTGGGAGGAAAAACAACTTGCACAAAAGTGCAACTATTCAGTGGATGAGATCCAACTGTATGATGGATTGATGTTGCAGTTTCAGGTTGTTTTGATGCATGGGCTTAACTTCTGACCGCAGCCCAGCTGAGGGCACTGTGCATTGAGTGTCAAATTACAGCTTGTGGCTAACTTATCCCCGCGTATGCCAATGCACTTTGTTTTGTTGTCGCTTCGGTTATTTTAACACCAAACTGTTTGTAATGCAATGGCCTGACTCTTGGACCACTTGACGGGGATTGGGGTGGCTGAAAGGAGTCAGTGTTCAGCTTCACATTCTCGGTAATCTTGGTCAAGCTCTGTTTGAAAGACATAGGCTTTCCTAAGGCCTGGAGACCCTCCCCCTTCCCGGCTCCTATACTAGTTTCAAACTTCAATCTCTCTCTTTCTTCATTATTATTTTTATCCCCTGCCCTTCTCCTTATGCTGTGTTGTGCTGCTGTAGAGGCGCCAGCTATTCTCCAGTTCCCCGCACGAGCTCTGACTGCTTTCAACCAAATAAAATGCCTGCTGTCCTTGCACTGTGAGTCGCCTTCTCACTGCTGGTTTAATCCTCTCTACCCCTTACCCCTTCACCCTTCCTACCCCTTGCCCCTCCACCTTCCCTCCCCCTTACCCTCCCTCCACCTTACCCCTTCACCCTCCCACTATCTGAACAGCTGATTCATTAAATGGGACATCCTGTTGATACAGACACTATACATCCAACTCTTGCTCATTTCACCGCTCCCTTTTGCATCAGTTTACCCCCTCCCCCTGTGAAAAAGGCAAAATAAACTACCCTGCACCCCCCCATCAACACTTGGGTCTAAACTGGTTTGGTGCAGCTTGGGCCTAGTTTGTGCCCAAAACTGTGAAAGCAGCCACTGCAAATTTTGTAGTGCAATGAAAATGTGTTTGGGATGCACTTGCAGATGTTCCTGCAAAGCCAGCAGTTTGATTCATTTTGACTGCTCTATTTGCCATGCTCTTTTCCACTCTTACAAAGGTAAGGGCATGCACTCACCATCCAACCAGCTGCATTCAAACCAATCTTATGTGCAGTGCGTCTGCGGTAATTATCACACAACACCTCTTTCCATTTGAATCCCCCTTGTCAAATTATAGACATATTTTATTTCTAGATAAAGATGGTCGAGCAAATGAAAAGATTCTTAGAGCAGGGTGCACACGCGAAGAGGCTAATGCCAGACAGGATGTTTCCTCCAACAGTGGTTGTAATGTTCTGGCCACTGGGAGGCAATGGGCCCATAGTTTTAATAGAGGGCTTCCACTCCTGCTATGGATGCTGGGATAGGTTTGCCTTCATAGACAGAGTTCAGTTTCTCTTACTTTCCATCGAAATGCTGGAATTTACATACATTGGGTCAGGAGATTCTGATCTCTTGTGAGAGGCTCCTGCAGTTAATCAGGCCTGATGATATCTCTCGGCAAGTCTAATCAAATAATGTGCTTCGGATTGGAAAAAAGGATCACTGGTTCTCACGTGATCATCACTGGCTGGCCACCAGACCACAAAGATCCCTGAATGCCCTCCTTTCACTGGGTGTGAAGCTAAAACAAAGAGCAAGAGTTGACAAGGGGAAAAAAGGGTTAAAGAAGTATCAATGAAAACACAGTAAGTAGTGGATTTGGACTGTTCATGTTTGTGGGTTAAGCTTGTTATTAATAATTATTACTGAAATATTTCTGCTGGGCTGCATGCAGAAGTCTGAAAAAGTGTATAAGCAGTCACGTCACCAGTTTTTTTTGTAAACAAGAGAATTCCCCATTTAAAACTCCTGACAGCACAGCCAAAGCAGCATAATCTGAGACTACATCAGCTAATGGAGCTCAGGCCTGAATCAGAATTCAGATCATTAATAAATAGACCAAGTGTCGTATCGTCCAAATAATAGGAAACTGGGGGCATGTGTCTAAAAATCTGTTATTGGGATGAAATGAACACAGAACGTCAAACAGGAGGAGGCAAATAAGCCTTCTTGCTTTTGAATATTTGAAACAAAAAATGAAAACATAAACAGAAAATGAGGGGAAGTGAACCAGCGATAGGATCTTTTAGAACAGATCAAGCTGACCTTGATTCGTTAGTTCCAACTGATACTGGTCACAGCTCACCCTGTTCTTAGATTATTACAGCATGGATAATGTTTCAAAAAAGTAACGACATAGAAAAACACAGTCACAAAAACATACACATCAGATGAACATCACATTGGATACACTTTTCATTTGTGACACACTTATATCCACTCGGCTTGTGTGCAGTGGCCTAGCAAATGACATGAAAAAAATATAGATAGACAGACTAAAATCAAACTGATAACCGGTTATTCTCATTATACTTCGATTAAAAGATGGTTAGATGATAGGTGACTTACATGCTTGCCTTCTGTTTTAAGGGTCTCACCCCTCCCTTTTGCTGGTTCTGTGACTGAGACCCTCCCATTCTCAAACTTTTGTCAGTGGTCGCAGATGTGCCTGTGATATTGAGGCAGGCACACACACAGCCTTCAATGCTGCAGTGAGACTGCAGCCTCCTGCATTGATTGCTCAGGACTTCAGGCTCCTGAACTCTTGCCAGATCCTTATCCAATCACATGCCATCAGCGTCGCCTCTAGCCAACTCTGCACATAACTGGACAGTAAAAACACAATAGACTTGAAGTCAGTAGTGAGGAATTAGAGGGTCTACAGGACTTGGCTGTGGGGTAAAAAATGATCCCGATGACAGTAATATTACCAAAAGGGGCTTGTGTCCAAAGCTGCTGTTTCAAACAAGTAAAGGACTCTCCAGTACATTCCAGGGCACTCTATGTTTCTTCCGAGGGATGTTTGCTCACAACAATGAGTTTGTTTTCTTTCCCACGTTGGTGCTGCTCTACCTCGATGTGAAAATGGGCTCTCCCAGAAAGAAATGAACCGCATTCCAACACAGACATGCAAGGAACAGACAGCACTGTCCTGCAGGGCGAGTCCATGTGGAGCAAGCTGAGTGAAGTGGATAATTAGTAGATTGCTTTAGCAAGTGTTCGACCACGGCCCATGGAATTCAGGACCCTGCTATTGAGCACAGCCGCTTTTTTTTTTAAAAGGAAGGCAGTGCACTGTCTTTATAAATCTGCACCCCAGCCCTGGCTAGTGTTATACATTGACAGCCTCCTGTGCTAGAGAACAACAGGTAAAATGAAATGATATTGGCAATTGTTTTCTTAATTGAGCAATATATCAAGGCCTATGGTGCAGGGCACTTGAGTTATATATGAGATATTTACTTGTCCTTACTACTATGGGGTACTAAGTGAGAGCTGGTAGCTGTTTACTGATTTCAATGTGTCCAGTATAAAAAGGGGTCATTGTACATATAAGATACATTACTGTTCGAGAGGGATTAAACTCTAACAAGTTTAACCCTGACACGTTCTTGGGGACTGAATAAAACAACCTGTTGAAAGCATCCTGTGTTGTGGGCCCATAAACACTAGAAACTGGATGGAAATTAGCCAATGCTTTGCATATATGAGGGCACTTTCCTCTCATTTGGTTTCAACTCATGGCCCAGAGGTGAAAGTTCATTCCCCTAGTTACGTAGCACTTGAGAAATCCTTTGCATTCAGGCAATCACACGAACTCACTGACCCAGTTGCCACGTGAACACCACTGTCATACTAGAATGCTTTTGTCTGGGTGCTTGGATTTGTGAAAGCCTCATTGTACAGACTCAGCTGTCTGACGTATTGTTCTGGCATTTTATGGGAAGCACTGTCCTTCAGTATTGCCACTAATCAGAAATCACTTTGAAATAGCTGGTATGGAGGATTACAAAGCTGCAGTGCAGTTGGTTTGTACATTGCACATGTGATGTGGGGGGAAGACAGATACTGAACAGAAGGTCCTTGTTTGTGTGTATCTAGCAAAGTACCACAGATGTGATGCCATCTGTTAGGAATGAAAAGGCCAACAGAATCCACAACAACTCCAGGTGGACTGAACCTGGTTCATTCATAAAAAAGGCGAATTGGTTCGCGTGAGCCTGTCTCTGTCTCTGCCAACATAGACTGTCTGCATACGCGTGTTTTAACTACCAGTCTGCTGCAATAGCTTCCTAATGTCTAAGTTTAAAATGCTGCTGTTGGAATTCACAAGTTTCAGTGCTCATTGTTATATCTATATATATCTGCAGTCGTGGCTCAGTAGGTAACAGAATTGAAGCTGATACTTCCAGTGCAGTGCTGAAGGAGTTCTGCACTGTCTGATATACCGTATTTCTGATCAGGCATTAAACCAAGAGCCCTTCTGCACTCTCAGGTGGAGGTAAAAGATCCCATGGTACTATTTCAAAGTTATCCCTGGTCCTGGCCTTAACCCACCACACGAAATCAGATGATCTGGTCATTATCACATTCCTGTTTGTGGGAGCTTGCTGTGCATAAATTGACTGCTCATGTTTCCTACATTACAACAGTAGCTACATTTTAATGGAGTACATTGTTGGTTGCAAAGTGCTTTGGGGTGTCCTGAGGTCGTGAAAGGCGCTATACAAATGCAAGTCTTTTGTTAACGATGTTGGAAAGAGTCGACTTTAGACCATGTATCCATTTTCACTGGGGGCCTAGGCATGGTATTGAAACCATTCCCTTTCCTTCTTTAAGAACCCACTATTCATGTAGCCACTTGCTGTCGTGATAGAAGTGTTTTTGCTGGAGAGGGTGCACTGCAGATTTACCAGAATGATAATGGGGTTTAAAAGGTTAAACTGGAAGGGCAGGTTGCAAAGACTAGGCTTGGATTTCCTTGAGTTTTAAAGGGTGATCTAATTGAAATGTTTAAAGATGATTAAAGGATTTGATAGAGAGAAACTAAGCTGGTGAGAATTCAGAATCTAGACCGTTCAGGGATGATCTCAGAAAGCATTTCTTCACACAAAGCGTAGTGGACATCTTGGAACTCTCTCCCCTCAAAAGATCTATTGAGGCTACGGGGGGTGATGGAGCGGCACGGGGGGGAGTCAATTGAAAATGTCAAAACTGAGAGTGATGGATTTTTTGTTAGACAAGTCTATCGAGGGATGTGGAACCATGGTGAATGAGTGGAGTTAAGATATAGATCAGCCATTCTGCAATTGAATGACAGAACAGGCTCAAGGAGCTGAATTGTCTTGTCCTTTTCCCATGTACACAGTCTGACGCTGGCAATAGCATGGTGTATAAATTGCTCCAATTGCTGATGTGTGACATCTGTTTACCTGTCTTTTAAAACATTGTGCTATTGAAGAATTGTCAGGCAAGCAAGAGCTGGGCCTGCTTTTAGCTGGGGTGCAGTTCACCTTTTATGAAAGGGTTTGGGAGATGCTGTCGAAGGAGCTTTAGTGAGTTGCTGCAGTGCACTTGTATGTGGTCCATACCACAGCCACAGTCCACTGGTAGTGGAGGGAGTGAATGTTTAAGGTGGGGAGTTCAAGGCAAGAGTGATCTCCTGAACCAGCTCTCATTTGCCTAGATGGATCGGAGAAGAATTTCCCAGATTTTTCCCCGCAAACAGCCTAGCTTTTTCGCCTCTCCCAGGAGTTCATACATCTTTAGGTGAAGTGGAAAGTACATTTTTATACAGTACTTTGCACAACCTCAGGGTGTTGCCACAGCACTTTGCAGCCAAAGAAGTACTTTTGAAGTGTAGTCACTGTTGCAAGGTAGGAAAAGTAGCAGCAAGCTCCCACAAACAGCAATGTGATAATGACCAGAGTAATCTGTTTCTTTGTGATGTTGATTGAGGGATAAATATTGACCAGGACACCAGGAATAACTCCCCTGCTTTTCTTCAAAATAGTGCCGTGGGATCTTTTATGTCAACCTGAGAGACTAGATGAGGCCTCAATTTGACATCTCATCCAAAAGACAGCACCTCCAACAGTGCAGCACTCTTGCAGTGCTACACTTGAGAATGTGAACTGAGATGTTTCTGCTCAACTTTCTGGAGTTGGGATTTGAACCCATAGCCTTTCCTCACTCAGACGAAACAGTACAATCCACTCAGCCACTTTCCCTGAAGATTTGCAAAAACAAAGCTATCACCTTTCCAGGTGATCTTCAATTTTCAAATCAATTCGGCCCTTTTATATTATTTGTCCTCTAGGCAATGGCTTCATTGTCACCATTCACCTATTTTAAAAGTGTTTGTTTGAGCAAGACATAAATGTCATAGGCTGGCTCCTATTTTAAAATTCATTACGGATTGTGAGATGGGCAGGATATGGGAACTCTACGCTCTGTACTGGGATTTTCCCCACTGCTCCCAGCAATTAAATGGTGAGGAGCTTCTCCATAGAGAGAGCAGGGGGAAAGCAGCGAGTCCCATCCATTCATGGGATACACTTGCACACCGCATAGTGCCCAATGAGAGACTGACAGCAGTGCCCACAGTGCATGAAAGAAAAGACTTACATTTATATAGCTCCTTTCATGACCTCAGGATTTCCCAAAGTGCTTGATAGCCAATGAAACACTTTTGTAATTGACTCACCGTTGTAATGCAAGAAAACATGCATAAGGATATGGGTGAAAATACATTTAAAATACCAAATAATATACAATTTTTGATATTCAGATTTTGGTTACAGCTCCTCTGCTGTAAAACAGGCACAAAAATAATTTTGAAAAAGTATACCGATGGGTTATTTAAGAAGAGAACTCAAAAATACCCAGAACAACAACTTGCATTTATTTAGCGCCTTTCATGTAGTAAGACATTCCCAAGGCTGTGCAGAGGAGCATCAACAAACAAAATTTGACGCCGAGCCACATAAGGAGATATTAGGGCAGGAGAGGTAGCTTTTAAGGCGCGTCTGAAAGGAGGAGGAAAGAGGTAGAAAGGCAAAGAGGTTGAGAGAGAAAGATCCAGAGTATAGGGCCTTGGCAGCTGAAGGCAGTGCCACCAATGGCGGAGAGTTTAAAATTGGGAAGGCTCAAGGTGCCAGTATTGAAGGAGTGCAGAGATATCTTGGCGGGTTGTCGGACTGGAGGTGATAGAGAGGGACGAGGCAATGGAGGGATTTGAAAACAATGATGAAAACAGCAGAATGTTTTTTAATTGTTGGTGTTCTGAATCAAGTTTCTTATATTATTTTAGGTGCTGAGATCCTACTGCAGTCGTCAATAGGTTAAAATGGTGTGACATCAACAGCAGTGTTTAGCTCACCGAGGGAAGGTAAAATATTTTGCTGCAGGTCAGGTATTGACAGTCTGAAATATTGTCACCACTCTGTTTACAGTGGAGACTGCATGTGTTTACAGAACAGTGGTTGTCGGGACAAGCTGTACAGTTGAAGTAAATGCAAAGCTTAGAATCATTCCTTTACACTTAATTACTGCATCATAATATGGAATAATGGAAATCATAAAGAATTAAAATGAGCCACGCTATCAGAAAGAGTCAAGATTGTAAGAGCTCAGGAGAGAGAAGTACTTGCATCAGAGAGTACCAGGACCAGGACAAGTGTTGACAGTAGGGACTGTTAGCAGCTCCTATTTTGGAGCTATCTTGTTACGTGCTCATACTAATTGTTGTATTAAACCTCATAAGAAATAAGGAAAGACTTGTCGTTATATAACGCTTTCACAACCCTAGAACATCCCAAGTGCTTTACAGACAATGTAGTGCTTTTAAAGTGTACTCACAGATGTTATGTAGGAGACACAGTAGCCAATTTGCGCACAGCAAGCTCCCATAACTGGCAATGTGAGAATGACCAGATCATCTTTTTTTAATGATGTTGATTAAGGGGCCAGTATTGGTGAGGAAACTATTGAAAACTCCCCTGCTCATCTTTGAATTAGTGACATGGGATCTTTTACATTCACTTGCCAGAGCAGACAGGGCTACAGTTTAACAAATACCTCCGATAGTGCAGCACTCCCGCACTATGGACCCTCCGATAGTGCATCACTCCCGCACTACGGACCCTCCGATAGTGCAGCACTCCCTCAGTACTGACCCTCCGATAGTGCAGCACTCCCTCAGTACTGACCCTCCAATAGTACAGCACTCCCGCAGTACTGGCACTGAAGTACCAGCCTGGATTGTGAGCTCAAGTCTTTGGAGTGAGACTTAAGCACACAACCTTCTGACTCCAAGACAAAATTGCTCATGAGCCATGGTTAGATTGAGCTGGTGGAAGAGCTCACCATCCCCTGTCTCTCTGAATTACTCCAAAACACCCTGAAAAATTGTTGCCAAACCTGTAACATTTCCAACATTCTTTCATTTAAAAGTTAAGTGTTGCAATATCCCAATTTCAGTTTTCCTGTTACTGATGAACTGGTATCTCCAGAATTCCATACAAACAATGACAGACTGGTAAAGACCCTTGGTCCAATCACAATATATATGTTTTCCAATGCAACCCAAACAATGTGACTCCTGGAAGAGGCGAACAAAAAAGGTAAAAACACAGAACAATTTGGGGAAAAGCAGATCTGAGAAATTCCTCTCCGACCCACCGAGGCAATTGAAGTTAGTCCAGAAAATCACTCTGACCCTGAATTTCCTACAGTACAAGGTAACCTCCATCGCAGCAGACACAGGACCAGCTCTCCTTCGAGGAATTCAGTGAATCACCTGTCACTGCACGAGTTTGTGCCTGTTCCACAGTTCACTATCCTCTGAGAAATGTACCAGCTCCTGATGTCTAAACTAGGCCTGGCCTTGTATAACTTAGATTTGTGGCTTCTGGACCTCCCAAGCCTACTTAATTGGAATAAACTGTCAACTGGAATGCACTCTATTCCCTTCTTTATCTTATAAACCTGCAAATCTATGAAAGTTATCTACATATTGCATTCTCTGAAACCAAGGCATTGAAAATGTCCAGACCCTCCCAACTTCAATATAATGCTGCTTCAAACCCAACACATGAAAACCATTTTCCTGTTTGTTGTGTTGCAGAAGGGTCAGTGCAGTTTAGTTGGTACAATCCCGGTTTGATGTTGGCACACATGCCTAAGGGGACAAGAGGGATGAAAGCACTCAGCTAAAAAAAAAATCAGGTTTTATTTAAAAGCCAGTGCAGAATGAAAGGCAGCAACTGAATCACAGTCCCACAGGCAAGATATATTGAGAGGACATATTTGATGAACCAATTCAGAATGCTTCAGCCAAGTTAAGAAAGAACAAATCAACAGGGCGTTGTGTGTTTTTTTCTGTTGGGTTGCTTCACTCATATCTATTATTCCAAAAAAAGTAAGTGAGAGCTATTTCAGATGGAAAATTACTGAGTGGCTCTGCCACCAAGAGCTCCCAGCAAGTAGTATGTGAGCTGCTTCCCAGTGCTAGTCTGAGCCACAGACACTCATAATTAGCTGGGGAAACAGAAGGCTTTCGAGCTCAAATCTGTGCAATGGAAACATGAACAGTGAATGAATAAGGACTGAGCACTGAACTGTGCAATTACAGCCATGCATTTTAAACACTGAACTTCCAAATGTGAGTAATGTTATTTCCCTCAGTTACTAACAGCACGACTTCTAAATTAGCCTTGACTTTTTGTATGTTATTGTATACACATCTGAGCAGGCCCCACTTTTGGATTGCTTCAACATGGAAGGGAAGCAATCACAGCAGGTCACATACTGACAGCAAAAGGTCTTGGCCCAGAACCTGAAAAGGTGAGAGGTGGTAGTGATGCAGCGACTAACAGAAGTAAAAGCAGTGCAATGATTTGTTAGATTCATAAACTATTTTGCAGAATTCCTGCCCAATTTGTCATCAGAGTGTGAACTATTATGCAAACTCACTGCCAAGCGAGTTGCCACGCGCAGTGGGATTGGAGCACAGAACAAGAAGCAGCGTTCACTAAAATCAAGCAACTAGTGACGGCAACACCAGTGCTGAAATACTATGATGTAAATGATGAAGTCACCCTGCAGTGTGACGCCAGCAAGACAAGACTTGGAGCAACCCTAATGCAGCAAGAACAACTGGTTGCACTTGCATCCAGGGCATCAATGCAAATGGAACGAAGCTATGCTCAGATCGTGAAAGAATGCCTGGCCATTGTCAGCTTGTGAGCATTTTCATCAATACCTACTTGGAAGAGACAAAGTGATAGTCGAGTCCGACCACAAGCTACTTCAAAGCATTTTCCTCAAGCTGCTACTATCTGCTCCAAAGCATCTGCAAAGAATTTTACTCTGGTTACGGAGATAGCATCTGGATGTGACAGACAAGCAAGGGAAACTGATGTACATCGCTATCATGCTGTTGAGAGCAGCACTCCCTATGAAGAAAGTAGTTGGTGCTACGACAGAGTGTGAAATCTTCTAAATCCAATGTGAAGCTGCAGCTTGACATGCTCTGGAAGTCATCAACCCAGTAGAGACATAGAATCTGACTGACAAGCACCTTGCTCAAATCAAGCAAACTACCCAACAAGATGCAACTCTCATGTGTTGCAAGAAGTAGTGATGAAAGGATGGCCTGACAGCATCAAGGACACTCCTATGGGCATACAGAAATGAACTGACAGCTCAAGATGGTACCTTGTACAAAGGAAATAAAATCATTATCCCTCAGGAGTTAGAAGGAGAGATGCTAAAGCACATTCATGCAAACCACCAAGGAATTGAGTTGAGTCTGAGGAAGCCAAGAGAAGTGCTCTACTGATCAAACATGAGCAATGAAATCAAGGACCACATCAGCCAGTGCAGTGTGTGTAACAAGTACCAAGCTAAGCAAGCTAAAGACCCACTGATGACACATGACATCACAGACAGACCATGGATGAAGCTGGGAGTAGACCAGGACCTGAATATCTTGTCTCCGTAGACGACTATTCTGACTACTGGGAGATAGACCAGCTGACCTCAATGAGTGAGATTGTAGAATGCCTGAAAGCACACTTCAGTCGTTACGGCATTCCAGAAGATGAGCGACAATGGCCCTCAGTTCATGAGCAAAGAATTAAATCGCTTCATAAAGGATTGGGAAATTCAACACCATACATCATCTCCATACTATCCCCAGTCAAATGGAAAGGCTGAGGTGGCAATGAAAATCACCAAAGGAATCATAAAGAAATCGAGCAAATTCAACACAGATGTATACAAGGCAATTCTCAAATGGATAAACACATCTACTGAAGGCATGGAAATTAGTCCAGTACAAAAACTAATGTCACGCCGCACCCAAACTACTTTTCCAATAGCAAAAAAGCTACTGAAGCCAAAATAGTAGCAGGTGTGGGTGGCAAAATCGAGGTGAAACGGCAGAAAGTCAAATTTCACTTTTCCACGTGGGCGGCACAGTGGCGCAGTGGTTAGCACCGCAGCCTCACAGCTCCAGCGACCTGGGTTCAATTCCGGGTACTGCCTGTGTGGAGTTTGCAAGTTCTCCCTGTGTCTGCGTGGGTTTCCTCTGGGTGCTCCGGTTTCCTCCCACCACCAAAGACTTGCAGGTTGATAGGTAAATTGGCCATTATAAATTGCCACTAGTATAGGTAGGTGGTAGGGAAATATAGGGACAGGTGGGGATGTGGTAGGAATAGGGGATTAGTGTAGGATTAGTATAAATGGGTGGTTGATGGTCGGCACAGACTCGGTGGGCCGAAGGGCCTGTTTCAGTGCTGTATCTCTAAATCTAAATCTAAAACTGTCAAACCATTGCCAGAATTGAGCTTTGCAGAGCCAGTAAGGGTACAAACCTTCAATGCTCTCAACAAGAGTCAGCCCAAGTAGCAACTTGGAACCTGGGTGGAGCAGTTGTCACCTCGATCACACGCCATGGAAGTGAATGAGCAGGTACACCGTCACAACCGCAGGCACGTATGCACAACTGGAGAAGCTGTACCTTCACTGCAGGGGGCCAATCAGGAAGATATGAACTCACCATCTGCACAGATCACAGTTCAACCATCAGTCCCAGAGGTCCACAGTACCCCAACAACGGAAATGGAACAACAGTTACCGCAGAAACAAATGACAAGGGAACAACACTCCCCACAGAAGGAAAATCACGCAGATGAACAGCCAACGACAATGCACGTCATTAAGAAACTAGCCAGATTTAAAGACTATATGTGCAGTGCATGTGCAAAGGCTGATGAGAATAACATGCTCATGCATGCAAACAGTTGTGTGTATAGTGGGTAACTTGGGCAACTCAGTGCAAATGATAATGCATGCAAACTTTTGGGAGTTTTTCTGTATGAAAAGGGGGATGTTTGGGATAGAATTGCAATACTGTACTAATGTGCCTCTTGGCTTGCTGTAATCATGTGAACTTTACCATGAGGCACACACTGCAGGCATCCATCACAAGGCACTGTACAAGCAAGACTGTTGTTCTGTCAGCTTGGAAGACTAACATTCAAACAGTCACAGAATTTACAACACAGAAACAGGCCATTCTGCCTAACTGGTCTACGCAGGTTTTTACGCCCTTTTTTTTACGTTTTTACATACAAGCTTCCTCCTATCCTATTTACTTATAACCTTCTAGTCCTTTCTCCCTCACGGACTTATTTTTTTTGCAACCACTGTTTGAGTAAAGAAATTTCTCCTGAATTATTTACTGGATTTATTAGTGACTCATATTTTTATGGCCCATTGTTTTGGACTCTTTCACAAGTGGAAACGTCTTCTATATGTCAAATGCCCATATTTTAAAAACCTCAAATAGGTCTCCTCAGTCTCCACTTATCGAAAAGAAAAGAGCCAATTTATTGTCTCCTCCCCCCATTCCCCCATTTACTCTCCGCTCCCCCTAATCCTAATTTCCCATTTACTGCTCCCTCCCCCAATTCATGCATTTACTGCTCCCACCCTAATTCCATTTACTGCCCCGCCCCCAAATCCCCCATTTAACACCCCCTCCCCAAATTCCCCCATTTACTGCTCCCACCCCCAATTCCCCCATTTATTGGTGCCCTCCCATAATTCCCCATTTATTGGCATCGTTCCCTAATTCAGCCATTTATTGCTCTCCCCTAATTCCCCATATCTTTGTGCCCACCTCTAATTCCCCATTTATTGGTGTTCTCCTCTAATTCCCCATTTATTGGTGTTCTCCTCTAATTCCTCATTTATTGGTGTTCTCCTCTAATTCCCCATTTATTGGTGTTCTCCTCTAATTCCCCATTTATTGGCGTTCTCTAATTCCCCATTTATTGTCTCCTCTAATTCCCCATTTATTGGTGTTCTCCTCTAATTCCCCATTTATTGGCGTTCTCTAATTCCCCATTTATTGTCTCCTCTAATTCCCCATTTGTTGCTGCCCATAATTCCCCCATTTATTCGTTCTCCAACAATGCACCAGGTGTCCCTCAATGCAGCAGATGCTCTCCCTTGTGCATTGCTATTCTTTGCAAAATTTCCCTGTTGGAGTACAGCATTGTTTGTATGAATCTTTGCCTATTTTCTATTTCTATTAATCACCTGTGCCTACTTTCAACTCTATATATTTTCTTTTTTAAATGAAGGCTGGTCAGTTTTGCACCTAGAAATTCTTATTGTGACTGTTGCACTTTTGAATTTCTGTATATTTGACACTGTTACATGCTTCTTCATATTTGTCCTTTGATGTTATTCTTTTTCAGGTGATGATATTTTCACTGCTCCTTTCAGATCCTTGGCCTTGAATTGCCTGAATGTTACCACCTAAACATGTGCCCTGAGTTGTACTGGGCTGTCCCACTCTATCATTTTCATGTCAGTTGTCTAACAGCACCTCCAAGTCCTGTGTTTTGTATTACCATTCATTTTTTTGCCTAAGTTACTAGATCTTTATCATTTGTACTGGTTAGGAAGTGTGTAAAGAGTTTTGAATATTGTTATGGGTACATTGTAATTGGACAGCTTTCTGTTTGTTTTACAAAATCGTAAAAGTAGTGCATCACAAGCTTTTGTTATATTGATTGGCAATTCTTCATCCTTTTTTCAGCAACTGAAGTCTGACAAATGGTTGGATTGTTCCCATTCGGGTCATTCATCTCTGTAGCTCTTAGGTCAAGCTATCTCCCTGAAATGGACCTTAGAGTGCTTATTAAAGTACATTAATAACTTAGCACCTGAGAGATCAGTGGGCTTTTGATGAAATATGATGTAAATGGTAAAGCTTCATGGCAATTCATTCAGTGAGAGTCCAGGGCTCACTGCTGGATTTGGAGTCTGACTGAGGAGAAGGGCAGGAGGTGCCTTTAAATCTGCTTCTGTAAAGCAGCTTGCATCAAGAATAATACAGAATCTGCAGCACAGAAATGGGCCATATAGTCCAACTGGACTGTGATGGTGTTTCTACCCCACATTCCAGCTTCCTCCCCCTCTAATTACTCGGCCTGATGGCCACCACATGTCTTATGGGCATTGATACAACATTCTGGTTGAGTTGGGAAGGCTCCCTTTGCATTTGTTGGGATGTTGTTGCTTACTTTGGCTTCTTTTAGTTAGATTGGACAGTATGTTTCTTTCCTGCATTAGTGGTGCCCTAAAAGGGACACTTACTGTGCTGACTCTTGTTTGGGTTGACTATTGTCACCCTTATTGGTCTGTTAAAAGACCCTCTCTAATTATCTCTCCACTCTCTGCTTCAAACAAGTGGCAGCAAGTTCCACATTCTCAACAGTCACCTTACTTCTGTGAGGAAATTCCTCCTCAATTCTTTATTTGATCTGTTGGTGGCTCTCTTTTATATTTATCTCTCCTTGTTCTGGAGTCCTCAACAAATGCTCTTTTTATAATTTAGAGAATAATAAATGCCCAAGTTTGATTATCAGCTCCTAATGCAAGCTGAGAGCTTGGCTGCAGCTGGGCCTCAGTGGCACCCTTGTGGACTGTCAGAACACTGGGCACACGTGCTAACCTACCCTCTCTCCATGCTGCTTATCTCAGTCTCAACCGTCCCTCTGTGCAGAAACAGAAAGCAGAGGCCTGGTGCCCTCCTTTTACGTGAGGGAATGTTGACTCAAGCTGCTGCCACAAGCCTAGGAAGTGGTGAACATCTTTGGAATTCTCCACCCCAGAGGGCTGTGGATTCTCAGTCGTTGAGTATGTTCAAGACAAGATCATTAGATTTTTGAACAATCATGGTATTAAGGGATATGGGGATAGGATGGGAGAGTGGAGTTGATATATTGGATCACTCATGATCTTATTGAATGAAAGACAGCATCTAAGAGTTGTATGATCTATTTCTGCTCCCATTTCTTACATTCTTTTCTTCTTATGATGCACATTCGTCCCGCAATCCAGCAAGAAAAATCCATTCATAATCAATGATTGGAGATCACTGCCTGGAATAATGAAGCCAGGATGGTATGTTACCTCCCTGGTGCCAGGGTCAAGGATGTCACGGAGTGGCTGCAGGACATCCTTCTGGGGGAGGGTGAACAGCCAGAGGTCATGGTCCACATTGGTACCAATGACATAGGTAGGAAGAGGGATGAGGTCCTGAAAGCAGATTTTAGGGAGTTAGGAAGGAAATTAAAAAGCAGGAGGCGGTGGCGTAGTGATATTGTCATTGGACTAGTAACCCAGAGACCCAGGATATTGCTCTGGGGACATGGGTTCAAATCCCACTACAGCAGAAGGTGGAATTTTAATTTAATTAATAAATCTGGAATTAAAAAGCTAGTCTAATGATGGCCATGAAACCATTGTCGATTGTTGTAAAAACCCACCTGGTTCACTAATGTCCTTTAGGGCAGGAAATCTGCTATCCTATCTGGCCTGCATGTGACTCCAGACCCACAGCAATGTGATTGACTCTTACATGCCCTCTGAAATGGCCTAGCAAGCCACTCAGTTGCATCTAACCGTTAGCCCTGTGGGTGTGCCTACCCCACATGGACTGCAGCGGTTCAAGAAGGCAGCTCACCACCACCTTCTCAAGGGCAATTAGGGATGGGCAATAAATGCTGGCCTGGCCAGTGATGCCCACTGAATGAATAAAAAAAAATGGACCTCAACAGCAGTAATCTCAGGATTACTCCCTGTACCTACACATGTAGATTACATGTGCTAGTGAGCATAGGAATAGGAAGATTGATCGATAGAACAAATGGCTGGAGAATTGGTGTAGGAGGGAGTGCATCAGATTTCTGAGGCAATGGGACCAGTTCTGGGATAGGTGGGACCTGTATAAGATGGACGGGCTACACCTTAACGGAACTGGGACGAATATCCTCGCAGGGAGATTTTCTAGTGCTGTTGGGGAGGGTTTATACTAGCTTGTCAGGGGGATGGGAAGCTGAAGGGCAGCTCAAATAGGAAGGAAGTAAAGCTGGTAACAGGAGGTAGAAAAGTAGCAGGCGAAACAAAGGCAAGCATCAACTGGGCTTAGAATGAAGAATAATGTCAAAAAGACAAAGTTAAGGACACTCTATCTGAATCCACGCAGCATTCGCAACAAGGTAGATGATTTAAAGGCACAAATAGAGGTAAATGGGTATGATCTAATTGCCACAACGGAAACGTGGCTACAGGGTGACCAAGACTGGGAACTGAATATTCAAGGACATTCGATATTTAGGAAGGACAGGCAAAAAGGAAAAGGAGGTGGTGTTGCGCTGATAGTAAGGGATGGGATCAGTCCATTAGTAAGGGAGGATCTCAGATCGTAAGAACAAAATGTGAAATCTGTTTGGGTGGAGCTAAGAAACAGCAAGTGGCAGCAAACATTGGTTGTTTTAGGCCACCAAACAGTAGTGGTAGTATGGGGCATGGTATTAGTGAGGAGATTAGAGAAGCATGTAGCTTGGGTAATGTAGTAATCTTGGGTGACTTCAATCTGCATCTCGACTGGGTAATCCTAATGAGCAATAATGCTGTGGAGGAAGAGTTTCTGGAGTGTTAGAGATGGTTTTCTGGAACAGTATGTTGAGCTGCCTAGAGAACAAGCTATCTTAGATCTAGTATTTTGTAATGAGAAAGTGCTAATTAATAATTTTGTTGTAAAAGAACCTTTAGGGATGAGTGACCATAATATGATAGAATTTTACATAATGTTTTAAAGTGAGGTCGTTTAATCTGAAGCCAGGAAGCCAATCTGAACAAAGGAAATTATGAAGGTATGAGGGGCAAATTCGCTGAGGTGGATTGGGAAAATACATTAAAAGGTTTGACAGTACATAGACAATGGATAATCTTTAAAGAATTATTACATAGTTTACAGCAACTATACATTCCTTTAAGGCACAAAAAAAAACAAAAAGAAAAGACAGTCAACCGTGGCTAACAAAGGAAGTTAAGGATTGTATAAGATTAAAAGAAAAGGCCTATAAAGTTGCCAGAAATAGGAGTGAACCTGAGGATTGGGAGGATTTTAGAATACAGGAAAGGAGGACAAAGAAACTGATGAAGAAAGGGAGAATAGAATATGAATGTAAACGAGCAAAAACATAAAAACAGACTGTAAAAGCTTCTATTGGTATGTAAAAAGGAAACGTTTGGCTAAGACAAATGTGAGTCCATTACAGGAGAATTTATAATGGGGAATAGAGAAATGACAGAGATGCTAAATGATTACTTTGTGTCTGTCTTCACTGAGGAAGATACAAGAAATTTCCCAGAATTAGAGATCCAAGGGACAAGGGTGAATGAGGAATTGAAGGAAATTAGTATTATTAACAAGGTTGTATTGGAGAAATTATTGGGGCTGAAGGTTGATAAGTCCCTGGGACCTGATATTCTACATCCCAGAGTGTTGAAAGAGGTAGCTATGTAGATAATGGATACGTTGGTGATCATCTTCCAAAATTCTATAGATTCTGAAATGGTTCCTGCAGATTGGAAGGTAGCAAGTGCCACCCCACTATTTAAAAAGGGATGGAGAGAGAAAACCTGGAACGACAGACCTGTTAGCCTTATATCAGTAATAGGGAAAATGCTAGAATCTATTTTAAAGGATGTGATAAATGGACACTTGGATAATAATGATGTGATTGGATAGAGTCAACATGGATTTATGAATGGGAAATCATGTCTGACGAGCCTGTTGGGTTTTTTTTGGTTTGTTCTGAACAGAATTGATAAAGGGGAGTCGGTGGACATCGTAAACTTGGATTTTCAAAAGTCTTTTGATAAAGTCCCCCACAGGAGCTCAGTTAGCAAAATCAAAGCACATGGGATTGGAGGTAATATACTGGCATGGATGAAGGACTGGTTAACAGGCAGAAAACAGAGAGTAGGAATAAATGGGTCATTTTCGCATTGGTAGGCTGTGACTAGGGGGGTACTTGGGCCCCGGCTGTTCACAATATATATCAATATTTGGATGTGGGGATCAAATGTAATATTTCTAAGCTTGCCGATGATACAAAACTGGGTGGGATTGTGTGTTGTGAGGAAGTTGCAAAACGGCTTCATGGGGATTTTGGCTGACTTAGGGAGTGGGCAGGAATGTGTCAGATGGAACATAATGTAGAAAAATGCGAGGTTATCCACATTGGTAGGAGGAATAGATGTGCAGAGTATTTCTCAAATGGTCAGGGATTAGAAAGTGGTGTCCTCATAAATATGTCACTGAAAGCTAACATGCAGATGCAGCAAGCAATTCAGAAGGCTAATGGTATGTTAGCCTTTATCGCAAGAGGATTTCAGTACAGGAGTAGTGAAGTCTTGCATCAATTGTATAGAAACTTGGTTAGACCGTACCTGGAGTACTGTGTGCACTTTTGGTCCCCTTACCTGAAAAGATGAACAATGATAGTGGAATCACTAGACTTTATTGAAAGCAGCGCGTGATAATCAGCAGGAGTTACAACTTCTAACCTGCAAGACAAGCCCATTTTATGAAGTTCAGCATTACTGGAACTACTCTACATCTTTGAAAACAGTTCCCTTTTCCCACACTGAAGATGAATCATTACCCAGTGCAATCCTTACTTTGCTATTCCAGCAACAGAAGTGAAGGGGAAAAAAGACAGACTTACATTTAAAAGCGCCTTTCATGACCACAGGACATCCCAAAGTGCTTGACAGCCAATGAAGTACTTTCGTAGTACTTTCGTCATTTTTGTAATGTAAGAATGCAACAGCAGAGGTCAAGAGTGCATAATTATTCCCCTAATTCACTTAACACCACCTGCTAATAACAGATGAGAATCTGTTGCTGTAAAACATAAACCTTGTGTTTAAAAGGGGCATAAATCAACAAGGCAGCTTGTGACCTCCACAGCATTGTAAAAGTCCCAATGATGCAAGACCAGTGGATCAGCCATCAATGAAGCAGTTCCTGAGGAAATAGCATTCATAGTCTGTGCTGCGAACTGCTACGTTTTCACAAAAAGCAGGGAAATCAGAATGAGAGGAGAATGGCTCATTTCTAAGCCAGAGGCTTTACAGCTGGACATTTATAATTTCCCTGCTGGAGCGAGTATCGACTTTGCTTTTTTTAAATGCCCTCTAATCAGATCTAATTACCAGCCTCACCACAAGAGTACACATGGACTGGGACATTGCAACCAGGGACTGAGCTAGGAAGGGCAGCACCACTTCCCTTACCTTTTCTCATCTGGCAAGTTGTTCCTCAAAAGACAGTGGGACGACAGCACGACTCTGCCTGACTCTGGGAGACAGAGCAGTCCGACTTCAGGATTCATGAAATCTTGGGAAGAGGAAGAGAGGGAGGAGTTCTCCCCACCCCTCCCTCCTGCAACTGGGAACACTTCTTACGGAAAAAGGATGTTTTGTCACATCTGGCTTCTCTGCAACAGCTCAGGGGGCAAGGAAAAGGGAAAATTCCCATTGGAGTACCAGTACTGTGATTTTTTTTCTTTTCCTCAACTTCAGAGTGACTCAACTCCCATTGCAGCTGAGAACTGTCTCGGATTTACAAATACTCTCCAAGAGGGTGGGGTCCTCCCAATTCCCCCAGATGTTTGCTTTGTGAGCAAGTAAGCAAAGCTCTGTTATGTGCAAAAAATATTCATATTTATAATGGTGCCTGTTAAGTGTTACTGCAATGTGTTATCCAGCCAAAGACTGTGGATAGAAAATATCTTCATTTGTGTCGCACCTTAGGACCCCTCAAACCTCATTTAAAAAAAGAAATTATCTTACAAGGCTTGTTTTGTTGGCAAGCACAATAACCACATTGTGCACAGTAAGATCCCACAATGACCATATATTCTGCTTTTAGTGTTATTGGTTGAAAGAAGAATGTTGACAAGGACACCAGGAGACCAGTTGTGTCACACAATCTCTCTCGCAGCCACTGGAATGGTCAGTGAGGGTAACGGTTCAACGTCACATTTGAAACTCAGCACTTGAGACAGTACAACACTCCCTCAGTAGTGGATTTCCAAACTGCGAGATCTTTCCCCTGGGTTTCTGGCTCATTTACAGCCAGGCTACTGACGATGTAACTGTCGCATGAATCGTACTGGAAATAAAACTACGTATGCTGCCAGACGAAACTTTAAGGGAGGAAGAGAAACACTTCAAGGGAATCTGCTGCTGTCCAGTTTTACTGGAGCTTGGGAACTTGGCAGGTAGTGAACAGACTAGATTCCATGGTCTATGTCGGTCACCCATCACAAATGCATCAGTTGTATTCACTAAGTTCCATCAACTCCAGATCAGCTGCTGGGGAAGGGTGATGTTGGGGAGGAAATGGTGTCCAATGACTTTGTGGGCCATTTAGATGTGTCCCACGGTCTCTAAAAGGCCATGTGTCAAGCTTAAATGAGTTGTCCTGTTTAATTTTCTAACACTAGTAAATCTTGGTGTTCTAATCCAGAATTTACCAAGCAGTGGGACAATCCACTTTGGCTAAGATTTCAGTCATCTGTCCTCCTCTGTGGCTCGCTGTCAAATGTTGTTGGATAATTCCTCAGTGAAGTGCCTTGGAGCTACATCAAGAGTTCTCTATAAATGCAAGATGTTGTTTGTTTGTTTGGTTTGAAAAGCAGGCTTTTCCAGATCTTCAGTCAACAACAACAACAACTTCTACTACTTTCATTTATATCGTGCCTTCAACGTAATCAAACATTTCAAGGTGCTTCACTGGAGCATTATGAACCAAAACTTGACACCAAGCCACGTGTCGAGATACTAGGGCAGATGACCAAAGACCTAGGTTTTAAGGAGGGACTGAAAGCGAGGTAGAGAGGCAGAGAAGTTTAGGGAGGGAATTCCAGAGCTTAGGGCCCAGGCAGCCGATAGTGGAGTGATTAAAATCGGGAATGCTCAATACATCAGAATTAGAGGAGCACAGAAATCTCAGAGAGTTGTTGGGCAAGAGGAGATTACAGAGATTGGCAGGAGCAAGGCTATGGAGGGATTTAAAAACAATAATGAGAATTTTAAAATCGGGGCATTGCTTAACCGGGAGCCAATCCCCGCAAAATTCAAAGAGAAAAGTGAATGAGAAATGTAAACCAAATTGCTTGGGATTCATGCTGCTGAAGTGTTATTTTCTTTCAGCCCAGTGGGATGTCCTCATCGTCTCCGCACATGTACGGCTGATGGAAAGGGGACAGTGTTACAGCAACAACTGGCCTTGCTGGTGAAGTTCACTTTTGGGTTATGATCGTGCATCATTTTGTGTAATCATGCAGTTAGAAGTGGGTCTGTTTATGTCTCAGTGAATCAGTCCTGTGAGTCGCTGAACCACACAAGGCTCGGCTTCCATCCTGAATCCATGCTGACATCATTTTGGAGGGGGAAAGATGGCGTTGGTGTTCACGAGTGTTACAATTATCTTTCACAAGCCTGGATTAGAGAGGGAAACATCAGCCAAACCTCATCAGTACATGTGTGCGCATTGAATTGGAACAAGACTGAGTTAGCCTCAGGGCTAATTAGTCTTACCAATACTCACTGCCAAAATTCACACATGAATAATGAGTAATTGCCAGAGGTACCAATGTGAGACAACCTCCTATGGAACGGAATGCCATCGAGGGCTCAAAACCTGCAGAAAAAGTCCACAGAATCTTCGCAAAATCAGAAAGATGTGTGAAATCCCAATCTCAGCCATGCTGCCAGATGCAAATACCAAGTGAAAGGAGAGATAGTTCCCTGGAGGGAACATGAGAGGGAAAGTCACCACCCAAATGCTCTCCGTCCAGTTTCCACCACTATCGACAAGGTTGTGAGAGCAGATCAGTTGCTCGCTCCTGCCTACGGAGTGAGTGAGCGCCTGGAAAGAGGGACCCAGAGTGAGACTGAAACATTTCATCTGAAGAATATTTTTTTTGAAGCCATTGATTTATTAATTCTAAAAATATCAGGGATGGGTCAAAAAGGGCATTTGACCAGGAGGCATGCTTGCAGGCAGAAGGAGCTGTGATGAAACCTCCAGGAATCTGTCCAACCAGCATTGGCAACTCAACTTTTAATGTCCAAGTCTTATATTCTGTCTGCACTGCTATCTGTGTCAGTCCTAAAATCACATTCGAAGCCTGGTGCAGCCCCTATCCGAGACCAGGAGCAGCCTCTGAATCCTGTCAGCAGCCATCACTCTCCATCCTCCCACCATCTCTCATTCCTGTCTCCCTTCCTTTCAGCGACTGTCAGTAACCTGTTCCGTTCTTTGAATTTCAATCATTATTTTGTCTCACCCCGGGTGAAGTCCCTGTTCTAAATTTCAGCCACTTGCCAGATTTTACTTGGTTTGTCCCACTCACTATTGAGCTGGTCCATCGTGTTCCACCAACATCAAAACAAGGGTTAGAGAAGCTGAGTCTATCACCAGAGGAAAAGAAAAGAAAGACTTGCATTTACATAGCACCTTTCAATACCTCAGGACATTCCAAAGGGCTTTCCAGCCAACGAAGCACTTGTGAAATGTAATCACTGTTGTAATGTAGGAAATGAGCAGCCAATATCTGCACAGCAAGATCCCACAAACAAGAATGAGACAATGGCCAGATCATCTATTTTTTGGTCTTGATTGAGGGATAGATAAGGCCGTGGCACTAGGCAGAACTTGCCCGCTTTTCTTCAAAACAGTGCCTTGTGATCTTTTGTGTTCATCTGAGAGGGCAGATGAGGCCTTGGTTTAACATCTCACCTGAAATATGGCACCTCTGACAGTGTAACACTCCCCTAGTACTGCATTGGGGTGTCAGCCTGCATTTTCTGATCAAGCGTCCGGAGTGGGACTTGAACCCACGATCATTGACCGGGAGGCGAGAGAGTGCGACCCAAAACACCCAACCCCTTTCCTGGTGATAGCAGGAGCAGGGGGCTGACAGTGTTCATGGCCCCCGTACGAGACTGTTGTCTCCGGTGTGAGCAGCCTGTGTCTGAATCTACATCCCAGAGATGAACAGTTTAGCTGCCCCATTCGGTGGGTCACTGGCGTGGGGGTGGGTGGGCAGGTGGGATTTGGTGGAGGGATCTGAGCCTAATTTCCCTCGAAGTGCTAGCCAGCGAGAGTGCACAGTATGGCTGAGGACTGAATCCCAGTCTATGGGCGTCGGTAGCATTGCAACATTCCAGACATTGCAGTTCATTGTGTTAGTCACTCAAACACATGGATACAATGGAGTCAGGAACTAAATGATTTTCTCCCACCTTCAGTGGAAATACAAAGCTGATGATGTACTTTCAGGCCTGTCGATGTAGCTCCCAGACATCTGGTCACCCTCCCCTGCCAAACTTTCCTTCACTCTTTCCAAGCAGAATGCATTTCAACTTTCAAGTAACCACAGCATTCCTTGCTCCAATAGTGAGCATATTACACTCACGGGGAGCTTTCTGTTCTGAATGGGCAGAAATTACCATCAGAATTGGATAGATGACTGTTTTGAAATGAGCAGTGAGTTTCAGGCCAAGAACAAAATCAACGCAATCATAAAAATAGAAAAAAATAAGGTCTGACTTGGAGAAATGGGCAGGATAAAAGCAAGCATCCCAGTGGAGAGGAGGTTTGTCCTTCACGTTTGCAAAGCTTCTCCTAAACTGGAGGAATTGTAAACCCTTTCAGTAAATTCCTTTTGGGATGTAAGGTTTGTCGGGGCTGTGGATACAGTATGTCAAAACTGTACTCAACATGGTCCCGTCAGCATTAGCATTGGGACAAGCACTCATAGAAGCTGGTATCACTTGACAAACATTGAAAACAGTGCAACGCCCATCCTTTTGAAACAGAGCAGAAACAAACAAATTGCAAGAATTGGAAGAGTTTGTAAGATTGAAAGGGGTGTGGATTTGGCACAGAGTTCAGAAAGCACCCTGAGCCATTCGGACAGAATGTTCTCTTGCATTTTCTTCGAATTTGAGGTTCTTTTAGATCCGCTTGTGCCAGGATCCCACACACCCGTGGCCAGATGGCAGCTGATGTGCTTGCAGCTTGAATAGTAACCTGCAGATCACACAATAGGACTAGAACTGGGGCATAGTACACCTGCACCGTCAATCGTGACACCATTACTTGGGAACAAATGTCATTCCTGTTTCTCTGAACTGGCAGGCCTGCATTAAGTGATTTTAACACCTCTGCCCTCCATGTTGCAGATTTTTATCCAAATTGGGGAGAATGTCTTTCCACATTGAGCGTTTCTCAGTCTCAGCCAGTGCTCAGGTCCCACTCGAGGTCCCTCCGCAAGGCCAGTGATGCCCCTTTCCCACAACCACTGCCTCGTGCCGTTTCAGCATCAAGTGCTGGTACATGGGATGTCACCATTGCTGAAACCGGGGTGGGGGCTGCGGTGAGGATGGAAGCTCCACATTCGCAGAATGCAGCGCTTGCTCTCTTGTTGTCCCTCCGTCACTGCCTATTCACAGCCATGTAGAATCAGTAAAGCTTACAGCACTGCAGGAAGCCACTTGGCACATCGTCCCTGTGCTGGCTCTTTGAAAGAACTATTTAATTTACTCCCACACCTCAGCTTTTTCCTCATATCTCTGCAAATTAATCCTCTTCAAGTACATGTCCAATTGCCTTTTGAAAGTTCCTATGGAATCTGATTGCACCAGCCTTTCAGGTACTTTGATCCATATCTTTTACCCCCCTAGTTCTTTTGACAATTATTTTAAATCGAGGACCTGTGGTTACCGACCCACTCACGAGAGGAATGATTTCTCCCAATTTGCTTGTTCAAATCCCGTCAGAATTATAAGGATCTCTACGAGGTCTCCTCTTAACCTTCTCTGATCTAATAAGGACAATCCTAGCTTCTCCAATGCTGTCATGTTTGTTCGAATGTCTGATGCCCAGAATTGTGAAAATACTCCAGGTGAGGACGAACCAGAGATTTGGAAAGGGTTGTATGATTACCCTGTATTCAATGCTTCTATTTACAAAGCCAATAGTCCCAGACACTTTCTTAACTGCCTTCTCCACTTGACATGACACCTTCAAAGATTTGTGAAGATGCAGCCTTCAATTTATTTGAGATATATCAGGAGAGAGAGAACAGCATCACCGACTGAATAACAGCACTGTGGAGAAGTGTGGCATGGAGCAGCACGGAGCTGTGTGCGAAACTCCAGAAAGCTTGTTATGGATGGATAATGCTGCAGCCTATCATCGCTCAGTTACACATTTATTGTACAGAGTAAAAGGATGACAAACATGTAACTCCTCACTCAAAACTCTCGACAAGACCAAGGAAGTGTCTGTTTATAAGTGTTCAAGAAAGACCTCCAGCACCATTAAATCAAACAATTGAAGTACAATTGCAGATTAACACTGTACAGTGTGGTGCAGTGTGACATGGTGCAGTGTGACACGGTGCTGTGTGACACGGTGCTGTGTGACACGGTGCAGTGTGACACGGTGCAGTGTGACACGGTGCTGTGTGACACGGTGCAGTGTGACACGGTGCTGTGTGACACGGTGCTGTGCGACACGGTGCTGTGTGACACGGTGCAGTGTGACACGGTGCTGTGTGACACGGTGCAGTGTGACACGGTGCAGTGTGACATGGTGCAGTGTGACATGGTGCAGTACAGAGCCGTACAGTGTGGAGCAGTGTGACACGGTGCAGAGTGACACGGTGCAATGTGACACGGTGCAGTGTGACACGGAGCAGTGTGACATGGAGCAGTGTGACACGGTGCAGTGTGACACGGTGCAGTGTGACACAGAGCAGTGTGACATGGTGCAGTACAGAGCCGTACAGTGTGGAGCAGTGTGACACGGTGCAGTGTGACATGGTGCAGTGTGACACGGTGCAGTGTGACACGGAGCAGTGTGACATGGAGCAGTGTGACATGGAGCAGTGTGAGATGGTGCAGTACAGAGCCGTACAGTGTGCAGCAGTGTGACACGGAGCAGTGTGACATGGAGCAGTGTGACATGGTGCAGTACAGAGCCGTACAGTGTGGAGCAGTGTGACATGGAGCAGTGTGACATGGACCAGTGTGACATGGAGCAGTGTGACACGGTGCAGTGTGAGATGGTGCAGTACAGAGCTGTACAGTGTGGAGCAATGTGACATGAGGCAGTGTGACATGGAGCAGTGTGACATGGTGCAGTACAGAGCTGTACAGTGTGGAGCAGTGTGACACGGTGCAGTGTGACATGGAGCAGTGTGACATGGTGCAGTGTGACATGGAGCTGTACAGTGTGGAGCAGTGTGACACGGTGCAGTGTAACACGGAGCAGTGTGACACGGTGCAGTGTGACACGGAGCAGTGTGACACGGTGCAGTGTGACACGGAGCAGTGTGACACGGAGCAGTGTGACACGGAGCAGTGTGAGATGGTGCAGTACAGAGCTGTACAGTGTGGAGCAGTGTGACATGGAGCAGTGTGACACGGAGCAGTGTGACACGGAGCAGTGTGACACGGAGCAGTGTGAGATGGTGCAGTACAGAGCTGTACAGTGTGGAGCAGTGTGACACGGAGCAGTGTGACACGGAGCAGTGTGACACGGTGCAGTGTGACACGGAGCAGTGTGACACGGAGCAGTGTGACACGGAGCAGTGTGACATGGACCAGTGTGACATGGAGCAGTACAGAGCTGTACAGTGTGGAGCAGTGTGACACGGAGCAGTGTGACATGGTGCAGTGTGACACGGTGCAGTGTGACACGGAGCAGTGTGACATGGTGCAGTGTGACACGGTGCAGTGTGACACGGTGCAGTGTGACACGGAGCAGTGTGACATGGTGCAGTACAGAGCCGTACAGTGTGGAGCAGTGTGACACGGTGCAGTGTGACATGGTGCAGTGTGACACGGTGCAGTGTGACACGGAGCAGTGTGACACGGAGCAGTGTGACACGGTGCAGTGTGACACGGAGCAGTGTGACACGGAGCAGTGTGACATGGACTAGTGTGACATGGAGCAGTACAGAGCTGTACAGTGTGGAGCAGTGTGACACGGAGCAGTGTGACATGGTGCAGTGTGACACGGTGCAGTGTGACATGGTGCAGTAAAGTGCTGTACAGTGTGGAGCAGTGTGACACGGTGCAGTGTGACATGGAGCAGTGTGACATGGACCAGTGTGAAACGGTGCAGTGTGAGATGGTGTAGTACAGAGCTGTACAGTGTGGAGCAATGTGACATGAGGCAGTGTGACATGGAGCAGTGTGACATGGACCAGTGTGAAACGGTGCAGTGTGACATGGTGCAGTACAGAGCTGTACAGTGTGGAGCAGTGTGACACGGTGCAGTGTGACATGGAGCTGTACAGTGTGCAGCAGTGTGACACGGTGCAGTGTAACACGGAGCAGTGTGACACGGTGCAGTGTGACACGGAGCAGTGTGACACGGAGCAGTGTGACACGGAGCAGTGTGAGATGGTGCAGTACAGAGCTGTACAGTGTGGAGCAGTGTGACATGGAGCAGTGTGACATGGAGCAGTGTGAGATGGTGCAGTGTGACACGGAGCAGTGTGACACGGAGCAGTGTGAGATGGTGCAGTACAGAGCTGTACAGTGTGGAGCAGTGTGAGATGGAGCAGTGTGACACGGAGCAGTGTGACACGGAGCAGTGTGAGATGGTGCAGTACAGAGCTGGACAGTGTGGAGCAGTGTGACACGGCGCAGTGTGACACGGAGCAGTGTGACACGGAGCAGTGTGACACGGAGCAGGGTGACACGGTGCAGTGTGAGATGGAGCAGCACAGAGCTGTACAGTGTGGAGCAGTGTGACACGGAGCATTGTGACACGGAGCAGTGTGAGATGGTGCAGTACAGAGCTGTACAGTGTGGAGCAGTGTGACACGGTGCAGTGTGACACGGAGCAGTGTGACACGGTGCAGTGTGACACGGTGCAGTGTGACACGGAGCATTGTGACACGGAGCAGTGTGAGATGGTGCAGTACAGAGCTGTACAGTGTGGAGCAGTGTGACACGGAGCAGTGTGACACGGAGCAGTGTGACACGGAGCATTGTGACATGGAGCAGTGTGAGATGGTGCAGTACAGAGCTGTACAGTGTGGAGCAGTGTGACACGGTGCAGTGTGACACGGAGCAGTGTGACATGGAGCAGTGTGACACGGAGCATTGTGACACGGAGCAGTGTGAGATGGTGCAGTACAGAGCTGTACAGTGTGGAGCAGTGTGACACGGTGCAGTGTGACACGGAGCAGTGTGACATGGTGCAGTACAGAGCTGTACAGTGTGGAGCAGTGTGACACGGTGCAGTGTGACACGGAGCAGTGTGACATGGAGCATTGTGACACGGAGCAGTGTGAGATGGTGCAGTACAGAGCTGTACAGTGTGGAGCAGTGTGACACGGTGCAGTGTGACACGGAGCAGTGTGACACGGTGCAGTACAGTGCTGTACAGTGTGGAGCAGTGTGACACGGTGCAGTGTGACACGGAGCAGTGTGACATGGAGCAGTATGACACGGTGCAGTGTGAGATGGTGCAGTACAGTGCTGTACAGTGTGGAGCAGTGTGACATGGAGCAGTGTGACACGGAGCAGTGTGACACGGAGCAGGGTGACACGGTGCAGTGTGAGATGGAGCAGTACAGAGCTGTACAGTGTGGAGCAGTGTGACACGGTGCAGTGTGACACGGTGCAGTGTGACACGGAGCAGTGTGACATGGACCAGTGTGACATGGTGCAGTGTGAGATGGAGCAGTGTGACACGGAGCAGTGTGACACGGAGCAGTGTGAGATGGTGCAGTACAGAGCTGTACAGTGTGGAGCAGTGTGACACGGAGCAGTGTGACACGGTGCAGCGTGACACGGTGCAGTGTGACACGGTGCAGTGTGACACGGAGCAGTGTGACATGGACCAGTGTGACATGGAGCAGTGTGACACGGTGCAGTACAGAGCTGTACAGTGTGGAGCAGTGTGACACGGTGCAGTGTGACATGGAGCTGTACAGTGTGGAGCAGTGTGACATGGTGCAGTGTGACACGGTGCAGTGTGACATGGAGCTGTACAGTGTGGAGCAGTGTGACATGGAGCAGTGTGACATGGTGCAGTAAAGTGCTGCACAGTGTGGAGCAGTGTGACATGGAGCAGTGTGACATGGAGCAGTGTGACATGGTGCAGTAAAGTGCTGCACAGTGTGGAGCAGTGTGACATGGAGCAGTGTGACATGGAGCAGTGTGACATGGTGCAGTACAGAGCTGTACAGTGTGGAGCAGTGTGACATGGAGCAGTGTGACATGGAGCAGTGTGACATGGAGCAGTGTGACATGGTGCAGTGTGAGATGGTGCAGTACAGAGCTGTACAGTGTGGAGCAGTGTGACACGGTGCAGTGTGACACCGTGCAGTGTGACACGGTGCAGTGTGACACGGAGCAGTGTGACATGGACCAGTGTGACATGGAGCAGTGTGACACGGTGCAGTACAGAGCTGTACAGTGTGGAGCAATGTGACACGGTGCAGTGTGACATGGAGCTGTACAGTGTGGAGCAGTGTGACACGGTGCAGTGTGACATGGAGCAGTGTGACATGGACCAGTGTGAAACGGTGCAGTGTGAGATGGTGCAGTACAGAGCTGTACAGCGTGGAGCAGTGTGACACGGAGCTGTGTGACACGGAGCAGTGTGACACGGAGCTGTGTGACACGGTGCAGTGTGACACGGAGCAGTGTGACATGTTGCAGTACAGAGCTGTACAGCGTGGAGCTATGTGACATGGTGCAGTGTGACATGGAACAGTGTGACATGGAGCAGTGTGACATGGTGCAGTACAGAGCTGTACAGTGTGGAGCTGTGTGACATGGTGCAGTGTGACATGGAGCAGTGTGACATGTTGCAGTGTGAGATGGTGCAGTACAGAGCTGTACAGTGTGGAGCAGTGTGACACGGTGCAGTGTGACATGGAGCAGTGTGACATGGACCAGTGTGAAACGGTGCAGTGTGAGATGGTGCAGTACAGAGCTGTACAGCGTGGAGCAGTGTGACACGGAGCTGTGTGACACGGAGCAGTGTGACACGGTGCAGTGTGACACGGAGCTGTGTGACACGGAGCAGTGTGACACGGAGCTGTGTGACACGGTGCAGTGTGACACGGAGCAGTGTGACATGTTGCAGTACAGAGCTGTACAGCGTGGAGCTATGTGACATGGTGCAGTGTGACATGGAACAGTGTGACATGGAGCAGTGTGACATGGTGCAGTACAGAGCTGTACAGTGTGGAGCTGTGTGACATGGTGCAGTGTGACATGGAGCAGTGTGACATGTTGCAGTGTGAGATGGTGCAGTACAGAGCTGTACAGTGTGGAGCAGTGTGACACGGTGCAGTGTGACATGGAGCAGTGTGACATGGACCAGTGTGAAACGGTGCAGTGTGAGATGGTGCAGTACAGAGCTGTACAGCGTGGAGCAGTGTGACATGCTGCAGTGTGACATGGAACAGTGTGACATGGTGCAGTACAGAGCTGTACAGCGTGCAGCAGCACACCTGATTCCTATCTGACGGTACACCCCACATACAAATCAGCCAAGTGGCAGATTTAACAGACCTTGGAGGGGTGGAATCGTTCTTTCACAGGAATGCGTGAGTGTTCCACCCGTCTCATACTGAGTCCAATTTTCTTTCCCATTGGTGTCAGCCCAGGCACCATCCACATCTGTGGTCCTTAAACCCGGAGTTATAGGACAGCAGTCGGCACAGCTCACTGGTTCATTGATCTCAGCTCCCCCTAACTCTCCTCCTCCCTTCTGCCCCCAAACAAACTGGCTGACAGCAACACATCAGTACAGATGAGGATCATTTAGTTTTTCATCAAAATGAATAGCATCGGCAATGATTGCAATGGAATGTGCTGCCCTCGGCCATATCAATAAGTAGAGAAGTCTGGATCAAATTGGACACAAGCTGATTGTCATTCGGGAGTATTTCAGCTCAGATTAAGGAGAAACCATCAGCCCTCAAGTAATTAATAAAAACCTCTGAGGACACTTTCACTTCACATCATAAATTCATGGTTTTTGAGGCCTTCCATAATGGTTATATTATCCCCCTTTCTCTTATTTTACAGATTCGCAGGTGACCTGTACTTTTCCCAGATTGGGGAGGGAAAGGGAGAACACCTGATTCCAGGGTCACTCTGAATTCACTTTCTGGGAGATTTTCACTTAAAAAATAGGTTCAAGAAATTTCCAATTCAAATCACTTGTCTCCAACTAAATGACAGGAAATTTCTGATGAAGATAAATGAGATGGAATTGAATCGGAGTGTAATTTTTGAATAGTTTTCTGACAGGACCTGTTTTCAGGGTCTGACGGTGCTCCCAGCTGGTGAACTGGTGGAAGTGTTTTGGTTCACTCGTTCAAAGCCTGAGGTTTTGGTGAAATGGTCCAGCATGTGAGGGTCTAACGCTGTGCAGCAGAGGGTGTGGCTTCAACCTTTGTGGTCTTTGAGATCTCGTCTCAGACAGGAGGAATGGCCTTTGGAGTAAGGCCCCAGACAGTGGGCCCTCGGTGGTGGGCGGGGAGGGAGGGGGGGTGTTCGGGGTACATTTTAAACAAAGATCAGGAGATAGGATAGCTGCGGTCCAAGCCCCTGACCCAGATCTTCAGTCACTCGCAGGAACCTGGGATGTTCCGTGAGACTGGAAAGACTATGATGTACTCCCAATCTTTGGAGGGTCTCTTGGAGATAGCGATGCGGATGATTTCCTCCAACGGGGTTTCTGAGTGTAGCCGGAGTATACAAAGAAAGGTGGTCAGTCAACAAGCAGGATTTGAAAGCTTCTTGCAAGCTGCAATGGAGAGAGAGAGGCACCCCCACTTAGGGTCTGCTCATGTCAGAGTCTGGTTGCTTCACATCTGCTGCAGAGAAAACACCAGCTTAAATCCACAGATGGGAAAGGGGCGTGTCACATGACAGTCAGTCAGTCATTCAAACATAGCAGTTAGCAGCATTTCTCTGCTTGTTGAGAGAACAGGTAGTTCCTTTAAACTTCCCGGGTCTTGGTTCTTGCCGGGATATTAGCAGACATTTTGTCTCCCTCCTCACAGTCCTTTGAAGTCTTGGATACGGTGTTGCAAACTAGGTGTTTATGTCAAGCTGAAGGGATGGCTTTGCTGGCAGCTTATATTTTTCAAAAATGTTCTTTTTAAATTTCTTTAAAAAAGAAATAAAGTCAGATCTCCAGTCAGTGGACCAAAGAAAATTATTATTCAACAAAACACATTGGCGTAACACTCTGCTTCTAAGGTTTGAATGTCTCTTGTTTCTTGGCAACCAGAACTGGATGCAGAATTCAAACAACAACAACATCCATTTATATATTGCCTTGAGCAGAGTAAACATCCCAATACACATTTGACATCGAATCACATGAGATATTATGGCAGGTAACAAAAAGATGGAGGTTTTAAGAAGGGTCTTAAAGGAGGAGAGAGACGCAGAGATGTTTCGGGAGAGAATTCCAGAGCTTCAAGTCGAGGCAGCTGAAGGCACGGCTGAGCAATTAAAACTGGGAAGACCAGGATTGAAGAATCGCAGAGATCATGGAGGGGTGTGGGGCGAAAGGAGGATACAGAGATAGGGATGGGGAAAGACCATGGGGAGATTCATAAACAATGATGAGAATTTCAAAATCAAGGCATTGCTTACCAGTGAGCCAGTGTTGGTCAGTGAGCAAATGAGCTTTAGATGACATCCAGTTTATGAAGGGTAGCCCAACCTTGAGTGCATTGGAATAGTCAAGTCCAGTGGTAACAAAGGCATGGATAAGGGATAAGCAGCAGATGAGGTGAGACAGGGGTGGGGGGCGGATGGGAGGGAGGAGCGATGTTGTGGAGGTGGAAATCAGCATTTTTGGTAATAGAGCAGATATGTGTTCAGAAGCTCATTTCAGGGTCAAGTAGGATGCCAAGAGGTTGTGAACAGTCTGGTTTAGTCTCAAGACAGTTGCCAGGAAGAGGGATGGAGTCGGTAGCTCAGGAACGGTGTTTGTGCCAGGGACCGAAAACAATGGCTTCGGTCTATCCCAATATATATTTGGAGGAAATTTGGGCTGATCACAATCTGGATGCTGGACAAGCAGTGTGATCAATCAGACACTGGAGTAATTGGGAGGAGGTGGTGAGCTCTTGCTGTATGTCTTCAGTGTACATGTGTTTAGATAGATACTTTTGTACACTTTGTCTTGCCGTACACATGTGACCTCTCTAATGTCATGATATGTAAATAAAGGCTTTTGGCAGTAACCATGTCATACACCAGATGGAACATTGTGTCAGCAGTGATTAGCTGCAATTTCAGAGGTTTTTGATCACTGCAAGACGTACAAAAGATGTGCAAGACATCAGAGTTTAAAACAACTCGTGTCTGCAACTTTGCACAGGACACCGACAGCTAGGTAAGTCATTATGGATTTGAATTTTCCAGTACCTGCTTATATGGGCATGAAATGAGATTTGAAAGGGAGTTGGCAATTCTCCCAGTCTCAATGGCAGAATTATGAGATTGCCACAGAGTTGGAGAAGAAACCTCAGCAGCTAAGAGTGGCCAGTCTGTTAGCAGTGATTGGGAAGGAGTGTTACAAGTTGTATTGCATCCTAGATCTCACTGAGGAGAAGAAAAGCAAGACTTGGGAGATTTTGGGGGCCTTGAAGACCAGCTTTGAACCCTCTACGAATGTCTATTATGAACGTGATGTATTTAACACTAGAGCTCAGGAAGAGAGGGAGACTATTGATCAGTATGTGACTGTGCTGAGATGCTTAGTTGAGTCTCGTGAGTTTGGGCAACTGAAGGATGATCTCATCAGAGACAGGGTTGTCTTAGGAACAAGAGATCCTGCTGTGAGAGTATGTCTGCTTTGAGAAGAGAAGCTTACTCCCAAGAAAGCTATTGACATGTGCAGAAGCTCTGAAGTAGCAAATCAAGAGCTGAAGAGTATTGAAAAGAGAACTGAGGAGGCTGTGCACTGTGCTGAGAGGCAGCCAAATCTTCCAAGCACAAGTCAATGATGAAAAAAAGGACAACTTTCAGAAGGGCCAGCAGAAAGATCAAGGCCGTAGTACTGGATGTAAATACTGTGGGGACACCACAAGAAGGAAAAGGAAGTTTGTCCAGTGTGGGGAAGGAAGTACTCGAACTGCAAGAAGCTGAACCACTTAGCACACATGTGTTTAGCTAGAGGAAAGAAAAGCAAGCCAGTAAAGATGAACCTTGGAGAGATGTCTGACCATGATTCTGACGAACCACTCTACATATACCCCAGAACAATTTGGTGTGTCAGGTGTCAAGGCAGAAAGTGGTTGGTGACTGCAGAAGAAGTGCATCAAGCTGGAGTGAGGTGTCCAGTAGAAACTGGTTCCACATGCAACATCATGAGCTTCACAGACTTGTGTGAAATTGCACAGGATTGTGGCCTGAACATGAAGCCATCGAAGGTAAACCTGATGCTGTATGATGGAACCGTGCTCAGCCCAAGAGGTCAAACCAAGCTGACAGTCCAATACAACGGGAAGGAAGAAGAGCTTCAGTTCCAAATAGTGGACACTGAGCAAATTCCCCTCACTTGGCTAAAACAAGTCAAAAGTTTGGACTGGTAACCTTCCAGGTACCAGAGGAGATTTGCAGTGTTTCCCATGACACCAAGCCATTGACTGTTGAACAGATCCTGACAGATTACAAAGATATTTTCGCACGTCTTTGATGCCTTCCTGCTGAATATCATCTCGAGGGAGATGAGAGTGTGAGGCCAACTCAACATCTTCTGAGGAGAGTTCCAGCTGCCCTCAAGACCAGGCTGAAAGGCAAGATAAAGGAGCTTGAAAAGATGGGAGTAATCAAGAAAGTGACTGGATTAGCAGCATGGTAACTGTGAAAAAAAACTGGAAAGTTGAGAGTGTGCTGAGATTCTCAATAAAGTTTTGAAGAGATCTCACTACCTTACGCCAACCTTTGAAGAGATTCTGCCTCAACTTGCCAAGGCAAAGGTCATTCCTACCCTAGATGCTAAGGATGGATACTGGCAAGTGAAGCAGCAGCTTTCTGACTACTTTCTGGATGTAATTTGGAAGGTTCAGATGGTTGATCATGCTGTTTGGCATTTCTACTGCTCTGGACAAGTACGAATGCAGATTGCACGAGATAGTCAATGGTTTACCAGGAGTGGAAACAATCATGGATGATCTTCTAGTCTATGGATGTGGAGAGACAATGGAAGATACCATTATAGACCACAATTGGAATCTAGTGAGACTGCTAGAGAAAGCTCAGCGGATGTATCTGCAGCTGAACAAGAAAAAGTTGTAGATGACTGAAGTCAGGTACATAAGGGCATCTCCTGACAACTAAAGAACTTCACCCTGATCCTCATAAGGTGCAAACTGCAGCAGAGACACAGTAACCAACGAATAGTTCAATAATTTGTCGGATTTGTGAACTACCGATCCAAGTTCTTGCCCGATCAGTCGTCGGAGTGTGAAACTCTATGCAAGCTCATTGTGAAGGTTGCTCAGTGGTATTGGGGCACAGAACAAGAAGAAACTCTCACTTGCATCAAACAACTGGCAATGACATGCCCATGCTGAGGTATAATGATAATGAGGAAGTCACCCTGCAGTGTGATGCCAGTGAAATAGAAGTTGGAACCACTCTCATGCTGCAAGGACAACCAGTTGCATTTGCATCCAGAGTGTTAACGCAAACTGAATGATATGTACAGATTGAGAAAGAGTGTCTGGATATTGTCTTTACTTATGAGCATTCCAACCAGTACCTGTTTGGGACAGAGAAAGTGATGATGCATCTTTCTCAAAGCACTTCTATCTGCTCCAAAGCATTTGCAAAGGATGTTACTTTGTTTGCAGAGGTATCACTTCAAAGTGAAGGACAAGTAAGGGAAGCAGATGGACATCATTGACATACTGTTGAGAGTTGTGCTCCCTTTGAAGGAAATTGATGATATTGAGTGTGAAATCTTCCAGATTCAGCAAGAAGCAGCATCACAACATGTTGTGGAAGTCATCAGCCCAGCAGAGACATTGGGAGGAATTTTATGCTCTGCCCCGTGACGGCTTTGGAAGCAGGGAGAGTGTAAAATTGGGTGGGGAAGCGGGGTGCCAATCAGCCTCTGATTGGCAGCTCTCCAAGGGCGGGGCTTCTGGTGATGGGGGTCCCTGATCCTGCGGAATGTCCACTGAAGTGCTTGATTGGCACTAGATTTGGCAGGCCTTCCGGAGAAGAGACGACACGGGGATCACAGTGTCGCTTTTTCTGGATGTCGAGACCCCTGTCGCTAGAATAAAATCCCAGCCATTGAATTTCACAGACAAGCATCTTGCTCAGATCAAGCAAACTCCACGATGAGATGCAACTCTTCAGGTACTATAGGAAGCTATGATGAAAGTAGTTAGAGATGTGCTGGATAAGATCATAGTGAGCGAAACTACAGAAAGACAAGCTGCCAAATCATTGCCAGAGCTGAGAATTGGAGAGCCAGTCAGACTACAAACATTCAATGCACTCAAGAAAAATGAGCCCACTTGGGACTTGCATGAAGACGTTGTCACCTCGATCATACCAGGTGAAGCTGACGAGAGCTATTGTCACAACTGCAGACGTCTACACTCAACCGGAGAAGCTGCTCCTTCAAGGCAAACGACTATTGATCCAGATCTGAGTTCACCAAACTGGTCAAGAAACTGAACAACCATCAGTCTCAGAATCAACTGCACTCCAACTAACGCAACAGATGAACAGCAACAAGCACAACAACATTCCCCAGAGAAGGAACACCAGCAACATCACCCAACGAACCAAGATGAACAGCCAATAACAACTCACACACATACAATAAAGTGATCATAATGCTTTCAATGTGTCAACTGCATGTGTTGCCAAGGGCAGCCACCCAATTGGACAAGGGAGGAGGATGGTTTTGTCAACTATGTCAAAGGCTGCAGACAAGTAGGGCTTCTCCATCAAATCACTTCAAATCCCCATATCCTTTGACACCCCCCGTGTGTCCAACAATTTATCAATCTCTAACTTGAATACACTCACCAACTGAGCATCCCCTGTCCTCTGGGGGAGAGAATTCCAAAGATTCACAGACTTCTGAGTGAAGAATATTTTCCTCATCCTCGTGCTAAATGGCCAACCCCTTATCCTGAAATCATGCCTCCGAGTTGTAGACTTTCTATCCAAGGGGAAACACTCTCTCAGCAGCTAGCCTATCAAGCCCTCTCAGAATTTTATACATTTCAACAAGATCATCTTTCGTTCTTCGAAAAGCCAGAATGTCTTGGGCCCATTCTACTCCCTCTCTCTTCATAGGACAGCCCTGTCATCCCAGCAATCATCCTAGTGAACCTTTGAACAAGGTTAAAATTCAAGTTATACTGTTCAGAGGTGATGCGAGGAAGCACTGCGTCTCACAAAGCGGAAAGCTGAAACTCTCTCCCTGAAAAAGCTGTTGAGGCTGGGGGTCAATTGAAAATATCAAAACTGAGATTGATTGAGATAAGAATATTATTGTGACAGCACTGTGGGTGTACCTACACCCCAAGGACTGCAGCGGTTCAAGAAGGCAATTTGGGATGGGTGATAAATGCTGGCCTAGCCAGCGACGCCCATATCCCCCGAACAAATTTAAAAAAAATTATGGGTTACGTAGTCAAGATGGGTTAACTGAAGATGAGGTACAGATGAGAGACCTGTTGTACAGCCAATCGGCAGATATTCTGAGCCCAAATAAAACTGAGAAACAAGTTCATCAGTGATGTGGTCAAAAACCCGTAACCACAAGGTCTGGTCTGCATTATCTCTATTCAATTAGTTCACTTGTTCCTTCCAGTCAGTTAGTGCTTTTCTGAATGAAATTCACAATGAAATCAGCTGGAAAGTGTCGCAGATGGCACTGATCCTGTAGTTACAGGTTGTGGTCACTTGATGGCAGAGCTGCTCCATTGAATCCAGGAGTCTCAGAGTCCATCGAGTTAAATGACACAGAAACAGGCCCTTCGACCCACCGTGTCCACACCGCCCATCAAGCCTATCTATTCTAATCCCATTTTCCAGAATCTTCCGACACACCATAAACAACATCACTGGTTGCAAGATCTCTTTTTCATGGACCCTCCAGATCCAAATTATTATCCTATGCATAATATGAAAGTGCTGCATGTAATGAGTCTTCAAATAACGCTTTTAAGAATACAGGCATCTACTTACAGATGTAAGTGAGATGTGTCTCTGCTCCCCCTTACTGAGTGTGACTGACATTGAAGAAAGGAGGAGCAAAGAGAAATCACTGCGGAGCCATGGGACAGCAGGAGCCCATGGGGAGTAGGAGCGGAGAGAGAAGGAGCAGAAAGAGAGAGAGCAGGAGGAGAGAGAGAGAGCGAGAGCAGGAGGAGAGAGAGAGAGAGCAGGAGCAGAGAGAGAGAGAGAGTGAGCAGGAGCAGAGAGAGAGAGAGAGTGAGCAGGAGCAGAGAGAGAGAGAGAGAGAGAGAGCAGGAGGAGAGAGAGAGCAGGAGCAGAGAGAGAGAGAGAGAGTGAGCAGGAGCAGAGAGAGAGAGAGAGAGAGAGCAGGAGGAGAGAGAGAGCAGGAGCAGAGAGAGAGAGAGAGTGAGCAGGAGCAGAGAGAGAGAGAGAGAGAGCAGGAGGAGAGAGAGAGCAGGAGGAGAAAGAGAGCAGGAGCAGAGAGAGAGAGAGAGTGAGCAGGAGCAGAGAGAGAGAGAGCGAGAGCAGGAGGAGAGAGAGAGAGAGCAGGAGCAGAGAGAGAGAGAGAGTGAACAGGAGCAGAGAGAGAGAGAGAGAGCAGGAGGAGAGAGAGAGCAGGAGCAGAGAGAGAGAGAGAGAGTGAGCAGGAGCAGAGAGAGAGAGAGAGAGAGAGCAGGAGGAGAGAGAGAGCAGGAGCAGAGAGAGAGAGAGAGAGTGAGCAGGAGCAGAGAGAGAGAGAGCAGGAGGAGAGAGAGAGCAGAAGCAGAGAGAGAGAGAGAGAGCAGGAGCAGGAGCAGAGAGAGCGAGCAGGAGCAGAGAGAGAGAGCAGGAGCAGAGAGAGAGCGAGCAGGAGCAGAGAGAGCGAGCAGGAGCAGAGAGAGAGAGAGAGCAGGAGCAGGCAGAGAGAGAGAGAAGGAGCAGGGAGAGAAAGAGCAGGAGCAGGGAGAGAGAGAGAGCAGGAGCACAGGGAGAGAGAGAGCAGGAGCAGGGAGAGGGAGAGAGAGAGAGCAGGAGCAGGGAGAGAGAGAGAGAGCAGGAGCAGAGAGAGAGAGAGCAAGCAGGAGCAGAGAGAGAGAGCAGGAGCAGGCAGAGAGAGAGAGCAGGAGCAGGGAGAGAAAGAGCAGGAGCAGGGAGAGAGAGAGAGCAGGAGCACGGGGAGAGAGAGAGCAGGAGCATGGGGGGAGAGAGAGAGCAGGAGCAAAGAGAGAAAGAGCAGGAGCAGAGAGAGAGAGAGCAGGAGCAGGGAGAGAGAGAGCAGGAGCAGAGTGAGAGAGAGCAGGAGCAGAGTGAGAGAGAGCAGGAGCAGAGAGAGAGCATGTGCAGAGAGAGAGAGAGCAGGAGCGCAGAGAGAAAGAGAGAGAGAGCAGGAGCAGAGAGAGAGAGAGAGCAGGAGCAAAGAGAGAGAGAGAGAGCAGGAGCAGAGAGAGAGAGCGAGCAGGAGCAGAGAGAGAGAGAGAGAGGAGCAGAGAGAGAGAGAGAGAGCAGGAGCAGGGAGAGAGAGAGAAAGCAGGAGCAGGGAGAGAGAGAGAGAGCAGGAGCAGGGAGAGAGAGAGAGAGCAGGAGCAGAGAGAGAGAGCAGGAGCAGAGAGAGAGAGAGAGAGAAAGAGCAAGAGCAAAGAGAGAGAGAGAGAGAGCAGGAGCAGAGAGAGAGAGAGAGCAGGAGCAGAGAGAGAGAGAGAGAGCAGGAGCAGAGAGAGAGCGAGCAGGAGCAGAGAGAGAGAGAGCAGGAGCAGAGAGAGAGAGCTGGAGCAGGGAGAGAGAGAGAGCACGAGCAGGGAGAGAGAGAGAGAGCACGAGCAGGGAGAGAGAGCAGGAGCAGGGAGAGAGGGAGAGAGCAGGAGCACGGGGAGAGAGAGAGAGCAGGAGCACGGGGAGAGAGAGCAGGAGCAGAGAGAGAGAGCAGGAACAGAGAGAGAGAGCAGGAGCACGGGGAGAGAGAGAGAGCAGGAGCATGGGGAGAGAGAGAGAGCGAGTAGGAGCATGGGGATAGAGAGAGAGCAGGAGCACAGAGAGAGAGAGAGCAGGAGCACAGAGAGAGAGAGAGCAGGAGCACGGGGAGAGAGAGAGAGCAGGAGCACGGGGAGAGAGAGAGAGCAAGAGCAGAGAGAGAGAGCAAGAGCACGGGGAGAGAGAGAGAGCAGGAGCAGAGAGAGAGAGAGAGAGCAGGAGCACGGGGAGAGAGAGAGAGAGCAGGAGCACGGGGAGAGAGAGAGAGAGCAGGAGCACGGGGAGAGAGAGAGCAGGAGCACGGGGAGAGAGAGAGAGCAGGAGCACGGGGAGAGAGAGAGCAGGAGCACAGGGAGAGAGAGAGAGCAGGAGCACAGAGAGCACTGAAGTGGTGATGCAGGCTTAGAACTTGCAATATCGCAGAACTCTTCAGTGATTAAAATGGGAACAGAAGAATTTCTGTTCAGAAACAGGAGATGTAGGGGATTAAATTCACTTGCACACAAATCAATCAGTAGAGTGGGAAGTGTTAAAGTGATGAACCTCTGCAGATTTGGGACATGGGCCAGTGCCACAGTGGGTTGGTTACTAGTGTGGTTTACCAGTAGTGGGTGGGATACAAGATTGTAGTTATCATGCCAAACTCAAGTTTGTGATCTCTGTTGTAGTTGTTACTGACAGGTGGTAAAGGGTGTGGGTGTTACCTGCTGTTCACCTCCCAACTGATCACAATCATGTTCTGTTAAAAAATAATGAGTTCATCCCTGAGTGTTTTCTCGAGTCAAATAAACAGAAAAATGACCAGTTTTCTCGTAGGCTAAAGAAAGGATAACTATTTTTTAACAATGCCCAAAATGGTAGCAACCTCACCCATGTACACATTCATTCACACACAGGTACACAAGAATAAATAGAGAGAGAGAAAAAGGTTCAGTGACTTAAAGTTCAAAGTGAGGTGGGTGTTTGTGGTTCATGGTAAACCTGTTGAATTTTCTCAGGAGGACTGTCTCTTTTAAAGGTGCAGACCTGGGTGTTTTTAGTCGTCAACTTGTTGAGGGGTTGTAGATTTCTGGTGGTTAAGACTAGAGTGGAAGTGCTGGCTACTTTTAGTTGTCTGCTGCAGTGAGTTGAAGTGCAGAGTTAGCAGCAGTGCTTCTTCTTCATGACTGGATCTCTTCCACGTCCTGTGCTTTGACTGCTTTCTGCAGGTGTTGGCTTGATCTGCCCTCTCTCTCCTGCAGGCTCCCTTTTAAGGCAAAAATCCATCACATACGGGATTCTGTTTTGAGACACATGGCCTTTTCCCCTGGTGCAACCACACAATGGACCAGGATGTGGAATCCATGGCTATCTATTAATGTCAGGGTGTGTATCATTCTGTAATGATGTGGTTACTTCATCCCTATTCATTTTTGGTTTCGGCTGTCAGTCATACTGTCTTCAGAACTCTTTGTTTGTTCATTCATGTCGATTGAAAGTCATTAATATGCAATAGTGCTTCTTTCAATTTCAAAAGGGTTCTCCCCAGAACTATTTCAGATGAGGTTAACGAGTTCCTTCTTGACAGACAAGTTTGTTTATTCCCAGGACAGGATCGGTCCCGTGACTGCTGCTCCATTTTGACTGTTGTATTAGTGTTCATGTTCTCGTGGTTTTGTTTAGCAGTTGACTTTTTAAATGCATCATTCTTCCATTTCATTATTTATTTTGTTATGTCTCTTTCTGTGCATGACATAGCCTTCAGGGAGCACTGAGTGTAGCCTGTGACCACTAAAAGATGCAACAAGGTACCACACTAAATAAAAGCAAAGACAGACATCAAAAAAGATGTCCCAGGGCTTTCCAGGTTGAAGAATGAGCAGGGTGGGGGGAGATCTGTGTATGAAATGGGTGAGGTGTGTGTCTAAGGGAGGAGCATGTGTGTGAGGGGTGCAGTGTGTGCAATGTGTGTGTGTGAATGTGTGTGTAGTGTGGGGGGAATGTGTGTGAGTATGTAAGGTTCAACGAGTGTGTACGGGGGGTAGTAGGTGTGTGAAGGGGAAGGTGTGTGTGAGGGGCGTTGGCGTGTGTATGTGCATGTAAGAGGTAATGTGTGTGAGGGGGTAATGTGTGTGTGTAAGGGGGAATGTGTGTGAGGGGGGAATGTGTGTGTGTAAGAGGGAATGTGTGTGAGAGGGAAATGTGTGTGAGGGGGGAATGTGTATGGGGGGGGAATATGTGTGTGTGTGTGTAAGAGGGAATGTGTGTGCTTGTGTCAGCGGGAATGTGTGTGCGTGTGTAAGAGGGAATGTGTGTGTAAGCGGGAATGTGTGTGAGGGGGGAATGTATGTGTGTGTGTAAGAGAGAACGGGTGTGTAAGTGTAAGAGGGAATGTGTGTGTGGGTGTAAGAGAGAACGGATGTGTGTGTGTAAGAGGGAATGTGTGTGTGGGTGTAAGAGAGAATGGGTGTGTAAGTGTAAGAGGGAATGTGTGTGTAAGAGGGAATGTGTGTGTGTAAGAGGGAATGTGTGTGTGGGTGTAAGAGAGAACGGATGTGTGTGTGTAAGAGGGAATGTGTGTGTGGGTGTAAGAGAGAATGGGTCTGTAAGTGTAAGATGGAATGTGTGTGTAAGAGGGAATGTGTGTGTGGGAGTAAGAGAGAACAGGTGTGTAAGTGTAAGAGGGAATGTGTGTGTGTAAGAGGGAATGTGTGTGTGGGTGTAAGAGAGAATGGGTGTGTAAGTGTAAGAGGGAATGTGTGTGTGAGAGGGAATGTGTGTCTGTAAGAGGGAATGTGTGTGTGGGTGTAAGAGAGAACGGGTGTGTATGTGTAAGAGGGAATGTGTGTGTGTAAGAGGGAATGTGTGTGTGGGTGTAAGAGAGAATGGGTGTGTAAATGTAAGAGGGAATGTGTGTGTAAGAGGGAATGTGTGTGTGGATGTAAGAGTGAATGGGTGTGTAAGTGTAAGAGGGAATGTGTGTGAGAGGGAATGTGTGTCTGTAAGAGGGAATGTGTGTGTGAGAGGGAATGTGCGTGTGTAAGAGGGAATGTGTGTGTGGGTGTAAGAGAGAACGGGTGTGTATGTGTAAGAGGGAATGTGTGTGTAAGAGGGAATGTGTGTGTGGGTGTAAGAGAGAACGGGTGTGTAAGTGTAAGAGGGAATGTGTGTGTGTGTAAGAGGGAATGTGTGTTTGTAAGAGGGAATGTGTGTGTGGGTGTAAGAGAGAATGGGTGTGTAAATGTAAGAGGGAATGTGTGTGTAAGAGGGAATGTGTGTGTGGATGTAAGAGTGAATGGGTGTGTAAGTGTAAGAGGGAATGTGTGTGAGAGGGAATGTGTGTCTGTAAGAGGGAATGTGTGTGTGAGAGGGAATGTGCGTGTGTAAGAGGGAATGTGTGTGTGGGTGTAAGAGAGAACGGGTGTGTATGTGTAAGAGGGAATGTGTGTGTAAGAGGGAATGTGTGTGTGGGTGTAAGAGAGAACGGGTGTGTAAGTGTAAGAGGGAATGTGTGTGTGTGTAAGAGGGAATGTGTGTGTGTAAGAGGGAATGTGTGTGTGGGTGTAAGAGAGAACGGGTGTGTAAGTGTAAGAGGGAATGTGTGTGTGTAAAAGGGAATGTGTGTGTAAGAGGGAATGTGTATGGGGAATGTGTGTGTGTGTGAGAGGGAATGTGCGTGTGTAAGAGGGAATGTGTGTGGGTGTAAGAGAGAACGGGTGTGTATGTGTAAGAGGGAATGTGTGTGTGAAAGAGGGAATGTGTGTGGGTGTAAGAGAGAATGGGTGTGTATGTGTAAGAGGGAATGTGTGTGTAAGAGGGAATGGGTGTGTAAGTGTAAGAGGGAATGTGTGTGTGTGTAAGAGGGAATGTGTGTGTGTAAGAGGGAATGTGTGTGTGGGTGTAGGAGAGAACGGGTGTGTAAGTGTAAGAGGGAATGTGTGTGTGTAAAAGGGAATGTGTGTGTAAGAGGGAATGTGTACGGGGAATGTGTGTGTGTTAGAGGGAATGTGTGTGTGGGAGTAAGAGAGAACGGGTGTGTAAGTGTAAGAGGGAATGTGTGTGTGTAAGAGGGAATGTGTGTGTGGAAGAGGGAATGTGTGTGTAAGAGGGAATGTGTACGGGGAATGTGTGTGTGTGTAAGAGGGAATGTGTGTGAGGGTGTAAGAGAGAATGGGTGTGTGTAAGGGGGAATATGTGTGAGGGGGTAATGTCTGTCTACGTGTAAGAGGGAACGTGTGTGTGTAAGAGGGAATGTGTGTGTGGGAGTAAGAGAGAACGGGTGTGTAAGTGTAAGAGGGAATGTGTGTGTAAGAGGGAATGTGTACGGGGAATGTGTGTGTGTGTAAGAGGGAATGTGTGTGTGGATGGAAGAGAGAATGGGTGTGTGTAAGGGGGAATGTGTGTGAGGGGGTAATGTCTGTCTACGTGTAAGAGGGAATGTGTGTGTGTAAGAGGGAATGTGTGTGTGTAAGGGGGAATGTGTGTGTAAGGGGGAATGTGTGTGTAAGAGAGAATGAATGCGGGGAATGTGTGTGTGAGGGGGAATGTGTGTGTAACAGGGAATGGGTGTGAGGGGGGAATGTCTGTCTGCATGTAAGAGGGAATGTGTGTAAGAAGGGGAATGTGTGTGTGTAAGAGGGAATGTGTGCAGGGAATGTGTGTGTGTAAGAGGGAATGTGTGTGTGTGTCTGTGCAAGAGGAAATGTGTGTGTAAGGTGAAATGTGTGTGTGCACGAGGGAATGTGGGTGTGTATAATAGGGTGGGTGTGTAAGGGGGAAGTGTATGTATGTAAGGGGGAATGTATGTAAGAGGGAGGTGTGTGTGTAAGGGAGAAGTGTGTGTGTGTGTGTAAGAGGGAATGAATGCGGGGAATGTGTGTGTGTGAGGCGAGAATGTGTGTGTGTGAGACGGGGGAATATGTGTGTCTGTGTGTGCGTAAGGGGAATGTGTGTGTGTGTGCGTAAGGGGAATGTGTGTGTGTGTGAGACGGGGGAATATGTGTGTGTGTGTGTGAGACGGGGGAATATGTGTGTGTGTGTGTGAGGGGGGAATGTGTGTGTGTGTGTGTATAAGGGGAATGTGTGTGTGTGTAAGGGGAATGTGTGTGTTTGTGTGTGTAAGGGGAATGTGTGCGTGTGTAAGGGGGAATGTGTGTGTGTGTGTGTGAGGGGGGAATGTGTGTGTGTGTGTATAAGGGGAATGTGTGTGTGTGTAAGGGGAATGTGTGTGTTTGTGTGTGTAAGGGGAATGTGTGTGTAAGGGGAATGTGTGCGTGTGTGAGGGGGAATGTGTGTGTTGTGTGTGTAAGGGGAATGTGTGTGAGGGGGGAAGGTGTGTGTGTGTGTGTGTACGAGGGAATGTGTGTGTGATGGGTGTGTGTGTGTAAGGGGAATGTGTGTGTGTGTAAGGGGAATGTGAGTGTGTGTGTAAGGGGAGTGTGTGTGTGTGTGTGTGAGGGGAGTGTGTGTGTGTGTGTAAGGGGAATGTGTGTGTGAGGGGAATGTGTGTGTGTGTGTGTGGGGAATGTGTGGTGTGTGTGTGTGTGTGTAAGGGGAATGTGTGTGTGTGTGTGTGTGTGTGTGTAAGGGGAATGTGTGTGTGTGTGTAAGAGGAATGTGTGTGTGTGTGTGTAAGAGGAATGTGTGTGTGCGTGTAAGGGGGAATGTGTGTGTGCGTGTAAGGGGAATGTGTGTGTGTGTGCGAGTAAGGGGAATGTGTATGTGTGTGTGTGTAAGGGGGAAAGTGTGTGTGTGTGTAAGGGGGAACGTGTGTGTGTGTGTGTGTGTGAGGGGGAATGTGTGTGTGTGTAAGGGGAATGTGTGTGCGTGTAAGGGGGAATGTGTGTGCGTGTGCAAGGGGATTGTGTGTGTGTGTGTGTAAGGGGAATGTGTGTGTGTGTGTGTGTGTGTGTGTGTGTGTGTAAGGGGAATGTGTGTGTGTGTGTAAGGGGGAATGTGTGTGTGCGTGTAAGGGGAATGTGTATGTGTGTGTGTGTGTGTGTGTAAGGGGGAGTGTGTGTGTGTGTAAGGGGGAATGTGTGTGTGTGTAAGGGGAATGTGTGTGTGTGTGCGTGTAAGGGGAGTGTGTGTGTGTGTAAGGGGGAATGTGTGTGTGTGTGTGTGTGACGGGGGAATGTGTGTGTGTGTAAGGGGGAATGTGTGTGTGTGTGTGTGCGTGTAAGGGGAGTGTGTGTGTGTGTGTGTGTGTGTGAGAGACGGGGGAATATGTGTGTGTGTGTATAATGGGAATGTGTGTGTGTGTAAGGGGAATGTGTGTGTTTGTGTGTAAGGGGAATGTGTGTGTGTGTGTGTGTGTGACGGGGGAATATGTGTGTGTGTAAGGGGAATGTGTGTGTGTGTGTAAGGGGAATGTGTGTGTGTGTAAGGGGAATTTGTGTGTGTGTGTAAGGGGAATGTGTGTGTCAGGGGAATGTGTGTGTGTGTGTGTGTGACGGGGGAATGTGTGTGTGTGTGTGTGTGTGAGACGGGGATATACGTGTGTGTGTGAGGGGGGAATGTGTGTGTGTGTGTGTGTGTAAGGGGAATGTGTGTGTGTGCGTGTAAGGGGTATGTGTGTGTGTGTGTGTGTGTGTGAGGGGAATGTGTGTGTGTGTGTAAGGGGAATGTGTGTGTGTGTAAGGGGGAATGTGTGTGTGTGTGTAAGGGGAATGTGTGTGAGGGGGGAAGGTGTGTGTACGAGTAAATGTGTGTGTGTGTAAGGGGTGTGTGTGTGTAAGGGAAATGTGTGTGTGTGTAAGGGAAATGTGTGTGTGTGACAGGGGAATGTGTGTGTGTGTAAGGGGAATGTGTGTGTGTGTGCGTGTAAGGGGAATGTGTGTGTGTGTGTGTGTAAGGGGGAATGTGTGTGTATGTAAGGGGAATGTGTGTGTGTGTGCGTGTAAGGGGAATGTGTGTGTGTGTGTGTGTGTGTGTGTGTAAGGGGGAGTGTGTGTGTAAGGGGGTGAAGCTGAGAGCTTCCTCTAGGTTGATGTTTTAGTGCAATATCCAGTAGGCCTGGCTGCATTACAGCATTGCCTAAACTTCAAAAATCACAACATTGTCTGTACAGCTCTTTTGGACATCCTGTGATCGTGAAAGATACTCCCGAAATCCAAGTCTTCTGCTCTTCAGGTTCCATTGTCAGAGCTTCTGAACAAGCTTCCAATTATGGGGCACTTTTCACAACCTCAGGATGTCTGGAAAACTCTTTACAGACAATGAATTATTTTGGTAGTGTCGTCACTGGTGTAATGTTGGAAAAACAGCAGCCAATTTTCAGACAATTACAATCCACCAACTGCAAGATAATCTTTAGTCAGTAATGTTGTTTGAGGGATAAATATTGAGCAGAACACCGAGGAAATAACTCCCCTGTTCCTCTTTCAATAGTGCCATGGGTTTGATTCTGTTCACCTGACAGGGCAGCTGAGGATCAGCTTAACATCTCATCCAAAAGATGGTGCCCTGATAGTGCAGCATTCCCTCAGTACTGCACTGGTGTGTCAATCTGGAATACCTGCTCCAGTTTCTGGAATGAATCAGAATCCTGACTTAAAGATGAGCCAAGAATAACCTGGTAGCTGTATGTGCTTATCGATGTGGATGTTAGTGATCCTGTGATAATACTTGAAGATCATAACAGTATTCAAATTAACATTCCTCCCTCAGCTAATCATCAAAAACAGAATATGTGCTTGTCCATTTGCTGTTTGTGGGATCGAACTGAACATCATTTGCCAAATTTGCCTTGGACACTGCCTAAACTTAAAAGTCAATTCATTGCCTGTGAAGCCACTTTGTACATCATCGGGATGTGGAAGTCACTATTTAAGTGCAAATTCCTTCTCTCTTGAAGGCACGATACAGATCACCGGATAATCGTCAGGATTATAAAGCAGGTCTATTTCCCTTCCCGTTCTAGTGCCCTTACTGCCATTTCACCTGAGATTAACTAACTCGACAACGTAACGGATGAAATCTCATTCTTCCTGCTCAGCTGGCCTCAGCCTCTTGTTATCAGAACATTCATTTTTTTTCCTCTGTCCCTCACTCCTTTTCCTCAAGTTATTGTGCAGAGCAACGTGGCCCTCTGTAAGAAAAAAATTCTTGCAATTATACCGTGCCTTTCATGACCCCAGGATCCTCCAAAGCACTTTACAGCCCACAAGTTACTTTTGTAATGTAGGAAACATGGCAACCAATTTGCACACAGCAAGATCCCACAAACAGCAATGTGCGTCTGGACAGATGATGTGTTTTAATAATGTTGATTGAGGGATAACTATTGGGCAGGACATTGGGGATATCTCCCCTTCAAAATAGTGCCATGGGATCTTTTAAATCCAGGAGGTGAGAGGGCAGGCGGTGCCTCAGTTTAACATCTCATCTCGCTCAGTAATGCATCAGAGAGTCACCCTTGATTTTTGTGTGCAAGTCTCTAGGAAATAAACCCACAACATTCTGCCTCGGAGACAAGAGTACGACCCATTTTACCGACACTCTCCTTGGGATGGGAAATGGGTGACATAGCGGGTCTTCAGACAGACCTTTGAATGCCTTACCTCATCACTAACTTGATTTTATATGGTCTGCACGGATTACCTGGGAAAGTGCCAGAACCTCTGGACAACGTTCCGTACCACCATCTGAAACATTTCACTGCCCAAACCATTTTCACGGTACTTAGTAACATAATCTTTCTTAGTTCACGCTAAATTAAGAATCAGGCTTAGAAATATTTCTTCAATGCTCAGAATGTCACCAAGCAATTTATATTCTGGGAATAGAGTAGGGGGAGGGGGATAAATTGCAATCATGGCTCAATTAACTGTTTTTATGTTACACCAGTTATAAAGAAACTCAAGATGTGGCTGCTGGAAATCTGAAATTAAAACAAAATGCTGCAAACACTCAGCATCTGGACGGAGAGTTCACGTTTCAGGTCCATGGACTTTCAGAAGAAGGCAAAGATGTTAAGAGATAAACAGGTCTTCGGCAAGTGCAAAGCCAGAGAAAAGTGGGGCTCAGACAAAGAAGTGAAGGGAAAATCTGTGATAGGGTGGAGGGGCAGCAGTGATTAATTGAGGAAAGGGATGATGGTGCAAGGCAAAAGGGGAGTGATTATGGGCCAAGTTGAGAAACAAAAAATGGATCCAAAGGAAGTGTAAGTGCTTCCAGCGGAATGGCGAAGAGGGAGAGGAGCATGGAACGTCTGGCAAAATCAGTTGCTGTGATCCAGCAATGTGATAGTAGAAATGGAGAAACACCAGGGTTACAGTTCACCCTGCAGACTGTGTACTGACAGGAGAGCCCACTCCAAGCATCAGCCCACACCTCCTCCACTCTCTGTGTCTCTGGTGTCCATCCTCCATCACAGGCACCAGTGCCTCAGATTAAATGGGCACGGTGCTGAAGATGGTTAAGGAAACAACAAAGACTTGGGGATGTATTTGCAAAGTAGCAAAACTCAGGGCATCAGATAAAATAAAGCTTGGGGTCATTGAAACGTTGAAAATTCTCCGAGAGCTTGACAGGGTGGATGCGGAGAGGATGTTTCCCCTGGCTGGAGAGAGAGAATTAGGGGTTAAAGTCTCAGGTTGACGGGTCGGCCACTTCAGACAGAGATGAGGAGAAATTTCTTCACTCAAAGGGTTGTGAATCTTTGGAATTCTCTATTGCAGAGAGTTGTTGATGCTCAGTTGATGACTATATTCAAGGTTGAGATCGAAGGATTTTTCAGCACTAAGGGAATTGGGGTTTGGACAGGAATGTCAAAGATCAGCCATGATCTTAGTGAATGGTGCAGCAGGCTTAACAGGCTCAATAAGCTATCCTGCTCCTATTTCTGATGTTCTTTTGTCAATGTTGCACCTGCTGGTAGTTTTCAGCAACAGCACCCACTGGGATTCTCCATTTTGCTTTTGCTTTGGCTTAGTGAGTTACTCACTGCAGAATACCCAGCCTCTGACCTGCTCTTGTAGCCATGGTATTTATATGGCTACTCCAGTTCAGTTTCTGGTCAATGGTAACCCCCAGGATGTTGACAGTGGGGGATTCAGCGATGGTAATGCTGTTGAATGTCAAGGGGAGATGGTTAGATTCTCTCTTGTTGGAGATGGTCATTGTCTGGCACTTGTGTGACATGATGTTCGTTGCCACTTATCAGCCCAAGCCTGAATCTTGTCCAGGTCTTTTTGCATATGGACATGGGCTGCTTCAGTATCTGAGGAATTGTGAATGGTGCTGAACATTGTGCAATCATCAGCGAACATCCCCACTTCTGACCTTATGATTGAAGGAAGGTTATTGATGAAGCAGCTGAAGATGGTTGGGCCTCGGACACTACCCTGAGGAACTCCTGCAGTGATGTCCTGGAGCTCAGATGATTGACCTCCAACAACCACAACCATCTTCCTTTGCGCTAGGTATGACTCCAGCCAGCGGAGGGCTTTCCCCCTGATTCCCATTGACCTCAGTTTTGCTAGGGCTCCTTGATGCCATACTTGGTCAAATGCTGCCTTGATGTCAAGGGCAGTCACTCTCACCTCACCTCTTGAGTTCAGCTCTTTTGTCCATGTTTGAACCAAGACTGTGATGAGATCAGGAGCTGAGTGGCCCTGGCGGAACCCAAACTGAGCGTCACTGAGCAGGTTATTGCTAAGCAAGTGCCGCTTGATGGCACTGTTGATGACACCTTCCATTGATGGGGGAGCAGTGTGAAGCCTGATGGGCCTTTCTGCCCTTCGATTTCACATGTCGACATAGAAGGCACCACCTAAGCTGTGGTGTGTTACTAGATGGCAGCATTTCAGAGGGCTCAGGGAGCATAGTAAATTGCAGTGGCTCATTGATAAAACCATTACACAGCAAGCACCCATCAGTAATTTTATTAATGAAGCTCCTAATCTGTGCTTGTCATCTGCTCTCACTATCATCGCTGCTACTGTCCGGTGATTGAACAGGTTCAGAAACACCAAGTCATTCTTCTGCACTCCGAAGGTTGGGTTTCAATGGGCTGAAGGACCCTTTCCCAATCCCAATTACTCTGCTGTCTTCCCGACAATGTTGGAGCAGAGTTCAGAGAGACCTGAGAGCAAGATCTGTGCACATGTGACCTCTGGTTCAGGATAGATGGTGTGGTTTCTGGTGGGGCAGGGGCTTACAGAGAGAGGAGGAAACCGAGAAGTAGAAGCAGGGGGCGGGGGTGCTGGGCGAGAATAAGAAGTAACTGTTGAAAAATACATCTGGATTTTATAAATTTTTCTTTTAAGTAAGCCATCTTGGCATCCATCAGTAATTACGGATTCTGAATGGGGCACATTATTAAAATGTGCTGAAAGGCCAAATTTGCCCAGCAAAAGGAAGCTCGCTTGGCAAAACACTGACTGATTGCGAGGATTTATGGAGAGCCATGCACAGTGTTTGGCAGACACAGATGAAACATTTTAATCGATTTCACAGCCGCAAACAGGTGTCTTTTCAGGCAGCCAGCAGCAGCATGAAAACATGGCAAGCTTGCAGCTGACTTAAATCATGGAACCGCAGGCAAGCTTTAAAAGAGGAGCCCTCCCCGCGAAAGCAACTCTTACCGTGCGCTATGTCTCAAAATCATCCCGCTATAAATCACCATACCGTCGTGACAGCTCTTCATCAGCCCACTGCATCATTTTGGGTGGATGGAGTTATGATACACATCAACTATGATCTAATTGAATGGCAGAACAGGCTTGAGGGGCTGAATGGCCTCCTCCTCTTCCTATGTTGCTGACAGTTCCAGTTCAGGAGACTGTATCCCTTTAAGTGGGAGGTGGTGGCGTAGTGGTAAAGTCACTGGGCTCGTAATCCAGATGCCCAGGCTAATGCCCTGGGGACACAAGTTCAAATCCCACCATGGCAGCTGGAGGAATATAAATTCAATTAATTAATAAATTCAATGACTGAATATAAATCTGGAATTGAAAGCTAGTCTCAGTAATAGTGCCATGGAACTACCATCGATTGTTGTAAAAACCACCTGGTTCACTAATGTCCTTTTGGGAAGGAAATCTGCCATCCTTACCTGGTCTGGCCTACATGTGACTCTTAACTGCCCTCTGCAGAGCTATTTTTTTTCTGCAAATGGCCTAGCAATCCACTCAGTTGTCCAGGACAATTCGGGATGGGCAGCAAATGCTGACCTAGGCAGCCACGCCCATTCCCAGGAAAGAATTTTTTAAAAGTTCTTCTTTAGCCAGGTAGAAAACGCTGGCCTTTGATGTGTATCATTCATAAGATGGTCGAGCGTGTTCTGCCATCGGCACAGAGGGTGCCCGTGATTTCCAGATTCTCCCTGACAGTGGGCAAGTCTTCCCTCCAGAGGAGCAGTCTCAGAAAATCAGCACCGCCACTTTTAATGGCGGAAATTTGTTTCAAAATCCTGTTTGGGACGAGGAAATGTTGTGGCATCTATATCTGCCCATCATCCGAGGCCATTGTACCTCATCAGAGGAATGCTGTTGGTTCAGAGCTAAAGACCGTTTAGAGGGGGAAATCAATAAGGCAGACAGCCCCATCTTACAGCATTAAAACTAATTAAAGGTAGGAGAGTGAATCATGGACAATAAAACCAGCGCAAAAGCAGAGGAGGAAACAGTATTCATGAAACTAATCTTACAATGCTTCATTTACATTGTGATTAAGAGACCACCCCCCGCCCCCCTCCCCATAGTTCTGTGCATTGTAACATTCAGCAATTTATTTTATTGTGTTTCAATGATCGAGATGTTTTTTATATCAAAAATATATGCAATTTTAAGAAGCAGCAAGATAACTGGGAACATGAAGAGTTTGAGTGATCCTGGTGTGTAAATCTGTTTCCTGTAAGTGTGTATTTTGGATACAGTCTTCTCCATATTGCGACCCCACCGCCTCTTTGTGGCCTTCACAGGAACCTCCTTACTTGGACTGTCTGTGTATTTCTTATTATCCAGCCAATAGCCCAGGACATTGCTGCAAGGTGCCTGTGTTAGACTTTGATTGATCTGAAATTCTGACCTCTCTAAAATTCAGAGCTGTGCCACCTTCTCTTCTGTTTATCTGAGAATGCCCTCAAATTTCACCTGCCCGTGCAACACCTTCCAACTGTCGCCATGCATTCTCACAGCTCAGCCCATCTGTACAAGTCCTCACTCCAACCACAAGGAATTCCATAGCATTCGCTCCTGACTTTGTCATTCCTGAATTTATTTGCATGGGGATGATGCAATGGTACAACGCTTCCTTCACTGACTGTCAGTTTGCCTCTGAGCCAGAAAGTCATGGGCTCAAGTCCCACACCAGAGACTTGAACACATAATGAAGGCTGGCACTCCCAGTGTCGGAGTAAAGGAGGCAGCACTGAACTGATGGAGGTGCTATCTTTTTGATGAGACGTTAAACCAAGGCCCCTTTTGCCTGTGTGGGTGGACATCCAAGATCCCCACTGTACGGTCTGAAGAGGCAGAGGGAAATTCTCCCAATATTTATTCCTCAAATAACAGCACCAAAAATACATATATGCGGGTGATTCAATTGCTGTTTTGGGATCTTGCTGCACTTACCGTCATGACAACAATGACCACACCTCAGGAAGTGGTCAGTTATAAAGAATGCCAGGATGGCCAGAAGTTGTAATCAGTTGCTATTTAAATTCCGGTTCTTTCTTTGATAGACCATGCAAACAGCAGGTTTAAATGAACACCTTTCAATATTTCACATCTCATACAATTAAAATCATCAGCAATAGACCAACAGGAGAGAGAAGGAGAAATGTTTTCACACTGGGAATTGTCAGGATTTGGAATGCTGCTCCCGAAAAGATGGTGGAAGCTGCTTCCATGTATCATTTTAAATTGGATTTGGACAGGATAAGATTATGGACAAAAAGCGGGTGAGGTTGGATGAAGCACGATTGCTCCTTCAAAGAGCTAGCATGGGAATGACAGGCTGAATGGCCTCCTTCAGTGCTATAAGTTTCTACAATTCTATGGATTCTGTTCCATGCAGACATGATTTCATAAAACATGATGTTGAGGATAAATGAAGTAAATTATGAGGGCCCTCACATCCTCCCATTTCGAACTTGCAAGATGCTGGGGGTTTTTAAAGTAAAATACAATAAATCTGTGATGACAATTAGAACCTAACAAAATGCAAAAAAAAAAGCCTACAATGCTGACCCTCTAAAGGTATTGAAAATACAGTGTTCAAAGTGTCAGAGATCAGTCACCTGTGCCCTTCAATGAAAGATACACTTATACATGTGAGCATCAGGTTTGTGGTTGTACAGCATTTGGAGTTAAATCTGTGACTGGAAGGGATTCTGTCACAGCAGCAAGTCCCATTCACCCGTCACCCCTGTGCTATATTGGCTCCCAGTCCGGCAACATCCCAATTTTAAGATTTCCATCCTTGTTTTTAAATCACTCCATGGCCTCACCCCCTCCCTATCTCTGTAACCTCCTCCAAGATGTCTGCGCTCCTCCAATTCCGGCATTTTGCACATCCTGATTTTACTTGCTCCACTCCTGCCAGCTGTACTTTCAGTTGCTTGGGCCCTAAGCTCTGGAATTCCCTCCCTACATTTCTCCACCTCACTACCTGTATCTCGGCCTTTAAGCTACTCCTTAAAACCTACATCTTTGATCAAGCTTCTTGTCACCTGTCTCGATAGATCCTTCTGTGTGTTGATGTTAAATACTGAGCAACAACACTCTTGCAGAGTTCGGGATGTTATATAAATGCAAGTTGTAGTTGTTGTTGTAGTACTTGGATTAGGGAAATGTCATGCACAGGAACAACACATTGCTCCTTTTGCCAAGGTAGTCCGGCAGTCCTTGAGATCCCCATGTTCTAACTGTTGCACTGTGCCAACCGAGCAAGACTTCATTCTCCCACCTCTTGCTTCTGAGAAAGGAAAGAGGGGAGGACAGAAAGCTGCGGGAAAACACACAGCAATTGGGGAAGGTCTGTTGTGAATGTAGATCTGGGTCAAGGCAGTACAAACTGAGCCAGTCTATACAAAGAGCTTAAAAAGCAAATTCAAACAGGTCTCCCGAATCAGCCATCAAATGATATAATTGCAATTACCTGAGGTTCAATTCTATGAGTTACGTACAGCTGACAATCCCCAGATGTTGGTCATCAGCACACCATGTGCTCTGTTCTGGCTCTGCTTATTTAGAGTGACAAAGTAAGGCAAGGTTCTTCTGGAATTCAGTCTAACTGGAGATCCAGTGAAATTTGGAATGGCTGTCTGTTTGTCTGAGTCCCTTGGGTTTTTAACTGCAATCTGGAAATCATTCATTTCTTCATCCATCTATTTGATCGGTGCAGCTTCCCAGAGCCTGGTTTTTTAACCATTAGAAAAGTTTAGCTCTGAAGTCACAAGCTTGTGCCAAGTAGGACAAGAGTTCATCTTGTTTTCTATTTGTTAAAAATATTGATATCCATTCAGAATTGGGCTCAATAGCTTTGTGTATTTGAACACTGAGACCTGGTGCCAATGACCAAGGAAGCATCTTACTGACTTTACATAATATTACATAGACTTTACAGCACAGAAGCAGGCCATTCGGCCCAACAGCTTGATGCCAGCATTTCTGCTACACATGAGCTGCCTTCCATCCTTCCTCATCTCACCCCTTCAACATATTGTTGAATTCCTTTCTCCCGCATGCGTTTATCTAGCTTTCTCGTAAATTCAACGAGACTATAGGTCTCACCTACTCCTTGTAGTGGTGTGTTCCATGTTCTAACCACTTTATGAGTGAAGATATTTCTCCTGAATTCCCAATTTGATTTATTAGTGACTATCTTATATTTATGGCCCAAAGTTTTGAAATGCCCGACAAGTGTAACATTTTCTCTGTGCCAAAGCCCTTCATTATTTGGTCACCCTCATCCTTCCCTTCTCTACAGAAAAGAGCCCCAGTTATATAGTTCTCGAGATGTCGAGGTCATGACATTATCTCGGAAGGGGCCAGGTGGAATACACACTTGTATCCAATGGAGAAATAGAATGATATTATTTTACTACTCTGTAAATTACTGAAATGTATTCACACTCATTTGAAACTCAGACTGCTATACCTAATTCAGTGTCACCTCTGAATTCCTTTACCTTGGGTTTACCTTTGCTTCTCTTTCAGAAATGTTCGGGTGAAAATGGACTCTGGTGGCATTGCAAAATGGGCCAAAATGACTCAACTGAGTCAAAGCTGGCACTCACACCTGCAGAGCAGCATTCAATCTTTGCCAGGTTTTATCAGTGAAAAAGAAAATATTTCTAATGAAAATGAGTAAGACAAGATTAATATTTACTCAACACGATACTTCAAAAGTACTTCATTGGCAGCCAAGTACTTTGGGACATCCTGAAATCATGAAAGGCATTACATATGCAAGTCTTTCTTTGAATGATTCCAATAGCTTTGGACCATAACCACCCCTCTCACTTTTTGATAGCAGATGTTGGTAATGGTTCTGCTGTTGCCATGTACAGCTCCTCTAGACCCATCTTGTGTTTCTTGACTTGTCCCATTACCATCTCCTTTCATGCCTTGTACCATCATTTCATTTCTCCTGCCTTTCAGCCTATCTCAGACCTTCCCTTTTTGTTCTTTCCTCCCCTCCCCACTTTCCCTGCCTCAGAACTTGCTTATAACCTGTTACAGCTCGAACTTCTTCCAGTTCTGAAGAAAGGTCATTGGGCTGCAACGTTAACCTGACCTGTTGAGTGTGTCCAGCATTTTCTCTTTTTATTTTACATTGTATGATATTTACTTGGTGTTGTTATTACTGGCACCAGTGCGCAAAATTCCTAAAAGCTTCCAAACTCAATTCTTTGTGGGTGTTAGTATTTTAAATAAACAGAGTGAGGGCACCAAAGTGCACAACCCATTCTCTAGTTTTACCATGTGTAACCTGCTTCCTCTGTTCACCTGCTCTGGGAAAGGTCTCTGAACAAAAATTGTGGTAACAGGTTCCAGTAGAGGGTTCAATGCCTCGTAGTTTAGGAAAATGGGAAGAGTGGACAAGGTTGCATCTCTGAACATGATTCAGTCATACTGCTGGAGATGTGTGCACTTGTGGGGGAGGACACAATCAGACCTGGATGTGATAAAGATGGAAAAGAAGACTTGCATTTCTGTTGTGCCTTTCACAACCTCGTCCCTGCATTTCTGTAGCTCCTTTCGCAACCTCAGGATGTCCCAAAACACTTTACAGCCAGTAAAATACTTCTGAAGTGTAGTCACTGTTGTAGGGTAGGAAAGAATAGTTCCAGGGATGAGGGGCTCCAGTTACGTGGAGAGACTAGAGCAGCTGGGGGTTGTTCTCCTTAAAGCAGAGATGGTTAAGAAGAGAAGAGATTTGATAAAGATGTTCAAAGCCATGAACGGTTTTGATATCGATAAATAAGGAGTAATTGTTTTCAGTGACAGAAGTGGTCAGTAACCAGAGGACCCAGATTTAACCCAGATAATTGTACCAAAGAGCCAGAACAGGCACAATGGGCTGAATGGCCTCTTTCTGTGCTACATAGTCAAAGGAATTCTGTCCCAACAACGAAGGCTTCTTCTATATTCGGCATAGTATTCTGTATTCAGTGTAGCAAGCTCACTGCAAGCTTCCAGCAGCAGCAGTTTTACGACTTCCATTTGCCTGCGACACAGAGGAAACCTTCCAATATGCTTTAGCGGTGCCCTCCACTGTGTACCCTTTTCCACTCAGGTGTTGCATTTCCACTTGCTCCATCGGTCCTCTTCATGGCCTCTCTTCGGCAGCCTGCCAAGAAAAGCTGTGACTGTTGAATGTGTCTGGTCGAGCAGCACAGTACCATCATTTTACAGGCAGAAATAAGTTTTTCCAGGAAATGTTATGCTTGGATTAGGATTTCTATCGAGTGCTTATTTCCCCGAAAGTACCAAGTTGAGAGCCTTGGCACATTTGATCGTCATCCTGAAGTGCTCCCATGTGCAAAACCTGATATTTTCCAAGTATCTGTTTCTGAACAATGCCTCACAGTGTGCATGGAGACTGAGGAATGTCTTCACCTGCAGCAGGAAATCTGATTGAGAGAGATCAGGGGAAGTGATCTGGTACATTTGCTGTGCATTCAGTCCATTTCTGTACCTATGCTGCTCTCCCTGCTCCCAGTGGCTGCATCACTTGAATCAGAACATCCCACAGCATTTGAGAGCAGGGCAGTGGATTGCACCGTGTAATTGCAGCACTTCAATCCTGTCACAAGATGGCATGTTGGGTTAGAAATTCATTTAAGGCATCATCAGATCAACTGCCTGTGCAATGCTAAATCCCATTCCTGGGGCATAGAACAGCTGGCCCTTTCAGTAATGCCTGCTTGACTCTGCTGCCAAAGATTAATTTACACTGATAAATTAACCAGAATAGCTAGTGAGTGGTATTGAGTAGTTCTGTCTATGTTATGCATCAGTGCATCAATTCCCGACTAAAGAGAGATAGATAGGGGGCTACCACCTGACTGCAGAAGCTTCCCTGATGCATCTCTTCATCCAGATTAAGAACGTTGACTAAACCTCCAATTTTCCTCCTGCCTTCATCCCTCTCTCCAACTCCAGGGCTGGGACGGTAACTTATTGCAGGTTCAAACACCCATCTACTTGCTCAGCATCACACCACATCACAATACGACTGAGCTCTGGCTACAGGAAGGAGACTGTAAACAGTAGACATGAAAAAAAATGTTGGAAAAGAAAGCGAGAGTCCTGTGGACTAGTTACTTTGAAAAAAGAAAGGACTTGCATTTATATAGCTCATTTCACAGCCTCATGATATCCCAACATGCTTCACAGCTAGTGCAGTACTTTTGAAGTATTGCCACTGTTGTCATGGAGGAAATGCAGCGGCCAATTTGCGCACAGCAAGCTTCCACGGACAGCAATGTGTTCAGGACCAGATCGTCTGTTTTAGTGATGTTGTTTGAGGGATACATGTTGTCCAGGACACTGGGAGAGAACTCCCCTACTCTTTGAAATAAAGGTCATGGGATCTTTTGCATCTACCCGAGAGAGCAGAAATTGCCTCAGTTTAATATCCCCATCTGAGAGATGGCACTTCTGACAGTGCAGCACTCCCACTGGCATGTCAACCTGGACTACAGGCTCAGGTTACGGGAGACAGACTTGAAACCACAACGTCATAACTGAGTTATGTCTAGTATATTATTAGCTTCTAATCGAGATGTGCAGGCGAAGAGCTCCAGGGTTTGATCCGAGCATTCTCCAGTCATCCCTGTGAGAACTGTGCAGGTGTGGACACCAGGAGAGGACAGGATTGGACCTGACTACAACTCCTCCCCCATTGTCAAACAGCTGGGCCAGTGCTCAGTGTCTGGAGTTCAACATAAGCAAAACTAGCTATTCAGGCAAGCCTCATGCACCTATGGAATCCCAGCATGGAGTAAAGAAAATCAACACCCAACAAAAAAAGGACAGAGCAAGAAGGGATGGTAGGAAAGTGAAAGAGAGCGAGGTGAAAGTAAACTGCAAGAGGAAATTCTTCAAAGTCATAAGTCAGGAAGAAGGCAAATCTATATTGTGTGGTGAACTGGATAAGCAAATTCTTAAGTTAAGGGCAGTGATCGCAGGATAATATGAAGACACAGGTGTGTGAGGAGTTGAGCAGATCAATACCTTTTGACTGGGTTTATTTTTCTGGCAGCTGACAGCAACAGACCACAACAGAGAGAACTGACCTGAGGGCAGCAAAGCAAATTTTAAAAAGCAACACATGGCACAGGAATTTTACTTGCAGAATCTTTTCGTTTAGGTTGTGCAAACGATGTGTCAGCTAAGCTATGTGGACTATAGAGTGGATTTTACTGCAACACCAAATGAGGTATTTCTGTTCTGAATTTCTGGCCAGCATAATTGTCCAATATCTGCTCAGTTTTCGGGCTCCGTTCCAGGACTTAGAATCGTCGAGTAGTACAGCACAGAGGAGGCCATTCGTCCCATCGAGTTAGCTTGGGTTCTTTCAAAGAGCTATCCAATTAATCCCACTCCCCTGCTCATTCCCATATCTTGGCATTTTTTATCTCTTTCAAGTATTTATCCAATTCTCTTCTGAAGGCTACTATTGAATCTGCATCCCTGAATCTCTTCTGAACCCTCTCCAGACCTCTCATGTCCTTCCGAAAGTGTGGTGCCCAGAATTGGACATGATAGTACAGCTGCACATTGTTACAGTCAAGTGAGGAGGGGGTCAAAGGGCTTCCATCTTTTCCCCTCTCCTTATTTGACCACAACAGGTTTAATTCTTTCTTAAAGTGGATGTACTGGCCAATTCAGTAGGTGTTTGATGACTTACTTGCTATGATAATAACAAGAACCAATCGGACATTGGCGTAAAACCTCCCCACCACGCGAAATGAAATGTGACAACAGAAAAATTTCATTGAGGTCACAAATTGAGAAGAAACTGTACACACACACTCATCAGTCTCACTGTCTTGGCATACTGTGGTTTCATTTTTTTTTTATCTGGGATTGTGCATGAGCACAACTGAGGAACTCCAACTGCTTCGACTGGGCTCAATCAGCTTGTGCTCCAGCATACACTGAATATCCTCCTGTATTTCTACAATTCCTTCCGTTTCCAGTTTCTCTATATCAGTGAACTCAATCTTATTCATGACTTAGTGAAGATCATCCAATGCTTTTTGTCCATGGTTTTTGCTGTGCTCCACCAGGCCAACAACTTGCTCTGCAGAGCACTTTGCAAATCAATTGTCACCTCATAAAATGGTGACTTCATTTGTGTGGATGAGCTGTCCTGGCATAAATGCAAATGGGCCAAATGGCACCATAACATCATGAGATTAAAGCCTGCCTTGAAGTGCTTCATAGTCATTTTGCACTTGAACCCATCACTGGATTTTTTTTTCTGTGCAGCTTGAGACCAGCTATCAATTTCCTGTATCTCGGCCTGTTGTTCCAGTTCACCCAGCCGGGCCCACAATTCCTCCTTAGTTAGGATACTTGACTTGCTGTCACCACTACCATCACCACCCTCCAAATCTGCCACAAAAACCTTATTGGGCTTTGGGTTTTCCTTTGGCTTATGAGCTTTTCTGTGTCTCCCTTCACAATTTAACTCTTGAATTTCTAGGTATTCATTCTGAATTTCCTCCTGAACGTGGGTCAGTTTCTCAGGAGCTAAGTGATAGGGATTTTGTTTTATGGGAGGGGCCTCGCCTACACCCACATGGTGTAGGGTTAGGGTTGTGCACCCTGGTTTGTCCTTGCAGATCCCCTTTAAACACCGTGAGCAGCCTTGTCAGGTATCCTCTCTGTTCTGTGTTTAAATAGGAGAGTACAGTCTCTAATTTCTCGAACATTTCAGTGTTAGTCAACTGGACAGTGAGGGGTTTAATTTGGAAATCCTTCAGGCCTCCCTCTAACTTGTCCTCACTGTCCCTTTCACCCTCCTCTTTCCTGACTGCCTGACAGACTTGTGCTTGTTTGTCTGCTTCCCTGCTGTGATTCTGCATTGTTGATGTGGCACAGCCTTTGCTTTTTCCAATGATCTGGGGTGTCAATTTTATAATTCACCTTGCGAATTCTCTTCATTACTCTGTACCGGCCACTGGATCAAGATCTCCCTGTATTGGTCGTAGCACTAACACACGGTCTCCGGGCTGAAATGTTCTAGACTTGGCATGTTTATCCACCTGCCTTTTCATAGCTGTCTGGGAGGTTTTTAGATGTTCCTGAACCACTGCACAGACTATCGTGAGCCGCTCCCGGAACATGGAAATGTAGTCTACTCGGGAAGATTCATCCCTGTGTCCCAAGAACCTCTCCTTGATTAGTTTCAGAGGACCTCTCACCACGTGTCTGTAAACTAACTCAAAGGGACTAAAGCCGGTGGACTCATTGAGTGAGTCCCTGGTGGCAAACAGGAGAAATCCCAGCCCTTTGTCCCAGTCATGGAGTTACTCGTAGCAGTATGCCCTGATCATTGTTTCTAGTGTCTGGTGGTACCGTTCCAAAGCCCCTTGTGATGTGAGTAGTAGGCTGAGGACTTTAGCTGGGTTACGTCCAGATTACCCATGACTATTTGAAAGATTCCAGACATGAAATTTGTGCCCTGATCCAACTGGATCTCAGCAGGCAACCCATATCTGGTAACGAATTGGGTTAGCTCCTCCCCCACTACCTTGGCAGAGATAGTTCTGGAAATCGAGTAGCTACAGCTATAATGGTGAGAAGATACTGGTAACCCCCTTTTGTTTTTGCCAGCAGCCCCACACAAACACCAGCACTTTCCTGAAGGGTTCTCAAAAGCTGGTATGGGAATTAGGGGTGTCGGATTTATTGTAGGTTGAGGCTTTCCCACAACCTGGCACGTGTGGCAAGGGGTCTTACAGAACTCCACATCATCCTTGTGGAGTTGCGGCCAGTGAAAATGCTGCCTTATGAGAGCTCGGGTTTTTCTGATATCAACATGTCCAACCATTGGAATCTCGTGGGCTATTCTTGGGATTTCCTTACGGTACCTCACCAGCATCACTATCTGGTGAACCACTGTCCACTCTTTGTCCTCATTATAGTACAGCTGCAGCCAAATTGTGCACATTGTTATGTCAAGTGAGGAGGGGTGAGGAGGTCTCCACTTCCTCATCAACACCTCATCCTTTAAATAGTAACACTCTGGAACTCTGTCTGCTTCAGCTTCAGTTTTGGCCGTCTGTGCTAACTTTTTTAACCCTGTGTTGGCTTGCTGAGCCTCGACCAAGTAAGATATGATTAACCCATCCTTTGGGTCCTTTAAGTTCCCACAGTAAGTTTCAGATAACCAGACAGTAAGGAGCTTGTTCAGCCATGGACCGGGTCACCACTCAGTCAGGGACCTTCTCCTGTAACTGCTCTGTCTCCCTAACCTCTTTCGGTCTCTGTAAAACCACTTGGAAAGCCACCACTTCATCCCCACCAGGTCATTACCCAGGAACAGGTCGACCCCATCCACAGGTAAACTACAGACAATCCCCATGGTTAGCGGGCCTGAAACAAGATTGCACTCCAGGTGCACCCTGTATAAAGGTACGGACATATACTTTCCTCCGATGCTGTTTACTAGCACTTGAGCATTCAATGCACTCTCTGGGGGAAAGGTCATGCCTTTTCCCAGCAGAAGGGATTGGCTGACCCCTGTATCCCTAAGTATGACTATGAGCAGACTCACCTCACCCGAGGGGTATGGGGTCACTTTTCCTCTGGACACAAAATCCTTGTAACCCTCAGGGATTTTGTTAAGTTTTTCTGCACTCTCAGCGATAGGTTTACTGGGTTTTACTGCCGCAGTTAAAGCCACAGCCTGATTTGCTTTGCTTTCCATCAGGGCCCCTTTTCCTGTACTGGTCTGGTGTATCCTAACACCTATGGGTTTTCCCTGTAACTTCCAGCAGTCAGCTCAAAGGTGACCTGTCTTGTTAGGATGGAAACATACAGGCATCCGGGCCTCATTCATGTTCTCAGCACCTTCGCTTTTGGCCTGAGGAGGGGCCCCTGTATTTCCAGCTCTCCCTTCTCTCCCATGGCTGATCATCCTCCGATCACCCTCCCACCTTCTATCCTTTTTCGGGTTTTTGGAGGTGGCCAGGGAAAGGTTTCCCTTGGGGCAAGGGCTTGTGAATAAGTGTGTAATCATCAGCCAGGATTTCTGCCCGCCTGGCTCTTGGAACCATTTGTTCCTACACGTGCTTTCTTATGGGAAGGGGAAGCGGGTTGTTGAACTCCTCAAGGAGGATCACCCCTCTGAGGTTTTCATAGGTGGACTCTGTCTTACGTGCCCTTATTCATTGGTCAAAAGCAAGTCGCTTAATCCTTTCGAACTTAATGTAAGTTTGTTCCGGCTGCTTTTCAGAGAGTTCGGGACTTCTGCCGGACCCCTCCGGTACTAGCTCATATGTGCTCAGGATAGCATTTTTAGTCATCTCATAATCTGATGAACTGTCATCAGACAACAGTGAATAAACCTCATGGACTTTTCCTGTTAGTTTGCTTTGCAATAAGAGTGCCCAGCTTTCTGGTGGCCACTTCAACTATTTTGCAAGTTTTTCAAAAGACACAAATAATGCTTCCACATCCCCTTCATGAACTTTGGTACCAACTGGTCGAACTTTAAGAGCTCAGCACCCGGTCCTGAGCTCGGGCTAACTCCCTCACTCGCGGTGCCTTCACTGCTTGTATTGGGACTTGCCCTAGTTAATTCGAGCCGCCTTAACTCCCTATCATCCTTCTCCATCTGGAAAGCTCTGTCTTTTTCCCTTTCCTGAGACTCTCTCTGCTCTTTCTCCTTCTGGAATTCTATTTCTAGTCTCCTCTGATCTAGTTATACCTTAGCTAACGTTACTTTGTCTGTTTCAGATTCTGTGCCTGTCTCTTGTTCTTCAGTGTCAATTTTAAAATGGTTGGCCATGTGTTTTAGGATTTCAGGCTTCCTAGCTTTTGTAATAATCTCGAACTGCCCAGCGACATTCCTCAACTCGTCAACAGTTGGGCTTTGAAACTAGTACAAGTTACTTCACTCTGTTCCAGGACGGTACTGGCCTCAAATGTGAACATTTTAGTACACCAGCCCTGAGAACCAGAAGAAAACCTGTACTGAAGGTTTTAAATTCTTGCTAGGCCAGCCCTGCTTTTAAAGATACACGCACCCCCAAAATTTATCAAATACATTTATCAAATAAATTTCCAATGACCCTGTCCCACCCCCCCAATAACAATTACATGAACTAGTTGCCCTTTACCCCCACAACACTTGCCTTTTAAATCTGACCTTTCCGTCCCCCAGGCTGCACAAAGTTTAAAAATCACCCATTCCCCCCACTCCCCGCACTGAAAATCTTAACTCCCCCCCCCACTCCCCCACCCCCACCCCATCCCTTCCTTCCAGCTATCCGGCTATCTTCAGACGGGGAATTGAAGGCACAGGAGTGCTGGCCGCCGCACTGAGGATTGTGGTGGGCCCAGAAGATCAAAGATAAGTTTATTTAAACTTACTCATCCCGTTCATTTAAATATTGGAATTCAGTTCCCGTCACCCTGTGGCGCGGCAGGGTGGGGCGGGGGTGGGGGCTGCCAGGAGGATTGGGCCCGGCCCGCCCGACATCAGCCTCCGTGGCGGGCCTCTGCTGGAACAATCTTCCGGGCCCCGCCATGGAGCCCGATGTCGTGGGCTGGGTAAAACCCAGCCGTGTGTGTGTAAATGGATACATGTGGCTGACCAAACATCTTTTAATGAAAATGGTCACCCTTTGATAATTTGGCAGAACATTTAATCAAAATGAGATGTGTGACATATGTACAGGAAGAGATTATCTGTTCCCATGTATATACAGAAGATCTGCCTTGAAAAGCAGGGACAATTAGCCCAGTGAGTCACTTCCATTTATCTCTTTCACTTAATCACAAATTCCCTCTTGAGAGAGAGAATTAGGCAAACTGCAGCATGGGCCCGGATTGGACTCGTATTATCCCACAGCTGCTGCTTTAGTGAGCTCAGGTACAATGTCAATCCACAAGAAATGCATTGTTTATGATACAAATCGCCCTTTGAGATCATTTACAACTGAGAAATTCATTCTTGAGTTAGTTTGTGACCAGTTTGCTAGAGCGTGATTGCGAGAGACACCCTCCCCATTTAATCCCCTCATTTCCAATTCCTGTGCTGACCCAATGCCAGGGCACGGTCCCACAGTCACCCTTGGCGTGCATTGCAGCCAAGCCCTGACTTTTCCCCACCTAACATACTGTTTCCCCAGAGTAGGTGTGATAGTTACAAGAAGCAGGTTGCCAGGCTGCTCCTACCCTGCTGCAACACTATATGTGTTTGAAGAGACATCGACTTAAAGAGGACTAATTTGCAGGGCTATGGGGAAAAAGGTGGGGAGGGGGGAATCAGTTGGACAGCTCTTTCAAACAGCTAGCACAGGCACAATGGCCGAATGGCCTCCTTCCACGCTGTAAGATTCTATGGTTCCACTGCAGTGTTAATTTTCCAAATGGCACTGCTTCCCAGTTTGGAGGTGGTTGAATTTACCTGATGGATTAATGATGAACAGGGGACCATAAAACAGCCAAAGGGTCCAGGTGACATTGCAGACTGCAAGAGTATACTTTACTTACAAAACCATCTCAATGCCTGTTAGATTCCAGCCCTGCAAACACCCTAGATATCCATTACTGCCTGCCAACTAGGTTGTAGCCGGAAATTACTCACATCTGATTGTTTTTAACCATATGTTTCTGCTCGAGCATTTATGCAGTTTACTCCCTTCAACTCTGTGGTGGCAGACCTGTTTGCATGGAACAACACAGAAGGAGGCTATTCGGCCCATCGTTCCTGTGTTAGCTCTTTGAAAGAGTTTGAGGAGAGTAATATGCCCGTGTCCAAATTCTTCTCTCATTGCAGTTTGATGTCTCATCCAAAAGACGACAACTCTGACAGTGCAGCATTCCCTCAGTACTGCACTTGAACTTCTGATAATGAACAGGGAAGAGTCTGATCCAGGAAGTATAACTTAGAATTGTGAATTCAATGTCAAATCTGGGACAGAGAGCAAAATAAAAAGACAGAAAGGAATAGTAAAAATAAATTAAATTTCTTTTAAAAAATCGCCAACGACAATTCAAACCTGAAGGAATGAGACTCCACTTTGTAAAAGTTAATTTTCAGTGCCAGAGAGGTTACTTGGCATTAATTAAGACTTACCATGCTGCTAAAAAAAGGACAAGCTTTAGCTTCCCAGGGTGAGTTTAGTCCATATCTACGACGGTCAATACAGGGACTTCATGCTGTTCAATGCATTTGAGTGGTGAGCTGGACAGTGAGATGCTGTTTCCATGCACCTAATGGAGCAGAGAAGCTCAGATAGCGACTTTTAGATTTCCATTCGACTCCTGCACTCGCGGGAAGTTTATTTTTTATTCGGTCATGGGATTTTTTTTTTGGGCATCGCTGGCTCGGCCAGCATTAGTTGCCCATCCCTAATTGCCCTTGAGAAGGTGGTGGTGAGCTGCCTTCTTGAACCGCTGCAATCCATGTGGGGTAGGTACACCAAAAGTCCTGTTAGGAAGGATTTTGACCCAGCAACAGTGAAGGAACGGTGATATAGTTCCAAGTCAGGATGGTAGTGGTGTTCCCATGTATCTGCTGTCCTTGTCCTTCTAGTTGGTTGAGGTCGCGGGTTTGGAAGGTGCTGTCTAAGGAGCCTTGGTGCGTTGCTGCAGTGCATCTTGTAGATGGTACACACTGCTGCCACTGTGCGTCGGTGGTGGAGGGAGTGAATGTCTGTGGATGAGGTGCCAGTCAAGTGGGCTGCTTTGTCCTGGATGGTGTCGAACTTCTTGATGTTGTTGGAGCTGCACCCATCCAGGCAAGTGGAGAGTATTCCATCACACTCCTGACTTGTGCCTTGTAGATGGTGGACAGGCTTTGGGGGAGGTGAGTTACTTGTTGCAGGAGTCCTAGCCCCTGACCTGCTCTTGTAGAGTGAGGGATTCAGCGATCATAATGCCATTGAATGTCAAGGGGAGATGGTTAGATTCTCTCTTGGTGGAGATGGTCATTGCCTGGCACTTGTGTGGCGCGAATGTTGCTTGCCACTTATCAGCCCAAGTCTGGATATTGTCTAGGACTTACTTCATTTCTATACAGACTGCTTTAGTATCTGAGGAATCGCAAATGGTGCTGAACTTTGTGCAATCATCAGCGAACATCCCCACTTCTGACCTTATGATTGAAGGAAGGTCATTGATGAAGCAGCTGAAGATGGTTGGGCCTCGGACACTACCCTGAGGAACTCCTGTAGTGATGTCCTGAGCTCAGATAATTGACCTCCAACAACCACAACCATCTTCCTTTGCACTAGGTATGACTCCAACCAACGGAGAGTTTTCCCCCTGATTCCCATTGACCTCAGTTTTGCTAGGGCTCTTTGATGCCATACTCGGTCAAATGCTGCCTTGATGTCAAGGGCAGTCACTCTCACCAAGTTGCTTTCTGATTTCCCTAACAGTGAACATCACTAGCCTCACTGATATATTCACAGTCAATTCTAGCCCAATGATTCATGCTGGAGTAACAATGTTGGCAAAACCCACAAGCTGGAGATCTGGAGATCATTATGTCTGGAAAGGGAATGGAGGGAAATTTGAAAGAGTTACACAGAAACAAAGTTTTGAAAAGCATAATTTAGTTTTCATTGATAGAAAATCATGGGCAGTGTGCCATGCCATCTGATTTGCTGATCTGTGTGGTAGGATGAGGGTCCCTACTAAAGCAGGCAGTATATTGACTGCGATATGACTTCACATTCACATTAAGCCAGCAAAGCGGGTTGAAAGGCATCCCTGGCATCGCAAGGAAGGAAAATTACTCACAGGACAATTGTGAAGGGGGCGACCCTTCCTAAACAGAAGCACGTTCTAAGGTTGGTGCCCAGTAAAGTATATCTGTATAGTGTATTTAAAGCAGAGTTAGAATCTATGAGGGCAGAAAGTTGTCTCGGGCTGTAAACTCAATATCAGGCAGGGTGTATAATTGGCAGCTGTTGCAATACTACCTGCTTTGTGCGACAAGCTAAGGTGAACTTCTATCCCGGTATATATTAGCTCTGCTCAATTGTTTCTCACATTGTTTCTGGATCAAAACCAAGGGCGGAATTTTACCGACACCACCCCCCCCACCACCCCCACAACGTCGGTGGTCCTGGTGGAGTTGGGCTGTAAAATGCCTCCAGGAGAGGCCTGCCATGGGCCTCGACACCGGGAATCCCAGCCCCATATTGCTGCTGGCAGCGAGGCCTCACATCGGCTTCCACTGCCGCTCGGCGACAGGAGTCACATTTAAATATGGTAAGTAATGTAAATTAAGGAATTAATGACTGACCTGCTCCCGCCGGCCGTCCCACTCCAATATTGAGGTCAGTGGCCGGCTCTCCCGCCTCGTTCGGTTCTACGATCGCAGTTGTAAGGCAGGACACTAGTGGGAAGGGGTGAGGGGGATATCAGTGCAGGAGGGTGGGAGTGGGGTCAAACTTACCAGATTGGTAAGTTCGATGGGAAGGGGTAAATTTAAAAGTTTGGGGGCGGAAGGTCAGGTACACAAAGTCGGTATTTTGCAGAGGGGAGAGGGCACGGAATGAGTGTATTGTTATGGGTTGGGGGGGAGGGGGAGAGGGGCTGCAAATGTGAATGTCAAGTTGTTAAATAAATTTTATAGAACTTTCCTTCTAAAACTTTAATTTGTAACAATGGGGCTTGAAACCCTTTCAAAATGGCGCCTGCGCAGTGGATCGCCTGCCCACTCCACATCATTGCGGGAATGATTGACCCATCCAGGCTATGTAAATGAGCTGCCGTATATGGTGGCTCTGCGGAGTAAAGCTCACGCGGGTGAGCCACTATCTTTTACGGCAGCAGCAACATAAAATCCAGCTGCAAAGGTTTTAATATGTTTTCCCACTCCAGGGCTTTAGCACAAAAATCAAGGCTGACACTCCAGTGCAGTACTGAGAGAGCGCTGCACTGAGGGAGGATGAGATCTTAAACCAAGGCCCCATCTGCTTGCTCGGTTGGATGTAAAAGGTCCCATGGCACGATTTGGAAGAAAAGCAGGGGAGTTTCCCCACTACCCTGGTCAGTATTTATCCCTCAATCAACATCACAAAAACAGATTATCTCCTTGTGGGAGCTTGCTGTGCATAAATTGGCTGCGTTTCCTACATCACAACAGTGACTACACTTCAAAAGTACTTCATTGGCTGTGAAGTGTTTTGAGAAGTCTGGTGATCATGAAAGGTGCTATATAAATGCAAGTCCTTTCTTTTCTTTAATGTTCTACTTATTGTAACAGAGCGAGAGAGGGGCAATAGGTGATCTATGTATCCGTGATCTGGGTACAGCTTTAAGAAATTATATAAAATGTCAGCATGACCAAGGCAAAGCAGTTTAGCTTTAAGAAATCATTGACCTTCATTATTTTTAATCAGGAACAGCTCTCAAACTGGCAGTTTAAAAGGCAGGGAATGAGTGCAGTGCAGGAGAGGAAATTGGAGAGGGAGGGGTTAAGAGCGAGCAGGTGTAGGCAGAAAGTAATCTCTATCACCGACTTGTTCAATGCTGCTTTGAGTAAATAAACCTCAATTGTTTTAAGCTGGTGTCTCTGAGTCTTATTGACCACTGAATCCTGGGACTGCTTCAGCCTTTCACTCGAAATATTGATTATAAAGTGGTGGAGGTTGGCTGCAGAGGGGCCCTGGCTTGTTCTGAACCTGCTTACCAAGGTCCACTCTCACCGTAGTAGTTCAAAGCCTGCCATTCGACAGATGGGGTTTGTCACAAGGATCTTGTTAGTGACTTTCTGTGTTTACCATTCTTTGATCCAAAGGGTATCTGCTTGTAGATCTTGCTCCATATGGGGCGTCGAGATGGAAGATGGGCAGTGCGTGGATTGAACATGTCATTATAGAGTGGCAAGAGAGATGGAGTACGGATGGTTTGAACCAGCTTGTGGGGTTTTCGCCAGTCAGCGTATGTGCGGGGGAGTGATGTTTGTGAGGACAAGAAGCCAGGGGAGGGGTGTTGAGCAGAGGGTTCCAGTTCCGATGCACATTGCTGTGTTAGATTGAGGATCAACACGATGTGTGTGTGAGATGATCTCTGGCAGTCAGGCACAGTATTAAAAGCAAAATACTGTGGATGCTGGAAATCTGAAGTAAAAACAAGCAACCTTGTTCACCTTCATTGCTTTCTATTTCCCTCCCAGACCTGCTGAGTATTTCCAGCATTTCTTCTTTTTATTATAGACAGGCTGAGTACTCTGCTGCTGAGTACGATAGGGCAAGTGCTGAGGTCTGGAGAGTTGTGGCAGCAGCAACCCACATAGATGCAGCAAGTTTGGCTAATAGGTTGTTCCTAGTTTTGATCTTTGTTGCTGTTTTCTTCAGATGCTCCTGGAAGGATAAAGTCCCATCCAGGGGTACTTGCAAGTACGTTGCGTTGGGTTCATGCTTTAAATACTCAATTTTTTTTGGCACTGGCATTGTGGAGGTGGAATACACTGGATATGGTTTTCGAGGAATTCACTGTCCTGCAGTAGTCCATCAACTTTGTTAAGGATCTGGTCCAGGCTGCAGAAGGGTGGAGATTGGGTGGCACAACAGATGTCATCAGCATCGATGAACTTGTGAGCCCTGGTTGTTGGCAGGTCATTTGTATATAAGTGAACAGCGTTGGGCCAACACTGAGCCCTGTGTCAGTCTGTTGGCCAGTCTTCTCATGCACTTCTCCCTTGTCCAAGGTGGATTCTAAACCATCTGTTGCGAAGCAGTGTTTCATCAACTGTCCCAAATCAGGTTGGAATCACTGTGGACAGCTTTAGGAGCAGGTTAATGTGCCACACTGTATCATAGGCATCTGTGCGGTCCAGTAGCACCATACCTGTCTTTTAGATTCTTTCGGAAGCCATTTTCAATGTAGGCAGTGAGTGCCAGTACTTGATCACATGTGCTGTGCCCTTTACGGAAACCAGCTTGGTTGACATTAAGGATGGTCTCTACCTCCGGAGATATGCATTGCAAGATCAGATGCTCAAAGATGTAAAAGTACGCTGAAAGTAGTGGAATCATTCCGTCGCTGGCCGCCAGTGTTCCGGCTTTTGGTATGGCAGTGATTTTTACCATATGCCACTCCTTTGGCAGTGAGTTTGAGCTGATGATTCTTGTGTAGAACTGAGTGAGCCAGACACTAGCTCGGGGGCCAAGTTGTTTGAAGAATTCTGGTGTAATGTTGTCCTATCCTGCTGCTTTCCCACATTTCAGGTCCTTTCATGCTTTCTCCAGTTGTGTGATCTTGACAGGATGAGGACTGCCATGTTCTGCATGTTGCTGGCATTCTGTTTTTCAGTTCATTACAGATGATCCTGGCTATTGAATGATTAAGACAACGCTTTGCACATCCTGCCCTTGCTCTTAGTCCTCAGTGAGTCATCATCTAAATCTCCTGAGAATGCCGGAGAGCTCAGCACATTAGGAGACTGTTTAAACCAGGGCACATGTCAAGAAATAGGAACACGTCGGTGTCTAATTGGTAAACTGAATGAAGATGAGGCACACCGTGTGCTATGAAACCTGATACAAACTCCCATGCCTTCAAGTCCTGGAGATCTTCCTCATGGCCCACTTAGCATAATTTGTATTTAAATGTTTAATTGAACAAGATCAAAGTTTAAAATACAAAACAGAAAGTGCTGGAAACATTCGGCAGTTCAGGCATCATCCGAAGAGAAAGAGTTGACCTTTCTGGTGCATGACCATTTTGTCAAAGGAAAGGTCATTGATCTGAAGTATTAACCCTACCTTCATCTCTACATCCACCTGAAATGCTAACTCTATCTGTGGCTTCACAGTCACTGCCTACCCTGCTGAGTGTTTGTACCATTGTCTGTTCTTATTTCACATTGCCAGCAGCTGCACTATGTTGCTTTTTGTCAGACTCCTGCTCTGTGTTGCTCTTCCTGTTCTTGACTCGAGCAATGGTTGGACCTCTGTAACTGTTTGAAGTAAGAGCCACCTCACCAACCCCCACCACCTTTACAGCTTCTCAGGACAATTGGGAATGGGCTGCAGCTGCTGCATTGATAACGTTGCCCAGCTCCCATGAACAAAATAAAACACCAACCTACTGCAGTTATCTAGAAGGAGCCAACTGCATGAAAGCTCAAAGTGGCTGTTACTCTGCCAACCACTGTACCCATGCTGGAACTGGTCTGGCCACAGGAGTGTGTGGAGATAAGGAAGGGCTTCCTTTCGGCATCTTGGTCAATGATGGCTGTTTGTTCAAACACATGATGAACTTAATGTCAGTGTAAGGACCTGTCCATTTAGAACATCCAAGATATGTTTCATGCCTCTTGTGCTCTCCTCCAAAGCCTTAAATTGGATAGTTTGACTCTAAAAACAGCCAAACATGCAGGGTAATGAGGTCTCCAATAACTGCAGCAATATAGCCAGTGACAATTGTTGCTGTACAGTTTTCAGTGACTATCAGGAAGACTTTGAAAGGATTAACTAACTTTTTTTGTACGACAAACCCAAAGCATCAACTGCCCCTCGTAAATAAAATCGCAGCAATATCCCTTTCAGGATGAAAACCCCAGTTGAAGTGTCTAAGCCTTCATGGTAGTGCTCATTCGTCTAAAGTGTGCTGCTCTGTCCTTCTGACACATCATGTGAATGGATTAAGAGGCTATAACAAGCCTTTGCCCAATCCCTAAGTGCATATTGCATTGGATGAGCAGATTTTAACCCATAATGCAAGGATCAGTGCCAAAAGCTCAATATAATGGATGTTGCATTATTGGTCCCAGTAAGTACAGAACAAATTGATTGAAAGTGGACTGGAAGATAATAGGCTTGACTCGCTATGACTGTGGAGATATTATACTCAGGATACAGGCAGTCAATATGAGTAATGTCAAATGCCGATGATAAGTATTCTGATCTATTTATGTGTCATGGGGGGGGGTGGAGAAGAAGTTGGCAGAATTATACCTGTATAAAATCCATGATAGAGTGGTATGACAGGGAAAGAAGCTTCATCCTTATTCAATGTTTTATGTTCCTGATTTATTTCTCTATGATTTTGTCACAGCAGCCAAACTCTGGGTAAAGCCTCTCGGTACATAGGAAGAGCCTGAGAGCCTGATCCTAATCTGAGAGTACTGGGAGCCCAACCCTTCTAATAGCATTACAAGTTGCATTTCCTGATGGCTTATTTCTCCAGAATGGATGCTTGTGACTTGGTAATCGATAAGTGACTTTGAAAGACATGTGCCAAGGTTGTGATCTCATTTTGCGTACAAGTGCCACATCCGTTCTCAGTATCAGTGCGTTGAATTTTAATATGCTGTTCAATTGAGTTAATAGATATAAAATAATACAGCTAAAAATTTAGTGGCTTTAACCCTCTCTTAGTTAATGGTCTGTCAGTGAAGCCAGGTTTCTGAATGTTGACCATTTTTTCTGAGTTATCTCTTGACTTTTGGAAGAAAGAGAGCCTGGATTAAATGTCACTCCTCCCTTTGTTGGGATTTGGTGTCAGTGATTCGTCTGAGCACAAAGATTAAACAAATACTTGACTTTTCGATTTAAAAATTTGACTGCACTGTCAGATTTACTGTTCACATCCAATTTTTTGTCTGCTAATTTTTCCCCCTCTCTGCCTTTTTAAAAAAAAAGACTTGCATTAATATAGCCCATTTCACAACCTCAGGGTGTCCCAAAGTACTTTACAGCCAATGAAATATTTTTGAAGTGTAGCCACGGTTACAGTGCAGGAAACATGGCAGCCAATTTGCGCACAGCACAAACAGCAATGTGATTAATACCAGATAATCTGTTTTTTCGCAATTGTGGGATAAATTTTACCGAGGGCACTGGGGCAAATTCCCCTGCTCATCAGCTCGTGCCATGAGATCTTTCTCAGCCACCTGAGAGGGCAGACAGGGCCTCGACTTAACATCTCATCTGAAAGACGCCACCTCTGGAAGTGCAGCACTCCCTCAGCACTGCACTCAGAGTGTCAGTCACTGAAAGGTATTGGGTTGCTGGTGTACCGATCCACAGGGACAAGCTACCTTTCGGTATCGTCCTGAAGGAGTCATTCTGCACTTGTGAACTTTGATAGTAAGTGCCAAAAGTTAAAGGGACCTTCACAACCACAATTTGTATTTCTGTAGTACCTTTAACAGTAAAATGTCCCAAGGTGCTGCACAGTAGCATTATAAAGCAAACCCAGCAACATAACAAGATATTAGGACAGGTGACCAAGAGATTGGTTTTAAGGAGTAAAGTGAAGGTAGAGAGCAGAGAAGTGTAGGGAGGGCAGTCTAGAGCTTCCAACCTCTGCACCTGAAGGCACCAATGATAGAGTGATTTTAACATTGAGGATGCACAAGAGGCCAGAATTAGAGGAGTGCAGATATCTGAGAGTTGTGGGGCTGCAGGAGGTTGCAGAGATAGGGAGGGGCGAGGCCATGGAGGGACTAGAAAACAAGAATGAGAATTTTAAAATGGAAGCATAGCTGAACCGAGGGCCGATGCAGGCCAGCGAGCAGAGGGGTACAGCAGAACTAGATCCTGACTTCAGCCTAAGGTGCACATGCACTTCCAACAGGCATCACTGGACAGCAGTCAGGATCAGTAACTATTATGGTCAAGTGAGGTTGGGTCTGAGGGCTTCCCTCATTTTTTCCCCCTCCTTGTTTGACCACAACAGGTTTAATTCTTAAAGTGGATGTTCTTGCCAGTTCAGTCAGTATTGGATTGGTTCTTGTTGTGATCATCTTCTTCTTTGGCCTCCTTGTCTCGAGAGACAATGGGTAAGCACCTGGAGATGGTCAGTGGTGTGTGGAGCAGCACCTGGAGTGGCTATAAAGGCCAATTCTAGAGTGACAGGCTCTTCCACAGGCGCTGCTGATAAAATTGGTTGTCGGGGCTGTTACACAGTTGGCTCTCCCCTTGCGCTTCTGTCTTTTTTCCTGCCAACTGCTAAGTCTCTTTGACTCGCCGCGCTTTAGCCCCGCCTTTATGGTTGCCCGCCAGCTCTGGCGATCGCTGGCAACTGACTCCCACGACTTGTGATCAATGTCACAGGACATCATGTCGCGTTTGCTGACGTTTTAAAGCGGAGCCATGGACGGCCGGTGGGTCTGGTACCAGTGACGAGCTCGCTGTACAATGTGTCCTTGGGGATCCTGCCATCTTCCATGTGGCTCACATGGCCAAGCCATCTCAAGCGCCGCTGACTCAGTAGTGTGTACAAGCTGGGGATGTTGGCCGCCTCGAGGACTTCTGTGTTGCAGACACGGTCCTGCCACCTGATGCCAAGGATTCTCCGGAGGCAGTGAAGATGGAATGAATTGAGACGTCGCTGTTGGCTGATGTATGTTGTCCAGGCCTCGCTGCCATGGAGCAAGGTACTGAGGACACAGGCTTGATACACATGGACTTTTGTGTTCTGTGTCAGTGCGCCATTTTCCCACACTCTCTTGGCCAGTCTGGACATAGCAGAGGAAGCCTTTCCCATGCATTGTTTAATTCTGCATCGAGAGACAGATTATTGGTGATAGTTGAGCCTAGGTAGGTGAACTCTTGAACCACTTCCAGAGTGTGGTCACCGATATTGATAGATGGGGCATTTCTGACGTCCTGTCCCATGACGTACGTTTTCTTGAGGCTGATGGTTAGGCCAAATTCATTGCAGGCAGCCGCAAACCTGTCGATGAGTCTCTGCAGACACTGTTCAGTGTGAGATGTTGTGATCATAGCAAGTAAGTAATCAGACAGGTTTTCTTGCATTAACAAAGAAAGAGATTAACTTTATTGTACCTAAACCAAACTAATAAAATTATAAACAACACACCAACTTTCACTCACACACATGCTACAGGTTTCCACACACACAAATAAGTTAGAGTGGGGAAGGGTAGATTGGTTGAGTTCGGGTCCATAAAAAAGGTATACAGTCTGTGAAGTTTGGTGATTCAGCTGGCTTCTAGCTGAATTCGGTGGCTCTGAGTCTTTTATTTTGAAGAGGGAGATGACCTCAACGGGCTTTCTGATTGTAGCCAGAGCATGCAAAGGTAGTCAGTCAAAAAGCAGGATTTGAAAGCTTTCAAGCTGGAATGTGGAGAGAGAGAGAGAGAGAGGGGGAACCCTCACGTGGGGTCTGCTCAATTCAGAGTCCAGTTGCTTCTCCTCTGCTGCAGAGAAAACGCCAGCTTAAAAACCACAGATGGGGAGGGGTTTGTCACATGACCGTCACTCAGTCATTCAAACATAGCAGTTAGCAGTATTTCTCTGCTTGCTGAAAAGAACAGGTAGTTCCTTTAAACTTCCTGGGTCTTCCACAGACATTTCGTCTCCATCCTTACAGTCGGTTACAATGTAGCAGACTATGTGATCATCGTAAGCTGCCAGAAGTCATCCCTTTAAAAATGTCATTTTTAAATTTCTTCAAAAAAAAATTCAGATCTCCAGTCAGTGATCCAAATTAAATTATCATTGAACAAAACATATTGGCGGAACAGTAACCCTGCCTGACTTCCCCTCATTCCAGTCCAAGCCATTGCTAATGGATGGCAGCTGATAGTTAATGCAGAGAAGTGTAAAGTGACACACTTTGGGAGAACGAATGAGGGAAACAGAGAGACCTGGGGGTGTCGTTATGTATACACATCTTTGAAGGTGGCAGGATAAGTTGAGAGGCTGTTTAAAAAACATACACAATCTTTGGTTTTGTAAATAGAGAATAGATTTAATAGAGGTGTCAAAATGATGAATGGTTTTGATGGATTAAAGAAGGGGCAACTGTTTCTATTGGCAGGAGGGTCAGTAACCAGAGGGGACAGATTTAAAATAATTGACAGGAGAATCAATGAGGAGATCAGGAGATCTTGTTTTTACTCAGTGACTTGTTATGATCTGGAATGCACTGCATGCGAAGTTGGTGGAAGCAAATACAATAGTAATTTTCAAGATACAGACCAAGAGCTGGTTAGTTCTTATTTGGCTGGCACAGACGCAATGGGTCGAATAGCTTTCTGTGCTGTATTTTCTAAGATTCTACAAATGCTTGATAGGGAAATATTAGCAATACTATGGGAAAAGAGGAGTGGGGCGAATGAAACAGCTCTTTCAAAGCACTGGAACAGGCCTGATGGGTTGAATGGCCTCTTTACTTGTCTCTTTGCATGGCTGTGGAACAGGATTAGGTTTGATTCTAATAACCTCTTTGGATGAATATTCATGATCCAAACTCTTTCAAATAAAGAGTGACCAGCTAGACAAGGGTCCCCAGCAAAGAGTTAACAGAGTCTGGAAGGGAGGGGAGGGGAGAGGTCGGGAGATCAGTGACAGAGGAAGAAGAGCACAAAAAAAAATGGTTTTGAATTGCAGTTGTTCTTAAAAGAAAAAAACTCTTGGCATCCGAGTTGTGAACTTAAGTTTGTTTCTTTGGAACTTTCCCAAAGGTCAGAGGCAATCCTCATAGCCTGCAGCCAGAGGGACCTGGAAAGCTCAAGGGTCTGTTCCGAAGAGGCTGCTGGCGATTATGGGTTGCACAGCATTGTCAGGACAGACTCCTCCTGAATGAAACTAATCTGTGCGGACAGGATTATTGAGAGAGGTTCCCAGTGTGTGTGCTTTTGCAGAGGGTAGCCTTGCATTCCTCACCCCAGCTCTGGCATCAAACGACCATGTGCGGCTGATACATGGGAATGAGTCTGCCTCTGAATGTGACAAATTAATGGCCAAGTGGGTTTGATTCCCTTGAGTCCCTTTCCCCTCTCTGTAATCGGTATCTTATCTCTCTCCTCTGTTACTTCCCTTTGCGTTTAATTATCTCTGTGACCTTGACATACTTATTTGCATTCCCTCCCCCCACCCACCCCATTGGAAAAAGAAATTAAAGTGGTGCTGGAATAATACCGGGATATTACAATTGAATAAGCCTTTCTTGCCACTGAAAGCAGGACTGCATGTTAATTTAACAGCAAGATGCCTGTGGCTTTGGCGTCCCTCCTTCCCAAGTATACCAGGGTGTCCTAGTGCCCTCAGTCAGGGTTCCTTTTGACTGTGTTATGGTGTCAAATGGGGAACAGTGAATTGCCTGGCTGTCTTACACCTCTCGCAGTTTGCTATTGCCCATTTGACAGGAGCATGCAAAGTCAAAATTGCTCCCAGGGAGTCACAACCAAGTGGAGGCTTCCAGTGAAGTGGCATTACGAGACTGGGAGATCATTGGACCAGGATCGGCACTCATACTTCAGTCTGTACTGCATCCACTGGGAACAGCTTTCATTACAGTGTGACATGTTTACATACACTTTTCCCATTATTAATGTGGACAAAGGAACTTATACTGGAAAAATTGGCAGGAAGTTTGTGTGTACATTATAATTTTCATATATTATCTAAATTGACAGAGCACTGTGACATATGGCAAACACTTGCACCAAGTATGTGTCTCATGTGTTCTTAGAATTCCAGAAAACCGCCTGTGACAAAGAGACATATTTGAAATCTGTTAATTTATGAACGTTGATCAGAGCACTGGCACAAGGAGAGAGCCCCATATGTGAAACACCATGTTCACTGCTTTCGTTCTGACCTGACCTGATCATTGTCTCGGCATCAGATTTTCTGCTCTACTCCCTTGCAAAATCAGAGGTAAATTCTCAGCAGCTCACCCCCAAGAGGCTATTCCTCGGATGTTAGCTCAAGACGGTCAGTGTTAGCAAGCTATTCAGCTATGTGAGTCATCACAACTGAGCCCATTCTCTCCCTGCCTGGTGTTCCAGCAGAATGTAGGAGTTAGAGTAGAGTGATCAGGACTCGCTTTGCTTGTCACTAGACCAGAGACGCTGTGACCAAGTTGTTGCTGAAAAATTGAACCCAAAGCTGCTGAATAAATGTCAACTTGGGGTTCAGCGTATCGGGGCGGAGGAGGATATAAAGGAAGCATTTAAAGAGCCACACCTCAGCCAAAGAAGAAGCACATGCAGCTTAGAGTTGCCAATTTGCCATCCCTGAAGTGGGCAGTGAATGTCCTCGGATGGTTTGACAATGGGGGGGTGCAGTGGGGGGTGTCGCAGTGAAGGCCAGCCCTATCCAACCTCCCTAACACAAGGGCGATGAAGCCAGTTGTAGCATCCCGACTTTTCTGTTTCAGCTGAAATCAACTAATTAACCCCCTGACCTAGGAGCACACTGAGCAGTGTTATGTATACACATCACACCATCAGAACATATCTGTGTAATGGTGACCACCCGAGCAGGGTGACAGAAGATGTGTATGATTAATAAATGGAGTGGGGAATTCAGGAAGCAGTGGTGAGAATCTGGAACTCACGACCACATGGAGTAATTGAGACAAATAGCGTAGATGCATTAAGAAGCTATATAAACACATGGGGTGGGGGGGGGAAGATGATGCTGAGAGGGTTAGATGGTGGGAGGGGGTGTGTGTTGAGCATAAACAATAGCACAGACCTCTTTTGGGTGAATGACCTGTTTCAGTGCTGTACATGCCGGATTAGGTATGCAGCTCCCCAGTTGCCGAGTGATAAAGATGCTGCACGGAGCAGTACGGAACCCATATAAATTCGCAAGGTCCAAACATCCATCCATGTCTGTGCTGAATGGGCTATTTCTAGACATGTTACTGAGGCTGCAAAAGTGCACGGAAGGATGGAGGAAGAGGGGACTCCCACACCCGACAGCTTAAAAGTGAACATGCACGGACGTACGGCTGTGATACCTGCTACCGGTGAATTAGCTGCTGACACTCACTGGCTGGCTGGCTCCACACACACACACACACACACACTCACACACAATTGCACTAGGATGAGGTATGACATTGCAGCTAATGAAACTCTCCCCTCCAGCTGACCTTTCACCTGGCACAGAGATGCGAAATGAACTATAGGTTGAACTTGGGGATGCACTCACATACCTTCTGAACATCATTGATTCAGTCTTGGATGATTTGCATTTAATGTTAAATAACCACTTGCCTTGACCCCATTTAACCTTTAATCTAAAAGATAGTCAGTTATTGGTGAATAATTCGAGTTTGATGCATTCAATTAGAGTCAAAATGAATTGTGTCTGTGACTAATTTTATCGGTCACTTGTCTTAGCATCAGTTGCAGAACCAGACTGCAAATGAGCTGGTGCTAACATGTCCAGAGATATGAGCTAGCTTTCCAAAGGCAAAAAGGCTGCCGAACCCAAATGCCTGCCAACAATTTCTCTGGTGTATGTGTCTGGTCACAATGTGTCAAGTTGCATATATGTTATTGTGTCAGTGTTCAAATTCCACCTTGCAGTTTAAACGAGGCAAATTGAGGGGAATGAAGCCACACCTCATTATGGAACTGCTCACGTTGCCCAATCCTAATGAGTGAAGATAAGAAAGAGGATCTGGGTAGAGGCACTCTCCACACACTGCATTTCAACAATCACGTCAATTAATGTCGGGGGACTTTGGCACTGAATACATTCCTGGAAAAATGTTCCATTCACTGTCTGACTCTGCACATGCTCACAAACACATCACAACTCTGTGATGTTATCTATGTCAGCTGTGGCTCAATTGGTCACTCTCCTGCCTCTGAGTCAGAAGGTTGTGGGTTTGTAGTCTCACTCCAGAGACTTGAACGCAAAAACCTATGCTGACACTGAGGGAGTGCTGTACTGTCTGAGGTGCCATCTTTCAGATGAGATGTTACTGAGGCCCCATCTGCTCTCTCACGTCCCATGACACTACTTTGAAGAGCAGGGGAGTTATCCCCAGAGTGCTGGCCCAAAGATTATCCCTCAGTCATCATCATTAAAACAGATTATCTGAACATTATCATATTGCTGTTTACTGTGCAAAATTGGACAAAGTATTTCCTATATTACAACAGTGACTACACTTCAAAAATTCTTCATTGGTTATAAAGCACTTTGCGACATCCTGTGGTCATGAAAGGTGTAATGAGTTCTGTATGTTGTCTGATGCAACATAAATGACGTCCAGTTGGTTGAAGATCTCAAACAGGTTTATTACAGCTGAACTCTGTACAGTACAGTGTAAACTATTTACAGCACCTTACTCTGGGTGTTACAGTTGCAGAGTGATGCTGGCTTTGAGTCACATGATTACATAATGGTACTTAGCTTATTCACACTAAGATTTGAAAGGAGCAACACACTTAAAGGCAATCATCCAACAAAAGGCACTATATAAATGCAAGTCTTTCTTTCGACTATTGAAAATAGAGATCAAAGCTTCTAACTTTCATGAAAGTATTTGGGCTTTATTAGGAAGAATGCATCAATCCAACGTGGCAATACCTGTAGTTGATTTTACTTTTTGCTTGCATCTCTCTTCAAGAAGTCCAATATATAGTTTGCACTGACCAGACATCTGCTCTGGAAGTGTTTTTTTTTAAATCATGAGATTTCAATTAAGTTAATCTGCGATTCATCCAATTTAGTCCCAACGAGGGTTACATCATCATCAATCATATGTGCTGAAAAATGAGAACTGTTTTGCAAAGGAAGTGAAGCGGTCAACAGTGTGAGCATTTGCTTGTCGGTCAAAGTTGAGTGGTCGAGAGAAACACAACAGCCCAATTTTATTGTGCGTAGTGAACTCTCAGTTTAACAGTGAGCTGGAAATAACCTGCAGCGCTTCGGCTCTGAAAATGGAAAAAAATGATGACATTACATGCCAGCATTTGGGTCGCAGAGCTACCTGCCATTTTCTGAGTTTACATAAGCACAGTATTTGCATTTTGTTGCAGAGGTGAGAAGGTCAAGGTGGGGCTAGCTTCACCACCCAGTCATTCATAGACATGAAGACACCGAATCAAATCTTTCTATATCCCATGTGGTTCATTCATTGGAGCGGAGCTCAATTCTAACCATCAGTAAGAGCAAATTGTCAGGTTGTTTAAAACTGTTGATTGGTGCTAGAAATATAATCTGTTAGTTCAGTTTGTTTTCCAAATGACTTCCCTTTTTTTCCCCAAAGCCACTCACTTAGGTAATCATGGAAATTATAGCACAGAAATAGATCATTCTGTCCCTTGATCTGGAGCCATCTGCTTTATCCCATTTTGCTTTCTCCATATGCTTTAATACTCTCCAATGTTAGAGAATCAGATTCACACTAGATTATGATTTCACATATGCCAGGAGCCCTTCAGTCATTTTTCTACAAACAAACATAGGAACCGGAGTCGGCCATTCAGCCCCTCAAGCCTGTTCCACCCTTCAATGATCTGTATCTTAACTCCATCCACCCTCCTTAGCTCTATATCTTTTTATCCCCTTGAGCAGCCAAAATCTCCTGATCTCAGTTGAAATTGATTAATTGAGATCGCAGCAACCTCTTTGTGTGGGAGAGAGTTCCAACTCAGGAATGGGCAAAAATACTGTCCTCGCCAGCGACGCCCACATCCCAGGAACGAATTTTTAAAAACTCCACCACTCTTTGTGTGAGGGGGAATTGTTTCCTCGTTTTTCTCCTGAATGGCTGAGCTCTGAATTTAAAATTATGTCCCCTTGACGAAAGGTCATCGACCTAATAAGTTAACTCTGTTTCTCTCTCCACAGATGCTGCCAGACCTACTGAGTATTTCCAGCACTTTCTGCTTTGATCTCAGATTTCCAGCATCTGCAGCATTTTGCCTTTATTTCACTTGGAGGTCGAGTTGATCTACAGCTGTTCGCATTGACTCTGACTGGAAGGTGTTATTCAAATGATCTGGGAGCCACTTAATATTGCATCAACACACCTCAAAGTCAAATTCCTCCAAGAATCATTCCCACTTTATGGTATGTTGAAATATTCAGTGAATTACCTTCTATCTTGATGAACGCATTTGATCAAATCTGCCCTTCTCTGTCCTTTCAGATGATTTAGCTCTTCCTGCTGTCTCCCAAATCATTGATTGCAGCAGGTCTTGTCTTTGACTTCGTTTGAACTGATTAGTTTTTTTGAGGCAAGCAGTTGTGTGAAGAAAATAGCAATTCCCCCAGTTCCTCCCAATCTCTCTTGAAGATGCCGGCCATCAAGCACCTAACTATGGGCGGCACAGTGGCGCAGTGGTTAGCACCGCAGCCTCACAGCTCCAGGGACCCGGGTTCGATTCTGGGTACTGCCTGTGTGGAGTTTGCAAGTTCTCCCTGTGTATGCGTGGGTTTCCTCCGGGTGCTCCGGTTTCCTCCCACATGCCAAAGACTTGAAGGTTGATAGGTAAATTGGCCATTAGCAATTGCCCCTAGTATAGGTACGTGGTAAGGAAATATAGGGACAGGTGGGGATGTGGTAGGAACATGGAATTAGTGTAGGATTAATATAAATGGGTGGTTGATGGTCGGCACAGACTTGGTGGGCCGAAGGGCCTGTTTCAGTGCTGTACCTCTAAACTAAAAAACTAAACTAAACTATTCTAATCCCATTTTCCAGCACTTGGCCCATAGCCTTGCATGCTACGGCGTTTCACGTGGTCATCTAAATACTTCTTAAATGCTGTGAGGGTTCCTGCCTCCACCACCTCTTCAGGCAGTGTGTTCCAGATTCCAACCACCCTCTGGGTGAAAAAGTTTTTCCTCAAATCCCCTCGAAACCTCCTGCCCTTTACCTTAAATCTATGCCCCCTGGTTATTGACACCTCTGCTAAGGGAAAAAGTTCATGTTTCCATCCCCTGTCCAGCAAGGGATCACCGGATAATAATTAGGAGCAGAAACTCTGGTTGTGTTTTTTTTCTTTCCCTGGGTTAGGGGCACTGAGACCAGTTGCTGTTCCCTTCCATTTGACCCAGCTCAGACCAGTTCACTTAGTTCCAGGTTTACTCTGAAGTGTGCTTTCTGGTCCCATGGTGTGTTTACGCTCTGGGCCCATCAGAAAAGGGACAAATCTTAAAAGCACCCCAGCAATTGCGGGACCATGGCAGAGCTCCATTGGGACTGTTGGAAAGTGACAGGATGCGAGTTTATATCCATGATACCATTCAAGTGAACAATGTAGAAAGGAGGCCATTTGACCCATTGTGTCCGTGCAAGCTCTTCCCTATAGAAATCCAAACATAATCCCATTGCTGCATATTCTCTCCAGAGGCTGTATATCTTCCACTTCTTCAAATATTTATCCAATGTCCCTTAAAACAGTCTCTGTCTTGACCTCCCTGTGGCTGATCGTTCAGGATTGAAATGGGAAAAAGATTTCTTCACTCAAAGGTTGGTAAATCATTGGAATTCTCTGGCCCAGAGGGTTGTGGATGCTCCATTGTTGAAAATATTTAAGGTTGATATAGACAGATTGTTGGTGTCTCAGGAAATCAAGGGTATGGGGAGCAAGCGGGAAAGTGGAATTGTGGCCGAATATCAGCTGTGATTGTAGTGAATGGCAGAGCAGGCTTCAAGGGCCATATGGGGGGTCTACTCCTGCTCCGATTTCTTATATTCTTAGGCCCTTGTATTACACTCACAACTGCCTGAGGCTGATGGCTCCAATAACACAACATAGAGCAGAGAGAGTCTTCAGGTTCAATATGAGGCTACAAGTCTATTCAGTGCTAAATTTGATGTTTGTGAACGATATAATTCCATGTCTTCGAGGACTCAATTTTACAACACACACCAGGGCGGCACAGTGGCGCAGTGGTTAGCACCGCAGCCTCACAGCTCCAGGGACCTGGGTTCGATTCCGGGTACTGTCTGTGTGGAGTTTGCAAGTTCTCCCTGTGTCTGCGTGGGTTTTCTCCGGGTGCTCCGGTTTCCTCCCACAAGCCAAAAGACTTGCAGGTTGATAGGTAAATTGGCCATTATAAATTGTCACTAGTATAGGTAGGTGGTAGGGAAATATAGGGACAGGTGGGGATGATTGGTAGGAATATAGGATTAGTGTAGGATTAGTATAAATGGGTGGTTGATGTTCGGCACAGACTCGGTGGGCTGAAGGGCCTGTTTCAGTGCTGTATCTCTAATCTAAACAGCTCAAGCCTTAGTTCTTGCACACTCAGTACAAAAATGCACCAAACCCTGTTTAGTTCCTTTGTTCGTCAATAAGCTATTCATTAAGACAAAAAGCAGAGAAGATGTGAGCAGCCGAGGGGAAGAAAGCTGATTTTAACATATCAGTATCACAATTTTTTCAAGGGCGTTGTTCTTGCTGCTGTCTGTGAGGATCTGAAATGTAAACACTCTGGGCAGTTTAAATATGAGACCACAGTGCAAAAGCTGACATCAGTTAACCAGAAATGTCAGTCAAACAGCTCAGGAAAATGAAGTGTCACACTGGTGCACTCAGGGTGCCAGAAAAGATTCTGGTTCAAATGAGAAATATGTATCAAACTTTATCTTGGATTTACCCATTGCCACACCTACGCCACCTTGCAGTGATGGGTGCAGACATTGAGTCATGGAAACAACAGCACAGCACAAACTCCCTTCACTTCACAAAATACAACAATAAAAATCACCCCAACATATGAAACCAAAGAGGTAGTTTGTGTATAATGAGCATGGTTGAGAATGGAACTGGGCTTAGTACAGTTTAATGTCATGCACGATACATGTTGCAAGGCATGTTCCCATCTGGAAACTCAGCCAGCTCTTCAAACTGACGAGTTGGCAAAGCTACAAATAATAAGTTATTCAGACCAGAAACAGATTCCTAGTTTCCTGCATGTTCAGTAATGGAAATTCAGTTCATTTGGCCACCGAGGAGAAAACTCACCCTCACTATCCAGTCTACTGGAAAGTCCATCACATAAGCACGGCACGGGACTCAGCGGTGAGGCTTTCTGTGGGTGATCACCATCAGGGCAAGGATTAGAAAGTGAATGTTCCTTGAAAGTCCTGTTTGCTATTCGTTGACCTTTGTTGTAAAGTATATGCAGGTGGTGTCAGCTATCACGCTGTTGATAGCACACGCAGAAGGTTTTGGCTTCAAGTCCCACTTTCAGTCTTGAGCACAAAAGTCAAGCCTGCCATTCCAGTGCCGTACTGAGGGAGTGCTACACTGTTGGGGGTGCTGTCTTTCAGATGAGATGTTAAACTAAGGTCCAATTCGTCCTCTCAGATCAATGTAAAATGTCTCATGATGCTATTTTGAAGAGGGGCAGGTGCAGTGTCACCAGTGTCCAAGCCTATATTCATCACTCAGGCAGATGATCTGGCCATTATCACATTGCTGTTTGTGGGAGCTTGCTTTGTGCAAATTGGCTGCCATGTTTCCTACATTACAACAGTGACTACACTTCAAAAAGTACTTCGTTGGCTGTAAAGTGGCTTGGGACATCCTGGGCTTGTGAAAGGCCCAATATAAATGTGAGCTCTTTCTCTTACAGTGTCTGAGCCATTGAAAAGCTGTAAGAACAGAGTAACCACTCCCAGAAACAAAGGGAAGGAGAGAGGGGGGAGGAATATGCTGCCCATGAAAACACGAATAAGAGTTGAGACTTGCCTTAAAGGAAAATGCACCCTCAAGTGTAAGCTTTACCACGTGTCATGGGAGTTCAGTCATTTTCTACAGTGTAGTTGGTGGTATATTTCCACTTGTAGTCAGTGGATAGGAATATCAGGGGAACTGATCCCCAACAACCACTTTGTGGTACCATCAAAGTCCAAATTCACCACCACACCCACCCCCTCAGACTCATGCAGAACACCACAGGAATGATGGGTCAAAACATTGTATGTTAGATATAGCTCTTGGGGCGAAAGGGATCAAAGGATATGGGGGGAAAGTGGGAAAAGGTTACTGAGTTGGATGATCAGCCATGATCATAATGAATGGTGGAGCAGGATCGAAGGGCCGAATGGCCTACTCCTGCTCCTATTTTCGATGTTTCTACGTTACACAGAATGGGGCCAACCATATTATAATTCATATACTCATAATCATATTATAATTCTAACTTTTGCATTGGAACCAGTTGCTTAAAGCTTTTGCATTATGTTGATTATTGTGCTTTGGAGTGTTTAAGTAGCTGACTTCTTATTTCAGTTCAGTGAGTTTACAACAGTAACCATATCCCAAACTGAAACTTTATCAATGGTTCATTCTAGTACAACTCTGCCTCTTGCACTGACCATTTGGGAATTGCAAAGATCAGATACTTCACTACAACCTTGTGTTTTCCTTAAGCTTTGCTGTTTGGGGGAGATTAGCAGAAACGAGGAAATACTATGGATTGAGACCAAGTCCATTGAACCTCAGTCCAGAATGCAACCCGTGTGGATTTTTAAAACCACAGTAAAAGTGATCATGATTCAGTCCAATTTCATTTTTATGCCGCTGATTTCTTTTTGGCGAATGCTCCTGTTTAAACAATGACTGTTAACGCCATTATTGAGAAGTTGTTTGGCTTGGAACTCCTGAAACCAACAGGGAGGAAGGTGAAATTAGCATTAGTCACAATTTCAGGCTGTTTCAGTGATGCTGTCATTTTAAACACAAATGTTTTTAAGATCAGCCATGAGGATGTTTGAGTTTACTCACAATACCTCAATCAGCACATGAAGGCTGCAGTTATTCCACCAAGACAACACTGGCACTGTGAAGGAGTTAGTCGCTAAGGTCATGTCCTGTTATGGGCGGAGTAATACCAGGAAGACAAGGCAGGAATCATATCAAGGGGTTCAGATTGTGAAATCAAAGTGATTCCATTGTGGCTCATCCAAGTGAAGAGTGGAGATGAGAATGAGGAAGTGAAAATGATGTCTACATTAGATTAACCAAATGGACAGGACAAGGGCCCTCTAGTTTTCCATATCAAAGTGTGAGGGTGTATCTTTTGGGTAGAATAACAGCCGTGCCATCTAAATAGGGAGGCACTGGGCAAGGTGGAGATGTATCATGTCTCTGTTACTAAAAGCAAGGTCACAGGTGAAATGGGATGCTTGGCTTCATCACAAGAGGTATGGGCGAGAAAAGCAATGATGCAGGTGCATTTGCGAATATTGGGCTCGGTTTTGGGTGTCCCATGGATAGACCAGCATTTGGGTGGGGTAAAGCCAGGGCTGAAAGCCCGGGATGGCGCCTGGGATGATTGGTGAAAGCTTTGCTGAGAGACTGGGTAGACTTGACTTATATCCTCGACAGATAAGGAAGGTAAGGGCAGAAGGTAAGAAACTTGCATTTATATAGCCCCTTTCACATCCTCAGTTCGTGTCAAAGCACTTCACAGCCAATGAAGCATTTTTGAGTTGTGGTCACTGTTGTGGTGTGGGGGAACACAGCAGCCAATTTTAGAATCATAGAAAGTTTAAGACACAGAAAGAGGCCACTTGGCCCATCGTGTCTGTGCCAGCCGAAAAACAATCCATTCATTCTAATCCCACCTTCCAGCATTTGGTCCGTAGCCCTGCAGATTACAGCACTTGAGATGCATATCCAGATTCCTTTTGAATGAGTTGAGAGTTTCTGCCTCAAATACCCTTTCAGACCCCCACTACGCTCTGGGTGAAAAGGTTTTTCCTCATCTCCCCTCTAATTTTTTTTACCAATCACTTTAAATCCACGCCCCCATGTCACTGACCTCTCTGCTAAGGTGAATAGACCCTTCACCTCCACTCTATCCAGGCCCCTCACAATTTTGTACATTTCAATCAGATCTCCCCTCAGCCTTCTCTGTTTCAAGGAGAACAACCCCAGCCTATCCAATCTTTCCTCATAGCTGCATTTTTCCAGTCCCGGCAACATCCTTGTAAATCTCCTCTGTACCCTCTCCAGTACAATGACATGCTTTCTGTAATGAGGTGACCAGAACTACACACAGGACGCAAGTTGTGGCCTAATCAATGAGTTATAAAGTTCCAGCATAACCTCCCTGCTCTGATAGGCTATACCTCAGCTAATAAAGGAAAGGATTCCATATGCCTTCTTAACCACCTTATCGACCTGTCCTGCTACCTTCAGGGATCTGCGGACATTCACTCCAAGGTCCCTCACTTCCTCTACATTTCTCAGTATTTTCCCATTAATCGTGTGTTCCTTTGCCTTGTTTGACCTCCCCAAATGTATCACCTCACACTTCTCCAGGTTGAATTCCATTTCCACTTTTCTGCCCATCTGACCAGACCATCAATATCTTCCTGCAACCTACAGCTATCCTCCTCACTACCTACCACACGGCCAATCTTTGTGTCGCCTGCAAACTTCTTGATCATGCCTCCTACATTTACATCCAAATCATTTATACCACAAAAAGCAGGGGACCCAGTACTGAGCACTGTGGAAAGCCACTGGAAACAACCCTCCAGTGGCAAAAACACCCGTCAACAATTACCCTTTGTTTCTTGCCACTGAGCCAATTTTGTATCCACCTTGCTACATTTCCCTGCATCCCATGGGATTTTTTTTTAAACCAGTGTGCCATGTGGGACGTTGTCAAAAGTCTTGCTAAGATCCATGTAGATCACATCAACTGCACTACCCTCATCTATCCTCCTTGTTACTTCTTCAAAAAAATTAAACCAAGTTGGTCAAACAAGATCTTCCCTCAACAATTCCATGCTGACTATCCTTGATTAACCTGTGCCTTTCTAAGTGACAGTTTATCCTGTCTTTCAGAATCGATTCCCATAATTTGTCTACTAGTGAGGTTAGACTGACTGGCCTGTATTTATTTGGTGTATCCCTTGCTCCCTTTTTAAACAGAGGTACAACATAAGTAATTCTCCGATCCTCCGGCACCGCACCTGCTCCCATAAACAGCAATGTGAAAATGACCAGATGATCTGGTTTAGTGATGGTGATTAAAAGATAAATATTGGCCAGGAAACTGGGGAGAACTCCATGGCTCCTCTTCAAAATTGTGCCTGGGGCTTTTACATCCACCTGAGAGGGGAGATATGGCCTCAGTTTAACACTGCATCCAAAAGACAGCAGCTCCAACATTGCAGCACTTCCTCAGTACTGCACTGGAGTGTCAACCTTAGAATTTTTTGCGAAACCCACGACCTTCTGATTCAGCAGCAAGTAAGCGACTCACTGAGCCAAATTATTCCATCCTTTCCAGTCTGCCAACAAATCCTCCTTCTAATTCACACCTTCAAGCTAAGCTAGTTGGAAGACATATTTGGACAGCTTCTTCATGCTGAAGACCATGAGAATGTGGGAAGTGCTGCCTCAGAAGGGCCTAGATGGCAAGTATATTGATATCTTTAAAAGGAAGACAGCTACAGAACTGGGGCATAAGAACATTCAGGAATCTGGAGAAAAGGAAGGGAAATCGAGTTTACAAATATATTCCAGTCTGACTATCAAAATGGTAGTGCAAGCTCAGTGGGTCAAATGGCTGAGCATGTTCCACCTGTGTAAACCTGGAACAGTGCATTGACATAGGCTGATTGATACTGCGAGACAATCCAACTGAACCCAATCTTCTTCTCCCCAGCATTTGCAAATGTGTACTTTCTAGTGGGGAATACTGGCTGTGAATCAGGAGCAAGAACCTGGGCCAGTTACTTTCCACCCACCCTGAGCCCAGAGACACTGGAACTAATTGTTGCATTTGCATGGGCATTAATGACAGGCTGTGCCGAAACAAGGACTTGATACCTATGCTTAAAATAAGGCTGTAGACTTGAAATCTGATGTTCATCCTTGCTTTTAATGTAGATGCTGAGAGATTCTTCTCAACATTTAGATGACACTCCTGCCCCGGTGCTATCTCCATCTTCAATGCAGGCTGATGTCCACAATATAAAAATAACAATGTCAGTGTAATCAATTCACTTTGTCATGCAATAGTTGACAGTTGAGTTTGTCTACTTTTTGACAATAAATACCATTGTCTTTGACATTAGCTGTGTATATGATGAAGAATATTGCAGAGTGACAGCTTGGCTGAGTGCTAACCGTTTCCCTTTTGAGTCAGAAATTGTATGTTCATGTCACCCTATGACTTCTGCATCTCCTGAGGAAGTGTTACATTGCCAGAGATGCTGACTTTCTACTGAGATGTTGAACTGAGGCCATGTCTGCTTTCTCGAGGCTGTAAAAGACCTCATGGTACTATTCAGGAAGCTCTCCCAATGTCCTGGCTAGCATTTCTCAACTGACAACGGTATGACAGATTATCTAGCCATTCAGTGAAATAGCTGTGTACGGGATCTTGACTACCCCCATATTTCCCCGTACAACAACAATGACTGTTTGTTTCAAAAGTAATTTGTTGGCTGTGAAACAATTTGAGATATCCTGAGGACATGAAAGGTGTCATATAAAATGCACATTCTCTCTCTTTCTTTCTATATTAAGACATTTTGTGTACATCCTGTTAAATGATATTCAGATGTTGCAAATTGTCTGTAGCTGCTTTGTATTTTCAAAACGAGGTTTGAGTTGTTCGCTGGCTTCATTTTTATCTTTCAGTTGAACATGTTTTACACGAAAGGCTCGGAAAGAGAAAGAAACAGCTCCTAATTGCTGACGAGTAACCCGTGCTAGAAAGGCCAAGGAAGTGGATATCAAGTAAGCACAGCAATTGCAATTGATGGTGATGTGTTTGTTCTGTGCTTGAAACATCTGTCAACGATTGTTGTTACATTCAGAGTGTCCACTTGGGGCAAGGCAGCTCAACAGGAGTCAGCACTTTCAGGACAGGAGAGGAGAAATTCAAAAAGAAGTAGCTCATAAGAAGGAAAATAGGAAGTATTTTTATAATTTATTCCAGGAGAGGTACCCAACAGGGATAGCAGATATATGGTATTCATATTGGTACATCTTTAAAACTGAAGATGTTCAATGGTTAAACATTGAGGTAGCTGGCACAGTTAGAACAGAAGCTCGCATTCCAACCCATATAACGTGTGCACACCTGATACACAAATTCCCAGCAGTGGAGCTTCCTCCCTCATGGAACAATTAATATTCCAGCCATTGCACAATACAGAAAGGCTGGCTATCAGAAACTATGGAAGAGGAGGAGTGAGAAAGAGACACCAAAAAGATAACGTTTACAAGTGCAAACTGCAACAAGATGCCAGAAGAGGAAGAACCTGCATTTATTTAGCACTTTTACATCCTCCAAACATACCAAAATGGCTCACAAGCAACCAATTACTTTTGAAGTGCAGCCACTTTGCACAAAACAAGATTCTACAAAGAGCAATGAGATTTGAAACAAAACAGTTAATCTGGGTTTAGTGATGTGGATTGTGAGGCGAATGTTGGACAGAACACTGGGAGAACTGCTTTCCATTCTTCGAAAAAGTACCATGGGATCTTTTATGTCCATTTTGAAAGGTAGATGGGGACTCTGTTTAATATTTCAACCAAAAGATGGAACAATACTTACAATACAAGGTATTGAAATGGATGGTCAGCCATGATCGTATTGAATGGTGGAGCAGACTCGATGGGCTGAATGGCCTACTCTTGCTCCTATTTTCCTATGTTCCTACTTGTGAGCTTTTGGACTTTTAGCCCAGGCTTTTTGAGATTTCCTCAGAATCTCCTTCCAAAATTGTCCATTTTAAAAGCAAGGAGAGATATAAGCAATGAGTAAATGGGTCCTGAAGCGTGCATTGCACCCACATTAGTGCCAGTGAAAAAACAAAACCGCACATCTTGAGGAGACTTCCCACAACAATACATATCCTGTCTGACCAAAACCCCGAACAGCTGGCCAAATATAAATATGTAAGCCCACCACCTGACGTAGTCATACTCACAGAATCATACCTTACAGACGATTTCCCAGACACCACCATCACCATCCCCGGGTATGTCCTGTCCCACCAACAGGACAGACCCAGCAGAGGTGATGGCACAGTGGAACACAGTAGGGAGGGAGTTGCCCTGGGAGTCCTCAACATCGACTCCGGACCCCATGAAGTCTCATGGCATCAGGTCAAACATGGGAAAGGAAACTTCCTGCTGATTACCACCTACCGCCCTCCCTCGGCTGATGACTCAGTACTCCTCCATGTTGATCAGTACTTGGAGGAAGCACTGAGGGTGGCAAGGGCACAAAATGTACTCTGGGTGGGGGACTTCAATGTCCATCACCAAGAGTGGCTCGGTAGCACCACTACTGACCGAGCTGGCCGAGTCCTAAAAGACATAGCTGCTAGACTGGGTCTGCGGCAGGTGGTGAGGGAACCAATCAACATGAGGGAAAAATGTACTTGACCTCGTCCTCACCAATCTGCCTGCTGCAGATGCTTCTGTCCATGACAGTATTGGTAAGAGTGACCACCGCACAGTCCTTGTGGAGATGAAGTCCCGCCTTCACATTGAGGATACCCTCCATCGTGTTGTGTGGCACTATCACCGTGCTAAATGGGGTAGATTTCAAACAGATCTAGCAATGCAAAACTGGGCATCCATGAGGCGCTGTGGGCCATCAGCAGCAGCAGAATTGTACTCAACCACAATCTGTAACCTCATGGCCCGGCACATCCCTCACTCTACCATTACCATCAAGCCAGGAGACCTGGTTCAATGAAGACTGCAGAAGGGCATGCCAGGAGCAGCACCAGGCATACCTCAAAATGAGGTGTCAACCTGGTGAAGCTACAACAGAGGACTACTTGCATGCCAAACTGCCTAAGCAGCATGCGATAGACAGAGCTAAGCGATCCCACAACCAACAGATCAGATCTAAGCTCTGCAGTCCTGCCACATCCAGCCATGAATGGTGGTGCACAATTAAACAACTAACTGCAGGAGGTGGCTCCACAAATATTCCCGTCCTCAATGATGGGGGAGCCCAACACATCAGTGCGAAAGATAAGGCAGAAGCATTTGCAACAATCTTCAGCCAGAAGTGCCAAGTTGATGATCCATCTTGGCCTCCTCCTGAAGTCCCCAGCATCACAGATGCCAGTTCAGCCAATTCGATTCACTCCACGTGATATCAAGAAACAGCTGAAGGCAAAGGTTATGGGCCCTGACAACATTCCAGCAAGAGTACTGAAGACCTGTGCTCCAGAACTGGCTGCACCCCTAGCCAAGCTATTCCAGTACAGCTACAACACTGGCATCTACCCGGCAATGTGGAAAATTGCCCAGGTATGTCCTGTACACAAAAAGCAGGACAAGTCCAACTCGGCCAATTACCGCCCCATCAGCCTACTCTCAATCATCAGTAAAGTGACGGAAGGTGTCATCAACAGTGCCATCAAGCGTCACTTGCTCAGCAATAACCTACTCACTGACATTCAGTTTGGGTTCTGCCAGGGCCACTCAGCTCCTGACCTCATTATAGCCTTGGTTCAAACTTGGACAAAATTGCTGAACTCAAGAGGTGAGGTGAGAGTGGCTGCCCTTGACATCAAGGCAGCATTTGACCGAGTATGGCATCAAGGAGCACTAGCAAAGAAGCAGGGTGAAAACTCTCCTCTGGTCAGTCGTACCTAGTGCAAAGGAAGATGGTTGTGGTTGTTGGAGGTCAATCATCTGAGCTCCAGGACATCACTGCAGGAGTTCCTCAGGGTAGTGTCCTCAGCCCAACCATCTTCAGCTGCTTCATCAATGCCCTTCCCTCCATCATAAGGTCAGAAGTGGGGATGTTCGCTGATGATTGCACAATGTTCAGCACCATTCACGACTCCTCAGATACTGAAGCAGTCCGTGTAGAAATGCAGCAAGACCTGGACAATATCCAGGCTTGGGCTGATGTGTGGCACGAATGCTGCTTGCCACTTAAGTGCCAGGCAGTGACCATCTCGAACAAGAGAGAATCTAACCAATTCCCCTTGCCATTCAACGGCATTACCATTGCTGAATCCCCCACTATGAACATCCTAGGGGCTACCGTTGACCAGAAACAGAACTGGAGTAGCCATATAAATACCGTGGCTACAAGAGCAGGTCAGAGGCGAGGAATCCTGCAGCAGGTAACTCATGTCCTGACTCCCCAAAGCCTGTCCACAATCTACAAGGCACAATTCAGGAGTGTGATGGAATACTCTCCACTTGCCTGGATGGCTGCAGCTCCAACAACACTCAAGAAGCTCGACACCATCCAGGACAAAGCAGCCCGGTTGATTGGCACCCCACCCGCAAACATTCACTCCCTCCACCACTGACGCACAGTGGCAGCAGTGTGTACCATCTACAAGATGCACTGCAGCAATACACCAAGGCTCCTTAGACAGCACCTTCCAAACCCACAACCTCTACCAACTAGAAGGACAAGGGCAGCAAATGCATGGGAACAGCACCACCTGCAAGTTCCCCTCCATGCCACACATCACCCCGAGTTGGAACTATATCGCCGTTCCTTCACTGTCGCTGGGTCAAAATCCTAGAACTCCCTTCCTAACACCTACCAGCGATTGAAGAAGGCAGCTCACCACCACCTTTTCAAGGACAATTAGGGATGGGCAATAAATGCTGTCCTAGCCAGCGATGCCCACATCACAGAAACAAATTCTAAAAAGCACACTTCCAATGGTTTTCACTGGGCAAAGTGGACGCTGACCCTTCGGAGGTGATGGTTTTAATCTGGGCATGATGTATTAAATACCACTGTCCACTGTAGAAGTCAGAAAGTCAGGATTCTCCAACAAAAATGTGGGATCCAGCCATCCATTAACCCAGCCACATTTGTGGCTGCTTTTTACTCTAACATGCATTGCAATATGCCCAGTCCACTTCAGAAAAACATATTTATCTTAAGACTTTTATTATATGGAACATACAGCCTTACAAAGAACAGACTGCTTTAACTGTCTGAAAAAAAGGCGTCTTGAAAGAGGCCCATATGATTATGATTGAAAAGTGGCGTCAGAAAGTTGAAGGAGTATTCAAAGAATGCATGTGGAAATGATTACCAGTGCACTTCCTTATTATAAACTTAACTGAACTTGCTAATGTTGTTAGGCACAAGTCTATTCCTAATAACAGAGTGCCAATGGAGCTCCTCCTGAAGCCCCTTAAAATGCCTCATACTTTAGATCCTGTTTAATAGAGCAGTGGAAGCCTTGCCAGGAACCTTCAGCCTTAATGGGGATACCAACTTGTTTCAATGTTTTCTGAAAAGAAAACAAGAAGATCTGACCACTGCGCAGTGCACCCATATAATCCTTTGAGAGCAAACTGGGATGTGAAACATGACACAGGATGGCAGAAGGACAAGAATTGTTACCAGGGCATCTCAAATTTGATGAAGTCTGACCTCGCTATTTAACCACAGAAGCAATATCTTTAGCAGCAACCTCCTCGCAAAAGAAAACGTACTTGGCCAGCTATTGAACATATGGCATCAGAGGGCACTGCATCTGGGACTATTTAACATGACTTGGATGAAGGGGAACAGCATGGCAGATGGGAATGATGGGCATGTTGCTGTGCATGAGGAACATTTACTGATTCTTCACTCGGTGCTCCATACGTTTAGTTACATCGTATCTGGGATTCTGGGCGATGATGACCAGCGGCTACAAGGCTCACACCAAAGTGAATATGGTTAGGCGGCTTTAGCTGGATTAAGGTGGAGCTTCAAAAGGAGGGAGGTGGAACAGAGGGCAATGAAATAGGCAGTTCAAAACAGAAAATGCTGGAAATACTCAGCAGGTCAGGCAGTATTTAAGGAGAGAGAAACAGAGTTAATGTTTCAGGTACGTGACCTTTCATCAGAACTGGCAAAGGTTTGAAATGTAATCGGTTTTAAGCAAGTAAAGCTGGGGTGGGGGAAGCGAACAAAAGGGAAGGTGTGTGATAGGGTGGAAGGCAGGAGAGATTAAATGGCAAAAGGCTTGACGATGCAAGGCAAAAAGGGGAAAAGGAAGCTCAGGGACCAGCACCTGATCTTTCATTGAGGCACTTTACAGCCATCTGGATTCAACATTGAGGACAACAGTTCAGATCATAACCACCACTCACACTTTTTTCAGATGGCTGGTGATTATTCTGTCATGCCCATTCACACCTCTCGACCATTCTCTTGTTTCTTTACTTGTCCATGACCATCTCCGTTTGCTGTGCATCATCATCCCTTTTGTCATTTAATCTCTCCTGCCTTGCATCTAATACAGACCTCCCCCTTTGTTCTTTCCTTCCTTGCTCTCCTGCCTGCCTTTTGCCTTTTCTGTTCCTGCTTAAAAACTGTTATATTTCTAAATTCTTCCAGTTCTGCCGATAGGTCATTGAGTTGAAATGTTGCTGCATAGATGCTGCCTGACCTAATTGAATATTCCCAGCAAAGTTGGATTTCCAACATCTGCTGTACTTTGCTCTTGTGCTGTCTTAAAACAGGAACCCGGTGTGTCCTTTTGAGAACACTGCAGTCGGAAGACAGTCATCAGGACCATGCAGAATGCATTTGAAGTATTCAAGTCAACCACTCTTTAAAAAGCAGCGTCAGCTTTATCACTGGGCTACTTGTGAGCAATTTTCATCATCAGCCAGACGTGAACAAAGGAATAACAAGCCTTTCAGCTTGCCCACAGGTGTTATAAAAGCATACTCGCTTGTCAGATTAAATAGACAGAAGCCGACCAGATCATTAATATACACGTCCAAGTGCAATGACTTTTTGGGCTTTAGCTTGCACCGCGACAGAACCCAAACCCCTAATACATTGGATTAACCTATTAGCCAGCACAGTGCTGCAGGGAACACGACCAAATCTAGACATCAGGATGCTAAATAGGGAATTTTACAACCCTGCAGTTTCACCTTATCCCGTCCAGCTTGAGATTTGAATGAAAACGGACAGATTTAACATAGCTCGTGTCTCACTTGCAGGGTTTGTAATCATGACTTATGCTCCTGATTTACAGGTTTTGTATGTGCTGCTGGATTTAAATTGCACCCAGTTGTGCATTTCCACTGCTATTTTGATTTCCTGTTACCTGTCTGCTGTTCATTCACCATGGCTTTCATGCCTCCACGTCTTTCAGAAAAAAAGAATGTCCATTTATATCACATCTTTCACAACCTCAGGATGTTCCTAAGTATTTAACAGCAAATGAAATGCTACTGAATTGTAGTCACAGCTTCAGTTCAATGTCTGATCTGAAAGACCCCCAACAGTGCAGGCACTGAAGCATCTGTCCAGAGATTTTTCCTCAAGTCTCTGGAGTGGGATTTGAACCCACAAATTGATAACTCAGAGATGACCATGCTATCCACTGAGCCACAGCTAACACATCATGCCAAAATTTCCAATGTACCTACAAATCCTGCTTCTGGTTCAGCCCATGCTTCTGCCCACAAGTTCTGATGTTGATCTGCAGTGACTGGGCAGATGGATCCACTGCGTTTTTGCACTGCAGTGCTATTTTCAGGTATCTGTGCACAAGATCCTGGGCTGAATTTTCCCGGTCCATTGGAGGCAGGCCGGAAGACGAGAGGGGTTGTAATAATGGGTCAATAGGCGTTGGGATGGAAACCTGACGTCTTCACATTAGAAGGGGATATTGCAAAGGGTAGTCAGCATAGTGGGAGGACCTTGCTTTTGGATGCTGTGAGCAGGTAATTAAGCCTATTTTAAAGGCAATTAACTTCAATGTTCTGCGGATTTTGTGATTTTACCACAAGTGTATGTAAGTCACAGGGTTCAGAGTCTTACCAGCTGACAGGAGGTCAGCCATCATGAATCATAATGTGCAGGGGGGGTGGTGGAAGATCACGGGCATAGGTATAATCAGTGGGAAGAAGGGGAAAAGGTGTGTCAGCTGCATATCAAGGCTGCCACTCCACAGGTAAAGCAGGGCTGGAAAGAAACCCTGGAAACTGAGCGAATCTGGATGCCATGGGCCTCGTTCATTCAGGTCTCAGTTCCTCCAATGAAGAGGAGCAGCAGAGAAGGAAACAGCTGCCGTCAGAGGCAGCAGCAACTAGACGGGCAGTAGGAGCACCAGCCTTGGGGAGCAGGGGGAGCAACCAGCCTCCTGTGCGGAGAAGAGGTTACCCACCAGACAAGGTCAACAGACTGAGGCTCAGCTACCTTCAGATGTCAGAGCAGCAGTGTCACCAAAGACTCCACCTCTCCAGGGAAGCCATTGCAGAGCTATGTGCCATGATGGCGGATGAGCAGAGTCCCATGGGAAGTGATGGCCACCCAATGTCAGTGGTGTTGAAGGATGGAATTGAGCAACTGCACAGAAATTCTGGCAAGAAATTAACACCACTTCTTTCTTGGGAATATTTAGCTGGAGGGAGTTCCTCCTCACCCATGGATTGATGTTGGGCTGGGAGTCAGACAGCACAGCTATCGGTCCATGGTTCTGTCACAGCCTTTTAATAGGCACACATTAGCCATATTATATCCTGGTGATGAACAGAGCAGTGTTTCACAATGGACTTGTCATGATTTATTATTAGCATTAATCTCTTGTCAAGAATGTCACTATGCACCAGTGACACGGAACACATTCACTGCTAGCTTTGGCACTAAGAACTACTGCTTGCAACAATGGGCCACAAATTATATGAAATCACCCCGGGGCATTCACTATTTTTTTTTAACGGAGGGAAAAAAGATCTCCAGAGTGATTGCAACGTCAACATGTAGTTCAGCCAGTCTGAATCTCAGTGCTGCAGTTTTTTGATATCATCTGAATCTATCAATGTGTTACTGATGACCAAGCATTATTCTCCATATAGACCATTCTTTGTGCTGAGGAAGAGAGTGACGTTTGATCGTCGTTATGCTTGCTTTGCCTTTGGTGAACTTGTCACATCTTGTTTGCCTTGTCCTAAAGCGCCGAGAAGAGGCAGTCTCCAAGTACAGCTGTGGTTTTTGTCTTTGTTCCCCACTGCGCACCCACACCACCCCCCCCCCCAACACCCCCCAGCTCTCCTTTCTTGACATCATGTTATTTTTTTTCAATACGTTTTTAATTATGAATCAAACATTTCAATCTCTGCTTTTCACCTCATCTCAGTATTTACAAAAGGGCAGACCCAGCCCGGGAAAATTCCTGCATTCACTGGGAAGTCTTTAACCTACACGTTGAAGACTTGCAACATCTGCCCAATGCAACACAGAACACACTAATCTCAGCTGCAATTAAAGCTGTTTAACCTGCTCCTCATGTTGCTTTTGACATGAGTAATCACACAAATAGCAGTATGATGGACTGCTCAAGGATGTGCTTTCCCCTTGACCAGCACATTACATAAGCAATACATTAATTTACTCAGTCCATGGAGCAGGTATTTCACTGCAATTTAATCCAACAAATGCATAAGGCCATATTTTCCTAATGACAGGTTTAAAAGGGTGAGGTAACTTTTGTTGATTCATTGGCATTAATCTGAATACCCGACACAATTGGGCTGTAACATTAAGGCTGCAGCATATGCGACCCAGCTGGTGTAACTGAGCTATTCAAACCAAAGCTTCTCAGGTTTGATTCTTGGTCTGTGGGGAGTTCACTGATCTCCCCCAGGCTGGCAACAGGGGCACTGTAATAGGCCTCATCACCCATGGACAGACAGGAAAATACCAGCCAAGGTTTCCACTCCTGATCAATCTAGAAAGTGTGTGGGTGTAGACATTGGGTTCTTCCGATCTGCGTGGGTAAATGGGAACAGTAGAAGGCCATTCAGCCCCTTGAGCCTGTTCTACCATTCAACAAGATCACTACTGATTTCAATCTTAGCTCCATCTCCCCACCTTTGTTCCATTTCCCTTCATACTCTTAGCCAATATACACCCTTACCCAATAAATACCCTTAACCAATAAAAATCTATCAATCTCCGTTTGACATTTGTAATTGACCCCCAGCCTTAAAGCCTTTTGGGGGAGAGAGTTGCAGATTTTCACTACCCTTTGTGTGAAGAAGTGCTTCCTGACATCACCCTTGAATGGCCTAACTCTAAATTTGAAGTTATGTCCCCTTGTTCTGGGCTCCCCAGCCAGAGGAAATAGTTTCTCTTGCTATCTACACTTTCAAATCCTTTAATCTTCTCAAACATCTCAATTCTTCAGTGCCAGAGGGGATGTCAATCGAAGTGCGTGACAGTTGTCAACATCTCCAAGAAGGAGCAGGAGAACATTGACCCAAACAAAAGAGACAGCACCCATCCATTGACGAGAACTTGTACAGCCTGTAGCACTGAAGACTTGGAATAACCTGACAATATAGCCAATGTGACAAACTGCAGAGTAAAGCTGATGAGCAGCTGCAGTAGATATCTCCGCATGTGTGCGCCATATGGCGCAATACAAATGCCAGAGTGATAACAAGATAACAAAAGCTTCCTGTCCGTGCTAGTAGCTTAGAGACAAGCTAAAGATCTTTTTTTTTGTTGGAAGCAGTGTGCTAGCTGTTTTATTTGCTGAGCACTAAGAAACTTACTGGCATCGAAAGAGCGTGCCATTGTCAATGCAATGCAATCCACCGACCAACTTGTTGGAGAACCTCACTTCCTTTACTTAATTGCTCTCAGTTCAAGGAGCACATAGAGAGGTACCTTTGACATCTCTTCCCTCCGAATGAACAAAACTGGATTCAGCTGACTGTGCACAAGAGATCTCAAGTGATATCCGCCTTGGAGAGCTGCATGAACATAGGTCTGTGATTTCTGGGAGGTTTGAAAGGTCAAATTGTCAATTGTTTAGTTAACTTTTCAGCTGCTTGCTTCTTTTAAATATTTTTGCTGCATCTTGAGTGTTCATCATACATATGTCAGTCCTCGGCCAAGAGGGATGTGGCAGCAACTGGTCCCAGGCTCTGGCAATGTCATTCTGTAACCAGCTGCTTGGAGAACAGTTGGCAGTGCCCCCATGGCACATTTCTGAGAGGGAGATGCTTGTGATGTACCTGAGATCTGAGGTTGTCTTTGAAACCCCATCCCAGCAAGAGAGAGACTTGCATTGATTAGTGTAATTGATAAGGTAAACTAGACACTAAAAATGTAGTCCAAAGTAAACTGGACACTACAATGATATGCCAAGATTTACCAAGGTAAACTAGACACTAAAAAGGTATAACAATGTATACCAAGGTAAACTAGACACTAAAAATGTAGTCCAAGGTAAACTAGACACTATAATGATATGCCAAGATTTACCAAGGTAAACTAGACACTAAAAAGGTCTTTCACACCCTCAGGACTTTCCAAAGTACTCTACAACCAATGCATTACTTTTGAAGTGTACCTCCTGTTGGAATGTCGGAAATGCAGGAGCCCATTTGTGCACAGCAAGCTCCCACAAACAACAATATGATAATGATGAGATAATCTCTTTGAATGATTTTGGTTGAAGGATAAATATTGGCCAGGAGATTGGGAAGAACTTCCCTGCTCCTCTTCCAAAGAGTGCAATGGGATCCGAGGTATCCAACTGAGAGGGCAGACGTCACCTCCGACAGTGCAGCACTCCCTCACTGCTGTACTGGGAGTGTCAGCCTTTATTTTTGACTGCTAATGGTCACAGTGTCACAGTGCCACAGTAGCTGTGGCGGTGGGGAGAAGGAGAGAAGTAACACAAATCAGACCAAGTCGCATTCAAACTTTAAAAGATAGGAAACCAAGATTAACACAATTGTTATTGCAATTGCTTCCTTCAACCAAAAAAACAACAATTAGCACCTCACGAGAAGTTCCAATTTACAAAGTGCTGGAAATTCTTCATTTCCTCTGTTGGCAGAGTACACTGTCATATTCTCCATGCAAGGTTGCTCGCCCTGACTTCAGTGTCTTCCCTTGCAGGGAAATGTAAAGATCTTCTCTTCTGGCTCTCAAATAGGGCTCAGTCCTCTGCGATTGAATTATTGAGGAGTTAATGTTCTGGAATGTGGTCAGTTTAACCCCGCCTGCTCACAGCTCCAGCCCTTCCTATTTTCATTGCAGATAGTTCAGGCAGACGATGAAACAAAAAATCTTCTCAGATTGTTTAACTTGGACAAGAGGAGTGGAATTTAAGAAGATGGTTATGAGGTTACCAAGCCTCAAGCAAAACATGAGCATTTGTTTCTCCCAGAACCAAAGACATTTGCATTAGCCAACCAGCTAATGCAGTCAATGCATGTTGATGGACACCTTTCCAAAGTGTTGGGTTAAAGGTCCGGTTAAGAGTGAGAGTGAGGGTCATAGGGATAAGTACAGAGAGTGATCCTCACCAGCTGTGTGAGTGAAATCTGATGGTCCCTGAGCTGCTGGGAGCGTGGATGTATTACGTCAAGGAAGGTATAATGGAGAAATGACTGAATTCAAAGGTTGTAAGCCCAAGTGATAGACTTGCACCATAGTCAGACTGACACATCACTGAGGGCTTGAATTGTCAGAGCTGTCAGCTTTTGGATGCAATGATAAACTGAAGTCCTGTCTGCCTGCTCAGGTGAACACAAACAATCTCATGCACTATTTGAAGAAGGGCAAGGAGTTCTCTTAATGTTCAGTCTTTCTCCCTCAAGAGAAATTGCCAAAATCTGATTATCCATTCATTTGCTTGTCTGGGATCCTGCTGTGCACTGAACTGGTTGCTAAATTTGCCCACACAGCGACAGTAACTGCCCTTCAGTAGTCATTATGTGAACTTGAAGTATTTTGGGACATCCTGAGGTTGTGATAAGGTGCCATATAAATACAAGTCCTTCCTTTCTTGCCTTATAAGATTCAGGCATTATGGAGTTTTGTCTGACTGACCTTGGAGAGGGGCTACAACAGGAAGGAGAATGACTGGTTAAATCTTTCCCCATCAAGTAGAGTCGATATAAAATGGATTGTGGGCAGCCTGTGCAATGAGCAGACTTTATAACCATTCCATACTTCCTTATGTTCCAAACTCATTTTCCATCCTACACACCATGAGTTGGGTTTTGTTGCAAGCAGCTAATCTTGATTGACCATTATTGGTAGACATCTGGGAATGTGGGTGTACCTACCCCACATGGACTGCAGCGGTTCAAGAAGGCAGCTCACCACCACCTTCTCAAGGGCAATTAGGGATGGGCAATAAATGCTGGCCTGGTCAGCGTCGCCCACATCCCATGAATGGTTAAAAATTTTTAAAATAGCAGAACCTGTGCATTGACCCTTCAATTTGGTCTCTCAGTGGAAAAAAGAAACAGCATCAGCTCTGCATTGTGAGCACCTGATCCTGATGGTAACACTGCGACAACTAGAAAATAGCAGAGGATTCCCCGCAGCATGGGAAGGCGAGTCAGCTCACTCACCTCCTCAAGGCCAGCGCCCACCCCGCCCCAGGGCCAGGTCGCCCACACACTCACCCTCGTAAGAGAACAGTCATTTGTGCGGGGGAGCTTCATGGGCATGAGAAAAGAAAAGAGGAGAAGGAGAAGCAAACGGCCCAAAGCATTCACTGTCACACAGCTAAATTGACACTGGTAATGCTGCACTAATAGGAAGGTGCCAGATGTTCCCTGTGGATGTGGCTTGTGGTAGCCAAGCCCACAATGATATTGTGGTGAATAAGAAAAAGATGGGGCAATATCCCTATATTTAGGCTGGCACTGCGTTCTTTTCGTGCAGTTTATATGACATCTGTGAGGCATTCCACTTATGATGTACACATGATGCAGATAGAGTATGCCAGACATTTTAATGCACTATCAACATCCCATCAAATAATTCATAAAGCTGCTCTTCCTTCCGAGCCACCTTAAAATTGTAGTGTGGGGAAGGAAGGAAAAGATAAATATTTGTATTAATATGGTGCCTTGTCACTTCCTCAACCTATCCCACATCCAGTGAGTTACTCTTGAAGTATGGTCATTTTTGTTATGTACCTAAATGCTGCAATCAATTTGTCCACAGCAAGATCCCAGAAACAGGAATGAGATCAATGAGCAGTGCATCTGTTTTTGGTGATGGTGTTTGACCAAGATCTGTCCTGTTAGTCCCCTGTGTAGCACCTTGGCAGGTCTTGTTGTCCACAAGTTTTTAGTGATTTCTGAACTTGGGCCCCTAAATCTCTCTCTGCTGCTCTACAGTTCCTAGTTTCTCAAACATTTATAAAATACGCTGATGTATCTTTCTTCGATCCAAAGTGGATCACCTCACACTTCTCTACATTGAACCCTATAAACCGCAGTTTTGCCCAGTCACTTAATCGATGCATGTCCCTTAGCAGCCTTTTGCTACCATCTATGCTACCTAATGTGCCATCTAACTTAGTCTCACCATCAAACATCTTTCATCGTCATGTTCCACCTAACTACATGAGACTCTTGTTACTGGAGCCAAGATCAACACAGTGATTGCCTTTTCTGTTTCAGTTTATAGTGCATAGCCATGTGTAACAGAAAATTCTAGAAATACTCAGCAAGTCAGGGCAGCATCCGTTGAGAGAGAAACAGAACTGAGGTTTGGGTGGCCTCTCTTGGTGCTGCAGTTGCCAACATTCAAAGTAATCTGTCCATTAGGAAAGGGTTGATATTTGACCAGGTATTTCTCACACAGCATCCTGACTTGGAATGTTCACTGTCGCTGGGTCAAAATCCCGCAACTCCCTTCCGAACAGCACTGTGGGTATCTCGACCCCAAATGGACTGCAGTGGTTCAAGAAGGCAGCTCACCACCACCTTCTCAAGGGCAATTAGGGATGGACAATAAATGCTGGCCTGGCCAGCGTCGCCCACATCCCATGAATGAATAAGAAAAAGAGTTGCAGCAGGAAGAAGTGACCCCCAGCTCAGCCAGTGTTAACACTGCCAGCAGTCATCACTTGCTTTTATTACTCTGGGCTGGCGGGAGCTTTCTCCATATCATTTACCTTTCAAAGTGACTCCTGACAGCACAGTGGCCCCCCGACATCACCATAGCACACCGAGCTGTACACATGCTGAAACGGTCTCCTGCTCTCAGTGAAATGTTGTGCACGCTCAGCCTACATCTGGCTGGGACGAATTGGTACATGCGCAGGAAAACGTCATCAGCTATTCGCTACTCCCCTCCCCCCCCCCGCCCGCCCCACTCAGCTACACTCTCCCACCCCACTCAGCTACTCTCTCCCACCCCACTGGCCACTCTCCTCCCTCGGCCACTCACTCCTAAGTTGCCCCGTCACCCCTCGTGGCCTGCCTTGCTTCTTTGGGTGGCGTGCGGAGAATGATAGAACGTGGGAGCGATGTCTGAGAGGAGGGAAGCGGCGTGGCCTAGAGCTACTGGCTGTGGGGGGGGAGGGGTGCAGGAAGTGGGGAGCAAGTGGCCGCAGAGCGAGGTGGCAGGGGTGGGTGGGGGTGGAGTTGGTGGTGGCAGGAAACAGGGAACAATCAGTCAAGGGGAGGGGAAGGGGTGGGGGAGCAGTGGCGATGTCTGCAGTGAGTGGCTGAGGGAAGGGGGGAAACGGTGAGGGTGTAGCGAGTGCTTAAGGGAAGACAGCGGTGAGCCACCGGTGAGAAGACTCGTGCAGGAGGGAGTAATAGAGGGGATTTTCGGGTTGAAGTTGTTTTTCTGTGATAAATTGAGCAACGCCATCTTTAATCCTGGCAGCTGCCTGAACGTCGCAGACAGTGACGTTTCAGTGGAAGAGGCTACATTTGCGCATGTGCTAGTACTGCGCCACCTAGTGGTTGCGTTGTCAGAAAACGCAACCTTTACTTTTTATCATCCATGTCGCTCGGACTACTGAGCCCACTGTGTGGTACATAGACAGATTGTAGGGGATTGTAATCACAAGAGGCCACCTCCCCATGTTTTCACCATTGGAAACATCTAGTCCTGACGCATACCCAGCAGTCCACCTGGTGCTGTGCTGCCAATCGACTTCCTTCCGGTTGGGTTGACTATGCTGAAAAATGCAGCTGATTGCAAGAGATTAGCTCCCCTGCTATTGTAAAAGGGCCTTTCAGGAACAACAACATTGTCCCTAATTCTCTCCTGTTGTGATGTGTTTGGACAGGTGACGACACGATTCTCCTGTTTACCTATGGCCACACAATTTCCTGAGTGAGGATGCCTGCACTTAACAGCTCACTGGCTAGTGTCATCTGTGTTAAGACCTGACTATAAAAAAAAAGGTTACTTGCTTCTTACTGTGGTGCTAAAGGCAGCACTGAGCTGTTGCAGGCACTGTACTTGAGGTGAAAAGTTAAACCGAGCCCCCCTCTCTGCCTATTTCAGATTTGAAGAAGGGCGCTGTTCTCCTGATTCCCTTTCCAACATCCTTCCCTGAAGCGTCACTCCAAAAAGCAACTGACCATTCACCTTGAGGCTGCTTGTGGGATCTTGCTGTGCACCACATGGCTGCTGACTTCAACAACACTCGAACACTCAAAAATCAACTCATTGCTGATGAGGCGCTTAGGGATATTGATCATAAGATCACAAGAACTCGAAGAGGAGTAGGCCGTCCGACCCCTCGAGCCTGCTCCGCCATTCAATAAGATCATGGCTGATCTTTTCATGGACTCAGATCCACTTACCTGCGCTCTCACCGTATCCCTTAATTCCTTTATTGTTCAAAAAGATATCTACCTTAGCTTTAAAAACGTTTACTGAAGAAGCATCAACTACTTCACTGGGCAAGGAATTCCAAAGATTAACAACCCTCTGGGTGAAGAAGTTCCTTCTTAATTCAGTCCTAAATCTACTCCCTCTAATCTTGAGGCTATGCCCTCTTGGCCTAGCTTCACCTGCCAGTGGAAACATCCTCTCTACTTGTATCTTATCTATTCCCTTCATAATTTTATATGTTTCTATAAGATCCCCCCTCATTCTTCTGAATTCCAATGAATATAATCCCAATCTACTCAGTCTCTCCTCATAAACCAACCCCCTCAACTACGGAATCAACCTAGTGAACCTCCTCTGCACCCTCTCCAGTGCCAGTACATCCTTTCTCAAGTAAGGAGACCAAAACTGCACACAGTACTCCAGGTGCGGCCTCACCAGTACCTTATACAGCTGCAACATAACCTCTCTGCTCCCAAGGAACACAACAACAAATTACATTTATCTAGCACCTTCAACAGAGTAAAACATCCCAAGGAGTCTCATCAAACAAAATCTGACATCAAGCCACATAAGGAGATTTTAGGCAGATGGCCAAAAGCTTGGTCACAGTTTGAAGGAGCATCTTAAAGGAGCAGAGCAAAGTCGAGAGATAGAGAGGTGTGGGGATAGAATTCTAGAGAAGCTGAAGGCACAGCTGCCAATGGTGAAGCTATTAACATCAAGGATGAGCAGTGGAGGGGTCACAGAGCAGTAGAGCAGGAGGAGATTACAGAGAGAGGGAGGGAGGGATTTGGAAAGAAGGATGAGAATTTTAACATTGAGGCATTGCCTGACCGGGAGCCAATGTAGATCAGTGAGCACAGGGGTGATGGGTGAACGGGACTTGGTGCCAGTTAGGATATGGGCAGCAGAGTTTTGGTTTGAGCTCAGATTTATGCAGGCTGAAAAGAGGGAAGGTTAGGGCTGAGATCCATTCAATGTCCTCTCCATGGGGTCCCACCCACCAGGATAAATGGGCATTGGGGAGACTCATGTCAGCCCTGCCTGGAGTTTTCACAATGCACACTACTAGCATCTAAGGCTCCTCACTCGGACCTTTCATTTGGAAATGAGTCCTATTGTACTCTGTATCCTTTAATCACAGAACACAATGTGCAGGCAATCTGCCATTTACAATATGCAGCCCAAATGTAATAACCAGCAGCCAGGGCACTGTTGCAAAATGAGAATAGAATCCATAATAGTGCTTTCTCTTAACTTGGTCACCTCTTTCATTCAGCAAAATTCAACAGAGCAATTGAAAGTAGATGACATTCAGCCCAGTATGTTAACAGATATTTAGGAGACTTGCTAAATAAAGAATGGACAATGTTTTGCACTTTGGATGAATCTTGCTTTTAATTAATGTTAAAACAATAATTTGTAACAAGGGTGGTTCAAAAACAGTCCCAAATCCAGCTGTTACAAATTCATTTGACCACATTAGAGTCTCATTGACATTTTTGTAGGTTTTTCCACGAATGTGTATAATTGGAAATTTGGGTCAACTTGCAGAAATGAGCACTGGTGTTTGGATCTTACAGATCAAGCATGCATGTTTCTGCAAACAAGTGGCTCAGTGGCTGATTGCACTGCACATTGTGACGCTGTGTCACAGCAACTGCGGAGGGCCCAGGTTAGATTCTGAGTCCTTGCTGGGTTGACTGATCCCAGTTGGGGTCATGGCTGGGAAACTGCTGCCAGCCTTAGTGTGGGGAAATAGCAAACATAGGATTGAGACTCCGAATTGATAGCCAATGAAATCTGGCTGCTGCCTGTTATGTAAGTGGGAGACCAGTGTGGGAAGGATCATAGTCAATGTTGATGCCTTCCCTGAGGTCAATCACCAACAAGGGGCATTGCTGCTGGACCCAATGTTCACGACAACCAGTTGTAGCTCTGTGACTATCCCAGCAGAGTCTGACACCAGTTGTAGCTCTGTGACTATCCCAGCAGAGTCTGACACCAGTTGTAGCTCTGTGACTATCCCAGCAGAGTCTGACACCAGTTGTCATACCCCAGCTAAGCTTCGCTACCTGGGCCCAAACTACAAAGTGAGTTTGGATCTTCCCATTCTTCTGATCAGACATGAAGTTCTACTTGTCATTTCACAAACGGAAACAAGATGGATGTGGTGCAGTATCACCAACTATATGATCAGCCTAATCCATGGGCTGGATTTTCAACTTGCTGCCTGAGTATAAACCTGGCTTTGTGGTACATTATAGAAACTGTCCAAATTTCATTTGAATTAAAATCACATTGAGAATCTCCTCCTCCTCTGGAGGGGTTAAGTACAAATCACCCGCTTGCCGTCAGTCTAACCCACAACACTAGCTAGTCTCCCCTTCTTAATTTTTTAATGGTTTTGTTTACATATCCATTGAATCAATTCAGTTGAGTCTCCAGGTCAAGCAGAGTGACAGGGAAGATAGCGATCACTCCCACTCAGGCAGGATGTGGATGCCTCCGCAACATTTCAGGCATTTGGAGGAGGTCACTGCAAGATTACTGAATTTAAGACTGCTGGGACAACATAGACAACAAACACACAGTCTCTGTTACAAGCCAATATCACAATGCTGCTGCTGTCTTCTCTCTCAATCAGAGCAAAGCTTCCTATGTCATCGTATAACATCCAAAGAAAGCATATCTTTGTAATCCTATGTTCCCATATACTTATTATTTGTTCATGGGATGTGGGCATCGCTGGATAGACAAGCATTTATTGCCCATCCCTAATTGCCCGAGAGAAGGTGGTGGTGAGCTGCCTTCTTGAACTGCTGCAGTCCATGTTGGGTAGGTACACCCATAGTGCTGTTAGGAAGGGAGTTCCAGGATTTTGACCCAGCGACAGTGAAGGAACGGCGATATAGTTCCAAGTCAGGATGGTGTGTGGCTTGGAGGGAAATGTGCAGTTGATGGTGTTCCCATGTCTCTGCTGCCCTTATCCTTCGAGGTGGTAGAGGTCGCTGGTTTGGAAGGTGCTGTTGATGGAGCCTTGGGGTACATTGCTGCAGTGCATCTTATGGATGGTACACACTGCTGTAACTGTGTGCCAGTGGTGGAGGAACTGAATGTTTAATGTGGTGGTTGCTTTGCCTTGTCCGTTGTCTCGAGTGTTGTTGGAGTGGTACTCAACCCGGCAAGCAGAGTGTATTCCATCACACTCTTGACCTGTGCCTTCTACCAAGTGGACAGGCATTGGGGAGACAGGAGGTGATTTACTCGCCATAGAATTCCCAACCTTTGACCTGCTCTTGTAGCCACAGCATGTAAATGGCTGGTCTAGTTCAGGTTCTGGTCAGTGGTGACCTCCAGGATGTTAACAGTGGTGATTTGGTAATGTTATTGAATGTCAAGGGGAGGTGGTTACACTTTCCTGTTTAAGATGGTCATACCTACCACTTGTGTGGTGTGAATGTTACTTGTTACTTAGCAGTCCAAGCCTGAATTTTGTCCAGGTCTTGCTGCATGCAGGCACAGACTGCTTCAGTATCTGAGGAGTCGCAAATGGTACTGAATACTGCCCTTTATAATCGCGTCTTGTTTTGGCCTTGGAAAGGATGCTGGGGAGATTTGTTAGAATGGTAGCAGGGATTAGGGACTTATGTAGAGGCTGGAGAAACTGGGATTGTTCTTCGAGCAGAGAAGGCTAAAGTAAGCTGTTCAAAATCATGATGGGTTCTGATGGAATAAATAGTGAGGAATTGTTTTCATTGGCTGGAGGGTGGGTAACGAAAGGACACAGATTTAAGGAAATTGGCAAAGGATGAGTGAGGAGGTGAGGATAAATTTGTTTACGTGATGGGTTGCTGTGATCAGGAAAACTCAGCCTGAAAGGGTGATGGAAGCAGATTCAATAAAAATTTCAACAGAGAAATAGATTTATAACAACAATTTGCAATTATATAGCACCTTTAACATAGTAAACCATCCTCAGGTTCTTCACAGGAGCCTTCTCAGTTTGACACCAAGCCACAGAAGGAGATATTGTGCTGGATTTTACCAGCCCTTTGCAGAAAGGCTGGGAGGCGGGATCACCGGTACAATGGTGCAGGAAGGTGGGAGTTGGCGTACCCATTGTCTTCCTGGCACCATGCCATCTTGCCAGTGCCAAGTAAGGTGGCAGAACGTGGCGAGGTCTTAAATGAATATTTCTCGTCTGTATTTACCGTGGAGAAGGTCATGGAAGCTAGTGAGTTCAAGGGAGGGAACACCAATATCCTGGAGCATATCAACATTACAAAGGAGGAGGTGTTGGAGGTTTTGAAGCGCATTAAGGTGGATAAATCCCCAGGGCTTGACCAGGTGTATCCTAGGATGCTATGGGAAGCAAGGGAGGGAGGAGATTGCTGGGGTCCTGGCAGAGATTTTTGTATCATCGTTAGCCACGGGTGAGGTACCGGAAGACTGGAGGATAGTGAATGTTGTGCCTTTATTGAAGAAGGGCAGCAGGGATAAGCCAGGGAACTACAGGCCGGTGAACCTTAGATCAGTGGTGGGAAAGTTATTGGAAGGGATTCTGAGAGACAGGATTTATATGCATTTGGAAAGGCCAGGTCTGATTAGGGAGAGTCAGCATGGCTTTGTGCGTGGGAAATCATGTCTCACGAATTTGATTGAGTTTTTGAGGAGGTGACCAAGAGGATTGACGAGGGCAGGGCGATGGACGTTGTCTACATGGACTTTAGCAAGGCCTTTGACAAGGTTCCGCATGGTAGGCTGGTCCAGAAGGTTTGAACACATGGGATTGAGGGTGAACTATTAAATTGGATACAAAATTGGCTTGGTGATAGGAGGCGGAGGGTGGTAGTGGAGAGTTGTTTTTCAGACTGGAGGCTGGTGACCAGTGGTGTGCTGCAGGGCTCGGTGCTGGACCCTCTGTTGTTTGTCATATATATTAATGACTTGGATGTGAATGTAGGCGGCATGATTAGTAAGTTTGCAGATGACACCAAAATTGGTGGTATAGTGGACAGTGAAGAAGGTTGTCTAAGGTTACAACAGGATATAGATCAACTGGGAAAGTGGGCAAGGGATTAGCAAACGGAATTTAATGCAGACAAGTGTGAAGTGATGCATTTTGGGAAGGTAAACCAGGACAGGACATATACAGTGAATGGCAGGGCCCTGGGGAGTGTTGTTGAGCAGAGAGACCTTGGGGTGCAAGTACATAGTTCCCTGAAAGTGGCATCACAGGTAGGCAGGGTGGTGAAGAAGGCGTATGGCATGCTTGCCTTCATCGGCCGAGGCATTGAGTCTCAGAGTTGGGATGTCATGTTACAGTCGTGCATAACATTGGTTAGGCCGCATTTGGAGTACTGTGTGAAATTCTGGTCGCCGCACTACAGGAAAGATGTGATTAAGCTAGAGAGGGTGCAGGAAAGATTCACAAGGATGTTGCCTGGTTTGGAGGGCTTGAGTTATAAAGAGAGATTGGATCGGCTGGGTCTGTTTTCCCTGGAGCGAAGGAGGCTGAGAGGGAACATGATAGAGGTATATAAAATTATGAGAGGCATAGATAGGGTAGATAGTCAGAGTCTGTTTCCCATGGTAGGGGTGACCAAAACTAGAGGGCATAGAGGGCTATGGAATTAATGCAGGCAGGTGGGATTAGTATAGATAGGCATTATGGACGGCATGGATGCGGTGGGCCGAAGGGCCTGTTTCTATGCTGTACGACTCTATGACTCCATAACGTCCTCCCGCCCAGAGCCCCATTAAGCCAATTAAGTGGCTAATTAAGTACCTCTTCCCGCCTCCACTGGCATTTTACCAGTGGCGGAGGGTGGGGGGGTGGTCTGCGGCCTGGGAGACTGCCAGGTAAACCCTGGCGGCCTCCCAGTGGGCTCTGGGGAAGGGGGCTCCCCTTTTTGGGCACTCCATTCCCCACAGAGTGCCCCCTCCTGCATGGCAACGGCACCACTTACCTTCATCGCTGCCCCCACCCCTTCCCCGCCCCCCCCACAACTTGTCGGGGCCTGCCTGCCTGGCCCCGGTGCCACCAGACCCCACTTAGCTGGTTGTGAGGGCGCACATCCATGAGGTGTGCTCCTCCTCCGAGTGCAGCCCCAGCATTGCCAAGTGGTGCTGCTGACCTGCTGCCCTCTGATTGGCCAGCAGCTCTTGGGGGTTCTGTTGACTGCTGGAGCGGGGTCACCCCGAGGCCCGATGTTGTGACCCCTGCCACAAGAGTTAAATCCAGCTCCTAAGGACCAAATTTCTAAGCAAAGAGGTAGGTATTAAGCATGGTCTTGAAGGAGGAAAGAGAAGTTGAAAGGTACAGAGGTTTAGGAACCAGACAGCTGAAGGCATGGCCACCAATGGTGCAGTGATTAATATCAGGAATGTGCAAGAGGAGTGCAGAGATCTCCTCGGGCTGGAGGAGATTACAGAGCTAGGGAGGGGTGAGGCCATGGAGGGTTTGAAAACAAGGATGAAAATTTTAACATTGAAGAATTGCTGGAATGGGAGCCAATCTAGGTCAACAAGCACAGTGACAATGGATGGATGCGACTTGGTGCAAGATAGGGCATAGGGAGCAGAGTTTTGGATGAATGTGGAAGGCTGGGCAGGGCAGCATTGGAATAGACAAGTCTAGAGGTAACAAAGGTATAGATGAGGATTTCAGCAGCAGATGAGCTGAGGCAGGTTCAAAGTGGGGAAATGTTACGGAGGTGGAAATAGGTGGTGTTGGAGATGGAGTGGTTATGTGCTCGGAAGCTCATCTCAGGGTCAAATACAACGGTGAGTTTGCAACTGGTCAGTTTCAGTTGCCAGGGAGAGGGATGGAGTCGATGGCTAGGGAACAGAGTTGACGATGCGGATTGAAGAAATTGGCTCAGTTGGATAAGCAGAGGCGGTGGAGGGGTTGAGAGAGGTGGTGGTGAGGTAGAGCTGGGTAGTGTCAGAGTACGTGTGGAACCGTTCATTGTGTTTTCGGGACAGCATGTAGGTGAGAAAGAGGAGGGGGGCCAAGGATAGATCCTTATGGGATTCCAGAAGTAATAACTTGGGAGCAGGAAGCGAAGGCATTGCAGGTGATTGTCTGGCTATGACTGGATAGGTAAGAATGGAACCAGGCAAGAGCAGTCATTTGAAAAGGAAAAGTTGGCACGGCTATGTGAAAAGAGCAGGGGAGTAGCAGTAGTTGGATAACTCTTTCAGAGAAATAGCAGAGGCATGATGAGCTGAATGGCCTCCTCTGTACTGTGTGATTCTACAGTCTGAAATTTACTGACATGGCAGACGTGCTGCCACTGGGAATGAAAGCAGGAGGTGACCCCGCTTTAGCCAGTTGCAGGACACGGGGAGACATGTTGCTGGGACTGGCAGCTCAGCAGCGCCACTCCTAGCAATGGCCATTGCGGAGACTGCAGCTGCAGGGAGAGGGTGTCTCAATGGCTGGGCATGCTCAAAGAGGGGTACGTGGGGTTAGAACAAAGAACAAAGAAAATTACAGCACAGGAACAGGCCCTTCGGCCCTCCAAGCCTGCGCCGATCCAGATCCTCTATCTAAACCAGTCGCCTATTTTCTAAGGGTCTGTATCTCTTTGCTTCCTGCCCATTCATGTATCTGTCTAGATACATCTTAAAAGACGCTATCGTGCCCGCGTCTACCACCTCCGCTGGCAACGCGTTCCAGGCACCCACCACCCTCTGCGTAAAGAACTTTCCACGCATATCCCCCCTAAACTTTTCCCCTCTCACTTTGAAGTCGTGACCCCTAGTAATTGAATCCCCCACTCTGGGAAAAAGCTTCTTGCTATCCACCCTTTCTATACGTCTCATGATTTTGTACACCTCAATCAGGTCCCCCCTCAACCTCCGTCTTTCTAATGAAAATAATCCTAATCTACTCAACCTCTCTTCATAGCTAGCGCCCTCCATGCCAGGCAACATCCTGGTGAACCTCCTCTGCACCCTCTCCAAAGCATCTACATCCTTTTGGTAATGTGGCGACCAGAACTGCACGCAGTATTCCAAATGTGGCCGAACCAAAGTCTTATACAACTGTAACATGACCCGCCAACTCTTGTACTCAATACCCCGTCCGATGAAGGAAAGCATGCCGTATGCCTTCTTGACCACTCTATTGACCTGCGTTGCCACCTTCAGGGAACAATGGACCTGAACACCCAAATCTCTCCGTACATCAATTTTCCCCAGGACTTTTCCATTTACTGTATAGTTCACTCTTGAATTGGATCTTCCAAAATGCATCACCTCGCATTTGCCCTGATTGAACTCCATCTGCCATTTCTCTGCCCAATTCTCCAGTCTATCTATATTCTGCTGTATTCTCTGACAGTCCCCTTCACTATCTGCTACTCCACTAATCTTAGTGTCATCTGCAAACTTGCTAATCAGACCACCTATACTTTCCTCCAAATCATTTATGTATATCACAAACAACAGTGGTCCCAGCACGGATCCCTGTGGAACACCACTGGTCACACGTCTCCATTTTGAGAAACTCCCTTCCACTGCTACTCTCTGTCTCCTGTTGCCCAGCCAGTTCTTTATCCATCTAGCTAGTACACCCTGGACCCCATGCGACTTCACTTTCTCCATCAGCCTACCATGGGGAACCTTATCAAACGCCTTACTGAAGTCCATGTATATGACATCTACAGCCCTTCCCTCATCAATCAACTTTGTCACTTTGTCAAAGAATTCTATTAAGTTGGTAAGACATGACCTTCCCTGCACAAAACCATGTTGCCTATCACTGATAAGCCCATTTTCTTCCAGATGGGAATAGATCCTATCCCTCAGTATCTTCTCCAGCAGCTTCCCTACCACTGACGTCAGGCTCACCGGTCTATAATTACCTGGATTATCCCTGCTACCCTTCTTAAACAAGGGGACAACATTAGCAATTCTCCAGTCCTCCGGGACCTCACCCGTGTTTAAGGATGCTGCAAAGATATCTGTTAAGGCCCCAGCTATTTCCTCTCTCGCTTCCCACAGTAACCTGGGATAGATCCCATCCGGACCTGGGGACTTGTCCACCTAAATGCCTTTTAGAATACCCAACACTTCCTCCCTCCTTATGCCGACTTGACCTCGGGTTTGGGAATGCCGGGGCCAGACATGTAGGCTTTAGTAATCGGGTGGGTTTGGGGGAGGGGTGGGGGGTGGTCTTCAAGTACTGGCAGCAATGTTGCTGCGGGGGTGCTCCTCGCCACCAGGGGGTCATTCCATGGGTCATGGCGTTCTCAAAAAGGAGGGACCCCACCCCCCCCCCACCAACGCCCCTTCAGATTAGTGGGTGGCCAATCTGCCAACTTTCCCACCGCTGGCAAAATGGCATGGCAGTGGGCAGGCGTCGGGCAGCCCCCGATGACTTCCCGTGCCATCTTGCTTGCCTTCCCACCTCCCAGCTCATCCCCAAAGGACCTGGAAAATTCCAGCCTATGTTGGGGAGGATGCGAGTGTGTCCTGGTGTGCTCTGATACAAAGCAGACTACTGCAATCATCCCAGATCAGGTGAAGGATTGTCTCAGTTCAGTCTTACAGCCTGCTGCAAAAGAAGGGGAAATCTCCACTCATTTTTATCAGGCACATTGTTGATCACACAAATACGACATTAGTAATTTCATTCAAAAGTTCAAATATGCAACCCTGTTAAACACTTGTTAGCACCCTTTTAAAAATATTATACCTTTCTCAAGCCCTTTGAGTCTTGTTGGGTGCAATCCCAGTAGCCATCTGCTATCTGAGAAAATTCTTCACTTTGCAGTCTGGAAGGTGAGTGGGCAGACTGTTGAACTGTGGAAGGCATTGCAAGAAAAACAAACCCTTGTCTTCACCCATTGCCCACTTCCATGCTTTCTGGTCCTTCAAAAGTACTCAACGGAAGGGAACACTGTCTGGCTTTCAGCAAACTTTAAATGTCACTGAGGAGTAGAGTGAGAGGTTGCACTGGGATGGCCTCAGGCTTTTCGACTACAACTACGGCAGGCCGTAAATACTGTCCTGAACAAGAGAAACAGTATTGACGTTTTCAATGTTCAATAGCTTCCAAGAAGTTATTTCTGATGTGTATTTGGAGCTTTCAGAGGATGCTGGCCAGTGTTACCTGACAAAAGACAATTTATTTAAAATAAGCAGTGCAGGATGGCTGATTAGAGTGGCAGCCTGGTGTTCCATTTAAGTTTGGAGGGTAAACATTTCCTCAGGAGATCAGATTAGTTGCAAACATCTGAGATGTTGTCTTTATATAGGCTTGACACAATTAGATTTCTGCCTTTATTGAATTGGGGCTTTGGTAGATTTCAGATTACAAGCATTTCTTCCATCTTTTGGTTGTCGCAGCAACTCTTCCTGCACTTTGAGTCAGTTATACGTTCTCGGAGACAGATGGCTGTGAAAGGAGGTCCAGGAACGGTATCACTACTGCCAGTAATCTCGTGAAAATAATGTGTGCAGAATACCTTCCCCTTGCAGGCGCTCTCGGTTTCTTCCAGTCATCAATAAGCAGCAAGAACAACTTGCGTTTATCAAGTGAGTTTAATGGAAAAATGTCTCCCAGTGCTTGCCAGAATAACTGATTGCAAAACAAACAGCGACCCAGCAGAAGAGAGATTTAGTGGCTTGAGAAAAAGCTTGGACAAAGAGGAGAGAGAAGTGGAGAGGCAGAGAGAGATTTAATCCGGAAATTCCTCTGAGTTGCTGAAGGTCCCATATGAGAATGCAAGAATTGATTGTAAAAAATATCGTGCTGATCAACAGGAGGATATCTTGGGCTTGAAGGGGGTGCAGTGTTGAGTTACCAGAATGATAGCTGGACTCCAAGAATTAAATAATGAGGAGAGATTATGGGCGGAATTTGACGCCCACCGGCTGAAAGGTCTGTGGCGAGCCCACCTGCTCCAGGCCTGGAGAGCCAGACCAGCAATTTTCGCTCCCCAGGCCCTTAATTGGTCTTGGGCAGGACTTCCACCTCCTTGAGGCAGGAAGTCTCGCTGATTGGAGGTGCTGGCTAATCAGTGGCCCGGCAGCTCATCCTCCCAGCGGCATCACCGGGAGCAGTGGCCACTGCTGGAACCACACCCAGCCATTGCCAGCAAGGTGAAGGGCGGCCCGGAAGGCAGGTAAGTTTTTGAGGCCTCGCCAGGGACAATTGACCCGTCCCCGGCGAGGCAAGTGGGTTTAATTAGGAGGGGATGAGGGGGGGCTTTGTGCAGAGGGGGCAGTTGGGGCTTCATGGGGCCTCCATGGGGCACAGGGTGCCTGATCAGGAGGCCCCCCTCCCCACCCCAGCCTGCAAGAAGGCTGCCAGCTTTTACCTGGTGATGTTCTTGGGGGCTTTGTCATCCGCCTGCTGTTGGTAAAATACCCGCCGTGGTGGGAGGAGGCCTTTAAATGGCAGTTAGTTGGCCACTTACGGGCCTCGATTGGCCTGGGGCGGGTGGGCCATTACTCGCTGCCGCCCCACGTAAAATTGCAGCAAGGGCGAAAGGGGGTCGGAAACGGCCCACCCCTGCCTCCAACTCAATTTGACACCCTCCTGCCACCAGCCTGCTCTTTGGGGGGGGCCATAAAATTCCGGCCTCTATTCCCTAGAATTTAGAAAGTTTAGGGGGTGATTTGATTGAACGTATTAAAGGGAACTGATAGGGTAGATAGAGAGAAGTTATTTGCACTGGTTGGGGATTCTAGGACAAGGGGGCCAAAGGCTTCAAAGTTAGAGCCAGACCTTTCAGGAGTGAAATTAGGAAACACTTCCGCACACAAAGGGTTGTAGAAGTTTGGAACTCTCCTCGGACCTACAAATGGCAGTGTTGCCGGATCAATTATTAATTTTTAAATCTGGATTTAAGCAGAGTTACTCAGGGATGGGCGGGGGGGTCAAAGAAAAGTATGTGGAGTTGAGTGGCGAACAGGCCCGAGGGGCTAAACGACCCACTCCTGCTCCAAAAGAATCATAGAATAGTACAGTACAGAATGAGATCATTCGGCCCAACGAGTTTGTGCCAGCTTTTTTGAACAGCAATCCAGTTGGTGAAACTCCCCTGCTCTTGCCAATATGAATAAAATATTAAATATTTATAAAATTTCTTCCATGATGGAGTCCTTTCCTTTATTAGCCGAGGTATAGAATACAATAGCAGAGAGGTTATGCTGGAACTGTATAACTCATTGATTAGGCCACAACTTGAGTACTGTGTGTAGTTCTGGTCACCTCATTACAGAAAGGATGTTATTGTACTAGAGAGGGCAGAGAGGAGATTTATGAGGATGTTGCCAGGACTGGAAAAATGCAGCTATGAGGAAAGATTGGATAGGCTGGGGTTGTTCTCCTTGAAACAGAGAAGGCTGAGGGGAGATCTGATTGAAATGTACAAAATTGTGAGGGGTCTGGATAGAATGGAGGTGAAGGACCTATTCACCTTAGCAGAGAGGTCAGTGACATGGGGGCGTGGATTTAAAGTGATTGGTAAAAAAAATTAGAGGGGAGATGAGGAAACGTTTTTTTCACCCAGAGGGTGGTGGGGGTCTGGAACTCACTGCCTGAAAGGGTAGGAGAGACAGAAACCCTCAACTCATTGAAAAGGTGTCTGGATATGCACCTTCTGTGCTGTAATCTGCAGGGCTATGGACAAAATGCTGGAAGGTGGGATTAGGCTGGGTGGCTCGTTTTTCGGCCGGCACAGACACGATGGGCCAAGTGGCCTCTTTCTGTGCCTTAAACTTTCTATGATTGTATGAAGCAAGCCACAGAGCCAGATTAGCCCAGACTCTGTGTTGACTACAAACTGACTGATGAGCTCGGCATGGGCAGTTCACAGACTAGCGTACATTGAAAAGCTTAGGCCAGTGTTCCTATGTTTCCAATTCAATCCACTCATTCCAATGAATCACTGATAATTTGAACTGTCAGTGAGTTTCCCGAGTTTAATTATCATCCAGAGGGGAGGGCCATGCTCTCAGATCAAACTTCTAAGAAGGGTAAGCCTTGTTCCCAAGACAAGAGAAAATCTCAGGACGTTGTTCTCACATTGTGTATTTTCAACCCAAGCTCACCCCTGTTAATAAGGCGGTGAGTTTTTCATCATCCCTGCCGATATTTTAATTCTGAGAACATTCAATCCAGTTCATCACCAAATTGAATGCTGTCTTTGAAATGATTTAATTGCCAGGTGATTAAAATGCAGGCACAAGGGTCAATGAACATCATAAATGGTGTTTAAATTCTCTGATATGTTCTGAAATAAAATGTGAAGATCTCTGCACTTTATACTTCCTTCATGTGTCAGCTGCTGCTTTCAAAATGGCGCTGGGCATTCGCTCGTTAAAAAAAAAATCATCATGTATCTAATTTGAAATTAGGCATCTTATTTTGTTGGGCTTGTGGTGCACTTTGACAGATTCCAGAGAGGCAGGCCTAGCCCTCCCCTAAACAAAGCCATGCAGGCAGCTTGCTTCGAAAGAGCAAGCCCTTTCCTGCCCAATACCATCCTGGTCACCTCTGATCATACAACCTGAACTGAGAGCTTATACCCATCAGGAAAGACTGAATTGGCTGGGCCTCTACCCTCTAGCTGTACACTTATAGGTGGCAGATGGAGGAGAGCTGTTATTTTAAAATATAAATTTAAAGCTGAATTTAAAGTGAAATGAAGCTCTCCTGAGTGCTAAAGCAAGCACGGTTGTGAGAACAGCTTGACAGGATTTCTAACCTGCCTCGAATAACTATGGGGTGGCCTAATCGAGGTAATTAAAATTATGAAGGGGTTTGACAGGGTAAACGTGGAGAAGATGTTTCCAATTGTGGGGGAGACCAAAACTTGGGACCATTAATATAAATTCAACAGGAAATTCAGCAGATAATTCTTTCCCCAAAGAGTGGTCAAAATGTGGAACACATGACCACAAGGAGTAGCACAGATACATTTGGGGGAAGTTAAATAAGCACATGAGGTTTGACGGTGGAGAGATAGTGGGGGAGAGAGATGGCAGGGAGAGGGATCACGTGGAGAGATTGCAGTGGTGCCGGGGGATCGGGAGGGGGTAGAGATCGCAGAGTTTCCAGGGAATCAGGAGAGGGTAGAGATCGCAGAGTTGCTGGGGATTGGAGGGAGAGATCGCGGAGGTGCACAGGAGTATTGATAGGAGTATTAGCAAACAATATCTGATGCTGAGCCACATAAGGAGATATTAGAGCAGATAATCAAAAACTTGGCCAAAGAGATCCATTTTAAGGAGTGTTTTAAAGGAGGAGAGAGACAGAGAGTTTCATGGAGGGAATTCTAGAACTCAAAGCCTATGTGGCTGAAGTGTTGGTAACCAGCGATTAAAGTGAAGAGGTCAGAATTAGAGAAGTGCAGATATCTTGGAGGGTTGTAGGGCTGGATGGGGTGAAAGAGATCATGAAGGATTTGAATGACTGATGTCAACAAACCCACCCTGTGTGGGATTCTGGATGTAAACCTGTTCCTTCCTGCTGTTGGGTGTGAGGCGACAGGGTTCCAAAATATTGAACCACTCTGGTTTCCATCTCGAAAGCAAATGCTTTTTTCCCCCTTTTTTTCCCCTGCCCCTTATTGGATTACTCTACCTTGTGGTACCTCCCTCACAAGTTTACTCCTTACATGCAAATAGGGAGAGTGTAAGCAAACCTTTTGACTGTGACAGACGTCAGAACCCAACTCAGTTCTGTCCCCTCCTCCTTGATGTCCACTTACTTGCAACAATCAATGGATATTGAGCAGGAAGTTTAAGCTTTGTCTGATATTTTCCCTCCTCCCTTGCTCAGGCTGCTGGAGTTCATTGTAATGTATCTTGAACCTGCAATGGCAGTGATTATCTAACTCACCAAACGACTGGGATCCAAATTGGCACTTAGGCTGTGTGGCTCAAGATGGCATTGGACGCCCATGCCACCGCAGAGCTCCAAATGTCAGCCAGTCTCATCGGGAAGGTGCCGGTCCCCTTTCAGAACTCAGTGAACTTGTGACCTCTCCCAAGCCGTGTACGCACTCCACCTTTGACTTTCCAACAGTCCCACAAGTTCCCTCCACCTCACACTGCTTCATCCACAGGGAGGAGAGAAGTATTGGAAGGCAACCTTGTCTCAGAAGCCAACTTAAGAACGGTGTTGTCAGGACTGTTCCATTTTCCAAATTCTTGTCTGCAGGATAGTACATGATGTTGGACAAGGAGAAACACTCAATGAGTCTTCAATGTAAATTTACACATGACTTTGGGCCAAAATGGAAGCATGTTTCTTTCTCATCAGCAGTTAATGAAATTATAGGAGCTTTCAACTTTGAAAAGTCCCGATTTCTGAAGGACAGTTCCAGCCATTATGGAGGAAAACAGGTACCGTCTCATTCTTTTGTTTCTTGGGAATCAATCGCTATCATTTTTCAGTTGAAAAACTCATTCCTTTTCCATATCTTATCTGTAGCAGGATATATCAACAGTTATGCAATGAAATCATCTCTTCCAACGTGGGCTTTGGCAGGGCTCGGGAAGAAGGCTGCAAACTAATTGAGAAATTCAGACATCATTTCAACAACAATGAATTCAACTTCCATCTTTACTGTAGAAAACACCTGAGGGCATTTCACAGTCAGAATCAGAAAAAAATGGACAAAGAGCCAAAGAGAAAGCTATTTGGACTATAGTCTAACAGCTTGTTTAAGAAAAAAAAGCCATCTCCTGTAGATGTAAAAGATCACACAGCACTATTTTAAAGAAGAGAGGGGAGTTCTTCCCAGTGTGCTGGCCAATATTTACCCCTCAACCAGCATTAAAGCAGATTATCTGGTCATTATCATATTGCTGTTTGTGAGAGCTTGCAGTGTGCAAATTGGCTGCTGTGCTTCCTGCATTACAACAATGATTACACTTTAAAATACTTCATTGGCTGGAAAGCACTTTGAGACATCCTGAGGTCCATGAAAGGCACTATGTGAATGCAAGTTCTTTCTTTTGAAGTGACCTAACCATCTACTATTGTGGGTCGACCAAAGGTTGTGCCTGCGTCTGTGCTCCCTGTCATGCCATCCCAACAGTTGGAACTTGCAGTGAAGAACATTGTGGAGCCCTGCTGTGTTCACTCAACACAAAGAATTAGCAGGCTGCTAAACGCAAGCCAACTGACAGAACTCTTCTGACTGGCTGCTCATTTTGTTCACCCAGCAATGAAATGAAAAGCTGCATCTCGCCCATGCCCCCATGTGAGAGAGAAGGATTCGCAGTGTCGGACAACAGGAATATTGTAAGCCCTCGTCACATGGAGGAAATATGTGTGTTTTCACGCAGCAGTGAATACACGGCAAGCACTCAGGGCTCGATTCACCGAAGCTCATCAATCCTCAGTGTATTAAGCCCAAAGTCAGCATTGCCGAGTCTTTGCAGGGCAGCCCCAAGATCCCCCATGACAGAGATGTGGCTCTGCGGGGAGTAAGATTTGCAGCTCCACAAACAGGATATTCAGGAATGCAGGGAGAGCATGTGGAGGGGAGCCTCTTAGCTGTTTTGAGCCTGGTGAAGATGTGGTTCCTGTCTGAAATCAGTCAGTGTTGCGGCAACCTCTACTGTGCTCAGAAAATAATTGTCTAAGTTGTGCAATGTGGGGGTCGGTTGCCCTGTTTACTCCTGTAATATAAATGATGGTGCCACATTTTAGCATTAAACTCTGTGAGATGGTGCGATTGGATAGACAGTGAAACTCTGTCCTCTGCCCCAAGAATGTTCCCTGACCCTAGACTAAATAAACTGCAGAGCCCCCTGCTTAACCGTGTGACACTTTCCATTTCCCATGCCAGCTATTATTCTGGCCTCTCGAAGCGAAGCTGCCAATGAAGTGCCAATTAGCACTGAGTTATGGGCAGTTTGAAACTGTGGATGCGAGCCCACAATGGGCTGGGATTGGGGCCACATTCCACCTCGAAACCTAAATCATCTTTTTAATTATTCTCCCAGTACAGGGAAGCCTGATTTCTCTCATAAAAGGCAGTTTGCAAGGGATACTGTTGGCACATCACAGCAAATCCTGGAGATGAAGTACAGTTGAAAAGTACAATTTGAAGAACAGTCGTTATTTATTTCACTCTATGGCAGGCGACTGACATAGTTTGTAGACACAGGAGCTGAAGAAACAGTAAAGAAAGACTCACTGCCGTGGGGTGAAACAGGAACATAATGTTCTGGTGTCTGTCCTCCCCAGCACTTCAGTCCATCCTGGGGAGACTCTCATAAGAAAGATTTGCATTTCTATAACATCTTTCACAACCTCAGGACATCCCACAGTGCTTTACAGCCAATGACGTGTAGTCACAGTTGTAATGTAGGAAACACGGCAGCCCATTTGTGCACAGCAAGATCCCACAAACCTCAATGAGGTACTGTGGATGGAGGGATAAATGTTGGCCAGGACAGTGGGGATAACTCCCCTGCTCTTCTTCAAAATAGTGCATCCACCTGGGAGGGCAGAGGGTGGCCTCAGTTTAAAATTTCATCTGAAAGATGGTCCCTCTGACAGTGTAGCGCTCCTGCAGTACTGCCTTTCTGATTTAGAGGTGGGAGTGCTGCCACTGAGAGCCATGGTTGAGGCCTCTATTTATGACATTGTATTTCCTCAAAATCAACACAAGCACCGAACCAAAGCACTGCACCCAAAATGCTTCAGCTGCTCAGTGATGTCCAGTGATAGACAGCTCCACATTTGCCTGGACAAAAACCAGATCCAGTTCATCAATAACCTGCAGCATTTGAAATGAAGTCTCAGAACTAAACCTGCACCTTGAGTTAGCTTCTTGTTTATTTTCTCTAGAGATGTGTGCCTGCGTTGTAGCTTCTTGTTCTCATAGGCTGATTCTTTACTGTCAATGACCTCTGACCTTTGACCCATGGTGGAGCTCTGAACCCACGCCAATGCACGGTGGACATCTCTCCATCTTTGAAAAAGACAAGGCAACTCGCAACAGCCATGTCAATAAAACAAATACTGAAGCATTGTCACTTATCAACAGATCCACACCATCTCCCATTTAACGCATAAATATCCTTAACCAGCGAAACCAATGCAGCAAAAGCCAAAGTGTCAATAAACTCACCGCCTTTCCAGCACATTCTAAACCTTATAAAAATCAGAAACAACAACAGCAATTTAAATTTATATATCACCTTTAATGAAGGGAAACTTCCCAAGATCCTGCAGTGTAATCAGACAAATATTGGCACAGAGCCAAAGGAGGAGCTATTAGAAGGGACAGCACAGAGCTTGGCCAAAGAGGTAGGTTTTAAGAAAGGCCTTAAAGGAGGAGAGAGAGGTGAAGAGGTGAGGGAGGGAGCTTAGTACCTTGGCAGCTGAAGGTACGGCCACCATTGGCAGGGTGAAGGAAGTGAGAGATGCACAAGAAATCAAATAACAATAAAACATATTTGTCAATAATTACTGTTAAAATATTTGAAATACCTTCAATCCAGAAGTGCATTAAGAACTATAATTAGGATCTTCGATGTATTTGGTATCTCAACAAGCTCCCAGGCTTTGTCACATGAATACATGGGCTTTGCCTTCATTGTTATATTTTGCATTGATGGTGTATAATGAGGAGCATTAGCCGGTGTTCAAAGCTTCCCTGTGTGCAAGCTGCAGCTCACCCGGAGTTCATTTGCTGCATCCAATCCCGTGCTCAGTGCACACTGACCCCGCCGTGGCCTCCCCATGGCTCTATGCCCCAGCTCAGACCTTCCACTGTTCTGATTTCTCCACTCCCTTCATTCAGTAGCAGAGCTTTCAGTCAATGCCACCCTTACACTCTGAAATTCTCTCTCCAATACCCCCCACACCTTGCTAGTCCTCCTGCCACCTTCAAAAACCTCCTCAAAAATAACCCTTCACCATGTCTTTAGTTCCCTCCCGATCATTAATGCTTCAGGTATATCCTTTCTTGGGATTCTGTTTCTCTCTCCACAGAGGCTGCCTGACCTGTTGAATATTTCCAGCAATTTCTGTTTTTATTTCAGATTGCCAGCGTTTGCAGTATTTTGCTTTAGTTCTTATTTTCTTCTGTTTTTGGATCCACTGCTGGAGCCATGCCCTGCCTGAATCCTCTGCCCCTGTCTTAGTCTAATCCATTTACTCCTGGTCCTATTGAAGTCACATCAAACTGACAAACCCCATCTCCATTGCACAGCAAGCTGTGAACAAAGCAGCATCACCCTGACTGCCAAAAAGCTGCCAATTCTAGACATACGCATAAGGAGACAAGTCAGATTAACACTGAGAGTGATGAAAGGTCTATCACTGAAACATTAACCTACCTCTCCTCTTCGCTGATACCATCAGACACATAAGACCTGATTAGTATGGGGAGGATGCAGCAGGAGGGCAATAGTGGGATTTATGACTTATAACCTCATTATAATTTTGTTCTCCCATTTCCTGCCCAGCAACCAGCCAAATTAACAGGCTGGCCAGCTGCCTGGCAGGAAAACCAGATGGTCCCTGGTAACTGAGATGGTTGGGTGGGAGGCCAGAGATTGGGGTTTAGAGGGTGGGGAAGGTCTGCAATCAGGCGGGGCGGAGCGGGCAAACCGAAGGCTTCCTTGACGGGCCAGTAGAAGATGGGGAAGCACTCTTCCTCCTTGTGGCCCACAAGTGCTCAATGTTTATCTTCTGGAGCCAGCAGTTCCCACCTCCCTTTCCCTGCCAGGTTTCCCGAACCCAGGGAAACTCAACCACATCAATCACATTTAAACAAGTCTCACAACTCCACTGATTTCAATATGTTTATAAAGTGTCCTGCCTCTCAACGGCAGAAGGTTTGCTGGCGTGCGAAAATGTGGCAGGCATGTACTCCCTCCCCAAACCCTCTCTTACCCATTGTGTGGATGGGTTTGAAGAGGGTTAATATCGAGGACACACTGTTCAGACAAGCGTCAGCTTGGATCATTTGGTAGCAGCGTCGCTTCGAAGTCAGAAAATTGCGGACTCGAGCGCCACTCTGGGTTTGAACTCTGATTATAGGCCAACACTCCAAACGTTCATTAATGGAGGCGTCATCTTCCAGATGAGATGTCAAACCAAACTATCTCTACTAGTTCAGGTGGGTATAAAAGATCCCACAGAACATGATCAAAGAAGAGAGGCGAGTTCAAACCAGTGTCCTGGCCAAACATTCCTCCCTTAATCAACACAGCCAAAATAGATTGTCTGGTCATTGATTGATTTGCTGTTTGGGACCTTCCTGTGTGCAAATTGGCAGCGACATCTCTCTACATAATCACATTGACTGCTGTTCAAGAGCAATCCATTCATTGTAAAATGCTTTGGAACATCCTGAGGATGTGATATGGTAATATAAATACAAGTCCTTTCTTTCTTCATCACTTAATTCAAATAACATCCAGCCCACTGCTTCCCTTTCCTGAGCCAACTGTGTGTTATTTTTGCATTGTGCTTTGGCATGACTTTGTTGTTGGAAGTAATGCTGCTGGAACCATTGAAAGTATTGTTACTGCAAAATGGAGTCACAAAAACAAATGTTGGGCAAGCTGATTTTGGGCCCCCTCAGCAGCGAAAGGATATCTGCCATCTGGAAGCAGTCGATGGTCATGTTTGAAAATAAAGTGGAGTGGTGGGATAAATTGTACCAGAGATTGTTGCCTGTCCCAAAAAAAACCACGCTGAGATATTTTCAATCAGCGCACACATTGCGTTGCACGAAATGAGTGGTGTTGTTGTTCACTCAAAGCAGCAGGGTTGAATCATCCTCAAGAACTGACTCCTTTTAATATTTTAAAATTCTCATCCTTGTTTTCGAGCCCCTCCCATGGCCTCTCTGCTCCCTATCTCTGCATCCTCTCCAGCCCCCCAACCTTCCAAGCTCTCAGGACTCCTCCATTTTAATGGCTCCACCATTGCCCGCAGTGCCTTTGGGTGCTGAGGCCCAAAGTGCTGGAATTCCCTCCCTAGAATCTTCCACCTCTCTCCGACTTCAAGACACTCCTTAAAACCTACCTCTTTGGCCAAACTCTTGGTCACCTGTCCTCATATCTCCTTGTGTAGCTCAGTGTCAAATTTTGTTTGCAAATACCGCTGTGAAGCACCTTGGGACCTGTTACTTCGATAGAGGTGCTATATAAATGCAAGTTCTTGTTGTAGTTGTTTCTTATGCTTCTGTGAAAGGAGCAAGTAAACAAATAAGTTTGATAAACAATGTCCTTTCTCACCCTGTCTGGCTATGGAAGGGCTCCAAGTCTATGCAGCTGAGGTGCACAAGCTGACAGGTGCTGAAGAGCAGCATTAAACTGGAAAAGAAAATATTTGACCAGCTCCACTCCTTGAGCCCTCAATCTGCTGCTTGCAATAACGTGCAGTGGAGTGAGAAATCCACTGGCATTTGTGAAACCATTCTGGTTGCTTTCATTTTCCACATTTATCTCTGAAGATGGGTATGCATTCTCTGTCTGTCACACTACAACATCACGTACATTTCAGTTTCACACTTTGAAGAAAAATACAAAACATCAGTTCCAGGCAGCAGTCCCACTAAGGGATCTACTCCGATCCTAATTTCCCAATAATACATCCACTCCTTGTTGCGTGTCCCTTGAACCTCTGTGTTTGTATAGACTGTACACAAAGACTGATCACTCAAGGTGGGATCAGTAACGCAATATTGTGGGTTCTTTATTGATTAAGTCATCGAAACAAAGCTTGACTCTCTGCCTGAAAATGTGAAATTCTGAAAGCAGCTCAGATGCTTTCAAATAATGGAAAGAGAAAGGTGTTGCCATGCAATGAATCTGCAGAAGAAAATAACAGAAAGACTTGCAGTGCCTCTTCTGAACAGACTTGGATCGTGTGGAAAAAAGAGTTGTTGCAGTTCCACTGGTGAACTGGTTTGGAGGTTGTGGCGTTGTCACTTGCTTGTGGACACTTGTTGCAATACCATTAATGAACAGTCTTGGAGGTTGTGGCACTGTCACTTGTTGTGGAGACTGTTGTAGTACCATTAATGAACAGGCTTGGAGGTTGTGGCACTGCTGCAAAATTCGCACACTTTTGGATTAGCCCCGCCAATGAAGAGTGGATTTGGCATGAAGAAAAATCAAAGGCCCAAAATAGTAATGGCGATTTTCCTTTGAAAAATAGCAATAGTGATCATTCCTCACGAAACAACAACAAAAAACTTTCCTCCGATCTGTGTCTTGACTATCGCCCATTCAGCTTTTCACTGACGGATTGTGTTGCTCCCCGTACCGAAAATATGCCGATTTGTGCTCGAACCAGTAGCCCACTGCCGTGATGGTGCTGAACCATCCACCGCACCTCACGAAAGTAACGGAGTCTGTCATCTCTGTACATTGTTCACTCACCCAGACTTCCTGTTCAAGTTGCTCTTGATGTGAAAAACTAACCTGGGAATCCCTGTTTCAATCTGCAACCGCCCGACCTCACAGGCCAAAGTGAAGAGAAGCTTACCCAGTGGCTGCTGACTGCAGTGCTTCGAAGGTATGAAGGCCGGATCGGAGATTGTTGCTGAGCAGATTTGACAGCAAAAAAAAATGCTTGCAATGTGGTAAAAGAAAAGTGTTCTCTTCAGAATCTTGACACCATTTTTGTCTTTGGGTCTTCAGAAATCTCACTGCTGCCAACATATTGCGTGATCCTTGAATCATTGTGTTTGTATAGACTATACACAAAGACTGATCAGTGGTGCAATATTGTGGTTTCTTTATTGCAAGAGAGAGCAACCAGTTCATTGAAATGGTAACTGTTTGGGTGTATCTCGAAGATTGACAAACACTCAGAATCACATGGTGTGTTGCATCACAGCTCTTACATAACCAACATCATCTTGTAGCCTCACCTCTTAAAGGTGTACACACAGGACGCTCATTTCCTCAGTCCCAATAACTTCGATCCTCAACCCCAAAAATGGCTTAGAATTGCCTTGTCTTTAAAATGTTGAGCAGTGATGTAACAGAGGCTCTTTAAAATGATCAAGTGTTTCAACAGAGTAGAGATGGAGAAGCTACGGGGTTCGGGGTGGGGTGGTTTGAGGTCATTTGTAGCAACTAGACCACTGTCCCAGCTAATGAACAAACTCAGCACAGGACAGGGTTCAAACCTTGGGTCCACTTCTTCTGCAATAACAGATATCGAATTATCCCTCTATTAACTGCATTTGTTGGAATGCTGTCTACCCTGTAGGTGGAAGAAGTTCTTTACGCTTTGTCTTCGCACTCCTATTTTATACTTGCTTGCTTTTGGTTGGATGACCACAATCCCCGTTAATTAGGCTCACATCTGTAGTACCTCTGTGTCTCTCAGCACTTTGTCTTCGCAACTCGACACCAAACAGCACCTTTGTGGTTTCCCTCAATCATCTTTTATTCAGGTAAAACCTGCCAAGTTGTTTGTGTGTACCCCTGGGGCTTTTGCCCAAGATCCAATGTATCGCACTGCCAGGTGGGCAGTCTGATCCCCGAGGCAGGTAGTCTTTGAATCAATGACAATGGCACTGGGGGGCAGGAGCATCTGTGGGATGGGAACTGACTTGTGGGTCTGACACGGCAAATGAAAGAAAGACCTACCTTTCTATAGTGCCATTTACAACAAGGACGTCCTAAAACGCTTTACAGCCAGTGAAGTGTAGTCACTGTAGTAACGTAGGAATTACAGCAGCCAATTTGCACACAGCAAACTCCCACAAGCAGTAATGTGATTTTTTTAGTTGCTGTTGGCTGAGAGATAAACATTGGTCAGGATATTGGGAATAACTCCCCTGCTCTTCTTCAAAATAGTGCTGTGGGATCTTTTACAACTACCTGAGAGGGCAGACGGGGGTCTCAGTTGAGCTTGTCATCTGAAAGGTGGTACTTGTAACAATGCAGCACTCCAAGTGTCAGCCTCGCTTATGTGCTCAAGTCGCTGGAGTGAAACTTAAACCCACAACCTCTGACTCAGAGGCAAGAGTGCTACCCACTGAAGCACAGTTAAATTAAGGGCAACTTAAATTTACTCGAAGTTTCCTTGTAACAAATCACCTGCTTAGCATAAAAAAGTAAAAAAGCACTTTTGAAAAAAATGAGCCATCCCTTCTGTGTGCTTTGTAATTTAAACCACTTGAGCTTGTTCTCTTAGTTTCAGACATCATTAGAAGCCATTCCTTGAATTATAGTCTTGTAACCCTCAACCAGTCGGCCGTGACCCTTTGCAAAGCAGAATCTGAAGGTGTGTATTTCTTGGCTCTGTCACGCTCTTTTAATGAAAACGTGACTTTTGACCTGTGCTACAAATGGTTCGCTTTTTGTGTTGTTCCGCCACAAAGCCTGGCAGTCGCTTACAGGTCAAAGTTGGCAGAGGTGAGGGGGTGAATTGCCTGCCTGCATGGGACAGATTCGCAAACAGGAAGGGAAGTGAGAAAGGGAAAAAGATTTTTTCTGCAAAGGAATTTTTATTTTCAGGTACGGAGAAAATGCTTCCGCTTGCTGTGTGAACTATGTTGACCAAAAAGAGCTTGACCCAAAGGAATCAGCCAAACTAGAATAACTTGGAGAATTATGCTTTTAATGTTATTGCATGGTCAGTGTTTCAGAAACAGCAGACATTGTTCGCTTAGCGACAGATAGTAGTTTGTGCGAAGTATCTGCCCCCAACACTGTGCTAACATGGTTACCTTGTGCCAGCAAATCCTTGATCCCAGGAGCTGTTGGGATTCCCAAGTGGATCTCCAGCGTCGATATCAGACTGTAATTGAAATGTACAAATGCCCCCCACCTCCCTCCCCCATGCCCCAAAATTGACTGTCAGGTCCTCACAGAAGAGAGATGTTGTCTTCTCATCTCATAACCGTAATTTCATTCGCCTGCGAGGGTGGACATGCAAGGAGAAATCCTTCAAATCTGCTTGGGCTCCTCATCACTTAGATTGCCTCGATAACCTGCAGCAGCTTTCTTTAGCTTTTGTGCTCCAATAAACAGATGCAGTATCAAGATTTTTTTTTACTCCACAGGGTCAGACCTGTCTCTGAAAATTAGAGGCAGTGCCTTTGAGGTGAATTGATGTTGGTGATCTTAATTTGGACGTGTGTTCAGTTTACAAAGGTGCCTTTGTGCAATTCCTAAGGTTGATGTCTTTAATATGGCTTTCTTTAAGCAGAGGAGTCAGACAAACAACAGGAAGAGGGGAAGAATATTTGGTTTACTTTCAGGCTATTGCAGGCTTTCACAATTCTTTGAGTAATTCTTTAGGATGGGTATACAATTAAAACATGGCCACTGTTAAGACTTATACTACCATAATGAAACAAGGACTATTGTGTTGAGAAACTCACAGCCTGGGTATGCATGTCATTCTACTGACTGCAAGTCTGTCTTCATCCACTTTTCAGTTGCAGGTAATAAACAGGAATTTACACTGATGTCTCATCAAGCTTAACATTTCCTGTACTTGGCAAAGTTTGTGTGTGCCAATCAAACTGGCACAGCAATCACCAGAATACCAATAATCAAACTGGCACAGCAATCACCAGAATACCAATAATCACAATGGGCACAGATCTTAGAATGAATGATCTTAGGTTACTTGCAATCATAATCTGGCTTCGAAAACGAAAGGCCTTTGATCATTTTGCCAGACGTATTGGAGTTCCTGCAGATTGTTATTTCTACAGCTATTGACAGGAATGATTTCAGGTCCCACAGTTAGTCTGAGAGTCCCGGGTGACACCGTGGGCAGAGGGATGATGATGGGACTGGGAGAGCAGGGAATTGTGCAGCATGGCTGTCTGCCCAGTCCCCATCATGGGTTTGCTGCCTGTGTCCTCATCTTCTTCACTCACGCTCATTCCGAGAGGCAGCCTAATTAAGCATCCGGCCATTGCCAGTTTCAGATTCTCAGGAACCTTCCCACACCCCCTTCCCTCCCCCATGGCCAATCCATTAGAACCACAACAACTCTCGTGTATGCAGTGTACTTTAACATAGTAGAACATCTCAGGGTGTTTCATAAGAGCATTATCAGACAAAGAGACACAAAAGAAGATATTAGGGCAGGTGACTAAACATTTGGTTAAAGAAATAGGTTTTAAGGAATGTCGAAATAGAAACAGGTGAAAGGCAAATGATAAAATGCATCAAGAGATAAGCCTCAGTATTTACAGCACAGCAGCAGGCCTTTCCGCCCAGCTGGTCAATGCTTGTTGTTTATACTGTGCATGAGCCTTCTCCAAATGCGACATCATCAAAATCCATCAGCATATTCTTCTATTCCTTTCTCCCTCAATTCTTTATCAAGCCTCCCCTTAAATGCATCTATAATATTCCTCTCAACTACTCCTTGTGGTAGCCAGTTCCACATTCTCACCACTCTATGGGTAAAGAAGTTTCTCCTGAATTCCCGATTGGATTTATTAGTTTATTATATCAAGACTCCAGTAGAAAGGAGCCTTGCCTTATTATAAAGCAAACCATATTACAATATACCACTTTTAAGTTAAAATGCTTAACTGTAATGCACACACCAAAAAGAATGTTTACATTGAAGAAAGTGATCACTGAATACGCTCCAATTGTTGACCCATGGGATGTGAATATCCATGACTGATGGAAATTGGGAGGAGGTGGTTGGGGTCTGTTGCTTAAAGAACCTTTGAAGTTTCTTTCGGGAGGAAATTTTATAACAGTGTTGCAGGCCTGAATGTTCCTTGTCTTGGAGTAACTGAAGTATTGTAGTCTTCTGTGGTTGAAACTTAGTCCAAAGTTTGTGGTGTGAATCTGCTTTACTTTCACAGATGGATTCACCACTGAAAGTCACCTTGCAATTTCTCTGCTGCAGTGGTTGTTCAAGTTGTTATTCAGCTGGGTTCTTCTGCTTAGCTGGACTGTATCTCACAGCCTCTGGCTGGAACTTTTGGTTGGGACTCCCTCGAGCTCTGAGGGGTAATATCAGACCCTTTGGCATATGTGAAGTTTGGGTGGAATCCTGTTCAAGGGGACTTCTACCCATGATTATGTGATGTTAAAGGGATGGCAATTTAAAGGAAGGGAAAATGTTATCATGTATTTTTATTCCAGATTTGTATTTTTTTCAACTGACATTTGTTCTTTCCATTTTTTGCTTAATTGAGGTTCAATGATTGCTCCAGCTGGCCTTTCACATATTTTTTCTGTGTTTTCTCAATCTGACGAAGGATGGAATGTCTCTGCAATGAGAAAAGCAGCAGAATAGGTTATTTGAGCTTGGAAGGGAAGGGATCTGAGGATGAGGGGTATCAGGATAAAATATAAAGATGAGAAGCAAATATTTGCTTATGACAGGTGGTAAGTGATGTGGGTGGCTTCCACTTTTCACCTCCCAACTGACCGCAATCGTGTTTTGTTAAAAATGGTCTGTTAGTCCCTGAGTGTTTTTAGGGTCAAATAAACAGACAAATGACATGTTTTCTCAGAGATTTAAAAAAAAAGAAAGATAACTATTTATTTTTAAACAATTCCTGAAATGCAGAAATGGTCGCAACCTCACCCACACACGCATTCACACGCACATGCATACACAAGGATAGATAGAGAGAGAGAAAAGGATCAGGTGCAACTGAAGTCCAGATAACTGTATAAGAGTCTGTTGCTTAAAGAACCTTCAGAGTTTCTTTCGGGAGGAAATTTTATAACGGTGTTCCAGGCCTAAAAGCTCCTTGTCTTGGAGCTGCTGAAGTGTTGCAGTCTCATGTGGTTGAAACTTAGTCGAAAGCTGGTGGTACTTTCACAGATGGTGAGTCTCAAAGTCACCTTGCAATTTCTCTGCTGCAGTGGTTGTTCAAGTTGTTATTCAGCAGGGTTCTTCTGCTCAGCTGGACCGATCTCACAGCCTCTGGCTGGAACTAGCTTTCTGTGGTCTTTGGTTGATCTCCCCTCTCTTTCTCCAGAGAGCTACCTTTTAAGGTAAAAATCCATCACATTTGAGTCTCTGACAGATGGCAAAGGACACTCTCCCCTGGTATGACCACACAATACTCCAGGATATGGAAACTATTGCTATCTGTTACAATGGTGCTACTTCACAGTCATTCATCTTGGTTTAGGCTGTGAAGTCAGTCTGTCTACAGAACCTTTGTTAGCTCATTTCTACATTCATCAGTATGCAATAGGCTCCTTTCAATTTCAATGAGTTCTCCCCAGAGCTAATTCAGACGAGGTTCGTGAATTTCATCCTCAACAGACGGATGTCTTTATTGACATACAGGAGGGGGTCACCTGACCTCTACTCCATTTTGCCTGTGATACAAATGTGTACTCCATTTTGCCTGTGATACTAATGTGCCCATTTTCTTGTGGTTCAGTTCAACAGCTGACTCTTATTTCATAATTCCTCCTGTCCATTGTTTATTTCATCGCGGCTCCTTCCGAGCATTATAATTTCTTTACGTAGGAAGTCATCAACCTCTGGAGTAGATTGCAAGAGCATATAGGTTCGTGTGACTGGAGGAATGACAGAATGTCAATGGGTTGAGCTGTACTTATACAGAGCCTTTAACAGGGGAGAAAAATACCCCAGGCACATCTCGGACAGGAAATTCGGCAAAAATGGATGCCGACACCAAGACGGGGTGACAAATAGTTAAAGAGGTGGTCTTTAAGGAGGGCCTTAAAAGCAAGGAAAATAGAGAGGCGGAGAGCTTTGGAGAGGGATTTTATGAGCCTAAGGCCTAGGTGGTTGAAGAGATGTCAGTTACTGCAGTCTTGTGGAATTTGCTTGATTAGCTTTGGCGTCTGGAGATAATTCCCCCGAGTGTTTTCTTAAATTGGCCTGTTTTTAACCTGACTGGGAGCAGTGTTGATGGTATGTCTGTTTAGATGGGACATGTTGGAGGGATGCAGAGAGTAGGAAACTATAGACCAATTAGTTTAACATCTGTCGTTGGGAAATTGTTAGAATCCATGATTAAGGAAGTAATAACAGGACATTTAGAAAGTCAAAACGCAATCCATCAGAGTCAGCATGGTTTTATGAAGGGTAAATCGTGTTTGACTCATTTACTAGAGTTCTTCAAAGCTGTAACAAGCAAAGTGGATAATGGGGATCCTGTAGATGTAGTTTATCTGGACTTCCAGAAGGCATTTGATAAGGTGCCGCACAAAAGGTTAATACACAAGGTAAGTTCACATGGGGTTAGGGGCAATTTATTAGCTTGGATAGAGGATTGGCTAACCAATAGAAAACAGACAGTAGGGATAAATGGATCTTTTTCTGGTTGGCAAGATGTAACTAGTGGGGTGCTACAGGGTTTGATCTTCGGGCCCCAACTATTTACAATCTATATTAATGACTTGGATGCAGGGATAGAAGGTACTAAAGCCAAATTTTCAGATGACACTAAAATAGGTGGGATAGTAAGTTGCAATAAAGAAATAAGAAATTTACAAATGGATATGGATAGGTTAGGTGAATGGGCCAAAATTTGGCAGATGGATTTTAATGTGGATAAGTGTTAGGTTATCCATTTTGGTTGGAAGAATAGAAAGGCAAATTATTATCTAAATGGATTGAAACTTCCGAATGCTTTGGTGCAGAGGAATCTGGGTGTCCTCATGCATGAATCGCAGAAAACTAGTTTGCAGGTACAGCAGGTGAGAAGGAAGGCAAATGGAATTTTGGCATTTATTGCTAAAGGAATAGAGTATAACAGTAGGGAAGTGTTGCTGCAACTGTACAAGGCATTAGTGAGACTGCACCTGGAGTATTACTGACAGTATTGGTCCACTTACTTGAGGAGGGATGTAGTTGCATTGGAGGCAGTTCAGAGGAGATTCACTAGATTGATTCCAGAGATGAGGAGTTTGTCTTATGAAGAGAGATCGAGCAGTTTAGGCTTTTACTCTCTGGAGTTTAGAAGAATGAGAGGAGATCTAATTGAGGTATAAAAGATGATTAAGGGGATTGACGAAGTAGACGCATAGAGGATGTTTCCTCTTGTGGGGCAATCTAGAACGAGAGGTTATAGTTTTAGGATAAGGGGTAGCAGATTTAAAACAGAGATGAGGAGAAATTACTTCTCTCAAAGGGTCGTGAGTCTGTGGAATTCAGTACCCCAGAGTGTGGAGGAGATAGACAGATTTTTAATTAGTAATGGGTTGAAGGGTTATGGAGAACAGGCAGAAAAGTGGAGTTGAGATGAGATCAGCTATGATCGTATTGAATGGCGGAACAGGCTCGAGGGGCTGAATTGCCTACTCCTGCTCCTAGTTCTTATGTTCTTCCTGTCCTTTATCATACGTTTCAGTGTTTGTAATCATCGTAACTAATACCATAGAGGAACTGAGTGCAGAGAAAATCTTCCCAAGAGTTCAACAGGTCATGATAATTGTCAAATAAGAATTACCCGGAGTTCTCCAGTGTAACATTAGCAGAGGGACTTAGTAAAATCAGCCATTTCTCCAGTGCTTCTAATGTTACGGCAGGGGATTGGATGAAGCCTCTCAGATCTGTAAAGTTTCACCCACAATACCAACGTATGCCCCACCTCAGGATTTAAGTGGAAGATGCGCCAAGTCTAGGCCCTTTGGACAAGTCATTTAATGCCCAGGGGCTGCTTTGAATTGAATCATACAAGCATGCCGGGGAGATCAGAGCAGGCATCAGAGCTGGTTTGACCATGAGGTTTGTGGAGCATATCGACAGGCTCTGGCACATCTAGCTGACTATTATCACAGGAAATTGGCTGTGCAGTCTCTGGACAAGCCACTTCCTCATCTATTTCCTCTGCTGTACATGAGGGACAGTCCCATTAGTAGTCACCAAGGTTACCTGTGCTCTCAAACACTTTGCATCCTTCCAATCCAGCTTAGGGATCATCTGCATTGGAAAAGAAACAGGGAGAGGAATGTGTTTCACTCCACTTCAGATGGGATCAGGGCCCCAGCTTAGTTCTGCTACAGTCTCTTATCTCCGCAGGGGATGTGAGGGTCCGAAACTAAGAATTAGAAGACCTGCTCCCCCAACTCACCATCTTCTTCCTTCATCTGGCTATCTTCATATCTATATGACACACGCAGCAACTCACCAAAGATTCTTCGATAGCACTTCCCGAACCATACGACCTCCACTACCTAGGACATCCCATCGTCAGGATCTTTGAAACCAGTGAACGACTGGTTGAAGTGTCATCACTGTCAATATGTTTGAAAACACAGCAGTCAACTTGCACACAGCAAGGTCCCACAAACAGCAGTCAGATAAGTTGCCAGTTAACCTGTTACTGGTGCTGTTGCTGGAAAGATCAATGTTGGCCAGGAAACCAAGTAAACTCTTTTTGCAAATCGAATTTTTTTTATATACATGGCAGCAAGCAGTCGAGGCCTCCCTTTGACATCTCGTCAGAAAGAATGCAGCTCCAAATAATGCAGCATTTCCTCAGTACTGCGCTGAGGTGCCAGGTTAGATTATGTTCTCCAGTCTGTCGTGGGGCTTGAATGTAAAACCTCTGACTCAGAGGTGAGAGTGCTGCCAACTCAATCAAATTGAAGTTCCATTGGATAAAACGCAAAGCCTCCAGGATAGAAATTTCAGCTTGAATCTAACATGGTGCTGACAGATTAATAAGTGAACATCCTTCATATCTGGTACAAAAGCATCAGCATCTTATGTTTTGGCTTATAGGTTCCTTGGCATTTTTGTATCTTACTATTTATCTGAAACTAGTTAACAAAGTGTAAAGTACCTTTCTTGGCCGCAGGATGTCCCAAAGCACTTTACAATTTTTGAAAAGGAGGGCAGGATTTTCATGGGGGCTTCAGAACCCAGCTGTCAGGATCAAATTGGGGTTGGAAGCCCCCACTATGTGGGGAATAGTCATTCATCTTTGATTTTCCCCGAACAATTGGACAATTAGTGGCCAGATGGCAGGTTCGCCATCCAATTGAGGATGGCGTGCGGGATCTCGAAGATGGAGGGCCAATAGGAGGGAATAGAGGGAAGCCCCTCCACAGGGCAGCCTGCAGCCTGCGGCTGAAGCCAGACAGGCAGGGAGAGCCTGTCTGGAGCACTGACCCATCCATCTGCTGCCAGGAGGTGAGATTCCAATGTGAGATTCTTGAGATGGTCTTGTTGCTGCGATAGTAAATAGGTGCAGACCCTCCATGACTGATCCTGTGGAAGACACAAGGAAGGAGGTCATGAGAACTAGCCTGTGACAGCTGCAGTGCTGAGTCTTCCCAGTGCAAGCTGAATCTTTGGCATGTTGTCAGATGAGGAGGAGTGTACTCCACCCCCTTCTATCTATAGACAGGAAGATCTTTTCAACCTCTCCTCCAGGTATTCCCATCTCTCCGTCCCCTACTTGGGGGCACCTTGGCAATTTTCATCACTGCCTCCTCCACTGCAATCACGATAGCGAGGTGGGGCACTCTTCATCCAGTGCCAGCCCTCTGCCTGGCATTATGTCTGCTTTTCTAAAGAGAGAGAGATAAGGCACTGCTGGACTCTCTGACCAGTGGTTCATTTACAATGGAAGCTGCATGTATCAGTGCTGCAGCTCCAGGGCTCTGGGCCTTGCTGAGGAGTCAGTAAGTACCCTGGGCACACATTCCTTCCATGTTTAGGAGCAGCATGTGCCCTGAGGCTCCTCAGCTGGAGTGTCTGCTGGAGGTTGAACACCCAGTGGTCTGCCCTGAGGGTCTCGAGTTACACTCACCTTGCCATAGTGAAGGTCAGTGAACCTCTTGCGGCATTGCACCCAGTTCCTGCACACTACACTCGTGCCGCTGAAAGTTTCAACCGCCTCCTGTTTTGTTTGGCTGGACCTCCCTCCTCTCCCTCACAGCCTCCAGGAGCACCTCAAGGTCAGCATCAGTGAAGCCAGGGGCAGCCCTGCCTGGGTTCCAGACCTCTGTCTCACCTCCTGTCACACTGGGGCGAGCATCTTGTTTCCAAATGGCTGCCACAGTAATGGCTGCTGACATGCCTTTAAATCAAGCCCCGCCCCCATTCTGCACCCGCCACTGCTCATTGGCCGCCCAGCCCCCACCCAAAATCAGGGGCGATGACAACTTCCCCACCCCTCCCCTTGCCCCCCGGGGCAGGGTCATGCCCCAGAAAACCTGTCCAATGTATTGCGAAGTAAATCGCTGGCCCTGTGTTGGGTATCTTTATGTTTGAAGGCCTTGTTTTATGTAGCTCAGGCATGGGCATGTGGTTTGCAGGTATAGTCTCTATAGCAGGATCCTCAGGCTTTGGACAGGGGTTCCCAGTGAATTTGGGTTCACAGCACGGGGAGCTGGATGGGGAGGCGGGGAGGGGTGGTGTCAGCCCACTGTGCAACAGCAAATAAAAAATCAATAGAAAGAGACACAGTTGGTCAGAAAACCAACGGATGGTCAAAGAAGACTGTACATTGGCCTCACACTGTGTGGAGTTAAAGCGGAGGCTGCACAAACAGAGCAACTGCCAAAAGCCTCACTTAATTGAAATTTGCTTTTTCAGTTACGAGTGGATTAAATCCTCGGATCCTTAATCTGCAGTGACTATTCACAGGCGAAAGCACATTGTTCTCTTAGCAACGCTATACAATTTGTCTCCTCCTTCCGGAGGAGATCGAACCTCCTTAGTAACGGACAGAACAAGAGAGCCGGTGTCGCACTGGGAAATGCTATTGAATTCTGAATGAAAGAAATGCTGGAAGAAATCCAGGCCGGACAGAATCCTGGTCGGCTGCAAAAATGGTGAAGAAAAACATCAGTGGACTGATCAATGTGCAAGAAATGCAACAGGGTAAAGTGGACTGGCAGCTTAACCTGATGTGGCCTCAATCCTGTGTTTCAATGTTCTTTACTATCTCTCTTGCTTAAATAAGCTGTACTCCTTCAGGAAATGTTTTTCTTTTCACCCAAAGTCCACTGGATATCTTCTCCAAAGTATTTCATAGAAATCACACAGCACAAGAGGCCATTTGGCCCATCAAGCCTGTGCTGGCTCTTTCAAAGAGCTGTCCAATTAGCTCCACTCCCCTGCTCTTTCCCCATTGCCCTGAAAATTTGTCCTTTTCAACTACATAACCAAGTTCCTTTTCAAAGCAATGACTGAATCTTTCAGGCAGTGCACTGCAGATTCTTACAACTGGCTGTGTAAAACAGTTTTTCCTCATCTTCAATCTGGTTCATTTGCCAATTATCTTGATGTCAATGTCACATTGCAGGGTCCAATTTCTCACTTTGTAACTCCATCTGCCTACCGTCATGGCCCTCACTTCTCACTGCTGATCTCCTACTGAGCTGAGCTGTTAGAGTAAAAAATTGCCGATTTTATTGACGGCCATTGGTAAAGCCCTGGAACTGAGGGTCTTGTTGCATAATTCACACTTGACACCAGTGACTAGTCCGACTCCAAGCTGTGTTTCCCGTTAAATTCCCAACGTCGACTGTGACTGCCGAGGGGTAATGAAGACATTAAGAACTTGATCACTGGCTGGGCTATTCATGTGGTTCTCACAGCACCAGTTACATGTGGTGTGGCCCAGGGAGGAGGACAGGAGGGAAAAGGAGGACATGTACAATATTCCTTAACTCATCATCGTTCTTGGAAGAAGCTAAGAAGATGGTTACGGTGAGTTTGTGTTTTAGACACACTGCGCCCTGTCAAACATATGCCAAATGCAAAATATTAATTTCATCGCTTGGAAACTTACATCAGACTTTTAAGGGGAAAAGTCCTACAGTTAACTTTTAAAAAGCAAGCAGCGAAGGTGGCCACTGCAATTTACATCTGAAATACCAGGAGATTGAATTGGAGACAAAAGTCTAACAAGAAGCCCAGCCAGAACCATGCTTTGGCTAACTGAATAGATTTTGCAGATAATCCTAGTTAGTGGGACATTCAAAGTTATCTTGAGGCATTCATAAGTGGAGACATCTCTCCTGGGGATAAACACTGACAACACCACCAAAGAGACATTTTGTGTTTTAGACTATGGACCTCATTAAAATCAAAGGAGATTGAGAGAACCATGTGACCATCTGTCCATCTCTAAAAAAACTGGGAAGTTTTGTTACACAGACTTAGAAGACAAGCAGTAACTGAGTGTGAAGCAGCAGAGAATACTGCGTGCTTCCCTATCTTTCTCTCTATCTCCAGAAAACATCAAGTTGAAAACCACCTGTGACTGGGGACCCTCCAAGCCTACAGACTGCTGCAGCCAGAGACCAGGGGAAGAAGCCAACTGCAATTCTGCCTTCAAGAAAACCCTGAGCAAAGCAGGCCAACCACAAACTGCACTTTGACCAGGCAAGGACTTCAAGAATACAACTTCAGCCGGAAGACTACCGAAACATCCATTTCACAGACTGTGTATTTAAGTTCCATTTATTCTGGACTTTAATCCAAACACCAAATCTATTTTTCCCTCTGTAATCTACTTGTGTGTGTGTTATTCCCGTGTGAATATGTGCATGAATGTATAGCGTATTTTTTATTCTTTTTAAATGGTTGTTAGAGTGTTAAGTATAATAAACTTACCTCTTTCTTCTTTAAACTCAAGTAAACCTGTCTGATTGGTTCTTTCACGATCACATTAAAGGTCAAAGGTAAAACACTCACTGAAGTGGTAAGCTCAACCACGGTTTAAAAAGAAAAAAGCCTGTTGCGGTCAAATAAGAGGAAGGGCAAGAGGGGACCCTGTGACCCCCCCTCCTCACTTGGCCGTACCAACTCTTTGAAGTCAAAATAATGCAACAGAACCTCAGCACATCAACAGCCAGATTATGACGGATAGACTAAGCTACCTTTTACCAGGACATCATTTGACAACATTTTTAAGGATTTGCTACCTAACGACTGCATGTGTGCCAACTCTATCCATCGCTCGTTGTCTTCCATCCCCTTATCTTAGTTTTGCTGTCCGCCAGTTTTGAACCAGACAGTCCCGTTTTGGAGTGACCCATCTGGAAATGTAATGTAAATCTGGCACCCTAACAGTCCATCTTTCTCACTTTGTGTCTGTGTCTGATCCTGTCAAGCTATTCGGTGTTCAGGTCAGGAATGAATTTTCACCGGGATCAGAGTCCCTGATAATCTACTACCCATCACTACATCTATAGTGTGTAGAGCTGCATGTGTTTATTTTGTTGGGGCTTCTGTGAAGAGTGCTCCTTTCTTTCTGATAACAGTTCAATCTGCTCTGATGTTATAATGCAAGTACATATTGTGGAATAATGACCAGAGTGCAGTGGAGTCTCTCATATTTTAAACTGTGCCATTTGACTTCAGAACTGCATACTGCCCTCCTTATAATGTAGCAGTGCTTTGAGTCCAATTTTCACTTCTCCTCTCAGAAGAATGTAACAAAGAGGAGCAGGAGTAGGTCATATGACCCCTCAAGCCTGCTCTGCCGTTCCATAAGATTGTGATTGACCTTGACCTCAACTCCATTTTTGCACTATTTTAAACGTGCCGACTCTTGCTGGGGTCTTGCTGCACAGATGCTGACAGCCCTCTTCCACCTTGTCCAAGTGGCCATTCTGCATGTGTAACTCTAGACGGTGAAGTATCTGAATGTTATTTGAACATGGAGACCACCACAACCAATCTATCCTTACCCAATACCTGTACACATGTATTTTCCAGCAAGATCCCGTGACTGGCAGTTAGGAGCAGGAATCCTGGTTGAGTTTTAAGTCTCATCAACCCAATGGTACTGAACCCAAAAAACAATTGTAGCACCTTAACCTTTGTCCCAGCTGAGATGGTTAATTGAGAATTGGTGATATCATGGCCAGTGCAGGCACATGGTTAAGTGACCCCGTATGCTAACATGATTTACTGCTGTGAATTGTCAGCAAAGGTGATGACTACTGCATTGGCCATCTGGGTGTCAGGAATTTCTGGCTTGCAGGGCTGGAATGTGGTGGGCAAGAATCAGCCCTGGCAAGTCCACCCAAAGTCCCAGCGTGTCAGCTGTGGTCAAGTCGGTAGTCACAAGGTTCCGAGTTCAAGTTCTACTCCAGGGCTTCAGCACAAAAAGACAGACACTCCAGTGCAGTATTGTGAGAGTCCTGCACTGCTGGAAATGCTGTCTTCCAGATGAGACCTTAAACCGAGGCCACATATGCATGCTTGCGCGGATATAAAAGAACCCATGTCACTATTTTAAAGAAAAGAAGGGGAGTTTTCCCTGGTGTCCTGGCTAATATTTAATATTAAAATACAGATGATATGATCATTATCTCATTGCTGTCTGTTGGTGCTTGCTGTGTGCAAATTGCCTGCCCTGTTTCCTACATTACAAAGTGACTACATTTCAAAAGGACTTCTTTGGCTGTAAAGTGATTTGAGACATCTGGTGGTTGTGAAAGGCAGGATATAAATGCAAGTCTTACTTTTTCTTCCTCTGAATTCAAACCAAAACATCAATTTAATCCAGTCACTGCAACAGAGCAAGTGTTCAGGTGATGCAGCAACGTTACCCGTCCTTTGAATTTTCAGTGTTAACTGTGCTATGGTCTTAGCACCTGTAGACCTGCAAGGGGCCCAGTTGGCTCCATGGTCTGTGCTGAGGTTTTTTCTCCCACCCGATGCAGCAACAGGGATGCTACAGTCATCCTCAGCGCCCTGAATTACGGAGGGGCAAGGTCCCACTTCAGATCATTTCTGTTGACCTCAGCTGAAGGGTCTGTGCGTGAGGATATTGGTTGAGATGAGGAATAAGGCTGGGCTGTGATGCCTTCTTGGTCAAATAGCCGACTGACACTCACTTACCTGAAGAATGGGAATGTGGTCAAGGTAACAGGGCTGGGGGGTGTGGAGGGCGTGTGTGGGTGGTATGGCTCCAGCGTGGATTGACCTCTTCAGGAGAGGAAGAGAGGAAATTAAAGGAGATGGGAACCTCTGAAATTTGGTCATTGGCCTTTCTAAAGTAATCTTCTATTCTCCATGACTGAAAGCAGATTCTGGTTGGATTTCAACATCCAGAAAAACCAGAAATTGCCAGTGTGTACAGAAATACCTAGGAAGGATAGTGGGCTATGCAGCTTCTCGGGCCTGTTCCGAGATTCAATCAGATCATAGCTGATCTGTTCCTCAACTCCATTTACCCAACTTAGCTCCATATCCCCTAATACCCTGACCTAACAGAAATCTATTGATCTCAGTCTTGACAGCTCCAATTGTCCCAGCATCCACAGCCCTTTTGTGGAGATAATTCCTGATTTGCACGACCCTTTGTGGGAAAAGGTTTTAACTTTAAGATTATGTCCCCTTGTACAGGATTCCCCCACAAGAGGAAATAATTGCTCTGTGAACACCCAATCAAATCCCTTTATCATTTTAAACACTTTGATTCGATCACCCCTCAACATTGAAAACTAAAGTTTATTCAACTTGTGCTCCTAATCTGACCCTTTAAGTCCTGATAGCTTGCTTATGTGGAGCACTGAGGACATCATTGATCATCTGGAAGCACAGTCTGATTTTGCTGGGAATATAGAGTGAGTGATTTCTGTGCTTTATCATCACCAATAAATCCATTGAGGAATTCAGGAGAAAGGTCTTTACCCAGAGAGTGGTGAGAATGTGGAACTTGCTACCACAGGGAGTAGTTGAGGTGAATAGCATTGATGTACCTAAGGGGAAGCTGGATAACCACATGAGGGAGAAAGGAAGAGAAGGATATGTCAATCGAGTTAGATGAAGTGGGATGGGAGGAAGCCTTTGGAGCATAAGGACTAGCATTACCCAGTTGGGCTGAGTGGCCTGCCTCTGTACTGTGGGTTCTATGTAATTTATTCGGGTGCTTAACAGGGATGTGGGCTGATGCAGAAAGCAATAAGTTGAATGTGCAGACACAAGATTTTTTTCCTGCACAGCTAAAATGAGTCACTCCAGATATGTAGTCAAGGGGCCCTTCTCCAATCTCCCTCACAACAAACAGCTAGATACTTAAAAGACAAGCTTCATTGGCCCTTTCTTTGCTCATCCCCAAACCTGCCATCATGCTTTAGGTGTGTTGGAACTGGGTCTTGTTTAAATAGTTCATTAACAGGAAGTGTTTATATTTGATGTCAAACTCAGCATGACGGTGTAACAGATGGCTTAAGAATGGATCTGAGCTGTGTAAGCAGCAGAGCCTTTTATTATTAAAATACAATTGAACTTTACTTTCTCACCCTTCCTACAATGTAGGTCTGCTGTGAATTAGACTGGGAAGGAGGCATTAAACTTCCCTTCCTGCCTACCTGCTCCTGATTGATAATAAAGAATCCTCGTGGTTCTGTTGCCTTGCAAGAATTCTTTTTTTTTTGCCTCTTCTCCAGCAGGTTTGTGGTAGCTGCTGGTGTACAGTTGCATGATAGGGTAAGGTGGTTTATAGTGAAACCACAGCCTGTTTCACATCTCGACCAATTTTTAATTCCAGTGCATTCAGAGGTGGAAGATGGTCTGGTAATTGGTTATCATCCATTTTACACTGTCACATGAAATCAAAATCTACCACATTCAACAACTACTTGCATTTGGAGAGCACCTTGAACATTGCAAAACATCCCAAGGCACTTCATAGGAGCATTACCAAACAAAATTTCACACCTAGCCACGGAGGGCGATATCAGGGCAGATGGCCAAAAGCTGAATCAAAGATTTGGTTTTACAGAGCGACCTAAAGGAGGAGGGAGAGGTATAAACCTAGACAGCTTTAGGGACGGAATTCCAGACGTGAGGGCACAGTTGTTGATGGAGAGATGAAGGAAATTGGGGTGGCACAAGAGGCCAGAATCACAGAAACTCAGAATTCTTGGAGGGTTATGGGCCTAGAGGAGATTACAGAGGTAGGGAGGGGTGAGGACTTGGAGGGATTTGAACATAAGGATGAGAATGTTCAAACTGAGACATTACCAGACTGGAAGCTGCTATCGGTCAGCAAGCACAGGGCTGATGGGTGAACGGGATATGGTGCAAGTCAGCAGATCGACAGCAGAGTTTTGGATGACCTCAAGTTCACTGCGGGTGAAAAACGAGAAGCCGGCCAGAAAACTATTGGAATAGTCGAGTCTGAAAGTAACAAAAGAATGGATGAGGTTTTAGCAGGAGACGGACTGAGACAGGGGCAGAGACAGGTACTATTGCAGAGGTGGAAGTCGGTAGTTTTGGTGATGAGGCTATGGGGTGGTCTAACCAAGGTTCTATACAACTGAAGCAAGACTTCACTACTCCTGTACTCAAATCCTCTTGTGATAAAGGCTAACATACCATTAGCCTTCCTAATTGCTTGCTGCACCTGCATGTGAGCTTTCAGTGACTTATTGACAAGGGCACCCAGGTGCCTTTGTACATCTACATTTTCTAATCTCTTACCATTTAAGAAATACTCTGCACATCTGTGCCTCCTCCAGTTGAATGAAAAAAAATACAGCAGTTAACATGAAAATCAAAGCATTATATGCTGTAACAGTTAAAACAGGGCAAATACAGTTATAAATAAGTAACCACATTGTGGAAACCTTATTGGAGATAAAGGGCAGTGCAGCAACTTTAAAAGTAACGCACTGGTTACTGAAGCTTTGTCACCTCCAGACGCGACTATTTCAATGGTCTCCTGGCCAGCCCTTCATAAATATCCTGTGCCAAGTCCCACTTGCCAATTACACCTGTCCTCACTGATCTACATTTGCTTCCAATTCCTCAGCACCTGCAATTAAAAATTCTCATCCTATGTTTAATTCCCTCTATGGCCTCACATCCCAAACTCCACAACCTCCTCCAGCCCAACCTCCAAGTACCTACCCCACACAAATTCACTGTTTCTCTGGATTTTGTGCATACACACACACGTACATACATACACCCCCCCCGGACGAGACCCAACCCAACAAACTGGGATGAGGTTGCGGACAATGGCGGAAGGACGGGCAGAAGTCCCACCCTGCCGGAACACTGTCACTGCGAGAAGAATCTCGGCCTTGACATTTCCATAGTCACTGAGGTTGGAAACACGATAGACTGTTTGTTTGTGTCACAGTCTATAGTGCATGTAACCTCGCACACCAAACTTGGAGCATCATCACCACAAGGAATGCAGCGGCTAAAGGAGAAGATCAGCCAGCACTTTCTCAGGGTAATTAGCTTTGCCAGCATTGCCCACATGCAAAAAACAACAGAAAAAATCAGCATCTATGATAAGTTCACTCATTGTTCATTTCTATGAATGGTAATTACTGTGACATATATTTCATTAATTGGCCCTTGCAAAAAAACCTCAGGAAGCTGGTTAAAAAGTGGTCAGAGCTACATAGAAACTGGAAGGTTTGACATTGCAGTGACTGTTTGCTTCCAAGTGATGCTGCATATGTTGACCAGACGGTGGATCATGTCCCCAGTGATCCTCATTGTATGGTTTGTCTTAATGATTGTAACATTGCTACTCTCCTGTAATCTGAAAATAACAATGGATTATAGTGGCATCAATTTTCATCTTTTAGTTACGTTTATTGGTAAGGGTTTATCTGGAACATTGGAACAGGAAGAGGTCATTTAGCTGCCTGAGCCTGTTCTGCCATTCAATGAGACCATGGCTGATCTCAAAAACTTTGATCAAGTCAATCCTCAACTATCCAAATTTCAGGGATACAACCTTAGTTTGGGTAATCTCTCCTCAGAATTTAACCCTTGGAGTCCAGGTAGCATTCTGGTAAATCTACACTGCACTCCCTCCAAGGCCAATCGATCTTTCCGAAGGTGTGATGTGGAGACTGCACTTTCCTGATGCTACCTTTATAAACAGTGAACCATGAGGCTGAGAGGCAGAAAAAAAAAGTCAATGAGCTCCACCTTTTCATCGGAATGAGAATGAAGGTTAATGCATCTTATATCACCTGATTTTTGAAGAGGGGGTCTTTCAGGAAAAAACACACCTGACAAACCTTTCACACATTTTCACCAAGTCATGTGATGGGATGGTGCAAACTGTATTGTGTTATTACATTGAACAAATGTTAGCACAATGGAAATAAAGTCTCTGTTTGTCTGAGTATTGTTTGATTACTTGCTTTGCTGGTTAATTCTGATTCTTAATGCCGGTGCTGAACAGATTTCTTTGCAAGTTGCAACCCAGGAGTGAAGAAGGAAAATAATGAGCAAGTCTTTGCTTCCAACTGCGACAGAGTAATAATATTCAGGAAGGATTAACCATTATTCCAACTTCCCTCAAAGTTACTATCTTTTGGATGAGATGTTAAACCGAGACCGTGTCTTCCCCTCTCAGATGGATGGAAAAGATCCCCCAATTTCAAAGAAGAGCAGGAGAGGTCGCCCCAGTGTCCTGGCCAATATTTATCCCTCAACCAACATCACTGAATCAGATTTTTGGGTCATTATCACATTCCTGTTTGTGGGCAAATTGGCTGCCAGGTTTCAGACATTACAACAACGACGACACTTCAAAAGTACTCCATTGGCTGTAAAGCACTTTGGGATAGCCTGAGCGCTATATAACTGCAAGTCTTTCCTTGTTAAATTTCTAAATCCAATAACCCTAAATCCTTGCCAACAAAAACAGCTTGTATTTATACAGTTCCTCTGATGTGGAATGCCCCTTATCAAAGGAGGGAGGAATAGAAATGGATTTTAAAAAGAGGAATGAACAAGAAGCCCTCATCTGAAAGTGAGGAGAGGTGATTGAAAGTCTGGTTGAAAAGAAATGAGTTTTGAGAAGTTTTTTTAAAAAGTTGTAGGAGAAATGATGAGGTGGAGAGAGTGGGGGATCTGTCATGAATGGAGTGGTGATGGGGGAGGGAGGATGCACAGAATAGCAGAGTCAGAGCTCTACGAAAAGATGGGAGGCTGGTGAAGCCTGCCCAGACAGGATGGGACAAGGCCAAGGAAGGACACAAAGAAGAGAATGAATATTTGAAATAGTCTGCTCCTTTTTTGATTCCATCATGGTTTCTTGTTCCACCTTGCCTCTGACCGTCTGTTCAACCTGTTTATTTCTCCTTGGCTGAAAATTCCCATTCTGCTTCACGGCTTCTTACAGCTGCACCAGTATTCTCTTTCTCTTAAGTGCCTCAGATGAAAGGAAGTACCTTTGTTCAAGACATCTTGAATGTCCATGCTTTTCTTCTGTGCAAAGCATTCACCAGGTGACCAGCTGAGAATGTCCAAAACATCTTTAGATCTTGCAAGGTCATTTTCAATGTTAACCAGAGTCAACATTTCCTTTAGGGAAGGAAATCTTTCTTGCTTCAGCCTCTAAGTGATTCTCGTCCAACATTAACTACCCTCTGAAATGGCTTTGCAAGTTGTATTAAACCCAGGGCAGTGAGGGTCATGCAATAAATGCCATTCTTTCCAGTGAGACCCACATCCTGAGAATTCATTCTTTAAACAACTATGCTGCAGCCCCTCAGTACTGCATTTGAATGTAAACTTATGGGTGGAAAGCCTGGTTTCCATTTTGAGTTTTTGATCAAGAAGTCATGCCAGAAGTCCATGATTTCCCCCCTTCCCAGCTCACCATTACTCTGGGTCAATTGCAGCACAACCACTGACACAACAACTTTCAGCAGCATACTCGCCGATACACTTGAGGCTGACTGTGACCAGTGGGCAGCACAGGGACTGGAGTGTGTCATTGATGCAGCAATGATATGATTTAATTTTGCTAAGTCTGTCCTTGGTATGATTTGGGTGTTTATTGTTTGTGTTCCTTCTAAAAAGGGGGCACTTTTGCTCTTATGTTATTTTTCTGCTCTAAGGAGTTAGGTCACAGGTCAGCCACTGAATGGTGGAACAGGGACACAGGGCTAAATGGCCTACTCCTGTTCCAATGTTTATTTGGGCTAACTCGATGTTTTTTTAAGAGTTAGAAAGTTCCAGTTGGCCATTACGTCATTGTTTGGCAAACAGGAATTCATTTGCAAGCTGGGTGATTGGAGGTACTTAACTCCTGTGGCTCATTGCTTGCCCTGTGTGCTCCTTCTCCAGGACCATCGGGATGTGGATAAGTCCATGGAATAGATGCAGCCAGAGCAACCAATCCCTGGCCAGGCCCAGGAGCAGACCACAGTAAAGTTCTCTAGATCTTTCTATTTCAAGATGTGCCAGGATAGCTTCATTGGGATTGAATACAAGTACAGTTCCATATAAAACCCTGATCCATCAAAAATCCTATTTCTTCCTAACAGTGCAATGAACAACAGGGGCAAATACAAAACAAATGAATCATTGCTTTTCCAATAAGATATATATTTTTTATGTGATGTTCAAAACAACATCACTATCCTGAGTGATGGTTCCAGCATGCTAACTGCGTGTTTCATCATAAGTTTGAGCTCTTAATGAGTCAGGTTAGTGCACCAGACTATAAAGTGGCAGGACCTGGCTTTTCTCCCTTCTTGCCGATTGAGCTATATCAGTGCTGGAGAGCACTTAGTGGAGGAGCAATGTATTACCCAAAAACAACAAGAGAAAATTGCATGGAGAGTCATTACACATAGTGTTACGATCAGGTGGGGAGGGGTTGAAGGGCCCCCCTCTTTTCCTTCTCCTTGTTTGACTACAACAGATGTATTTATTTTCAAGTGGACATACTTGCAAATTCAGTGAGTGTTTAACTGTTTATGCATTGCGTTCATAAAAGAGCCAACTGGACAGATTTTCTTGAGTTTAACAAAGAAAGAGGTTAACTTTATTGTACTTAAACAAATCGAGAGTAAAAATAACAATATACGCTCCAACTTGCACACACACACACACACACACACACACAAATAGGTTACAGAGTGGGGAAGGATAGATTGGTCAAATTAGAGTCCAAAGAAATAAAAGGAGTATACAGTCTATGCAGGCTGGTGACTCGGCTGGCTTCAGGCTGAATTCGGTGGTCTGGAGGCTTCTGGTTTGAAGAGGTGGACACTGATTCAGTGGTTCTCCGGGACACAGCAATGTGACTGAATTTCTTTGAGAGCGATCTCTGTCTGTTCTTTCCAGAAGGTTCTCTAAACTGCGTAGCTGAAGGAGGTTTTTGTCTGTTCTTTCTGGAAAGTTCTCTCTAAACTGTGTAGCAGAAGGAGGTTTCTTTCTGTTCTTTCTGAAAAGTTCTCTCTAAACTATGTAGCAGAAGGAGGTTTCTATCTGTTCTTTCCGAAAGGTTCTCTCTAAACTGAGTAGGTGAAGGAGACTCCCCCTCAGTCTTAAGTTATTGAACAGAGTGAGCATCGATTGGCGAACAGCCTAACACAATCAAACACAGATCAATTAAACCACTGAACACTACAGTCTGCAGCAGGGAATATGCCTCAGTGCTCACGGTCAGCAGACAGAGTTTGAAGCTTTCAAGGTTTGAGTGGTTCATCTCCACCAGCTTAATATTCACCTTTCCAGCTGGTGGATTAAAAAGCCATCATTCAACCTAGTACAGCTTCGTGACACCTCCATACCATGCGAAATGAAATGCAATGACAGGAGCATTTCATAATAAGCTTCAACAAATGTAAAAAATCTGTACACACACTCATCCTCAAACACTCACTTATCAATCTCACACTGCCAGAGCTATGCTCTGGTTTAATTTTCATCCAGGATGACTCTGTGCTGAGTTAAGACTCTGGATAAAGCATCAGCGATCACATTATTTTTCCCTGCAATCTGGGTAATCTTTAGGTGGTAAGTTCAAAAGCAGGTTCCATTGAAATAGCCTTGCATACTGGGTTTTTGAATTCCACCACAAATGTCAACGGATTGTGGTCGATATAAGCTACATTCTCTCTATCTCCATTTCGGACATATACTTCAAAGGGCTTGAGAGCCAATAACAGTGGCAGAGTTTCCTTCTCTACAGCAGAGTATCTCTTTTGATATCTGTTTAATTTGATGTCTGTGGAAATACCCAACTGGTCTCTCAAAGCCTGACTCATCATCTTGGAGCAGGACGGCACCTACCTCGAGGTCACGAGGATCCACTGTCACTTTAAATGCTTTGTTAAAGTTTGCAGCTGCCAGCACTGGTTTGTTGGTTAAGATGGCTTTCAGCCTCTCGCAAGCTGTATGGCACCTCCCTGACCACAGTACCTTTGCTTTTTTCTGCAACAAGTCTATCAGTGGGGCAGCTATAGTGCTGAGGTTTGGGACGAACTTGCGCTAAAACCCACACATGCCCAAAAATGGCATTATTTTCCGTTTGGTTGTAGGGAAATCCATCAATGTCTGTCCCTTCATTGCTTTGGGAGCACCCGCCCTTGACCTACAGTATGACCCAGGTAGGTTACCTGAGCTTTAACAAACTCTTTGCAAGATTTACCACTAGGTCAGCCGACTGTAACCTTTGGAAGAGAGCTTCCTTCTGGTCTGGGTGGTTTCCCCCCACCCCCAGGTGTCACTGTACACTAACAGATCATCCGGGTACACTACACAGTTGGGTCGGCCAACTACTACCTGGTTCATCAGTCTTTGGAAGGTGGCTGGGGCATTTCTTCATCCAGATGGCATCACCTAGCACTGGAATAAGCCATCTGGGGTGACAAATCTCTTTAGCTCAGGTGGTTAATGGAAATCTGCCAGTATCTTTTTAACAAATCTATTTTGGTTATGTAGGTGGTGTTTACTACTCTATCGATACAGTCTTCCAGGTAGGGAATGGGATAGGAGTCAGCTCTGGTCATTGCATTAACCCTCCTAGTCATCAATGCAGAGCCTTGTTGAGCCATCAGGATTGGGCAAGAGCACAACTAGGGAACTCCAGCTGCTGTGACTGGGCTCAATCAACTTGTGCTCCAGCATGTTCTGAATTTCCTCCTGAACCTGGGTCGGTTTCCTGGGACCTAGGTGATAATGATTTAGCTTTATGGGGGGGAGGTCTCCCCTACATCCACATCGTTTAGGGCTAGGGCTCTGCACCCTGGTTTGTTCCTGCAGATCTCTTTAACTGCTGTGAGCAGTCTTGTTTGGTCTCCTCTCTGTCCTGCATTTAAATAGGACAGTACGGTGTCTAATTTCCCTAACATTTCAGTGTTAGCTAACTGGATAGTAGAGGGTTTGATTTAGGAATCTTCCAGGACTCCCTCTAACTCATCCTCACTGTTCCTTTCTCCCTCCTCTTTCCTGACTGCTTGACAGACCGTGCGTGTTTGTCTCCTTCCCGGCTGTTATACTGCTTTATTGATGTGGCACAGCCTTTGCTTTTTCCTATGGTCTGGAGTGTCATTTAAATAATTCACCTTGCTAATCCTCTTTACTACTCTGTATGGACCACTGAACCAGGCTTTCAATGGTTCACCCTATTTTGGTAGTAGCACGAACACATGGTCTCCAAGCTGAAATGTTCTAGCCTGAGCATGTTTATCTGCCTGTCTTTTCATCGTTGTCTGGGAGGTTTTTAGATGTTTCTGAACCACCGCACAGGCTCTAGTGAGCAATTCTCGGAACATGGGAATGTAGTCTAACATGGAAGGTTCATCCCTGTGTCCTAAAAACCTCTCTTTGATTCGTTTAAGAGGACCTTTCACCTAGTGTCCATAAACTAATAAACTAATTCAAAGGGACTAAGGCCGGGTGGACTCATTTGGTGTATTCCTGATAGCAAACAGGAGAATTCCCAGCCCTTTGTCCCAGTCATGGGGGTACTTGTAGCAATGTGCCCTGATCATTGTCTTTAGGGTCTGGTGGCACCGTTCCAAAGCACCTTGTGACTGTGGGTGGTAGGCTGAGGACTTTAGCTGGGTTATGTCCAGATTACCTTAAAAATACTGGAAATTTGTGCCTGACCCAATTGGATCTCAGCAGGCAGCACATATCATAGAACCATAGAAAAATTATGGCACAGAAGGAGGCCATTCAGCCCGTTGTGTCCGTGCCAGCCACAAAAAAAACTAGCCACCCAATCTAATCCCACCTTCCAGCACCTGGTCCATAGCCTTGCAGGTTACAGCACTTAAGGTGCATGTCCAGGTACCTTTTAAAAGAATTGAGGGTTTCTGCCTCCACCACCGTTCCTGGCAGTGAATTCCAGACACCCACCACCCTCTGGGTGAAAAAGCTTTTGCTCATGTGCCCACTAATCCTTCTACCAATCATGTTAAATCTGTGCCCCTGGCCAACTGAACTCTCCGCTAGGGGAAACAGGTCCTTCCTGTCTACTCTATCTAGGCCCCTCACAATTTTGTACACCTCTATTAAGTCACCCCTCAGACTCCTCTGCTCGAAGGAAAACAACCCTAGCCTATCCAATCTTTCCTCATAGCTGCAACTTTCGAGCCCTGGCTACATTCTGGAAAACTTGCCACTGGAAACAGCTTTCCATTCACAAAAACATCCGTCGACTACTACCCTTTGTTTCCCTGAGCCAATTTTAGATCCAACCTGCCACATTCCCCTGTATACCATGGGCTTTCATTTTACTGACCAGTCTGCCATGTGGGACCTTGTCAAATGCCTTTCTAAAATCCATATAGATCACATCCACTGCAATACCCTCATCAATCCTTCTTGTTACTTCCTCAAAAAACTCAATTAAGTTAGTAAGACATGACCTTCCCTTAACAAATCCATGCTGTCGATCCCTGATTAATTCCTGCCTTTCTAAGTGACAGTTTATCCTATCCCTCAGAATTGATTCTAATAATTTACCCACCACTGAGGTCAGACTGACCAGCCTGTAATTATTTGGCCTAACCCTCGCACTCTTTTTAAACAATGATACAACGTTTGCAGACCTCCAGTCGTCTGATACCTCTCCTGTATTTATTGAGGTTTGAAGATGATCCTCAGCACATCTGCTATTTCCTCCCTGGCTTCCTTTAACAACCTGGGATGCAATCCATCTGCTCCTGTTAATTTATCCACTTTCAAGGATGTCAGACCCTCTAGTACTTCCTCTCTTATTATGCTGATCGTATCTAATATTTCACACTCCTCCTCTTCAACTACAATGTCTACATCAACCCTCTCCTTTGTGAAAACAGAGACAAACAAACTCATTAAGAACCCTGCCCACATCTTCTACATCCACGCATAAGTTCCCTTGGACATGTTTGATAGGCCCTACCCTTTTCTTAGTTATCCTCTTGCTCTTAATATACTGATAAAGCATCTTTGGGTTTTCCTTGATTTTATCTGCCAATAATTTTTCATGTCCTCTCTTTGCTTTTCTAATTTCCTTTTTACTTCATCCCTGCACTTTCTATACTCTTCTAAGCTTTCTAAAGTATTAAGATTTTTGTGATCATCATAAACTTTCTTTTTCTGCTTTAAATTACCCTGTAAGCTTCTAGATAACCAGGGGGCTCTAGATTTGGCAATACCACCCTTTATCTTTGTGGGGACATACCGACACAGTGCCTGTAGTATCTTACTTTTGAATGCCTCCCACTGGTTTGCCACTGATTTTCCTTCATGTAGCTATATCCAGTCCACTTTCGCCAGGTCACCTCCCAGCTTCTTAAAATTCACCTTCCCCCATTTAGAACTTTTAGTCCTGTTTAATTTTTGTCCTTTTCCATGATTATGCTAAAACATATTGTATTATGGTCACTATCTCCAAAATGGTCACCCACTGATACTTCCTCCACTTGCCCAGCTTCATTACTGAAGACTAAATCTGGAATTGCCCCCCCTCTCGTTGGGCTTGTTACGTGCTGGCTAAAAAGGTTCTCTTGAATGTAGTTCAAGAATTTTGACCCCTCTGTGCCCTTCACACTGTTTGTATCCCAGTTGATCTTGGGGTAGTTGAAATCCCCAATTATTATCGCCCTATAGTTTTTGCAGTCAGAAATTTGCCTACGTATTTGTTCTTCTACCTCCCTCTCTCTATTTGGGGGTCTGTGGTACATTCCTAGGAGTGTGGCTGCCCCTTTTTTATTTCTGAGCTCCACTCATATGGCCTCATTTGATGATTCATTTAGCATATCATCCCGCATCAAAGCTGTTACTGATTCCTTAACATATAATGCTACACCTCCTCCCAACGATATCATGTTGCCATGTGTCTATCAGTGCCCTCAGCTCATCGGCTTTATTTACTATACTCCTTGCATTTAAGTAAATACCCTTTAACACTGCAAAATTCCTGTGCTGTACACTTTTTAACCTTTGCTTCTTCTGTCTTTCAGAGTCACTTGCTAATTTTCTGCCTCCTGTTCCCTGCCCTGAAATTGTCCTAGCTAAGACTGCGCTCAGGTTCCCATCCCCCTTTCAAGCTAGTTTAAACCATTCCCCACAGCACTAGCAAACCTTGCTGCAAGGATATTTGTCCCAGTCCTGTTCAGGTGTAGACCATCCGGCTTGTATAGGTCCCACCTTCCCCAGAACTGGTCCCAATGCCCCAGAAATCTGAAGCCCTCCCTCCTGTACCATCTCTCCAGCCTCTATACTCACTAGCATGTGGCTTTGGGAGTAATCCAGAGATTACTACCTTTGAGGTCCTGCTTGCTAATCTTATTCCTAACTCCCTAAAACCTGCAGGACCTCATCCTTCTTTCTTCCTATATCCTTGGTACCAATGTGGACCATAACTTCTAACCATGCACGCTCGCCCTTCAGAATGCCCTGTAGCCGTTCAATGATATCCATGACCCGAGTGCCAGGGAGGCAAAATACCATCCTGGAATCATGTCTGCGACCACAGAATACCTATCTGTTCCCCTAACTATAGAATTCCCTATCACTATTGCTCTCTTGTCCTTTCTCCTCCCTCCCTGCACAGCTGAGTCACTCACGGTGCTCTGGTCATGAGTCTCGCTGCACTCTCCAGAGGAACCCTCTGTCCCATCGGTGCTCAGAACGGAATACCAGTTAGAAAGTGGGATGCCCTCTGGGGACTCCTGCACTACCTGCCTTGACCTTCTTGTCTGTCTGGCAGCCACCCGGTCCCTCTCTGCCTACGCCCTCTTAAGCAGCGGGGTGACTACCTCCTGAAACGTGCTATCCACATAGTTCTCTGCCTCGCGGATGCGCCACAGTGACTCCAGCCGCCGCTCGAGTTCCGAAACCCGGAGCTCAAGCTTCTGCAGCCGATGACACTTCCTGCAGATGGGTTTGTCAAGGACACACGGTGCGTCCACGACTTCCCACATACCACAGGAGGCACATTCCGCTTGGCCGAGCTGCCCTGCCATTACTTAGCTTTACAAACTAACTATTACTAATTTAATAAGTGGAATAACATACCAGTTACTCGCCAATCAGCTTCTTCCCCTGTACCGTGGAGGTCGAAAAGGCAGAAAAGAAAAGAAAGACTGCAACGAGCACCTCCTTCCCCTAGTCAGTGAAATCCCTCACACACAACTCACAGCCTTACTGTGTCCAAACAGCACTATCCGAAGTAGTAATTATTTATAAATTACACTAATTGAAACAAAACCTTATTAGTACTAACCTTATCACCTACAAGGTAGCTATTTGAGGGTTTGAAAAAAGAACTTTTATCCCCCTGATTTTTTAAAGCTATTTACAGGTAATAACAGCTGTTACTTATCAACAAATCAGCTTACAGATCTCCCATGATGTCACTGGTAGTTTTTTTCCTCTTTTGAAACCCAGCGCGTGCCGACACACTGGAGAGCCCACCAACTGTCGCTGCTCCGGTCTAAGTAGGTGTAGACCTCGAGTCCCACTCTTTATTTCTCCAGGTCCCGCTCCAGATCCGCTTCCTCCCAGGCCCAATGCCAATCGCTGCTGCTGTGGTCTAAGGTGACAAATTGGGTTATCCCCTCCACCACTACCTTGGCAGAGAGAGAGTTCTTAGAGGGATAGACTCTGGAAATCAGGTAGCTACATCCATAATGTTGAGCAGATACTGGTAGCCCCATTTTGTTTTCAGAAGGGGCCCCACAGAATCTACCAGCACTCTGCTGAAGGGTTCCCCAAAAGCCGGTCTGGGAATTCGGGGTGTAGGTTGGGGCTTCTTTGTGGAGTTGTGGCCAGTAAAAATGCTGTTTTATATGGGCTTGGGTTTTTCGTATACAGCCATTGGAAGTTCGTGGGCTATTCTTAGGATTTCCTTAAGGGACCTCAGTGGCACCACCACCACTACTACTTTTCATCCACAGGTCTGTGAGGAGGTCTCTACTCCCTCATCAGCACCTCATTTTTTAAACAGCACTCTGGAACTCCCTCTGCTTCAGCTTCAGTCTGTGCTAACTTTTTTAACCCTGAGTTGAGTCGACCAAAGTAGACCTGTTTAATGCATCCTTTGGAAAGGTGAAGCGAATTTTTGAAATCCTCAAGGAAGATCACCTCTCTGAGGTTTTCAGAGGTGGACTCTGTCTTAAGTGTCCGTATCCATCGGTTGAAAGCGAGTTGCTGAACCCTTTCGAACTCAATGTAAGTTTTTAGTTTTTTAGAGATACAGCACTGAAACAGGCCCTTCGGCCCACCGAGTCTGTGCCGACCATCAATCACCCATTTATACTAATCCTACCCTATTCCTACCACGTCCCCACCTGTCCCTATATTTCCCTACCACCTACCTATACTAGTGGCAATTTATAATGGCCAATTTACCTACCAACCTGCAAGTCTTTTGGCTTGTGGGAGGAAACCGGAGCACCCGGAGAAAACCCACGCAGACACAGGGAGAACTTGCAAACTCCACACAGGCAGTACCCAGAATTGAACCCGGGTCGCTGGAGCTGTGAGGCTGCAGTGCTAACCACTGCGCCACCGTGCCGCCCTAATCATTTGTTTGTTCCGGCCGTTTTCAAAGAGTTCGTAATTTTTGGCAGTACGTCTCCGGTACCAGCTCATAGGCGCTCAGGATAGATTTTTGGTCATCTCATAGTTTGATGAAGTCTCATCGGACAATAGGGAATAAACCTCATGGGCTGTTTTGTTAATAGCTTTGCAGAATCAAGGTCCAGCACTCCACTGGCCACTTCAACTGTTTTGCAAGCTTGTCAAATGAGATGAAAAATGTTTCCACAACCCCTCATCGATCTTTGGTATCAGTTTGGAGAACTTTAAGAGCTCAGCACTCGGTCCTGAGATAGGGGTAGCTCCCTCACTAGTAGTACCTTAACTGAGTGCATTGGGTCTTCCGCTATTCAGTTCAAGCTGAATCTTAACTCTCTTTCTTGCTTCCCCTTCAGGAAAGCTCTTTCTTTCCCTTGCCTGGAATTCTCTCCGTCCTTCCCCCTTCCATTTCTGTCTCTCCCTTTCTCTTTCTTTGAGTCCTATCTCTAGTCTCCACTGTTCCAGCTGTATCTTGGCTAATGCTACTCTGTCTGTTTCAGATTCTAAGCCTGTCTCCGCTTCTTCGGTTTCAGTTTCAATTTGGTTGGCCAAAAGTTTTAAGATTTCAGGTTTCCTCGCTTTCGGATGGATATTTATCTCTAAATGCCTAGCTATACTTCTTAACTCTTCAATGGATAGGGCTTTTAAACTGTCCCAAATTAATTCACTCTGTTCTAGAAAGGTACTGGCCTTGAATGTAGATATTTTAGTACTCTAGTAATGAACCACAAGAAAACCTGTATTAAAGTTTTAAAAAAAATTATTTGTTTTCCCGCTTCCAATTTCTTGTTTCTCTTTAGGTTTGATAGCAGACGTAGAGCTCCTAAATTTCTGTTACGATCAGGTGAGGAGGGGTTGAAGGGCCCCCCCTTTTCCCTCTCTTTGTTTAACCAGAACAGATTTGTTTCTTTTTAAGTGGATATACTTGCCAATTCAATGAGTTTTAACACACCATGATTAGAAAAAGAGCCAATCGGACAGGTTTTCTTGAGTTTAACAAAGAAAGAGGTTAATTTTATTGTACTTAAACTGATCTAAGTAAAAATAATAAAATACTCTCCAACTTTCACACAAACACATATACAAATAGGTTACAGAGTGGGGAAGGATAGATTGGTTGAATTAGAGTCCAGAGAAATAAAGGAAGTATACAGTCTGTGGAGGCTGGTGACTGGGCTGGCTTCAGCCTGAATTTGGTGGTTCTGAGGCTTCCGCTTTGAAGAGGTGGCGCTGATTCAATGGTTCTCTGGGAGACAGCAATGCCTTCGAGAAAGATCTCTGTTCTTTCCAGAACGTTCTCTAAACTGTGCAGCTGAGGGAGGTTTCTGTCTGCTTTTTCCAGAAAGTTCTCTTAAAACTGTGTAGCTGAAGGAGGTTTCTGTCTCAGGCTTAAGTCATTAAGCAGAGTGAGCATCGATCAGTGAACAGACTAACACAATCAAACCAGATCATTTAAACCACTGAACACTGCAGTCTGCAACAGGGAATATGCCTCAGTACTCATGGTGAGCAGACAGAGTTTGAAGCTTGCAAGGTTTGAGTGGTTTGTCTCCACCAGTTTAATGTTCAGTGGATTAAAAAATCATTTGACCTAGCACGTTTTTTTGTGACAAAAGGCTACTCTCAGCGACAGCTGTGAAACAAACTAAGCAACAGTCTCCAATAATAGTTTGCGCTGATTTGCAAACATAAATATCAGTCATTAGCATACAAAGAGAGTTGTTCATTGCTGTATTCTAGTGTGGCCAAGACAATGTTTTATCTCCTAAATGTGCTGCTCTGTAATGGTGAAGCAGCAACAACTCTGAGGAGCCATGTTTGAAAGTTGTGGGAAAGTTGGCCAAGCTTCCAGTGAATCATGGGTACTATTCCTATGGCCTTATAACTCGACACACCATTGTGTTTTGGTGCTAGAAGTTAGGTGTAAGTTATATCATCACAGCTGGAGTTGGTCAGATGGGCAGAAAGTACAAGGTGGAAAACAATATGTACCTTCCAAATCAAAAATCTCATGCGTGCTCAAAGACATGTAGAAACATAGGGGCTGGTGGGGTTAACTTTGAATTTGGACAGTGGTGTCAAAAGGGAGCAGTCATTCATTATGTATCATTTCCAATTTATTTTCACCCAGTGTCAAAGTACATGGTGAAACAGTTAAACAATTTGGACAGATTCAGATATATAACATTCAGAGAAATCACGCACACGCACACACACAAACACTAGAAGCACTTTATTTATCCAATGCTAATAGTTCCCCTGTGCTGTATTGTTAATTGACCTTCTGACTGTTGCAAATGAAATATTTCAGTAAACAGCAATGCAAAATCTGTTTGCACTTGAGTAAACATAAGCACAACACTTTGTGGAAAGATACAATTGCCTGGTGTGCTTACATGCAATGTGTGTTTAGACAATTAAACAAAGCAGTACCAAGTTCCATCACGGAGTCCATGACTGAGTTCTTGATAAGTCAGATAGGTCACAAATTGCCCCCCAGTGTTTGGTTAAACCTTCAAACAAAGCAGAAGGATTTTGCTGTGCTGGTGAAAAGGCAGATTGTGCTTGTGTGCCAATGTTAAAAGAAGCTGCCTTTAGACTGACATTTCGAATGGACCCAACAGAGGCACTTGCTGTAAATAAAGGACTGAAATTGTCAGTTATGCGGGACGGAGATGCACAGAAAGATCCCAGATTCGTCCTGGTCAGTGCTTGAGCAGAGGCAAGGGCACTATGGAATGCTTCCCTGTTTGGGAACTCCCAATGAGGATAAGGAGCTTCCAGGTGGCGCTGGTTAACCCTGGCCCTCACTATTAATTTTAAGGATTTATTCACCAAACTGTACTGGGAGCTCAGGCTGAAGCAGCAAAACTTTTCCAGTTGGATCGTTTAATCATTAAAAAAGACTAAAACAAAATTAAGTCAAGAAAAGTAAGAGTCATGTTTTTATTGTGGGGATAAAAGGCTGATCATTATGCTGCATTTTATGGTTTCAAATGATTATTTTAACGCAAAACGTCGTCATACTTTAAATAAAGCTGTCAGAGTGGTCTAGCCACAGCATGGTTATAGATAATGTCTTTGGTTCGAGGAACAAGTTTTATGATTGCAACCGTTATTGTTTCAAATATAGCTGAGATGATAAATTGTTCTGAATGTGCTATTAGAAGCTTTTTTTTCATCACGCGAACCAATAGCTGAAAAAATTGTCTTAATTCTGTACATCTTAAGTTAAATTTTGTTTTAAGGGTAATTTTACTGACAAAATTATCATTAAAAAGTCCATTTATCACAAGATCTGTTATAAAAGCACAGATTAAAAGCATTATTTCAGTTTTCCATGTAAATGTCTTTGTTTTTATTCTAAGTGGAAACATGCTGTTTTTCCATTAAATTAATACGGTTCACCAATTTACATTGTAATTTTGAACACGTTTATACAGAATTCCTGCAAATTGACACATAAGACCTGAACATCCTTTACTGGAGATGTGGAGATAAAAACCAAAGGCACAAAAAGTCAAAAACCACAATAATTCAGAGTTGGGTCTATTTTAATTGCATTTTTTTTGCAATTGATACATCGATTCAACATGTGTATTTTGTTTATTTTACATGCAAATTATGCTTTCTCCCAGGGAGACTTGGCAATTTTCACCTTGTGGCTTCCAACAGTTTTTATTTTAGGCAATTTTTTAATTTTTTAAAAGGCTTTTCAGGGAAAAGAAAGGTTGCCGACCCCAGCCTCGGAGGTAAAGGGCACCATCTGAGTTACTCTTAAATCCAGAAAGTCTTGGGTTTGATTTCCAGTTGGTCTTGTTTGTGCTTATCTCATCCAAAATGGCATCTGGAGTTCCCTCCGTTCCCTGGACTAAACAGAGAGAGAGATCAGCCAGTGTTCTCCACTGTTTCCCACTGAATCCTGCTGGAAAGTCCAGGTGTGCATACATTTATAGGAGTAATTTGCAGCACAGAAGGAGGCCATTCAGCCCATCGAGTCCATGCAGGGTCAGAATTGTCTTCCCTTTGCAGTTCAATAGCTCATGAACAACCACTGTCAAGGTTGTCCTGCATGGGTGTAGCCCATAACCATGTTCAAAAAGCTTAATATTAATAGCTCAGACCACTTCACTGTGTCCACTGGATGAACAGAGGGTCAGGCTCAGATCGAATTTTCTTCCCCCAGTACAATAGGTAGCACTGTCACCTCTGAATTAGAAGGTAGGGGGTTCAAATCCCACTTGAGATTCTTGTGTATATAATCCAGGCTTTTACTTCAGTGTAGTATGGTTGGAGGTGCTGTCTTATGAATGAGTCATTAAACTGAGGACATGAGATCAATTGTTAATTGTAAATTAGAGATCGATAGACCCAGAGGTATTAAACAGCAAAGTGAAGTCACAGATCAGCTATGATCTTATTGAATGGCAAAGCAGGGTCAAGGGGCTGAATGATCTCTCCTGTTCCCATGTTCCTGCCTGCCCCCTCAAGTGCAGGGAAAGATCCCATGGCACTATTTAAGAAGAGCAGGGGAGTTCTCCTTAGTGGCCTGAACAATATTTATCCATCAATCAACATCAGCTAAAAAAACAGATTAATCTGCTCATTGTCACATTGCTGTTTGTGGGATCTTGCTGTGCGCAAATTGGCTACCGCCTTTCCTGGAACAGTGATGACACTTCAGAAGCACTTCATCAGATGTAAAGCCCTTTGGGATGTTCTGTGGTGAGGAACGGCGCTAGAGAAATGTAAGGGATTTTTTTTTTGAATTCTGCAGATGTGTACAGAAGCATCTCATTTGCATGCATTTTAAAACATATCCCACTCATTTTATTTTTCCACATCTGCATTGACCAAATATGAGGGAAAGGGATTTGTGAGTTAATAACAGCTGTGCACCCATCCACACATAAATTGGTCATAGGACAAATGAACAGTCCTCAAGCTGATTCCCCAAATCTCGGGAATCTTCAAAGGGGACTGACTGGTTGTCGAAATCTTTTCAAAAGGCAACTTGGCTGAGATTCAGGATCTGGGATCTGGCGGTCACGTGTTCCCCTTCCCCCCTTCCTCCAGCTCACAGAAAGGTAGTAATGGAGACAAATGAGAACAAAAGGTAACAGGAGAGAATACTTCAGAAAGAATCTGAAAACTTATGTAACAGTCTTCTCTCGGTCTGGCTATCTTCCGAGAGATAACCCGGTGAGTGTGTTTCATCCTTAGAACGGGTTTAACAAGGAAACTGACAAAAGGGGGTTGGTTGCAGGAGGGAAAAAGTTTGCAGCAAACTTTCCAAACTTGCGGGGTGAACTCACGGCTCGCGGGTTGAAGTTGGCATCTTTTGTCCCCGCAGCCTTGTTCCTTGCATCTCTCACCCCACCACCAAACGCAGAAGATAGTTACCAAAATTGTACTGGTGCCTAAGTTTTGTTGAAGCTATCAAGTAGTTTTTGCAGCAGCCTGCCCCATTCCTTGTGACTCCTCTCCAGGTTGTTATTGTTTCCAGGAATGGTGCATGTGGCGAAAAGCTTTGTCTCTTTTGGAAGGCTCCACAACTAAGGCGCCTTTATTGATTTGGTTAACGCTCAAGTGGAAGGAAATACAGGGAAAATCGTTCCCTTCAAATAGTTATGCTTCGTCTTGATAATATTGCTGGTGATGCGCACAGGCTAAGGACACTGCCATACCATTGAATGTCTTCGTGGGGGTGGGGTGGGGGGAATGTTAGAGTGGAAGCTCTTGTGTGTTTCAAAACCAAATGTATTCCCTTTCCCGAAGTTGATCGTGAATCTTGAATCTTCTCAACCCTTTAAAATGTGTGATCTGTTATTGTTGACCCATTTACACCAGGATTGGGGCAGTTGAGTTGGGGGAGTAAACTGGGCATTCAGTGAGTAGGGGAGTTGAGTTGGGGGAGTAAGCTGGGCATTCAGTGAGTAGGGGAGTTGAGTTGGGGGAGTAAGCTGGGCATTCAGTGAGTAGGGGAGTTGAGTTGGGGGAGTAAGCTGGGCATTCAGTGAGTAGGGGAGTTGAGTTGGGGGAGTAAGCTGGGCATTCAGTGAGTAGGGGAGTTGAGTTGGGGGGAGTAGGCTGAGTGTTGGGTGAGTTGGGGGGAGTAGGCTGAGTGTTGGGTGAGTTGGGGGGGAGTAGGCTGAGTGTTGGGTGAGTCAGGGAGTTCAGTTGTGGGGGGAGTAGGCTGGGTGTTGGGTGAGTAGAGGATTTGAGTTGGGGAGTAGGCTGGGTGTTGGACGAGTTGGGGGAGTAGGCCAGGTGTTTTTCCTTTGAGCTAAGTTTACAGTCTGCTTTATTGTGTCTTTTTTTCAAAAATAGATATTTGCTTATTTTTCTTACTGGTACACTCCCACCCCATTATCCCCAATCCGCTCCCAACATCTTTCATTTTCCTTTGAAAGTAAGTCACTCATGGCAGGGAGCGATAGCGTGGGAACCACCAATTCTCAGTGAAATTATTCAAGGGCCTCCTCTGCCCATATAGTCAAGGTTGGCAAGTTATTCAAGAATTGGGATGAGAATATTGCAACTAGATCTGATCGTCAGGGAGGGGACCTCAGTCAGGTCTGGAGGGTGGCGAACAATGCAATTCATTATTGAGCAGGGTGGGCATCAGAGGTGAGTCTGATCTCAGGATGAATGGGGGGGTGAAATCAGAGGTGAGTCTGATCTCGGGGTGGGGGGGAATCAGAGGTGAGTCTGATCTCAGGATGAATGGGGGGGTGAAATCAGAGGTGAGTCTGATCTTGGGGTGGGGGGGAATCAGAGGTGAGTCTGATCTCGGGGTGGGGGGGAATCAGAGGTGAGTCTGATCTCGGGGTGGGGGGGAATCAGAGGTGAGTCTGATCTCAGGATGAATGGGGGGGTGAAATCAGAGGTGAGTCTGATCTTGGGGTGGGGGGGAATCAGAGGTGAGTCTGATCTCGGGGTGGGGGGGAATCAGAGGTGAGTCTGATCTCGGGATGAATGGGGGGGGAAATCAGAGGTGAGTCTGATCTCGGGATGGGGGGGAATCAGAGGTGAGTCTGATCTCAGGATGAATGGGGGGGAATCAGAGGTGAGTCTGATCTCGGGATGGGGGGGAATCAGAGGTGAGTCTGATCTTGGGATGAATGGGGGGGGAAATCAGAGGTGAGTCTGATCTCGGGGTGGGGGGGAATCAGAGGTGAGTCTGATCTCGGGATGGGGGGGAATCAGAGGTGAGTCTGATCTCAGGATGAATGGGGGGGGTGAAATCAGAGGTGAGTCTGATCTCGGGGTGGGGGGGAATCAGAGGTGAGTCTGATCTCGGGGTGGGGGGGAATCAGAGGTGAGTCTGATCTCGGGATGGGGGGGAATCAGAGGTGAGTCTGATCTCGGGATGAATGGGGGGGGAAATCAGAGGTGAGTCTGATCTCGGGGTGGGGGGGAATCAGAGGTGAGTCTGATCTCGGGATGGGGGGGAATCAGAGGTGAGTCTGATCTCGGGATGAATGGGGGGGGAAATCAGAGGTGAGTCTGATCTCGGGGTGGGGGGGAATCAGAGGTGAGTCTGATCTCGGGATGAATGGGGGGGGAAATCAGAGGTGAGTCTGATCTCGGAGTGGGGGGGAATCAGAGGTGAGTCTGATCTCAGGATGAATGGGGGGGGTGAAATCAGAGGTGAGTCTGATCTCGGGGTGGGGGGGAATCAGAGGTGAGTCTGATCTCGGGATGGGGGGGAATCAGAGGTGAGTCTGATCTTGGGATGAATGGGGGGGGAAATCAGAGGTGAGTCTGATCTCGGGGTGGGGGGGAATCAGAGGTGAGTCTGATCTCGGGATGAATGGGGGGGGAATCAGAGGTGAGTCTGATCTCGGGATGAATGGGGGGGAATCAGAGGTGAGTCTGATCTCGGGATGGGGGGGAATCAGAGGTGAGTCTGATCTTGGGATGAATGGGGGGGGAAATCAGAGGTGAGTCTGATCTCGGGGTGGGGGGGAATCAGAGGTGAGTCTGATCTCGGGATGAATGGGGGGGGTGAAATCAGAGGTGAGTCTGATCTTGGGATGAATGGGGGGGGAAATCAGAGGTGAGTCTGATCTCGGGGTGGGGGGGAATCAGAGGTGAGTCTGATCTCGGGATGAATGGGGGGGGAATCAGAGGTGAGTCTGATCTCGGGATGAATGGGGGGGGAATCAGAGGTGAGTCTGATCTCGGGATGAATGGGGGGGGGAATCAGAGGTGAGTCTGATCTCATGATGAATGGGGGGGATTCAGAGGTGAGTCTGATCTCGGGATGAATCGGGGGGAATCAGAGGTGAGTCTGATCTCAGGATGGGGGGGGAATCAGAGGTGAGTCTGATCTCTGGATGAATGGGGGGGAATCAAGGTGAGTCTGATCTCACGATGAATGGGGGGGGATTCAGAGGTGAGTCTGATCTCGGGATGGGGGGGAATCAGAGGTGAGTCTGATCTCGGGATGAATGGGGGGGGAAATCAGAGGTGAGTCTGATCTCATGATGAATGGGGGGGAATCAAGGTGAGTCTGATCTCACGATGAATGGGGGGGGATTCAGAGGTGAGTCTGATCTCGGGATGGGGGGGAATCAGAGGTGAGTCTGATCTCGGGATGAATGGGGGGGAATCAGAGGTGAGTCTGATCTCTGGATGAATGGGGGGGAATCAGAGGTGAGTCTGATCTCGGGATGAATGGGGGACGGAATCAGAGGTGAGTCTGATCTCGGGATGGGGTGGGAATCAGAGGTGAGTCTGATCTCGGGATGGGGTGGGAATCAGAGGTGAGTCTAATCTCGGGATGAATGGGGGGGGAATCAGAGGTGAGTCTGATCTCTGGATGAATGGGGGGGAATCAAGGTGAGTCTGATCTCACGATGAATGGGGGGGATTCAGAGGTGAGTCTGATCTCGGGATGAATCGGGGGGAATCAGAGGTGAGTCTGATCTCAGGATGGGGGGGGAATCAGAGGTGAGTCTGATCTCTGGATGAATGGGGGGGAATCAAGGTGAGTCTGATCTCACGATGAATGGGGGGGGATTCAGAGGTGAGTCTGATCTCGGGATGGGGGGGAATCAGAGGTGAGTCTGATCTCGGGATGAATGGGGGGGGAAATCAGAGGTGAGTCTGATCTCATGATGAATGGGGGGGAATCAAGGTGAGTCTGATCTCACGATGAATGGGGGGGGATTCAGAGGTGAGTCTGATCTCGGGATGGGGGGGAATCAGAGGTGAGTCTGATCTCGGGATGAATGGGGGGGAATCAGAGGTGAGTCTGATCTCTGGATGAATGGGGGGGAATCAGAGGTGAGTCTGATCTCGGGATGAATGGGGGACGGAATCAGAGGTGAGTCTGATCTCGGGATGGGGTGGGAATCAGAGGTGAGTCTGATCTCGGGATGGGGTGGGAATCAGAGGTGAGTCTAATCTCGGGATGAATGGGGGGGGAATCAGAGGTGAGTCTGATCTCTGGATGAATGGGGGGGAATCAAGGTGAGTCTGATCTCACGATGAATGGGGGGGGATTCAGAGGTGAGTCTGATCTCGGGATGGGGGGGAATCAGAGGTGAGTCTGATCTCGGGATGAATGGGGGGGGAAATCAGAGGTGAGTCTGATCTCGGGATGAATGGGGGGGAATCAGAGGTGAGTCTGATCTCTGGATGAATGGGGGGGAATCAGAGGTGAGTCTGATCTCGGGATGAATGGGGGACGGAATCAGAGGTGAGTCTGATCTCGGGATGGGGTGGGAATCAGAGGTGAGTCTGATCTCGGGATGAATGGGGGACGGAATCAGAGGTGAGTCTGATCTCGGGATGGGGTGGGAATCAGAGGTGAGTCTGATCTCGGGATGAATGGGGGGGGAATCAGAGGTGAGTCTGATCTCGGGATGAATGGCGTGGGAATCAGAGGTGAGTCTGATCTCAGGATGAATGGGGGGGGGTGAAATCAGAGGTGAGTCTGATCTCGGGGTGGGGGGGAATCAGAGGTGAGTCTGATCTCGGGATGAATGGGGGGGGAAATCAGAGGTGAGTCTGATCTCGGAGTGGGGGGGAATCAGAGGTGAGTCTGATCTCAGGATGAATGGGGGGGGTGAAATCAGAGGTGAGTCTGATCTCGGGGTGGGGGGGAATCAGAGGTGAGTCTGATCTCGGGATGAATGGGGGGGGAAATCAGAGGTGAGTCTGATCTCGGGGTGGGGGGGAATCAGAGGTGAGTCTGATCTTGGGATGAATGGGGGGGGAAATCAGAGGTGAGTCTGATCTCGGGGTGGGGGGGAATCAGAGGTGAGTCTGATCTCGGGATGAATGGGGGGGGAATCAGAGGTGAGTCTGATCTCGGGATGAATGGGGGGGAATCAGAGGTGAGTCTGATCTCGGGATGGGGGGGAATCAGAGGTGAGTCTGATCTTGGGATGAATGGGGGGGGAAATCAGAGGTGAGTCTGATCTCGGGGTGGGGGGGAATCAGAGGTGAGTCTGATCTCGGGATGAATGGGGGGGGAATCAGAGGTGAGTCTGATCTCGGGATGAATGGGGGGGGAATCAGAGGTGAGTCTGATCTCGGGATGAATGGGGGGGGGAATCAGAGGTGAGTCTGATCTCGGGATGAATGGGGGGGGAATCAGAGGTGAGTCTGATCTCATGATGAATGGGGGGGATTCAGAGGTGAGTCTGATCTCGGGATGAATCGGGGGGAATCAGAGGTGAGTCTGATCTCAGGATGGGGGGAATCAGAGGTGAGTCTGATCTCATGATGAATGGGGGGGAATCAAGGTGAGTCTGATCTCACGATGAATGGGGGGGGATTCAGAGGTGAGTCTGATCTCGGGATGGGGGGGAATCAGAGGTGAGTCTGATCTCGGGATGAATGGGGGGGGAAATCAGAGGTGAGTCTGATCTCGGGATGAATGGGGGGGAATCAGAGGTGAGTCTGATCTCTGGATGAATGGGGGGGAATCAGAGGTGAGTCTGATCTCGGGATGAATGGGGGACGGAATCAGAGGTGAGTCTGATCTCGGGATGGGGTGGGAATCAGAGGTGAGTCTGATCTCGGGATGGGGTGGGAATCAGAGGTGAGTCTAATCTCGGGATGAATGGGGGGGGAATCAGAGGTGAGTCTGATCTCGGGATGAATGGTGGGAAATCAGAGGTGAGTCTGATCTCGGGATGAATGCGGGGGGGAATCAGAGGTGAGTCTGATCTCAGGATGGGGGGGGAATCAGAGGTGAGTCTGATCTCGGGATGAATGGGGGACGGAATCAGAGGTGAGTCTGTTCTTGGGATGGGGTGGGAATCAGAGGTGAGTCTAATCTCGGGATGAATGGGGTGGGAATCAGAGGTGAGTCTGATCTCGGGATGGGGTGGGAATCAGAGGTGAGTCTGATCTCGGGATGAATGGGGGACGGAATCAGAGGTGAGTCTGATCTCGGGATGAATGGGGGGGGGAAATCAGAGGTGAGTCTGATCTCGGAATGAATGGGGGGGGAATCAGAGGTGAGTCTGATCTCGGGATGAATGGGGGGGAATCAGAGGTGAGTCTGATCTCGGGATGAATGGGGGACGGAATCAGAGGTGAGTCTGATCTCAGGATGAATGGGGGGGAATCAGAGGTGAGTCTGATCTCGGGATGGGGGGGAATCAGAGGTGAGTCTGATCTCGGGATGAATGGTGGGAAATCAGAGGTGAGTCTGATCTCGGGATGAATGCGGGGGGGAATGAGAGGTGAGTCTGATCTCGGGATGAATGGGGGACGGAATCAGAGGTGAGTCTGATCTCAGGATGAATGGGGGGGAATCAGAGGTGAGTCTGATCTCGGGATTGGGGGGAATCAGAGGTGAGTCTGATCTCGGGATGAATGGGGTGGGGGAATCAGAGGTGAGTCTGATCTCGGAATGAATGGGGGACGGAATCAGAGGTGAGTCTGATCTCAGGATGAATGGGGGGGAATCAGAGGTGAGTCTGATCTCGGGATTGGGGGGAATCAGAGGTGAGTCTGATCTCGGGATGAATGGGGTGGGGGAATCAGAGGTGAGTCTGATCTCGGGATGAATGCGGGGGGGAATGAGAGGTGAGTCTGATCTCGGGATGAATGGGGGACGGAATCAGAGGTGAGTCTGATCTCAGGATGAATGGGGGGGAATCAGAGGTGAGTCTGATCTCGGGATTGGGGGGAATCAGAGGTGAGTCTGATCTCGGGATGAATGGGGTGGGGGAATCAGAGGTGAGTCTGATCTCGGGATGAATGGGGGGGTGGAATGAGAGGTGAGTCTGATCTCTGGATGAATGGGGGACGGAATCAGAGGTGAGTCTGATCTCAGGATGAATGGGGGGGAATCAGAGGTGAGTCTGATCTCGGGATTGGGGGGAATCAGAGGTGAGTCTGATCTCGGGATGAATGGGGGTGGGGATCAGAGGTGAGTCTGATCCCGGGATGAATGTGGGGGGGGAATCAGAGGTGAGTCTGATCTCGGGATGAATTGGGTGGGGGAATCAGAGGTGAGTCTGATCTCGGGATGAATGGGGTGGGGGAATCAGAGGTGAGTCTGATCTCGGGATGAATGGGGTGGGGGAATCAGAGGTGAGCTTGAGTGTCATCTGGCATTTCTGAAGGATTGCTCCCCAAGACCCCATATATTGAGCTGGTGAAAATGAGTGTGAATTAAATGTGAGGGGTTTCTGATCTGTACCATTACATATCAGTCTACGTGGTCTATTTAACCACTGCAACATGAGGAGTCGTCCCACATTAACTGCTCTTTGTTCACCTGTTTTGTTGGGATGTTTTTACTATGATAAAGGAGCTATATAAATGCAAGATACTGTTGTATTGAAGAAGTGATTCTGTAATCGGCCAGGCACTGTTAGAAAAAGGACGCCAGTGTTATAATAACAAAAGTGTATGTTCAGGTCCTGTCATGTGGATTCAGTGTGAGCTGAAGGTTCCACCAGTGTGTTTGAAGAGGGCGAGTTTAATACTGGAACAAAACAAGTTACAAGCAGAAGTTGTGAAGCTGTAACTGAAAACAGAGCAAGAAGCCACAATATCATGGAACTGAATTTCATTGTATCATTCTGGAGGCATTAACCCTGAAAGAAAGCGAATGAAAGCTTTACACAAAGAAAAATCACTTGATCCCAACTATTAAGTCTTACTATCTATTGGGAAGCGATTGTCAAATCTGGGATTGGTTTCCAAAGAGGATACTGGATCACTCGACCTCTTTGTATTTGTTTGTGTGACATTGCCAAGACCACTTTTATTGACTACTGTGAATTGCCCGAGAAGGTGATGGTGTGCGAGGGCCTTCCTCTTCAGCACTGATTGCTTCAGGACTGAGTGGTGAACTCAGTTACCTCTGAGGATATGACCAATCAGTCACATCACGTGGATCTGAGCAAATTAAAATAAATCCGCGCACTAGCTTAACGCAAACTCCAATCCGTTTTTAAAAATCACAAACCAGAGCTGTGCAAACCCTTGTTTCTGGGTGAACGACTTTTAGGACAACTGAAATCTGAGTGACTTGTGTATTCAGAAAGGTCCAGATGTAGCTGTGTAACTAAAACAACCATGGCTGGAGTGCCACATTGCTAAATACTTTCCCATCTGCTATCGATCAAACTTCTTGTCTCTTTTTGTCTTGTGAAGGCACTGATACTGCTGAGGGAGAGGTCCACAGGTGCCAGCAGGTTTCTGAATGGGTGACTGTGAGGTGAAGCAGGGCAGTGGGAGCACAGGCTACTCCTATCCTCATTCCATGTCCTTCACACACTTTCCAATGGGGAACAGTACTAGGAACTCTGCTGATTTCCCATTACCTGCCCTTGGATTTGTTGTGCCAAGGTTGTGGGTTCAGGTTCCACAGAGTGCTGGATCTAATCCGTGGCCAGTGTTGAGTTTGTTGATCACAGCCAGCATAACCATCCTTGCTCCTCGATTGGTCCCTGGGCCAAGGAGAGGAAAATCAACCTACTCAGTTTCTACTCCTGAGCACTACCCAGGCATTCCTTGTGTCGAAGTGGCTGACGATGCAATTGGACCCACGCTGCCAGTACTTGCTCACACAGGAAGAATGGCCCTGGGGAGAAAGAGCCTGTGGGCTTGAAATTGGTGAAGGAAGGTTAAAAAGATCCTTGGCTTGTGCTCTGAACCAACCAACCAACCAACCAACCCAGTGATCACCTAACTTACTACTTTTCAGTGAGGTTTAGTGACATTAACAATATGGAGTACATTTAGATTAGATGATGCAAGTGAGTTAATTCTGCCAGTCCCATGTTTTCATAGGATAATTCAAAACATTTTCATCAATTCAACTGAAAGTTGAAGAAAACTCTCCCAGTGACATGCCACATTCCTCCTGTGAGGTGCCGAGGCATACAGACTATGTAGGCTGCACAAGCACTTCCTATTCTGGGCTGCATGAACTGATTTCTCTTGGTGTGGTATTAGGGGCTGTGCAATGGGCCTGGCCGTTCCTCGATTCGGGAGAGGAAAAAAAATCATCCTTTGATTCTTGCTCCTGATTGTTCCCACGTACTGGATCTGTATGCTAAGGCAATCGATGGAGATAAGAGTCAGACTCGTCTTCATTTTCCCCCACCCCATGAATATATGCTGCAATACTCACAGTAATGAATAATCTCTAGTTGGGTGAGGTACCAGACAGCAATGGTGGATTTGGATGTCAGCAGGGCTTCAGCACTTTGGTAGGAAGAATGAAATACCCAAACGCTAACTAGGTTGAACTTGCTGCAGTATGATGAGGTTTAAAAGACATGTTCAAACAAGCTTTCGACCTACTGTCAGCATCAGCAAGAGGCAACAAACATTAGTGGGAGTTGTTTATAGACCACCAAACAGGAGTGGTAATGTTGGGCACAGTATAAATCAGGAAATTAGACGTGTATCTAACATGGGTAATACAGTAATAATGGGTGACTTCAATTTACATATAGACTGGGTAAACCTAATTAACAGTAATGCTGTGGAGACTGAATTCCTGGAGTGTGCATGAGATGGGTTTCTGGAGCAGTACGTTGAACCAACTAGGGATCTGGCTATTTTAGTTTCAGTGTTATGTAATGAGAAAGGGCTAATTAATAATTTTGCTCTAAAGGAGCCTTTGGGAAATAGTGACCATAATATGACAGAATTTGACATTAAGTTTGAAAGTGATACAGTCCATTCTAAAACTAGGGTCTTAAATCTGAACAAAGGAAATGATGAAGGTATGAAGGGCAAGTTGGCTCTAGTGGATTGGGAAAATACACTGAAAGATTTGACAGTCGGCAGGCAATGACTAGTATTTAAAGAGGTATTACATGGTCGACAACAAATATACATTCATCTAAGACACAAAGACCCAACAGGAAAGATGAATCAACTGTGGCTCACAAAAGAAGTTAAAGATTGAATTAGATCAAAGGAAGTGGCTTATAAAGTTGCCAGAAAAAGTGGTAAGCCCAAGGATTGGGAGCAATTTAGAATCCAGCAAAGGATGACCAAGAAAGTGATAAAGAAAGGGCAAAGAGAATCTGAATGCAAGGTAGCTAGAAACATAAAGGCAGGGACTGTAAAAGCTTCTTTAGGTATGTGAAAAGGCAAAGATTAGCAAGGTCAAATGTGGGTCCATTACAGGTGGAGATTGGAGAATAGGAAATGGCGGAGAAACTAAACAATTTGTGTCTATCTTGGAGGAAAATACAGAAAATCTGCCAGAAATACTAGGGAATCAAGGGATTTGTGAAAATGAGGAAATGAAAGAAATTTGTTTTAATAAAGAGGTAGTACTTGAAAAATTAACTGGATTGGAGGTTGATAAATCCCCTGGACCAGATGAGCTACATCCTAGAATATTGAAGGAGGTGGCTATCGAGACAGTGGGTGCATTTGTGGTTATCTTTCAAATTTATATAGATTCTGGAAAGGAGCCTGCAGACTGGAAAATAGCAAATGTAACCCCATGATTTAAGAAGGGAGCGAGAGAGAAAACGGGGAACTACAGACCTGTTAGTTTGACGCCAGTAGTAGGGAAAATGTTAGAATCTATTATAAAGGATGTAATAACTAGACACTTTGAAAATAATGATATGATTGGGTAGAGTCAACATGGATTCATGAAAGGGAAATCATATTTGACAAACCTGATGGAGATTTTGAGGATGTTACTTGTAACATAGATAAAGGAGAACCAGTGGATGTGGTGTATTTGGATTTTCAGAAGGCTTTTGATAAGATCCCACACAGGAGGTTAGTAAACAAAATTAGAGCACATGGGATTGGGGGTAATATACTAGTATGGATTGAGAATTGGTTAACAGACAGAAAGCAGAGAGTAGGAATAAATGGGTCATTCTCAGAATGGCAGGCTGTTACTAGTTGGGTACCACAAGAATCAGTGCTTGACCACAGATGTTCACAATCTATATAAATGATTTTGATGTGGGGACCAATTGTAATAGTTCCAAATTTGCTGATAACACAAAACTAGGTGGGAATGTAAGTTGTGAGGTGGATGCAAGGAAGCCTTAGCGGGACATGGACAGACTAAGTGAATGGCAAGAACATGGCAGATGGAATATAATGTGAATAAGTGCAAAGTTATCCACTTTGGTAGAAAAAGCAGAAAGACAGAGTATTTCTGAAATGGTGAGAGGTTGGGAAGTGTTGATGTCCAAAGGAACCTGGGTGTCCTTGTCCATGAGTCACTAAAAGTTAACATGCAGGTGCAGCAAGCAATTAGGAAGACAAATGGTATGTTGGCCTTCATTGCAAAGGGTTTTGAGTACAGGAGTAAAGAAATATTGCTGCAATTGTACAGAGCATTGGTGAGACCACACCTGGAGTATTGTGTGCAGTTTTGGTCTCCTTATCTAAGGAAGGATATACTTGCTATAGAGGAAGTGCAACGGAGGTTCACCAGACTAATCCCTGGGGATGGTGGGATTGACTTATGAGGAGAGACTGCAGAAACTGGGCCTGTATTCCTGAGAATTTCAAAGAATGAGAGGTGATCTCATTTAAACTTTCAAAATTCTTACAGGGCGTGACAGGGTGGCTGAGATAGGATGTTTCCCCTGGCTGGTGAGTCTAGAACCAGGGGACGTCATTTCAGAATAAGGGGGTAGGCCATTTAAGACTGAGATGAGGAGGAATTTCTTTACTCAGAGGGTGGTGAATCTTTGGAATTCTCTAACCCAGAGGGCTGTGGATGTTCAACCATTGAGCATATTCAAGACAGAAATCGATAGATGTCTGGATACGAATGATATCAAGGGATATGGGGATAGTGCAGGAAGGTGGATTAGGTCTGCTATTTCTCTCCAATGATTTCAGTGTTGAGTTCATTCAGGTGGAATGTAAAACCAGATGCTGTCAGCTACCCTACAGGCAGGTTCACGTACCCACTTTCCCCTGCTGATTCGATCTAACAGGAACCTTCCTCAGGTACCAGCAGACCCTTGGTGCTTGGACCTCCTTCGACTAGCAACAACCCAAACAGCAGCTTGCTGGAATTAGCTGTGGTGGGAAAGTACATTTGTAACCAGGTCTACCTGATGCTTGGCTTTAACTAACCATGTACCAGCACGGATCCTGTGTAGAGGACCTGTAGCCTGGGCTTCACGCTTTCTGTCGGAACTGTACTGACTTGTGTTGGTCCTGTAACATCCAATAATCTCAATGACTGAGTTACTCGTACACGCATTCATACCAGCTTCTGTCCTGTGTTTTTCCAGTGGAAGTGTAGATTTATCTTAAACTGGTCCCATTGCCACCAAAGGAACAGATAAAGTAATTTCAGGAAATTTACTAAGTGCTTGGGTGCGAATATCTCAAAGTCATTTCCAGGCCGATTCTTCTGTCTGACAGTGTATTTATGTTGTAACGTGCTGTTCAATGACAATACATCCAGAAGGTGGGAGGGGAAAGGGGAGGGATGAGTGGAACAGAACGAGCCAGCGCTGATGACAAAAGCTTTTACCCCAGCATTAGGTATGGTTTGCATATAATTATATAAAGCTGTTGACTATATAAGCTTCAGATGTATAATACTGGGTCTTTATGTATAACCCTATTTAAAATAGATTAAGAAGATTACTGTGAAGTAAGTAATGTGTCCTCTGGCAAAAGTTTTATGCCACACACAGAGAAGACAAGCTCTCCTTTTTCTCAGCCCCTTCTTTTAAAAAAAATATGAAAGGCTTTCTTTGCTGTGAGTTTCGGCCCTCATCACCGAAATCAGGAAGTCCAGAGCCAATATTGCAGCAGCTCCCATCCCCAGACCTTATACCAGTGGTGAGATATTGGATTCTGTGTATATGACTACGTTTGCTCAGTTATGCTTGACAAGACTAAGACAACTCCCCTAACTTTGGAACCAGTCTGCAGATTTTAATGAGGAGGATTTTGCCAGGGTGATTAGGCTGGGGGTGCCTTTACTGTATGCCCTGATTATAGATGCCAGAGTTCACCTACTTCCATTCTTATTTATCTTACGAGTCCTGGGTGGCTTGCTAAGCCAATCAAAGGCTTGAGTTGACCCTAAAGGACGTTACTGACAACAATCCGACCATGTCATAGTCACTTTATTTTATCTTTTTATTTTTGTTTAGAGATACAGCACTAAAACAGGCCCTTCGGCCCACCGAGTCTGTGCCGACCAACAACCACCCATTTTTATACTAATCCTACATTAATCCCATATTCCCTACCACCTACCTACACTAGGGGCAATTTACAACGGCCAATTTACCTATCACCCGCAAGTCTTTGGCTGTGGGAGGAAACCGGAGTACTCGGCGAAAACCCACGCGGTCACAGGGAGAACTTGCAAACTCCGCACAGGCAGTACCCAGAATCGAACCTGGGTCCCTGGAGCTGTGAGGCTGCGGTGCTCACCACTGCGCCACTGTGCCGCCCATCTCGTGGGCTAGCTTCTCCTTTCTCGACGGAAACTGAATTCAAATTCTCAAACTGCTGTGGTGGGCTTGAACTCTCATTCTCCAGAGTTAGTTCAGGCCTCTGGATTATTAGTCCAGTAACATAACCACTACACTATCATACCACAACAAATGCATCTCTTTAACCCTGCCTCTGTTATTCACAGCACCTGAGGTTTGTCTCCCTCCTCACCACTTCAAGCCTCTTTCCCAGTCTGCGAGGGATAGGAGGTGACTTTCCCTGAGCCTGTCCTCTCAGCATTGAAAGAATAGCCAGGGCAAGTGGGGCCTTTTTCTTCCCCATTTCCCAAGTGGGTCATAAGGCACTATCAGAGGGGGAACCTGGGTGCAGTGTCTATCACTGCTTCTCTCCTCCCTATCCGCCAAGGTGAGGGCTGGTTGTGCGGTGGTGTTGGGGTGAGGACGAGGGTGGGCCAATGCTGCTGAATGGCACATTTCTTGTTTTTGGGTTGCTCAACCTCATAACATACCTGACCTGTGCATTATTTGATAAGTTGCGTGCAGTGAAATGTTCCCTCAGTTCTGCCCCAATGATATGCATCAGGTTTGGGGAGTATTCTCCATGCTGGATTGTGTTGTTACCAGTGCCAGCTTTTTTTTTATTTGTTCATGGGATTGGGCGTTGCTGGCAAGACCAGCATTTGTTGCCCATCCCTCATTGCCCTCGAGTAGATGGTGGTGAGCTACCTTCTTGAACCACTGTAGTCTATGTGGTGTAGGTATACCCACAGTGTTGTTCGGAAGGGAGTTCCAGGATTTTGACCCAGCGACAGTGAAGGAATGGCGATAACGTTCCAAGTCATGATGGTGTGTGACTTGGAGGGGAACTTGCAGCTGGTGATGTTCCCATGCATTTGCTGCCCTTGTCCTTCTAGTTGGTAGAGGTCGCGGGTTTGGAAGGTGCTGTCGACGTAGCCTTGGTGCATTGCTGCAGTGCATCTTGTAGATGGTACACACTGCTGCTACTGTGCGTTGGTGGTGGAGGGAGTGAATGTTTGTAGATGGGGTGCCAATCAAGTGGGCTGCTTTGTCCTGGATGGTGTCGAGCTTCTTGAGGGTTGTTGGAGCTGCACCCATCCAGACAAGTGGAGAATATTCCATCACACTCCTGACTTGTGCCTTGTAGATGGGGGAACAGGCTTTGGGGAGTCAGGAGGTGAGTTACTCGCTGCAGGATTCCTAGCTTCTGACCTGCTCTTGTAGCCACGGTATTTATATGGCTACTCCAGTTCAGTAGTAAACCCCAGGATGTTGTTCGTGGGGATTCAGCGATGGTAATACCGTTGAACATCAAGGGGCGATGGTTGGATTCTCTCTTGTTTTGAGATGGTCATTGCCTGGCACTTGTGTGGTGCGAATGTTATTCACAAATGCCAGGCAATTCCTGTGCTATTCCTGTGGCCTCTCTGCCAGTTTGTTGGCAGCCTTGTATTGGGGGCTTATTCCCATGAGGGGCACAAGATGGGCGGACTCGGCCCAGCAAGTAAAGGGGGAAGACTGGATTCCGAAGCTGCCTTGAAACCCAATCTCTGAGTGACCGCAAAACGTGCGAACAGACTTCCTCACCCATTCCCTAGATCTGAGACGGTAGCCTGCGACCTTACCTTGAACATGTTAATTGACCTGCTGTGTTTCCAGAATTTTCTTTTTCTCTAATTTCTCTTGAATAACACACATTTAATCCACTCTAGGTCTTAGAGTTTGATTCTGGCTTGACCCTCTCCACTTTTTGCCAATACAGTGTTACCCTTTCTCCCATAGCCCAGTTGGAAATAAAACCTTTTGCATTCAGAAATATTTCCAATTATACTAGGCCAGTTGTTAGGGAGACAACAGATCTGCAGAAAGCATGGCCGTCACACTCCCCTATCCATTTCACCTCAGATGAAGATATTGCCCATTTTCCCCATCATACTCACTCAGAAATATGCTGTGGTTTTCTGATTGAAGCTTTTGAAGCCCTTTGGGCTCAAATTTCAACTTTCTGCAAATTCTTGGTCCTTGACATGGTTCCAGCTGCATTTAGCAACACTGTACAGCCAGCGACAGCTTTCCTTTGTTTGTGTCATCTTTCCCTTGCTTTCTGTTCTACTTCAAGCTTGTGTAATCCAAACCAGTACCTGACATTAAGGTCCAGTGAATATGTGCAAATACATTAGTGTGTGTGTGTTTTTTTTTCTTTAAATAGCTTATTTAAAAAAAAAACTCACTTGAACTTTCTGTGAACTTTATGTTGACGAGGAAGAGTTTTCAAGCTGAATCGTGAACCCAGATCCAGCAACTTGCGTGCATTTGGCAAAATCCAAAAGCAGATTCAGTAGTAACTTTTAAAAGAAATTTGGATATGTACTTGAAACAAAAAAAATTTGCAGGGCTTTTGAGGGGGGGGGTGGGGGTGGGGTGTAGAATAAGCAAGGGAGTGGCACTAATTGTACAGCTGTTGAAGCGCTAGCACAGTTGTAATGGGTTGAATGGCCTCCTGTGTTGTACAACTCTGTGATTGAAATTCTGAAGCAGAATGTATGCTGTTGGTACTGCCTAATCCAGTTATATAAAGCTCTCCTGAGGTTTGCAAGTAAGTTTACTGACCGATGTGGCACTGAGCTAGACAGACCTGGAAGGTCCCAGGTCTGATCCCAGGGCTGTGGCGAGTTGGGGGATTTTGGTCGCTAGTCCCTGTGGAAAAACATGACCGTGTCAGCCACTGCCTTGAGTTGGGAGAGAGGAGAATGAGTTCTGTAAGCAGGCCACTAATCTTTTATGTGCAGTCTACATTTCAGGGGAAAGTGCAAAGATTAGGAAGCACCTGTGAACTGAAAATAAAATTTCAGTTGTCGAATGAAGCAGAAACTATCAAGCAGTCAAATAGAGATCTTTGCCCACATGGTGATTTCCTGATCTCACACGGACAGCACAGTCTACTGATTCCACAGAGACAAGCTTGCATTCCTTTTCATGACTGTTTGAAGGGCAATATCGCCCAAGAACTGGTGCCACATTACCAAGGCCACTGATCTACAGTTCCACAGAAAGGTGGCAGAAGGAAAAACAGAAATGAAATTCCCCTGAACAGCAGGACTGGAATCCAGGATGATAAAACTACAATGTGATTTGTTATAGACCTGCAGGCTTTGGATTTCTAACTGGCCGTCTTGCTCAGCACATGACACATTGGCGTCTGAGTTCAAATCTACCTCAGACTGTTGGTATCAAAGACTCTGCTGACTGGACACTATCAATTCAGTTACTAGTGGACACAGCATGATAAAGCTTGACTTGGGTCATGTTGGTGAGAAGATAGCTGGTAAGGGAAGTGGGAAGGTATCACATTAATGCAATAAAAGAACTGTTGTGATATTGAGGCAGAGAGGAAGATGCTTTAGTCCTCACCTGACCTTCCTGGAGAGCTCTTGATCCTGCGAATGGGTGCCTACAGAAAGAACAAAATACTTGCATTTATATAGCCTCTTTCTTCGCCTCAGGACATCCCAAAGTGCCTTGCAGCTAATGAAGTACTTTGGAAGTGTAGTCACTGTCGTAATTTGCACATAAAAGTCCCACAAACAACAATGCGATAATGCCCAGATAATCTCTTTTTTTTGGCAAGTTGTTGATGGAGGAATAAATAATTGCCAAAGCACCAGAATTCCCCTGCTCTGGTTCAAATAGTGCCCTGGGATCTTTTACATCCACTGGAGAGGGCAGAGGGGGCCTTAGTCTCGGCCGAAAGACGGGACCTCTGATAGCACTGGAGTGTTAGTTTAGATTTTTGGGACTTCTGACTGAGGAGGTGAGAGTGCTATCAACTGAGGCTCACACAGCTGGCACCTGAGGTATTCCATTCCCTGGCACTGATATTTCCTCACATTGAACACTTCATTCACAAAGAAAAATGTTTCAGTCTGTTTCCATTACAAGACGGATTTGATGGGAAAAGTAAGTTCCTGTTTATCAACTATCTCAAATTGAAGCCTGTGATATGCACTTGAGGAGAGACGTGCCTTTTGATTTTTGTTTAATGGTTTATTTTGAGCTTCGGGAAAGTTGACCCTGTCCAATCCCTCCAATTTCCTGTTCCCTTTTATCCGCTAAATCTTTTTGTTACAGGTTCTGTAGTACATTTGCATGAATTTATGAACCCTATCATTGTCGAGATGAGTGCTGTTGAACATTGCGGGCTTGTATCTCTTACCTGCCAGCCCGCACACGTTAACTTTAAATGCTTCAACATTCTTTGCAAAAATCCTGCCTTTGAAGTGTAATAAGCTGGTTGAAAATCTTCAGGAACACATTGCTGTCTAGTCAAGTGGAATTTGTAGAGAATTGCAGATGCCGTGCTTAAAATGGCATCTTCGACCCCAGACTGTGGTGCCTTGATATCTGTTTTTGGTTTCCTCCCTGCCTCCAGGATTATTCTAAGGAACGCACATAAATGTATTGATGTTCTCAGATCCAAGCGCCACTTTCCCCAGCACTTTGTAGCACTGCCAGGATAAGCAGAAGCCTGACAGCTGTGGGAGCACACGGCCCCACACAGTGCCTGTGAAGATTGGTCTGTCTGGTGTGGGAGGAGTAGCTGCCAGTGATAACGCTGGGGGAAGAGAGCAAAACTGGAATTGCTTGCCCTTGCACCATTGTAAAATATAGATTAGAAGGTTCCATCCATAGCTCAGTTGGGAGGGAATGAAATGCAGAGTGTGATACCAAACCATAGAGACTGGGAGAATGGTTGTGGCATTGGCAAATTTCAGCCAAGTGCTATTGTTTTGCACAGCGAGTTCTAATCCGTAATGCCTCAAATAGCTGATGGAAGTAGATTCAACAGTAAGTTTCAAAAGGGAATTGGATAACTTTTGGAGAGGGAAAAGATTTGCAGGGCTCTGGAAAGAGCAAGGAAGTGCGATGAATGGGGTAACCCTACCAAAAAGGCAGCAAGGGCCCAGTGGCGGCCTCCTGTGCAGTAGCATCTCATGATACCATGAGGTCAACAAGTTTGAATGTTAAAATTGGCCTCAGTACTCCTGGGTTTTGGGGGGTGGGAGGGGAGTGGTGGTGTTCATATCAAAATCAACCACAGTTCCTGCTCCAGCTCCTCACTCCCCAATCCACGACGTTAGATATAAGGACAGAATTGGAATTAGTGTTGGTGATCCTTCTTCAGAGTTCTGAAGAAGGGTCACTGACCTGAAACGTTAACTCTGCTTCTCTCTCCACAGATGCTGCCAGACCTGCTGCGTATTTCCAGCATTTCTTATTTATATTTTAGATTTCCAACATCCGCAGTATTTTTGCTTTTATCTGAGATATTCAGGGTCATTTTGACCTTGATAGGGTGACCACAATGGAAATAAAAATGGGGATATTTTAGTTTCATGGATAGACTGAAGAAGCTGGGATTGTTCTCCTGAGAGAAGTGAAGGTTGAGTGTAGATTTGATATCGGTGTTCAAAATCTTGAGGGGTCTCGGCAGAGTAGATAGCGGGAAAATATTTCCATTGGCAGAAGGGTCAAGAATCAGAGGACACGGATTAACAAAAGAGCCAGAGGTGATATGAGGAACTTTTTTTTTAGCAGAAAGTGGTTAGGATACAGCCATGTAAATACTGTGGCTACAAGAGCAGGTCAGAGGCTAGAAATCCTGAGGCGAGTAACTCATCTCCTGACTCCCCAAAGCCTGTCCACCATCTACAAGGCACAAGTCAGGAGTGTGATGGAATACTCTCCACTTGCCCGGATGGGTGCAGCTCCAACAACACTCAAGAATCTCAACACCATCCAGGTCAAAGCAGCCTGCTTGATTGGCACCCCATGCACCACCACCTTCAACATTCACTCCCTCACCATGCACACACAGTGGCAACAGTGTCTACCATCCACAAGATGCACTGCAGCAACTCAGCAAGGCTCCTTCGACAGCATATTCCAAACACATGAACTCTACCACCCAGGACGACAAGTGTAGCAGAGGCATGGGAACACCACCATCTCTAAGTCATATAGCATCCTGACTTGGAATTATATTGCAGTAGCTTCACTGTCGCTGGGTCAAAATCCTGGAACTCCCTTCCTAACAGCACTGTGGGTGGACCTACACCCCAAGGACTGCAGCAGTTCAAGAAGGCGGCTCACCACCACCTTCTCAAGGGCATTCAGAGATGGGCAATAAATGCTGGCCCAGCCAGCAACGCTCACAGCCCATGAAAGAATAAGCAAAAGATCTGGAATGCATTGTGTGGAAAGGGTGGTGGAGGCAGATTCAGTCATGGCTTTCAAAGGGAAGTGGATAAGCACCTGAAGAGATCTGGGAAAGGGTAGGGGAATGGGACTGGCTAAATTGCAGAGAGCCAGCATGGACTCTGGGCAGAATCGCCTCCTTCAGTGCTGTAACTGTTCGATAATTTTATGCAAAGTGGGCGATTAAAAAAAAAAATTATTGTTTTCCACCATGGCACAAGTCAAAATGATTCCCCATGCAATGAGCACATTATAAGCAGCACATTGGGAGGGAGGGAACGAGTGAGGGATTGGTGCCAGATTAGCTGAGCTGATGCGTGCCATTCTAGATTTCCACACCCACCAGCCTCCCACTCTCTCTATGTCCACTCTATCAAAACTTTTCCTAACTTTCCAGCCCTTTATTCGGTCACCCTGAGCCTTCAGGGTGAGAGAAGAGACCCAATCTGTTCAACATTTCCTGATAGGTATAATCTGCAGTCCTGCTATCATCCTTGTAAATCCTTTTTGCAACCTCTCCAGTGCCTCTAAATTCTTTTCATAATACGGCAACATATACATAGTACTCCCAAGTGTAACCAAGGTTGAATACAAGTTTACCGTAACTTCTCTACTTTTCAATTTTTTCTCTTTTTTTATCGCATGAACTTGCGTTGCAACTTTTAGTGATTTGTGTATTTGTATTTATTTGGAAATCAACATTTGCAGCAGTAAAAGAAGCAGCTTTTGTTGACTCATATCCCTGTTCCCCAAGATATCTATCACTGTCACACTGAGAAGAGGCAATTGTCAACCATGCAGAAGAAAACATAACTGCTGACCTATCTTTCAAACATGGAAGCTCATAGCCAGACAGTTTTGACAGAAATCAAAAACTCACCATGTCAAGAACTGAGTGCACCAGAAAGACAGACCAAAAAAACCAAATGTGTGAGAGATTGAAAGAAAAATAGCTCTCCCCATGATCTGCAAGCCCACTGACAAAATTATACCTTGACAAACAGCTGGTCATTTACCACCCATTTTCCTCCCCTGATGGGCCAATACTGTTTCACTCTCACATGTTGAAGATTTGTCCTGTATCAAAAAGGCTGAAAGAGAGGCTTACAAAAGTGAGTTTATTGTGTAAGATTTACACTGCTTTTGTCTCCAGACTTGAGTGCAATTGTCTTGTTGCACTCAAGTCTGTGTCTGAGGGCTATAACACTCTGAGGAAGGGACTTGCCTGCATTTTCCAGCGTGTGTAAACATGCAGAACCCATGCATACCAAACGATCAATTCAGGAAGTCTGGACTTCTGCAACTGAGTTATGAGCGCTCAAGCTGTAATTAACAAAACTCACCGAAGGCAACAACTCATCAGGTTCAGTCCACAACTACTACTTATTTCCCGTCTTCCCTGGCAAAGGAGCTTCTCAACCTTCTTTACATTTCAGCTTAGCTGAGTGATGGCACTCTGTCCTCTTAGTCAGAAGATTGTGGGCTCAAGTCACACTGCAAAGAATTGAGTACATCATCTAGGCGGAAACTCCAGTGCAATACTGAATCCCCTGTCTGCTGGGTTCAAGTGGATGGAAAAGATCCCACAGCATGATTCAAAGAACAGCAGGGGAGTCTGGTGTCCAGTTCAACATTTATTCCTCAGCCAACATCAGCAAGAATAGATCTTTTGGTCAACCATCGCTTTGCTATTGAGAAGTTGCTGTGCACCAGTTGGCTGATACGCTCACCTACAAAACAACAGTGACCACACTTAGAAATTAACTCTTTGGTTATGAAACACCCTAGGACATGCCGAGGATGTAAATGATATGTAAATGCAAGTTCTTCTTGAACACAAAAGCACATAAGTGGGTGATACTTTTCACTGGACACTCAGTTTGAACAACAACAACATTACTCTACATTTTTTCATGTCATGGAAAAAAGGCTTCCAAATTACATGACCGGAAATAAGAGCAACCAGAACATACAAGTCAAGTACTGGTAGAACCTTAATACAAAATAAGAAACAAAGGCATGCAAGTTGTAAGAAAGTGGTAAGAAAGAGGTCTCTGGTTCCCTTTCAGCCTTCATCTGGTCTTACTGTAACAGGGTTTAATTTTTAAACACATCGTGTTTTCAGCTCCCCCTTGGTGAATCCTTGTTCACCGCTTTCCAATTATAGGGCAAAGAAACCAGCACAAACAGGCTTTCTTAGGTTTCAAGGAGAAAAGTTGAAATTTATTAAACTTGAAATAAGCTCTAATTCAGTTGATGCCTATGGATACATGATGCACCCCAAGCTAGCATGCATGATTAGATTCGATTAGATTAGAGATACAGCACTGAAACAGGCCCTTCGGCCCACCGAGTCTGTGCCGAACATCAACCACCCATTTATACTAATCCTACACTAATTCCATATTACTACCACATCCCCACCTGTCCCTATATTTCCCGACCACCTACCTATACTAGTGACAATTTATAATGGCCAATTTACCTATCAACCTGCAAGTCTTTTGGCTTGTGGGAGGAAACTGGAGCACCCGGAGAAAACCCACGCAGACACAGGAAGAACTTGCAAACTCCACACAGTCAGTACCCAGAATTGAACCCGGGTCCCTGGAGCTGTGAGGTTGCGGTGCTAACCACTGTGCCGCATGCGCGATACACACATGTAAATAGAAACAGAAAAGAGCAGAAGAAAAATAAAGTGGAAAAATTTGAGGCAATATCTGAAGAGTTGTTGTTATGGTTCTTTGAGCTCGCTGTAGAGGCATTGATTGCAGGTAGATCTTGCTTTTCATTGGGGCCCAGTATTCTTCTTAAACCTAGTTCGCTGTTGGAGACTTTTCTCTCTTGGGGTTCACGTGTCTTCAGTGGATTCAGAGGCTTGTGAGAAAGAGATGGGAACAGACAGGAGAGATCTTCTCAGTCCAGGAGCAAACAGCTTTCTGCCCAAACTGTTTGTACAAATTCAAAAAACTCAGGTTGCCCAGCAGGTTAGTCATGTGACTAGCTGGTTTGCCCATGTTCATTTGTTTATTCAGTCATCTTAGCAGTCAACCTAGAATGTGAGCTCCCCCACCTTCAACGTCTGGTGATCAAAAGTCCATTATGGGTTGCATGTGTCAGGGAATGGATGCTTTGTCCTTCCAAACACCATCTGTTAATTTGCAGATGTCTTTTCCAGGCACGGCTGATCTGTTTAACAAGTCCTCCCCTCACTCCAGTAACAGATTAAAATCAATGTTCATGACAAAATTCATGTGCCTCATTCTTGGCAGGTGGGGGCCTGGCATTACAATGTTGAATTTTTAAAAACTTGCCACTAAAGTAAGCTATTTGTATTTCAGGCAAAAATAAAAGTCTTAGCACCTCAAAATTTTGAGAGACTACTGTTAAGCTAGTTGAATTAAAGGAGCACACCAATGGCACTAAACTTGTGGCTGCTTCTCAAACACAGCAGATACGAGAGCAAAGCTAAACCGGTTCTCTAACACACATGGATCCAAACATGTTGCAGCCGCCATGTGTTTTTCCTGGAGGCAGGCACCTGGCAGCAACAGCTAACTACCTATCCACAGGGTATACCCAATTACAGTTGTGAAGGACTCAAATATTGGTGATTTTCTGATAGGGCAAGTTTGCCAATGTCGCAGGGGTCCCCCCACCTTGTGTCAGGAGCCCGGCAACACATCAGAGGCAGCTTCACGGTGGGAGGTCAGAACGCTATCACATGACCTTATGGATTCACTTATAAAGAAGAAGAAAGGTTGTACGCAGCACGTCCGCAGGCATTTGGAGTCGTTTTTCCTGCACCTTGATCTCCGAGATGCTTCTAGCCGCAATTTATAGGATGTTGTTTGGACCTTTCGGTGAGCGCCTCCATCTTATAGCATCCTCTTTCTCAACATCTGCCCGAGAAAGTCTCCTTTCCCAGTAGGACTGCCAGCCGGCCTGCCCCTTCACCTTTCTGATTGGTCCTCTGCGTCCGTGTGATGCCCCGCCATCCCCAATTGGATGGCAAACACGGAGGCGGCCGACTGTAAAATTTAAGCCAACTGGCGCACTACCAAATGCTGGGCTCAGGTCCCGAAAATGGTCCTGATGTCAGATTCCCGAGGCCTGAGGGAAAGTTCAACCCAGTGTTTCCACTTGTGGAGAAGAGCAAAACTGGAGCCTGTGCATATTAGATAATGACAAAAAAAATCAAATGAATTCAAAAGAAATTCTTCACCCAGAGAGTAGTGAGATTGTGAAACTTGTGAACACGGGGAGTATTTGAGGTGTATAGAATAGATGCGTGTAAAGGGGAGGCAACAAGCATATGAGGGAGAAGGGATTAGAGGGTTATGCTGTTGTAGTTAGATGAGGAGGCTGGGTGGAGGCTTGAGTGGAGCAGAAATGCTGGCATGGATCGGTTGGGCCAAATGGTCTGTTTTGTGTGTGCTGTATATTTCATGTAATTCTATGAATTGCATCAGAGAGGTTAAGGCCAAGCTAATTCAGTTGGACACACACAATCAAAGTGAAATGGAGATGGAGGAACCCGTGCTTTGTGGTGATATTGTGTGATGGGCTTATGCCCACTGGTACTGGATAGAGATGACCAATCATGACTTGACTTTGGAGCTTCCAGCTTTCATGCACCCATTAGTCTGGAGTGGATTTGAATCAAGCTCCCAAAGATATATAGGAGTGTGGTTTCATCCTCTACACTAGTCTTCGTAGTTACATCAACAACTTTCATTTACAAAGCACAGGGACGTCATGGAAAATCTGAAGAAAGAGATATTGGGAGAGAACAGCTTGATCAAAGAGGTGGGTTACAGGAGGATCTTAAAGGAGGTAGAGAAGCAGAGAGGTTTAGGGAATGAGTTCTGATGTGTGGGACCTGGGCAAGACCACCAATGATGGGGACATGAGATGCACAAGAGGCCAGAGGAATGGAGAGATTCTGGGGGCAGGATTTGTCAATTTGAAGGAGTTGATAGAGAAAGAGAAGGGCGATGCCATTAAGTGGTTGAAACATGAAGTTGAGAACTTTCAGTTGGAGGCATTGAGGAACCAGGAGCAACTGTAGGTCAGTGAGGGTACTGGGTTGAGCTGAAGGAGGCTGGCTGGGAGGTGAGTGTGGAATTGTTTAAAGTATGGCTGAGGGTTTCAGCAGCAGATGTGCAGAGGTAGGGGTGGAGACAGATGTTCTCCAATTTGCGATTGAGCGGAAATTGGGCTGGTAGTTCAGCTCGGGGTCAAATAGAATGCCAAGGTTGCAGAAAATTCTGATTCTGGGTGTCCAAGTTATTTAAATTTTTCCTTTCCTATTTAATCTTCCTCCTTGCTGGAGCTAGCTTGATTGCCTGCTGCGGTATGGTCCTCTTTCTCTTTGGCTATCTTGCGAATGTATGAACCAACATGGTTATTGCTAGATAGCTTCCCACAGGGAATACCATTGCCAAACCCAATCCTATCCTCACCGAAGGTCCCTACATCTGTAGTTCAGAGCTGTTTGCATTTCAGGGTTATTTCTTAGACAAAGGGGTCATGTACAAATATCACTATATTGAGGTCCCAATGTGGATAAATGAAAGATCTGTGGTGTTTTCTGCCCGAATAGGATGCTGTCATTCCCACCACTGTACTTTATGAGTGTAGACACAAATCATTACGATGGAACTGCATGACTCGGTCAGTCTGTTAAAGGGAAAAGACTGGGTAACGTTTCTGCAGGGACACTTGCTCAGCTCTGAGCTATTCAGCTGTCTTCTTTCCGCAGATGCTGAGTGACCTACTGTGTGTTTCCTGCATTCATCTGTGTTTTAACTACAGATTTCCAGCAGTCACAGGTTTTCTTTGAAATACATTTGACACCAGGTTGTAGGATTTGCATTTCCAGGGCCTCCTTGTGATTTTATTCTGTTTCTTCATTCATGGCAACTCGGAGAATTGACAATTAATCCAAGGGCACGCATAATCGTCAACATTACTGACTCAATTTAACCCTCAACCAATATCGCGAAAATAGACAATCTGGTCATTCTCACATTACTGCTTATGGATGCAAATTGGCTGCCACATTTCGTACATGGCAAGTGGCTACACTCTCAAAGTACTTCTTGGGCTGTAAAGCCCTTTGGGATGTCCTGAGCTTGTGAAGGGCGCTATAGAAATGAAAGAGTAGATCTACCCTCGCAGGGATCTTCAAGGAGATGAGGTGGAGTGTTGCAGTGAGGAAGATGGAATAGAGTGTTGGTGTGATGCCACAGCCTTGCTTGACCCCAGTTTGCACTCAGATTGGATCAGTGGCAGATCTGTTGGCAAGGATTACAGCTTGCATATTGTCGTGCAGCAGGCGAAGGATGGTGACCAATTTCTCCGGGCAGCCACATTTGAGGAGGATGTTCCATAATCCCTCCCGGTTGATAGAGTTGAGGTCCTTTGTGAGATCAAAGAAGGCCATGTATAAAGGTTGCTGCTGCTCCCGACACTTTTCTTGGAGTTGTCTTGCTGTGAAGATCATGTCCACTGTGCATCTTGATGGCTGGAATCCACATTGTGATTCCAGTAGGAGCTCTTCAGCCACGGGGAGGAGGTGGTTGAGAAGGACTCTTATGATGACCTTCCCTGTGGCAGACAGCAGGGATACCCCTCTGTAGTTACCACAGTCCGTCTTGTCGCCTTATTTGAAGATGGTCACAATTACGGCTTTCTGCTCCGAGCTCCGTCATGGTAAGAGGCTACCAGGAGGGCAGAGGAAACACTACAAGGATGTCCTTAAAGCCTCCCTGAAGATATCTGACATCTCCACTGATTGGTGGGAATCTCTTTCCCGAGACCATCCAAAATGGAGAAGAAGCGTCCACGACGGTGCCAGCCAGTTCGAACAATGTCGACATGCCCCAGGCGCAAACTGCTGAAGGAGGGTTCGGAAATTTGAGCATCCCATTCACTCGCCTCACCAAACACCACCAGCTCCACCTGTGGCAGAGTGTGCGGATCCAGAATTGGACGATTCAGTCACTTAAAGACCCACAACCCTGGAGTGGAAGAAACTCATCCTTGTTCCCGAGAGACTGTCTAAGAAGAAGAAGAATGGAAATGCAAGTCTTCCTTTTTCTTCTGGAATAGCTTTTGTTGAGATTGGTAACTTGTCTAATGCTGAATGAAATGTGAGCATTACAAGCTTCCTCAATGCCATTCCAACAGCTGCACTTCAATGGCCTTATCTGTGTCAGCTAGTGGTTGACATACTTGGGCTGATTGCTCATTATTAAGCCATGAAGCAAGTCTGCTTTGAGAAGGAAATGCTTCCTTTTCTATGAGTGGTTTATATTTTTGACCTCAAACCGGAGTGAAACAAGCTGATAAAGTACATGTGCTGCTTGCTCTGACTGAGAGTCCCATCTCCTGGGAATGAGGAGTTGCCCATATCATACAGGATATATCCAATAGCAATATAAGGAGTATTTACTGGAATTGGAGGGACTTTGCAAGCTTTCAACAAATAACACATTCAAAAGATGGTCAGAAATGTATCCTGAGTTCAATTTAATTTGCATTTTTTCCTCTCTCCCTTTGCACATGCTCAAGCAGTTTGTACAAGGATCTGTTCTTTCTGACTGACTCCAATAACTGAGTGAAAACCTAATTTTAATTTGTTTCTATCTTCAGTGTATTTTGCAGTTGGTTTGACTGGGCAGCGATCAGGAGTGTGAAGAGGTGTGGGTAGGGGTGGGGTGGGGGGGTGGGGGTGGTGAATCAGGTGCTGCTTTTTTATAGCCCATTTCCAACACCTCCCACTGTGACACCAGCCAAGAACCTGGATATTAGGTGGGAAATTCTGTAAGGTGCATATTGTGATGCAAAGCAATTGTTAATTGATATTAATGTCTTAATGCTGCATAATACATGAAGAGAAATAGTAGAATGAGAAACCATTCAAATGTAGTGCGAAAACATCAACACTTAACATTTCATGGGGGCTCCTGTGGAAATGTATCCACTGTGATGCTTTTCCTTAACTTCATTGCTGATGAACTGTATTGTTTAAATGGTAACCATGTCATCCATGTATTTGCACACCATTCTGTCTCTGCCTCTGCCTCTCTCCTCCTTCATCCTTGCTGAGATTTTTACTTCGACTGTACTCATTTCTTAAAAAGCCGAACTGTTCCCCTTTCTCTGGAGTATCAGCTCCCAAGACCAGAAACTTGATGTAAATATATTCCATTCATCACTGGGAAAGCTTGTGCTGCTGCTGAACAATATTCAAGAGCCAAGTGAGAATCTTTTTCAGACCAAGTATCTTTTTATTTTAACGCTCTTTCAATTCTGGCCATCCCTAATTTTTAATCGCTCCACCGTTGGCGGCTGTGCCTTTTGGCTGCCTGGACCCGAAGCTCTGGAATTCCCTCCCGAAACCTCTTTGCCTCCCTTTGTTGACGATGCTCCTTAAAACATATCTCTTTTTGACCAAGCTTTTGGTCGCTTGTCGTAATATCGCCTGGTGTGTCTTGGTGCCAGGTTTTATTTGAAAATCGCTCCAGATGATGTGCTTTAGGATGTTTTAGTAAATTAAAGATGCTATATCAATCCAAGCAGTTGTTGTAGTGAAGCGAAGATGTCGGCAGGAATTTGCAATAACCTGCTGAGAAAGTTATTTTTCTGCCAGCTCTCAACATAAATCCTTCACCTGTTGGCATGGTGATTCGTGGAAGAAAAAATCCGGCTTTTGTTGCCTGGTGACCACATTCCAACCCAAGGACTGCCGAGCTGTGCAGGCAAGGATTGTCTTTGAGGGAATTTTTTTTTTTAATTCATTCATAGGATGTGGGCGTCACTGGCCAGGCCAGCATTTATTGCCCATCCCTAATTGCCCTTGAGAAGGTGGTGGTGAGTTGTCTTCTTGAACCGCTGCAGTCCATGCGGGGTAGGTACACCCAAAGTGCTGTTAGGAAGGGAGTTCCAAGATTTTGACCCAGCGACAGTGAAAGAATGGCGATATAGTTCCAAGTCAGGATGGTGTGTGACTTGGACGGGAACTTGCAGGTGGTGGTGTTCCCATTGCATCTGCTGCCCTTGTCCTTCTAGTTGGTAGAGGTTGCGGGTTTGGAAGGTGCTGTCGAAGGAGCCTTGGTGCATTGCTGCAGTGCATCTTGTAGATGGTACACACTGCTGCCACTGTGCATCGGTGGTGGAGGGAGTGAATGTTTGTAGATGGGGTGCCAATCAAGCGGGCTGCTTTGTCCTGGATGGTGTCGAGCTTATTGAGTGTTGTTGGAGCTGCACCCATCCAGGCAAGTGGAGAGTATTCCATCACACTCCTGACTTGTGCCTTGTAGATGGTGGACAGGCTTTGGGGAGTCAGGAGGTGAGTTACTCACCACAGGATTCCTAGCCTCTGACCTGCTCTTGTAGCCACAGTATTTATTTGGCTACTCCAGTTCAGTTTCTGGTCAGTGGTAGCCCCTAAGATGTTGAAAATGGGGGATTCAGCGATGATAATGCCATTGAATGTGAAGGGAAGATGGTTAGATTCTCTCTTGTTGGAGATGGTCATTGCCTGGCACTTGTGTGGTGCGAATGTTACTTGCCACTTATCAGTCCAGGCCTGGATAATGTCCAGGTCTTGCAGCATTTCTACATGGACTGCTTCAGTATCTGAGGAGTTGCGAATGGTGCTGAACATTGTGCAATCATCAGCGAACATCACCACTTCTGACATTATGATGGAGGGAAGGTCATTGAGGAAGCAGCTGAAGATGGTTGGGCCTAGGACACTACTCTGAGGAACTCCTGTAGTGATGTTCTGGAGCTCAGGTGATTGACCTCCAACAACCACAACCATCTTCCTTTGCGCTAGGTATGACTCCAGCCAGCGGAGGGTTTTCCCCCTGATTCCCATTGACCTCTGTTTTGCTAGGGCTCCTTGATGCCATACTCGGTCAAATGCTGCCTTGATGTCAAGGGCAGTCACTCTCACCTCACCTCTTGAGTTCAGCTCTTTTGTCCATGTTTGAGCCAAGGCTGTAATGAGGTCAGGAGCTGAGTGGCCCTGGCAGAACCCAAACTGAGCGTCACTGAACAGGTTATTGCTAAGCAAGTGCCGCTTGATGGCACTGTTGATGACACCTTCCGTCACTTTACTGCTGATTGAGAGTAGACTGATGGGGCGGTAATTGGCCGGGTTGCACTTGTCCTGCTTTTTGTGTACAGGACATACCTGGGCAATTTTCCACATTGCAGGGTAGATGCCAGTGTTGTAGCTGTACTTGAACAGCTTGGCTAGGTGCGCGGCAAGTTCTGGAGCAGAGGTCTTCAGTACTATTGCCGGAATATTGTCATGGCCCATAGCTTTTGCAGTATCCAATGCCTTCAGTTGTTTCTTGATATCACGCGGAGTGAATCGAATTGGCTGAAGTCTGGCATCTGTGATGCTGGGGAGGCCGAGATGAATCATCAACTTGGCACTTCTGGCTGAAGATTGTTGCAAATGCTTCTGCCTTATCTTTCGTACTGATGTGCTGGGCTCCCCCGTCATTGAGGATGGGGATATTTGTGGAGCCACTTCCTCCAGTTAGTTGTTGAATTGTCCACCACCATTCACAGCTGGATGTGACAGGACTGCAGAGCTTAGATCTGATCCGTTGGTTATGGGATCCCTTAGCTCTGTCTTTAGCATGCTGCTTATGCAGTTTGGCATGCAAGTAGTCCTCTGTTGTAGCTTCACCAGGTTGACACCTCATTTTGAGGTATGCCTGGTGCTGCTTCTGGCATCCCCTCTGTCACTCTTCGTTGAACCAGAGTTGGCCTCCTGGCTTGATGGTAATGGTAGAGTGGGGGATATGCCGGGCCATGAGGTTACAGATTGTGGTTGAGTACAATTCTGCTGCTGCTGATGGCCCACAGCGCCTCATGGATGCCCAGTTTTGCATTGCTAGATCTGTTTGAAATCTATCCAATTTAGCACGGTGGTAGTGCCACACAACACGATGGACAGTATCCTCAATGTGAAGGTGGGACTTGGTCTCCACAAGGACTGTGCGGTGGTCACTCTTACCAATACTGTCATGGACAGATGCATCTGCAGCAGGCAGATTAGTGAGGACGAGGTCAAGTATGTTTTTTCCTCTTGTTAGTTCCTTCACCGCCTGCCGCAGACCCAGTCTAGCAGCTATGTCCTTTAGTACTCGGTCAGTAGTGGTGCTACCGAGCCACTCTTGGTGATGGACTTTGAAGTCCCCCACCCAGACTACATTCTGTGCCCTTGCCACCCTCAGTGCTTCCTCCAAGTGGTGTTCAACATGGAGGAGTACTGAGTCATCAGCTGAGGGAGGGCGGTAGGTGGTAATCAGCAGGAGGTTTCCTTGTCCATGTTTGATCTGATGCCATGAGACTTCATGGGGTCCAGAGTTGATGTTGAGGACTCCCAGGGCAACTCCCTCCCTACTGTATACCACTGTGCCATCACCTCTGGTGGACATACCCGGGGATGGTGATGGCAGTGTCTGAGACATTGTCTGTAAGGTATGATTCCGTGAGTATGACTATGTCAGGCTGTTGCTTGACTAGTCTGTGGGACAACTCTCCCAACTTTGGCACAAGCCCCCAGATGGGTCGACAGGGCTGGGTTTGCCGTTATCGTTTCCGGTGCCTAGGTAGTCTGAGGAAGCGATGAGGAAAACACAGGGTAGTGAATGGAGATAGCAAACAGAGAGCTGGGGCTGGAGGGTGCGTGTTTCAGGAGAATGTACAATCATGGGTGGCTAACCTTTTACAACAAGAAAATGAAAGGAAGAAAGGGCTGAACCTCATCATATACTTGTGTAAATCTTCGTGTCAATATAATACTACCTGACTGTAAGTTTACTGGTGGTAGGATTTCAGCTGTAGATTTGTGGTGGGTAGCACTCTTGTCTCTGAGTTAGAAGATTGTGGGTTCAAGTCCCATTCCAGGACTCAAACACAAAAATGCAGTACTGAGGGAGTGTTGCATTGCTGAAGATACTGTCTTTTGGATAAGACATTAAACTGAGGCCCCCATCTGCTCTCTCAGACTAAAAGATCCTGCTATTTTGAAGAAGGGCTAGGGAGTTATCCCCGGTGTCCTGTCCAATATTTACCCCTCAATCAACATCGCAAAAAAAAACCAGATGAGCTGGTCATTTTCATTTCAGCATGCAAATTGGCCACTGCATTTTGTCCATGAAAACAGTGATGACGCTTGAAAAGTACTTCATTCTACAGAAATGCAATTTAAAAACAAATTCTGTGAGTTTCTACTGCTTAAAGTCTGAGTGTGTATGTGATCGAGCAGTTATTAGCAGTAGCAGCAACCACAGAAGAACCTCATGCAGTAATGAGTGACACTGACTGGCCTCCGCAGTACTCTAGCTGCTGGACCTGATGCCAAATTGTAGAAGCAGACAAGGAACACAAGATGCAAACTGCTCAGGGCCAAGATGAAGGCTGACGAATTGTTGTTTGTTGACGCTGATGGTTTGACTATCCCCTCCACATGGTGAAAGATGAGAGGCAAGTGGACTTGCTGGCTTGTTTATATCACTGGTGTATCTGATCCAGATCCCAGTGGAAGTGTGGGATTGAGCTGATTGTTGGGAGAAGATAAGATTGCAATGATCAAGGGATTGGCAGCAAGAGTTATAGAAGATCCAGAGTTTCATCGTTCAATGACTTTTAGAACAGGACTAGAAGATTGCAACCTTCATGCTTATTTTTGTTTTGGGTGCAAGTATCGTTTCATGGGTAGAATATCCCCAACAGTATGACCTTTTTGTGACACTGTCCTCATCAATATGTACTCGGGAAATCTTTATTCATGGCATATACCTTGTGTAAGACATCATTGGGGTGAAAGTGTGGATTTCCTGGGGTGATCTCAGGCTTTTTAAATTGGATGGAGGGTAAAACTGACCGAGGCTGGTTATCAGCTGTTGTACAAGCTTCATTTCAGCCCCACAGTGTCTCCCATCCAGACTGTGTAGGGTTACACAACGTGAAATTAACATTGACTTCTCAACCAGTGCACAGGGGAAATTCAACCTCGTAAAGGCTTTGTGGGGAAAGCAGTTAAGAAAGTCACATTTTATTTGTTGGTCCCTTTTAAAATGGGAAATTAACCAAAAGTTTTCGGTGCTGAACTCTGTTTCAAGATTCTGTATCATTTTGTATTGGGGATTTACCTTCTTTGACATTCCTGTTATGGTGAATAAACTTCGAAACTACAATAAAAAACAACTGGTCACCCTTCAGTACCTTGAGCAAGTGAGCCCAGACAGCGAGCATTCACGGGCTGTTTGACTGTGGAAGACACCGCAAGTCCTGTTTTCCACCCCCACCCTCCCTACCCCATTTCCCATCTTTACGCACAGCCCTGGCTGATTTTCCCATCCCTAAACCAGAGCTACATAGACCTAACTGATGCCCAACTTAAGAGCAGCCCACTTAGTCCTGACCACAGGTTAGTTTGGAATTTTCTGGCGTGTGTGACTCATTTACACTCTTTAATGAAAGTAAACAAGCTAAGCAGATGCAAAGGCTTTGCAGAGCAGCCTCAAGCTATCTGCAATCATCTTGGGGAACGGTCTTGCTCACCTTTTGAACTGAAAAATAAGACCAATGAAAATGATTAACCCTGTTTGCCCATTTCCGTTGTCGTGGTTTCAGTACAAGGCTGGTTGAGCAGAGCAGCTCCCGAAATGATTGTGACTTTGAAGTGAAGAGACTGTGATGGTGAGCTTGAGTTGGGAATGTTTTTCCGTGAAGGGGGAAGGGGTGGGCTGTCTGCTGAGAAACCCGAGATGGGCCTCGCTGCTCTGTCAACAGTGCTCCATTTAAAAATACGTTGCCTCTGGTTCTGCAGGAGGCACAGCTTTTATTTCATTTGAGTTAAAAGACCTTTGCTGTGCAATGTGGGGAGATCCTGTTTCAAAGTGCCCTGACTTGGTTGTGGGAAGACACTCCCATCATGTACATGCTGCACATTCTCTTTGTGAAAAACACTCCTGGCTGTGAACTTATTCCACGTTGGGAACCCAACCTGACCAGAACTTCTCAGGAATTCTGATGCTAATGATGGAAACGGGAACTCTGCAATTCCAGATGGACTGGAAAATGTGGGCTTTGAACTGTGGTCTGTCATGTTGACCAGGGGGAGGAGAGGAGAGAAGAGGGCAGTGATGGTGTTGGTCTCCGCGCACATATAGAGGATGACTACTTCAGAGCAGTCATGAAGGCCAATCAGCACCTGGCAAACAGTATGTGGGGAGGAGATAGTACCCTTGGGAGAGGAGGATTAAATTACCAGGAGAGATTACACAAAGCAGGCTTGTATTCCCTGCAATTTAGAAGGTTAAGGGGTGATTTGATTGAAGTTTTCAAGTTGTTAAGGGGAACAGATAGGGTAGATTGACAGAAACTTTTTCCACTGGTTGGGGAGTGTAGCTCGAGGGGGCATATTCTAAAAATTAGAGCCAGACCTTTCAGGAGTGAAATGAAGAAACACTTCGATGCACACAGGGTGGGAGAAGTTTGGAGATTTCATCCAACTGCAATGGATGCCAGATCAATTCTAAATTTAAAAAATGAGATTGATAGTTTGTTTTCAACGAAAGGTATTAAGAGAATGGGTCAAAGGCAGGTATATGAAGTAGATTACACATCAGCAATGATCTCATTGAATGGCAGAACAGGCTTGAGGGGCCAAATGGCCTCCTGTTACTGTGTTACAAGTGAAAAATAAGTCAAGGGCTGGTTGCTGGATGGTGCCTAGAAGACCGTCGAGTAATGAATGGCTCAGTTGTTGATTTACCATGTCCTTTTGCCCTTCGTACAGTGGGCCTGGGCTCTACTTGTACAATGGTGAGATTCCTGCTGTTGCCTCCATCTTCCTGAAGGAGTACGACAGATGTTTTCCTCTGGACATCATTCTGGTGTCAGACAGATTGCTGCTGCAATCATTCCTAATGGCTTCAAAAACCTTAAGAAAATGGCCTGCTGTCCGAAGCTCCATTTCAAAGTCTCTGTGCTCCCTTGGCGTTTAATGCCACTCAGGGTCTTAGCTATCCGATAATATTAGGAACTGTTGGTGCACCAATCCCACTGAGGGTAATGGGTAGAGCCCCAGGAGTTTGTCACTCTCAAGACAGGAATCATTGTTTACAAAACATGCAGTCTTCATGACAACAGTGCAGCTTGGGGACAAGGCAAGGGATTATTGTTTCAATTGGCCTCCTGCCTGAAACCTCCATCCCTCTGTCTGCCACTCACACTGCAGGATCTTTCTGCACATAGCTATTGAGAAGAAAGAGGCCTTATCTTTGCTATTGTCTCCTGAAATGTGGACTTTGTGAGATGTGCTCTGACCCGTTGTCCCTTTGTTCTGTTTTCTTCATCATCGAATCACAGAATTGTTGCTGCGCTCGAGGCCATTCAGCCCGTCATGTCTGTGCTGGCTCTCCAAAGGAACAATTCGCCAAGTACCACTCCCCCGACCTTCTCCCTGCAGCCCTGCACTTTCTTTCTTTACAGATAGCAATCCAATTTCCTCTTCAATGCCTTGATTCAACCTGCCTCCAGATCCTAACCACAGGCTGTGTAAAAAAAGTTTTTCCTCATGTCTCCAGTGCTTTTTTAGTCTGTTATCTTAAATCTGTTCCCTCTTGCTCTCGATCCTTCCACCAATGGGAACAGTTTCCTCTCTATCTACTCTGTCCAGAATTCTCATGATTTTGAATACCTCTATCAAATAACTTCTCAGCCTTCTCCAAGGAAGACAGTCCCAACTTCTCCAGTCTTTCCATGTAACTGCAGTTCCTCATCCCTGGAACTATTCTTGTGAAATTTTTCTGCACCCTCTCTAATGACTTCTCATCTTTCCTGAAGTGTGGCACCCAGAACTGGACGCAAAAGTCCAGTTGAGGCCGAACCAGTGTTCTCGACAAGTTTAACATAACTTCCTTGCTCTTGTACTCTACACCCCTATAAATAAAGCCCAGGATACTGTGTGGTTAATTAACTGCTGTCTCATCCTGTCCTGCCACCTTCAATGACTTATGCACATACACACCCAGGGCCCTCTGCTCCTGTACCCCCTTTAGAATTGTACACTTTGGGGTGAATTTTACAGACCCCGCCAACGTCAGGGGTCATGATGGTGAGGGGGTGTGTGAAAAATACTTCTGGGAGAGGCTCGCCATGGACCTCGACGCCGGGAAGGCCTGGCCCGATCTGGCCAGCAATAGCAAGGTCTCGGGTGGCCCCCTCGCCACTTGGCGACGGGAACCTAATTTCAATATGTAAATTAATTGATGTAAATGGATAAATTACCTTCTGGCTCCTGCCATCTGTCCCGGCGCCATATCGGTGCCGGTGGCCAGCACTCCTGCCCAGGGATCCGAGGTGGAACACTGGTGGGATGGGGAGGGGGGAGCAGGTAAGTTTCTCTGTGTGGGAGAGGGGGAAGCGGGGTCACAGTCATCTCATTGGAGCAGGGGTTGGTGGGAAGTGGTAAAGTGGGGGCGGGGGGAAGGTCAGGTACACAAGGGTAAGTGTTTTGGGCAGGAAGAGGGCAGGTAATTAAATCTGTCATTGTTGGAGGGGGGAGAGGGGCAAGATCACTTTATTTAATTGTTTCAGATCACTGTCATTCAATATTTAAATTAAAATGTAGGGCTCGAAGCCCTTGAAAAATCGAGGCTGCTGACGCCATTGCTGGGGACAGACTATCTGCCCTTGCCATGTTATTGGGGTGCGTGGTCTGCCCCGGCTATTTCAATGAGCCATCGCGCTTAATATCGTGGCGGCTTCACAATGTGTGTCTCGCGCAGACGGTCCACCATTGTTTTCAGCGGCGAAGGTATAAGTTCCAGCCCTTTATTTTATAGTGTCTGTCCATGTCCTTCCTACCAAAATGAAACACTTCACACTGCTCTGCATTAAATTTCATCTGCCTCTTGTCCGCCCATTCCATCAACTTGTCTATGTCCTTTTGAAGTTCTACACTATCCTCCTCGTGGTTCATGATGCTTCCAAGTTTTGTATCATCTGCAGACTTTGAAATTGTGCCCCTGTACACCAAGGTCTAGGTCATCAATATACATCAGGACAAGCAAGGGTCCCAACACTGACTCCTGGGGAACTTCACTACAAACCTTTCTCCAGCCCGAAAAACATCCATTAACTACAACTCCCTGTTTCCTGTCACTCAGCCAATTTCGTATCCATGTTGCTTCTGCCTCTTTGATTCCAGGAGCTATAACTTTGCTCACAAGTCTGTTGTGCAGCACTTTATCAAACGCCTTTTGGAAGTCCATGCACATCACATCAACAGCATTACTCTCATCTATTACCTCATCAAAAAAACTATCAAGTTAGTTAAACATGCAATAAAAACAGAAAGTCCTGGAAATACTCAGCAGGTTTGCCAGTTCTGATGAAAGGTTAACTCTGTTTCTCTCTCCACAGATGCTGCCTGACCTGCTGAGTATTTCTAGCACTTTCTGTTTTTATTTCAGATTTCCAGCATCTGCAGTATTTTGCTTTTAGTTAAACATGATTTGCTCTTAACAAATCCATGCTGGCTTTTCTGAATTAACCCATATTCACCCAAGTAGGTATTAATTTTGTCCTGAATTACCTTTTCTGGAAGCTTCCCCACCACTGGGGTTAAACAGACTGGCCTGTAGTTGTTGCGCTGATCTTTACACCCTTTTTTGAATAAGGGTGTAACATTTGCATTTCTCCACTGGCACCACCTGAGTCGAAGAAAGACTGGAAAATTATGTGCCTCCGCAATTTCCACTGTCACTTCCCTCAGTATCCTTAGATGCATGTCATCCAGTCCTGGTGCTTTATCAACTTTAAGTACAGACAGCCTGTCCAATGCAACCTCCTTATCAATGTTAAACCTTTCAAGTGTCTGAATTACTTCCTCTTTCACCATGACCTGCACAGCATCTTCTCCCTTGGTAAAGACAGATGCAAAGTATTCATTTAATACCTCAGCCAAGCTCCCTGCCTCCGTGTGAAAGTTCTTTTTTTGGTGTTTAATCAGCCCCACTCCTCCTTTTCCCACCCTTTTACTATTTATATGCCTAAAGAAGTCTTTGAGATTCCCTATTGTTAGCTGCCAGTCTCTTTTCATACCCTCTCCTTGCTTCCCTTACTTGCTTCTTCACTTCCCCTCTGAACCTTCTATATTCAGCCTGGATCTCCATTGTATTATCCATCTGTCATAGTCACATTTCTTCTTTATATTCATCTCTATCTCTTTCGTCATTCACAGAGCTCTGGATTTGTTTGCCCTACCTTTCACCTTTGTGGGAATATACCTTGACTGTGCCCAAACTATCTCTTCTTTAAAGGCAGTCCATTGTGCAGTTACCGTTTTGCCTGCTAACTTTTGATTCCAATTTATCAGGGTCAGATACATTCTTATCCAACTGAAGTTGACTTTCCCCCAGTTATTTAGTCTTAGTCTGGATTGTTCCTTGTCCTTTTTCCTGAGCCAACCTAAACATTATGATACAATGATCACCACTTGGCCCACCTCATTCCCAAGAACCAGGCCTAGCAGTGTCTCCTTTCTCATTGGACTGAAAACATATTGTAGAAAATTTTCCTGAAAACACTTTCGGGAGTCTTGTCCCTCTCTGCCTTGAACACCACTACTATCCCAGTCTATAATTCGGGTAATTCATGTCCCCATTATAACTACTTTTAGAATTCTTGCACCTCTCTGTAATTTCCTTTTGCAAATTTGTTCTTCTACATCTTTCCCACAATGTGGTGGCTTATAGACGACAACAAGCAATGTAATTGCACCTTTTTTTGTTCTTGAGCACCAGCCAAATAGATTCTGTCCTTGACCCCTCTGAGACGTCCTTTCTCTCCAGCACTGCAATACTCTCCTTCATCAATACCAACATTCCTCCCACTTTTTTCCCTTTCCAATCTTTCCTGAAATCTTGTCTCCAGGAATATTTAACATCCTGTCCTTCCCTGCATTGCGCCAGGTCTTTGTTATAGCCACAACATCATATTTCTACATGGCAATCTGCGCCTGGAACTCACCAATCTTATTCACTCCACTCTGTGTATTCACACATCTGCACAGCAACCCTAATTTCGACTTTATTACTTTGGAACGTTCGACTGAAATCGAAGTCTGCATTTTCTTCTTGTGAGTCCAGCAACCATTAACAACCATTTAGCACTCTGGGTAACAACTGTGTGTCAGTGTTATTGACCAATCCAGTTGTCTCCTAGTATTTTCATATATGTACATAAAAGATTGTGGCAGCAGTAATCCCAGTTCACAGACAGCTCGATATCTGCAATAAATGGACTTCAGTAGAGCTGCTTCTTGTCACACTGGGGTTGTCCTGTAAGGAAACTTAGGACTCAGTGATTTTGGAGACTGGTGATAAAGATGTATTTATTTTGATCAGGGAGCTGTTTGTTGTAGCATTCAGTATGCTTGGATGGCTGAACAGTGGTGTTAGAGTAATTATACAAATGGATTTATTGTGATGTAATACTACAATGCCACATGTTCAACCAACAGTAATTTGTGAAAATCAATCACTGGAAACAGGGTAATGTAGAAATTGCTCTTCATTTTTTTTTATTCATTCATGGGATGTGGGCATCGCTGGCAAGGCCAGCATTTATTGCCCTTGAGCAGGTGGCGGTGAGCTGCCTTCTGGAACCGCTGCAGTCCATTTGGGGTAGGTACTCCCACGGTGCTGTTAGGAAGGAAGTTCCAGGATTTTGACCCAGTGACAGTGAAGGAACGGCGATATAGTTCCAAGTCAGGATGGTGTGTGACTTGGAGGGGAACTTGCAGGTGGTGATGTTCCCATGTATTTGCTGCCCTTGTCCTTCTAGTTGGTAGAGGTTGCGGGTTTGGAAGGTGCTGTCAAAGGAGCCTTGTTGAGTTGCTGCAGTGCATCTTGTAGATGGTACAGACTGCTGCCACTGTGCATCGGTGGTGGAGGGAGTGAATGTTTGTAGATGGGGTGCCAATCAAGTGGGCTGCTTTGTGCTGGATGGTGTCGAGCTTCTTGAGTGTTGTTGGAGCTGCACCCATCCAGGCAAGTGGAGAGTATTCCATCACACTCCTGACTTGTGCCTTGTAGATGGTGGACAGGCTTTGGGGAGTCAGGAGGTGAGTTGATTGCCGCAGGATTCCTAGCCTCTGACTTGCTCTTGGAGCCACAGTATTTATATGGCTACTCCAGTTCAGTTTCTGGTCAATGGTAACCCCCAGGATGTTGATAGTGGGGGATTCAGCGATGGTAATGCCATCGAATGTCAAGGGGAGATGGTTAGATTCTCTCTTGTTGGAGATGGTCATTGCCTGGCACTTGTGTGGCGCGACTATTACTTGCCACTTATCAGCCCAAGCTTGGATAATGTCCAGGTCTTGCTGCATTTCTACATGGACTGCTTCAGTATCTGAGGAGTCATGAATGGTGCTGAACATTGTGCAATCATCAGTGAACATCCCCACTTCTGACCTTATGATGGAGGGAAGGTCATTGATGAAGCAGCTGAAGATGGTTGGGCCTAGGACACTACCCTGAGGAACTCCTGCAGTGATGTCCTGGGACTGAGATGATTGACCTCCAACAACCACAACCATCTTCCTTTGCACAAGGTACAAATCCAACCTGCAGCGTTTTCCCCCTTATTCCCATTGACTCCAGTTTTGTTCGGGCTCCTTGATGCCACACTCAGTCAAGTGCTGCCTTAGAGTCATAGAGTTATACAGCACAGAAACAGGCCCTTCGGACCATCGTATCTGTGCCAGCCATCCAGCACCCAACTATTCTAATCCCATATTCCTGCCTTGGCCCATAGCCTTGTATGCTTTGGCGGTTCAAGTGCTCATCCAAATACTTCTTAAATGTCGTGAGTGTTCCTGCTTCGACCATCTCTTCAGGCAGTACATTCCAGATTCCAAACCCTCTGGGTGAAAAAATGTTTCCTCAAATCTCCCCTAAACCTCCTGCCCCTTACCCTAAATCTATGCCCCCTGGTTCTTGACCCCTCCGCTAAGGGAAAAAGTTTCCTCCTATCTAACCTATCAATACCCCTCATATTCTTGGACGCCTCAATCATGTTCCCCCTCAGCCTTCTCTGCTCTAAGGAAAACACCCCTAGCCTATCCAGTCTCCCTGCAAAGCTGAAATGCTCCAGCCCAGGCAACATTCTGGTGAATCTCCTCTGCACCCTCTCCAGTGTAATCACATCCTTCCTATAGTGTGGTGCCCAGAACTGTACACAGTACACCAGCTGTGGCCTAAATAGTGTTTTATACAGCTCCATCATAACCTCCCTGCTCTTATATTCGATGCCCCAGCTAATAAAGGCAAATATCCCATATGCCTTCCTAACCACCTTATCTACCTGTGCTGCTGCCTTCAGTGATCTATGGACAATTACACCAAGGTCCCTCTGACCTTCTGTACTTCTTAGGGTCCTACCATCCATTGTGTATTCCCTTGCCTTGTTAGTCCTCCCAAAATGCATTACCTCACACTTTTCAGGATTAAATTCCATTTGCCACTGTTGCGCCCATCTTACCAGGCCATCTATATCGTCCTGTAATCTAAGGATTTCCTCCTCACTATTTACAACACCACCAATTTTCGTGTCATCTGCGAACTTACTGATCATACCTCCTATATTCACGTCTAAATCATTAATGTACACTACAAACAGCAAGAGACCCAACACTGATCCCTGCGGTACACCACTGGTCACAGTGCTCCATTCGCAAAAACAACCCTTGACCATTACCCTCTGCCTCCTGCCACTAAGCCAATTTTGGATCCAATTTGCCAAATTGCCCTGGAGCCCATGGGCTCTTACCTTCTTAACCAATCTCCCATGCGGGATTTATCAAAAGCCTTACTGAAATCCATGTATACCGCATCAACTGCTTTGCCTTGATGTCAAGAGCAGTCACTCTCACTTCCCCTCTGGAGTTCAGCTCTTTTGTCCATGTTTGAAACAAGGCTATAATGAGATCAGGAGCTGAGTGGCCCTGGCAGAACCCAAAGTGTCATGAATCAGGTTATTGCTAAGCAAGTGCTGCTTGATAGCACTGTCGACGACACCTTCCATCACTTTACTGATGAGGCAGTAATTGGCCGGGGTATGTCCTTTTTGTTGTACAGGACATTCCCGGGCAATTTTCCACATTGCTGGGTAAGTGCCAGTGTTGTAACTGTACTGGAACAGCTTGGCTAGGGGCACGGCAAGTTACAAACTCTGCAGTCAAAGAAAACCAGCCTGTATCCCCTTGATTCTGTGTCACTGGTCACCTGGACTTCTGAGAGGAGGGTCTTACTGACCTGTCTAGATTTCTCCCCCAGATGAAGACCCGCTCCATTGAAGTTCACAACGAGAGGCTCACTGCAGTGAAAAGAGAAAATGCTGGAACTGCTCAGCTGGTCAGGCAACATCTGTGGAGAGAGAAAAGCAGTGAATGATGCAGAGTGAATGATGACCTTGCTGTGTTTGAGATGAGGCACTCTGCTGCATTGCCACTTCTCTTTGTCCCCTTCACCATATGATTCTCTGTCATCAGTTTTGTGGAGAAATAACACTTCAAGATTGGAGTGCTTCCAGCAAACCTCCAAGTGGGTGAGCAAGCATACTGAGCAGCTCGTGATGTTCACAGACATGCTGCTACGTGTGACTGAAAAACAAACTTCCAGTGGTTTCATCTGAAGAAATCTTAACGGAGAGTATTGATATTGACAGAGGACTAATAGAGTGAAGAATGAGATGTGGTTGAAGCATAATCAGGTCGAGCTCAAGGGAGCAAGAAATCCATTTCGGGGCCACAAACCACTTCTCATCATCATTTCATAGCAGGTTAGGGAATTCTTAGATGAATAATTAGTTGGAGGCACAGTGGATTAGATTAGATTAGAGATACAGCACTGAAACAGGCCCTTCGGCCCACCGAGTCTGTGCCGAACATCAACCACCCATTTATACTAATCCTACACTAATCCCATATTCCTACCAAACATCCCCACCTGTCCCTATATTTCCCTACCACCTACCTATACTAGTGACAATTTATAATGGCCAATTTACCTACCAACCTGCAAGTCTTTTGGCTTGTGGGAGGAAACCAGAGCACCCGGAGAAAACCAACGCAGACACAGGGAGAACTTGCAAACTCCACACAGGCAGTACCCAGAATCGAACCCGGGTCCCTGCAGCTGTGAGGCTGCAGTGCTAACCACTGCGCCACTGTGCCGAGGTTGGTTTGGAGGGAGAGGGAAGGGGGAGGGAGAGTTGAGGAGGGTGTGGTAGGTTTTGATGTGTAAGTCGACATTGTGTAAATCGCTCTGATGAAGTCACACCCACTGGACAAAACCCTAGAAGCTGTAGTAAGATGTTAAAAGCTGCAAAGTTTCACACTGGTGGTAAATATGATGTAAATGTATGTGAAAAATGCATTTGCCTGTGTTGTGTACAAGGTATTTCATGGAAGTGGATAAAACAGTGTCACCATTGACATATTGGGGGCGAGTCAGCGATTCCTGTTGGACAATACTGTTCTAATGTGTCGTCCACTGCAGCCCAGCTGGTAAACTCCTCCGCTCCCTCACACTGGATAGTGAGATCAGGTGATGAATGGAGCAGTGGTACCTAAACCACTCACACTGTCCATTTACCAGTTTGTTTCCTGCATTACTGACAGAAAGATGACTGAAAGGAAATGGAGCAGGCAATTTGGATTTGCAGCTTTAGTATGAAAGGCTTCATTGATGTGTTAGTGAAGTCGGCTGACAGTCTGTCTGACCAGGAGCTGGGAGGGGAGGAGGATCCAGGCTAATGATGATGCTCCTTGTCGAGCGATGGTGTCAGGACTGTTTACTTCACTGTTTGTTTAGTTTAGCGGGCAGTTTTACAGGACACCCCATTAAAGCTGGAAAGCCAGACTGATGCACCCACTGCCCATCCCCCACCAAATCCCCACAACTCCATTAAACTAAAAACCAGAGCTGTGCACGGAATTCAAACTGGCAGCTGGGAATTGTCAGGAATGGTTGGGTGAGGGGGTGTTTGGAAAGACTGGTGCTTGGCAGGGCTACAGTTTCAAAGTGTGCGACCATCCATTTCAAACACTGCTGGGGTCATGAGCTGCTGAATGCTGACATGAAGAGCTGATGAATGACATGTCAGTAAGGTGACTTCGCAGTGCAGTCCTCCTGTAGAATGGCCTGTGATTAACCCATTGAGGCACATAAACTACTGCTGGAGGCAAAGCTGGTATATTGACAGAACAACAAAAAACACAGTTTCATTGCAGCTGAATACGGAATAAATCCGTCACTTTGAATAGGGCACAGCTCCGTTTGTTATTGGCACCTGTTAGTGAGTTCCTGGACTGGTATCTCTCGCTGTTGACAAACTTAGTTTGCATTGCTCAAGAATCTAATCTGTTCCTATTTAAATTGGACCAATTGCAGTGGCATTTAGTTACCCTTTTCTCGGTCAGCACAAGTACCCCTTTTGAAGGGCACTGATATAACAATCTTAACACGTTCAGAGCGCACAGTCATGATTTGCATGGCCAAGTGTGGAGTCCACATGACCAGATCACCTCCATCTACATGTTGCACTGCAGCAATTCACCAAGGTTCCATCGACAGCATTTTCCAAACCCACGATCTCTACCACCTAGAACGACAAAGGTAGCAGAGGCATGGGAACATCACCACCTCTAAGTCACACAGCATCCTGACTTGGAATTATATTGCCATTCCTTCACTGTCACTGTCGCTGGGTCAAAATCCTGGAACTCCCTTCCTCACAGCACTGTGGGTCTACCTACCTCACATGGACTGCAGTGGTTCAAGAAGGCAGCTCACCACCACCTTCTCCAGCGCAATTAGGGATGGGCAATAAATGTGACACCCACAGCCCCCGAACGAATAAAAAAACGTCCGCATGTTCAGTCTTGCATTGGTGGAAAGGACTCTTTCCCTCTTTCTTACGAACAAAGAGAGTCGTTTTTTTTCCAGCTCAGATTATTTTTATTTTTCTCTGCGTTCTGTGTCTTTCTTGCCATTGTCTTACTCCCCTTCCTCCTCCCTCTCTCTCTCTCTCTCTTCAAAGACCATGGGCTCTTCCTGTCACCCCACCCCCCCAAACCCCCTGCAAACCCCCCACTCCTGTCCCTCTTCATTTGAGGACTGCTGCACACATTATTGACTTCCTGTAAATACAGAGCTGTGCCAAATCCAGTCTTCACTTCCTGCCTGGTGATTTATTTATTGTCTTTTTTCTTGTGCATTTATTTTTCAGTCAGGTTCCTGCCTGTAAGATTTATTGCCTAAATTGTAATATGTTGCAGCTGGAGGTTGTGCTGGTGTCCTGTTGAGTTTTTTTCCTCCTCCTATCTGCTGTGACTGATCTCCACACATGCTCTCTCATCTTTTTAATATAATTTTATGATGTGAATTTTAGGGCTAATGGAGGTTAGCACTGGGGAGTGAAACATTTTCCACTCAGAGTGGAACCACAGTGCCATCATCACCATTGGTACATATAGCAGCAGGGTCCCTCCCTTACTGGGTCCTCCAGGCCATTTCCCACACCCTATAGGCTCCTCTTGGATGACTGAGGCAGTGGTCCTTTAGGAGCACTCTGCTGCTGCAAGACCTTTGCCCGCTCACAACTCAGTTGGCCAAAATGATTTTAACGGTGATCCTTAAAGCTAATAGAATTGTTCAGCACAGAAGGAGGCCATTTGGCCCATCATACCCGACTGGCTATCCACTTAGTCAGTCATTTACGGCACAGAAGGAGGCCATTTGGCCCATTGAGTCCGTGCCAGCTCTCCATGGAACTATTCAGTCAGTCCCACTCCCTTGCTCGATCTCCATTGTCCTGCAAGTCTGTTTCTCTCAGCGAGTTCCAGGTCATTACCACCCACTGTGTTAAAAAATGCTTCCTGATACTTCCCTTGCATATTTTTCCCAAAACATTCAATTTGTGTCCCCTAGTGCCTGCACCGTCAGTTAATGAGAACAGTTTTTCCATGTCTAACTTATCTAAGTCTGTCATAATCTCGTACACTTCTATTAAATCTCCCCACAATCTCTTTTGTTGTAAGGAGAACAAACCCAGCTTTTCCAACCTAACCTTGGAACTTCCATCCCTGGAACCATTCTGGTAAATCTCCTCTGCACCCTCTCAAGGACCCTCACATCCTTCCCGGCTGAACCAAGGCTCTGCATAACTTCCCGGCTTTTGTACTCAATGCCTCTATTTATGAAGCCCAAGATCCCATATGCCTTATTAACCACTCTCTGAATGTCCTGCCACCATCAAGATTGATGCACATGCACTCCCAGGTCCCTCTGTTCCTGCACACTCTTTAGAACTGTGTCATTAAGTATATATTGCCTTGCCCTATTCCTTATGCCAAAATGTAACAACTCACACTTTTCAGTATTAAATTCCATCTGCCACCTGTCTGCCCATATGTCCTGTTGCAGGCATTTCATATCAACCTCACTGTTTGCCGCATCTCCAAGTTTGTTGCCATTTTGAGATTCTGCTCTGTATTCCAAGATCTAAGTCATTTATATATAGCAAAAAAAAAAACAGTGCTCCCAGCTCTGACCCTTGGGGAACACCACTGTCAACCATCTACCATTGTGTAACACTCCTTTGCTCTTTCTCCCGAGACCTGTAATTTTTTTTCCCAACAGGAAGTGTGTGCATTCACAAGATATTTTCTATATAAGGTTGCTGTTTTGATTATGATGCCGCACAATTTTTTTTAGATAAGTAATGGTATTTAGAAAAATGTTGTTGTGACAATTGAGCCCTTTCCTGTCATTTAATCTGAGTGGGATTCAATCCGCATCTCCAAAGTATTTAACTCACAGTTCCACCCCAGTCAGCAGGTTAAAGCAGATAGTGCAGCATGGGACAGAAAAGATTCCTTTTTATTTGGTGTGCCTGTGATTTGTGCCTGTTTATACCAGCCTGTGTGTGCTAGATTAACACAATTGCATTTGAGTTTTGATAGCCATTGTCTATTTGTGGGGACAATGTTAATGTTGGGAAACTGTTTGAAATGGGTGAGAGTGTTGAAGTCAGTTTGATCTTGTCTATCATTTCTAATTACTTTCAACAGAATTGAAAATGGAGGGAGATGTGTAACAGGAGGCTGATCAGAATTAACCTCAGTAAAAAGAAAGACTTGCATTTGTATAGTGCCTTTCACAACCTCGGGACTTCCCAGTGAAGTGCTTCTGAAGTGCAGTCTGTGTTGTAACATAGGAAACGTGGCAGCCAATTTGCACACAGCAAGCTCCCACACCAACAGCAATGTGATAATGATCAGATTATGTGTTTTTTTTTCAATCATGTTGGTTGAGGGATAGATATTGGCCTAGGACAGTGGGAGAACTCTCCTGCTCTTTGACATCGTGCCATGAGATCTTTCACATTGACCTGAATGGCTCCTTGCTACTTGCATTTATGTGAAATGTGCTCAAGCACTTCACCGGATCATTCGCAAACTCACACAGGAAGCCAATTGGTCAGGAGTTAACCAATTGAAAAGCTCACATTTTAGAAAGTCTGCAGTGACATGAAGATGATCTCAGGGTGAGTACAGTCTTGTTCAGGACATGAGGACATAGAAATAGCAACGGCAGTAGGCCATTCAGCCCTTCGATCTTGCTCCACCAATCAATAAGATCATGGCTGATCATCTATCTCAATTCCTTTGCGATGCAAAGATCTGTTGATCTCTGTCTTGAATATACTTGACAGCTGAGCATCCACAGCTCTCCGCAGTCGAGAATTCCAAAGAGTCACAAGCCACGAAGTGAAATATTTCTCTTCATCTCAGTCCTAAATGGCTGACCTTTTGTTTTGACACTGTGACCCTGTGTTTTAGATTTCCCAGCCAGGGGAAATATTTTCTCAGCATCTACCCCATCAAGCCCCTTCAGAATTTGATATGTTTCAGTGAGATCACCTCTCTTCTAAACTCCAGGGAATATACACCTCGTCTACTCAATCTCTCCTCAGCACAATCCCCTCATTTTAGCAATCAGTTGCGTGAACCTTCAATGCATTCCCTCTAAGGCAAGTATGTCCTTCCTTAGTTAAGGAGACCAAAACTGCACCCAATACTGCAGGTGTGGCCTCACCAATGACATGTATAATTATAGTGAGACTTCATACTCCAATCCTTTGGCAACCTTATCCTGCTCTTGATTGCACAATGTCCACCCTTGCTTCCTGTAGTATAGAAAGCACCAGTGGCAGTACAGAGGTATCTTTCCAGCTCTCTGTTCCTCAAGGGGAGTTCCTGCTCCACAGAAGTGCATCTTGGAAATTTGGGAGTCTGTCGTATGATTTACTTATCATATTTTAAAATGATCATGTGCCATTTTCCCCACACTTCAATGAAACTCCTTGAGATGTCTTTGATGTTAAGGGTACGATGTAAATGCAAGCTTTTATGATTATTCCACAGACAAAAATAAACTGTTCTGCCAGCTCCATGAGGGGTCCCAGGGAGCCCTTGGAGCAGGCTCTCACTTACCCCTTCAAGAACACCCTGACGCAGGGTCTACACAGCCTGCATCATTCTGGCCATGTGTATGTATTAGTCCCCGTCGGGGTAGTGGAGCCTGGGCTCCAATTGTCTCGGCCACCCTGCCATTGGACAAAGTGATAAAATATAGCACAGAGGAATGGCATACATCTGCAAATGCCTATAATAAAATCTTTTATTTCTACACCAAGTGTTAACGTTTGAGTAAATTGATTTATTTTAAAGAAAGGGTATGTTCAGGATGCCTAAGTTGAGTGAGGGTTCCAGGTGCTGTGTGGACAATCCTACTGTGTAAAGTCTCAGAATTCATCTCCCATATGAGTAATTTGGCCCTTTCGCAGATACGGAGTTAATAGGGTGTCTGACCCAGTTGTTCCAGGAGCACATATCTGTGAGCTTGGGTGCTTTGTAAAGCTCAGCAAGGAACTACCATGTCCAAAGCCTCTCTGGATCTGCTGTGGAATAGTATCAGAGGAAAAGTGAAGGACACTTGATAGACTGTGCACCCTCACTGAGGTGAGAGGTGACAGAAAAGGCTGAGAGTGTCACACAGAAGCACCATGCACAGGAAAGCTGCCCAATGACCCACCCAGCACAGCAGCACAAATCACAAGGTGGCAAATTTAATTCCTGCTCTGCGCTGGGCGAACTGATGTCAGCTAGTGTGGCAGATCGGGGCCCAACAACCGGCCTCAGTGGAAGAGCATTGTGTTGGCCAAGAGGGAAAAGAGAAAAGGAAGGAGGTTTGAGTCCCAACTCTGCCACTGGTTTGATCCGGAAGTGTGTTCAGGTTAATACCAGCAGGAATTGGGATCATCTGCTCATGTATCAAGTTAGCTTCCAGATCCCAGTACAGTCTGCACTTTCCAGTTACAGTCAGTGGATTGTCATCACAAGCAGGAAACATGGCTTAATTGATTTCGCAATCCAGGGCTTCCTTTTCGACCTTCTTGGTGTGCTGCTAAGTGAGCTTGAACTATCAGTGGAAGACACCCCCACCCCACACAGTGTAAGGAAATGTTGAATAGATTAGAATATCTGGTTTCCTCCAGCTCCAGATCATTCAGAACACTCAATATGAACCTTGGGCTGGTTTGCACGTAGATTTGATTCTGTGTCAAAGCTAGGAACCAATTACCAAAAGCTGTTTGTTTTGGAATACAATGACAGCAATGACCTCATTGAATCACAGAATGAGTACTGTTTAATATAGCACATTCTTGCCAAGAATGCAGGTGAATGCACAGCTGGCTTCAGTGCATCCCCAATTACTTCCCCTCCTTTTTCTGTTCTTGCTACGGTTAAAATGAGAGGATTGGAATCTTCTACTGAGTGGGTAACTGGATTGTTGGTGGGGTGCCAAGCTACATGGAGCAGGAAGGCTTCAATTATCCGTTTTGAAGCAGCCTATGTCAAACTACAGTAGGAATTGGGCAACATGCGTAAAGTTTGTGCCAGTAAATGACTATCTAGAACAAGGGAAAGCCCACCTATCTCCCCTTAACTTCCAGAGACACCACCATCATGAATCCCTTGTCAACATTCACTGACCAGAAAGTGAACTGGATCAGCCCGCCAGTCAACACTGCAAATACAAGAGCATGACACTGTGCGCTCTGAGTGACTGACTCCTCAAAAACCTCTCCGCCATCTACACAAGGCTCAAGTCAAGGAGTATTGATGATGGAAAACACAGCACTCAACACAACAAATCCAGCTTGTGTCAGAGGCAGCTAAACAGAAAGTCTCAATCTTAGTGCTCAGTTGTTGTTGGAAGTGAGGATGGAGGGAGAAGGGGAGAGGGATCTAAGGAGATGGTTTGATAGTGGAGAAAAGAAATCAGATTATCTTTCTCATCCAGGATGTTGCTGGACGAGAGTAACTTTGGGACAGGAGAGAAGGTCCACAAGGACTGCATGGTTTCAAGGAGTACACCACCACTTTCTTGTTGGAATGGACAGTAAACAGGTCCATGCCATTGTCACCCACATCTGAGAACAAATAAACAGCAAGCTGATCTCCTGCAGCTAGATGCCACAGGAGGGTCAATGCAGCTGGTTTTAGATAGTGAAAAGAAAGAATCAGCTTAGTGCTCCTGAACCCTATCCACTGTTCCTCACTGGTAAATGCTTGTAGGTGGAAAAAAGATCCCAGTACAGAAATCATTTTCTAAAAAGGATGAAAACCTGACTCTCTCCGCAATTGTAAATAACTCATTCAAAATGTATTCAAGCAAGTTTTTCAGTGTGAATCAAAGCTTAGCTGAGGTGAATGTATTAAGCAAGCTTCCTCTCCCTGAAAATAACACCATCACATCAAGAATTTAGGCAGAACTGATGTACTTGGTTCTTGTAATTGGTTGGCCAAGCTACCTACATTGTAACTGGAACTGTTGAAAGTTCTCCAGTGAAGTTATATTCATAGGTCGATGACAAGTTCAGTCGATGGGTGAATGGTCTTATTCTTATTTTTCTTTAGAAAAAACTGTCTCCTGACTAGTCAAAACATTCCACATTTCTGCATTCCAGCATTTGTAAAGGGTTATCAAATATCACAGTCCCCAGCGTAACTGACTGTGATTGGCTTCTGAACCATCTGCAGTCACTGGAGAGAATGTTGGTTTTCTGTTGAGATTGAGTTTTGTTCCCATTGACTTCATTTGTAAATGACAACTTCTTGACTTGTAAGGAGATCACAATAACCTTATTAGTGTCAGGGCTCTGGTTTCTGCTGGGACCCATTGCTAATGGGGTTAAGCAGGTTTGAGGCCTATCTGGAGGAGACCAAGGTTTGACGACACTCGGGTTTCTGCACATCGTTTGCAAGTGCATTACTGGAATGATTTTTCCAGGGTCGATCACTCTGGACCAGAACCCAAATTGGCTATTCGCAGATGGCCTCTCAACACATCAGGAGGTAGAAATGTGAAGAGAACCCAAGGATTCCTCCAGTGGTGGGGCCCCAGCTTCTGGCAATGGCACGAGTCCTTGTCAGGGACTGTCCACCCTGTGTTCTATTGTTCATGTGCATTTTGAAGTAGGAGATAAGAGGAGAGTTCCCCTTGGTGTCCTGGCCAATATTTTTCACTCAATCAACAACAAGAAAAACATACAGATTACCTAGACATATCACAGTGACTACACTTCAAAAAGACTCCATTGGCTGTGAAGTGCTTTGGTATTTCCCGAGGTTATTTAAGGGGCTATATAAATGCAAGTTTTCTTTTCCTTTATTGAGACTTGATGTGACCCACCTGTTTGCCAGATCTGGAACTGTTGATGTGCCGATAGAATAAAAACAGTTTCATGGGATGTGGGCATCGCTAACTGAGCCAATATTTATTGCCCATCCATGATTGCCGAAGGTGGTGGTGAGCTGCCTTCTTGAACCGCTGCAGTCCTTGGGGTGCAGGTACACCCACAGTGCTGTTAGGAAGGGAGTTCCAGGATTTTGACCCAGCGACAGTGAAGGAACGGTAATATAGTTCCAAGTCAGGATGGTGTCTGACGTACAGGTGGTGGTGGTCCCATGCCTCTCCTACCCTTGTCCTTCTAGGTGGTAGAGGTTGTGGGTTTGGAAGGTGCTGCCTGGTGAGTTGCTGCAGTGCATCTTGTAGATGGTACGCATTGCTGCCACTGTGGGTCAGTGGTGGAGGGAGTGAATGTTTGTGAATGGGGTGCCAATTAAGCGGGCTGCTTTGTCCTGGATGGTGTCGAGTAGCATGTAATTGGAGCTGCACTCATCCAGGCAAATGGAGAGTATTCCATCACACTCCTGACTTGTAGTTGGTGGACAGGCTTTGTGGATGAGTTACTCACCACACAATTCCTAGCCTCTGACCTGCTCTTGTAGACACAGCATTTATGTCCCTGGTCCAATTCAGTTTCTGGTCAATGGCAACACCCAGTTTGTTGATAATGGGGGATTCAGTGATGATAATACCATTGAATGTCAAGCAGAGTTGGTTAGATGCTCTCTTGTTGGAGATGGTCATTGCCTGGCAATTGCGTGGCATGAATGTTACTTGCCACTTATCAGCATAAGCTTGAATGTTGTCCAGGTCTTGCTGCACATAGGCATGGACTGCTTTAGAAAATGAGGATCTGCAAATGGTATTGAACATTGTGCAATCATCAGCGAACATCCTCACTACTGACCTTATGATGGAGGGAAAGTCATTGATGAAGCAGCAGAAGATGGTTGGGCCGAGGAGACAACATTGAAGAACTCCTGCAGCGATGTCCTGTGACTGAGATGATTGACCTCCAACAACCACAACCATCTTTCTTTGAGCCAGGTATGATTCCAACCGGTGGAGAGTTTTCCCCCGATTTCCATTGACTCCAGTTTTGCTAGGGCTCCTTGATGCCATACGCAGTCAAATGCTGACTTTATGTCAAGGGCAGTCACTGTTACCTCACCTCTGGAGTTCAGCTCTTGTGTCCATGTTTGAACCAAGGCTGTAATGAAGGCTGGAGCTGAGTGGCCCTGGCGGAACCCAAACTGAGTGTCACTGAGCAGGTTATTGCGAAGCAAGTGCCGCTTGATGGCACTGTTAATGACACCTTCCATCGGTTTACTGATGATTGAGAGCAGGCTGATGGTGCGGTAATTGGCCGGGTTGGACTTGTCCTGCTTTTTGTGTACAGGACATACCTGGGCAACTTTCCACATTGCTGGGGAGATGCCAGTGTTGTAGCTGTGCTGGAACAGCTTGGCTAGGGGTGCAGCCAGTTCTGGAGCACAGCACTTCAGTACTCTTGCTGGAATGTTGTCAGGGCCCATAGCCTTTGCCTTCAGCTGTTTCTCGATATCACGTGGAGTGAATTGAATTGGCTGAACTGGGATCTGGGATCCTGGGGACTTCAGGAGGAGGCATGGATGGATCATCCACTCGGCACTTCTGGCTGAAGATGGATGCAAATACTTCAGCCTTATCTTTCGCACTGATGTGCTGGGCTCCCCCATCGTTGAGGATGGGGATATTTGTGGAGCCTCCTACTCCTGTTAGTTGTGTATTTGTCCACTACCATTCACAACTGGATGTGGCAGGACTGCAGAGCTGAAGGTTGTAATTGGTCACTTAGGACGGCGTCCTCTATCTGATCAATGCTGGTTTCAGTCCACCTGAGTCAACCCTGCAAAGTGGAAATCAAGTGACTTTTTCCTGTTGGTCTCTAGATGCCTCCCTGAAATCTACATCAGATTCCCAGTGGACATTGCACTGCTCATAATTTGTAACTAATTGCATGATCTCACTCAGAGAGACCTCGAGAAGGGCTGGGCTTGCTGTGGGAAATAGTAAAAGACATTGTTGAGGTAGCAGGGCAGAGCACCGTGACTTTCTCCAAATTTTTATTTGATGATCCACTCTCTGTTTTTAGTCTTGGCTATCTCTGCGTGTTCTGAGGATTGTAGCTGGGGAGGGATTGAGTGTCCAGTTTTTGCTTGAGCAATGTTACACATGATACTGGATTTTGTTTTCGTGAGTCCAGAGTCCCAGTGCACTGTGCTTACATGAAATCCTTCGTTAGATTTGGGAGGAGAATGCATCTTGGCTTTGAAAGTCGTTGTGGAGTTGGCACAGGGTCAATTCTATGGAGCAGACAGCTTGCTCGGTCTTTTAGAATCAGTTTCCTTTTTTGTTTTTCCTTTTTACCATTGAAGATGATTTGTGCTAAAGTACAGTCTAGCTTTGTGACCACTCCTCCCTCTTCATCCTCGTGCTGACTGATCTGGCCGTTTGGAGCTTGGAGCTCTCTTTGCAACTATCACACAGTGTATTCTTGTCAATGTACTTTCTGATGAGATATTTCTGGGACATCTGAGGCAACGGTCCTTTTACTCCTGTTCCTCTCACGAGTTGCCACATTGCCCGGGCTCCCACCTTTACCATTGCTTTTGCTGGGAGATTGCTAACACGAGGCAGGAGAAAGAAAGAGGACATGGAAGGAGGGAGAAAGTGAAAGTTTTGAGGTTACAGTTTTGCTCTTTCTCAACTTGCTTTTTGAATGTAGTTCTACTGGAGCACAAAGCCAAATTATCATTATTTTCTCTGCAGTGCTTATTAAGGGCAGACTTTGGGAGCACCTTCTCCATGGGGGGAATATGATGGCACAGGCATAACGCTGAAGGAGTTGGTGGGCACAGACAGATGAACAGGAGCAGGCTGAGACACCAAAGTTGGCTGATCCAAAGGCAGTGGTTTCCAGTGTCTCACCCCTCCATGGTGACACTACCTGGACCTCCAGTGTCAACAGAAGCAGAATCTACCAGCAAACATGGCTCACAGTAGTTTATTGCCCCCGACACTCCTGTACAGCTGCCACTGCGCTCTGGATAGCTTCCACGGTAACTGGGGAAGTTGCCATAGCAAAGGGCAGTCATGCCTGGAACACATCCTGAAGAGCTGTACCTCGACAAGCTTCAGCTGCTTTAGAAGCGGCAGTTATTCACAAACCTCAAGTGACTCTTTACATTTGCTCGAGTTTCTTCTCCAGCAGCTGAGGATGGTCCATGTGGATCAGTGGCAATGATACTGCCCTACAAGAGGCATGGAGTGGAGTGGGAGAGCTTTATGCAGCTGGCAGTTACTGTGGCCATCTCCTCAAGCAGCAGTCCTGGTGGAGTCAATGGATATGGGTATAGGGTGGGAAAGTGGAGTTGAAGTAGGAGATCAGCCATGATCTTATTGAATGGTGGAGCCAGCTCCAGGGGCTGTACAGCCTACACCTGCTCCTATTTATTATGTAATATAGGCATGGTGATTGGAATTCAGTCAGGTACAGTTTGGCAAGGACTTAGGAACCAGGTGAAAGGAACACCAGAGTGAAAGAGTTGGAGAGCAGAGGAGAGGTGGTGAGAACTGAGCCAGAGAGAAAAACAGCAAAAAAGGCGATGGAGTGAAATTCCAGAGAGAAAAGGCCAGAACTGAGAAGTGAAGAGAGACATGATCACAGGGCAGGGCTCTTTCTTAGCCCTGTGGGGGGGTTATCTTCTGAAGAAAGGTTGGACAGGTTGGGTCTGTATCCATTGGACTTTGTCAGAATGAGAGGTGATGATATTGAAACATGTAAAATCCTGAGGGGACTCGATGGGGAGATGCTGATAGGATGTCTCCCCTTGTGGGAGAGGCTAGAAGAAGAGGACGCAGTTTAAAAATAAGGGTTCACCTATTTAAGACTGAGATGAGGAGAATTCTTTTCTCTGAGGGTTGTGAGTCTGTGGAACTCTCTTCCCTAGAGAGTGGTGGAGGCAGAGTCATTGAATATTTTCAAGGCAGAAGTAGATAAATTCTTGACCATGTCAGGCAAACCGCCCCCCCCCCACCTGTCAAGAATGAAGAAAATTAATTTTGCCACGTGAACATTGATTTTAAACTGTTTCTGGTGAAGAAAGAACTTGCTTTAAAAACAATTGGAAACTTTGGCTGGAGAGAGATATTAGCATATCCAAGACAGTACTTCAAGGAACAAAGGGACTATTCCCTGCTCCAATTTAATCCATAATGGACTTTTGGAAAGGCGAGCATTCCAGGTTAACTGCTAAGATGGCTGAATATACAAACAGACATGGTTGGGCCAGTTTGGTCACATGACTGAATGTGTTTTTTGATTCTGAGCTTCCAACAAAGAATTTGAAATCAGAAGGCTGTTAGCTCCTGGACTGAGAACACCTCTCTCCTGTCTGCTCTCATCTCACTCTCACCAGCTTCGGAAACCATTGAAACGATTGAACGCCAAGAGAGGAAAGTCTCCTACAATGAACAAGCTTTAAGAAGAATACTGGGCCCCAATGAAAAGTAACAGCTGTCTACTAATAAGGACTCTACGGCGACCTGGAACCACCGAAACAGTAACATGAAACCCCGTTTGGAGACTGCCTCAAACCTCTCCATTTTATTTTTCTTGGCTTTTCTGTCCCTATTTGCAGGTATGTATTGTGTGTGCATGCTAGCATGGGTGCGTTGTATATCCGTAGGCATAACCGTAGCAGAGTTTAAGTTTAAGGCTTAATAAATTTCACTTCTTTAAACCGAAGAAGGCCTGTTTGTGCTCATTTCTTTTCCTTGTCATTGGAAAGCTGTGAACAAGGATTCACAAAGGGGGAGCTCCAGTGACCTGGGTTCAGTTCTGGGTCCTGCCTGTGCAGAGTTTGCAAGTTCTCCCTGTGACCGCGTGGGTTTTCGCCGGGTGCTCCGGTTTCCTCCCACAGCCAAAGACTTGCAGGTTGATAGGTAAATTGGCCATTGTAAATTGCTCCTAGTGTAGGTAGGAGAATGGTGGGGATGTGGTAGGGAATATAGGATTAATGTAGGTTGTTGGTCAGCACAGACTCAGTGAGCCGAAAGGCCTGTTTCAGCACTGTATCTCTCCATGATACAGCTCCGTTCAAAAATCTTCACCAGCTCAGCTCTGAAATCATATTGGTTGAGGTCACCGATTTAAAAAGGGGAAAATGAGAGGGGGGTTTGTTTTATTTGTTGTATTGAGTGAGGATGGTCCATTTTGTTTGATGTCCCACTTCCATTCATGGTCAGAGCCCTGAGATAGGGTTTGCCAACGCTCCAGAATTGCCTGCAATTTCCAGGAATTCAAGATTGATCTCCAGGTCACTGCTGTAAACAACGCATGAAAAACATCAGAGCGGCATTAAACAAAGGTATAATAGCTCAAGGCAGAACATGGCTGGACGTGTGGCCTCTGCATGGTGTCATCCCACTGGATTTCTTTGTTCAAAGCACAAAGTTGGACTATAATGGCAACTAGGGTGCACTTTGCTTGCTGGCAGATTTAAAGCTGTGGTCATTTTTTGTTCCCCTATTGAGCCAGAGTAAAATTCAGTTGAAAAATTGAAACGGCAACACCCAAATGTTGTTAGTGACAGACTCCCTGGTGAAATTCAGATAGAACCAACTGAGAAAAGACAAAAAAGTTAGACCTGGTCTCTCTCTAGGTCCTTTTGTGACCTGAGAATGCCAAAATGCTTTATTGCCAATGAAGTGCTTTTGAAGTGTAGTCACTTGTTATAATGCAGGCTAATAAGGTAGCCAGTTTGTGCACAGCAAGCTCCCACAAACACCAATGTGATAAAAATTTGAGGTGTTATATTAGCTTGGACAGAAGCAGAAGTCCTCTCACTTTCTAAATAGTGCTGTGGAATCTTTTACATCCATCTGAGAGGGTAGATGAAAGACAGCACCTCTGACAATGCAGCACTCTCTCACTGCTGACGTTCCTGGAGTGGGACTTGAACCCACGATCTTCTGATTGTAAGGTCAGCGTGTCACTCACTGTGCTCAAGTAAGAGACAACATAATGAGCGTATGAACCTAGTAACTAAACCGCGGCTGGCTTGGTTGCTGCACATCTCTGGTGATTCTGAGATTGCTCGGTCTGCTCTCTGTAAACTTTGAACAGTTAAGACTGGAACTGAAATTACCCCAAGTGGTGATTCATGAAATGGCCTCATTTCACTGGTGTAAACGTACTAGAGCCAATCTTGCTTATGTAATCAATGGCTCCCCTGAGACTTCAGCTTCGGCCAGCAAAACAGAGAGAAGGTCATATATACCCAGTTGACTTTCTCATACAGCCACTGTGTTGTGCTGCAGTGACTGAGCACACAAAGGCTTATTTGCCAGTCATGCACACAAGCTGCAGTCTTTTATAGAGGCGCCCTTTTCACCTCTAAAACACAGATTAGCCAATCATTATCCCATTGCTGTTTGTGGGAGCTTGCTGTGTGCAAATTGGCTGCAGTGTTTCCCTACAGTGTCTACACTTTCAAGAGTACATCATAGGCTGGAAAGTGCTTTGGGAGGCCCTGAGCATGAAAGGTGCTATATAAACGCAAGTTCTATCTGAAATCTATATGAACCGTGGACCCACATCGGGTCAGTCAGACTGACCTTGGAATGTCAGAGGAGTGAGGTGCTCTGACCTGACCTCAGTCCTTCAGTGTAATGAGTACAGGCAATGATCCTCACTTATCCCCAGCTCAGCCCATTATTTCACATCTCCAAAGTTACCTCTTTAAACCAGTAAAAGATTGTACACCGAGTGTAGTTTAGTGTGGTTACTGATGGGTCTCCTGTGCCTGCGTGTTGTGCTCGAAAACCACTAAGCACTGTACATGGCTGCCTGTACGGAGACATCGTGTGGTGAAACCTCCCTTTCAGTAACCTCCTTCATGGGGGATGCTGAGTATTTCTCCGCTCTCCACCTCCCCACCATTCCCCAAAACAACTTCAGTCTACCTTCATCTCAACTCCATATCCACCACTGGACAATGCGTGGGAGTGTGAAGGTGTCCTGTTACTGTTTTCAAAGTGATTTAAATGGTAGTTGCCAGAATTAACGTGGGCATTTTATTCTCTCTTCCCAATTCCCAGAGAAAAGAAACAACAATGTTTCTGCACGCTCCTGTCTAGACAGGAACTGTAAAAGAGCAGAGTGTTTTTTATCAGGGGGTGGGGGCAGGCTGCTGTGTGGGGGCAGGCTGGTGTGTGGGACGTCAACATTTGAAACCAGAACGCATTGAGAGGAGTTTAGTAATTTATGTGTTCAGGTGGAAGAAGTGGCTGATTGAAAGCAGACAGGCACAGGAACAGGGCGGCACAGTGGCGCAGTGGTTAGCACCGCAGCCTCACAGCTCCAGCGACCCGGGTTCAAATCTGGGTACTGCCTGTGTGGAGTTTGCAAGTTCTCCCTGTGTCTGCGTGGGTTTCCTCCGGGTGCTCCGGTTTCCTCCCACATGCCAAAGACTTGCAGGGTGATAGGTTAATTGGCTATTATAAATTGCCCCTAGTATAGGTAGGTGGTAGGGAAATATAGGAACAGGTGGGGATGTGGGAGGAATATGGAATTAGGGTAGGATTAGTATAAGTGGGTGGTTGATGGTCGGCACAGACACGGTGGGCCGAAGGGCCTGTTTCAGTGCTGTATCTCTAAAAAAAAAAGGCATTTAACTTGCCCATTACCAAAACTCTTGCTCGAGTGTCAGATCCCAGCCTTTTCCAGATTTCCCTACCCTCTACATGCTGTGTTTCCTTGCACTCATCACAGAGAGAGGCTGCTGTGTTGGGTATTTTCTAACCTGCTGAAGCCTATCCCGCCATGGCAACACCAGTTTGAATAAAGGATTGAAGGACCACCTCTTAACATCACAAAGTTGGGCAACTGGTGAGATCCAGGGCTGGAGAACTTGGTCAGTCTGTCAGACAGAGTTTGCTCATTTGTGGGAACTGCTGAATGTAGTGTGTTTACAAATATATTGCAGTTTGTTGCCCTTCCTTAATCATTTGAGAGAGAATATTAGGAATTCCGGTAATGGTGGACACATCCCAAATGCTTTCCCCACCCTGTACCACTGTTCAGAGAAGTGCACGTAGATTAGAGAGCACAGAAACAGGCCATTCAGCCCAGCTAGTCTGTGCTGGTGTTTATACCCCACACTTGTCTCTTCCCATTCCGTTGGCCACATCCCAGTGTTTCAGCATATCTTTCTATTCCTTTTTCTGGAGTTTCCTTTTGAAAGGTATTTGCCTCGACCACTTCCTTTGATAGCGAGTTCCACATTCTAACCTTCTTTGGCCTCCTTATCTCGAGAGACAATGGATAAGCGCCTGGAGGTGGTCAGTGGTGTGTGGAGCAGCGCCTGGAGTGGCTACAAAGACCAATTCTAGAGTGACAGGCTCTTCCACAGGTGCTGCAGAGAAATTTGTTTGTCGGGGCTGTTACACAGTTGGCTCTCCCCTTGCGCCTCTGTCTTTTTTCCTGCCAACTACTAAGTCTCTTCGACTTGCCACACTTTAACCCCGTCTTTATGGCTGCCCGCCAACTCTGGCTATCACTGGCAACTGACTCCCACGACTTGTGGTCAATGTCACAGGACTTCATGTCGCGTTTGCAGACGTCTTTAAAGCGGAGACATGGACGGCCGGTGGGTCTGATACCAGTGGCGAGCTTGCTGTACAATGTGTCTTTGGGGATCCTGCCATCTTCCAAGCGGCTCACATGGAACCACTCTCTGAGGAAAGAAATGTGTCCTATTGCCCGATCAGATTTATTCGTCATTATCTTATATTTCTGGCCCCTGACTTTTGGATTCCCTCACCCCCGCCAAGTGCGAATGTTCAAACCATTCATAATTTTAAAGACTTCTATCAGATCTTCTCTATTGTCAAGAACAAAGCCCCAACCTGTTCAGTCTTTTCTCTCAACCTGTTCAATGAACAGTCGTCACTTTAAATTCTGTAAACATGACACTGCAATTGTAAAATCTGTCAGATAAAATGACGTCAAAGTCCTGTTGGTTCTGTGTTGTTTGCTGTCATTCCTTTTCTGTCCTGATCTGGATGCTCACTCTTCCATGAATACAAGCTGCCTTCAGCAGCTGGAACATTCGCCACTCCACTCAGCTTTTACTGCAGCCAGCCTTCATTCAGCATTCAATAGGCTGAAAATGTATCTCTTAAAGTTTTCATTTACTGCTATTTGAAACCATTTCTAGTCCAGATGTCACTGACCTGTTCAACACATGAAGCCCTCATTTCCATTATTCAGGAATTTAGCTAGGAGTGAACAAGTTAGAAATCTTGCTCATCACTGATTTTGGGCAGAAAGAAAATGCACCATTAAATCCATTTGTGGCCAAGGTCCGAATGGGTAAAGAACATCTTGAGTTGCTTCTTCCCCCAGCTGATGTTAGTGATGTCTCCACAGATTAAAGATTGGACACAAGGCCTGCCTGCTCTCCATGGCTCATAATCCCACCATGTGATAAAATTATCCATTGAACAATCGGGAACCTTGTCCTGAACCATTCTGAGGCCCTTTTTCAGTAAGCATAGGTGTCTGTACCACAGTGAAGATTCCAGTTATCTTTTCTCTTGACCCAAAGTCATTTCCACATCTGAAGTGTTCCCATGTGGCGGTAGCAATGATTCGCTGTGGCTCTGTTGAGGCAGGAGAGGGGAAATCTGACAATTTCCACGGTGTGCCACACGGCCAGTTCAGGAGTGCTCTGTGCAGGGGGCTTACAATGGGACAACCCTCTTAATGTATTGATTCAAGATTGGCCCCTCCATGGCATTGCCCCTCCCTGTGACCACCTACAAGCCTCCAAGAGTTGTGTGTTCCTCCAATTCTGAGCTCTTGTGAATCTCCCAATTCTTTGACCCACCAAATTGATGACCGTGCCTTCAGTTGTCTGGGCCATAAACTCTGGAAATCTCTCAACAAATTTCTCCACCCCTCTCTCCTTAAACATTACCTCATTGATCAAACTTTTGGTCAGCTGTCCTAATGGCTTTGACTATGTACGTTAAAGATGCAATATCCATGCTAGTTGTTGTTGATGATGTATTAGATTTTTTAGAGATTTTAGATTTAGAGATACAGCACTGAAACAGGCCCTTCGGCCCACCGAGTCTGTGCCGACCATTAACCACCCATTTTTATACTAATCCTACACTAATCCCTTATTCCTACCACATCCCCACCTGTCCCTATATATTTCCCTGCCACCTACCTATACTAGGGGCAATTTATAACAGCCAATTAACCTATCAACCTGCAAGTCTTTTGGCTTGTGGGAGGAAATCGGAGCACCCGGAGGAAACCCACGCAGACACAGGGAGAACTTGCAAACTCCACACAGGCAGTACCCAGAATTGAACCCGGGTCGCTGGAGCTGTGAGGCTGCGGTGCTAACCACTGCGCCGCTGTGAAGGAAGTGAGAAGAATAACATCAAATCAAGGCTCTGTGTATGCCAGTGGGAGAGTCATGATGTTTGGTTGTCCATGTGGGATCTGTGTCAGCTGTTGGCTGACTGGCCAACAAGAGATATGGTCCTCAGGATTGTGGGCACGAGGGAATGAAAGGGGAAAGCAAACCAACCTGGGATTGTTCATGACAAGGTGAAGGGTAGGACCAACAAAACCAGGGAACCCTGGATCTCAATGGATATAGAGGATTGGATAAGGGGGAAAAAAGGAGGCTTATGGCAGATTCAGAGCTCTGAAAACAGCGGAGGCCCTAGAGGAGTATAGAAAGTGTAGGGAGTACTTAAAAAAAAAAGTAATGAGGAGAGCGAAGAGGGGACATGAAAAAACACTGGCAGGCAAGATAAATGAAAATCCCAAGGTGTTTTATATTGAGGGCAAGAGGATAACCAGGGAAAGAGTAGAGCCCATTCGGGACCAAAGTGGCAATCTGTGTGTGGAGCCAGAGGACATAGCTGAGGTTTTAAATGATTACTTTTCATCTGTGTTCACTATGGAGAAGGATGATGTAGGTGTAGAGATCAAGGTGGGGGATTGTGATATACTTGAACATATTAACATTGAAAGGGAGGAAATATTAGCTGTTTTAGTGGGCTTAAAAGTGGATAAATCCCCAGGCCCAGATGAGATGTATCCCAGGCTGTTATGTGAGGCAAGGGAGGAGATAGCAGGGGCTCTGACACACATTTTCAAATCCTCTCTGGCCACAGGAGAGGTGCCAGAGGACTGGAGGACAGCGAATGTGGTACCATTATTCAAGAAGGGTAGCAGGGACAAACCAGGTAATTACAGGCCGGTGAGTCTAACATCAGTGTTGGGAAACTATTGGAAACAATTCTGAGGGACAGGATTAATCTCCACTTGGAGAGGCAGGAATTAATCAGGGATAGTCAGCACGGCTTTGTCAGGGGGAGATCATGTCTAACAAATCTGATTGAAAATTTTCGAGGAGGTGACTAGGTGTGTAGATGAGGGTAAAGCACTTGATGTAGTCGACATGGACTTCAGTAAGGCTTTTGATAAGGTCCTGCATGGGAGATTGGTCAAGAAGGTAACAGCCCACGGGATCCAGGGCAATTTGGCAAATTGGATCCAAAATTGGCTTAGTGGCAGGGGGCAGAGGGTGATGGTCGAGGGTTGTTTTTGCAATTGGAAGCCTGTGACCAGTGGTATACTGCAGGGATCAGTGCTGGGACTCTTGCTGTTTGTAGTGTACATTAATGATTTAGACATGAATATAGGAGGTATGATTAGTAGTTTTGCAGATGACACAAAAGTCAGTGGTGTTGTAAATAGTGAGGAGGAAAGCCTTGGATTACAGGACGGTATAGATGGGCTGGTAAGATGGGCGGAACAGTGGCAAATGGAAATTAATCATGAAAAGTGTGAGGTGATGCATTTTGGGAGGACTAACAAGGCAATGGAATATACAATGGATGGTATGACTCTCGGAGGTACAGAGGGTCAGAGGGACCGTGGTGTCCATAGATCCCTGAAGGCAGCAGCATGGGTAGATAAGGTGGTTAGGAAGGCATATGGGTTTATTAGCTGCTATTATTAGCTGAAGCATCGAATATAAGAGCGGAGAGGTTATGATGGAGCTGTAGAAAACGCTAGTTAGACCACAGCTGGAGTACTGTGTACAGTTCTGTTCACCACACTATAGGAAGGATGTGATTGCACTGGAGAGGGTGCAGAGGAGATTCACCAGGATGTTGCCTGGGCTGGAGCATTTCAGCTACAAAGAGAGACTGGGTAGGGTAGGGTTGTTTCCCTTGGATCAGAGAAGGCTGAGGGGGGACCTGATTGAGGTATACAAATTTATGAGGGGCATAGATAGGGTAGATAGGAAGAAACTTTTTCCCTTAGCGGAGGGGTCAATAACCAGAGGGCGGAGATTTAAGGTCAGGGGCAGGCGGTTTAGAGGGGATTTGAGGAAATACATTTTAACCCAGAGGGTGGTTGGAATCTGGAACACACTGCCTGAAGGGGTGGTAGAGGCAGGAACCCTCACAACATTTAAGAAGTATTTAGATGAGCACTTGAAACACCATAGCATGCAAGGCTACGGGCCAAGTGCTGGAAAATGGGATTAGAATAGCTAGGACTTGATGGCTGGCACAGACACGATGGGCCGATGGGCCTGTTTCTGTGCTGTATAACTCTATAACATTTCTGATGGGGGGACCTTACCTTTCTTCATTTCAAATAAATCTCTTCTTTTGAAAACTGTTTGAAGTTTCTTGCTGAAGAGTGTCTCCACCCCAGCTTTGTCATCTTGGTAAGGGCCACCCAGGGAGCAGTGGCTGTGTCCCCCAGTTATCTCAGCTGAGCTCCCTGGTGACTTTGACCTTGAGGCTGCATTGCCCTTCCTCGCCTGATTGTGTTGTTTTACTAAATTAAATCTGACTGCAGGTCATCTGTCTAACCAGGCCCAGGATTAACCTGGGTACCCTCACTATCTCTGTAACCTCCGATATCTCTCTCAGATCTCTGCTCCTCTCCAATTCTGGACTCTTGGGCATCCCCGATTTACATCACTCCACCATTGGTGGCCATGCCTTCAACAGTCTAGCTCCTAAGCTCTGGAATTCCCTTCCTAAACCTCTCTGCCTTGCTACCTCTCTCTGCTCCTTCACGCCAACCTATCTATGCCCCTCATAATTTTGTATACCTCAATCAGGTCCCCCCTCAGCCTTCTCTGCTCCAAGGTAAACAACCCTACCCTACCCAGTCTCTCTTCATAGCTGAAATGCTCCAAACCAGGCAACATCCTGGTGAATCTCCTCTGCACCCTCTCCAGTACAATCACATCCTTCCTATAGTGTGGTGCCCAGAACTGTACACAATACTCCAGCTGTGGTCTAACTAGCGTTTTCTACAGCTCCATCATAACCTCCCTGCTTTTGAATTCTGTACCTCTGCTTATAAAGGCAAGTATCTCATATGCCTTCCTAACCACTTTATCTACCTGTGCTGCTGCCATCAGTGATCTATGGACAATTACACCAAGGTCCATCTGACTTTCTGTACCTCCTAGGGTCCTGCCATCCATTGTGTATTCCCTTGCCTTGTTAGTCCTCCCAAAATGCAATACCTCACACTTTTCAGGATTAAATTCCATCTGCCACTGTTCTGCCCATCTTACCAGGCCATCTATATCGTCCTGTAATCTAAGGCTTTCCTCCTCACTATTTACAACACCACCAATTTTTGTGTCATCTGCGAACTTACTGATCATACCTCCGATATTCATGTCTAAATCATTAATGTACACTACAAACAGCAAGGGTCCCAGCACCGATCCTGCAGTATACCACTGGTCACAGGCTTCCACTCGCAAAAACAACCCTTGACCATCACCCTCTGCCCCCTGCCACTAAGCCAATTTTGGATCCAATTTGCCAAATTGCCCTGGATCCCATGGGCTGTTACCTTCTTGACCAATCTCCCATGCGGGACCTTATCAAAAGCCTTACTGAAGTCCATGTCGACTACATCAACTGCTTTACCCTCATCTACACATCTAGTCACCTCCTCGAAAACTTTCAATCAGATTTGTTAGACATGATCTCCCCCTGACAAAGCCATGCTGACTATCCCTGATTAATCCCTGCCTCTGCAAGTGGAGATTAATCCTGTCCCTCAGAATTGTTTCCATGTGGGTGGATGCACATGGTTCTCGGGAGCTTAATCTAGAGCATGTCGCATGGGCTGTATACTCTTCTGTATTTTATTGATCCTCTCACTTCAAGTGTTGCCATGATACACAGCAGTGGGAAGTAGCAAGGTTTCCATCGTTCAGAGCGGTTTCCAGTGACCCAGATGTGGTCCAGCTGACCTGAGGTCCAGGCAGCCACACTTACTGTAACATCTTGAGCCGATATTGTTTGTCATTCCCAGTTGGAGGTGATGCATTTTGGTCAGTTCTACTTGGTGCTCAATGTCCAGATTCTGACTCTCATTTGAGATTCATTAAAAAGGGGCCATTATTTCCAGCTTGGTGACATTGAGGCCATACTTTTGCCTTGTCTGATTAATACTCAGCGACAGTTAGTACTCTCTTGCACTGTTTCAGCAACAACAGATCACAAGTTCCTTCATGTTGGCACTCACTTGAGTGTTCAATACATTACTGAGGAATGAAGAAGATCATGAAGGGAAAAGCAGCAGTCAGGAATCAATCTTGTAAATCATTGTTGGAGAATCATTGGGCTTGTGCGGAGTTTGCAAGTTCTCCCTGTGACTGCGTGGGTTTCCACCAGGTGCTCCCGTTTCCTCCCACAGCCAAAGCCTTGCAGGTTGATAGGTAAATTGGCCACTGTGAATTGCCCCTAGTGTAGGTAAGTGGTAGGAGAATTGAGGGAAGGTGAGATTAATTGAGGGGATGTGGTAGGGAATATGGGATTAATGTAGGATTAGTATAAATGGTCGGCACAGACTCGGTGGGCCGAAGGGCCTGTTTCAGTGCTGTATCTCTCTATGACTCTTTGACTAATAGCCCTGATACAGAATTCTGAAGCCGTTGAATGCTGTTGGCAAGCTCCAACTTGGTGGCAGCTTGAACAGACCGTGGTGCCAGACTGTCAAAGACTTCAGTGAAGTCAGTGAAAATGCCAAGCAATTCTTCTACCACCTTGATTTGGCTGAAGCAGGACTTGAGCCTCTTCCACTGCCCTCCTCGGTTTGAAGATTGTTTCTCATAGATTGGGAACAAAAGTCAGTAGAACAGCTGCTGCCGTTCAGAAGCAATTCCTTGTGTGAAGCAACTTGTTTTGTTGTCGCAAGGGGAATCATATTTTCACTTGTGTAAAATGAATTGAAGCAGCTGGGAATTAAAAAGATGAAGGAAAAACTGATGCTGCCAGACCTGCTGGATATTTCCAGCATTTCTTGTTTTTATTTCAGATTTCCAGCATCCGCAGTATTTTGCTTTTAAAGAAAAACTGCAAGTGTAATGAATGCAGACGCCATTGAAAAAGATGTTTGAACATTTGGGATGCCAGGTGTGATGAGGTTCCTGTGCCAAATCATTAACCTGCCTTTTGCGGTGTTATTGTAAAGAGCATTGGTCAGCTCCCCTCTGGACGATTGTGTTCAGTTCGAAACACCGTACTCGGGAAGGATACATTGGCCTTGGACGGGGTGAAGCACAGATTCAGCAGAATGTTAACTAGGCTTAAAAGGTTCAATTATAAGGACATAAACTGAATTTCCTTTATAGCCACTCCAGGCGCTGCTTCACAAACCACTGACCACCTCCAGGCGCGTATCCATTGTCTCTCGAGATAAGGAGGCCCAAAAGAAAGAAAACTGAATTTGCATTCCCTTGAGTTTGGAAGATCAATTTAGGAGATCTTATTGAGGTGTTCCAATTGTTAAAAGGATTCAGTAGGGTAGATGAAGAGAATCTACTTCCTTTGGTGGGGGAATCAGGATTGAGGGGAAACAATCTTAAAATGGGAGCTGGGCCATTGAGGAGTGAAATCAGGATCCACATTTTCACAAAAAGGGAAATAGAAATGTGGAATTGTCTTCCCCGAAAGGATGTGGAGCCTGGGACAGTTGGAGCTACCAAGATTGTGCTGGATAGATTTTTGTCGGGTAAGGGTATTAAGGGATATGAAGCTAAGGCGAATAAAAGTAGTTGGTGTACAGATCAGCCATGATCTTGTTAAATGGTGGAGCAGACTACTCTCCATAACTATTTCATTGGCTGTAAAGCACTTTGGAACTTCCTGTGGTTGTGAAAGGTGCTACATAAATGCAAGTCTTTCTCTCTTTCTTTTTCAAGTCTGATGTCAGTGGAGTGCAAACCACAGGGTGATTGCATTTTCTAGCAACCAGTGCAATCCATTTGAAATGTATCTCACAATTGTAAACCGGTCGATGGGGCACCACAAATGACTGTGTACAAGCTGCAAATTAATGTAGATTCTGTTTGCAAGCTAATCTGCAAGCCCCCAACTTGGTGCACTTGCCCCCTTTTTGTTTGTGCTGATGGCCTATTTAGGGAGGCGAGCCTTTGTCGTGGGTTTGTAGAGAACCAGCTGCAGAGGAGAGAATGAGAAATGGAGAAGGTGGCAATCAGGTATGGGTGCTGGTGAGGCTGAAGCAGTGTGCAAGAACAGGGGATGAGTATTGTCCCTCCTGCCCTGTCCATCCAGATCGTCCACAAGCCATAATTTTTAAATTCAGTGGCCACAGACTCTCTTTGTTATCTCAACCCTAGACCCCATCCCCTTGTAGTTTGTGGGGTGTTGATATTCCATCAATTTGGAAGGGATTGGAGGGAACGTGAGAAGTCAGACAAGGCCCACAAATGCTGCCCCTGCTGGTATGGTACATGACGTTCCAGGAATTCTCCAGCAGGGACGTGAGGAACTTGCAGTAAAACATGAGAACTGGCAGGGTGGAGAGTGCTGGGTCACAGTCTCTAGTTTTCATCCCTGCTCTGAGGTACTGGGTACAGTAGCATAGTGGTTTTGTTACGAGTCTAATAATCCAGAGACATGGGTTCAAATCCCAATTTAAAATCAACTCATAAAATAAAGCTAGTCTCAGTAATGGTGACCATGAAACCACCGGATTGTTGTAAAAACCCATCTGATTCACGAATGTCCTTTAGGGAAGGAAATCTGCCATCCTTACCTGGTCTGGCCTACATGTGACTCCAGACCCACAGCAATGTGGTTAACACATAAAATGCCCTCTGAAATGGCTGAGCAAGTCACTCAGTTATCACCACCACCTTCATGTGGGCAATAAAGGTTGGTCTTGCCAGTGACATCTACATCTCATGAATGAATTTTTAAAAAAATGAACTTTCCCATCAAAATCTAAATCAAACCCTTATTGACATTGCAGGTGGATAAGGAATTCCCAGGACTGAAGGAGAAGTTTGAAAGACCAAACCATGGGGTCAGTGTAGCAGCTCTCCTGTAGTCGGTAGGTTTGTACACACTGTATATTCATGTTCACATCAGCTCAGTTGGTCAAACTCTTTCCTCTGAGTTAGCAGGTTTTGGCTTCAAATCCCATTGCAGAGACTTAAGCACAGAATCTCGGATGGCACAGCAGTGCACTACTGAGAGAGTGCTGCTTCCAGCTGAGACTTTAAACCGAGGCCCCATCTGCCATCTCAGGTGGATGTAAAAGACCGTTATTGATTGCCAACCTCTGTGTCAAAGTTCAAAGGGCAGGCTTCCAACTGACTATACCCTCTGTACCCCAACAGTGTGGGAATCTGTCACTGGTTCAGTCTTCATCTGAATGTTCAAACTTTTGCTTTTTACTCAAGGTCCTGGGCCTCCACAAATAAACAGTTGATGTTGATTATGAGGCAGTTGAATTTTCAAGGGAGTCTGTTGTTTAAAAGGACTCTAAATTACAATAATGTTAATGTGAAAACTGCCTGCATACCATTGCCAGAGTGCAGAGGAGAGTCTAACTCACTGCATCACTGAGTCTCATTAGATTGTGGTACTGTTTCACTGTATCATGTTACTCTCCAATTCAATCAAATGTCTATTCCAATCAGACACTGTTGGGTTGTTCCTTTTTTGCAGTGGTATTTCTCATACCCACCTCTGCCCTTCTCTCACTGCTGGGGGATGGTTCTACAGGGAAAGATGCCCTTCAGTCATGTGTCCAACTAACCATTATCCACGTAGAAATGACATGAAATTACACAATGAGTTTTTTGGCTGGAGGCGAACCGCATAGTACTCCTATCTGATCTGGACAGCAACAGTTGTCTGGCCCAGGAGGAGCTGAAGTCAGTTGTACCATCACACCCCCTGCCCTGGCTGAGAGCAGGCATCGATTGCTGGCATTTTACTGGTTGCCAAGGAGCAGCGACTCACCGGATGAAGCCCCACATCCGCCAGGAGAGTTGACCTGTTTCTCAGGACCTTTTCATGGAGAGTTTCTGACTTTCCAATCAGCGGCTGCATGAGTAACTCTGATTCAAATTCCATGCAGCTCACCTCAACCGCACAGGCTGGCAGTCAAACCTTGAGCCTTCCTCAGCTGTGTATCTCGGCTACAGATGAATCTGGAGTATGGATGTAGCTACTTGAGCAAATGGTAATTGCGTCATTTTTGAAAAAATTATTTTTCTGATACTTGTCCTTAATATTGTTGCGAGGGCAATGTTGTTTTTGTCAATTTCAAAACCTTTATTGACATCATTGCATGTTGCCATGTCGGGTGCTGTGGGTAACTAGCAGGATGAAGCTCTTGCTGTTGTTTCCGAGGAAACAGAGGCAAATGGGAGCTGGATTACAAAAAGCAAAATGGCTTAATGTGCCTTGTTCCATTACAATTTGAAATAAGTTCATTCTGCTTCTCTGGTTGGAATTCCCATAGAATCCAAGAATGATGCAGCACACAAGAAGACCATTTGGCCCATCAAGACTGTGGCTGGCTCTTGGGTAAAACTATCCAATTCATCCCACTCCCCTGCTGTTTCCCCGTAGCCCTGCAGTTTTCTTTCATCCAAGTATTTATTCAATTCTCTTTTGGAAGTTAGTCCTGAGTCTGTTTCTGCCATCTTTTCAGGCAGTATATTCCAGGTTGCAACAACTTGCTTTGTTTTATTTTATAGCAGAGAAGGTAAAGAAGTATTCACAATTCTCAGCGTTTTGTTAGAGCAAGTAGAGAGAAACTGTTTACTCTGGCAAGTGGATTCAGTAAGCAGAGGTCCCAGATTTGAAATAATTGGCAAAAGAACTAAAGGGAAAATGAGGAGAAATCTTTTCACATGGAGGCTTGTTAAGATCTGGAACCCACCACCTGAAAGGCTGGTGGAGTCAGATTCCAGAGGAACTTTCCAAAGCCGAAGGGAAGTGGGAGTAAATCGGACAGCTCTGTCAAAAATGGGCTGAATGGCCTTCGATGCTCTAAGTGTCTACGAATATATGAATACTACACATTTGGAAGAATAATCTGTGGATCGGGCAAGATTTTGTTCCCTTGAGGAAAATGTCAGAAAGACTCGGACTTCTTCTGAGACTGTAAAGGATTGTTAGGTCGAGGGGAACCCCACTGAAACCTCTTGATGGAAAGGTTTTTGTATTCGTGCCCTTGTGAAGAAATGGGTAACTATGAGAGTGTTGACCTAATCTTGAACTCCAGTTCCATGGGAGGGTTGATATTGACATACTCAGTACTCATCTCTCTGTCTGTCTCTTGAGGGCAAGTTAGACCACAATCACCCAACCTTATCTTCACCCTGGAAATGTAGAATAGCATTGTAAAGGAATGGCTGTGCACTATTCCTGTGCACCTTGTCTGAGAGGTTGTGTTGATGGTGGGTTCACCTGTAACCATGCATTGGAGAGAGAAACAGTAATGTTTACTGGACTTATCTCTTTTTGTGGTAGAAGGTCTGATTGTTTTGGAGCCTTTTTTCCGTTACAAACATGATCAATCCAAGTTCCAAAAACATTCTGAGGCACAAAAGAGAAAAGCAGGAGCTTTTACTGTAACTTGCAGCCTCGCTGAGCCTTGCTGAGCTTGCTAGCTCAGTCTCAAACCTCTTCCTTCCCTTTGATTTTGACCTGGCTGAGGAAAGCCCCTCCCATTGCAAATGTAATGAACTTTAAAGGGGCCGTTCCCTGACACATGTGACGGGAGCCCTCATTTTCCTTGCTGCAGTGGAATGCCCAAAACAAGTTATTCAAAAAGCTTGTGAAATGTGAAAACTGCTGAGGTTTATCTCCGAGGCAATGAAAAGAAATATCGGTGGAAATAATTAACGTGTTTGCGTAATGAGACGCAGAAGTAAATGCCAAAAGTCCACTTCTTTCTTATTGAAAATCAGGCTTTGCGTGTCGACTTTACCTCTTAGAATCGTCTGGAATGCCCTCTCGAGAACGGGCCTGCCCAATCCCAAACTGGCCAACTGTGATGGGATATCACAAAGCACTTCATCGCCACTGAGTTACTTCTGAAATGCCGTCAAAGCTTGCAACCACTTTTTACACAGTAAGATCCCACAAACATCCAGATTGGATCAAGAACCATTCAATCTGTTATGGTGTTAGCTGAGGGATAAATATTATCCAGGATACTGGGTGAAATCCTCTGCTTTTCAGATAGTGTGTTGGAAAATGAGACAGCTGTTGCCAAAAGGATGTGGTTAATGATGACGCTTGCCAGCAGATTTCCCCCTAAACATTGATCTGTCCATTTTGGATGTGTACAAACACTCTTCCATTTCTCTCTGGTAATAATGTACTCTCCCTCAGAGAAACGACTCCTATTGGGCACCTCACTTTGATGGTGTGTTGGCAGACTATTTGGCCACTGGAGGTACCACAGTGTAACCTAACTGCATTCTCTCACACATGTGCGCTCATGCACTTCCAGCTCTGTATAGGGAAACAGGAGCAGGAGTAGGCCATTCGGCCTGTCGAGCCTGCTCCACCATTCAAACAGGTCATGGCTGATCATCGACCTCTGCGCCATTTTTCCCCACTAACCCAGTATCCCATGATGTCGTTAGTTTTCAGATATCTATAGATTTCTGTCTTGAACATGCTCAGTTATTGAGCTTCCACAGCCCTCCACACCCTCTGAGTGAAGAAATTCCTTCACATCTCACTCTTAAAAAGGCCTACCCCTTACTCTGAGACTGTGTCCCCTGCTTCTCAACTCACCAGCCAGGGGAAACGTCCTATCTACAAACACCTTGTCACACCCTGTAAGAATTTTGCAAGATTCAATGAGATCACCTCTCATTCTTCGAAACTCTGGAGAATACAGGCCCAGTTTCCTCAATCTCTCCTCAGAAGACAATTCCACCATTCCAGGGATTAGTCCCGTGAACCTCTGCTGCACTCGCTCTGTGGCAATTATATCCTTCCTTAGATTAAAAAGACCAAAAATATACACAATACTCCAGGTTTTAGCAGAGTTTGTGACGATTGCTGCAAAATATTGCTGAAATTCTTTTGCCAAGTCCTCTGTTGGAAACTGGTGGGAGCTGATTGAGAATGCTAATGTCTGAGGAAGGGTCAGCCCTCCATGGAATACTCCCTTCAAGTATCTGAAAAGGCTCAGCAGCTGCAGTCAGCAAACATAGCACTGATCTGGGACCGTAGTGCTCTGCAGCCGTTATATATTAAAACAAAACGTAATCTGTTTGTCATTGCATGATGCTGTCCAGGAATGACTGGATACGGGCAATGTTGTGTTCATTGTTCAGTGCTGTTACCTTTCATTCTGCAGTCTTGACTGGAGTAACAAACTCTCCTCTCTCCCTGCTCAATTTCTAATCTTGGTGGAAGGCAAGGGGTGAATTGTAATCTCGTTTTTCACCAGGTGTTCAGAGAGCAGAGGCCAGATCCTTTTGTTTTCATGGCTCGTGCATTTGCCAGCTTCACTCGTCCTGCCTGCTCATAACAACAACTTTCATCCACGTAGCACCTTCAACGTAAGAAAAAGTCCCCGAGGTGTTTCACAATGAGCAGCGAAAAATTGACACCAAACCAAAGAAGGAGACATCTGTCCAATTTACAGTGTTTTAATTTGCATTGCGTATTGTCCAATTGAATTGAAGAGGTCCCCTGACAATGGCCTTTAAGATGAAATAAAGATCAAGGGGAGAACACTATGTGACTATCTTGAGACAAGTGGACAATATCCTGAACATCAGTAGTTGGGCTGGGGCAGAGGAGATGGAGAGAGAAGTTCTTTGGAGTAATAGCTTCCATTGGATCCCTAGCTCTGGAAAATGGTGTTGAAGTAGACAATCAGCCATGATCTCATTGAATGGCAGAGCAGGCTCGAAGGGCCGAATGGCCTTCTCCTGTTCCTATTTCGTATGTTCTTATGGTGCATTCCCCTGCAAGTACAGTCCTTTGAGGTTCTGGACTTGGAGGCCCAGTTCCTGCTGTATGAAACTGCTGTTATAAAGTAGGCCCGTGCTGCTAACAGCTCAGGAGTATAGGCCTTCTGCGGCCTGCAGTAGCTGCACCTCCTCTGGTTATTGGAAGGGTCTTGGATAAATCCAACAGGTTCACACTGGGCTTGCTGCTTTTACAATACAAACATCCCCATTAGCTCTTGTGATCTGCAAGTGGCCTTTCCAGCTTCCAGCGCTAGTTAACCAAACCAGTTTTGTTCATGACTGGCAGCCGGCAGCCCAAACCAGTCGAGTTTCTGCCAGGGCTTGGTGCTGCTAGCAATACCATCCCATGAACTGTTCACAGCCTGGCAATACTGAAGTGAGGATGCATTAACCCGCACTGAGGAGCGGCTGGTAAATCATCTCACTCTCTCTTGTGCTGTGGGTATTTACGCCAGATTTTAACCCTGTATTTTGGACATCATTCCAACGATGACCACACTTCATTGACTGTAAAGCACTTTGGGACATCTTGAGGTTGCGAAAAGTGCTGTGTAAATAGAAGCCCTTTGGTAAACAGAACCGACTGTGGGTCACATGTAGAAATACAGTTTCAGCACAGAAGTGATATTAACCTGCCTGACTGTTGGTTGCTTTGACGACAGTGCCATGAGCACAGAATCCAGATGCACTGTTTCCTGTAACCTAATCTTTTGGTCAGTGTATATATAAAACACACACACACACGCACGCACACAGAGGTTTATTTCTTTGTTAATCCTTTTTATTAGGAGTTCTGTCTGAGTTTCAACTCGGTCCATTTATTGTCCCAATGAGCTCCCAAGATAGACGAGGCAGCGGTTGTAATTCTGCAGCTGCAGTTGTAAGTGGGTTTCTGCAGAATGAATTAACAAACCAGCCATTCTGGAATTAAACATCTGATGCTAACTGGCCGTTGCTAATGAGGAATTGTGCATTTGTTTATTTCATGAAGATAGTTCTTTGCTTCCCCGCCCTCTCTCCTTTGTTTTTTAAAATTTAAACAATGTCTTCGAATTCACAAAAGCAACCATTCATCCATCCTGCTGTCGCAATAGTGTTGAAGCCACTGCCTACTATCTGATAGAATAACACAAAGTGCTGGAAATACTCAGCAGGTCTGGCAACATCTTTGGAGTGCGAAACAGAGTTAACGTTCAGGTCAGTGACCTTTCATCAGCTATCTGATTGTCAGTGCTGCTTATTTAAAGTACTCAGATTCATCTAACCGTACTCAACATTCTTCACAGCTTATCAGCTGCCTGACCGTCCTTCACACACCTGCATGCAAGTTTAGGTGTTAAGGGTCAGCAGACTATTTGACCACCGAAGGCTTCGCAACTGAGCCCGCTCCAGTGTTTAGCCAACAGGCCCACAATCAGGAGGTGGAACCAGGACTAATCTTGTTCCTGGCCCCTGTCTGGCGATGGTGGCTGAAGGTGGGTTGCTGACTGCCAGTGTGAAAGATGTTGTCTGTTAAACACTGCCCTGTTCACAGCTGCATCAGCGGGTGGGGAGAGGTTTCTGGCCTTGATGCTCCTCCCGGTCAATAGCAACATACATTATTCATACAACAGCGTTAACATTGCAAAGCATCCCAAGATGCATTATCAAACAGACTTTGACACTGAGCCACATATGGAGATATTAGGACAGCTGGAGGTCGGTTTTAGGAAGTGTCTTAAAGGAGGAGAGAGAGGTGGAGAGGTTTAGGGAGGGAATTCTGGAGCTTAGGGCACCAATGATGTAACAATGGAAATCAGGGGTGCCAGAATTGGTTGAATGCAGACGTCTCGGAGGGTTTTGCTGTTGGTTCAGTTTCAGGTGAAACTAGACAGCCCCTACCAGCTGTTGGAAGTGTCTCAGCAACACAGTGTCAAAGATCTACAGCCCTGCACCCACCACCCAGAATCCTCTCACCTTCCATTGTTTCCTTGCACATTTGATATTCCAGTAACATTAACCTTTGGTCAAACAGTCCAGTTCCATTTCATTGAAAGTATGATGTGCATGACTGCCAATCTGTCTCTTCCAATACAACTCATCCTGCTTTGTTGGCAATCTGTCTCACCTACACATCTCTTCAGCCTTTAGGTTATTTCATGCAGAAATCTGTTCCAAGATTCAAAGTTTCATTTCAATTTGGGGCCCTGAGCTGCCTTTTTGAATTCCCAGTCACATCTTGTTGACACTTTGGTTTTTGTTTGACACTAATTTCACAAATCCTTTTCCCAGATTGGAGCCCTGTCCCTGCTGGAGGTCTGTGAATACACAAAGCAGGGTTGGCTGTGATGGTGTCCACAGTTGAATGGCCGAGTCCCGTTACTAAATAACGTGAAGAATGTCCGCTTTGGAGCGAGACCCTGGATTGTAGAACTGTCCCCCCAAGGGAAGGAGGCAATTCCTTCAGGATGTGGGAATCAGCTGATTCCCATTCCCCAGGGAGCCTGTCCCTCAGAGTGACTACAATGATGGGCTAACTAAATCAACAATTGGTGCATCAGACTGAAGGCCCAGGGCAGAAGCTGGGTTGATAGCTTCATTTTCTGAAATAATAGAATAAAGCCAGGGAAAATGGATCTGAAAACCAGCTTTTTCAGAAAAAAAGGTTGTCTTCCACTAGTAATCTAGAAGAAAGCTCCATTACGACACTTTCAAAGTCTCAGCTCTGGGCTTAACTTCCAAATTCAGGGATGTCAGCACTGAAAGGCCCCCCAGGGACACGTAACCCCTGTAGAGTGCTGTTTGAAATCAAGAAGTTAATTCTCCTGGTTTCCCAGCCAACATGTGTTGCTGAAAGCAACTCCACCAAATGCTGAGCCACTCATTCTTTCACTTCTTGCTGTTTTTGGGATCTTGTGTCCACATTAACTGCCGCATGTGCCCATTTCAAGACAACACTTCCGAATTTACTTGTGTGAGGCTTAATCAGATTTTTTCAGAGATGTGAGGAGATGTTAGACAAATGCAAGTCTTTTCCTCTTTTTCCTCCCAATCTGTTTTAGATTTCTATGATTTATTCTCCCTCTCTTGTGCTGGGGAGGTTGTGAGTTCAAGTCCCAAGCCAGAGACTTGAGCACAAAATCTAGGCTGATACTCCAGTGCAGTACTAAGGGAGTGCTGCATTGTCAGAGGTGCCATCTTTCTGACTGAGTCCCCGTTTGCCTGCTGAAGTTGTGGTAAATGATCCCATGACATGTTTTTGAAGAGCAGGGAGGTTCTCCTCTGTTCTCTGACCAATATTTATCCCTCAACCAGGGTCACTCACTAAAACAGATTATCTGGTTATCATTGCATTGCTGTTTGTGGGAGCTTGCTGTGCACAAATTGACTGCTGTGTTTCCTGCATTACAATGGTGACTGCACCTCAAAAGTACATAATTGGCTATAAATGGCTTTGGGATGTCCTGAGGCACTCACCTGTTCACCGTTGTAACTGTCCATTGCAAAGGTGAGAGCTAATGTGTTACTTGCCCTTGGGGAGACTGGGGAAGAAGGGTTGAGGGCGAGGAGGGTGCCAGTGTGACAGATTCTGCTTTGCTTTCGTGTTGGTAAAACCTGGCCAGTTTTATTCTCTCTGTGCCTGAGAATGAGGAGCAAGGCGGACATCAGTTCACTGAGCCTAGAGCAGGGCTAGAAATTAAAAGCTCCGTTTGCTTTTTTTTTGGTTCAGGAACGCCCTGGTTATTTCCTCTACTCAGTTGCTCATAGATAAAAGCAGCATGAATGGAGCCACAAAATTGCTGCTTTTGGATGAAGAGCGTTGGGACTGTTGCTTTCTGAGACCTGGAGTTCTGCCCAATCAGTAGTTGAGGTGATGCTGTCACTGTGGACTTTTGCCGCCTCCTGCGAATGGAGTTTGGAAGGGATTTGTTTTCTTTGAGAAAGAACATACAAGAAATAGGAGTAGGAGTAGACCATATGGCCAGTTGAGCCTGCTCCGCCATTCAGTAATGATCATGGATCCTGTGATCGTTGCATTGCCAATAGTCATCAGACCTTTTATTTCTCCCAATACTCCAGTTGCTGGATGTCTGAAATATAAACAGAAGCTGCTGGAAATACTCAGCAGGTCTGGTAGCATCTGAATATTTCCAGCATTTTCTCTTTCTATCTTTTATCTCTGCTCCGTGTCGTTGCCTTTTGAGCTGTGATGGCAAAGCCGAAAACTGCTAAAGGGCTGTGCCAACTGCTGGCATGCAAACTATCTGTAGTCTTGAGCTCATCTAAAACTCTACTGCTCATGACCTTACTCACAGCAAGTTCCATTCACCCATCACCCCTGACCTACGTCGGCTTCTAGGCCATGAGTACCTTTTTCAAAAATTCTCAACCCCTGCGTGACCTCACTGCACCCAAACCTCCCAAGAACTGCAATTGTCCAATTCTGGTCTCTTGCACATCCCTGATTTTAATCACTCCGTGCCTTCAGCTCTGGAATCACCTCCCTTAATCTCTCCACCTCGCTTTCCTCCTTTAAAACGCTCCTTAAAACCTGCCTCGTTGACCAAGCTTTTGGACACCTGCCCTCATATCTCCTGATGTGGCTCAGTGTCAAATGTTTTCTGATGCTCCTGTGAAGCACGATATCAATGTAAGTTGTTGCTGCAGAATGGGGTTTTTTTCCAACTCTCAAGCAGCCTCCCAGTGTCTCGAGCTGATTTGAAGAGTAAGTAGCTGAGCCATACTGGTATGTTCTGGTTAAGGTGATCTACACAAGGGTTCTATAGTCAGGCCGAGAATCCCTGGGCTAGTTGGGGTGGAAATTGTCCAGGACTCCGACCCAGAGTACTACGTGGAAAAATCAACTTAAATGTGTGAAAATTGCGATGCCACTGCAGTTGAATAGCTTACAGCAGCTGTCAGTAAAGGAAAAAAATTACCAGGGAAAGGAGCGGGGGAGCAACACACTTACATGTCTTGCAGTGTTGGCATGCCAATTGCAGCAGGTGAGGTTGTCTTCCAGTAAGATGTCATTCTGAGGAAGGGTAAACTCTCCTGGAGAGTTCTCTTCGATGTCCTGGTCAACATCCAAAACAGATTATCTGGTCAATATCTCATTGACTGTGGGAGCTTGCTGTGCGCGCTCCCATCAGTGACGACACTTCCAAAGTACTTCATTGACTGTAAAGCGGTTTGGGACATCCTATGGCTGTGAAAGGTGCTATATAAATGCAAGTTTATGCTTTTTTTAACTCCATGCCTGGCCTTTTCGGGGTTCGAGGAGGGTAAAACACAGGGGCCCATCCAATTGCCCCTCCAAAGGCAGTAGTTGGCACTCAGTGTCATTCTGGTTATGGGAAAATCCAATTGCACTGTACTATGGTATATTGGGTCTCTCTCTTCATCCTCCTCGTCTGATGCCATCGATAGGGGGGAAAAGCACTTCACAAGCATACTAAAACTCCAGTGCCAGCAAGGGGGGCGGGGGCGGTGGCGGGGCAGCGGGGGGGGATGAAAATTAACGTCATTTCTTAGTTGCTGCAAAAATATTGCCAACAGCAGGGCAGGGACAAGCTGTCAATTATCTGTCTCTCAGGCTTACCAGCATAGTGAGTCCCTGGCACTCAGCTGGCAGTGCTGACTCTCACTGAATAAAACTGGAGGCCACAAAATAAAGCCTGCAGATCCACTTTCATTGTAGGAACCTGGCGTCACACAGTGAACACCAGTGCAGGAACTGTGCCAAGTGCTTTTTTGTTTCCCGCCTAGCTTTTTTAAAAAAAAACTTCTCTGGGATTTGGTAATTGAAAAGCAACACACAAAGTGTTAAATGACCCTTTAGAAAACATGTTTTTTTCTAACTTCTTTAAGAGTTCGAACGTAATAGGAAATAAGGAAATGAGAAATCCAGGGCAAATTGAGTTAAGAAAATTCCTGCATAGCCTGAAGACTTTTAGGCTGGCATGAATGGAGTGGAGTGGGTGGAGTGGGGGGAGGGTGAGAGATAACAAATGAAGGAGGATAGGGAATCTCTGTGGGGGTGAAAAATGTTTGAATGGCTCTTTGCTAACCCTTTATCCAGCTGACTTCCTACAGCCATTGTTCCTGATTTCGGAAAGCAATCTGTTTGAGGCCCTGAAGCAGTCTCGCTCCCCATCACCACCACCATTGTCCCACCCTCCCCTGGCCTTGCTTAAAAAAGTCAGGCTATCTCCGACCATTTGCACATGGCTGCTGGACTCATTGACAGGGTTATTAGCTGCACAAGCTCATGTTAAGCAGCACAGAGGGATAGTTTAATCAGCACCTTCTTCATTCAGGAGAACTGGGGAGTAAATCTGCGAGGCAATTAGATACAGTGATTCTCAACGTACAGTCCAAGCTGACTTTGCCTGCTTTGTAGTTTTCCTTCTGCTTCATCCCACTTTTGTTTCACTTTAAGTGACTTGTGGATGCTATTTCTTGTTGCAGTCAGGTTGGGGGGGGGGTGGGGGGTTAACTCTTGAGCTGAAGAGTATTATTTGGAGGAGGTGGAAGAGACTCGGGCAGGTCATGGGAGGGATTTGCAAAGAAAGGCAAGGATTCTGAATACAATTTGTTGTTTGGATAGCAATTGAGGACAGGATTAAAGTTGGGCCATTCAGAGGTGACGTGACGTCAAGAAGCACTTCTTCACACAAAGGGGAATGAAAATCTGGAACACCCTTCCCCAAGAAGCTGTTGTGGCAGGGGGTCAACAGAAATTGCCAAACCTGAGATCCAATACATAGATTTTTATTTGACACACATTTCTCATTAACATCTCCCCCAGACCTATCTTTTGTTTCTTTACTTAACTCATTGCCATCTTCTTTTGCCTTGCACCATGATCCCCTTTGTCATTTCATCTTTCCTGCTTTCCACCTTATCACTAAACCTTCCTTTTAGGTCTTTCCCCACTCCCCACTTTCCCTGCTGAAAGCAGTTTTTCCCCCCCCCCCATTCTGATGAAGGGTCACTGAGCTGAAATGTTAACTCTGCTTCTCTCTCTCCACAGATACTGTCAGAGCTGCAGAGCATTCTCTGTTTTATTTCACATTTCCAGCATCTGCAGAATTTTGCTTTTGTGAATGGATTTTTGTTAGGTCAGTGTAATGGGGCATGTAGATCGAGTTGAAATACAGACCAGCTACAATCTAATTGAAAGGCAGGACCCAAGTGCAAATTTTAATTCTACCTTTTCCTGCCACACTGCGGGGGGAAAAGAATCTGACGGATTTTGGCTGCAGTAACTTGACCGTTGTAATCCCCAGAATTTAGCATCTCAGTAAGCATGAGCATGTATTAAAATAGATCATTTCATATGAGTTGTTCTGATAAACCTTCCCCCAGCTCTGTCTCACTGAGTTTATCCTAGGGTTATAGGTAATAGGTCCAAACTAGAGTTGTATACCCTGGAATTCAGAAGGTTAAGGGGTGATTGGATTGAGGTTTTCAAGATATTAAGGGAAACAGATAGGGTAAACAAAGAAACATCGAAAAATAGGAGCAGGAGTAGGCCATTTGGCCCTTCGAGCCTGCTCCGCCATTCAATACAATCACGGCTGATTATCCAAACTCAGTAACCTGTTCCTGCTTTCTCCCCGTATCCCTTGATCCCATTCGCCCTAAGAACTATATCTAACTCTTTCTTGAATATATTTAATGATTTGGCCTCAACTACTTTCTGTGGTAGAGAATTCCACAGGTTCACCACTCTCTGAGTAAAGAAATCTCTCCTCATCTCAGTCCGAAATGGTTTACCTCTTATTCTTAGACTGTGACCCCTGGTCCTGGACTCCCCCACCGTCAGGTAGATAGAGAGAAATTATTTCCACTGGCTGGGGAGTCTAGGACTAGGGAGCAGAGTCTAAAAATGCAAGCCAGATCTTTCAGGAGTGAAATTAGGAAACACTTATACACACAAAGGATGGCAGAAATTTGGAACTCTCCTCTACAAACAGCAATTGATAGGAGATCAGTTGTAAATTTTCAATCTGAGACTGACTGACAAAAATGCTGCAAAGTTATTCAGGGATATGGGGCAAACGCAGATATATGGAGTTAAGTTGCAAATCAGACATGGCTCAAAGTGCAGATAATACGCCACAAAATGGTTAGGCAAACATTGGTAGGAATTGGATTAGCCAAGTCCACACAGTGACATGTGGTGTGGATTACTGACTGAGTGAGAAAAATGCAAGGATTTATCCTGTTACAGTGCCGGATGTTGCAACAGCCGTGCTCTGGCCTCCCCACCATCTATTCTATTTAGCAGACTGAAAAGGAGCACTCGGGAGGAGGTGAGGGATGGAGGTGTGAGTGTCACCTGTTTTCTGCAGTTGAAACTGAACTGCAGAAAACAAGTTACACTGTTGTGTATATATCAAAAAAAACTGATTTGAGCATTCTCCTGGTTGACTGTTAGATGTCAGAGAGGAGCACACAGCAAGTTGAAGCACACTTGGTTTTGCCAACATGGATTGCTGTCTTGTGCATTGCTGCAGAACGAACATTCTGCCACAGGCTGCACGATGTGGGACAAACAGCGGAGAAGCCCTTGTACCTAATATTCCCCCTGACTTGCTGCTGCTGCTCTCTCTCTCTCTCTCTCTCTCTCTGTCTGTCTCCCCTCCCCCCAGCCCCTGAAGGTGCTGACTCCTACTGGGATACATTCTGAGGGAAATCACACTGAGCTAGGTTTGTAAATCCTTAAGTCTAGAAGATTAAGGGGTGATCAAATTGAGGTGTTTGAGCTGATGAAAGGATTTGATCAGGTAGACAGAGAGAAACTATTTCCTCTGGTGGGGGGTATCCACAGCAAGGGGGTATAGCCTTAAAATTAGAGCGAGGGCACGCAGTGGTGAAGGCAGGAAGCACGCCTTCATATCGAGGGTAGTGGAAATCCTGGAACCTCCCACTGCCACCGCCAGCGCCACCCCCATCCAAAAGAGCTGTAAAGGTTGAGGGGGTCAATTGAAAATATCAAAGCTGAGCTTGTTCGATTTTTATTGGGTCGGAGTATGAAAGGATATACAACCAAGTGGAGCGAAGATAAGAGATCAGCCATGATGTAATTGAGTGGCAGAGTAGGTTTGAGGGGTGAACAGCTTCCTCTTGTTCTTATGAACCTTGACCTGGGATTCACACATTTGCAGATGTTGTCAGATCGTGGCAAGGGTGTGAATCCTGTTCAGTTTTACTCTTTTCCACCCCCCCCCCCCACCCCCCAGAATCAGCTTCAAGGCACTGAACCCCACCCCGCTGTGTCAACAGAATATTCAAACTGGGCCACATCTGAAGCAGTGCCAGGGAAAACCGTCTCTCTATCCTCGCTGTCCAGACACACAGCTGGGGAATGAACACTGGGCAACATCTGGCACCAGGATCACCATTTCTGGTGCCATGTATTCCCGAAGCCTTCATCACATGACTACCCGCGCCCCACACCCTTGCCGTTGGTCATTGGTTCCCCCCCCATTTTCAATATTATTACAAACAAAAGTTTTCAAAGAAAATGATTAAAAACACACACACACAGGCCAGAGTGGAACATCTTGCAGTTGGAATTGTTTGTGTACTTTTCGGTTTGAAAACATTTTTGCCTGCAATGTTGCTGGAAGTGCGAGCTGATAACGTGTGACAAGGGCAAATGCAACCTTGGTGAAGAAAGAGACAAGCGGGGTATCTCCTTAACCAATGATTTAAAGGAATATGCGGAGGAAGCAGTGTGAATGAAAGGGGTGAATTCATTGTCAAATCAAGTACAGAAAGAGAAATAACAAAAGGGAAAGCAAGACTGGATAAGAGAGAGGGAAAAGAAATCGAAAAACAGTATGAACTAAAATTTAAAATGAGATATTTAAGAAAATTTCCCAACAACAATTCACATGCTATATATCACGGATGGCTCACAGTAGTGTCCTGGAGTGTAATCTGAAGCTGCTGGAGGGTGGCCGTGACAAGCTGACAGTGCCTTGGTTTAACGTCTCTTCTGGAAGACGGCACCTGTGACAGTGCAGCACTCCCTCACTACTACTCTGGAAGCATTGGCCTGAATTTTGTGTTCAAGTCTCAGAAGTGGGATGATGAACCCATAACCAATTGACTGAAGACCACTCAATTAGCACGCAGGGGATACTCATCCCCTAAAATGGGCACAGAATCCAAGGCTTTTGAAGAAACAGAGGTGGTTTGAAGCCACGAGTTCCCTGTCACTTCTGAATAGTAGCGAGGTGTAGAAAGCTGCCTGGGTGTAGGTGAGGTTTTACTTTTTGGCTTGTTAAATCTAGTTGTGTGTGATGTGTAGAGGATTACAGATTCCAGAGTTCAGGGGGAGGGATGCGCCCGAGCACTCTGTTACTTTGCATGCCTTTGGAAGGGGGTTTGGAGTGAGGGGAGGAATTGAGCGGAAGGAGAGATCTCAATGACTGGAGCACACACACACACACACACACACAGCACCGAGTTGCTGCATATCATCCTGGGCCATTCAGCAACACACGCAAAAAAAACTTCAACCCAAACAAAGGATCAACAGAAGAGAGAGGAAGATTTTTTTTAAAAAAAACAGACAAAACGTTTCCCCTTTTTAAAGGTTTCAGGATCTGTAGTGGGGAACTGCACTGGACGAAGTTGAAATTGTGTTTTTTCTGTTGCATCTGCTCAAGGCTATGTAAATCCTGCCAAGAACTTTTTTTTTCGTCTGTGAGAGGAGGAGGAGAAAGCCTGTACAGCAGTTGGCGTGTGTTTTATTCTGCTCGGGAGATGCTAGGGCGTGTGTGAGCAGCTTGAGAACTCTTTCACGTTGGCGATCCGGGCGAAGAGGGAATAAAGTGGGCTGTATGTGTGTGTGCAAGGGGGAGAAGAGAAAGAGCAAGTCATCAACCCGACTTGGGAAAGGAAGACAAAGTGTGCGTGGAGAACTGGAGCCCAGATTGGCCATCCGCTGAGCCCAAAAGCCTGGTGCTTTTCTTCTGCAAATCCTTGTACGTGTGACTTGTTTGTAGAACTGCGGCGAGTTTTCAAGCAGGAGGGGAAAAGGGAGTGGATGTTCCTGTTGGTTTGGCTGACTTTTTTTATTGGTCAAGAGAATTGGAAATTAGCCTGGTCCCCAAATTCATGTGCCTGCCTGCCGGAGGGAAGCATCTCTCTGCTTGCTCAGCTGCTGCACTGTTAACCGGGGGAGTGGAGTGGAGTGGAGGAGAGGAGAGAGTAAACTCTCCTGCCTGAGCAAGGAGACAGGGGAGCTCACCTTCACCCTCACCCTCACCAGGGAAAAGGGACCAGCAATTCCGGAGCAGCACTGGAAGCAATTCCCCAAAACAGGTAAAGAAAACTTTGCACTCTTCGGCCACGTTGTGATTCACACTTCGCCCATTCACTTCACTTCACTTCATTCATTCATTTCCCCCTCCCTCAATCCTCCTCCGTTTATCCTGGATCCCTGCAGACTTTTCCCGAAAATTCCCCCCTTCCCCCGGAAAATCAGTCGCCTGTTAGATTTTATTTCTGAAAGATTTGAGATGGAAATGCATTTAGACAAGTAAGTGAGTTAAAGTGAGTGTACTCGGTCTGTCTCTCTGATTTTTGGAATAAGTGTGGTCAGTTTTTTGCCCCACAGCTTCTGTGATCTTTTAAAGCGCCAGAGGACTGTGTTAAGAGTGGGTGACGACTGTGCACGTTTTCACATTTGTGGGTCCCACCAAAAGTGATTTAAAGCGGCAATGCTTACCGCTGGGGCGCCAATTTTGTTCATATCGATTTCTTAAGTTTGATGTGTTTTTTTTGAAAACAGCTCGTCTTTGAAAAGCTTGAGTGTGTAAGCACCTTTTCTGCATTATTAATAGAACCTGCTCTGCATTCTTTCTCATGGAGCCAAGCACAATCAGTTTTCAGTCAGATCGAGATTGGAAGGGAAAGGGTCTTTGACCAACTGATAAAGCCAGGATAGTGTTGGATCAGCTGTGGGAATGTTGAAAGCAAAGGAAGAGTTTTGATGACTAGCTGGCTTTGTATGTCAGTCGAGTTGAATCTGACTATGATCTTGTCATTTGTCGAAGATGTAGCCTGGATCGTCAATCGATCCCATACACCATCAGAAACAGACATGGACATATCGAGCAAAGATTCTTTGGCTGTAAAGTGCTTTGAAACATCCTGAGGTCATGAAAGGTGCTATATAAATGCAAGTGCTTTTTTGCATGATGGAGAGATTTGGGCTCACCCAGTTTCGGCTGCACGACTGCACGGAGACCTGAGTATCAGTCCTCAGCCTAGAGCAGGAGTAAACAATCCCTCCAGGAAGACCAGTACAGGCTGTTTTCTGACCTCAATAGGTTGCTTTGCGCCAATTTAACTCTGTGAAGCAGTCAACAATAACAACTTGCATTTTAATAGCACCTTTAACATCGTAAAACATCCCAAGGCATTTCACAGGAGTGTGGGAAGACGAAAAATGAGATTTTTAAACATCTGAGTTATATACATGTAAATCTAGGAGTCAAAACAAGTGATAGGTTGAGATAATCTCTCAATTTCATTGTGACATATCAGGTACTGTTGGTGTCCTCTTGCTTCTGTTTATACACCATACAAAATGGATTATTATTTCACCCTTTGACATCCATTTCATTACAGCCACATCTGGACATGTATCTATGGTGCTTTATTCCTGGGTTAAAGGGGTGGGACCGGGGTAGGTGAAGGGCAGGGGGGCGTGGGGGTGCAGTCTCTTGCTGGAACAGTCTGCTGGGTTGGCTGTCAAATGAAGACAGTGGTTGTCTGGTGAACACACTTACTGAGCTCACACGTGCTGGCCTGGCCATGTGATATCATGTATTGCAGACGTATCAGAAACTGTGGAAGGGTACCCCACCATGAACCAGCAGCTTCAGGAGACTTGGGAGACAGAATCAGGGATGGGAAAGTAAATGAAAGGATTTTGTGCTTGTCAGAACAAAGGATGAAACTTTTGCAAAGTAATCCGTTTAATCAGACACTGAGCAGCTTATCCAGTAACATACAGGAAAGTTCAGAGAAGTGGCAGCTTGTGCTGATGTTAGTGTTCAAGATAAGTTTTGTATCAAAGAGAAAAAGAACTTGTATTTATATAGCGACTTCCATGACCTCAGGATGTTTCAATGCACTTTATAACCAATGAAGTGAAGTGAATGTGGTCACAGTTGTAAAATAAGAAATGTAGCAGTCGGTTTGCACACAGAATGTCTTGTGATCAGATAAATTATTACAGTTGAGGGATAAGTATCGGTCAGTACATTGGAAGAACTTAGCTCCCTTTCTCCAAACTGAGGACCTGTCGACCCTCTCAGGTTAACATCTCATCTGAGATGCACCAGCTCTGAGTGGGCAGCACTCTGTCAGTACTGCACTGAATTGTCAGACTTGATTTTTGTTCTCAAGTCTCTAAAGTGGGGCTTGAACCCACAACCTCCAACACAAGAGTGCTACCCACAGAGCCACAGCTGACATATCATGTTTACTGGAGTCTGGTTTATGTGTAGATGACAATTCTGATTGATTTAATTGTTTTTGAGTTTCCAATTCTTGACATGAAGAGTGAACGAGGAAGGGTTACGCACCTGGGAATGGTGTGCACGCATGAGGAATGTGTTTATCCAGCTTCCTAGATTGCTTCGTGGCCAAGCACAGGACTGAGTAACACTGTGCAGCAGTGAGCTCTCCAGTTTCTCTGAACCTTTCTCATGCACCTGTCACTGCATCTGGCTCTGTTTTACCAGAGGATTAGAGCAATCTGTGTAACACAAGCAGGTCAGTGCATTTGTTAAACTGCACGCACACAAGAATTTGATGGGCCTCAATCTCTACCTCAGTGTGCTTCGAGGATTGTCAACACCCAGGAAGTGCCAGGACTGTTCCTCAATCCATGCAGATTAACTACATCATCTCAGACCTCTTAAAACATAGGTGAGGGCAAAAAAAAAATAGCTTCCATTCATTGTTCACTGACACCTGTCTGCTGACTTCAGTGGATGGCAGGCTCAGGCTTGGCTGTGAAGCTCTCCTGAGTTGAATAGTAACTGGGTGAGATACCTGAGGGCTGCAGGCACCTTTGGAACTTTATCCCTGTAACAACCATTAAACTTCTGCAGAGTGTGGAGGTGAAAGGACAAAATATAAATGCATCACATTGAAGTAAAGACTTTCATTTATATCATGCCTTTCACAATCTCCAGGCATCCCACAATGCTTTACAGCTAATGCAGGACTTCAGTGTAGTGACTGTTGGAAAGCAGGAAACACAGAAGGTAAATTGTGCACAGCAAGCTCCCACAGACAGCAATGTGATAATGATCAGAATAAATCTTGTCCAGGGTACTGAAGCTAACTTCCCCCAATCAGCTTTGATGAGTGCCAGGGAATCTTTTACATGAGAGGGCAGGTAAAGCCCTTTTAATGTCTCATCTGAAAGTTACCAGTGCTCACATTGGCCTCCCAATGGAGCTTCGAAATTTAAGGGCGTGCAAGCTGTTGGCTTGTGGTTCCTAAGCACTTGTCGAAGCAAGCAACAGAGTTGGAAACGGACTGGGATATTAAGAATTCATTCTGGCCGCTGCATTTCTCAGAGGGGCAGATGAATGACTTGCGTGGCCGAAGCAGAGTATGGATAGCCCTGATAACACCTGCTCCTGGCCCTTCCGCGGAATTGCCTGTTCGCGTGCCAGTCACGTGCCTGTGAGACTCCTCAGATATGGACCAGTGTTTGGCAGGAAGGAGCAGAGAGCTGGAAAGCTTTTATCGACGTGTCTCCTCAAGTGAATCCCTCGGTTCTTTATGCCTTTTGGGCATAGTTCAATGTGATCTAAAAATGTGTGGAGATCTTAACTCGTGTGAAATCACGACCCATCGAGCTGTGGAGAGACTGCTGAGGCTCCCAGAGCTCTCTTTTAACGATTTAAATCTTAACAGTCTGAGTATGGCAGATGAAGACATGAGCAGTGCTTCTTTCTGAGTACAAAACCAACTTGGGATATAGTGGGAGCAGAGGGTAGTGCATTGACCTTGGACACAGTCCTTTGATGAATGGGAGTCCTTGCCTATACTACGATTCTCTTTGCTCCTGTCCTTGCCATTTGAAGGGTCCAGACCCCATCCCTTGTGTCAGAATTCTCAGTGACGTCCTAACCCTTAGGCTACCAGCACTTTTTCCCCCCAAAAAATGGTTTCTTGCCATGTGTGACCTGAATTTACAAAGAGCTGTCTCCCTATGCCATCCTTCCTTTGGTTGTACTTTGTTTTCAGAGTGGGTATTCTGGCACATTTCTTTAAAAAAAAACGAAAAAAATGTGTCAATTTCCCATTCAGAATTCTTCAAGGTATAAAAATATCTTTCTCTGTTTTGTGTTTTGCAGTTTTTTTTCTATCATTTGTAAGCATAGATATCATTTCAAACAGTGAAGGTTAGTGGAGCAGGAAACTTATGTTTGTCACTCCTGCAGCAGCGGTTGCAGTTTGAGTGAGTGAGCATCTCTTTGACCTGATCACCTGTTGCATGATGCCCAGGCTGCTAAGTTCTTTGTGAGCTTGGATCACTTCCTTGCTGGTTTGTGCTATTTGCATTTCATGGGACTGCAGGCTTGGAAAGGAACAAAGAACTTTGTATTTATCTAGCGCGCGTCACAAAGAACAAAGAACAGTACAGCACAGGAACATGCCATTCAGCCCTCCAAGCCTGCGCCGATCTTGATGCCTGCCTAAACTAACACCTTCTGCACTTCCGGGGCCCATATCCCTCTATTCCCTTCCCTTTCAGGTATTTGTCAAGATGTCTCTTAAACGTCGCTATCGTACCTGCTTCCACCACCTCCCCTGCAGCAAGTTCCAGGCACTCACCACCCTCTGTGTAAAGAACTTGCCTCGCACATCCTCTCTAAACTTTGCCCCTCGCACCTTAAACCTATGTCCCCTAGTAACTGACTCTTCCACCCTGGGAAAAAGCTTCTGACTATCCACTCTGTCCATGCCACTCATAACTTTGTAAACCTCTATCATGTCGCCCCTCCACCTCCGCCGTTCCAGTGAAAACAATCCGGGTTTTTCCAACCTCTCCTCAAAGCTAATGCCCTCCAGACCAGGCAACATCCTGGTAAACCTCTTCTGTACCCTCTCCAAAGCCTCCACGTCCTTCTGGTAGTGTGGCGACCAGAATTGCGTGCAATATTCGAAGTGTGGCCTAACGAAAGTTCTGTACAGCTGCAGCATGACTTGCCAATTTTTATACTCTATGCCCCGACCGATGAAGGCAAGCATGCCGTATGCCTTCTTGACTACCTTATCCACCTGCGTTGCCACTTTCAGTGACCTGTGGACCTGTTCGCCCAGATCTCTCTGCCTGTCACATCTCTGACTCGTCCCAAAGTGGTGATGGATTTCCCTCTGTGATGTTGCCTCATTGGCCGATGCACTCAAAATCAGGACTCTTTGCGTCTGCAGATTTAGTTAGATGCAGGATCATGGGACCTCATTCATATCAGCTTAATATACAGTCCGTGAGGAGCTCACAGAGACAACCAGCCTGGACTCTCCTGAGATACATGAAGATGGATCCCCCCAGGATCCTGCCTCAGTGAGTGGCTGGACACGAGATAGCACCGGTAATAAATCACCGGCCGAGTTCCATATCTCAGTGAGTGGCTGGACACGAGATAGCACCGGTAATAAATTACCGGCCGAGTTCCATATCTCAGTGAGTGGCTGGATACAAGATAGCACCGGTAATAAATTACCGGCCGAGTTCCGTATCTCAGTGAGTGGCTGGATACGAGATAGCACCGGTAATAAATTACCGGCCGAGTTCCATATCTCAGTGAGTGGCTGGACACGAGATAGCACCGGTAATAAATTACCGGCCGAGTTCCATATCTCAGTGAGTGGCTGGACACGAGATAGCACCGGTAATAAATCACCGGCCGAGTTCCATATCTCAGTGAGTGGCTGGACACGAGATAGCACCGGTAATAAATCACCGGCCGAGTGCCATATCTCAGTGAGTGGCTGGACACGAGATAGCACCGGTAATAAATCACCGGCCGAGTTCCGTATCTCAGTGAGTGGCTGGACACGAGATAGCACCGGTAATAAATCACCGGCCGAGTTCCGTATCTCAGTGAGTGGCTGGACACGAGATAGCACCGGTAATAAATTACCGGCCGAGTTCCATATCTCAGTGAGTGGCTGGACACGAGATAGCACCGGTAATAAATTACCGGCCGAGTTCCATATCTCAGTGAGTGGCTGGACACGAGATAGCACCGGTAATAAATCACCGGCCGAGTTCCGTATCTCAGTGAGTGGCTGGACACGAGATAGCACCGGTAATAAATCACCGGCCGAGTTCCATATCTCAGTGAGTGGCTGGACACGAGATAGCACCGGTAATAAATTACCGGCCGAGTTCCATATCTCAGTGAGTGGCTGGACACGAGATAGCACCGGTAATAAATCACCGGCCGAGTTCCGTATCTCAGTGAGTGGCTGGACACGAGATAGCACCGGTAATAAATCACCGGCCGAGTTCCATATCTCAGTGAGTGGCTGGACACGAGATAGCACCGGTAATAAATTACCGGCCGAGTTCCATATCTCAGTGAGTGGCTGGACACGAGATAGCACCGGTAATAAATTACCGGCCGAGTTCCATATCTCAGTGAGTGGCTGGACACGAGATAGCACCGGTAATAAATTACCGGCCGAGTTCCATATCTCAGTGAGTGGCTGGACACGAGATAGCACCGGTAATAAATTACCGGCCGAGTTCCATATCTCAGTGAGTGGCTGGACACGAGATAGCACCGGTAATAAATTACCGGCCGAGTTCCATATCTCAGTGAGTGGCTGGACACGAGATAGCACCGGTAATAAATCACCGGCCGAGTTCCATATCTCAGTGAGTGGCTGGACACGAGATAGCACCGGTAATAAATCACCGGCCGAGTTCCGTATCTCAGTGAGTGGCTGGACACGAGATAGCACCGGTAATAAATCACCGGCCGAGTTCCGTATCTCAGTGAGTGGCTGGACACGAGATAGCACCGGTAATAAATTACCGGCCGAGTTCCATATCTCAGTGAGTGGCTGGACACGAGATAGCACCGGTAATAAATCACCGGCCGAGTTCCGTATCTCAGTGAGTGGCTGGACACGAGATAGCACCGGTAATAAATCACCGGCCGAGTTCCGTATCTCAGTGAGTGGCTGGACACGAGATAGCACCGGTAATAAATCACCGGCCGAGTTCCGTATCTCAGTGAGTGGCTGGACACGAGATAGCACCGGTAATAAATCACCGGCCGAGTTCCGTATCTCAGTGAGTGGCTGGACACGAGATAGCACCGGTAATAAATTACCGGCCGAGTTCCGTATCTCAGTGAGTGGCTGGACACGAGATAGCACCGGTAATAAATCACCGGCCGAGTTCCGTATCTCAGTGAGTGGCTGGACACGAGATAGCACCGGTAATAAATCACCGGCCGAGTTCCGTATCTCAGTGAGTGGCTGGACACGAGATAGCACCGGTAATAAATCACCGGCCGAGTTCCGTATCTCAGTGAGTGGCTGGACACGAGATAGCACCGGTAATAAATCACCGGCCGAGTTCCGTATCTCAGTGAGTGGCTGGACACGAGATAGCACCGGTAATAAATCACCGGCCGAGTTCCGTATCTCAGTGAGTGGCTGGACACGAGATAGCACCGGTAATAAATCACCGGCCGAGTTCCGTATCTCAGTGAGTGGCTGGACACGAGATAGCACCGGTAATAAATCACCGGCCGAGTTCCGTATCTCAGTGAGTGGCTGGACACGAGATAGCACCGGTAATAAATCACCGGCCGAGTTCCATATCTCAGTGAGTGGCTGGACACGAGATAGCACCGGTAATAAATCACCGGCCGAGTTCCATATCTCAGTGAGTGGCTGGACACGAGATAGCACCGGTAATAAATCACCGGCCGAGTTCCATATCTCAGTGAGTGGCTGGACACGAGATAGCACCGGTAATAAATCACCGGCCGAGTTCCATATCTCAGTGAGTGGCTGGACACGAGATAGCACCGGTAATAAATCACCGGCCGAGTTCCATATCTCAGTGAGTGGCTGGACACGAGATAGCACCGGTAATTTATTACCGGCCGAGTTCCATATCTCCGCCACATACAGGAGCTGCCAGGCATTCAGTGCTAAAATCATCAAGCTGCGCACTTGCTCCTAATGGCCTTTTATTTACTGGGCATTTCAGGCTTGCTAACCGCAAATAACTGTCTCAAAAAATGGCCGAGAGTATTTGGATGGGGAAGAAACTCAGGGCTCATTCATCTTTCCCCCCCACCACCTCCCCCTTGATCCCATCAGAGAATCCAGCTGGTTTAAATATTGCCAGGTTTGAGCTTTGCTGTCTTCCCTGAATCTCCATTCCACATGTTGACTCTGTCAGCTAGCAGGAAGAAGTGATCGTTTGTTGGGGGAGAATATGAGAAGTTGAAGTTTCAGTTTTTTAATATATTTTGAAGGTTTAGTGCAGATGTCAGTTTTGTGACTGCCTGGACTGTTCCTGCCGACTCTGCCAACCTGGCAACACGGTTCCTTTTTCAAATGAAACAGCTAGTGTTGGCATCAGAGACCTCAGCTGGTGCATCTCCTTCATTTTCCACAGGAAGTGTTTCGAGGAAATTCTCTGCTCGAGTCGGATTTGAATAACTGCAGCTTTGCTGAGCTGTGGATCCGAGCTGCACGTAATGCCTGAAAATGCTGATGATTTGTCTCAGAATCCTCAGCGTATTCTGAGCTGATGGTGTAATCAAGGCAACAAAAGGATCAGGTCTCTTTGTTTTGTTGTTTGGAAATTTGAAGTTCTCAACAATTTTCTCCCCCCTCGCGCGCTCAAAGTTGTTCATTCCTTTCTGGAGCCTGGATACCTCCTTGACATCTCACGCTGTGACCTATTCATGTGCACGTGCTGGCAGGAAATGTTTAAATGTATTTTCAACCCTGTCGTGTGGAGGAAGAAAAGAAAAAAAAGAACTTTCATTTCTATAGCACCTTTCACAACCTCGGGATGTTCCAAAGTGCTTTATAGCCAATGCAGTACTTTTGAAGTGTAGTCACCATTGTAATGTAGGAAAAAGAGTGCACAGCAAGAGACCACAAGCAGTACAAACTGTGGTAAATGACCAGATAACCTGTTTTTTAGTGATGCTAATTGAGGGATCAATGTTGGCCAGGGGATCCAGGAGGACTCCACTGCTGCTGGATGAAATACTGGCACTTTTACATGCACCCGAGAGAGCAGACGGGGTCTCAGTTTAATGTCTCGCTTGAAGAGTGGCACCTCCATCAGTGCAGGACTCCCTCAGTACTGCCAGGACAGTCAAACCCCACCCTGTCCTTGCCAGATCTCCAGCACGTCTTGACATCGAGGCAGGGTAGCTAGATAACAATCGGGGCTAAGAGCCCTAGCCCTCAACTTGGACACTCCTTTTGGTTTCATTGCTGTCTTGTACCTGCTGGGTGTTTGTTCCTACTTGTATAGTATCTTGCTAGTAAAGCATGGGTTTGGGTTTATGCAGTGTACAGTCAAGCTTCTGAGGGTAGAAAATGAAATTTGTTCCTAATAAATAAGGTGCAGGTGGCAGATTAGTCAAGATAAGTGATGTGGAAATTGAACCTTTGTGATGGCAGATGGCCAGTAATTGTGTGAAAGCTTTTGGTGCACGGAGGTGTGGCATGTGTGTGTACATTTCTTGAAAGTATAATAATGCTTCAAATATACATTGTGACCCTCACTTGTAGAGACTTGGACACAGGAGAGAATATGAAGCGGTAGCTAATTTATTTCCCAGCAAGTTGTACGAGGGAGTATGCAGCCAGGACGGGAGTTTGTTTGGATTATTTTTCTGGTGCCCTATGTGCATGTGTCACAGTGTTTAAATCTGAGTCAAACCAGGCAACCATTCACTCACTCCACCATCGAAGCCAATTGGGAGGGAAGCTGTGCACATTAAGGTAGAATGGAGCAGTTGCTTAATGCGATTGTGACACCTGATAATTGCTTTAAAGGCTCATATTAACCTTCCTGCAAGGCAGAAGATCATTCTGTCCTCCTGGTTAAATGTCCTAATTGCTTTGATATGTGTGACTCATCCAGCAGATGATGTGTTGGAAATGAGTGTGTTCCATCTTATCCATCAGGAATCCTAGCCTAGTCACTATAATGTTCCAGTCATCAGGATATGGGCTGACATAGCTCTACGTCATGACATCCAGCAAGTCCCAAGTTCAGATTCTGGTCACTGCTGTTAGCTGTTCTCAGGTGAGGCAACAGTTTCAGTACAACATAGGAAGAGGAGGAGGCGGTTCATCCTCTCGAGCCTATCCCACCCTTCCGTTGAATCATGACTGATCTGTATCTTAACTCCATCCACACGCCTCGGCTCCATACCTTTTATACCCTTGGTTGAGTGAGCATCTTTTGCTTTTTACGGGACGGAGTTCCACACTTGTACCACCCTTTGCCTGAAGAAGTGTTTCCGAACCTTTCCTGAACGGCTGGGCTCTGATTTTAAGATTCTGTCCCCTCGTCCTCGACTCCCACACCAGTAGAAAAAGTTTCTTTCTACCTTATCAATTCCTTTCAAAATCCTCAAAAAAAAAACCTCGATCAAACCACACCTTAACCATCCATATGCCACGGAATACAGCAATTGGCCTGAGCGAGGGAGGCTTAAAAGCAGCCCAGATTTCAATTCCTGATCACTGTCCAGTGATTTCCATTGCAAATAATGTGTATGCAGATTGGGCTCAACAGTGATGCCCTTGTGCCATACATAACCCACCAACAAAGACTACACACTTGGGCTCTGTACGAGACAACTGTTTGGTCTGTGGAGCCAGCTCCAACAAAAGGTGGTTCTTTCACAAGACATGGTGAGAGAAATGGAAAGGTCTCGTCTGAAAATGTGATAGGAACTTGCACTTTCTTGCATGTTAATATTTTAACGAGGATGCTGGAAATTCAGATTCTTGACACTGAAATCCCAGCAAGCTGCTTCAGAATCAGTCGGCATTGCACTGAAATGGAAATGTTGGGCTTTTTCTCAAATGGCTTCACTTTTCTTTGATTGCTTGTCCTGGTTGTCAGATTTGGGCACTATTTATTCTTTGAATGCTGTTGAATCAGCATGATTGTCCATCCATTCCATACTTGCCCTGTCAACTGGTTTGACTTTTTGATGGGTTTGGTGTGAATCAGCTGGCTGGAGTGCTGGCACGTAGATTTGTTTCTGATGGCAGTCAAATCATGGGTTTATTGGATCGGCCTATGCTGTTTGAAGGCTGCGTGTGATACCATGCAGGAGATTATTGGAGAAGATCAAAAGGAATGGAATGAGGGAGAGGACAGCAAAGTGGATGAGCCACTGGTTAGAAAGGAGGAAATGAGGAGACATTGGGGGTGAAATTATGTTCCTTTCTTTGCTCCTTTCTCTTTTTATAGTTACATAGAACTCTGGTTAGACCCGTTTAGAGTTCTGCATTTAATTCTGGGCACCGTGCTTTAGGAAGGAGATATTGGCTTTGGAGGGGATGCAGCACAGATTTACCAGGATGATTCCTGGTCTAAAAGGGTTAAATGAGGAGGACATATTCCCTGGAGTATCGGAGATGAACAGTTCATGTAACAAAGGTTTCAAATTATTTAGTTTTTTTCTCCATCTACCCCATTTCATCTGCTGGGACATTCCAGAGCGAGGGAGCAAAACCTTAAAATGGGAGCCAGGCTATTTCAGGAGTGATGACAAAAAGCAGTTCTTCACACAAAGGGTAGTGGAAATCTGCTGTAAAGCTGTTCAGGCTGGGGGCAACTGGAAATTTCAAATGCAGATTGGTAATATTGTTGTTTGGTAAGATATTAAGGATATTGGAAGGAAGGCAGATCGGTACAGTTGAGATATAGAGTAGCCATAACCTAACTGAATGATGGAATAGGTTTGAGGGGCTGAACGTGGCCTCTCCTTGTTGCTGTTGTCCTATGGTGTAGATTTAAAAACTGGTCACGGAGCTGCAGGAAACTTTGACCTGTGTGATTCTGCAAGGAGGGAGGCGGAACTCGAGATACTGGACAAGAGGGAGATGTTTCGGCTCGTTAGGGAAAGGTCATTTTTTTGTGGTTGGCGGGGTCAGTAATTATCAGTAAGATTGACAGAGCAAGTTCTTGGGAGCATGGAAGGTTTTGTTGAAACAGAGACCACCTCATTCCATGAAAAGAGAAAAATTATTGGTGGAATTAGAAGGGCAAAGGGGGTTGGATTATTTTTATATTGTGGTGTGAATGAATGAATGAAGGAAATAATGTCCTGTACTCCAACTATATAGCTCCATGGGAGCTGAGCGCGACAATTTGTAAATGGTAGCATTCGATCTTTCGAAGCTTCCCAGGGCCCGACACAGAGTCTCAATGTTGCCTGAGGCCTTTTTCACTCTCGGAATGGCAGGAATGTTTCAATACCCTTGGCATGTTATAGCAGCTGGCTTTATCTTAAAACAACTTCTTGGTTTGATTTTTACTGCTTTTTTAAAGAAAGGACAAATATAGCAGTGTCCAGATGTGGCATTAAGTTGGTTCTCATCAGACAGCTGGCTTTTAGCATGGTAGCTTTGTACAGAGAGCAGGTTGACGATATTTAGCTCTTTATTTTGATTTGTACTCGATACCTGCCATTAGTTGCTATCTTGAGGAGGAAATAAAATGTGAGATTGGTCTTCACATCAGGCCTTAAATTACTGTTCCGGATTTTGTGGTAACAATAACCGTGTGGCTTTTAGCTCAGGAGTAAATGGAACAGCAACTTCCAGTGCAATTAAATGTGGAAATCAGCATGTTACTGTCTGAATTATCCGACTCCTTCTGAAGCTACGCTATAATAGCATCTCACTGCGAAGGGAGTGAAGTTCTGGTACTTAGCCACTAAATTCACCAGAAAAAGTTAAGGCTTGTTCATTTCATTCCAGTGTAATTAAATGTTTGTTGGTCTAGTGAGTCTTAATTACTGCTCAACAACCACTCTGGCCCTGAAAATTAACTTTTCACTAGTTGTCTCATTCCTTCCGATGTAAATTATTATTGGAGATTTTTTTAAATGATTTAATTTTTGTCTTCTGTTTCTTTTTCTCTCTCAATTCTATCTTTATTGTGCTTTCTTAACCTAATTTAGCATGAATTAAATATTCTAACTTCCACATTCCTCATTCAGATTCTGCATGCCTTACTCATGATTCTTCAATCTGACGGGTTAAGGAGACACACAGTTGCATGCCCTGTTTGCACAGGTCCCAGATGCTCTGTAGAGGGTGCTGTGCTGTTTTGGATTCCTTACCACTGCAAGTTCCAGTGCAAAGGCCCACAGAAAGTCCGTGGGCAAGTGTCAGTGTAATGAATGGCTGGCATCGTTTATTCACCGCTGTCTGCAAGCACTGATCTGATTATAAATCATGCATATATCACAAAGACATCTTTAGGCTTCAACCAGGTAATGCAAAATAACAGTCTTTGAGACAAGGTTTGTTAGAAAAATGACTTGCAGCCTTCCAGGAGTAACAGAAAGGCCTTGTTTTGAATAACCATTCTGAACAAGTGACTGGATCTAGTATTTGCCAAGAGCTGAAATGCAGGGACATGTCTGTGGCTGCTCGTAGCCTTTCTATGGTGGAGTATCTGTTGACAGGCTGGAAAGGCTGTAGGTGAAGCTACTTTTTGTGTCGAGACTGGAAGTTAAGCCCCTGGTGTCTGTAAGTGGCCAAGTGCTGTCCTGTGCAGGCCTCCTGACTGCCTACTACTTGACTTCCATGCTGGCTTGTCCCTGACTGCCAATGGAGTTGAAATGAGCAGAGAATAATGTCACACATAAGTAGCCCTCATACTGGTCTCTGACTGTTGACACAGGCAACTGTACCAAAAAAAACTCCTCATCCAACTTATTTTGAGCTCAACATGTTTTTCTTTAATTCAGTCCTTAGGACAGTTTGGTTCGATAGCCTCATCCTGTTTGTTTTTGTTCACTTGTGGGCCTTTTCGTAACATCCCACCTCAAGCTGTTTTTTTTTACAGGGATGGGGTTTGTACTGAGAAGAAAACATTTTGATAGAAAAGGAAACCTCCCACAGTTTCTTTTCTGAGTGCTAGATTCTAAATCTGCCCAGGTTGTCCTTCTGGTGAATGGTTGGCCTTGTTACCTTTGCATCTCCTCGCTTCTCACGTCCTGGAGTCTGCCCGTGCTTGCAAGGCTCGCACTGCCGAGTTAGTTGGTAGCCTGTTTACAGGAGCAAGTTACATTAATAATCCCTGTGGGTGTGACGATAGGATTTCTCCACCTCCAATCTAGTGCAGTGCCAAGCTTCCTGACAAGGGGTTTGGATATTTCTGTTGGGAGGTTTCTTTGGAAGGTGATTTACAGTCGCATGACGGAAATTTATGTGACTGGTTCAAAGACAAATTTCGGAAGAGCATGAAGAGGCCCTTTGGGAGGGGTTGGAGGAGAGATGGAACTCCTGGCAAAGGAAACCCAATTTGCTAAAATTGCCATTAATTTCTGGATGCTGAGGGGAAGGTGGTGGTGGTGGTGGTGGTGGTGGTTCAAGGATGGAAAGTGGTGTCACAAAGCCACGGCCTTGGGAAAATGAGATGTTACGCTGAGCCAAAACGCGAGCGTGGGTCTTTGGATCAGCCTTCCACATCTTCGGGATAGCACGAGTTGAGAGGGGATGTGTTTTGACTGAATCAGCAATGGTTTTCTGACGGAACTGTGCATGTGGCCCAGTGAATCCTCCTGTCCCGCAATATGGAACCAAAACAATGGGTGGAGAGCAACAGAGAGAAAAATGAAGTCAGACTTGTTTGGTGTTTAGAGTTTGAAAATGTCACTTTTCCAGCAAAACAAACTGCTCATGACTTCACGTTGTGCGCACATCAAAGATCATGCTTAAAACGCTGGGAGTTTAACGACAAAGAACTATTCCAGATGCAGAAGGCTATATTTTCTCATTTTTACAGCTTCCAAGCTACTTATTAGTTTAGACAGGCTCCTTGCACACACCAGACAGCTGGCAGGGCTAGTCCTGCACAAATAAATGACTCCAAACAAGCTGCCTTTTCATGGGAGTTATTTCAGGGAGTATAGCCTAATCTCTTTATTTTTCAAAAAACAGAGGAGCTGCAGTCTGGGATAATCTTTGGACTGAACCTGAATCTTCCTCATGGATAGACTGTTTTTTCCAGATTGGCAGGGCCTGCCAAGTGAAGCCTTGAATTTGGGCCTTGTATTTTTTGTTTTTCTTCTTGATTCTCTCATTGTTGGCCATCGCTCAGGGAGGTGATGTCTCCTTTCAGGGATGTGCCTCCCCTAGTGGCCAATCATCATATGTGAACAGAAACTTTGAATGCTTATCAGCTATTCTGCAAGCGAAGGCATCGTAGCTGAGCTTGACCCTAGCCTTGCTCCTATGTGCATCCTGGGAATTGGAACCCTGGCTACATTTGCCCAATTGTGGTGCCCCTTTCACCAGCCCTGTCGTAGATCAGTGAACATAGCACAGAAGGGTTATGAGAGCTGGCATCTTCCTATCTGGGGAGGCAGGTTCACACTTGGGAGCTTTCAAGATTGAGAGGGGGAAAGAGAGTTGTGCGAGGTAAAGGTATCAAGGGATGTGGAGCAAAAGTGGTTAAATGGGGTTGAGGTGCAGATCAGCCATGATCTAATTGAATGACAGGGCAGGGTCAAGGGGCTGAATGGTCTACTCATGTAAATAATGTTCCCACGGATGGTAGCGGAGAGCTGCTGTGGAATTATACCAGGAAGCGTGAAGAGAGAAGACAATTCAAAAAGGAAACGAATAATTAAATGGTAATTCCTAATCTGTGTTAAGTGTGAGGATACAATAGCAAAATCACAAGCTCTTTTATTCTTTCATGGGATATGGGTGTCACTGCCAAAGCCAGCATTTGTTGCCCATCCATAATTACCCTTGACAAGTGAGTGGCTTGCTCAGCTATTTCAGAGTCAACCACATTGCTGTGAATCTGGAGTCACACGTCGGCCAGACCAGGTAAGGACAGCAGATTTCCTTCCCTAAAGGACATTAGTGAACCAGATGGGTTTTTACAACAATCAATGATAGTTTCATAGCACCATGCCTGAGACTAGCTTTCAATTCCAGATTTGATTGATTGAAATTAAATTCTACCTGCTGCTGTGGGATTTGAACCCTTGTCCTCGGGGCATAAGCCTAGACCTCTGGTTATGAGTTCAGTGATAGTACACTGTACCAGCACCTCTTCCTTATTGCCGATGCAAACGGCTGATGAGAGAAATTGTATTTATTCGAGTGAGCTTGAGTTTCTGGAATATTTAACCTGCTGAGATACGGATTCTCCCTTAGGTTCCAACTATCCAATTCCTTCTTTCAATATTGGCTTTGCCAAAAACAGCCTGCCGGATAGCAAGATCTTCATCCTGACAGTTAAGTTGCTGCTGGGTATGTGGCACCACCTCCATTTATCCAATTTGCCCATATCTGCCTTTTTGATTATCCGGTCGAATTATTGCAACCTCATTGTCAAGGTGGGTTCTTGCATCTCCTCCTGTCTGATATAAATCAAGCTCATGAACCATGAGTGAGGAAATGGAGCTGTGGAAGGGCTGCTGATAAAGGAGGTTGATCGAGAATTCCTATTTAATGGGCCTGTCCATTTTGAGTTTGTGCACTAGTTGACTGAGCTGATGGTGTTTGATGTTTGACTATGTGAGGTCAATCCTGTTCTCACTCCTCTGTTGTTTGTGTGAGGGTTTTGGAGAGATGGTGATGGAAAGCCAATTTTTAAAAATATAAACTGTGAATGGTTTCCTACCCCTGAAACCCAGCTGTCAATAGACTTCATTCTGTATCTGTGTTTTATAACAAGGATCTACACCCTCACTGGGCGACCAGTTTGCATCCTTGTGTATACAGAAGAGACTTCCAAATTGAAGCTGATCCAGATTGATTTCTAATTTCCTGTGTAAACATTACTGTGGATTCCAGCAGGAAGTGGGGAAAAGAGAGATGAATCTTTTTATAAACTGCAGTTTATCTTTCAATCTGTCAACGAACAGAGTTTCTATTTAACCACTTGATAGCCTCGGCTTCAATTGGAGGAAGTAGAATCAGATAAATTCACGGCACAGAGGAGGTCATTCAGCCCATTGTGACTGTGCTGTCTGATAAAGAGCTATCCAGCCTAATCCCACATTCCAGCTCCAGGTCTGTAGTCCCATAGGTGACATCACTGCAAGCTCACAGCCAGGAGTGAAGCCAATTGTTGAAGCCACCTGAAAAACCCTACATGTTAAAATGGAGTTTAGCAGTGAGCAGGACGGGTGCATTGTCGGATTATAACAACTCCAAAATGACACTACTTTGATTGGAAATTCTGAAGAAGCTCAACCCAACACCTGGACCAGGCAGATCTGGAGTTAAAATGGGTAGATTCCCAGTGACCAGACTCCTCTGCACCCATCCAGGTTACATTAGTAATCCTGACTGGTTGCTCAGTCTGGGGATCACTGCGGATCTGCCCGGTACAGGGATCGGGTTGATGGGCTTCAGCACTTCAATCAAAGTGGGGTCACATTGGAGCTGTTTCATTGACACAAAATATGCCTTCCACCCCATCAAAAATCCCAAATGTTGACGTGGAGTTTTTAGTTGGCTTCAGCAATTGCCTTCCCTACACCACCGTCCCAGCTTTCTCTCCACCCCTCTCCCTCTATAACCCACCTCTCTTTCCCCTGCTGGTGGAGCACAACACCATGGCCAGACTCTGATACTTGAATGAAGCAGCCATCTGATGTCACTGGACATTTAGAAGACCAGCATGTCACCATGGAGAGTCTTGCACCTTGATCCGCTCCTGGCCTGATGCCCAAAACAATGCAAGGGTCACTGGACAGCAGTCAGCAGCGGGATTTTGTTTTTGTGTCTATACTGCTACCTGGCTAGGTTCAGCCAGTAGGGTGGACCTGACATTAGAAGAAGAGAGCAAAGCAAGAATAAAGAACAGTACAGCACAGGAACAGGCCATTCGGCCCTCCAAGCCTGCGCCGATCGTGATGCCTGTCTAAACTGACACCTTCTGCACTTCCGGGGACCGTATCCCTCTATTCCCTTCCTATTCATGTATTTGTCAAGATGCGTCTTAAACGTCACTATCGTACCTGCTTCCACCACCTCCCCCGGCAGAAAGTTCCAGGCACTCACCACCCTCTGTGTAAAGAACTTGCCTCGCACATCCCCTCTAAACTTTGCCCCTCTCACCTTAAACCTATGTCACCTAGTAACTGACTCTTCCACCCTGGGAAAAAGCTTCTGACTATCCACTCTGTCCATGCCGCTCATAACTTTGTAAACCTCTATCATGTCACCCCTCCACCTCCGCCGTTCCAGTGAAAACAATCCGGGTTTTTCCAACCTCTCCTCAAAGCTAATGCCCTCCAGACCAGGCAACATCCTGGTAAACCTCTTCTGTACCCTCTCCAAAGCCTCCACGTCCTTCTGGTAGTGTGGCGACCAGAATTGCACGCAATATTCTAAGTGTGGCCTAACTAAGGTTCTGTACAGCTGCATCATGACTTGCCAATTTTTATACTCTATGCCCCGACCGATGAAGGCAAGCATGCCGTATGCCTTCTTGACTACCTTATCCACCTGCGTTGCCACTTTCAGTGACCTGTGGACCTGTACACCCAGATCTCTCTGCCTGTCAATACTCTTGAGATAGAACAACATTTAAGATAGAAACAGGAGAGATAAATTGATCGAGGATAAACACCCTGGAATCCGGATGGATTGCAGCCATGCGTGTTGAACAAAGTTAGGGAAGAGATAGCAGAGGCACAATACATGGATAGAAAATTCATTAGAAAGGGGAATAGCGCCAGAGGATTGGCAGATAGCTAATGTGACTCCAGTGTTTAAAAAGGGAGATAGGACAAGTTCAGGGAATTGTAGACCAGTGGGCTTAACTTAGGTGGTAGGAAAAAGAATGGAATCTTTATCTAAAGATGCAATAGGAAAACATCTCTCAACAAAAATATAACAGTCAGCACAGGAAAGGAAAGGTCATACTTGACCAACCATATTGAATTCTTTGAAGAAGTTACAGAAAACATAGACCAGGGTATAGCATGTGGAGTCAGGGGCCAAGTAGCAGAGTGGATAGAAAGTTGTCTACAAAACAGAGAGAAGAGGTTAAGGGTAGCTACCGGGAATGGCTAAAGTTGGGAATTGGTGTTCCTCAGGGATCAGTGCCGGGATTGCTGTTGATTATAGCAATGATTTGGACTCAGGAATTGAAAATACAAATTCAAAAGTTGCAGACTGCATCAAATTTGTTGGGGGGTGGGGGGGGTAGTTAATATTGAGGAAGAATACCAGAAGACATTTGAGTAAACTGGCTGTGAAATTGTCAAATTAATTTGAATACAGACCGTTGCGAGACAGTGCGTTTTGGTAGGAAGAATGAGAAGATCAGATACTCTGTGGATAATGAGAGTCTAGTGGTGTAGAAAAGCAAAGAGGTCTAGGATTACAGATACTGAAGATAGTGACAGGTTAATAAGGCCATGAGAACCAAGCATTTCTAGAGTACATTGGACCACACTTGGAGTTCTATGAATGGTCTGGTCTCCATATTATAGAAAGGATAGAGAGGCACGAGAGAAGTTCCAGAAAAAGATTCACACGGATGATTCCAGAATTGAGAGGATATGTCAGGAAAGGCTGAACAGACTGGGTTTCTCTTCAGAAAAGAGAAGGCTGAGGGGTGACCTGATTGAAGTCTTCAAAATGATGAAAGAGTTTGATTGGGGACATGCAGAGAAGATGTTTTCAGTTGTGGAGAGAAAAACAGGGTTATAAATATAAGACAGCCATGAATATATCTAACAGGAAGTTCAGGAGAAATGCCTTTAAGTGGTTCGAATGTGGAACTCAGTACCACAAGGAGGTGAATAGCACAGATGTACTTTAAGCAGAAGTTACATGAGGGAGAAAGGAATAGAAGGATATGATGTTGGGATTAGATGAAGAAGGGTGGGAGAAGGCTTGTGTTTAGCACCAGTATAGACCAGCAGGGCCGAATGGCCTGGATCTGTCCTCGAAGGATGAGCAGGTAGATGTTAATGTGTTGATGTTGTTCCCACACATCTGAGTCACTCGCTGTGAACATGTAGCCTTGTGTGGTCATCGGAAAACCCTGACACAAATCTGGCAGCAGGAAGATCTACATGTCAGGAACTGATGGAGCTTTCTGTTCACGTGAAGACCAGTGCGAAAGCAGCTCAAGAGGATAGTCCAGTTTTCCTTCACTCCCAAGCACAGCTACCCCCAAAGAGTAATGAAGAGGAGTTCACAGTTTTAGCATGCTGCAGCTGTTGGATCGTCACGGGCTGACCTGACAAGATGCAGAGGCCGATAATACTTGCAGAATTATTCATCAGTGAGGACGCTGAGCCAAGTCGAGGTTTCATGGCTCATTCCTGACTCAGAGGCACGTTGTAACCATGATGTGGCTGCTATCTGTGCCAAGTGGATCTGTGAGGTCGTACAGACAGTAACTTGATTGTGGGCGTGCATCATTCTGACATGAACAGTTATGTATCGTAAGATTCTCTGGGTCCTGCGTCTGCTTGTTTGGTATCTTTTGGTTGTTGAATGATTTGAAGCAACAAACTGAGTTGTTTACTCACAAGATGAGCAAACTTTGACAACTGTTATCAGCCTTGAGGCTATTTTTTTTTAAAGTTAAATCTGTCCAAATGCTTTTGATCTGTTGTCTCTGCAGTTCTGAGGCTGCTGGAGCTTGTACTAGTGATTGTTTCTGACAGGCTGTGAGGGTGTGTGTCACAGATTAGGCTGGACCCTTCAATATATTAAATGTCCCCTCCCTCTGGTGTTTGCTTCTGGCCTCCTGACCAAGCAGCCTGCAGCACTCAAACTCGGAGGAGTACGTCTGCTGCATAGGCTGGCTTAGCAACTGTGAGAAACCAGCATCACAAGAGTGTTGATTCTGTCCGTTTCTTCAGCTGCTTCAAGTAACCGAGAGCAGTGAGTTGTGACCCTCTGCGTACTATTGTACAGCTCGTGGTTGTATCCTGAACTCGCCTGACACATTTCTGGCTGCCTGGATGATGTGAAGCACAAGACAATTCTCTGGTTCTATCATTTAGGGAACACTGGCTAAGACAAGTGTGATTGGAACGCCTGCCCTTCTTTCATCTTCTACTGAAGGAAGGCATACTCTTAGCTAAGTGCAGAAAATAATCAACGGAAGGAACATTTACATTTGAAGGTTAGAAAAGAAAATATTGAATGATCTTGTTGGATTCCTGTTACTTTCAAGAGTTTTAAAAGCACAGCCCTGACAGTGAATCAATGGTGTGCACGTGCGTGCGTTTACAGTCTTGTACACTAAAGCCTGGCTACCAGACTCGACTCCATGTGTCAGGTTCGGGTCGGCTCTATACTACGAGTCCAGCGGTCGGGTCGGGCTGGACACTGCTTCTGGGAAGTCACAGGATCAGGCTTACCCATGATTTCCCCACAACTCCAGCTGCAGGAATAGCCTGCTGCCCGAACAGATGAAGAAGATTCGTGTCGGGTCGGGTTGGGTCGGGCGTGAAAAAAAATTCAAGGACTTGGGCTGGGTTCGGGTTGGGTTTTAATTTTAATATTATAATTTTAATTGATCGTGTGCTTATTGAGGCAGATAATCTTTAGCGCTAATGATGAAGGGTCACTGACCCGAAACGTTAACTCTGCTTCTCTTTCCACAGATGCTGCCAGACCTGCTGAGTATTTCCAGCATTTCTTGTTTTTATTTCAGATTTCCAGCATCCGCAGTATTTTGCTTTTAATCTTTAGCGCTGTTGCCTCATCAGTGGATAAAGCCAAAATCTGTTAGCGTCAATAACTTAAAGATGTATGGAAGTTACCTGGTCCTCATTGCACACACTTGCATGGCCCATAGTGAAGAAAAGCTGGGACAGCCTAGCCTCATGGTGCTGTTCATTAGAGATTCAGTGTGTTATAACTGGGCTGAGACTTGGTCGAAAATTGGGTTGAGCCTCAAGAGGTTTTGAGAAGTGGAGTAGTATGGTGACATACTGGAGGGGTAGGTTCGTCACTGTTGAAGGCATTTTGAGGTGCCCAGTGAAATGTACCACTTATATGCATATAGCAATATGTAAAATAAACCAGACAGTGTTGCTTGATGCCAGTGCTTCTTTCATTTTCATATGGAGTGTAATTTTTAATTTTTCCTTGGTCTCATCTCACTGGCTATCACCCAGCCAAAAGTTGTGTGGTCAGCCCATCCCAGAACTCTGCTGCTACCCCTTTGACCCTTATTGGCTTAGCTTCAGGAAGGCTATGTACTGATCCTAAATAGAGGCTGTTTTTCAACCTGGTTTGTGGTGAGATTCCTGCGTTGTGTTTTGCCGCTTTCAGCTGGCAGAGACATCATAGAACCTTGAATGGTGTGTCTCAGAAAAATTCTCTTGGCTCATCCATCAACTGCTGAAATCTTGTCGAGACACAGGAATGTAAGATGTGGAAAGCAAGTATTCAGAACCTTCAGATTCCAGTCAGAATCAGTCTCTATACTGAGTTCTAGGCCATGTGAAAACCTGGTATCAGCATTTACATTCATCTCATGAATATAATTGGCGATGAGGATGCTGAAGGACTCCCACCAGTTCAGTGGGTGCTTGCTGCAGAGTCCAATGCATTTTTGTTGCTGTGAATTGGTGGTTTGCTTTCTGCTCCCTTAATGCTTGACAGCAACATGTTGCATTTATATGGAAGCAAAATACTGTATATGCTGGCAATCAGAAACGATATAGCATTTATATTCATCCAAGGCACTTTGCAGGAACATTATCAGACAAAATCAGCCACTGAGTTATGTAAGGAGATATTGGGTCAGATAACCAAAAGTTTGGTCAAAGAGGTAGGTTTTAAAGAGGGTCTTGAAGGAAGAAAGAGAGGCAGAGAGATTTTGGGACCTTGGTAGCTGAAGGCATCGGCACCAGTGTTGGAACTATTAAAATCAGGGATGCTGAGGGGTGCAGAGATCTCAGAGGGTTGTAGGGCTGGAGGAGATTACAGAGATAGGGAGGGGGCAAGGCCAGAGAGGGATTTGAAAACAAAGATGAAACTTTTAAAACTGCAACTTTGCTGGACTGGGAGTCCATGTAGATCAGCGAGCACAGGGGTTTGGGTGAATGGGGACATGGTGGGAGTTAGGATATTGGCAGCAGAGTTTTGGATGATCTGGAGTTTTTGGAGGCTGGAAGATGGGAGGCCAGCCAGGTGAGACTTGGGCAAGTCAAGTCCAGAGGGAACAGAGGCATGGATAAGAGCAGACATTGCTGGCTTCTTCCTCATGACTGGGAATGTTGTTAAGGATCAAGCAGTGGAGTGTGACATCAACAGTTTACTCTGGTAGTGTGGCCTTCATTCCTGGAAGCGTTTGAGTTGTGGTGATGGTCTCCAGGGGAGTATGTTTGCACAGAATTCACCACTGACTGGCCCTAGTGGTATTTTAAATAGAGAGAGAGAGTGTATCTGTGTGTGTGTATATACCTAACCTTCAGAATGATGACCTCTCTCTCTGCTGGGCTAGCAAGGTATTCAGGGAGTTGCCAAAGCAGAGACTAACAACATTGAGATATCGATTCCCCCAGTGCTTGGACAAGACAGTTAGCCTCAGGACCTGTGGGGTAGACAGATTTCTGACTCCGCCACCTCCCACCATCCCCATACCATTATCCAGTGCTCCATGCTGGCAGTCCATGCATTGCTCATGTCAATTGATGATGCCCTGCATAGTGGTCAGCGTGTGGCCTCACAGTTGATTGACAGCCCTATTGGAAAGGTACCAGGCCCAATAAGGAGCTAACAACTGAAAGAGGGGAGGGAGGAGGGAGTTCAGTTAAAGATTTAAGGAGCCATACTATTCACAGGCCGTCATGAACCCCATGCCCTCAATGTCAGTGGTGACTTGTGACACACATTTTCCCCAGCTTGCCAACTCTTTGTGAAGGAAGCAGCATTGATTCTGAAATTGAATTCCTTGGTAGTTTTTCTTGTACTAATTGGAAATGTTATCTTCTCTCACAGCTTCAACTTTTTGACCTAATCCCTTCTTGTGCTCAGGCACCTCAATGAGACTGGAGCACAAATGGTGATACGTCGGGCAGTCGGCTGAGAGCAGAAGCAGTAGTGGAATGATCAGCTGCGTTCACTTGGTGTTTTGGGCTGTGCTTGGCATGGTGTCCCTTTCCATGGCCCGGCCAGCACTGACCTTACCAGAGCAAGGTAAGAAATCCTCTGCCATTGTGCTGCTCAAATTGAAAGATGTTGGTGCTGAGGGTGAAGACAGTCTCCATTTCAGGCACTAAGTGTCTGCGTCAAAGAATCTCAGGCACAGCATCGAGTGTCTAGGCACAAAATGTATCTCCATCTCATACCAACATATGAATTAGGAGCAGAGGTAGGCCATTCGGCCCTTCCAGCCTGCTCTGCCATTCATTAAGATTATGGCTGATCTGTTTGTGTTTTGAATTCCACGCTCCCTTCTACCCCTGATAACCTTTGATTCCTTTGCCTAACAAGAATCTATCCGCTTACACTTTAAAAATATTTAGTGACCCCCACCTCCACCACCTCCTGAGGCAGAGAGTTCCAAAGTCTGCTCTTGCCTGGCAATATTCTTCAGCCACCATCTCATATCCTATACCCAGTGGAGGGAGCACTCAAGTCTCTTGAGTCAGAAAGTCGTGTGTTCGAGCTCCATTCTAGAAACCTGAACCTAGAATCCAGGCTAACATTCCAGTGCAATACTAGGGGAGTGACACACTGTCAGAGGTTCTGTCTTTCGGATGAGACATTACACCGAGGTCTTGCCTGCCCAGCTCAAGTGAGCACAAACGATCCCACAGCCACTAAGAGCAGGGACGTCCTGGCCAGTATTCATTCCTCAATCAGTGTCACTGAAAGCAGATGATCTAATCATTATCACATTGCTGTTTGTGGGAGCTTACTGTCTGCAAATTGGCTGCTGCATTTCCTACGTTACAACAGTGACTCCACTTCAAAAAGTACTTGGTTGGCTGTAAAGTGCTTTGGGATATGCTGAGGTTGTGAAAGGTGCTATATAGGTTTCGGAATCAGTGGGAACCTTTTTCACTCCTTCTGCCAAACATGCCCTCAGAATGGGAATTGTGGTTGGTGCTGAATTCAGAGCAGTTTTCTGCTGTTAGCTCATGCTAGTTCAGAATTTGATAGGCACGAGTCACATGGGGACCCTGACAGCATGACTGGGTGTCAGTTTTTCATCTTCTGCCCTGATTCTGTTAATCATTGTCCCAGACACCATGAATACCATTGGGCCACATTTCTTGTATTATTTCAGCTACTACCTTTTTTTTTCTGGTCCTCCAAAACAGCTCCCTTGCCACTGAAGTGACAACCTTCCATCACACATTTGGGAATGTGCTCTGGAGGGAATTTGGGGCACATTAGTGTGCATTTCCTGTCAGGTCATGTTATGATAAATTCCATTGTCTGCATTTACACTGGAAACTTTCTATGTAAACTTGTCACACTGTAATTGCCAGAGGAAGCGTTCAGTGGCACCAATGGTGAAATTCGAAGTACAACATAAGCTGTTTTACAGGGACGGGTCCCATTATATATGTAGACAGAGGAATAGAAAATGGAAATGTAAAAAATAATGACAATATTTGATATTTAAGATGAAGGCAGAATTAGGTGCTGACATCCTGGTCCAATTATCCGATGTTCTTTAAACCCTGTTTCATTTGAAGATAAATCTTGGCCCTGATTTGCCGTGTGCAATATCGTGGGAGATTGATGAGTGCACAGTGTGTTCACCTCATCTGCCTCTTCTGAATCCACCACAAATATTATTTCTGCTGCATCTAATTTTGTAAAATTGAGGTTCTGTGTGTTATTTTGCACAGACTGTGGGCCTTTTAATGAATAAGACGGTTTCTAAAACACACAAATACAGGAGAGCTTGCGGTCTGCAGAGCTAACAGTTTGGAGATTGTGTACACATGAGAGAGACTGCGTGCTGTCACTCTCTCCTCCGGGCTGCGTTTGTTCTGCTGTCTGGTGGCTGATGAGTCTGCAACACGTGTTGATGTCTTCAGGGCAGGTTGAGCTGCCTCACTTCCTCTGCTCAGCCGATCTTGAGTTTGCTCTGCCCTCTGCCTCAGAAGCACAAGCTTGCAGCTGCCAACAAGCTTTTCCTTTTGCTCATGCTACACCAGTTCTGCTTTGCGTGTCAAAGACTTGTAGGCTGGCTCAAGGCAAGGGGCTTTGGAGTGTGGGTTGTGATGAAGTAGCCAAACTGTTCAGTAGGGGTATGATTGTGGCTGAAAGTAGACTGTAGTCGGGAAAGTGCAAAAGTGCGATGTGTCTCTTCCCAGCATTGCTCGAATCATGTGGGTTAACGTGACTGTCTTTAACTTCCCTTGAAATTGATCCATTGAAATCCATCCCCACACCTCCTTCATTCAGAGTGAAGCACATTATAGGCTGTTTACACCCACAAGAGGAGTGTATGTTTGTCCAGAAAAGGGAGGAAGACAATTGGAAAAGAAACTTGCTGGGGCAACTGTGGTGGGCAGAACTGGCATGCTATATCACCATTAACATTTCATGTATGAAGCAAAAAACTGCCTCATCTTTCAGTTGCTTTCATTTCCCCTCAACTAATTGTTTTCCTCTTCAGTATCTATGTTGGTCTTGACTTAGGTGAGACTGTTTGACCTCTAGGCTGTTGAGTGACTGCACACAAGGCTGATCTGTAGCTAATGATAAGAGGGTGCCTTACAGAGTAAGATTGGCTGCCCATTTGCATTGTGTTTCACTTACTTTCTGCCCCCTTTCCTTGAGTGAGATTCTTGGCCTGGCTGAGAATGCAGGGCTCGAGGCTCTTCTGATGGAGAGAGAAGCGGGATATATTTTCACTTGAGGTTGACTCCAGGGTGTCTAGTGCTGGCGGTTTAAGGCTGGAGCTGTTGGCGGCCATGCTTTCAGTTGCCTCGGCCCTAATCTCTGGAATTCTCTCTCCTTCTTCAAACCTACCTCATTGACCAGGCTTTTGGCCATCTGCCCTGGTGTCTCCTTATGTGGCTCCGAGTCTGATTACACTCTATAAAGCTCCTTGAGTCGTTTTACCACGTTAAGGGAGCTATATAAATACAAGTTTTTGTTGGTGTTGTTGGGCTGTGTTAGATATTATGGAGTATGATCAGTTCAGACCAGAAATAAGAATTGTCCTTCCCATAGATGCTTTGAAGGTTGAAAATGTAACGAATCCTTCTCTTTCCTGCAGTCTGCCTCAGCTACCTGTTTTCACTGGCCTCGAGGTGATTTCAAATCATTAGAAAAAGAAGCAGAGGAGAGATGGGGAGAGTCTTTTTTCTGCAGAGATTTGTTGTGATCTGGAATGTATTGCCTGATGGGGAGGTGGAAGCACATTCAAGAGGAACATTCAGTGTGGAATTTGCGGAATACTTGAAGGGGAAAAATTTGCAGAGCTATGGGGAAAGGCTCCGAAAAGGCAAGATGGGCCAAATGGCCTCTTCCTATGTTGTGTCAGTCTGTGAGTTATGCCCAAGCCTCTTTGCCAGCTCTGCAGTTGGGCCCAGCCAAGTGTGTGAACTAGACAATGATGCTGTGCTGTCATGACCTGACTTCAGGCTGGCACCTTTCCTGCATAGCAAGGCTTTGTGTTTGCCACATGGGTGACCAGTGGGTACAAGATGCAGGTAAGGCCTGGGTCATCCCACTTAGCAGTACTGTCTTTGGGCAGCTGGCATGGTAAGACTGGCCCTTTCACCCAGAATGGCCTCAGAAAATTCACCGTGCAGTTCTGTTGGTTAAACCCCCGGCTGCATGTTTGAGTGTTTGAAATGTGGTGCCAGCTATACTTATAGTGATGGGTGCCCAGGTAGTTGCATTTCAGGCTGTTCATTCACCCTGACACTATCTCTCTTATTATCACCGCATTGTGGGTGCAAAAGCCACAACTATTCTCCAAGTTAAAACTTCAAAATGAAAATGATACAAGGTCATAAAACTCCTATGACTGTTCCAAAGACTGTACTTAATTTAACTCCAGAAGTACAATTAACGTGATTGATGTGGAATCCTATAAAGTGTGTCAGTTGTGGCTCAGTTGGTAGCACTCTGGATTCTGAGTCACAACCTTGTGGCTTCAAATTCCATTCCTGAGATTTGAGCACATAACCTAAGTTCAGACTCCACTGTGGTACCAATGGAGTTGGAGATGCTGTGGCTTTCCCTAATATAGATTATCTAGTCATTTATCACATTGCTGTTTGTGAGAGCTTGCTGTGCGCAAATTGGCTGTGACATTACAGCACAGGGGCGGCACAGTGGCGCAGTGGTTAGCACCGCAGCCTCAGCTCCAGTGACCCGGCTTCAATTCTGGGTACTGCCTGTGTGGAGTTTGCAAGTTCTCCCTGTGTTTGCGTGGGTTTTCTCCGGGTGCTCCGGTTTCCTCCCACAGCCAAAAGACTTGCAGGTTGGTAGGTAAATTGGCCATTATAAATTGCCCCTAGTATAGGTAGGTGGTAGGGAAATATAGGGACAGGTGGGGATGTGGTAGGAATATGGGATTAGTGTAGGATTAGTATAAATGGGTGGTTGATGGTCGGCACAGACTCGGTGGGCCGAAGGGCCTGTTTCAGTGCTGTATCTCTAAACTAAATTACAACAGTGACTGCACTACAGAAGTGTTTCATTGGCCATACAGTGCTTTGAGATGGACTGAGACTGTGACAGGTGATATGAAAATGCAAGCCTTTCATGTTGTTCAGTCGGAGAGCAGGCTGCAGGTCCTCTCATTGCTGGAGACAGTCTTTAAGAAAGCTAGGTCTTGGATTTGGTCGAAGCAGGTTTTCTATGCATGAGACCCAATCTCAAGATTAACCTCTGTGCTGTCGATGAGCGGAGAGCAGTGACAACTAGGAATGTTATTCCATGATCTTAGCCAAATCTTTACACACTGCCTCTGTGCCAAATTAAGAGTCATGCAGGCAAATAGTTTCCAGGTGATGCTGCATCAAAGCAGTTCAGGAAGACTTGCAGATGCCAGGCAGGCAGGACGTGGTGTATACACTCAGTGATTTCACACCCAGACATGAGTAGTCCCTGTTTCAGGAATCCGGCAACCTCCCACGAGTACCACAACTGGCTCCTTCTCCACATCTGGAATACTGTGTTCAGTTACAGGTACCGCACCTAACAAAGGAGCCTCAGAAGCAGTACAGCACAGATTCGCCAGAATATTCCTGCTGTGTCTTGTAGTCGTAGTAGTGCCTTAGTTTGGGTATTCTTGATAAAGTCTCAACTATGAACTCTTGTTATGATTTACACATCACTATTTACATACTCCTCAAGTCTCTCTATCTAACATCCTTCATCATCATCATCATCATCATCATCATCATCGACCGTGCTTTCCAAAGTTAACCCTTTCAGGTTCCTTATGCTACTATTATCAGGCCTCCGAATGTTAGATGATGAGAAATTACTAGACTTCTATTCCTTCGACTGGAGAAGATGAAGGAGTGATTTGATTGAGGTTTTAAGGATTTTGAAGAGAACTGACAGGGTTGATCGAGAGAAACTTTTTCTGTTGGTGGGGGAGTAGTCTAGGCCATTTGGGAGCAATGTTAGGGAACACTTGTTCACTTCTCCCATAAGAAAGTAGATGCTAGCTCAATTAATGTTTCAGTCTGAGATCAATAGATGTTTGCAAGCCAAGGGTATGCAGTTTATCCAAGTGGATGGAGTTAAGATCCAGATCAGCCATGATCTTATTGAAGGGTGGAACAGGCGCAATGGACTGAAGGACCTCCTCCTCCTATGTTTATAGATACAGAGTAAAGCTCCCTCTACACTGTCCCCATCAAACACTCCCAGGGCAGGTACAGCATGGAGTTAGATACAGAGTAAAGCTCCCTCTACACTGTCCCCATCAAACACTCCCAGGGCAGGTACAGCACGGGGTTAGATACAGAGTAAAGCTCCCTCTACACTGTCCCCATCAAACACTCCCAGGGCAGGGACAGCACGGAGTTAGATACAGAGTAAAGCTCCCTCTACACTGTCCCCATCAAACACTCCCAGGGCAGGTACAGCACGGAGTTAGATACAGAGTAAAGCTCCCTCTACACTGTCCCCATCAAACACTCCCAGGGCAGGTACAGCACGGAGTTAGATACAGAGTAAAGCTCCCTCTACACTGTCCCCATCAAACACTCCCAGGGCAGGTACAGCACGGAGTTAGATACAGAGTAAAGCTCCCTCTACACTGTCCCCATCAAACACTCCCAGGGCAGGGACAGCATAAAGTAGCAAACATAAAAATCCCGCCCTCAGACGCGGAGACTTCATTTAATTTTTTTGAAAAGCTGTATTGATGGGAAGTCGATAACATGTTTTTGTACGAAACATGTCTCTTTTGAGAAGTGAGAAATTAAAAAATGCCAATTGAAAGAAAAAACGGGGTCAGATACAGAATAAAGCTCCCTTGTCCCAGCAAAAACTCCCAGAGCAGGTACAGCAAAGAAGCAAAATACTGCAGATGCTGGAAATCTGAAATCAAAACAGAAAATTATGAAGCAGGTGGAGACAGAAAACCATAATTAACAGTTCAAGCTAATGAAATGGGAGGAGTTTGACGTGCAACAGGTTTGAAGCAAGAACAGACCGAGGGAAATGAGGGGAGGGGTAGACAGAACAAAAGTGAGGGTCTGTGATGTGGAAGGCAGCAGAGATTAAGTAACAAAAGGGGATGGTAATGGGACAAGTAAAGCAACCTGGAATGGGTCTGGAGGAGGTGTAAATGAACCATTCCCAGCATCGAAAGCTGTTGATATCAACATTGAGGTGGGAAGATTGTAAAGTGAAAGATGAGGTTCGGTTCCTTCAGCTTGCATTGAGTTCTCTAGCCCTGTCTGTCAAGTAGGAAGTAACTTGCCGTTGCACTCTTCCATATTTCAGATGCACTGAATATGATTGTAGTTTCTGGCTAGTGGACACTTAACCTGGAATATCTGATGAAGTGTCAAACCTCAACACAGCCATTCCACTGATCTGATCTGCACATACCATCCAACACCGAGACAATGCTTCCTGTTCATATTGGAGACAATTTCGGGAGGGAGGGGGTAGGGGTAGGTGTGGGGAGATGAGGTAGAGCACAGAGTCTTGACAGTAAGAGCCTGGGTTGTAAGATTCACTCACTGTTTGCAAGAAACTCTGCAATGTAACTGATGCCTCACGATGTTAAAAGACAAAGAAAAACCTTGCATATACATAGTGGAAACACTTTCTCATTATTTACTCAATCAAAAATTTGCATAATTTTAAACACATAAACTAAATCTCCCCTTTAAAATTCTCCGCTGTCAGGAGAACAATCCTGGATTGTCGCGTCTCTCCACCTTCAGTGAAACTCCTCATCCTTGGTAAGTCTCCTGGAATGACGAAATTAAAGGGCAGCCAAGAAGGCCATTTGGCCCATCGTATCTGAAACTGTTGACGATTATGCTACAGGATTGTGTGCGATTGCTGCCGTCCACTATACACTCTCCAGAAATATGTTAACTTCCAACCGTGGGGAGCTGTTCAATTGACATTTTTTGGAGATAAATTGGGGGGAAAAATATGGTGCTGAAGATTGCAGGTTTAACCCCTGGTCAGTGCCAATTGGGTGATCTTAGCCAAGGCAGCAGGCCTTCAAGTGCTACCTAAGCCTTGGTGCCCAGACTAGAGAGGCGCAAATCTGTTCCAAATGACGTGGGTGAAGGACGGGCTTGGGTTCAGCTGTAATGTTGAGGCTCACACGTGCAAGGTAGTGGAGACCACCCGCGCCCTTGGAGTGTACCACAGCAACGGTCACTACTGTCAGCAGGGATGCCCCCTCCTGCCATGGCTAAATAGCCCCTTACACTGGTGGAATTGTAACCCCATGTTTGGAGCCAGTGCCTTCAGGGAAAAAGAGAGAATTGAAGGTGGGGCGGGAGGGGGTGGTGGGTGGTGGTGGAGGTGAGGAGAAAGTGAAGTTGTGAAAAAAGTTGGGCCTTGTTGAATCCTGCAAAAGGCATCAAGTCATTTCTGCCTCTCCCTCAGTGCTATGTAAATATTTAGCAGCCCTGGACTTCTCGGCCTCCATGCATAATGGTTTTCTGTCACTGCTATGGCCTCTGGCCACTTCACAGGGCATCAGGGCCTGTTGCGGCCTGCTCTGACCATCCCTTCGCCTGAGGCCAGGGCTACAGGAAGCAATGACTGACATTCTGTGTCTGGAGCTGTGATTCATTGAAGAGCTCCAGGGAATGGGAGGTGGGACTCACCAATTCATTATCTCTAAGAGTGGGTCCGAGGGTCAAAGGTTAACTTTGACAGCTGGGGCAATGTTTTCACAGAGCAATTCCTGCGCCGGGAGAGAGGAAGATCAGATGAGAGAGTGACTATTCGTATCTGCCTGGAGAAAAATATAGGAAGCTTTGTGCCCAGTCAGGCACTGAATGGCAATAAAGTGAAAAGAGAGTTTATCACAAATTCAGCAACCAGACTCTGAAACTCCATAAATAATTCAATGCTCTCGCTGTTACCTAGACACACCATAATAAACTGAATTTCAATTCTTGGAGCATTTTTTAAGTTTATTTTCAAAAATGAACATATTTTGATGTGAACAGGCATAAGAATTAAAATTAGTTTTCTTGGGTACAAATTCCCAAATTACAGCTCCCAAAACCTCCACAAAAAGCCTGCAGCCAACCACTGGATTTTCTTTTCCAAAGGAACTATTTCTTCCCCCTTCCCCATCCTTCATTTCCCTCCCTTTTCCCCAATTGCTGGTCCCATGCTCTATTCCCACCTTTCCAGGCTGGGCGAATCTGATATCTCAACTCCATTTTGTTAATGTGGAGTGAGTGAGGGGCTCTGGGATTGGGAATGAGGAGTGAGGACTCTGGGATTGGGAATGAGGGAGTGTGGGACTGGGAATTTGGCAGAGTGAGGGGCTCTGGGATTGGGAATGAGGAGGGATTGAGGGGCTCTTGGATTGGGAATTGAGCAGAGTTGGGCCCTCTGGGATTGGGAATTGAGCAGAGTGACGTTCTCCAGGATCGGGAATTGAGCAGAGTGAGGGCTCTGGGATTGGAAATTGAGCAGAGTGAGGTTCTCCGGGATTGGGAATTGAGCAGAGTGAGGGCTCCGGGATTGGGAATTGAGCAGAGTGAGGTTCTCTGGGGTTGAAAATGAGGGAGTGAGGGCTCTGGGATTGGGAATGAGGGAGTGCAGTTCTCCGGGATTGGGAATGAGGGAGTGAGGTTTTCTGGGATTAGGAATTGAGCAGAGTGAGGTTCTCCGGGATTGGGAATGAGGGAGTGAGGTTCTCCGGGATTGGGAATTGAGCAGAGTGAGGTTCTCCGGGATTGGCAAGGCTTCTTGCTGAAACACTGCAATTCTACTCCAGTCCCATGAAGAAGGCTTGTTTATCTGTGTTTATCCAGTGAATCCTCATCCAGAGACATTCTTCTGGAAGCTGCGATGAGTTTGGGAGAGCAGTGCCAAAACTCAGTCTCCAGCCCTTGGCGTTTGCTGTCTGCTTCGAGTTCCTTGTACTGTAAATATTGGATGGCTTAGATTGTGAAATTGATGGTGGTTTTTACACAGTGTCTTTTCAAACATTGGCAAAACCTTCAAATCTTTCATATTTGAACAGTAGTTTGGTTCCAAACCTTCTGCTTTTTGTCTCTGCTTGTATGTGGGTGAAACTGCCTTTTTTAGACATATCCCTTTTTAACTCACTGCTCATCCATGCATCTATTACCTCTAAACTTGGCTATTCCAATGCTCTCCCATGCTCATTGCACAAAAACTCCACTGCCCATATCTTAATTCGCACTAGTCCCCACCCTGTACTCACTAACCTAACACCGGCTGTCATTCCAGCAAAGCCTCAATTTGAAACCTCTCATCCTTGTTTACAAATCCCTCCAGGGCCTCACCCCTTCCTATCTCGATAATCTCCAGCCCAGAGATCTCTGCTCCTCCAATTTCTGGCCCCTTGAGCATCCCCGATTTTAGTCACTCAACCATTGGCAGCCGTGCCTTCAGCTGCCTAGGCCCTAAGCTCTGAAATTCCCTCCCTAAACCTCTCTACCTCTCTCCTGCTTACACACTCTCCTTAGAACCTGCCTGTTCCCTGCCATGATATCTCCTTATGTGATTCGGTGACACATTTTGTTTGGATAACCCTCCGAAGAAGCATCTTGGCATGCTTTACTACATTAAAGACGCCCGTTGTTGTTTAATAAAAGGAGCTGTTGGGTCTGTTGCTTGACTGTAAACATAATTTCAGAGCAAATACAATTGTGTATCAAAATAAAAGGGGGCCTATGGTAAATGCATGATGGGATATGTTGGTAATCTGAACTTATTGCCAAATGGCAGTCAACAACACTGATAATTTTCAAATCAGATTTAGGCAGGACCTGTACCTCACATCAAATCGTAATTGTAGCATAGGCTTGAGATTTTAAGTGGACCCTTCAATGTATATATTTGAGAGGTTTTATCAAAGTAGGTATTGAGGCTTGTTAAGTTGTGCAGTGTTTTTGGACAGTGTGTCTCTTTTCGATGACAGGCCATGTCCACTGTCTCTTGATGCATTTTTCTTTGTTTTGTTGCTGGGTAGATGTTGGTTATACTGTTTATTATTGCACTGCGAAGAATTTTCCCCTTTTTTATCCAACCTATCATAAAAAGTTGCTTGTAATACCCAAGGATGAACAGCACCAGATGTTCTTGAAGCTTTTCAGCTTGTTCCTTGTAGTTGCAGTTGTTACGGACAAGACTGGTAATTCTCAGTGGAATACAGGAACTTTTTTTTCAGAAGAGACCCATAAAAATCTGCTTTTCCAGATGTGTGTAGCTGCAACCTTCCTCAGTTACCTTCACGTGCAGTATTTCCACTGCTGTAAATATATATCATCATGTTGTCTCACTTTATTCAGAGTGGAAACAGTCTTGAAAAGTCCTGGGCTGAATTGTCCGGAGAATGTTTATATCACAGCGTCATCAGCCAGCTGGTGTGTCCATTGTGTTGCCTGATTTAGAGAGTCCCATTTCAACAACCAGAACAAGAGGGAAGTGGAAGGCATATCTCAGTGTGAAAGGGATGGATGGGCTGGTTTGTCTTGTTTCAATTTCTTGTGCATATTTTTCCTCTTGTGTTCAGAGAAATGACAATTGCTGGGTTGCAGTTCCACTAGCGTTGGTTGCTTTTGTTGCCCTTGCACAAGTCTTCGTTCTTGTTGATGAGCATGGGAGTGTTTGAGTGTTGCAGACTGGCACATTCCAAGGTCCAGGACTACGTGCCCAGGGACGCACTGAAGCTCGGGGCAAAGGCTCAATGGGGAAAGGCCACTGAGTAAGGTCCTCCTGCCATAGTGAACTGAGGGGCTGGAAACTGTGTAAAACCCCTTGGGCTGTATGTACCAGAGAATGTTTGGCATAAAATATAAATGTGCATTGTAAATATAACCTGCAATGGCAAGTGCAGTGAGACACCTCATGTACTGTATTGAAAAACTGATCCGTACTGCACTTTATGAAATTTGAATTGTTTTGTCATGTATTTTTACAAATGTTACGAATCAAGTTTACTCCTGGTAAAATGAACGGGAACGTTGGCAGGAATTCCTCTGTGAAGGACATCACAGGCAAGTGAAATCGGGAAGTCAGTCAATGTGTGTGGGGTGGGGGGAGGTGGGATGGAGCTGGAGGGGTTTGTTGGGAAGCAATGAGGAGGAGGGTGGGCCAAGGCTCAAGCCTTGTAAATCTCAGTTTTCCTTACATTTCCCTTACCCTGATGGCAAAATGGCAGAGCAAAAGAAACTTCTTTCATGTGAGACAAGGATCTGTACCTGTGACTCTCTGGCACACTCTCTGTCTCTCTCTCTCTTGGACCTACACTGTGGGAGCCAACACAGCAAGCACAGGTCTCAGAGCATTTCAAGAAAGAAGTTCGAAGCTTCATACAAAGGGTTGTGAAAGGGTGGTACTCTCTCCTACAAAAAGCAGTAGATGTGAGCTTAGTTTAAACAATTTTCAATCTGAGATCAGTAGATTTTCACAAGCCAAGGGAGAGGAGGGATCCGGAGCTAAAGCAGGTGAATGTAGTGAGGATACAGATCAATCATGATGACATTGAATGGTGGAACAGGTTCAAGGGGCTGAATGGCCTCCTCCTGTTCCTATGTCTATATGAGGCTGTATGGTTGTACGGTTTGGCATAGAGAACTACATTCAGCGACAGAGCTGCACAGAGCAGGCTAGAGAACATCGTGCTCTGACATTCTCAATTACTGAAACCCTCCAATGTTCAAGTCCTTTCAGTTTACAATGGGTCAGTCATTTCATCTTGCTTTGTGAGAGAAATCTCCATATAATCTTTATCACTGAGAGAGAGAAAAGAACAACTTACCTTTAATGGCACTTTCTGGCCAATGAGGTACAGATTCTGTGAAGTGTAATGTAGGAAACGTGGCAAACAATGTGCACACAGCAAGATCCCATAACAACAGTGTGATAAATTATCAGATCGCCTCTTTTGAGTGATGTTGGTGAAGAGATCAATGTGAACTGGGACACCAGGAGAGATCTCTTTCTCCTGGTCAAAATAGTGACACAAGACCTGACAAGGCCTTGGTTTAGCTTGAGAAGCTGCAACATTGCAGCACCCGCCCAGTGTCAGCCTAGATTCTGGGCTCAAATCTCTGCAATGGAACTCGATCCTATGATCGTATAAACCCAAGGCGAGAGTTCCAATCACTGTGTGAGCCACGGCTGGCATGGAAAGAGAAGGGAAGGACGTCTTGGTTAGTTAGGTGGATGCCTGGTTGTGAATGATTAACAGACAGTGCTGGAGTCAAAAACATTGATAATGAATTGGCTGCTTCCGGTGATGAATGACGATTGCAGCAGGATTTGTCTGTTATCAAGGGCAAGCTTTCAAATGCTTTGCAACATGTTTACGGAAGACGATTAGTTGTAAGAGCAAATTTGATGAGAATGTTTTTGCCCTTGTTAGATTATCAGTTGATGAATAGGTGAGCGGACAGTGCAGTGGCTTATCAAAGGCAATGCTTATTCATGCTAAACTGGAGTTTAAATGTTGACATTGAGGCTGGAGAATCTGCTGATTGCAGGATCCAAGTGTGTCATGTTTCTGTATATTTTACACCACAGACATAGTGTGAAGCAGATAGAATGTAGCCCCAGTGTCTGATAAGCAAACAGCCCTAAACCCTGTGAACACATGTGCCAACTCTCAGTCTTAGCACTATGGCAGCTTTCAGCCCTCGGGTTTGTTGCCAACCTCCGGATAAAGTTGCCCAATTTGCACACTCTAATTGCCGGCGCATGGCCATCCTGAAGAAAGAGAGTTGCATTTACGTGGCGCCTTTCACGGCCTCCCAAAGCACTTCACAGCCAATGAAGTACTTTTGAAGTGTCGACACCGTTGTAATGTAGGGAACGCAGCAGCCACGGCTTGACGCCGTAACTGCAATGGCCTTCACAGTTGATAAGCTGGCTGACAACAGTGGCCTGTGCTGACACATGGGGAATAGGCCCCTTGGCATTGAGAGTGGCTGGCAAGCATTGAACAGAAAGCCAGCAAGAGAGGGGTCTGCGGGGAGTGGTGGGGGGATAAATTCAGGAGAGAAGCTTGCCCCCTTTCCTCAGGCTAGTCTACAGTACCTGCTGCTCTCTCTCTCTCTCGCTCTCTCTCTGTGTCTACAGAGTGTACTAGGCCAAGCCACAATTTTTTGAAAGGATTAGTTCATTACTACTGCAGCTGCTATTTGAGAGGGAAGTGAGGGGAAAGTCAGCGACAGTTCTCATCAGTTAAATTCTGGAGTGAAATGTGATCACCAGCAAGTAATCCTCTGGTCAGTGTAAAGATAGGCTGAGGTGTGCTGAAAGGAATGCAGTAAATACTACAATCATATTCACTAGTTATTAAATGCGGGACAGGCAGACAAAAGGCCCACTGTCTCTGAGCGCGCAGCACTCAATCTCTGCTGCTTTATGAACCACCAAAAATGCTGAGCGTGTCAGGAGGGCACTTTAAGCTCCTCTGCTCAAGGTGCTGATGGCAGTGATATCATGTGGGAGGCTGCTAGGTTTCTGTAGCTAACAAGGACACGCACGCAGCCTCACATCTTCTTAGCAGGTTGTCGTCTAGTGCAAGCAGTTGCTTTTCTCCCCTCCACTACCCCTGCTTTCTTTTTGCCAGACCTGACCTCTTGCTGTGCTGTCTGTTGCCCTGATGCTCCCTCAGCCAGCCTGTGTATTGACGGTGCCTCGGCGAACTGAGCCTGTGACCAGCAGCACAACTAGAACCCAGTACTAGGTACACGTTACATCAAAATAAGCAATGGTAAGTGTGAGGCAGTGAATGATTGAGTGGGAGAAGCCACTGTCTTTGCTGGAACTCTAGTGTTCTCCTGGATCCAGAATGCCGGAAGACCAACTCCCTCCACAGCAGTGACTGGTTCCCATGTTGGCCATCTTTCCATCCTGTCCAAGTGCCACAGATCCTGTGGTGCCAGTTTGTGGCCATTTTTCTTCCGGGGGCCTTGTGCCCACTTGGAACTGGGTCGAGACTAACCACACTTTAAGCAACTTGGATTTATCGAGCGCTTTTAATGTAGTAAAGCACCCCAAGGTGCTTCACAGGAGCATTATCATACATAAGGACAAGCTTCCATAATAGAGTTAGGTTTTAAAGGAGGAGAGACAGAGTTTGAAAGGTTAAGTAAGGGTATTCCAGAGCTTAGGGTGTGGGAAGCTGAAGGTACAGACACCAGCGATGGAACAATTCAAACCATGGATGTTGAAGAGGGCTGAATTGGAGGAGCACTGAGATTTGGAAGGTTGTAAGGCTGGTGGAGATGACAGAGATGGGGAAGGTCGAGGCCATGGACGAATTGGAGCATGTCTTCTGTCGATTAAGAATGAAGTCAGTGACTCTGATTCTGCTTGTGGGTTGCTGGTGAGGTGGTGGGGAGCTGTCGGGAAGAACAGTTCTTTTCCAAGACCGGCGTTGGCAACCCTCCATTAATACCCCAGAGGCATCCACTCTTTATGGGTGCACCTCGACAGTGAATGGCAGTGTGCTATTTGACTGTGGAGTGCATCACCCCGAGGCCCGATTCTACCCTCAGTGCAGAGGGAGGTGGACTGAACTTTGGGATTTTCCTGGTCAGCATCACACCAGACAGCACAGTGTTACCCAGTAAAGCCATGAGGAATACTCTCAAACTTCCTTTGCACGTTTCAGAAGCTCTCTGGACTGGATTTGAATTTGAATGGGAAACGTACCCTCCCCCCACCCACCCCCCTCCCCCTGTGTTGAGTGTTGTAATCCGGGTTTTTCCACAACCATTCTGGGTATCTGGAGAACACAGCCTGCTTTAACAAAAATTAACAGTCACCCCAGTGTGCATTCAGGGCAGGACATTGTAACCAAAGGAGCATTGGAGCTGTTCAAACAAACAACACAGAAGGAGGCCATTCGGCCCGTCGTGCCTGTGCTGACTATTTGAAAGAGTAGTCATGTTTAGTCCTATGTCCCCTGTTTGTACGTTGCTGGGTTGGAGCATTCCAGAGCAGCACAGAGAGTAAGTACCTCAGGCAAAGCAAAACAACTAACAAGGCAGACCCGCAATGAAGGAGGACTGCCTCTTCAAGACAAAGCCAGCAGCCAGCTTTTTTATTTAGTAACCTTCTGGCATTGTTGCATGAGATGTGGTGGAAGTTCCAGGTGTTTGTCAGTCTGGGCTCAGCCTCCTGCAATAACAAGCAGGCCAGCAGAAAAAGGCTTTGTGTTGTGGTGTAGGGGGGAGGGGTGGCAGTAAGAGGGCACACTGAAGGGAGGGAGGGCTCATCTGTTCCTGACTTCTTGTAAGATTCATGACGAGAGAGTCTGCAAACCGACGCAGATGGTTCCGGATTGCGGGGGCCTTGGGGAGTGTGGAAAGATGGGGGTGGAGAGAAAGAAGGCGCCCCCCTATCCCTGTAAAGATAGTCAGAAATTCACTGATTGAATATTGCACAGCGTGTGCAGAGCTCAGAGAATGATTACCCTGTGAAATGCAAAAGAGCCTTTTGTCCTTCAGGTTCAGGCATTAGTGGTACAGTAACTTTGGGAACTGGCCCGATAGTTGTGCACTGTAAAATTTAACATGAACTTTGATGCCTAGAGGAAGGTTTCTGAAAGAATATGGCTCTCTTTGTTCAGAACATTCTGGCTTGCTGCCTTTTAGATGAATTGAACAGGATGGAGCCATCTCTTATTCTGTATCTCTCCTTCGTCGAGTTGTTTTCCTCCACTTCCCTGACGTCTGTATCCACCAGCGCTGGTCAGCTGCTGATGTTTCCGCACAGAGACCCTTCTTTTATGTGTGGGTCTTGACGCCACTGAGCCCGAGTAGGGGATTCGATTGTGGGGGGCTTCACAACCTAACCAGATCCAATTGGCTCGCACGCGCACTTAGAGTGTCAGTCAGAGGACAGCAGTCACGAGCTGTTGTCCTGGCTGGTTCTACCTCTTCCTATCTCGAGAGGGGAGCTGTGGGCAGCTGTAACCTCTCGACAAACTCGACCCAGTTACCTGAGAATCCAGGACAACGGATTGAGGAAGGAGGGCGGTGGGCACCACATCTGCCCAGATGTTCAAATGTCTGAATGCAACCCTCCAATAATACTCGGCAACAGAATTCAAGCGTAAGGGTTAGGAGGTGTTACGCACTGCAATCTTTGTGTTCTCTTCTGTTAGGGACTGTCAATGTAATAATGGAATCAATTCAATGGGGAATTCAGGAGAAAGCTCTTTCCCCAGAGAGTGGTGAAAATGTGGAACTGGCTACCACAGGGAGTAGTTGAGGTTATCAGCATAGATACCTTAAAGGGAAAGCTGGATAAACACATGAGGGAGAAAGGAATGGAAGGATATGTTGATGGGGTGGCAGAAGGCTTGTGTGCAGCATCAAGACCAGTGTGGACCAGATGGACTGAATGGCCTGTTACTGTGCTGCAAAAGCTTTGTAATAAGAAAGATGAAAACTGAAGAATGCTTTTGTTGGAGCCTTTGATTGAATAAAATGGCTATTATATTATATCCAATTGTTGAGCTTCAGCTCAGACACTCCCCTGTCAGTGCTCAGAATGTGTAGTGGTAACTATCCTTGATTAATGCAGGAGAAAAACAATCTGCCTCTCCATAGAGTGGTAGAAAGTCATTTACAGCACAAAAGGAGTCCATTCGGCCCATCAAGTTCATGCTGGCTCTCCACAGAGTTATCCAGTCAGTCCCACACCCTCACCTTAGCCATGCAAGTCTATTTCTTCAAGTGACCATCTAATTTTCTTTTGAAGTCATTGATTGTCTCTGCTTCCACCACCATCCTGGGCAGCGAGTTCCAGGTCATTAAAAAATGCTTCCTGATATTTCCCAAAACATTCAATTTGTGTCCCCTAGTGCCTGCACCGTCAGTTAATGAGAACAGTTTTTCCATGTCTAACTTATCTAAGCCTGTCATAATCTCGTACACTTCTATTAAATCTCCCCACAATCTCTTTTGTTGTAAGGAGAACAAACCCAGCTTTTCCAACCGAACCTTGGAACTGAAATCTTCCATCCCTGGAACCATTCTGGTAAATCCTCTCAAGGACCCTCACATCCTTCCTAAAGTTCCAAGGACTGATCTGTTTCTGATGATGCACCATGTTCCTCCACCCATACCAAACAGCCACTAACTCCCAATCACGTCCAGTTCACCAGGGAAATGCACCTATTGCGACTCGGACGGCATACAGACAGAAGCAAGAGGAAGTCCTGAGAACAAGCCAAAGAACAAAGCCTCCTTCAGAAAGTCTTTCTTCACTTCCCAACTTCCTCCAGCCAGCTTTTCGACATTACTAGATCTTTCCACTGCAGTTCCAAAGGAACGAAGCACACAGTTGCTGTGTGTGTGTTACAGACATGGCCCCCTTCAAAGGTTTTGGCAGTGGGCCTGTGGACTGCAGTTGCAGGCAAGTAGCTTCCTAATACCTAGGAGGTCAGAGTTCATGCATGGCGAACTGTTGATGACCCCTCCTCAATCTAGAGGAGCACAGGCATTCCGACCTTTCAACAGCTCCAAACGAGATCAGTCGGAAGAGCTGAGACCACATGGACAATGAAAACAAATGTACTGCTTCCATGGGCTGAGCCAAACTCTGATGATTGAGGTTCTAAAGCAGAGCAGGGCTGCTGTCGACTGCAAGGACGGACTCTTCTTGATGAGGTTTGATGGTGTGAGGACAGAGAGACAAAGCCTGTCTCTGATCTCAGCATGTCCCAAAGTGCTTTACAGCCAAAGAAGTACTTTTTAAAAAATGTAGGCACATTATAATGTAGGAAATGTCTTAATGCCAAAGAGATCAAGGGATGTTGGGGAAAAAGCCATAACTGGGTACTGAATTAGACGATCAGCCATGATCTTTTTTGAATGGCGGAGCAGGCCCAAAGGGCTGAATGGCCTACTCCTGCTTCTATTTTCTATGTTTCTATGAAACACAGCTGCCAATGTGTGCACAGCAAGCTCCCACGAATAGCAAGTGATAATGACCAGATAATCTGTTTCAATGATGTTGATTGAGGAATAATTTATAGACAGGATTCCAGAGATTGAGCACAAAAATCCAGGCTGACTCTTCAGGGCAGTACTGAGGGAGTGCTGCACTGTTGGAGATGCCATCTTTCAGATGAGATGTTAAACTGAAGCTCCATCTGCCCTGTCAGGTGGATGGAAAAGATCCCATGACATGGGGCGGCACAGTGGCGCAGTGGTTAGCACCGCAGCCTCACAGCTCCAGCGACCCGGGTTCAATTCTGGGTACTGCCTGTGTGGAGTTTGCAAGTTCTCCCTGTGTTTGCGTGGGTTTCCTCCGGGTGCTCCGGTTTCCTCCCACATGCCAAAGACTTGCTGGTTGATAGGTTAATTGGCCATTATAAATTGCCCCTAGTATAGGTAGGTGGTAGGGAATAATAAGGACAGGTGGGGATGTGGTAGGAATATGGAATTTGTGTAGCATTAGTATAAATGGGTGGTTGATGGTCGGTGCAGACTCGGTGGGCCGAAGGGCCTGTTTCAGTGCTGTATCTCTAAAAAAAAAACTACTTCGAAGAAGAGCAGGGGAGTTCTTCATGGTGTCCTGGATAATATTTATCCCTCAGTTCATGATCAGTTAAACATTTTTAGTGGTACTGTTTGAAGAATGAACATTGATCAACTGTGTCCACTTGGAACAGTTGAATGCTTTATTCAAAAGACAGCATCTCTTACAAAGCAGCACTCCCTCGGTGTCACACCAAAGTGTTAGCCGAGGCTTTGTGCTCGAGTCTTGCAACAGGGTTTGAAGTGATGACATTCCCCCAGCTGAGCCAGACTGGTACTGAAGGATCTGGAGGGCCAGAATTCAGCCCCCTGTCCCCCAGTGACCTGTGACCTGCATTTATATGGAACCAAGTTGCCTGAGCTCCCACCTAATGGGAGGGAGAAGAGTGGGTTCGGAGAGAGGGAATGAAAATGAAACTCAGAGAATGCCAAGCAGGGCAGATGGTTTCCTTTGACCGTTTCTTTCTTTCTTTGCTGACAGAATGCACAGAGAGTGTACAGTCTGTCTGCCCTGAACACAACTATAATTGGACTGTTTAAATGCTGCGGAATCCACACACACTCCCTCCCTGTTCCATTGCTTTTCTGGCAAACACCTCTGACAGGAAATGGAGACTTAATATTTTTTCTTGTCTGGTCTTCTCCCAAGCCTCTATTATCTTGCGGGGGTGGGAAGTGGGTGCAGTTTAACTATACTTGGTATAACAAGCTGCATTCATCACAGCCAACACGGGCATGACACATTTGGCACACACTGCATAGGTATTTTAGGGATTTCTCAGCCGTTCCCATGCCTGACTCAAAGTAAAGTTTGCCCAGCAGTGAGTCACAATCTTCCATGACACACTGGTACTGTGCAGTAAATTCCACATGCAGTTTATTGGTGAGTCCGGGGAGAACTGTCGCAAGTCCAGGAGTAACCGTCAGCAGCGCATGCTTTTCTGTTTGTGATTTATTCCCTTTTATCGATCTGAGAACACGTTTTGTGGTGGAAAGCTGATTTGCTGGGTGTATATGAATTCTCATTCCCTCCCCTCATCAGGCAAAAGTTTCAAAGGAGATGGTGATCTACGTGAGCCAGGGTTAAACTCCTGGCTTTTTAATGTTGACCAGAACCCTTCCCTGACACAGTTAAAATGGGGATGGGGGCACCAACGCAGGGCAATCTGCCCACCTTATTCCAGCCAGGGATAAAAGTGGCCCTGGAGTCGCAAGACAACTACTTGCATCTATTTTAGTGCCTTTAAAATGTACTAAAATATCCAAAATCAAAATGTAAAATCAAGCCACATGCATTAAGGCATTTAAGAGGGAGTTTTTAAGGAGCATCTTAAGAGAGGAAAGCATGGTGGAGAGGTGCAGGGAGGGTATTCCAAAGCTTAGGGCCTTGGCAGCTGAACATGCAGCCACCAATGGTGCAGCCATTCAAATCAAGGATGCTCAAGAGGCCAGAATTAGAGGAGCGCAGATATCTTGGAGGGTTGTGGGGCTGGAAGAGATTACTGAGATAGGGAGTAGCAAGGCCATGGAGAAGAATTTTAAAACTGAAGCATTGTTTAACCAGGAATGAATGCATGTCAGTGAGCACAGGGCTGGTGGGTCAACAGGTCTTGGTGTGAGTTCGGATACAGACTGCAGAGTTTTGGAATACCTCCAGTTTACGTGGGAAGCTGTCCAGGGGTGTGTTGGAATTACAGAGCATGCCCAGATGGAGCAAAATGCCTTGTGAGCACATACGTACATATGAACGTGCGAATTAAGAGCAGGAGTCGGCCACTTGGCCCCTCGAACCTGCTCCGCCATTCAACAAGATCATGGCCTCAACTCTACATTCCTTCCTCCGCCCGATAACCTTTCACCCCTTGCTTATCAAAACTCTATCTACCTCTACCTTCAAAATATTCAACAACTGCTTCCACCATCTTTTGAGGAAAAAAGTTGCAAAGACTCTCGGCCCTCAGAAAGAAAAAAATTATTTTCATCTCTGCCTTAATGGGCGACCCCTTACTTTTAAACAGTGACCCCTGGTTCTAGATTTTCTCACAAGGGAGAATCCTTTCCACATTCTTTCCACATCCACCCTGTCAAGACCCCTCAGGATCTTGTATGTTTCAATCAAGTCACCTCTTACTCTTCTAAATTCCAGCGGATACAAGCCCAGCCTGTCCAATCTTTCCTCGTAACACAGCCCGACCATTCCAGGTATTAGTCTAGTAAACCTTCTCTGTACTGCTTCCAATGCATTTACATCCATCCTTAAATAAGGAGACCGATACTGTACGCAGTACTCAAGGTGCTGTCACCAGTTATGTACCTTTTGATGGACCTTTGATATTGCATGCAGTGAAAGACTGCTTGAGGTTGGAACATTGGGTTTGCAGCAGTGAAGAATTCAGTTGGGGGAGGAGGAGGTAACACATTGATGTGGCCTGTTGGTGCACTGTTGGCTTGTGGTTGGCTGAAGCATGGTCTTGCTCCTGTGGCTTCTAGCCATGCGGTAGGTTCCGGAGACCTCACTCGTGCCAAGGTGCCAAAGTGTGGGAAAGGCATTGACTGCTACTGGTGATGACAGCTGCCTGTGAGTGAGATAGAAACCTGGGAACAATTTATCCCTCCACCAGGGGGATAGTTCCTGGCTTCAAAGGCAGCTGGGGGAGGAATTGAAGTGATCTGTTTGGTTTGGCAGGGGGGATGCAGGTGGGTGCTGGTGGGGGAGAGAAGGAAGAGTGGCTTCAGAACTGTCTCCTCAATCTTCACCATGTTCCCGAGCCCAGTGCACGGACCATCCCCATATCCCCTCCCCTGCACCATGGGGCCTCCTCATCCTGCGTGCAGTCTTTTCTTCCCCCTTTTAATCCCTTCCTGATTTGCAAAATTCTTAATGAAACGCTGTCCTGAATTTGATGAGAGTTGGCCTTCAGATAAGGGTCACTTTAGCACGTCCTTCAAATTTATTGGTGCTGCTCCTGCAGCCCGGAGTGACTGCATCATCAAATACAGCTTTCCCCCCCCACCCTTTTACTATAGTTCACCACATGAATGTTCATGCCTGGCCAGCAGAGACAGAGAGAGAGAGGGAGAGAGAGAGAGCTGCTTTTATTTGTCTTAATGCATGAGTCAGGAGAAGCTCTGTGGTCTCTGACACTGAGCTGGTCATTAAATTCTGACTCACGCAGCGGCCATTTGTAAATGGGGGCCCACGCCACAATTCAAAAAGCCCATTTCCTGTCAGGATTTGTGGGACTGCAAGGCATGTGTGCTTCGCTTTCAGGAAATGCCTTCAGCTGGGGATCTCCATCAGAAAGAATAGGGGAGGAGGATGAGTGCCAAAGAGCTTTACCTGCTGATGAAGGAGAGTCATTCAATTCCTTCATTGTTGGGCACTTTTCTCATTGTTTCTTTGTTGTGAGCTTTATTGCACTGGCTGACAGCAAACACAGCAGTGTGCTCAAGCATGGCTGATCAATGGGCTCTGAGAGAGCCCCCCGCCCCCTGCCTGCCCTCCCCCGCTCTCTCTCACTCTCTCCCCCTTCCCCTCCTCCTCCCCCTGGCCCAGCTCCATTTGGATGCAGTAAAGCAGAGAAAAGGAGGGAGGGGACGAGGTCCCGTGTTGTTGGGCTGGAGGCTGAGGGTTGATAAGGTTAATCTCTTCACCACATTCTGCCTTTCTTTCACTTTCCTGCAAGGCTGCAGTTCGAGGATGAAAGATTGAAAAGCTCTCAGGAAGGAAAACTGAATGAACTTAACCCCTTTCTTGCTGGACTGTTTATTTTTGCAAATACCTGAACTGCTTCCAGCCAGATTCTTGGAATGGCCCCTAAAGTTGGAAAGGAAGGCAGAAGCAATTTCTTTCCATTTCAAGATATTGACTCTCTGGATAGTCTTCGCTCCCGGTTAGCAATCAGCCAATGTAACAAAGAGTTTTATTCATCGTGTTGGTGCCCCCTCTCCAATTCAGCTACGAGGAGGTGTCTGAGGCTGTGGGGGAGGGGGCTAGTGAACATCCTGCCACTCGTCCTTCTTGCCTGTGGGAGCTGCCATTAATCCTAGCCCTGGCAGTGCCTCCTCCCATTGGCAGCTTGTCACAAAGCCTGGTCCTACTCGGTAGTTCTGGTGGTGGGCAGCTCAGACTGTACCAGCACTTTGACCATATATGTCTGCCTCTTGCCAGGAGGTGTGAGTGGGTGGGTTTTGGTACATTTCTGAAATACCAGTCCAGACTTTGCTGAATGGCTGAGTAGTCAAGCCCATCACTCTCTGTCCACAATCGAACCACTGGGTCACCCACTGGGTCCTCATGGTTGGTATTTAACTGAAGTGAGTGCATGTATCATAAATCATTGGCAGATGGGACAGGTTCAAGGTCACTGGCAAAAGACCAAGAGGGGACATGAGAATGAGTTGTGACCTGCCCGATAAGGTGATGGAAGCAGATTCAAGACAAACGTTCAGAAGAGAATTGGATAAATAGTTGAAGATGAGAAATGTTCAGGGATTTGGGGGGGGAGAGCAGGGAGTGGGATAAATTAGAAAGCTCTGTCACGATGGGCCAAATGGCCTCCTTGCCATTCACTCCACCCCTTCTCTTCAGCTCCTTTACCAGAGGCCATCCATTCTCAGACAGGGTAGAGAAATGATCTGCGTCCAGCCATCTGCATTTTGTCCTCTGGAGCTGTCTGCTCAGAAATGTCTACCAGTGATGTACTGGACACATTTCTCTCAGACGCTCCTTTTTCTTCTTGAACCCACAATCTTCTGACTTAGCGGTGAGAAGACTACTAACTGAGTCAAGTTCCACTCTAGAGGCTTGAGCACATTGCCACTGTCAGCACTGTTAGAGGCATTGTCATTCAGATGAGACCTTAAACCAAGGTTCCGTCAGCCCTCTCATGTCAATGTGTCATTGGTGCTCCGAGGGTTAGGTTACAGTGTTGTGAAGGGTGGGGGGAGGGGAGTTTAGGATTACCAATTGGGTCAGACGGTGCCTCAAAGCAGGCAAGGAATCTATCCCCACATGCAGCTGAAACCTGTTCCACATTAACTGCATGGCTACAGCAAGTTCAGAGCAAATGTCAGGGACTGCTGCCAGCTGGTGTTTTCTCATTGGAGAAGAGCTGAGGCCTATGAGTGCTGGGCTGGGGTCCTGTTAACCTGGGGCACCTCACTGGGGAGTGAGAAGCTCGGCCCGAGGGCAGCATTCCACACATAGTAAGGGTGCAAAACTTGCAGCAATTTAGACACAAAAATTAAAGGAGATAATTAGATGGAAAATTGGAAAACTGATTTCGAACATATCGTGTTTCTCAATCGCCCCTGAACAAACCGCTCCAGTCGAGGTTCCACTAAAGCAAACACGCAGACCCTTTCTCCCTGTGATCTTGTCTGGGATCCGTGCTTTCAATCTTTGATCATTCTCATCCTTGTTTTCAAATGCCTCCCTATCTCTGTAATCTGCTGCAGCCCACAGCCCTCTGAGATCTCTGCGCTGCTCCAAAACTGGACCTCGTGTGTGTCCGTGATTTTAATTGCTGTGCTTTCGCTTGCTTCTGCCCTGAGCTCTGGAATAACCTCCCTCCACCTCTCTGCCTCTCTATCTTGGTTTCCTCTTTTAAGGTACTCTTTCAAACCCACCTGCTTGACAAAGCTTTGCTCACCTAATCTAATCACTTCATGGCTCGATGTTAGTTTCTTCTTTGATAACGTTTCTGTGAAGTGCCTTGGGATGTTTCAGTGGAGAAAGGTGCTATATAAATGCAAGTAGTTATTGTTGTCTTACAGAATTCAAAGCTCTTTTGCCAGTATAAGGATATTTTCAGCTCTGCCCTCCAGAGCCAAGTGTGTGACAGAACTCCAAGTGTCTTTGTATGAGGTTTCGAAGGTTCTTCCACCACTCATTCTCAGGCCGAGATTTTGCTTGGCACTCTGAGGCAGGGTCGGAGGCGAAGGGGAGGGAGGGGGCATGGAGTATTGCAATGGGAGGCAGGGAGCGGAGGGTCCATCCTCCAGCAATCTTTCCGGGGCTGGGATAGACCGATGACGGCCAATTCAAGCCTTTCAGTGTCTTATTAAGAGCCAATTAGCGGCCTCTTCCCACCACCGCTGGGATCTTACCAGTGGTGGTGGGGGGGTCGCTGCCACTCAGTGGGGGGAGAGATGCTTTGTAAAATGGCACGTCTTCCTTGCAGGCTTGGCTGGGTGGGTGGGGGGGGGGCGGGCCTCCTCTGTGGGCAATTTGTGGTCCACGGAGGATCCCCACCGGGCACAACTTTACCCCTTGTGACCACCCCTCCCCTGGATTGTACAACCAGCCCCCCCCACCTCTGTCACCGGGGCCTTCCGGACTAACCCCACCTCACCTGCCAGCGCTGGGCCTGGGTCCGAGGCCTCTGCAGTACCGGTAATGGCCACTCCTGCCCTGTGATTGGCCGACAGCTCTTAGCGGTGAGTTCCCCTGCCTCCTGAAACTTTGATTTAAAAAGACTGGAGGATCGTTCCAGGGGGGGGTGGCACAAAAAGGCAGAGGTGGGGCTCACCGCACCTTTTCAGCCCAGTACCTGGAGCCCCGCCTCCAGCACAAAATGCAGCCCAGGGTGTACAGATGTGACAGACTTTGGGTACAATCCCTGATGACACATTTGACAAAGTCTTTTCACGCTGATGGACTGGGTGAAGAGAGCAAGCTTACTGTGGGGCTGGCTGTACTAAAACCCATGTCTGAGGAACTGGCACCACAAGCTGCTTGTAAGCTGCCCTGTCTGAAGGCAGTCAGCAGCACGAAGCCCATGAGCTGGATACAGCCGTGAGATCATTCAAGTAGGCTCCGGACTTCCTGTCACACATCCAGCTGGAATGGCAGGAGCTGCTGGACGGGTCACACTTTATAAGCTTGGAGCATTGGAAAAGGCCAACATCCTGGTTGGTCCTGAAATGCTGCTGCTTCATTGGTCGAAATGAAACAAGTAGGAAGCCCAAGCAAGTGAAAGGTGACAGGAACAGCAACAGTAAGCCATCAGGAAGGGTGGCTGAGGCTCGGAGTCCCTGAACTCGTGATGTAACGCTGAGGTTTGCTGAGATTACATGGGCTCAAAGCCTTTCTTCATCCAAACCCAGCAGTCAGATCCCTTTTGGTATGTGTGTGAGCCTGATGAAAAGATCTAGGGGGCTGTTTTTAAACTCCCTTCCACACCACCCTTCTCCTCGTGGAACTGATCCATTTATAGCGTTTCATATCCCTTGCAGTCTGCTTCTCTGCTATCCCGAAAATAAATGGAACGTTTTATGCCTTGGTCAAGTGACTGTGCACCTTATCACCTTTCAACTCTGTCACCCAAACAATGAGGTCTCTTTGTGATTGGAGCATTTTCTTTCATTTTCCCCGCCCGGTTTGGCTGTGTTGCCAGGAAGCAGATTTGCCTGAGGTTCGTTCTGATCTGATCTGTAGCCACCCAGTTGCAGGATGATAGTCTCTCCACACCTGGCTTGAGTTATGGCTGAGCCAGGAGATGAGCAATATGTTGGGGGTTGGGGAGGGAGGGAGGGAGGGAGAGAGGGAGGGCGGGGGGTGGTGGCCATGTGGGCTGAAGTGAAGAACTGTGAACTCCAAGAAGGGATAAATACAGATGCTGGAAAGCCACAGCAGCAGGTTGGTGAGTTTCTGTCATGAGAAAAGAGATTCCGAGCACCTTGGATTAATAAACTCTTGAGGTCTGCGAGAGTCCTGTTCAGTGCCTTGTGTCTACTGCTTGTGCACTGGTTTCATTGGCATCAGTTGGAGCCAGAGTGCTTGGAACTTGCATTTATATAGCACCTTTCACAACCTCTGAACGTCCCAAAGTGCCTTTAGCCAATGAAGTCGTGAGGAAGTGCACTCTTTTTGTTGAGAGAGTACAGAGAGCAGCAATGAGAAATCAGGCCAAGAGCGCAGTTGGCTGGAGTGGCCTCTGCTCAGCACAGAAACCCACCACGTATTGTTAAAGGAACCCCATACCTTTGGCCATGATCTGGCTGTTTGGAGACATTATTCAGACCTTTTCCCTTGTTGGACTCCAGCTGAGTTTGACAGACAGGAATGGGATACTGCAGCTCAGTAAACCCAGACTGTGGCAGGGCAAAAACATAGCTGACTTGGATCAGCCTTAAAGCTACAGGGGCCTTGGTCGCTTTCAGGCTGAGGGAATTTATTTTGACATGTGTCTGATGGTTGTGATTTCCCACATCTTCCTTTTACTGAACATGCAGCTGGGAGAATCTTTGCTCCTTTGACTTGTTGAGTGGCAGCTGTAAGTGTTGTCACTCCCTCACACCAGCTGCCAAGTTAAACACAGTGTTCTGGGGGTGTTTGTGGGGATCGAAATGCCTTGAGATAATGGCAACGCTCCATAAGGCACTGGTGAGCTCACTGCTTGGAGCGTTGTGATCCATTGATGTCATTGGTACTTGGGAAAAGTCTGCCAGGTATTGGGAGGAGGTCACAGCAAGGCAGCAGAGTTCCTTTCTTAAAGCAGAATGTTTTAGCCAGGATAAATTGCTCCAAGTTGGAGTCGAATCCTAGCCTGGAGGATGAGAATCAGAGCAACAATCAGCTGTGGAGAGAAGTTGTCAGCTCTTTCAGCCGGTGATGCAGAAAGAAAAGGCTTGCATTTATATCGCAGCTTTCACAACACTGGAAGATCCCAAAGCACTTTCCAGACTGTTGTAATGTAGGAAACACAGCAGACAAAGTCCATACAGCAAGTTGCCACAAACAGTGTGTGATAATGACCAGATCACCACCTCCAGTGATGTTAATTCAGGGTAAATATTGGTCAGGACACCGGGGAGAACTCCCCTGCTCTTTTAAACAGTGCCTGAGAGGGCAATTGAGGCAATGGTTTACCATCTCGACAGCAAGACAGAAAGAGGTGAGCAGGTAATCTGGCCTATTGCTGCAGTGCTGAGGATGCATGTGCATTGTCTGAGGTGTCCTGTGAGATGTTAAGCTGAGGCCGAAAACAGGGAATTCCCATGCTTTTCCTGTCCAACATTGCAACCTCAACCACCACCAAAAGCAAACTACTCACTCACATCTGACATCCTGTTTGTGGGATCATGCTGTGTAAAACTGCTAGCTCTGTTGGTCCATAACATACCAGTGACAGCTTTTTACAGCTAACTCAGGCACTTTACAATGTGCTAAGGAAATGCTACATATGTGACTTCTTTCTTGAATTAAAAGCAAAATACTTTGGATACTGGAAATCTGAAATCAAAACAGAAAGTGCTGGAAATACTCAGCAGGTCTGGCAGCATTTGTGGAGACAGAAGCAGTGTTAACGTTTCAGTTTTCTGATGAAAGGTCACTGACCTGAAACGTTAACTCTGCTTCTCTCTCTGCAGATGCTGCCTGACCTGCTGAGTATTTCCAGCACTTTCTATTCTTTCTTCAAATATTTTGCGGTGAGTCGTTTGCAGTATTTCTTTGGGATAGGTGTCCTGTCTGTTGATAATGATTACACAGAGTGGTGAGAATGTTTGCTCTTTCTGCCACATTTACACAAATTGGCTGCTCCATTTCCTACATTTGGGATTCCTTCTTTCAGTGTTACTGAATCAGTAATCCTCAGGCCTGGACTAATGATCCAGAGAACATGAGTTCAAATCCCATCTTAGCAGTTTTTATCAACAATAAATTGGAAATCCAAGATTGCAGCCTGAACTGAGTCCTCCTGAGCCCGGGGAGGAGAGAGAGGGATGCACAGAAAAACTCCACAGTGTGACAGACGGGCCCGATTCAGAAGCTGCAGCCTTTGGGAAATGGGACAGGAGACTCAGAAGATTGATGAGCCTGTGCCAGTCATTTCCACATAAACGAGGCTCTGTGGATTCGCCAGTCGGAAGTCATTTGGGGAAGAGTAGAAAGGATTGAAGCTATCAGTGCATGAAAATGCACTCTATGCTGCCTGGCCAATCAGTTTGATGGATGAGGCATGCTGACAAATTGGGTTAGTGCTCCGAAACCCAGACATACAAAAATTCAACACTCCAACGAGAGTCAGGTCGATCAGTCCCACTGGATTTCAAAATGAATGTAGCCAAGCCCCTCTCTCCTCGTTGGAGGAGTTCTCCATTTACTGACAGGGAGAAAGCTTGGAGAATCTGACTATCCCAGTCTATCAATTACTCAAACTCCTTTTTCCACTTAGGGCATTTGTAGGGAGGGGGGAGGGTGGTCTGTGACTGTGCTTTACCGTCATTCCAAGGTAAGAGATGCAAAGTCTCTTGACGTATGTGCCAAATCAGTGCCAGCAGTTGGAAGCCAAGTGCTGGAATGACGGGCCCACTTCCTACGATGTGTTAGTTGGCCCTCACAGGCACAACACTCCCTTTCCCCCGCCTCCCTCCCTTCCCCCACTTTCTTGCCCCCGGCAACTCTCCCCAGAAGGGAATCTCCCGTCCACCATCACAGGTCTGGCCTCCATTGGGAGGTTAATATGATTGCAGTTCACCAACTGTCCTCACCTGTGGACAGACCGATAACTGTCCTGCTCAGTGCAGTGTAGTGCCCACGGCCAGGAGCCCCTGCGATCCCATGCCTTTCAAAATAGGCAAGTGTAGGGTCCACAAAGATGTGTTAGTGGGCATTCAACTAGCCCCATTTCCTGGAAACATTGACAACCTTCTCTGCACCTTGGTTTACCTTCTGCTAGCTCCCCGGTAGTGTCTCTGAAATCCTCCAAGTCTCTGTTCCTCAACCTTCTGCACTTTGGAGTCAGCAGCTCTGTCCACTCCCTGCTTATGTTAAAGGAAAATACTGTGCAGTAGACACTGTTCTATCTTTCAGTGGGTCAAACTATTTCTGAAGCCATCGTTTATCAGTGTGAGGTGTTACTGTCCACAGTTATCTTGGTTATCAGGTTTATCAGGTTAAAGATGCAAGTGTGGAAACACAGTGACATTAACTGTTTCCTCCTCCATCCTCCTTTTCCAGTATCGCTGAAACAGAAGACAGAGGTGGAATCGTACTCTGCGCACCCTGGCGACACACTCAAGCTACGCTGCCGGCTGAGGGAGGATGTCCAGAGCATTGACTGGACAAAGGACGGGGTACAGCTCCCTACCAATAACCGCACCCGCATCACAGCCGAGTATTTGCAGATCACCGACTCGGTGCGTGAAGACACCGGCCTCTATACCTGTGTCACTGGTGGCCCGTCGGGCAGTGAGACCTCACGCTTTGCTGTCAATGTCTCTGGTACGTGGGGCAATTAGCAACATCCTGAAACCTGCTGGCGAGTGGGGCGAGTTAGAAAGGCAATTAGACAAAGGCAGGGATGAGAAACAGGCAGAGTGGCTTTCCCATCCCATTAACCAGCCTGTCTGATATTCAGCTCAGTTCAAATTGCAACTGAATATCGGGGGAAGCGCATTGCGGGTGTACAATGTAATCCCTTCTGTTTTTGTGTCCCCACCCAATTTCACCCCCATCATCTTTTATTTGACATAAAAATACTGAATGCTGGATCTACCCGGAAGATCTGTCAACAGCTGTGCAGAGCAAAGGTGGGTTCCTGTTTGGTGTCATAACCTTCTTGATCCAAAGCTGTACTTATCTTCTTTCCAGTGCTGGTGCAGCTTTCAATCTGCTTCTGCTAGTTTCAACTTCCATTCGAGATTTTCACTCCTTTTTCTTTTCGGGCAACTGTCTCGGTGTTTGTGTCCAATAAGTTCTGTTTAATGGATGTAGTTGAAGGTAATAGAATGAACAGATATTGGGTGTTGATTAGTTAACTGTAATCAGATGTATATATAAAGAAGGATCAGCCAACACTAGCTGGAGATTGTTAGGAATGGAGAAGTAAGCTCTGTGACAAGCAATAAACAATCTCCACCAAAGCATCCCAGTCTCAGTGTCTTCTTCACAAACAGGCTTGGAAGTTTCTCTAACATGAGGCTGAACCTAATTGTTCACAGCCTTGCTGTCATATTTAACTCTGAGACAAACTTCCCACCACATATCCTCACCGTCACTAAGACCACCTATTTCCAGCTCTGTAACGTCACCCTCAGCTCATCTGCTGCTGAAACCCTCATCCATGCCTTTCTTTACCTCCAGACCTGACTATTCCAACATGCTGCTGGCCGACCTCTCACATGCAACCATCTCTAGACGTGAGGTCATTCAAAAACTCTGCTGCCCATGTCCATTCAACCAACACCCCTGTGCTCGCTGTTCAACATTGACTCCTAGTTAGGCCCTGTCATCGATTTCAAAATCCTTGTTTACAACTCATTCCATGGCCTTGCCACTCCCTATCTCTGTAATCTCCTCTTGCCCCACAAGCCTCCAAGATATCTGTGCTCCTCTAATTCTGGCCTCTTGAGCACCCTCAATGATAAAAACTCCACCATCGGTTGCTGTGCCTTCAGCTCCTGGGCCCTAAGCTCCAAAATTCCCTCTGGAAATCTCTCTGCCTGTGTACTTCCCTTTGCTCCTTAAAGATGCTACTTCCAGTCTACCTCTTTGACCAGGCCTTTGGTCACTGTCTTAAAACCTCATTCTTTGGCTCAATGTCAAACTTTGATAACATTCCTGTGAAGTGCCATGGGACATTGACTATGTTGAAGGCAAACTCTAAATACAAGTTGTAGTTAATGTCATCTTTTCCCCCACTTTATTGGGTTAAGGTCTGGTCCAAGGGTCAGTGTCCTGCACTTGCATTGATGAAATGCCAATAGAAAGCCTGAAGGGCAGTATAAAACTTCAGGGCTGAAGTAATGGGGTTAATATTAAGCCCAGTCTGATTCTTGCTGAACTGTTATTGTAGTAGTTGCACTCGTGGCCTCTGATGCCATGTTTGAGAATTTCTGTCACCTTTCGATTGATTAATTGCACTCCTGGTCTAGATACCTTGTACTCAGTGGAAGATGATGAAGACGATGATGATGAAGATGATGAAGATAATGATGATGACAACCATGAAGAGGATGAGTCCGAGGAAACAGCTAAAGGCAAGAAGGAAGCACGTAAGTTAAGACTAGAAAGAGCTGATCCATGAAAGCAGCTTATTGCTGTTTATGGTGTTGTGAGGACCTTGTCTGATCTCTTTTTCTTTGACTATTACCAAGTTGGCCACTTGCATGATCAAGATGTCACAGAGTTATACAGCACAGAAACAGGCCCTTCAGCCCATCGTGTCTGTGCCAGCCATCAAGCACCTATCAATCTAATCCCATTTTCCAGCACTTGGCCAGTCGCCTTGTATGCTATGGCGTTTCAAGTGCTCATCTAAATTCTTCTTAAATGTTGTGAGGGATCCTCTCTCTACCACCTCTTCATGCAGTGTGTTCCAGATTCCAACCACGCTGTGGGTGAAAAATGTTTCCTCAAATTCCCTCTAAACCTCCTGCCCCTTACCTTAAATCCCTCTGGTTATTGACCCCTCCGCTAAGGGAAAAAGCTTCTTCCAATCTAACCTATCAATTCCCCTCATAATTTTGTATACCTCAATCAGGTCCCCCCTCAGTCTTCTCTGCTCTAAGGAAAACAACCCAAGCCTACCCAGTCTCTCTTCATAGCTGAAATGCTCCAGCCCAGGCAACACGTGGTCAATGCAGTTGCTCCAGGAACCGTCCAGGAGTCTTGGGCCAATTGACTGCAGCCTCTGGTTCCCGATGGATTTGGGACAAACAAAACACAATGTACATATCCTTACAAACCATTCCATTAACCATCTGCAAATAGATTCTTCCCCGTTTGACCATGCAGTGAATGCATCATTCATTGTATGTGGCATAGGAGATCAAATCTGCATTTATATAGCACCTTTCACAACCTCAGCCAGTGAAAAGAGTTTTGAAGTGTAGTCACTGTTGTAATGCAGAAAACACAGCAGCCAATTTGTGCACAGCAAGATCCCACAAACAGCAGTGTGATACTGAGCAGGAATCATTTTTCATGACAGTCGTCGAGGACACTGCCCAAGGTTAGCTGCCCTGCTCTTCTTTGAAATAGTGCCCGTGGAATCTTTGACACCCGTCTGAGAGGCTAGGCAGATCTCAGTTTAACGTCTCATCTGAAAGACAGCACCCCTGACAGTGCAGCATTCCCTCAGCACTGCACCAGAGTGCCATTCTTAATTATTGTGCTCAAGTCCTAGAGTGGAACTTGAGCACACAACCTGGCTTTGAGGGGTAAGTGCTAGCAGCTGACCTGCAGTATTTGGTGTTTAGTACGACGAGTGACTGCCACATGCTGGTGCATCATTTTAAGAGTTTAGTATTTTGCCACAACCTGAGGCTCCCTATACAAGGTGCCAGTTACCCCGAAACTACCAGCTTAAGTGCTTTGTGTTATCTATGATTAGTTGAAGAGTATTGGAAGAAGATAACCTTTCATTTGAGCTCATACTACCAACCGAAACTGTCTGCTTTTAGTTTGCAAGTTTGGACAAGGCACTGTTTAACGTTGAGACAATCTGCTTTAAAAACCTTGCCTGACTACACTAGGGCTGGTGGAGAGCAGAAGGTTTAAGGGACCCAGAGCCTGAGGATGCAGTGGATTAGAAAAGGGATTCTCGGATTTTGAGGTTAGCCTTCCCTTGTTCAGGAGCTTGGCATCTGAAAAGATGAAACCCAGCAGTCCTCATGGCTCTCAGCTTCCATTGCTTATTGACTGGAACTTACTGCCACCTCTGTCATGCTTGTTCCCTTGCTCCCTTCCTTCTCGCTCCCTCCTTCCTCTCTTGCTCTCTCACACCCTCTCTCGTTCCCTCCCTCCTCTCTCGCTCCCTCCCTCCTCTCTTGCTCTGTTGCTCCCTTCCCCCTCCCTTGCTCCCTACCCCACCCATTCCCTCCCCACCTCTCTCGCTGTCTCCCTCCCGCTCTCTCGCACCCTCCCTCTCCATCTCTCTCCCTCCTTTTTTTTGCACCCTCGCTCTCTCCCCCCTCGTTCTCTCCCCGCTCTCATTTGCTCCTGTCCCTCATCCTCTCTCGCTCTCTTGCTCCTCCCCCCCACTCCCTCCCCCTCTCTCGCTCTCTCCTTCCCATTCTCTGGCACCCTCCCTCTCCATCTCGCTCCCTATCTCTCTCATACACTCCCTCTCCTCCCTCGCTCACTCCCCCCTCCTCGCTCACTCCTGTCCCCCATCTCGCCCCCTCAGCTTTCTCAGTTACTACTTGAGCAATAACCTTCTGCTGAAGGATAATGAGTCTCTGAGCTCTATAGAGCCTGGATTGGAACTTTGGCAGGAAGTAAGAGAAATGAGGGAGAGTGACAAGCTGAGGTTTTAAAGGCACTCTTTGTCACATGTCTTCGCTATGCACCATTATCCAACAAACTTACTGACAGCTTCCCACTGCTGCCAGTAACAGAAAACGGCGTGTCAATATCGAAACATCTTCTGTCACGCCTGATAGACACAAGAATTGATCTCCCTTTTATTCTGAAAGGTGCATCAGTGAGGCAACAATGAATGAAATTGTCTTTTTTGTCTTGGCTTTTTCAATTAACTTTGGTTCTTACAGATAATCGTGATTTCCCTGATGAAGCTGAAATTTGCAAATGAATAGCTGTGACTGTTCTTGGAATCTCGAAGTTTGTGTTGTATTGCTGAAGTCATTAACAGCCTTGTCATGAACCAGATGACTGCAACTAACTCTTCAAACGCACAATGTCCATTTATCTCAGGGGCTAACATGATCACTGCTAAAATAAAACAGCAAATGTTGGAAATACTCAACAGCTCAGGCAGCGTCTGTGGAAAAGGAAGCAGAGTTAATGCTTCAGGTCGATGACCATTCATTGGAACTGGGAGAAGGTCAAGATGTAACAGTTTGGAGGCAGGAAAAGGCAGGGAAGGGAGGTTTGTGATAGGCTGGAAGACAGGGGAGATTAAATGACAAAAGGAATGATGTAGCAAGGCAAAAGGGAATGGGACAAGTAAAGAAAGAAAAGATGGGTCCAGAGGAGGTGCAAGCGGCAACAGCAGAACCTACTAGGGGTCACGAGTTCAAAGTGAGAGGGGAAAAGTTTAGGGGGGATATGCGTGGAAAGTTCTTTACGCAGAGGGTGGTGGGTGCCTGGAACGCGTTGCCAGCGGAGGTGGCAGACGCGGGCACGATAGCGTCTTTTAAGATGTATCTGGACAGATACATGAATGGGCAGGAAGCAAAGAGATACAGACCCTTAGAAAATAGGCGACATGTTTAGGTAGAGGATCTGGATCGGCGCAGGCTTGGGGGGCCGAAGGGCCTGTTCCTGTGCTGTAATTTTCTTTGTTCTTTGTTCTTTATCAGCACATGCTGTGTGAAACAATAGAAGCAGTAGTTTTGATGTGAAATGAATGAAATGAATGTTAAGTTGAGAAGGCTGTAAAGTGCCACATCAGAAGGTGAGGTGCTGTACTTGAGCTTCCATTCACTTTCATTTTGAGTTTTTATTTCCGTATCTTCCTGTGGCATGTTGTCCTTTCTGTTACCGTAGTATTAGGGCGTGTGTGCAGCAGGGACACTTCCTCAGTTCACAACCTAGGAATAGACAGACAGGAAACAGCACTTGGTCCCAAACAAGCCCACTCAATCCCTGCATTTCTCCAGCACTTTATTCCAGAACTTGGCTGCACTGTTGGTGAATGAGGCCAGCCGTCACCTGGCAGCCTGGAGTTATTTAGGTGGAGGAGAATGTTGAGCAGGACACACAGGAATTTGCAGCAGAATTGTGTCCTTAAATCTTAATCAACTCCTGGAATCTTTTTCATACAGTGCCCCCGTGTTGCATGTGTTGCAGAATATTGGGGAAGGCAGTAGAGTTTTCCTTGATCCTTTTCCTTTATCCGGGATTGAGTTGGATTGTAGATTGGATCATTGGCAGAAAACTCTGATGTCTGGAGCTGATGGAAATGATACCATGTTCTGGGTGGGTTGCCAACTCTGTTTGGACATATCCCTGTATGTTTCATCACATAACCTCTTAACTTCCCCACTCGGTCAAATCGCACTTTTTCCCCTTTCCCCTCATGTTTTATAATGAATAAACAAAAGTGTTCAAGGGAAACTTACAGAAAGAAAACACCTTTTCTTCAATGCCCGAGGATTTTTCTCTGGGTATGCTCGTAGCAGTGTCCAAGAGATGAATCTTCAAACCCTGCAGAATCCAGTGCACATCTGATTGGAAAGGATTGGAAACCCTATGCACTGGTGCCCACCATTTTCCTGTGGTCTTTTGAGCACCAGAGGATTGTGGGAATGGGGCAGTCACGTCAACCCCTGGCCATGTTTCCAGTCTGAGGTCTGATTGAAGGAGGTCTGGCTGGCAGAGTCGGCAAGAGATGGGGAAATAGTGGAAAACCTGGATAAGTGGTGACTAAAGAGAGGAGGGTGACAAAGGTAGAATGGGTCATCCAACCCAAAAATAAAACACTTCTGGAGGACAGCAGAGGGAGAAAAGATTTGAAACAAAAGCAGAGAATTTTACATAGGACATTGCTCTACGCCTCAGAGAATTGGAAGTTTCAGACACATACCCTTCGGGTGGGAACATGCTGTTGATGAGGGAGGGGGAGCAGTGAATGTCTGTTCACTGTCTCTTGGCTGTTGAAGCAGAAGTGCTGGCTTTGCAGAAATTTAGAATATATCGATTGGGAAAGGGGGAGGTGCAGTGAGACCTGGGTGTCCTTGTGCACCAGTCGCTGAAAGTAAGGTGCAGCAGGTAGTTAAGAAGGCAAATGGTATGTTGGCCTTCATAGCGAGAGGATTTGAGTACAGTAGCAAGGATGTCCTGCTGCAATTATACAGGGCCTTGGTGAGACTACATCTGGAGTATTGTGTGCAGTTTTGGTCTCCTTATCTGAGCAAGGATGTTCTTGCTATGGAGGGAGTGCAGCGAAGGTTCACCAGACTGATTCCTGGGAGGGCAGGACTGACATATGAAGAGAGATTGGGTCAATTAGGCTTGTATTCACTAGAGTTTAGAAGAATGAGAGGGGATCTCATAGAAAGCTACAAAATTCTAACAGGACTGGACAGACTAGATGCAGGAAGGATGTTCACGATGGTGGGGGAGTCCAGGACCAGGGGTCACAATCTAAGGATAAGGGGTAAGCCATTTAGGACTGAGATGAGGAGGGATTTGTTCACCCAGAGAGTGGTGAACCTGTGGAATTCTCTACCATAGAAAGCAGTTAAGGGCAAATCATTAAATATATTCAACAAAGAGTTAGATATAGTTCTTAGGGCTAAAGGATGCAAGGGGTACGGAGAGAAAGTGGGAACAGGTTACTTACTGAGTTTGGACGATCAGCCATGATCGTACTGAATGGCGGAGCAGTCTCGAAGGGCCGAATGGCCTACTCCTGCTCCTATTTTCGATGTCTCTATATACTCCATAAGAACAATAAGATTATTTTGCGATAGGGATTATAATAGAACTGTCCCACTGCTTTACTTCCAACAAAAGAATGATGGCATGGCTGTTCGCTAGTTGATGCTACTGACTAAGGAGATGAGTGTGTGTAAATGACAGGGTATAGTGTGTGTATGAAATGCAGAGGATTGTATGTGGGTTTGTCAATGTGTGATACCAACAGGGAACCAGTCATTGGCATCAAAAATCTGAATCAATGATTCTGAAGCTTTTATTTCAAGGCCAGTTCCTTGATTGCCTTTCATTAAAGGCCATGCCCTCATCATGGGCCCTCTTAAAGGCTCCCAATCCTGTTGGGGTTTGGTGGTGTGTTCCCCATGGCGGTGTCAACAGTCCCTGGCAGCTGGGCCGCCCTTCATCTGGCTTCCTGTCACCGCCTCTGAAACAAGTGGCAGCAAAACCCAAAATGCCTCAAACTCAATGCAAAATATGAGATGGCAGGAAATATTAAATGTGTCTTGTTTAATTGTACATTTTGCTGAAGGGGAAAAGAGACCTCATTTTAGATGACCTATTTCCTACTTACCCCCCTAAACTGACACATTGTACTGCTGGAAGAGTGATTGAGAAGATTGGCTGATATATTTGACTAATACTCATTGGCAAGTGCTGGAACTCTATACCTCGAAGTGCCTCTGGCTCTCTTGATGAATCTGCTCATCCGCAGTTCTTAATGTCAGTTCATTCTGAAGTGTGTGATTTCCGGAATGAATGAAGGAATTAGACAATGGCATTCAAAGGTGCACAGTGAACGCTTGTTTAGAGTGCCTGAAATGGGAATGAAAACCTTACCAGTAAGGTTAAGAAAAATGTCAGCTCCCTTTTCCCGAGCTGCAGAAAATGCCACATGTGTGCTGACTGAGTGAAAGGAATGGTGAAACACATTCCCTCAATACCACGTGACACGGAGACATTTTTAGTGGCCTTGCATGATTTGAGGAGGCTGTGCCATCAACTCTGTGGTTTGCCATACCTTGTGATAGAACTCTCTCAGCTCTGGGTTCAAGCCCCACTCCAGAGTTCAAGCATGCTCCTCGTGCACTACTGAGGCAATGCTGCTCTGTTGGAGGGACTGACTTTCACATGAGACGTAAAACCGAGGCCCATCTACCCTCGCATGCCACTTTGGGGAATTATTCCCAGTATCCTGAGCAATATGGAGCCCTCAACCAACATCACTAAAACTGATGATTTTTCTGTTCATCATCTCATTGCTGTCTGTGGGAGCTTGCGGTGTGCAGATTGACTGCTATTTCCTACATTACAATCATGACTACGCTTAAGAAATGTAGCTGTAAAGTCGTTTTGGACATCAAGGCTGTGAAAGGCACTATATAAATGCAAGTCGTTCTTTTTCTCACTGATCTGGATCTGGAAAAGAATAATGGGACAGAGGGACTGGAGTCCGCTGTGCCAGATTCTGAGCTACAGCTTCCCTCTGTTCCATTGGTTGCCTGCTACCCATTCTGTAGCATTCTGCATCATTTCAATTGTACGAGAGTCTGAAATTCCTTTACAGAATTCCCTGGGGATTCCCAGCCCAAGATGCTCTGCCGTTGTGAAGGAGTTTTCCCAATGCTCGCTACCCTGGAAGGAAGCAGAGGGAAAACCACCTGTGTAGGCAGGAAGGTTCAGCTTCCCTGCCCAAACAGGAATGCCGTACGGCGACACCTGACTCAGCTTTGTGAGGACAGGGAGTGTCCAAAGCGACTTCTGCTTTGCGTTTGACTGGTGGGCACTGCCAGTGGTGACGAGGGAACCGCACCGGCACCACCACACACTGGTAATTGTGATGCCTCGGTTATTAAACACAGGCAGGGTTTAGTGAGGCCGGACAGTTGACTTTTCATGTTCTTGCCAGCTTGAGGGGGTAAGTCCATGGGATAAAGCCCCGGTTGATTTGTGTAAACTGATCCATCATCATATTAAAAAGACCCTTTTTAAGGCCCACTTGCTCACTGAGAGCTGCAAACGTGAAGCAATGCCTTTGACAGACAGCTGTCATCTTCTGACTCCTCATCAGTTTTTAATGAATACAACTTGAAGAATTTGTAATGAATTAACAGGGATATAGGAAGCCTTGTAGCTTCTCTTCGAGCCTAGGTTATCAGTTGCGCTGCAATTGTAACTGAGCCCAGCTGCTATCAGGTTAATCCTGAGACAAGTCTTGATATGACACTGGTGGACAGGTGGATGTGCTGTCTGACTGCTGCTCAGGGAGGAGCTCCGGTGGGATCATATGTTGAAGAACAATACATTTTGCAAAAATGCACTGCCCAGCTCCAGAATGGAGCAAAGCGAAGGGAGGAAATTGGTGTTTCAGGGGAAAATGTGATGTCATTTTGGGCAGTATTGGTACTTCTACCTGTGTGCATAAAAAAAAAAACCCACAAACCTCCACATTCGCAACTTGCATTTATATAGCACCTTTATCATCCTAGGGCACTTCACAGGAGTGGCACTGAGGCAAAAAAGGAGACATCAACACAGGTGACCAAAAGCTGGGTCAAAGACCTAGGATTTAAGGATGAGATAGAGGCGGAGGGGATTGCAGAGGGGATTCCAGAGTTTAGGGTCTATACAGCTGTAGGCAGTGGGGGAGTAAAGGAAACGGAGGGTTGAGCAAGAGGAAAACATTAGGGGAAATAAAGATTTTGGGAGGGTTGGTGAATAGGACGGATACAGAGCAATTCTGGAGAAATTCAGCTTCTAATGGTACGTTGTTTGCCATTCTAAGGGAGGGTGCTATTTTACCTCCCCCTGGCAGTGCCAGCCTTGGTACAAAGACATCAGTGTAGTCTGCTCCAAAGCAAATGATTGAGTCCATCACAAAAATAAATGTTGCAAATAAAGCAATGGTCCTTGAGTTAAAATGGAGGGTTTTGTTTTCAGCTCAGTTGAGTTTGAGCATATGAGCGCTGGATGTCGAATGGGATCCCCTCACCAAAATGGAAAAGCTTCTGCTTGCAAACTTGACCTGCCCAGTGGGTAAATAACTTGTCTCATTGTTCTTGTCAGGACCTCCATACTGGGCTCAGCCAGAAAAAATGGAGAAGCGACTTCACGCTGTGCCCGCCATGAAGACGGTAAAATTTCGCTGTCCAGCTGGTGGGAACCCACTGCCAGTACTGCGGTGGTTGAAGAATGGCAAGGATTTCAAGCCAGATCACCGGATTGGTGGCTACAAGGTATGGTCAAATTGGGATCCAATCAGGCTGTGGCTTCATGGTCAATAAGATCAAAGAGGTAAATGCGTGGCTCAAAGATTGGTGTGGGAGAAACGGGTTCGAATTCGTGGGACATTGGCACCAGTACTGGGGAAGGAGGGAGCTGTTCCGATGGGACGGGCTCCACCTGAATCGTGCTGGGACCAGAGTCCTGGCGAATCGTATAACTAGGGCTGTAGATAGGGCTTGAAACTAAATAGTGGGGGGGAGGGTTCAGTTGCATGGAAAAACAGGAAGTTAAAGGAGAAGGTAGGAGTGCAGGTTAGTGGTGAGGCTGATTGTTACCAAACTGCAAGAAGTATACTGGTTAAACCAGAAGAGAGAAATAATAAACAGGTGAATAAAGCATCAGTGCTGAGGGACAGGTTAGGGGGTATAGCCCAAATAAGAGTTCTATATACAAATGCATGGAGTGTAAGAAAGAAACTAGATGAACTGCAAATTCAAATGGAAGATTATGATGTGGTGGCCATTGCGGAGACATGGCTGCAGGATGGTCGGGAATGGGAACGAAATATACCTGGTTATAAAGTTTACAGGAGGGAGAGGGAAAATAGCAGAGGGGGTGGAGTAGTCTTACTGATTAGAAATATTATCACCTCATTGGTAAGGGAGGATATAATGAGGGGAAAGCATCCAGTGGAGACCTTATGGGTGGAATTGAGGAACAGAAAAGGATCTAAAACTGTAATAGGTGTTGTGTATAGACCCCCTGAGCAGTTCTGAGGTGTTAGATTGTATAAATGCACAAATTAGGCAAGTGTGTAACAAAGACAGAGTAGTATTAATGGGGGATTTTAACTTACACATGGATTGGGCGAAGCAGACTAGCACCTGTCAGAAAGGTAGTGAATTTCTGGAATGTGTCCGGGATAGTTTCCTACAGCAATATGTCCTAGATGTAACAAGGGGACAGGTAATATTAGATTTAGTTATGAGTAATGAGCCAAATTTAATTAGTAGCCTCACTGTGCGTGAACATTTATCAAATATTGATCACAACATGATCGAATTCAAGGTAGCGTTTGAAAGTGAAAAGCACGAATCAGCGACTCGAATTTTAGACTTGGGTAAGGCTGACTTTACCGGGATGAGACAGAGACTGTCCACGGTAAACTGGGTAGATCTGTTAATGGGTCAAACGACTGAAGAACAGTGGAGAATATTTAAAGAAACATTTAACGCAATACAGAGCGAGTATATACCCCCGAGAGGAAAAAGCTCCACTTCACAGAAAAAGCAACCATGGACAACTAAAGAGATTATGGATAGCATAAAACAAAAATGCAAAACGCAGCACAGATCCAGCCGAATGGGATCGATACAAAGACCAGCAAAGGGTCACAAAGCAGCTTATAAGAGATACTAAAAGAGATTATGAAAGGAAACTTGCAAGGGACATCAAAATCAATAAGAAGAAATGTTATAGTTACATAAAGGGAAAACGGATGGGAAAGAGCAATCAATGTAGGCCCACGAATGGCTGAAACTAGAGACATTGTCATTGATAATGGGGAAATGGCAGACATGTTGAACAATTACTTTGCCTCAGTATTTACAGTTGAAAAGGAGGATGACTTGCCGGAAGTCCCGAAAAAATTAATAGCCGATAGGGGACAGGCACTTAATACAATTAATGTAAGTAAAACATCAGTAACAAGGAAATTAATGGAACTAAAGAGTGAGAAATCCCCAGGAGCTGACGGTTTCCATCCGAAGGTGTTAAAGTAAGTAGGGGAGCACATTGTAGATGCCCTAACTATAGTCTTTCAGAGTTCCCTAGATTCAGGGGTGGTCCCTCTGGATTGGAAAGTTGCACATGTCACTCCACTTTTTAAGAAGGGTGAAAAGGGGAACCAAGGAAATTCAGACCAGTTAGCCTGACATCTGTGGTGGGAAAGTTGCTGGAGTCTATAATCAAGGATAGGGTGACTGAACACCTAGAAAAATTTCAGTTAATCAGGGACAGCCAGCATGGATTCATGACAGGAAGGTCATGCCTGACAAATCTCATTGAATTTTTTGAAGAGGTGACTAAGGTAGTGGACAGGGGAGTGTCTATGGATGTTATTTATATGGACTTCCAGAAGGCATTTAATAAAGTCCCACATAAGAGACTGTTAACTAAGGTAGAAGCCCATAGAGTTGAGGGAAAATTATTGGCATGGTTAGAAGGTTGGTTGAGTGGTAGACGACAGAGAGTGGGGATAATGGGTAAGTACTCCGATTGGCAGGATGTGACTCGTGGTGTCCCACAGGGATCTGTGTTGGGGCCGGAATTATTCTCATTATTCATTAACGACTTGTAAGCATAGTAAGTCATATATCCAAATTTGCTGATGATACAATGTTAGGTGGCATTGTCGACAGTCTAGATGATAGCATAAAATTGCAGAGATATTGACAGACTAGGTGAGTGGACAAAACTGTGGCAGATGGATTTCAATGTGGGCAGTGTGAGGTTATCCATTTTGGACCAAAAAAGGATAGAGCAGGGTACTTTCTAAATGGGAAGAGGTTAAGTATAGTGGATGTCCAAAGAGACTTGGGGGTTCAGGTGCATAGATCTTTAAAATGCCACGAGCAAGTGCAGAAAATAATCAAAAAGGCTCATGGAATGCTAGCCTTTATATCCATAGGATTGGAGTATAAAGACACAGAGGTTATGTTGCAGCTGTACAAAACCCTGGTTTGACCCCCCTTGGAGTACTGTGAGCAGTTCTGGGCACCACACCTTAGGAAGGATATATTGGCCTCGGAGGGAGTGCAACGTAGGTTTACAAGAATGATGCCTGGACTACAGGGATTAAGTTACGAGGAGAGATTACACAAATTCGCTAGAATTTAGAAGGTGAAGGGGCGATCTGATGGAAGTCTTCAAGATATTAACTGGAAAAGACAGGCTATATAAAAATAAACTATTTCCACTGGTTGGAGATTCTCAAACTAGGGGGCATAGTCTTAAAAGTTGGACCAGACCGTTCAGGAGAGATGTTGGGAAGAACTTCTTCACGCAAAGGGTGGTAGAGGTTTGGAACTCGCTCCCACAAAGAGCAGTTGAAGCGAGAACAGTTGTTGATTTTAAATCTGAGATAGATAGATTTTTGTTAAGCAAAGATATTAAGGGATATGGGCCAAAGGCAGGTACATGGAGTTAGGCCGCGGATCAGCCATGATCTCATTGAATGGCGGGACAGGCTCGAGGGGCTGAATGGCCTACTCCTCTTCCTATCTTCCTATGTTCCTATGGTCTCGCCAAACCCAGTTGCTTATCATTCAGCAAATGGGCAAGCATTCATGATATAACTTCACAGTAAGAAATAGGAGCAAGGGCAGGCCATTTGGCCCCTCGATCCTGCTCCACTGATCTATCTCAACTCTACTTTCCCGCTCTATTGCCATATGCCTTGATTCTCTTAGTGTCTGAAAATCAATCAGTCCCACTCTTGAATATACTCAATGACTGAGCATCTGCAGCCCTCTGGAGTAGAAAATTCCAAAGAATCACAAACATCTGAGTGAAGAAATTTCTCCTCATCTCAGTCTGAAATGGCCAACCCGACACAATCGAAGCTGTGCTGTGGGTTTCTGCAGCTTTGTTCCCTCAGTGAAGGGGTGATTCTACACGAGCTGACTGGGGGAACTCATTCCATGTGCGGTTTTCAGGTTAATCCTGATATTTATTTATTTGCTGTCAGGCTTAATAAAGGGGGTTCGTTCGTGAGTATGAATCCGTTTCTATACTGGACTAAGACAACAACACAGGAGTATTATCAAACAAAATTTGACACTGAGCAACATAAGGCGATATTTAGACCAAAAGCTTGGTTAAAGAGGTAGATCTTAAGCAGCGTCTTAAAAGAGGAGAGATAGCGGGAGATGGTTCGGGATGGAATTCCGGAGATTAAGGCCTTGGTTGCGGAAGGCACTGATGTCAGTGGTGTAGTGGTTAAAATTGGGGATGCGCAAGGCCAGAATTGGAGGAGTGCAGAGATCTCCGAGGGTTGGAGGGCTGGAGAACGTTAGAGAGAGAGGGAAGGGCACCTGATGAACAGGCCGTTGCAGCCAGGTGCAATCCAAGATCAAATTTGCTAAAAGCCTGAGGATCGAGTAATAAGATCCTGAGTACCAATCAATGCAAATGCAGGCATGTTTACTGTTGAGCTGTATCTAACTGCCAAGACCTGTGCATCAGCTGTCAGTGCCTCTAGCACAGGCTTAGCTCCCGAGAAGAACACATCTTTTAATGAGGTAACTTCCTTTGTTTGATTTTAATACAGTGCATTCCCATTAACTTCTTGATTTGACCTTTACTTCAGTGCACTGCAGGATTTTTTTTGATTTTAAATGTTGGTAACTGTGTAAATCAGAGCAATCAATAGATAGTGGGGAGATCTCTAATCAGCGAGATTCCTGGATTCTTTGAGAACTCAGTCCTGCTGGTTATAAAATACCCGAGGAGACTGGGTGCATTTGGTCTTTGTCTGGTTAGCTGGCCTGTTTCGACCTGGTAACATTTGCTGATTCTAGAATCAGCAACTCACAGGCAGTCCTGACAAGCACGATTACAAAGCAGCTCAGTCTGAAGTGAGCGCAGTGGAAGTTAGAAGGACGCGGACAAAGTTGTGTTGGACCGATGTGTTCAGCTGCTCACAGGAGCAGACCGCCAAGTTTAAGGTAGAAATGAGCTGAGGTTTCAATAACTCCAAGTAATGAGCACAGATTCCATGCAAAGGGCTGAGCAGAGGACGGTTTCGCAGCTCTCCAGGTTGAGTGATGGGGCTCGAAGCTTACTGATACACAGTCACTGAGCCTCGAACTCATGCGGTCGCACTAATTCTGCTGCCTTCAGATCCTCAGTGGATCTGACTAAAGCTGTGTTTTGATGCGCCAGGTCGCTGAGATTTTTGTCGGTTAGCTGCCCTGTGTCAGATCTCTGATGAAATCTCAGGGTTTCTTAACTGTTTGTCCTTGCTCCACCCCGTTGAAATTACACATTGTGGGATCACTCCAAGAGGCAGCTTGGGTTGAGGTAGACGGATCCACTCATTGAAGGCCAGCTGGGACTTGTGTTTTGATAAAAAAAGTATTGTCTGAGTGATAATGGTGATACTCTGAGAATGACAGTGCAGAAGGAGGCCATTCTGCCCTGCCATTCTTGTGCCAGCTCTTCAATAGAGGCAGCCAAGTAGCCCCATTCCTGCTTAATGCACTTCATTGGTGTTCCAACTGGGTGCCCTGTTCCCTGGAATAAAGTCATCCAGTTATCTGGGTAAGTGTTGCAGCAGGATTACACTTTGAGATTTTCACTGACTCGACAATCACCTTCTGCTTCGTTGTACAAATCTGTGTCAAGTCTCGAAACGTGGGCTATTAGCATTTGGATCAACAGAAGTTTGAACAAATATATGCTCTTTTGGGAGTCGGGCGATGATGTGACACTCCAATCAGTGATTCGGTAGTATATTTTGTTTGATAACGCCCATGTTTTTCTGCATTAAAGATGCTATACCCATGCACACCGACATGACCTCAGTGGGAAGGTCAGAGATTGTGTCATGGTCGTCTTCTTCTCTTTCCCCGCCACTTTCTGCTGCTTCCTGCTACATAGGCGGGCAGCACCAGCACCCTCCTGTCAGGGGTAATAGTCTGAGGGAGCTGCCTGCAGTCAGCCAGATTCTGTGGGACATGCTGGGAGCGGGAGGGGAGTGCAGGGAATTGGCCTCCTGTGCAATGGGCTGCTCAGTTTTAAGAGGGAATGTTGAGCTGGTGATGCTGAACAGCTGTTTCCCAAGCCAACCCCCATCCAGCGTCTGTGTCCCAGAGCAAGATGTACAGTGAAGACAGGGCGACATAACTGAGTGACACCAGAGAGGCTTTCATTGGGAAAGACTGAAACTGGATGCCATGAACACCCACTTTCCATTGTGTGTCTCCTGTCGCTGATGGCTATCCTCAGTCAGGTGACTGAGTGCGTCTGATTGATGAGCCGAGTGTTGAGTTCAGTCGAGGATCCCCGCCCCCTCATCACCAGCCAGTTCAAGCAGTTGTGGAGGGGTAGGGATGGTGAGTTAGCACAGACTGTTTCCTACCCAGCTGCTCACATGCCAGGATACAACAATGGGTAAGCCCTCAAACCCTGACTGATATTCTTTCAGGGTACTGAGGCCATTTGTCTGTCGAGTTGAGATCGGCTGCACTAGCTGCAGCGTACCTGGCTTTAAACAATGGAGTTCATTTTCCTGCCGTCAGATGCCCAGAATCATGCTCACCGTTCCCACTTGGTACAAGACGCTAGAAGTCCTGCGGACTGCCCGGCCTGCTGTGTATGTGTCGCTCCATGGATCTGTGCCATAGTCAGATGCTGCCCATTGCCCTGGCAGCGGGTAGTGCGTCAGCAGTCGTGATGAGTCGGTCACACCACACCGGCTAACTGCCCATCTGCTGGGAAACGATGGTGGGAGGCCACTGCCTCAGTCACCCCAGCACCTTACCCAAGGAAGCTCCTCCCTGAGCTAGCGGCATCGAGTGGTCTGCAACTCTGGTGAGCAACGATCGGGGGAGGGGGTGAGCACTAAACTATCTGCAGGTCAAGCTTTGAATGTTGAGGCCCTTTTGAGGAGCACATTGTGATCCTGACCAGTGAACTGTATGTAATCAGTTTCAGGCCAGGAACTGGTCCTTGACCTGCACCAGGTTATCATGTTTTTTTGCTTGTACAGGTAGACAAGTGTTTTCCTGCACGCTTCTTGTCGCGAAGTGGAGTATTCTCAATAGACGTCCATCTGTCAGGAGTGATCTTGAAAACTATATCTCACACCCCCTTTCTCTCTCTCTCTCTCTTTCTCCCTCCATATCTCGCCCCCCCCCCCCGCCCCCCCCACCTGTGTTGTTCCCTCCGCCCTCTGTGTCATGCTCGCTCTCTGTATCTTCTCTCTCTCTCCCTGTACCCCTCATTCTCGCTCCTTGTCCTCCTGACTCTCTCTCTCCCTTTCCTCCTCCCACTCTCTCCCTGTCCTCCTCACTCTCTCTCCCTCTCCTCTTCACTCTCTCTCCCTGTCCTCTTCACTCTCTCTCCCTGTCCTCTTCACTCTCTCTCCCTTTCCTCCTCCCACTCTCTCCCTGTCCTCCTCACTCTCTCTCCCTCTCCTCTTCACTCTCTCTCCCTGTCCTCTTCACTCTCTCTCCCTGTCCTCTTCACTCTCTCTCCCTGTCCTCCTCACTCTCTCTCCCTGTCCTCCTCACTCTCTCTCCCTGTGCTCCTCATTCTTGTAAAGAACATGAGGAGTAGGAGGAGGCCATTTGGCCCCTCAGGTTGAGGTTTAATAGCTTGACACGACCACAAAGTGTTGCACCTTTTGGGTTCACTTTGCTCTCACTTTTGCAAGGGTAATGAAGATGAGATTGTCTCAGCTGAGACCTGTCCAAGTCTGACTGAAAGGGGTGCCTCCATGCCAACGTTTGGTGGTGTGCTGTCGCTGTACAATGCTTTTCAGCTGAGAGCACCATGAGAATGGGTTGAAGGGCACAATGGGCTCTGACGTGAATCTTCCAAATTTCCCACCAGGTTCTGCTGGATACGGTTTCGAAAGGTATTGTAAAGGGAGGTGGGGTGGGGGGGCTACTCAATTACAGGAACAGGAGGAGGCCATTCAGCCCCTTGAGCCTGTTCTACCATTCAGTTCCATTGTGACTGACCTCAACTCCCTTTCCCCACTTTTGCTCCATATCCCTTGGTATTCTTACAAAAATCAAGATGCAACAAGGTTATGTTATTAATTAATTGGTTGATTTTAGAGAGATAGCCACTCGAATTAAGCTTGAAGCAGTTTGCCTTGAATCAGGAGTTTTGACTACCGATGAGCTGCAGATTGGTGTAGATAAGTCAGGTGTAAACTATTTGCAGTCAAGGCACAATACTTCTGTGCCACAGAGCAATTGGAGAAGTGATCCATCTCCACCATGCCATCTTGGCCCAATGTCATACCTAGGCCAGGTGTTTGTTTATGTGGATAGAGGGGGGGGGGGGGGAAGGGCCAGACTGGAGCACATTACTGCACATCCACTTGAGCTGGCCCTGGGAACAGAGGCTTGGCCAGGATCATTAACATGGGTTTGCGCTGAATGTCCACCGCACTGTTCAGCCATGTTGTTTCTGCTACTTATCTTCTCTGCTCGTCTCCCAAAGGTCCGGTCGCAACACTGGAGTCTCATCATGGAAGGAGTTGTGCCTTCAGACAAGGCAAATTACACCTGTGTGGTTATGAACAGATATGGCAGCATCAACCACACATACCAGCTGGATGTTGTCGGTAAGAAGCTAAGACCATTCTTTTTGGTGGGAAATCCCTTAAAAATGTTGTTCAAGGATGTCCAGGTAAAAGGTGTCTGCGTTTAGCTGTCATAATCTGGCTGTTGATGTTGGTGTCTTCCATCTCTTTGATATTCTGAGGTCCTGTTCTGTTATTTGACTTCAAAGGGTGCAGTGTGTCTAAAACACAACCACACCTAACTATCTTCTTAGTTAGTTTCTTCCAAGAACGATGATGAGTTAAGGAATATTGTACATGTCCTCCTTTTCCCTCCTGTCCTCCTCCCTGGGCCACACCACATGTAACTGGTGCTGTGAGAACCACATGAATAGCCCAGCCAGTGATCAAGTTCTTAATGTCTTCATTACCCCTCGGCAGTCACAGTCAACGTTGGGAATTTAACGGGAAACACAGCTTGGAGTCGGACCAGTCACTGGTGTCAAGTGTGAATTATGCAACAAGACCCTCAGTTCCAGGGCTTTACCAATGGCCGTCAATAAAATCGGCAATTTTTTACTCTAACAGCTCAGCTCAGGAGGAGATCAGCAGTGAGAAGTGAGGGCCATGACGGTAGGCAGATGGAGTTACAAAGTGAGAAATTGTACCCTGCAATGTGACATTGACATCAAGATAATTGGCAAATGAACCAGATTGAAGATGAGGAAAAACTGTTTTACACAGCCAGTTGTAAGAATCTGCAGTGCACTGCCTGAAAGATTCAGTCATTGCTTTGAAAAGGAACTTGGTTATGTAGTTGAAAAGGACAAATTTTCAGGGCAATGGGGAAAGAGCAGGGGAGTGGAGCTAATTGGACAGCTCTTTGAAAGAGCCAGCACAGGCTTGATGGGCCAAATGGCCTCTTGGCGCTGTGTGTTTTTCTGATTTCAGTTGCTGAAGTTATGTTTTTGGGCCCCTGTGCATCTCTCTGTTTGATTATTATGATGCTGCTTTATAATGTGCAATGTCACATTGATGGAAAGCACTTTAATGGAATGTGGTTCCAGTTTTGTAAGTAGCCAGGCAAGCAAGGGGAAGGGGGAGAAATAGAGCATGGAAATGTAAAAGTGTACCACTCTACTCTTCCATGGGAGGGTTCTTTATTCTCTGGGAGTTTTGTCTCATTGAGTGAGAGCGCACATATCTGGGCGGCCTCCAAAAACACAGTAAGTGGACCATTTAAAACTGATGGAATTTGATTACATTACTTAAGGTGAAGGAATCGGAAAGAATACCATACCTAACTGAAGTAGAGTATTTGCTAATGCAGCTCAGATGCAGCTGTGACAGGCTCTTTGTTAAATTACTAGGCCTCTGTTTGACCTTTGTCCGCCCCCCCCCACCCCAACAATCTCTCAGTGAATCGGCTGTCATGTTTATTTTTACCGTTCTTGATGGGTCATTCACCTGCCTGGATCAGAAAAGGAAGCTTTTGTGTTCCTGTTTGGCAGGTTTGTCTTTCAGTGGAGCCCCTTATTACTGGGGGTTTACTTCTGGCTCTGCTTATCTTAAACAGAGAGGAAACCCCCTTCCTCCCTCCCCATTCCCTCACAACCAGTTCATCGACATTTACAATCCCGTCTTGTCAAATTGCCTCTTGTGCATTTTCTTTCAAAGCCAGTCAGGTTCACGAGTGTACCAAGTATTGCCAGCTGTAATCTAACCAAGCTGAAGAACTTACAGCCAGTAGTTGTTCCAGTGTCTGCAGCACTGTTTTATGCCTTGTTGATTCCATCAAAGTCGGAAAACTGAGAACTCCAAAAAGCAAGCTTTTCAGAGAAACTCAGTTATTGAGGGCAACTTATTATGGATTGGCTGGTTTTTGGAATTATCTTTTGAAAGTTATTTTATATTATCTCCAACCCCCCACCCCCACTCCGCTCCCCCTCTCCCACCCGTTCCGGATTCCCTCACTCCCTTTCACATACCCAAACCCACTTTGCAGGCCTCTGCCACTGCTCCAACCAGCAAGGGAGTGACTATCCGTTCTGAGGTGATCTATGCCTCAAAATCAGACGATCGTGGGTTCAAATCCCACTCCAGAGACATGACCACAAAATCTAGGCTGACACTCCAATGCAGGACTGAGGGGGCCCTGCACTGTCGGAGGTGCCGTCTTTCAAATGAGATGTTAAACCAAGGCCCAATCTGCTCTCTCTCAGATGAACATAACAGATCCCATGATGCTATTTTGAAGAAGAGCAGTGGAGTTTTCCCCAGTGTGCTGGCCACTATGTATCTTTACCAACATCACGAAACAGTTGCTGTCTTGAGGTCGTGAAAGGCACTATATAAATGTAGCTCTTTCCTTCTCTCTCTCTCTCTCTCTTTCTCAGAAACATTGGGGTGAGTGACGAGCTGAGTACTTGGAAGGATTGAGAAAGTATGATCTTGCATCTCTCTTGTCACAGTTGGGTTCAAATGCACTGACATCAGCTGCATTAATAAACAACTCCAGCGCAGAGTTGGAAAAGGATGAAGTGATTGACATCGACATTAGCCTCCTTCCTAACAAGTACACACAAACTGCAGCAATAAATCCTCAAGCTCTTGCTTATAAACTCACTGTGTTTATTAAACATACAGACTCCCATTACTGGCCCTACTCTAATTGCCCCCTACTTATCATCGACTGCCGGGCCACTTTAACGGGAAGAGGGGCAGGCTGTAAATCGGGCCTGTTTGTGACTGCTGTCACTTAGCACTTTAACGTCAAGGTTTATGTACTGGATACTGAAGCTACCTGATGGCTTTTGGGACACTATGAAGGAATTGTGGGTGACAATGAGCAGGGCAGGAGGAGTTGTAATTGAGAACTGGATCTTGGTTAGGAATGCTGGTGAATGCAGCCTCAGTTGCAGGAGTAGACCATATGGCCCCTTGAGCCTGCTTCAACATTCAGTAAGATCATGGCTGGTCTTCTACCTCAAATTCAATCCCCTTCCATGGTGGAATAGTTCAGGAAAAGAAGCTAAGGCAGTACATTCACAGCCAGTAGCCGAGCATTTATTGACCATCCCTAATTGCCCTTGAGAAGGTAGTGGTGAGCTGCCTTGCATACACCCACAGTGCTGTTAGGAAGGGAGTTCCAGGATTTTGACCCAGCGACAATGAAGCAACTGCGATGTAGTTTCAAGTCAGGATGGTGTGTGACTTAGAGATGGTGGTGTTCCCATGCCTCTGCTACCCTTGTCATTCCAGGTGGTAGAGGTCACGGGTTTCATGTTGAAATCGCAGTCTGTCACACTTGTGCTGATCTGAACCAGGGCTTCAGTAGGCTGGGGTTCAGTGAAAGAAATCAGTGCTCCAGCTCCTGACTTGGAAGAGTTTGCACGTGAACTTAAAGCAGCTTTGGCCGCTCCCTCCTCTTATCAGACTTGGGAATTTCTGTGTATTGACTAGCCTGTGACTTGCAGTGTGCTCTGTGAAAAATGGAGCATAGTTTAGTTTAGAGATACAGCACTGAAACAGGCCCTTCGGCCCACCGAGTCTGTGCCGAACATCAACCACCCATTTATACTAATCCTACACTAATCCCATATTCCTACCACATCCACACCTGTCCCAAGATTCCCCTACCACCTACCTATCTTTGGGCCTCCTTATCTCGAGAGACAATGGATACGCGCCTGGAGGTGGTCAGTGGTTTGTGAAGCAGCGCCTGGAGTGGCTATAAAGGCCAATTCTGGAGTAACAGGCTCTTCCACAGGTGCTGCAGAGAAATTTGTTTGTTGGGGCTGTTGCACAGTTGGCTCTCCCCTTGCGCCTCTGTCTTTTTTCCTGCCAACTACTAAGTCTCTTCGACTCGCCACAATTTAGCCCTGTCTTTATGGCTGCCCGCCAGCTCTGGCGAATGCTGGCAACTGACTCCCACGACTTGTGATCAATGTCACACGATTTCATGTCGCGTTTGCAGACGTCTTTATAACGGAGACATGGACGGCCGGTGGGTCTGATACCAGTGGCGAGCTCGCTGTACAATGTGTCTTTGGGGATCCTGCCATCTTCCATGCGGCTCACATGGCCAAGCCATCTCAAGCGCCGCTGACTCAGTAGGGTGTATAAGCTGGGGATGTTGGCCGCTTCAAGGACTTCTGTGTTGGAGATATAGTCCTGCCACCTGATGCCAAGTATTCTCCGAAGGCAGCGAAGATGGAATGAATTGAGACGTCGCTCTTGGCTGGCATACGTTGTCCAGGCCTCGCTGCCGTAGAGCAAGGTACTGAGGACACAGGCCTGATACACTCGGACTTTTGTGTTCCGTGTCAGTGCGCCATTTTCCCACACTCTCTTGGCCAGTCTGAACATAGCAGTGGAAGCCTTACCCATGCGCTTGTTGATTTCTGCATCTAGAGACAGGTTACTGGTGATAGTTGAGCCTAGGTAGGTGAACTCTTGAACCACTTCCAGAGCGTGGTCGCCAATATTGATGGATGGAGCATTTCTGACATCCTGCCCCATGATGTTCGTTTTCTTGAGGCTGATGGTTAGGCCAAATTCATTGCAGGCAGACGCAAACCTGTCGATGAGACTCTGCAGGCATTCTTCAGTGTGAGATGTTAAAGCAGCATCGTCAGCAAAGAGGAGTTCTCTGATGAGGACTTTCCGTACTTTGGACTTCGCTCTTAGACGGGCAAGGTTGAACAACCTGCCCCCTGATCTTGTGTGGAGGAAAATTCCTTCTTCAGAGGATTTGAACGCATGTGAAAGCAGCAGGGAGAAGAAAATCCCAAAAAGTGTGGGTGCGAGAACACAGCCCTGTTTCACACCACTCAGGATAGGAAAGGGCTCTGATGAGGAGCCACCATGTTGAATTGTGCCTTTCATATTGTCATGGAATGAGGTGATGATACTTAGTAGCTTTGGTGGACATCCGATCTTTTCTAGTAGTCTGAAGAGACCACGTCTGCTGACGAGGTCAAAGGCTTTGGTGAGATCAATGAAAGCAATGTAGAGGGGCATCTGCTGTTCACGGCATTTCTCCTGTATCTGACGAAGGGAGAACAGCATGTCAATAGTCGATCTCTCTGCACGAAAGCCACACTGTGCCTCAGGGTAGACGCGCTCGGCCAGCTTCTGGAGCCTGTTCAGAGCGACTCGAGCAAAGACTTTCCCCACTATGCTGAGCAGGGAGATTCCACGGTAGTTGTTGCAGTCACCGCGGTCACCTTTGTTTTTATAGAGGGTGATGATGTTGGCATCGCGCATGTCCTGGGGTACTGCTCCCTCGTCCCAGCACAGGCATAGCAGTTCATGTAGTGCTGAGAGTATAGCAGGCTTGGCACTCTTGATTATTTCAGGGGTAATGCTGTCCTTCCCAGGGGCTTTTCCGCTGGCTAGGGAATCAATGGCATCACTGAGTTCCGATTTGGTTGGCTGTATGTCCAGCTCATCCATGACTGGTAGAGGCTGGGCTGCATTGAGGGCAGTCTCAGTGACAGCATTCTCCCTGGAGTACAGTTCTAGGTAGTGCTCAACCCAGCGGTCCATCTGTTTGCGTTGGTCAGTGATTATGTCCCCCGATTTAGATTTGAGGGGGGTGATCTTCTTGATGGTTGGCCCAAGAGCTCTCTTCATGCCATCATACATTCCTCTGCCGAACATCAACCACCCATTTATACTAATCCTACACTAATCCCATATTCCTACCACATCCACACCTGTCCCAAGATTCCCCTACCACCTACCTATACTAGGGGCAATTTATAATGGCCAATTTACCTACCAACCTGCAAGTCTTTTGGCTTGTGGGAGGAAACAGGAGCACCCGGAGAAAACCCACGCAGTCACAGGGAGAACTTGCAAACTCCGCACAGGCAGTACCCAGAATTGAACCCGGGTCGCTGGAGCTGTGAGGCTGCGGTGCTAACCACTGCGCCACTGTACCGCCCATAGTTTGTCCTTTGATGAGCTGATGCTACCTTTAAGAAATGATGGCACCGGGAGTGTCTTCAAGTCAGCAAGGGGTCCCCCAATAAATCTTTGAAAAGAGAAAGGTTTTTGAGTTGATTGGATGGTGGTCTTATTTTCTGAGACTGGTTCGACTGTTCTTTCCAGTGTCACACTGGGGACTCTATAATGAGGGGCATTAAAGAAGATGTCAGCAGGCAGAAGATACCACCTGGCAGAAGGTGTGGATGGCACACCCACCATTCTTTAGGCATTCACACACATGGGACTATAATCAAGGGGGGTGGGCAGTTAAAGTGTGATCAGCTTTCTGGGGGCTCCACCCTCTGAATGGTGGGCAGAGAAAGCAGGAGAGTGGCAGAGGGTCACAGTCTGGCACTGGCAAAGCCCTGAGGACCCCTCCCCTCCTGTTTATTCCCTCGCCTCCCCTCAGCTGCTCCTGTGACTGTCGTAGCCAGTTGTAGGCTGAGCTTTGTGTCCAGCAGCACAGCGTGTGGGGCTGATCAAACTTGATGAGAAAACAAGGTTCTGGTTCTTTCTGTTTAAGGAGTTACTGGAGGAGCTGTTCGGTGGCATACTTTGTTGTTCCAGGACACGGTGCACGTGTTTTTACTCTGCAGCTGGATCCCAAGCCGTAACTCTCGGCAACCAGAGTCCCATTCTGCAGGATACCTGAGCTTTAAACACCAAGGGAGCCCTGAAATAGAGTCACAGTTTGTGTGTGCGTGTCTGTGTGTATACACGTGAGTGTGTGCACACATCTCTGTGCATGCGTCAATTTGCTACTCGAAAACACACAATGGGAAAATGAAGGAATTTGAGAGGTTCTTTTTTTCCTTCATAGGTCACCCATGTGGCACATTACAAAGGGTTAACTGAAGGCCCACATGCAGGACAGCTTTTCAAATTCAGAGACCCTGATAGCTCTGCCTCAATCTTCATTCAATACTCAGGGGCCCGAGCTACTCTAAAATGAATGGAATGTGGAAATGACATTAGGTAGCAGCTGACACTCTCCCTCCAGCACTGAGAAACACTGAGCAGTCAGCAGGCCTGTGGAGATAGTGGCTATTGTCCACACCCGCTCTTTTCTGCTTGTTTTTTTTGTGAAGGGAGGGCAGTGGTTAACGTCTCTCCTGTTTTTGACATTTTTAGCTTGATCTTTGCAGCAGAGGGAATGAAGCTATGAGAGCTGTTCACCCTCCTGTCTGCTTTGTTCAAACCCTCTGCGTTGGCCTCATAGCTGCAGGAACAGGAAGCTATCAGGCCTAATAGGAAAGAAAGGAAAAGGGATACAAGGCACTTCAAAAGTTAGAGGGTGTAATTGAAGGCGGATGTGGAGAACATAGTGCGAGCTGAGTCCAGGAACACTCAGCTCTGTAATATTTACAGCTGGGGCTGCATTTTGAAAGCAGCAGAAATGGAGCAGGGTTCATTTTGAACAAAACTCATTCAATGGAAATCTTTTCATTTATTGCAAAGGGGACAGTGGGAGGGAGTTAAGTCTTTCTATTTTCCAAGCCCCAGCCGGTGCATTCACCTTCCCTGCCTGATACCCGACTGTAACTTTTATGAGTTCAGGTTCTGAGCAGCAGACTTTGGGAGAGGTAAACAATACAGGCTTGATATGGTAAGTGCTGTCCACCAGCCATCTGTGTGTCTTTGTATCTGTCTGCATTTGTTCCTATCGTTCTTCCAGTCTCTCCCACTGTCTCAGTTTTTCTCCTTTCTGTTACCCTTCACTCTCTTTGTCCCTCTTCATCTCTCTCTTGCTCTGTGAATCTCTCTCAACTTCCTTTTCATTCTCTCCCTTTGTCTTTTCTCTCTCTCACACACAGACACACTGTTTTGATATGATGTAAGCACATGTTGTCACTGTCTGTCTTTCTGTACCAGTGTGTGTTTTTCTCTCTCTCTCTCACTTTTTCACTTTGAGTCTTGCTTCAATGAAGTGAGCCACAAGCCCGGCTCAGCAGAGGAGCTGGGCAGTGGTAAGCAAGGGGTGATTGGGCCCAGCCAGCTCGTGGCCTCAGCAACTGGTAGTAAAGAAAGATAGGTCTTGCATTTATATAGCACCTTACACAACCTCAGGATGTCCCAAAACACTCTGTAGCCAATGAAGTACTTTTGAAGGGGAGTCATTGTTGTAATGTTGGGAACACAGCAGCCAACTGCTTCATTATTATTTGTTTTTTTATTGTGGGTGTCACTGACTAGGACAGCATTTGTTGCCCATCCCTAATTGCCCTTGACAACTGAGTGGCTTGCCAGGCCATTTCAGAGGGCAGTTAATAGTCAACCACGTTGTTGTGGGTCTGGAGTCACATATAATGTAATGATGGCTGATTTCCTTCTCTAAAGGGCATTAGTGAACGAGATGGGTTTTTACAACAATCGACAATGGTTTCATGGTCACCATTAGACCAGCTTTTAATTCCAGATTTATTAATTGTATTCAAATTTCACCAGATTTGAACCCATGTCCCCAGAGCCTTGGCTCTGGATTACTAGTCCAGTGATATTACCACTATGCCACTGCCTCCCCTTATTTGCACACAGCAAGCTCCCACAAACAGCAATGTGATAATGACCAGATCATCTGTTTTAGTGATGTTGGATGAAGGATAAATATTGGCCAGGACACCAGGGAGAACTAGTCTACTCTTCTTCTAAGCAGTGTCATGGAATCTTTTACAACCACCCGAGAGGGCAGATGAAGCCTCAGTTTAATGTCTCATCCTCTGACAGTGCAGCACTCCATCGTGACTGCACTGGGAGTGTTGGTCTAGATTATAGGGCTGTAGTTTCCGGAGTGGGGTTTGAACTCATGACTTTTTGATCCACTGAACCATGGCTGACAGTATTTGTTGATATGGCTTGGAGAGCTCAAGGAGATTGAGAGGATGATATCATTTTCATATTTCAACTTCCTTTGCTGCACACTTGCATACAAAGTTCAACCGGAGTTTATTTTCAATCAGTACGTCTGAATGCTATTGTATATTAAGTGTGAGGAACTACCAGTTATTTTTTAACTTAGGAATCATAGTGACCAGCACTTAAACCGAAAATTGCTCGTGCAAATAATTTGTAAAAAGGATTAATTGATAAGTCTCAGAGGTTGCAAAGAGAGTTCAGTCATGCCACAGTAAATTCAGCATTAACTGCCTGCAAAATATAAATTTGCATGTGAAATCAGCGTCTTGATTGAAATAAATTGGTGAGATTAATTTAGAATTCGACTTCTTAGATAGTGGACAAGTTAACAGCATTCGACAGCCAATCTATTGAATAGATTAAAGTGTATATGTTTATCATGTTTGCAGAATTGATGTGACTTTGTGCTTCTGAGCTCGGTAAGGGATTGCTGTGGGAGGATGGTGTTAGCTTTCTGAGCTGTCAGACTGATAAACCTCTCTTTGTAGAGGTGCTATCCATTCCCCTGCTCCTGAGAAGGTCACTTAGAATTAAACCACAATGCCTTGATCTCGGGGAGACTCGTACACCTAAGTGACACGATTGTATCTGGCTGCTTTAACTGTTCAATCTTAACTTCTGCATCCTTCCTTTCACTCTCTGCACATAACCATTTGGAGTGATGCACTCGACAAAAAATTGCTGCACCTTCTACCGCGGAAAAGACGTCAACAATCAACGAGGTCTCAGCTAAGAACTGATGACTGAGTGCGAAAGACTGACCTTTACTGGAAAAATGCTGTCTTGTGTCTCCTGAATTTGTAGCGGACTCTTCAATTCTATTGACCCATCTGAGTGGCACGTGTTAGACATTTTTCAGCCTTTTTGATGTCAGTCAGGCCCTGTTGGTAGCTCAGAGGAATACAGATCAATGAAGTTCCTGCACCTAGGCAGGCCAAGTCTCTCACAAGCTTCTCAAGTGCTTGCTAACCAAGGGAGTAGCACAGGCATCCAGCAAATGCAGGATATCTTCATGTGCCCCTTAATCAGCCATCAGTCTTGATGGCCTGTCCTCTATCGCTGGTGAGGACTGTTCAGTTGCTACAAGCCCTCATGGTTTAATTAGCTGTAGCCCTTTCCCTTTCCCAGTATTCAGGCCTGACTCTATATTGAGGATGGGATGTCAGTGTAAGTTGTTGATTTAGCCGTGTTCACTTGGAATTTGGTTGACTTTTTTTTGTCTCCTTCAGAACGGTCACCTCATCGGCCAATTCTACAGGCGGGCCTCCCTGCCAACAAGAGTGTGATTGTGGGCAGCGACGTGAAGTTTGTCTGCAAGGTCTACAGTGACCCCCAACCACACATCCAGTGGCTTAAGCACGTGGAGGTGAATGGAAGCAGCATGGGCCCCGATGGCTCCCCGTATGTTCATGTCCTCAAAGTAAGTTTCCAGCCGCTGCTCAGACACTTGCTCAGTTGACTTTGTGTTAATGAGGTATCTTCAGCGTCAGCATGGACTGAGCCTGTGGGACCACAGGAGGAATCAGGCCATGGGAGCATTCCTCATCCACTTTATTGAACCCGGTTCAGATAATATTACCCTGTAATATATTGTTTGTGTCACGTTGGCTTACTACCTAAAAGAGGGTCATCAGAGCTGAGGAAAATCCACTATGTGGTGGTCGAATCCTCACGTTACTCCTTCATTATGGTTATCAGTAGAAGGAGTTACAAGGAAAAGTTTAATAAATAATTGGGATCAAATAAGAGTAACAGCTGAACTAATGAACTGCTCAGCATGTGGAATTGCCAGTGCCCTGCAGTTTGGTGGCTTGGTCTTGTACTGGGCTATGCCACAATACGGCCAACCTTTTATACTCGATGTTATGCTCTCGCTTGCCCCCTGCACTCCATGGATATGTCCATGAAAGAAAATAGCAACAATTCCTTGACATTAGAGATCATAGGTTTGAGGATGTGTGGTCTGGATGGAAGGAAAGCACAGTTATCTAGACAGAAGTTGGTAGTGATTAAGTGGCAAAAGTGTCAGAAAGTCATGAACATCTAGTAAAAGGCCATAAACAATGTTTTCCAATTGGAAATGCTAACTATTGTGAATGTGAGCAGAAATTGAGCTATGGTTATGAAGTAGAGAAGTTAATCACATTCCACAAGACTGGCTTTCAGTTCGCTGTCTTGATGTCAGAATGACACGCTGCTGAAACCAGCATGAAGCAGCTTTGACTGCACAGTTGGCATTGCAGAGTGGGCACCATCTTGGATTGTTGCTTTTGGTATTGAGAGAGTAAACACACTTGCCCATCAGTTTTATTTGTGACCCAGGTCTTGCCCTAGCGAGGTGTCAATGACTAAATACAACTCAACGTACTCGGCTAAAGGCAGCTTTTGACATCCTTTTCAGCATTCTGCCAGGCCCCAGGAAAATAGCCACAGGGTTATTGTATCAGCAAGGACACATGCTTGTACACATTCTCATTGACTGTAAATGTTGTGCTGGATATGTGTCAATGCCATCTTGTGGACCCCACTGTGGTGTTGGCTTTAATCGTCATTTTTAACTTTTAATTCTTCAGGGATGTCACTGGAATCCAATGCCCATTTTCCCCCTCGCTGGTTTAAGTCCATTTCAGTCCTTCCCTCATGATTCTTTAGCAGCTTTTCATTGAAATTATGCCCAGCTCTGTTTGAAATTCCTTTGCTTTCTCTTTCCCCATTGAGCCTTCCGCCCAAAACAGAACATATGCCATTCGGGAGGCAAACAGGACCTCAGGCTCCTTGCTGCCAGGGTCTGTATCTAGAGCTAAGTGGTCTGTGGAAGCAGTTCAGATGGTTTCCTCTTCTGTCCCCCATACCTTTCTCCCCAGCGTTGATGAGGCAAATTTGTCTCTGATGATTGTCCTCTTGTTTGCCCTATCTGTGCAGCATGAAGCCACAATCTACTGCATGGAGTTGTTTCATACAAGCATACGAATTAGGAGCAGGAGTAGGCCACTCAGCCCTTCAAGCTGCTCCGCCATTCAATAAGATCATTGCTGAACTGATTACTCCACATTTCCACCTACCCCGGATAACCTTCCACCCCCTTGCTTCATCAAGAATCTATCTACCTGCCTTAAAAATATTCAAAGTATCTGCTTCCACTGCCTTTTGAGGAAGCGAATTCCAAAGACTCACGACTCTCTGAGAGAAAACATTTCTCCTCATCTCTGTCTTAAATGGGCGACCTCTTATTTCTCAACAATGACCCCTAGTTCTAGGTTCTCCCACAAGGGGAAACATCCTTTCCACATCCACATTGTCAAGACCCCTCAAGATCTTATATGTTTCAATCAAGTCGCCTCTTATTCTTCTAAATTCCAGCAGCTACAAGCCTAGCCTGTCCAATCTTTCCTCGTAAGACAGCCCACCCATTCCAGGTATTAGTCTAGAAAACCTTTCTCTGTACTGCCTTCAATGCATTTACATCCTTCCTTAAATAAGGAGACCAGTACTGTACACAGTACTCCAGATGTGGTCTCACTAGTGCCCTGTATAGCTGAAGCATAACCTCCCTACTTTTGTATTCATTTCCCCTTGTGATAAACAATACTGGTATGGATAGAAGATTAGCTAGCTAACAGGAAACAGACAATTCTATTCGCTTTCCTAATTACGTGCTGTACCTGCATACCAACCTTTTGCGATTCATGCACTTGGACACCCAGATCCCTCTGCATCTCGGAGCTCTGCAATCTCTCACCATTTAGATGATATGCTTTTTTTTATTCTTGCTGCCAATTTCCCACTTTCCCACATTATACTCCAGGTCTTTGCCCACTCACTTAACCTACCAATATCCCTTTGTAGCCACCTCATATCCTCTTCACAAGTTACTTTCCTACCTATCTTTGTGTCATCAGCAAATTTAGCAACCATACCTTTGGTCCCTTCATCTAAGTCATTGATATAAATTGTAAAAAAGTTGAGGTCCCTGTGGCACACCACTCGTTACCTCTTGCTAACCAGAAAATGACCCTTTTATACCTACTCTCTGTTTCCTGTTAGCTAGCTAATCTTCTATCCATACCAATACGTTACCCCTACACCATGAACTTTTATTTTTTGCAATAACCTTTGATGTGGCACCTGATAAAATGCCTTCTGGAAATCTAAGTACAATACATCCACTGGTTCCTCTTTATCCACATCAAAGAACTCCAATAAATTGGTTAAATATGATTTCCCTTTCACAAAACCGTGTTGATTCTGCCTGATTACCTTGAATTTTTCGAAATGCCCTGCAATAACGTCTTTAATAATAGTTTCTAACATTTTCCCTAAGACAGATGTTAAGCTAACTGGCCTGTAGTTTCCTGCTTTCTGTCTCCCTCCCCTTTTCAAAGCAGCTGAGGCCAGAGACTGCCTTTTGCAATGGGAAATGTTAGTCAATCCCAAAATTTGAATAAAGAGAAAAGGGGTCAGTAATTTTAACAGACAGTCTTCCTTGCAGTGAAGAAGCAAAGTTTGAAAATGGCCTTTTCTTTGCATGCCCGTTTAGTAGACCTCAGTTGCCATGTTAATGTAACGGTGGTGGGATCATTGGTTCTTCATCCATTGATGAGCCACAGAGGGTGGGGCCTCTCTTCTCCCAACTCCAAATGCCAAAACTCAACAAAAGTGGTTATTTCCCAACCATATCATCCTCCACTATGTGCCTTCAGGCCTTCCAGGTTTAAAACTCGAGTGCTACTGCCCCCCGAATCTTCGACCCTCTTCCTCCAAGTTGTACTTTTGTATTGGCCAAGTTTTCACAGCTGATTCGACATACAAATCTGTCAGCTTCCCAATCGTAGCTGGGATATCAGCTCAGTCCTGTGAGTATTAAAGTGGTTATACCTAGGAATGGCTGGTAATTAAATACCATCTCAGGATATGGGTGATGCTGGTAAGGCCACATTTGCTGTCCATCCCTCATTGCCCTCAGACGGTGATGTTGGTGAGTTGCCACCTCGTGTGGCGACTGAACGACTTGCTGGGCATTTCATAGTCAACCATGTTGTGTGCAACGATGGTCACATAGGGAAGCCCAGCTCAGGCATGGAGTTGTGGGGGGATGGTCTTGTAGGTTGCCCTCCCTGAAGAATACAGTAGCTTTCATAGTCTTTTGATCTGGTGCCAGCACTGATTTGCAGCTCTCTGAGTACAATCACACTTTCACCCTCCACCACCCTCTGCTGACTTTTCAATGGAGAAAGAGCCACGGCTGTGTTTGACTGAAGCCTCTTGTTTGCAGGTCTACCAACGTTGTCTGTTATTGGTTTGTTCTAGCATTCAGGGATTAATAGCTCGGATGCGGAAGTGCTGACTCTGTACAATGTGACTGAAGCTGACAGCGGAGAGTATATTTGTAAAGTTTCCAATTATATTGGTGAGGCCAACCAATCGGCGTGGCTCACAGTAACCAGCCCAAAGTCGGAAGGTAAAACCCAAAGCCAGAAAACAAGTCAAAAAAAGGGCTGGGAACCTTTAGCTGGTGACGACTGAGTGGGTAAAATATTCCGTGACCATAATGGTGGTGTAAACTTTTGTTCTCTCCCCTTTTTCTGCTGTTTATGTGCAAATCCAAAAATGAACATGGGAAAAATGCCCACAATGTAAGTGAACAGTTCTGTGTCCCTCTTCCTTCTGCTTCTGTTTTGATATTGTTCATTTTCTATATATCTTTTCTTTCTCTCCCTGAAACCAGAATGGGTTCATTGGCACGATGCTCTACTGATTCCATTTAGTATTTGGCTTTGGGCGCAATTAATACATTATAAACCAGCCAATCAAGGACATTTACAGCACAGGAGGCCATTGGGCCTATCATGTTGGTGCCAGCCTTTTGCTAGGGCAGTCCAAAGCTGATGAGAAGTTTACAAAAATGATGGGATAGGAGAAAAGCAGATTGAGCCTGCCCCTCTGCCCTGCTCTCTCCTTAAAGCTCATGAACCGTGAAACAGAGAAATTCACAATCCTGAGGCTCTTCGTCTTCCACTGCATTCACTGAAAGCACTCCAAGCAAAAGGTCTTGAAGAAACATCAAACGTTTGTCTAATATGTCAGCATACCCATCTTTCAGGTAGTCGTATTGTGTGGTTCTGCTGATAACCTCACCACGATGTTCCCGAAGAAGCCTCAGCTGATTTTCTGAGGTTTTAAAATGACTTGTTCGAATTTCTCATCTTTTAGTTTAAAGTAAAAACCATAAGTGAAGCAGAAAGTTCTCCAAACCGGTGCTGACGGTTAAATAGACAGAGCAGCCAAATTGGCCAATCTTCAGCACAAATGCCACATTTGAGTTCTACAGTTTGGGCCACATCCGACACAAAGTCAGTCCTTCATAGCAAATGGTGAAGGATGAGAGGTGATCACATTGAAATGTGTAAAGCTTTTAGAGGGCTTGACAGCGTAGATGCTGAGAGGCTGCAGAGTCTAGAACTCGGGGTTACAGTCTCTGCCATTTTGAACCGAGATGAGGGGTCATTTCTTCACTCGGAGGGCTGTGATTCTGTGAAATTCTCTACCCCAGAGGGCTGTGGATACTCAGTCAATGAATATATTCAGTGCTGAAAGTAGCAGATTTGTAGACACAGAATCAAGGGATACGGAGATAGGGAGGGAAAATGAAGTTGAGATCGAAGATCAGCCACAGGGCTTTAGGGGCTGTATGGCCTATTCCTGCTCCTATTTCTTATATTCTTATAGCTCTTGGAACAACTACCCAACTTCCCTGAAACAAAAAGAAAATCCAAGGAATATTTAGGTCGCATCACAGATTAACAAAGCCTCCACCATACTGCAGTGCAACAGTAGCAGTCCAGTAGGAAACTCCTGGACCTAGTCACCACTGACATACTTGACATGTTGATGTATTGCAGTGTGGTACTGGATCAGTAGGTTGGGAATAGAAAGGTGGAATCATTGGCCCGCCAGAGTTGTGCTACATTGGTACACAAAGAAGAGCTCATGGTGTAGTGGGTAACATATTAGCACGGATAGAGGATTGGTTAGCAAACAGGAAACGGAGCATAGGCATAAATGGGTGATTTCCGGGTTGGCAAGATATAACTAGTGGAGTGCCACAGGGATCAGTGCTGGGGCCTCAACTGTGTACAATCTGTATCAGTGACTTGGATGAAAGGACCAAAGGTATGGTTGCTAAATTTGCTGATGCCACCAAGATAGGTTGGAATGTAAAATAAAAACAAAGTGCTGGAAATACTCAGCAGGTCTGGCAGCATCTGTGGAGAGAGAAACAGAGTTAACGTTTCAGGTCAGTGACCCTTCGTTCGATTCAGAATTAGGAAAGTAAGGTGTCAAAGAGGACGTAAAGAGTCTACAAACGGATTTAGATAGGTTAAGTGAGCGGGCAAAAATTTATAATTTAGAGTATCGTGCAGGAAAATGTGAACTTGTCCGCTTTGGCAGAAAGAATAGAAAAACTATTTGAATGGAGAGAGACTGCAGAACTCTACGATACAGAGGGATCTGGATGTCCTGGTACATGAATCACAAAAAGGTACAGCAAGTGATTAGGAAGGCAAATGGAATGTTGGCATTTATTGCAAGGGGAATTGAGTATAAAAGTAGGAAAGTGTTTACAGCTGTACAGGGCCTAAGTTAAACCACATCTGGAGTACTGTGTACAATTTTGGTCTCCCTTCTTAAGTAAGAATATAAATGCATTAGAAGCAGCTCAGAGAAGGTTTACTTGACTGATCCTGGGATGAAGGGGTTGTGTTATGAGGAAAGGTTGAACAGGTTGGGCCTATAGTCATTGGAGTTTAGAAGAATGAGAGGTGATCTTTTTAAAACCTAAGACAGGGTGGATGCTGGGAGGATGCTTCCCCCTGTTGGGAAGTCTAGAACTAGGGAACACAGTTTAAAAATTAGGGCTGTCCCATTTAAGACTGAGATAAGAAATATTTTCTCTCAGAGGGTTGTTAGGCTGTGGAATTCTCGTCCCCAAATAGCAGTGGAGGCTGGGTCATTGAATATATTGAAAGCTGAGTGAGATAAATTTTTGATAGACAAGGAAGGGAGACAGACAGGAAAGTGGAGTTGAGGCCACAATCAGATCAGCAATGATCTTAAGGAATGGCAGAGCAGGCTCAAGGGGCCGAATGGTTCCTGTATGCTAGTTCTGAGAGACCGAGATCCATTCTGAGGAAAGATTGAGATGATGTCTGGAGCTAATTTTCAAATTCAAGTGTTCACCAACTTGAAATTCCCATTCAAGGCTTTCATTTTTCCAACGATTCAACGTGCAGCTTAGTGCCCCTTTGTAGCTCGCTTGTCTTTCTTTTGTCTCTGTGTTTTCAGTAAGTACTTTGAGTTGCATTTCCCTATCCTGTTCCTTCATTGCTTTCCCTCCACGTAGCTTCGCAGTCTTGACTCGTTCCAAACATTGTGGTTCCATTTTCTCCATGAGGCCCATCACTCGCATGTGGAGATGGGTGCGATAAAACAAAATGGTGGCGGGTTTAACACATAATTGAAGACCTTTTTGCTTCCTAGGACAAGTTTGGACTCCTGCGGTCCTGGAAGGTCACTTGAGAACCAGGTGTTGCCTTAACACAAAGCCTCTCAACCTCGCTGGGAGTGGGCAGATGGCACTAATATAATGGTTTCTCCAGCTGAGTCTCTCCACAGTTCTCATGTCGTCTGCTTGTCCGTTTGCTTCCATTTTCTCTTCCAGACAGCCGGTGTTAATACCACGGACAAAGAAATGGAGGCTCTGTATTTACGCAATGTTACTTTTGAGGATGCTGGGGAGTATACGTGTTTGGCGGGTAATTCTATTGGGCTTTCCCATCACACTGCATGGTTGACAGTTCTTCCAGGTACATTCTGCTGTTTTCTCTACCATTAACCCCTCAAACAAAACCCCATGGTACACACTGCTTCTAAAGAGGGAGAAAATCATGTAGGAAAAACAAACTTACCAAAACTTATTTCCAAATAATTTTACCACACAGTCTGCGAATGCAGGCCAAGCTTATGTGTGTATTATATAAAAAAACAACTGGGCCCACAATCAACCCAGTATGTGTTCCTGCTTATTCTTTCATGTTAGAGAGTGCAGTACCTTGGTTGATATCTAGTGATTAATGGAACTGGCGTACATTCCTAGGTCGTAAATTGGCTTCATGTCAGTCCGTGACTTCCCTTCTAAATTAACTAGTAAACTGCACTCGGGTGCGAACTGTCCACATGAAGTGACTGCATTCAAAGTGAATCTCCCAGGGACCATTTCTACTAAGGATGGCCCTAACCCTAGAGCAAGGACCCTGCAGAAGTACAACAATTACTTTTCTCATGATCCTCTGACTTTCTGAGGCTCTGATTATGAAATGGAGGGGAGGTAACAGCAAAAGTCAAATCAAAGGAGTCTCAGAAACCAGTGTTAGCAACAAGGGTCGGTCCAAGTGTCCATTGGCTGATTGACGTTCCATGGGTCAGACATGTTCCAACCTGACTTGCTGAAGTGTTTAAGGGGAACCTTGGTTTGTGAGTGGACTTGCACAAATTTGAATCTACGTTGACTCCTCTGAGTTTCAATTCCTTCTGTCATATAATGCTGGAGGCCACAGTGAAGTTTCACTGGTGCATCAGCAGAGCATGGGTCGAAATTCAGGCTGAGCTTTGCACTGGTTTGACGAATGAAGATCAGAATCTCTGACCGAGGAAACAAACTGCCATTGCGTTGGAACAAGAGCCTGACACAGTTGGGAATAGGTTTTGGAAAGGGGAGGCTTGACTCAGCTTAAACTGTTGGTGTTTAGGCATCGTGATGAAGATTTTTAACAAATTTTCATTTGAGTGTCACCCACACGGCTGTCATTTATTGCCCATCCCTGATTGTGCTCGAGCAGGTGGTGGTGACAACTGAGTGGCTTACTAGGCTATTTCAGAGGGCAGTGAAGCGTTAACCATATTGCTGTAGGTCTGGAGTCACATGTAGGCCAGACTGGGTAAGGACGGCAGATTTCCTTCCCTAAAGGACATCAGTGACTCAGAGGTTTTACGGCAATCCAATCATTTCTTGGTCTTCATACTGAGATTAGATTTTATTACATATTTATTTAGTTAACTAATTTAAATTCCCCAAGGGCCATGGTGGGATTTGAACTTGTGTCGCTTGATTGCTAGTCCGAACATGGCCATTAGTCCATTTTCCTTACGACAGTGAAGGCAAGACCACAAAATACATGTGCAGATGTTGAGCTTTTTGAGAGTGAAGAGTCCCATTTTGGTCGTGACATTTGCAAACTTCTAACTCCTGAGGCCTTGTAAACTCCTCTTAAAGTCTGCAGAATTTCCACATTATAAACTCATTGCTAAGTTCTGTTAAATCTTTCAGAGGGGACTAATCTGACCAATTTCCTATACCTTTGGACCTTCCATACATGAGTAGCTCTCGGCTTCAAGAAGCAGTGTGAAAACTCCAAGGCGAGCTAACTCAGTGCCAGGTATCACCACAGGCTTTACTATATTGGCGAGAGCTTGAAAAATGGCCAAACTCTTTGATTCTTGAGGACAAAGCTTTCAAACTGAGTAAGTTAGCTTGCCTTGAAGTATATATGGGTTTTGTGGGAAAAACGCCTTCAAAATGTTGTCGTAGCCATATTTTTGCATGTTCTCGTGTAAACTGACAAAGCTTTCTGCAAAGCATGCCCAATCTGGGGCATTCTCACTTGATGCCACCTCCGTTCCTATGGAAGTGACTATCAATGAAACGTTGGCAAGCCTGATAATTGGCAGCAGATGGAAGTTGCCATGCAGGGTACAGCATGGGCAAACTTTCTCAATTATCAGCAATACCCATCACACTTGCCGAACGTAAACCTCTTCAAAAGGGGCCTTAAACTTGTAAGTTTTAAGTTTGCTCTTGTCTTCAAGGTCTGTTCACGAGTAAATCTATTGGAGTAACTTGAGGTACGAGGACGAAGGTGGGGCGGTGGGGGTGGGGGGTGCGGTGGTGGGATGGTGGGACGGTCTGCTTGCAATTGGCACTGTATTGTGTTTTGAAACCTTAGCTTGTCGTGCATATTCAGTGTGGCTTTTCTCTGAGAGAAATAACAAAAATATACAACTGAAGTTTGCCACTTCAAAGGGTCAACTGCATTGCGCTAAAGCGATTCACATGGTTGGACTCCCATGTTCAGGTACAGTGTCCTGTTTGTTCTCACAGCTGAATTAATCTTATTTATTTCAAATTGGAATGCTGTTCCTGTGTCATATCCCTGAAGGAGTCCTGCTACTAGGTCTGAGGCCAGTGACTGACCATTGACTGGTGGGAACGCACAGCAATGATCTGTAGTGTCAGCCCAGCTTGCTGTACAGGGTTATCACATGCAAGACATTTGTTGCCCGTGCTTTCCCTTTTGAAACTGCTTTCAGGAAGAGTGTCGCTATTTGAGTCCCTTAGTTCCTGAATGATTGAGTGACTCTCAACCTCTGGCGATCCTGTTACTCACCAGCTCTCCTGTGTTTTACCACTTTAAAACTGCTGTGTCCCAAGCTCCAGGGAACCATTAGCTGAAAGGCATTCAGGTTGCTCTGGATTCAAAGATAACTTGTGATATTAAATATACAGATCAGTATTTGAGGTTTTCAACTTTTGGAGATAGTTAACCCCACCTCCTGACAGTGATTCACTGTCTCTGGTATATCATGCATCATTCTTCTTCAAAACTCGGCTAATTTTACAAATTGTAAGGTTTTATTTACCAATAATAGTTAAGCTTAATAGATTGGTGAAAATTTCCTATGAATTAATTAAGAATAATGAGTTATTTAAAGCACAATCAGGATGCAGGACAGGCCATGTTTTGCAGTCGGTGGGAGCTTGTGGACACCAATGTAATCCACAGCACCCATCTATGCAGTAAATGTCTACAACTCAAAGAGCTACCGCTCAGAGTCACTGAGCTGGAGGCCGAGCTACAGACACAGCGATGCATCAGGGAGGGGGAAGGTTACGTGGACACCTTGTTCCAGAAGGCGATCACACCACATAGGATAGTGTCTTCTGATTTGGTCAGTAGTCAGGGACAGGGGGGTGTGACTGCAAGTGAGGCAGGTAAGGAGATCAAGAAGGCAGAAGTGGAGGAGCCTCAGCTCTTGCAATTTTCCAACAGGTTTGAGGTTCTTTCAGCTTGTATGGATGAGAGCAGGGGCTGCAGGTTAGATTAGCAAACTGACCATGGTGCAGGAAGCCATTCAAGCAGGGGGAGTAAATAGGAATGTAGTGGCAGTAGGGGACACGATAGTCATGGGGATGGACACAGTTCTCTGTGGCCAAGAGCAAGAGTCCGGAAGGCTGTGTTGCCTGCCTGTTGCCAGGGTTTGGGACATCTGCTCGGGGCTGGAAAGGAACTTGCAGTGGGAGGTGGAGGATCCAGTTGTCATGGTCCAATTGGATACCAATGACATAGATAGGACTAGGAAAGAGGTTCTGCATAGGGAGTATGAGCAGCTAGGGACTGAATTAAAAAGCAGAACCTCAAAGGTAATAATCTCTGGGTTATTACCTGAGCCACAAACAAATTGGCATAGGGTAAATGAGATGAGACAGTTAAATGCGTGGCTCAGAGATTGGTGTGGGAGAAATGGGTTTCGATTCTTGGGGCACTGGCACCAGTACTGGGGAAAGTGGGCGTTGTCCCACTGGGATGCTGGAACCAGTGTTCTGGTGAGTCATATGACTAGGGCAGTAAAGATCACTTTAAACTAAATAGTGGGGGCGAGGGATCAAGTGAGGGGAGATGTGATCTAATTTAAAAAGAGAGGAGAAGGCAAGAGAGCAAAATAGTGATAATGATAATGATAAGCAGGGTGTGACAGGAAGGGACACTGTGTACAAACTCAAGATGATCCAGCAGTTAAGACTAGAGGGTGTGAACAGAGTGGGGGGGGGAGGGTTTCGGGGAGGTGGGATTGAGAAATCCAAAGAAAAAGGCCAAGGCATCAGAACAGAATAGCATTGTGGGTAAAGACAAGCGGAATGAGACAGCAAGGCTCAGGGATCTTAACAGAAATAGTACATCAGCAGATAAAGTAATTGAAAGGAATAGAAGTAAAAAAAATGAAATTAAACGTTTTATATCTGAATGTGCAAAGCATCTGCAATAAGATACATGAACAAGTGTCAAAAATAGAGGTACATGATTTAGATCTAATCACCATCACAGAGACATGGTTACATGGTGATCTAGGTTGGGAAATAAATATTCCAGGGGACACAATATTTCAGAAAGACAGACAGAATAGCAAAGGAGGAAGGATAGCACTGGTGGTCACAAGGATGACACAAGGGCATTCGTGAGGAAGGATCTGGGCCTCAGAAGATCATGAAGTAGAATCAGTATGGGTGGAAATAAGTAATAGCAAGAATCAGAAAACACTGGTGGGAGTAGTTTTTGGCCCCCTAACAGTCGTTATACCGTTGGACAGAGCATTAAACAAGAAATTATTGGAGCTTGTAACAAAGGCAATGTAATAATTATGGGGGACTTTAATCTTCATATAGACTGGGACAATGAAATTGGCAGGAGTGGTTTAGAAGATGAGTTTTTTAATGTTTTCGGGACAGTTTCTTGGAGCAATATGTCGTGGAGCCAACTAGGGATAAAGCTATCTTAGATCTAATATTGTGTAATGAAGCAAGGTTAATAAGCAATGTCATAGCAAAAGATCCACTTGGAAACGGTGATCATAATACCATTGAATTCCGTGTTAAGTTTGAAAGTGACATGCTCCAATCACAAACAAGAATCTTAAACTGAAACAAAGTCAATTCCGTAGGCATGAGGCCAGAGCTGGTTCAGGTAAATATGGATAAATAGACTAAAAGGTATGGCGGTAAATGAACAGTGAGAAACCTTTAAAGAAACAATCAAAATATTTAACAAAAATACCTACCTTGGAAAAACAAAAACTCAGCCAGAAAGACCCATGTGTGGCTCGCTCGGGAAGTTAAGGATAGGATTAGATGAAAAGAAAAGGCTTACAAAGCAAATCTGAGGATTGGGAGTGTTTTAGAAACCAGGAAAGGGCCACCAAAAAATTGATGATAAAAGAAAAGTAGAATATGAGAGTAAATTAGCCAGTAACATGAAAACAGATTGGAAGAGCTTTTACAGGTATATCAAAAGGAAGAGAGTAGCTAAAGTAAACATTGGTCCCTTAGAAGCAGAGGCAGGAGAAATTATCTTGAAATGGTAGTGGCATTGAACAAATATTTTGTGTCTGTCTTCACAGTGGAAGACACAAGTTCCATACCAGAAATAGGCAGTAATCTAGGAGCTAAGAAGAGTGAGGACATTAAGGAAATTCATATCAGCAGAGAAAAAGTATAGGAGAAACTTAATGGATTAAAATCTGGCAAATCTCCAGGACCTGATGGCCTATACCCTCGGATTCAAAAAGAGATAGCTGCAGATATAGTGGATGTGCTGGCTATGATTTTCCAAAATTGGGTAGATTCGGGAACAGTCCGTCAGATTGGAAGTTGGCAAATCTTACACAGCTTTTCAAGAAAGGAGACAGAGAGAAAACAGGGAAATACAGGCCAGTTAGACTAACATCAGTCATGGACAAAATGCTGCAATCTATTATGAAGGAAGTCTTAACAATGCACTTACAAAAACACAGTATGATTCGAACAAATCAACATGGTTTTACTAAAGGGAAATCCTATTTGACAAATTTGAGAGTTTTTTGAGGATGTATCTAGTAAGTTAGATAAAGGGGAACCTGTAGATGTAGTTTACCTAGATTTCCAAAAGGAGTTCGATAAGGTGCCATACAAAAGGTTAATAGGCAAGATACGGGCTCATGGAGTTGGGGGGTAATATATTCGCATGGAGAGATGATTGGCGAACAGACAGGAAGCAACGAGTGGGCATAAACGGGGCATTTTCAAGTTGGCAGGCATTAAATAGTGGAGTGCTGCAAGGATCAGTGCTGGGGCCTCAGCTATTTACAATCTATATGAATGACTTAGATGAAGAGACAGGTTAATGTATCTCAGTTTGCCGATGATACAAAGGTAGGTGGAAAGGTAAGCTGTGGGGAGGACACAGAGAGGCTGCAAAGAGATATGGACAGGTTAAATGAGTGGGCAACAAGATGGCAGATGGAGTACAATGTAGGGAAGTGTGAGGTTATGCACTTTAGTCAGAAGAATCGAAAAGCAGAATTTTTTTTAAACGGTGTGCAACTTGTAAGTGTCGATATTCAAAGAGACTTGGGTGTGCTTGTACAAGGAACGCAAAAAATTAACATGTAGGTACAACAAGCAATTGGGAAGGCAAATGGCATGTTGACATGTATTGCAAGGGGATTGGAGTACAGGAATAATGAAATATTGCAACATTTGTACAGGATTTTGGTGAGACCACATCTGCAATACTGTGTGCAGTTGGGGTCTCCACATTTAAGAAAGGATATACTTGCATTGGAAGCAGTGCAGCAAGGGTTCACTCGATTGGTCCCTGGGATGAGGAGGTTGTCCTATGATGAGAGACTAAGTAAATTGGGCTTGTATTCTCAGCAGTATAGAAGAATGAGAGGTGATCTCATTGAAACATATGAGCTTCTAAAGGGACTGGATAGAGTAGACACTGAGAGATCATTTTCGCTGGTCAGGGAATCGAAAACACAGGGGCACAGTCTCAGGACAAGGGGCCGATAATTTAGGTCTGAGATGAAGAGACATTACTTCACTCAAGGGTTGTAAATCTTTTGAATTTTCTACCCCAGAGAGTTGTGGATGCTTTATTATTGAATACATTTAAGGCTGGTATAGACAGTTTATTGGTCTCTCAGGGAATCATGGGATAAGGCGAGCGGGTGGGAACATGGAGGTGAATCCGAAGATCAGCCATGATCATTCGGAATGGCGGAGCAGGCTTGATGGGCCATATGGTTTACTCCTGCTTCTATTTCTTGTGTTCTTGTATTCTGTATACCATGCCCCTCTTTCTGTATATCAGGCCCTTCTTTCTGTACACCATATCCCTCTCTCTCTCTCTCTCTGTATGTCATGTCTCTCTCTCTCCTTCTCTCTCTCTCTCTCCCCCCTCTCTCAGTCCCCAGCACTCTGTATCCCACTCTCTGCCCCTCTCTCTGTTCCACTCTCTCTCTCTGTTCCCGTCTCTTTCTCTCTCCCTCTGTCCCCCTCTCCCTCTGTCCCCCCCCCTCCCTCTGATCCCCCATCCACCTCTCTCCCTGTCCCCCGCTCTATCTGTCCCCCTGTCTCTCTCTCTCTCTCTCTCTTTGTTCCGCCCTCTCTCTGTCCATCTCTCTCTCTCTGTCTCTCTCTGTCCCTCACACTCTCTGTCTGTCCCTCACTCTCTCTGTCCCTCACACTCTCTGTCTGTCCCTCACTCTCTCTCTTGCTGTCCCTCCCTCCCTCTTTCTCTCTCTCTGGCCCTCTCTCTCTTTGTTCCGCCCTCTCTCTCTCTCTCTGTTCCCCTCTTTCTTTGTCTCCCTGTCTCGCCCTCTCTCTCGCTGTCTCCCTCTCTGTGTCCCTCTCTCTCTCTGTCCCTCTCTGTCTCCCTGTCTCGCCCTCTCCCTCTCTCTGTCCCTCTCCCTCTCTCTATGTCTCTCCCTGTCTCACCCTCACCCTCTCTCCCGCTTTCTCACTGTCTCCCTCTCTGTATCCCTCTCTCTCTGTGTCCCACCCTCTCTCTCTCTCTCTCTCTCTCTCTCTCTCAGTCTCCGTCTTGCCCTCTCCCTTTCTCTCTCTGTCCCTCTCTCTGTGTGTCCCTCGCTCTTGAATCCAATATAAATGTATTGATTTCCTGGATTTGTCTGCTATGTAGAATCTGTATCTGAGAGTTGGATGTTTGTGTGGAGACAGTATCCCTGGCCATTCAAGTTCTTGTCCTGTAATCCAACCTTGTTGGACATGAAGTGCAGCTCCCATCCAGTTCTGCCCAAACCCCAATTTTTCATTGGAATGAGGCAGATAGACAGAATGGGGAAGCCATGACCAGGCTCAGAGACAAACAACAGAGCCTCCTCCGTTGAAGGGAACTGAATAGGCTGGCAGAGAAATCCAATCCTGTTATCTTCCACCGAATAGTCATGAAACCGAGTGTTCCCTTCCTTTAATCCATCAACACATAGCTGGAGTAACATGTGCCATAGATAAGGGGGAGCCCGTTGACGTACTGTAATTGAATTTCCAGAAGGCATTTGACAAGGTGCCACATAAAAGGTTATTGTGCGAAGTAGGAGCTCATGGTGTAGGGGGTAACATATTAGCATGGATAGAAGATTGGCTGGCTGGCTGACAGAAAACAGAGTATGCATAAATGGGTCCTTTCCTGATTGGAGTCCCACAAAGGTCTGTGCTGGGGCCGCAAATTTTTACAATTTATATCAATGACTGAGATGAGGAGGGCAATGGCTTGGTAGCTAAATTTGAAGATGACGCAAAGATAGGTAGGAAAGTAAGTTGTGAAGAGGACATAAGGAGCTTGCAGACTGATATAGATCGGTTGACTGAGTGTGAAAAAATCTGGCAGCTGGAGTGTAATGTAGGAAAATGTGAAGTTGTTCACTTTGGCAGGAAGAAGAAAAAAGCAGAGTATTACTTAAATGGAAAACGACTGCAGAACTCAGTTGTAGAGGGATCTCGGTGTTCCAATGCATGAGTCACAAAAGGTTAGTATGCAGGTACAGCAAGTAATCCCCCCTCACAGCTCCAGCGACCCGGGTTCGATTCTGGGTACTGCCTGTGTGGAGTTTGCCAGTTCTCCCTGTGTCTGCGTGGGTTTCCTTCCGGGTGCTCCGGTTTCCTCCCACAAGCCAAAAGACTTGCAGGTTGGTAGGTAAATTGGCCATTATAAATTGTCACTCGTATAGGTAGGTGGTAGGGAAATTTCGGGACAGGTGGGGATGTTTGGTAGGAATATGGGATTAGTGTAGGATTAGTATAAATGGGTGGTTGATGGTCGGCACAGACTCGGTGGGCCGAAGGGCCTGTTTCAGTGCTGTATCTCTAATCTAATCTAATCTAATAAACAAGGCTAATGGAATGCTATCCTTTATTACTAGAGGAAGTGAAAATAAAAGTAAGGATGTGATGCTTCAGTTATACAGGATATTGGTGAGACCACCTCTCAAATTTAAGGAAAGATGTAAATGCATTGGAGGCGGTTCAGAGGAGGTTTACTAGTTTGAGACGTGGAATGAGTGGGTTGCCTTATGAGGAAAGGTTGGACAGACTGGGCTTGTTTTCACTGGAGTTTAGAAGAGTGAGGGGAGACTTGATTAAAGTTTATAAGATCCTGAACTGTCTTGACAAGGTGGATGTGGACAGGATGTTTCCTCTTGTGGGGGAGTCCAAAACTGGAGGGGCACTGTTTTAAAATTAGGGGTCATCCTTTTAGGACAGACATGAGGAGAAATGTTTTCTTAGGGTTGTGCGACTTTGGAACTCTCTGCCTCAGAAGGTGGTGGAGGAGGGGGTCATTGAATATTTTTAAGGTGGAGGTAGATAGATTCTGGTTAGGCAAGGGAATTAAAGGTTATCGGGGTAGATGGGAATGTGGAATCTGAAATACAAACAGATCAGCCGTGATCTTATTGAATTGCGGAGCAGGCTAGAGGGGCCGAATGGCCTACTTCTGCTCCTAATTCGTATGTTCCTATGTTTGTTAACAAGCTCACTGCCCTTCCTACTTTGGCTGTGTGTTTAATTGCAGACTGAGCACTTTCCTCGCAAAATGAAATGAAGTAGGGCTATGGGCTGACTAGGATCGCTAACTCTGATTCGACATATTCTCGGCAGTTTCATCGCATGACCTGATGTTTCCCACCACCATATCCTTCCCAGCGCCAATCAGAAAGCAAACAGACCTTTTGTTACCTGATTGGATGAATCTTGATCGTCAGTCAAACAGCAATTTTCTCCCATGTCCAATACTTGCAGAACTAGTTATTAAAAGTGGTTACAGAAAATGTTTTAACAGAAACATTTTTTTAATGCCCTAATATTGCCACCCAAAAAAGGGTGGAAAGATAAGCCCAGCAACTACAGGCCAGTCAGTTTAACTTAGGTAGTGGGAAAACTTCGAGAAAAAAGAATTCAGGACAAAATCAATTGTCACATGGAGAAATGTGAGTTAATTAAGGAATGCCAGCATGGATTTCTCAAGGGAAAATCATGTTTAACTAACTTGCTGGAGTTTTTTGAGGAGGTAACATCGCGGGTTGATGATGGCAATGCTGTTGCAATGGTGTACATGGAATTTCAAAAGGCGTTTGATACAGTGCCACACAACAGACTTGTGAGAAAACATACAGTTCATGGAATAAAAGGAATGGTAGCAACATGGATACGGAATTGGCTGAATGACAGAAAACAAGGAGCAGTGGATAATGGATGTTTTTCGGGCTGGAGGAAGGTTTGTAGTGGAGTTCTGTAGAGGTCAGTGTTGGGACCCTTGTTTTTCCTGATAAATATATTAATGACTTACACCTTGGTGTACAGGGCATAATTTCAAAGTTTGCAGCTGATACGAAATTTGGAAGCATTGTGAACTGTTGAGGAGGATAGTGTCAAACTTCAAAAAGGCAGAGACAAGTTGGTGGAATAGGCAGACAGGTGGCAGATGAAGGTCAATGCAGAGAAATGTGAAGTGATTAATTTTGGTAGGAAGAACACAGAGAGACAATATAAAATAAAGGGTACAGGAGCAGAGGGACCTGGGTGTGTATGTGCATAAATCATTGAAGGTGGCAGGACAGGTTGAGAGAGTGGTTGATAAAGCAAACAGCATCCTGGGCTTTATTAATAGGGGCATAGAGTACAAGAGCAAGGAAGTTATGTTAAACTTGTATAAGACACGAGTTCAGCCTCAGCTGGAATATTGCGTCCAGTTCTGGACACCACAGTTTAGGAAAGACGTGAGGGAATTGGAGAGAGTACAGCAAAAGATTCACCAGAATGGTTCCAGGGATGAGGAATTTCAGTTATCAAGATAGATTGGAGAAGTTCGGACTGTTTTCCTTGGAGAAGAGAAGGCTGAGAGGTGATTTGATTGAGGTATTCAAAATCATGAGTGATCATACAGAGTAGATAGAGAGAAACTGTTCCCAATAGTGAAAGGATTGAGAAGGAGAAGGCATAGATTTAAAGTGATTGGCAAAAGAAGCAGTGGAGACATGAGGAAAAACTTTTTCATACAGCGAGTGGTTAAGGTCTGGAATGCGCTGCTGAGAACGTGGTGGAGGCAGGTTCAATCGAGGCATTCAAAAGGCAATTAGACTGTTATCTGAAAAGGAAGAATGTGCAGGATTACAGGGAGAAGGTAGGGGAGTGGCACTAGGTGAATTGCTCATTCGGAGGGCCAGTGTGGACACAAAGGGCCGAATGGCCTCCTTCTGCACTGTAACAATTCTGTGATTCTGTATAATTTTTCTCCTGGATTGCTCGCATTCATGTCTTCAATTCCAAGAGACTCCAAGGCAATGCTGGAGGATTGGCAAACCCTAGAAATGACTGACGGGTTCAGCTACAATTACGTAATCCCTAAAGACAGATAGCTGAAGAAATGACACTCTTTTTAAAAATGTGACATCGTCCCTATCCATGTTCTGTTGACGTTGATAAAGTGTGCAATGAGCAGCATTTCCACGCGTGCAGTTAATACTGGGGAGAGAGATCAGTCGTGTAGTATAGAATCATTGCACAGAGGAGGCCTTTTGAGCCCATGTGGGCTTTATGCTGAAACATTTTAACTAGCGCACTCTGCCACCCATTCCCTGTAGCCCTGCAAATTTTTTCTCTTCAAATGCTTATTCAGTTCCATATTGAAAGCCACGATTGTATCCTCCACCATACTCTCAGGCAGTGTGTTCCAGATCCTAACCACTCACTGCAATACAAAAAGATTTTCCTCATGTTGCCTCTGTTTCTTTGGTGAATCACCTTAAATCTGTATCCTCTCGTTCTCGACCCTTCTCCCTATCTACTCTGTCCAGACCCCTCGTGATTTTCAACACCTCTGTCAAATCTTTTGTTACATTCTTTCATGGGATGTGGGCCTCACGGTGAGGCCACCATTTGTTGCTCATATCCAGTTGCCCTTGAGAAGGTGGTAGTGCTGCAGTCCATGTGGGGTAGGTACACCCACAGTGTTGTTGGGAAGAGAGTTCCAGGATTTTGATTCAGCAACAGTGAAGGAAGGGAGATATAGTTCCAAGTCAGAATGGTGTGTGGCTTAGAGGGGAACTTGCAGGCGGTGGGTTTCCCATACATCTGCTACTCTTGTTCTTCTAGGTGGTAGAGGTCACGGGTTTGGAAGGTGCTGTCTAAAGAGCCTTGGTGAGTTGCTGCGGTGCATCTTGTAGATGGTACACACTGCTGCCACTGTGCGTCGGTGGCGGAGGGAGTGAATGTTTGTAGATGGGGTGCCAATCAAGCGGGCTGCTTTGTCCTGAATGGTGTCGAGCTTCTTGAGTGTTGTTGGAGCTGCACCAATCCAGGCTAGTGGAGGGTATTCCATCACGCTCCTGACTTGTACCTTATAGCTGGTGGACAGGCTTTGGGGAGACAGGAGGTGAGTTACTCGCCGCAGGATTCCCAGCCTCTGACCTGCTCTTGTAGCCACAGCTTTTATGTGGCTGGTCCAGTTCAGTTTCTGGTCAATGGTAACCCCCAGGATGTTGATAGTGGGGTTTTCAGTGATGGTAATGCCATTGAATATCAAGGGGAGATGGTTAGATTCTTTACTTGCCACTTATCAGCCCAAGCCTGGATGTTGTCCAGGTCTTCTCTAAATCTTCTCTTCTCAAAGGAGAACAATGCCAGCTTCTCTATCCTCGTAACTAAAGTCTCTGATCCCTGGAACCATTTTCTGAACCTCTCCAATGCCTTCACATCCTTCCTAAAGTGTGGTGGCCAGAATGGTCACACTGCTCCAGTTGAGTTGAAAAACAGCAAAATATAAGTTTTGATGACACAAGTCGCTGACTGCAGGTCCAGAGGAAGGTGCCTGTTGGGGGGGTTTCTACACCGATCTATGTTTTATACTTGCAGTATCACTGAAATGTCTGATTTGGGTGAGGATGATGTTTATGGAGTTTGATTGATTGACTTGGGATTTATACCGAAATTGCCTCAGGGTAGTTTATCAGCCTAGACGTACTAAAATTACCTGCCTGACACACACACTGTGTTTTAACTTGTTGCACAAGTTCTCTGACGATCCTTCATTGTGTTTTGTGATGGCATTTTGCCCATTTCTTCTTCCTGTAGACAGCTGAATGCAAGATGGGAGGCTTTCTCCACCACACCACCTCCCCACCCTGCCCCCACCATCCATTATTAACTTGGTGTATTTACATAAACTATCAGAAACCTTGGATTAGATTGCAGCCTGTGAGTTATCCATTATATAATCAGATGGCAAGTTTGAAAGTTTGATTTTAGTGTTCTTTGTTGGACCAGAGTGCTCCTCTGTGATTCACTATGAAGCATTGAGCTTGCCTTGTACTGGGCTCCCCCACGCCTGCTCTTTGAGTGGTGAGGCTGGGACCTCAATATAAGACAAGAGTCAGCAGTGTGAGTCCAGCCTCATGGGCATTGGGATTCTAAAGAAAGGTGTTCAGGTGTCTGTGACTGTTTCCACCGGGGAGCAATAAAGAAAGTAATGGGATCTTTAACTGAGCGAAAGATGTGCATAAGACAAAAGTTAGCAAGCTTGTTAATTTAGGACAGCGAGTGGGGACACAAGCAGCACATTCACCAGCCTTGATTAATGTTGGAGATTGAAGGAAATATTTCCCACTGGGTAATGGATAGAACAGACTCCCAGAGAAGTTTGTTGATGCAAGGTCAATAGAGATATGAGCAAAACTGGTTCCCTGGCTCTGGAAGAGGAAACATCAGGCAGGTTTTGCACTCTTCAGCTCCATCTGGTGACCCCTGAGGGTGAGTGCTTGTGCACAGCTGACTGGTGAGAACACGATTGGGGTCACAGTGAATAATTAGCTCTCGATCTAGGCTGCTGGAAAATGAAGCAGGGAGAGAGGAGTCATTCAAAATAAAGGGAAAGTTCATTTGTTACATCTCTTGAAGGTCTCTATGAATAGCATCAAGAACTGTGTTGTGTCATGATCGGTGATCAATCAGCCTGTTGTTGAGTGCAAGTGAGTGTTTATCAAAGATTCGAAAGTCACACAACTACAATGTCTTGCATGGTTGAGAAACGAGAGTGTCAAAAAGGCAGAGAACAGCAATTCCGTGAGTGTGACAGAAAGGGCTGATTTTTTTTTGCAAGGAGCTCCCTGGCAGCTCACCGTCCATTCCCCAAGCTTGCACTCGGAGCATGTCAATCTGCATCTGCCTTGTGACCTGTGGTCTTCTGCGTTAATTGTTGTCACTGTTGCGTATGTGAGCTGTTTTTTGATTCTCCTTCTTTAAACGAGCTCTTCTTCCAACCTGTCCAGTGATGGAGGATAAACCGTCCACTCTGTCCTCGCCTGTTTACCTGGAGATCATCATCTACTGCACTGGAGCCTTCCTCACATCCTGTATGGTGGTGGCAGCTGTCATCATTCGTATGAAGAGCACAGCCAAGAAACCTGACTTCAGCAGCCAGCTGGCTGTGCACAAGCTGGCCAAGAGCATTCCCCTGCGTAGACAGGTAACAGAAAGTAAATAAAGAGTTCAAGCAAACTTTACCCTGCCCCAAAGAAAGTCTGCAAGCTTAGCTTCCGCCCAGTTCAGGCCAAACAGGTGGGCATCGCAGCTGCGTCGCAATCTACGGTACAACTTAGTGGCCAGCCCAGATTGGCTTGACCTTATCAAATGAGAAATAAGCCTTTTGAGGTCCCAAACATGCCCTGTTGTCCAGCTCTGCTTGGGACTACAGAGAGATTAAAGTTGTGCAGCTACTGGAACTGATGGTCAACAGGTAAACCGACTGCCATTGGAGCCACACAGAAAGGTGAGGATGGGGTGATTTTCCTGACTTCACTTGTGATCATGACTTAGGCATTGTCATTGGTCTCAGCACCTCTGGGCTGGGGGTGGGGCTGATGCAGGGCAGAGGAAATCATTCAGGTTTCCTGCTATTGACAATTCCTGCTGCAAGGTTCACCTCGACTCTATCAAACCCTTTCATAATCTTAAAGACCTCCTATCAGGTCAGCTCTCAGCCTTGACTTTTCAAGAGAAAAGAGCCACGGCCTTTTCAGTCTGTGCTGAGAGACAAAGCCTGTGTCCTTCAGGAGTTCTCATACCATACCAGCTGACTCGAGAGTGAAGAGAGTCAATATCATTCCATTATTCATGTCAGGAGTACTCTCACATTCCAAGTGCTCTCCCATCCTCACAGTAATGCTTGTCTTAGATATAAAAAAAACACTTCAGCAGACAGAAAGGTTAGATCAGCTTGGCACTACAGGACATCATTTTACATCAAATCTCCTTTACTTGTACTGGTCTCCAGTAAATAGGATAGTCTTTCTATTCCAGTAACTGCTGGTAAGAGGTTCCATTGAATCAGCAGGTGATATTGAGTGAGTATAAAGTCAAGGAGGATTGATAAGATGAACTGAGCCTTTCCTGGCCCTTCTCTGTGATGTGGGTGGAGACGTGATATGGTTTAGCAGATTGTGAGGTGTTTAGCAAGTTCCTTGACTGACAGCTCACTGGGTAAAAGCAACGCTCAGCATGCTCCCAAGCCAAACACAAAGTCCCTGTATATCATCCCCAGGCTCCTATACGTTAGCCAGTGTCAGCTGAGGGGGCACTGCCCTTTTAATTCCTTTGGGCGATGTGGACATCGCTGGCTAGGCCAGCATTTATTACCCATGAGAAGTCGGTGGTGAGCTGCCTTCTTGAACTGCTGCAGTTCTTGGGGTGTAGGTACACCAACAACCTTCCTTCAATCATAAGGTCAGAAGTGGGGATGTTCGCTGATGATTGCACAATGTTCAGCACCATTCTCGACTCCTCAGATACTGAAGCAGTCCATGTAGAAATGCAGCAAGACCTGGACAATATCAGGAGTGGGCTGATAAGTGTCAAGTAACATTCGCGCCACACAATTGCCAGGCAATGACCATCTCCAACAAGAGAGAATCTAACCATCTCCCTTTGACATTCAATGGCATTATCATCGCTGAGTCCCCCACTATCAACATCCTAGTGGCTACCATGGACCAGAAACTGAACTGGAGTAGCCATATAAATACCGTGGCTACAAGAGCAGGTCAGAGGCTAGGAATCCTGAGGCGAGTAACTCACCTCCTGACTCACAAAGCCTGTCCACCATCTACAAGGCACAAGTCAGGAGTGTGATGGAATACTCTCCACTTGCCTGGACGGGGGCAGCTCCAACAACACTCAAGAAGCTCGACACCATCCAGGACAAAGCAGCCCGCTTGATTGGCACCCCATCTACAAACATTCACTCCCTCCATCACCGACACACAGGGCAGCAGTGTGTACCATCTACAAGATGCACTGCAGCAATGCACCAAGGCTCCTTCGACAGCACCTTCCAAACCCACGACCTCCACCAACTAGAAGGAGAAGGGCAGCAAATACGTGGGAACGCCACCACCTGCAAGTTCCCCTCCAAGCCACACACCATGCTGACTTGGAACTATATCGCCGTTCCTTCACTGTCGCTGGGTCAAAATCCTGGAACTCCCTTTCTATCAGCACTGTGGTTGTACCTACTCCAAATGGACTGCAGCGGTTCAAGAAAGCAGCTCACCACCACCTTCTCAAGGGCAATTAGGGATGGGCAATAAATGCCAGCATTTGGCCACTGACGCCTACATCCCATGAATGAATAAAAAAAAACAGTGCTGTTTGGAAGGGAGTTCCAGGATTTTGACCCAGGAACGGCGATATAGTTCCAAGTCAGGATGGTGTGTGGATTGGAGGGGAACTTTCAGGTTCCCATGCATCTGCTGCCCTTGTCCTTCGAGTTGGTAGAGGTCGCGGGTTTGGAAGGTGCTGTCGAAGGAGCCTTGATGAGTTGCTGCAGTGCGTCTTTTAGATGTTACACACTGCTGCTCCTGTGCTATCAAGCGGCACTTGCTTAAGCAATAACCTGCTCAGTGATGCTCAGTTTGGGTTCCGCCAAGGCCACTCAGCCCCTGATCTCATTACAGCCTTGGTCCAAACATGGGAAAAAGAGCTGAACTCAAGCAGGGAGGTGGGAGTGACTGCCCTTGACATCAAGGTAGCATTTGGCCGAGTATGCCATTGAATGTCAAGGGGAGGTCATTGGATTCTCTGTTATTGGAGATGGTCATTGCCTGGCACTTGTGTGGCTCACAAGTTACTTGCCAATTATCAGCCCAAGCCTGGATATTGTCCAGGTCTTGCTGCATCTGGACACGGACTGCTTCAGTATCTGAGGAGTCGTGAATGGTGCTGAACATTGTGCAATCATCAGCGAACATCCTCACTTCTGACCTTATGATTGAAGGAAGGTCATTGATGAAGCAGCTGAAGATGGTTGGGCCTAGGACACTACCCTGGGGAACTCCTGCAGTGATGTCCTGGAGCTCAGATGATTGACCTCCAACAACCACAACCATCTTCCTTTGTGCCTTGTATGACTCCAACCATTAGAGAGTTTCCCCTGCCGATTCCGATTGTCTCCAATTTTCCTGGGGCTCCTTGATGCCATACTCGGTCAAATGCTGCCTTGATGTCAGGGGCAACCACTCTCACCTCACCTCTTGAGTTCAGCTCTTTTGTCCATGTTTGAACCAAGGTTGTAATGAGGTCAGGAGCTGAGTGGTCCTAGCGGAACCCAAACTGAGCGTCACTGAGCTAGATGGCACTATCGACGACATCGTCCATCAGAGTCCCAGGTCCCTCATTTCATCATTACCCAGTCAGCCATTCTGTGCTGAGTCAATATTCAATGAGATCATGGCTGATCTTTTACATCAACTCTATGTTTACACCCTATTCCCTTAGAATCCCAAAATCGACTCGAGTATCCAAAGCCCTCTGGGTTTGAGAATTCCAAAGATTCACGACCCTCGGTGAAGAAATTCTGTTTCTCCTTAGACTATGCCTTTCCAGCCAGGGGGAAACAGTGTCTACCCTGTTAAGTCCTCTGTCAAGTCCTGACCAATCTACCTGTCAGAAATCTACAATGACAGTATGGAGAGAGTGACTACTGCACAGTTTGGATCCTATCTTTCCACTGATGGCACCCTCCATGTTATGAGAGCGGAAGGATGTAAATAGGGAGGGGGAGATTAGTTCTAATGCGACTCAGGAGAACTGGACAGGAAATGCAAATAAAAAATACCTCTTATGTTTCTCAGACAGACTTTTGTCTGTCCTTCCAGATGACACTGGGAGTAATCTGATCAGCCAGCCAATAAACATCTCACTCACTCTTCCTTTGTAGTCAATGAACATGGTTTATCATCAGCTGCTGTTCTGATCGAGCCCACTTCACAGCATCACCTCAAGTTCAAATCCCCTCCCATTGCCTTTTGCACCTTCTAAAGAAGTGACGAGATAGAAGCTTTTCAGTTTCACTCAGCAGACAGATGCAAGTCTGGCAAAGTTCTCCTGTATTTCCGAAGCTGACCTTCCCATCGCGTTACAAATGAGGCAGAGATGGTTTCTACAGGCAAGGCACAGTGTGAAACCTAATCAGAGAGGCTGGAAACTCAGGATATCAGTGAAGCCATGCAGAATGAGCAGTGATCCAGGCAGTGGGAAAGGGTTCATCATGAGATTGGAGGGGGAGGGAAGGGGACTGGACCCTCCATTACCCAGAAGTGAAAAAAAAGAGTCTGCAGCTGCTGGAAATCAGATGGAAACAACAGTACGTTACAGGAAAGCTCATGTCTCCTTTATGCACACAATACAGCTAATAACTGAGCTGCTGAGGATTTTGAGTGTTTTCTGTTTATTTCTGAATGACAAGACAAAGAGTGCCTGTCACTCATCATATCCCCACACACAAATACATGTGTATATGCTGGGGTGAGAGCTTCTATTCTCAATCGTCTGCCAAGTTCAGAGTGTCTCCATGGACCATGGGCAGCTCCCAAAGGAGTAGTCATGTCAGACTCAATCTTCTTGAGCCTCACCCCCACTTGTGATGCAGTGACCTCAAGACAAACAGCCCTTGTTTTAGCATATTGCAGCTAGGTTGCCATTTAGAGACCTGGGGAAAGCCACAAGAAATAAATGGACAGCAGTGTAGAAGCTGGAGCTCAGACTGGCAGCTGAAAAGAGATAAATTTGTTGGCCAAAAGCTACTTGAAAAGGAGAGAGGGGTGCGGGTGCGTTGGGGGGAAATGAATGAAGAGGTCAGGAAGTGGATCATGAGCACAGTGTAATTTCGGTGTTGGCTGTTTCTGGATCCCTTTTGTAGATTCTAACCACCAGTGTCTTTGTCTATCCCACCACAGGTGTCCGTCGATTCCAGCTCCTCCATGCACTCAGGTGTACTGCTGGTTCGGACTGCACGACACTCCTCCAGTGGCACCCCGATGTTGGCAGGGGTCTCAGAATATGAACTGCCCGAGGACCCGCGCTGGGAGTTCTCCAGAGACAAGTGAGTGCAGTGTGTGTTCATTGAGGCTGTGTCATTCTGTCAGTGACACTTGGTTTGCCAAGAAAGCAGCCTGAGCCTGGGATGCTGACATGGATCTAGGTTCCAATAACTGGTGGGAGGTGGGACTGTCACCTTGCCAAGCTTTCCATCAGTACTCAGATATAGTACAAAAACAGGAAACGCAATGAAAAATCCAATATCCTCCAAATGTGACCAAACTTATATATAAACCAGTGCTGCTGCCTGTTTATGAAACTGTGGGTCATGCTCTGGGCATGTGCCATGGGGTGAACTGGGTGAGTCATTTGGTTGCAAAAGCCACCCTCTGACTTGAGACTGGGGCCCAACACTAAGCCAGATAGGTTGAGGTGAAGGTGTTGTGTCTTTAAGGCCTGCTTTGGAATGAGCCTGAGGCAGTCTTTCACTACTCGTACTCCCAGAGTTCACAAACTCACATGAACCAAGAGTACCAGTATGAACTGGGAATCAGGTCATGAGCTATGCCGCAGCTTGACAGGGTGCAAGAGCAGCCTTCCCCGCAGGTAGCTCCAAATCGCTTGGGAGCTTGGACCTGGTGCAGTATAACTGTGGTCAAGGCTGCGAAAGAATGCAGGCATTTTATTGGACAGCTTGGCCACTAAATCAACTTGCTGCAGAATTGATTTAACACTGCGATTGCTGGCACTTCTGCCAAGCTCACTCCCAGCCTGCTCAGAGAGGGTAATGTCCTCCCAAATTATCAGTCGCACTCCGGAGATGCTCGAGGTTGACTGAAGCAGGAGGTGCTACATTCAGACTGATGCAGGACTGGTTCAGAGGTCATGACAGAGCCAAGGGAGCGTCATCCTACATCAAAGCACATGCAGTATCTGGCCCAGGGCTGCTTGTAACTGGAACAGCAATGCTCAGCACCGAGAAACAGAGTGATTGGGTGTACTTGGATCTGGACTGGAGTGTTGAAAACATGTGAATCTCCACAGCGTGCAGTTTGATGGCTCTTTCTTGCTGGTTAAAATGAGTTGCTGCTGGCTCTTTCAGCTGGCTGCAGAGAAGACACATGACAAGATAGATTGATAGCTGCTGTTGTTCTGGCTGTGAACTCATGGAGATGTTCAGAAGTTGAGTCAGTTGAAGTCAGACATTCTGCGGAGCTTTTTGACAGCTCTCTGTGCTGAGGGCCTCAGGTAGACAAGGGGGCAGGAACTGTGCTTTGCCTTTTGACGGACAGACTGACAGCTACAGGGTTGTGGGTTTGCATTGAGTTACACATGCTCAGTTCCCTAATCAGTCTGAAGCTGTCAGACCCACAGGTCTAGTCTGAGATCCTGAGTAACAAGTGGCCAGTTCAAGAGTCAGGCTGACAGAGTGGATGAGAGCAGGAGAATAGGCTTTTGCTGTCGGGCGATGTTTTGGGAGGATGGTTCCAAATAATTGTAACAGTACTGGCCCTGTATTTCCATGAGGGTTTTCCCAATGTCCTGCTGTAAGTCTAGTAGGAGCTTGGTGGCATTCCTAGAGAAACAGTTCGACCATTTTCCTGTCGGAGTTATGGGGCGTTGGGGGGAGTGACCCGCCCCATGGACTTTTCAGAGTCTTTTTCCACACAGTGCGAACCATTGACTTATTCAATGTTAAATCAGTTTGTCAGATGAATTGTAGCCTTGCCACAATCTGATGGAGTGTTCTTACTCCATTTCTAAAAGATCTGATGTTCAGCTGTGATCCATTCCACTAACCAGGAATATTGCTTTATTTAACCTCGAGGTCAAGCTACAGAATTATGGGCAGCGAAAGGCACACTTTTAGGGATGTGGATGGAGTACATTTTCTAGAAAGATTGGTGACGCTGAATGTAAGGAAAATGTCTTGTGTAAATACCCAAATGTTTCGCTGCCATTCATAAGAGTGTCATATCTGCAGACGTGAAGTAATGTGAACCTGCTGCAGTTAAATATTTCCAGAGAAATACTTTGAATGATGCTTGGCCGATGGGGTCTATTTATACCAAGGAGATCAGCTTTAAATTGAGACAATCTGTCTTAGTTTGATCAGATCTGTCTTGGCTTGGTGAGATTGCTAGGCCTGTTTTAGTACACTGGGTTCTCTTGTTGCTGGGATCTGTCTTCGCTTGGAGGGAACAGTCTCATGTGGAACAAACTCCTTCATGAGGCACCTCTTGCTTTTTGTTTCCCAACATCTGCACACAGCCAGGAATAGGTCAGACCATAGGAATAAAGACTGAAATAACAGTCTGAAGACCAGCAGAGGATATTGACAGAGGAGAATGAAAACGTCACAAATTCACTGCTTGGTGGATTTGTGAGGATCTAATCTTTGAAGAGGTGTATGACCAGTGAAAGGCTTGGTACATATTCGGGGTACAGCACAGAATAAGGGACTACTGCTGTTGAGGATTTAGTGAATACGATGAACAAGTGCATCTCTCGAATCTGTGTAACTAGAGCATTCAGCTGCCTTAAGAGTGCCCTTTGTGTCTGTTGGTCCGCTCAGCAGGTTATTCCAAACACTAACACCACTCTTTGAAAAATACTCCTCAAAATCTGTTTTACACTTTACCTTTCACATGCTTCAATTCTGTCTTTTAGTTCATTTATTTCAAATAAAATTCAGAATTTACACCACCTGCACCATGTCATATTTTGTACATATCCACAAAGTCCCTCTTTGGACTCCTTCTCTCCAGACTGTGGGGCTTAAACCTCTTCAGTGTTATTTTATAGATCGTCTCCATTTGGCTGTTAAGGGGTGTAAAGGTTTCAGAGTTGAGTGTTGTAGGTTGGTGGTGTTGCACTTTCTGGCGATGGAGAAAACAGGACATGTTTAGTGAGCAGGAAGAGAGGGTCAGATGGACATAGAGGTAAAAGAGACGTTAGGGAGAACTTCTGTAGTGGAAGAATGAGAAGTATTTGGGTTAATCTGCCAGGCAGAACATATCAGAGAGCCAGGTCCTATAATGGGAGATGGAGTGTCTGAGAATAAGGACCTTCTTCCTATCCCTGATTTCTGTCATGGGTGTACTGAATTACACAAAGGTCTTTTCTCCTCTGTATCCCTCTTGCTTATCATAATATGAATGTGAGGATACTGTGATTGGGAGCCATACGTTTCTTGAGTTTCTCGTCAAGGGAAAGGTGCTGGCTGAAGGCCAGATGCTTCCCATATCTCTCCACACAACCATTCCATGGAATATTGTCCTTTATATCTAGAGGTGTAGATAGAAGTCATGCTTCAGCCATGCAAAGCCCTGGTTTGAGCACACTTGGAGTTACTATGAGAAGTTCTGTGCACCACACCTTAGGAAAGATATATTGGCCTCGGAGGGAGTGCAGCATAGATTTACAGAATGATATTTGGATTCCAAGGATTAAATTATGAGGAGAGATTACACAAACTAGGGCTGTCTTCCCTGGAATGTAGATAGTTAAGGGATAATTTGATCAAAGTTTTCAAGATACTAATGAGAGCAGACAGTGTAGATTGGGAGAAACTATTTCCACAGGTTGGGAGTCTAGGACTAGGGAGCAAAGACTGCAAATTGAAGTGGGACCTATCGGGAGTGAAATTAGGAAACACTTGTACTCACACAGGGCGGTGGAAGTTTGGAACTCTCTTTCACAAATGGCAGTTGATGCTGGGTCAGTTGTAAATGTGAAATCTGAGATTGATAGATTTTTGTTCTCCAAAGATATTCAGGGATATGGGGCAAAGGGGGATATATGGAGTTAGATCGCAGATCGGCCATGATCTGACTGAATGGTGCAACAGGCTCAAGGGGCTGAATGGCCTCCTCCTGCTACGATAGAGTAGTTGGCATCCTGGAGGCAGACACTACCAAAAGAGAAGAGGGCTGGAATGAAAGAGGAGAAATAATAAATGTGAAAGAAAACAAATGGAGCTGTGTGCACTTTAACCCTGGTCTTCTCCCTCTTAGGCTGACATTGGGTAAGCCACTTGGCGAGGGATGCTTTGGCCAGGTGGTGATGGGAGAGACCATTGGCATTGACAAAGATAAGCCCAACAAGCCAGTTACTGTGGCCGTGAAGATGTTAAAAGGTGAGTGCCTGTTTGTCCAGTGACCTGCTTAAGCTCTCAGGCTGCTGAAGACTTTCTGTCAGTTGGAAGCATTTACATCGAAGAACGTGAATTGTGGGGAAATGTCAGATTCTCCATTAGTCTCCTGCCTTTAGCCAACTCCTTTCCCAAAATTGGCCTGTCCCATACCCTAGGAATCTGCCCTGAGCCCAGAGAGTGAGTGAAGACTGGCTATTGAGCCAAGTTGAATTGATGACGCTGATGCACCTTTTCCAGGATCTCTGGTTGATTGAAGCCTGGGCACGTTGCTGCCTTGGTTGAGGTCAGCTCACTCCACACTCAGCAGGGACTAAAGATGCACCCTTCTTGCTTTCTCCAGCTCCATGCATCACCTTGGCACAGCCAGTTACTGGGTTGCGGTTGTGAAATAAAATTCAACCTGTTCGGTTAGTTAAAAGGCACAGCGGCGCAGTGGTTAGCACCGCAGCCTCACAGCTCCAGGGACCCGAGTTCAATTCTGGGTACCGCCTGTGCGGAGTTTGCAAGTTCTCCCTGTGACCGCGTGGGGTTTTGCCGGGTGCTCCGGTTTCCTCCCACTGCCAAAGACTTGCAGGTGATAGGTAAATTGGCCATTGTAAATTGCCCCTAGTCTAGGTAGGTGATAGGGAATATGGGATGACTGTAGGGTTAGTATAAATGGGTGGTTGTTGGTCAGCACAGACTCAGTGGGCCGAAGGGCCTGTTTCAGTGCTGTATCTCTAAATAAATAACCACATTGTTTCTCCTGTTATTTCAGCTGATCGTTTCTCAGCATTTACCAATTAGTCATGGCATGGCAATTGTCAGTGCCAAGCCCATATATCTGTGTAAAGGCAGAAAAGAGCAAAGTTCCAACGAGGATGTGTTGCAAGAGAAGTTTCCATTTTCTGTTCACAAAGGTTTGGAAAAATGTAGACAGGCTGCATTCACCCATCGCTACTGCTCTGATCATTAGCATCGCATTAGCCAGTCAACAATTCATTCAAGCCTCCAATAGAATCAACATTTAACAGGACTATGCTTTATCTGAATAGGATCAAAGGAGTCCTTTCAAATAAATCTTTCCCATCCCAGATAACTCAGCAGGTGAAGATTAGAGGTGAGGAAATGAGATTGCACTCTGTGCCAAGTTACTTGACCTTGTTGTGGGTGGCAGGAGGGGTGAATTTAGCCTCAGCAACCCTGGTTCAGGTGGGGGCAAAGTAGCCAGAGTTCCCCACCCTGCTTGCAGTCTAGCATCCCTGCTCAACTACGAGGACAGTATCAGGCTTAATTATATAGTTATGTGTGAATAGCTTAACAACACTCATTATCTGCAGCCACATATAAAGAATACTCAATTAGGTGAGAACAACGGGCACCTATAGACCTGCATCCTCTGGATTAGAAAGTGTAACATGGCAGTGAAGAGGTTAAACATTCCTCGGAACCAAATCAACATGATTCTTTCCTCCACACAGACTGTACTTCTTATTATGGCAAGGTATATCAATGGAAATTGGTACATTATGTGCCAGGTCTCCGGAGACTGTCTTGTGCGGGCACCAGCCTTTTTAATGGGCCCAGAGCAGTGTGCTGCCTGTAGGCCAATTTGCTGTGTCTCGCTGGTTGCTAAGGGAGATAACAAACAGGCAGGCAGACAGAATAAACTCTCACATTGTTCACTCTCTTTGCAGCCGATGCAACAGAGAAGGATCTGTCTGACCTCATCTCGGAGATGGAGATGATGAAGATGATTGGAAAACACAAGAACATCATTAACTTGCTCGGGGCTTGCACTCAGGACGGTGAGTACAGCATCTGAGGCGAGGGGTCAGATCAAATGGGAGGGCTTTCTTCATCCAGACACATGTTGTGACCAGTCACCAGGGCTGCCTCTGTCTCAGACTGTCTGCAGTCTACACTCATTCCACTGTGCTTCTGCCATTTTTGTAACCACCCACAGTTCTTCAGTTGTATGTGTTTCGAGACAACATCCCCTTTAACATATTGCTAAACTCCCAATCATATTTAAAAGCTATTTTTTGCTCTCTGCCTGGTTCTCTCCCCCCATCCTAAGTTATTAATCCCTCCTGGTCCCTCTTTGGCTATCTCCCTATTGGCTGTGAAGGGTGTGTAGGCCTCTGTAAAGAGGCTGTCTGACTGTAGGGCATGACATAACCAAGGCCAACCCTGATCACTGTCCCCTCACCCCCACCCCTCCTCCCCTACACAAGGGTACTGCCACTTAGCACCCCACTACCACCTTTAACATTCATTCCCTCCACCACCAGCACACAGTTACAGCAGTGTGTACCATCTACAAGATGCACATCAATAACTCACCAAGGCTCCTTCGACACCACCTTCCAAACCCACGACCTCTACGACCTAGAAGGACAAGGCCAGCAGATGCTTGGGAACACCACCACCTGCAAGTTCCCCTTCAAGCCACACACCATCCTGACTTGGAACTATATCACCGTTCCTTCACTGTCACTGGGTCAAAATCCTGGAAAACAAAGGTTGGAAAAAAAAAAGAGTTTGGCAGTGCTCAGAGTTAACTATTTCAATGCAAGGAGTATAGCAAATAAAGCAGATGAGCTGAGGGCACAGATAGACACATTGCAGTATGATATCATAGCCATTACAGAAACATGGCTTAAGGAGGATAGGATTGGCAGCTCAACGTTCCTGCTTACAGGGTTTTCAGACGCAATAGGGAGGGGGATAAGAAAGGAGGAGGAGTGGCAATTGTGGTCAAGGAAACAATTGCAGCTGTGAGGAGGGATGATATTTTGGAAGGTTCATCAAATGAGGCCATACGGATTGAACTAAGGAACAAAAAAGGGACAATCACACTGCTGGGAGTGTATTACAGATCCCCAAACTGTCAGAGGGAGATACAACAGCAGATATGCAGGCAAATCTCTGAGAAGTGCAAGAACAATAGGGCAGTAATAGTAGGGGATTTTAACTACCCCAGTATAAACCAGAATAGTTTTTCTGTGAAAGGAATTGAGGGAGCAAAATTCTTGAGGTGCATTCAGGAGAACCTTTTTGCCCAGTATGTAGCAAGTCAAACAAGAGAGGGTGCAGTTTTAGACTTAGTTTTAGGAAATGAAGATGGAAAGGTGGAAGGGGTAGCAGCGGGAGAGTATTTTGGTGGTAGTGATCGTAATTCAGACAGTTTTAACATAAATATGGAAAAGGACAAAGATCGAACAGGAGTTAGAGTTCTCAGTTGGGCAAGGACAATTTTACTAAACTGAGGAGTGATTTAGCAAAAGTGGACTGGAAACAGATAATTGAAGGTAAATCAGTGTCACAACAGTGGGAGGCATTCAAAGGGGAGATTCAAGGGGTTCAGAGTAAACTTCCCACAAAGAAAAAGGGTGAGATGGCAAAATCTGGAGCCCCACGAATGTCAAGGAGCCTACAGGGTAAGATAAGGCAGAAAAGGAAAGCTTGTGTCCGACACCGAGAACTCAATACTACAGAAAGCCCAGAGGAGTATAGAAAGTGGAGGGGTGAAATCAGAAAGGAAATTAGTAAAGCAAAGAGAGGGCATGAAAGAATATTGGCAAGCAAAATCAAGGAGAAGTCAAAGATGTTTTATCAATGAATTAAGAGTAAGAGGATAACTAAGGAGAGAGTAGGGCCCATAAAAGACCAAAAAGGTAACCTACGTGCAGTGGCGGAAGATGTTGGTATGGTTCTTGATGAATACTTTGCGTCTGTCTTCACAAAAGATACAGATACACATAGTGTAGTTAAGGAGGAGGAGTGTGCAGTATTGGATGTGATAAACATAGGGCGTGAGGAAGTATTCATGGGATTAGCATCCTTGAAAGCGGGTAAATCACCAGGGCCAGATGAAATGTACCCTAGGCTGTTAAAAGAAGCAAGAGAGGAAATAGCAGAAGGTCTGACCATCATTTTCCAGTCCTCACAGGATACAGGTGTGGTGCCGGAGGACTGGAGAACTGCTAAGGTTGTACCTCTGTTTAAAAAGGGAGCGAGGGATACACCGAATAATTACAGGCCAGTCAGTCTAACCTCAGTAATGGGCAAATTATTGGAATCTATTCTGAGAGACAGGATAAACCATCACTTAGAAAGGCACAGGTTAATCAAGGATAGTCAGCATGGATTTGTTAAGGGAAGATCCTGTTTGACCAACTTGATCGAATTTTTTGAAGAAGTAACAAAGAAGATAGATGAGGGTAGTGCAGTTGATGTGGTCGACATGGATTTTAGCAAGGCTTTTGACAAGGTCCCACATGGCAGACTGGTGACAAAAATAAAATCCCTTGGGATCCAAGGAAATGCATCAAGGTGGATACAAAATTGGCTCAGTGGCAGGAAACAAAGGGTGTAACAGGTAAGGTAGATGAACTTAGAGCTTGGATTAGTACTTGGAACTATGATGTTGTTGCTATTACAGAGACTTGGTTGAGGGAAGGACAGGATTGGCAGCTAAATGTTCCAGGATTTAGAAGATTCAGGCGGGATAGAGGGGGATGTAAAAGGGGTGGGGGAGTTGCATTACTGGTTAAGGAGAATATCACAGCTGTACTGCGGGAGGACACCTCGGAGGGGTCATGCAGCGAGGCAATATGGGTGGAGCTCAGGAATACGATGTTGGGGGTTTACTACAGGCCTCCCAACAGGCAGCAGGAGGTGGAGAATCAGATATGTAGACAGATTTTGGAAAGATGCAAAGGTAACATGGTTGCAGTGGTGGGTGATTTTAACTTCCCCTATATTGACTGGGACTCACTTAGTGCTAGGGGCTTGGATGGGGCAGATTTTGTAAGGAGCATCCAGGAGAGCTTCTTGAAACAAGACTTAGATAGTCCAACTAGGGATGGGGCCGTACTGGACCTGGTATTGGGGAATGAGCCCGGTCAGGTGATTGAAGTTTCAGTAGGGGAGCATTTCAGAAACAGTGACCATAATTCCATAAGTTTTAAGGTACTTGTGGATAAGGATAAGAGTAGTCCTCGGGTGAACGTGCTAAATTGGGGGAAGGCTAATTATAACAATATTAGGCAGGAACTGAAGAATTTATATTGTGGGCAGCTGTTTGAGGGTAAATCAACATCTGACATGTGGGAGTCTTTCAAACGTCAGTTGATTAGAATCCAGGACCGGCATGTTCCTGTCAGGAAGAAGGATAAGTTTGGCAAGTTTCAGGAACCTTGGATAACGCGGGATATTGTGAGCCTAGACAAAAAGAAAAAGGAAGCATTCGTAAGGGCTAGAAGGCTGGGAACAGACGAAGCCCTTGAGGAATATAAAGAAAGTAGGAAGGAACTTAAGCAAGAAGTCAGGAGGGCTAAAAGGGGTCATGAAAAGTCATTGGCAAACAGGATTAAGGAGAATCCCAAGACTTTTTAAACGTATATAAAGAGCAAGAGGGTAACCAAGGAAAGGGTTGGCCCACTCAAGGACAGAGAAGGGAATCTATGTGTGGAGCCAGAGGAAATGGGCAAAGTACTAAATGAGTACTTTGCATCAGTATTCACCAAGGAGAAGGACTTGGTGGATGATGAGTTGAGGGAAGGGAGTGCAGATAGTCTCAGTCATCTCATTATCAAAAAGGAGGAGGTGTTGGGCATCTTGCAAAGCATTAAGGTAGATAAGTCCCCAGGGCCTGATGGGATCTACCTCAGAATACTGAGGGAGGCAAGGGTGGAAATTGCTGGGGCCTTGACAGAAATCTTTGCATCCTCATTGGCTACAGGTGAGGTCCCAGAGGACTGGAGAATAGCCAATGTTGTTGCTTTGTTTAAGAAGGGTAGCCAAGAGAATCCAGGAAATTATAGGCCGGTGAGCCTTACGTCAGTGGTAGGGAAATTATTAGAGAGGATTCTTCGGTACAGGATTTACTCCCATTTGGAAACACAGGAACTTATTAGCGAGAGGCTGCAGGGTTTTGTGAAGGGGAGGTCGTGTCTGACTAATTTGATTGAGTTTTTTGAGGAAGTGACGAAGATGATTGATGAAGGAAGGGCGGTGGATGTTATCTATATGGACTTCAGTAAAGCCTTTGACAAGGTCCCTCATGGCAGATTGGTACAAAAGGTGAAGTCACACGGGATCAGAGGTGAGCTGGCAAGATGGATACAGAACTGGCTCAGTCATAGAAGACAGAGGGTAGCGGTGGAAGGGTGCTTTTCTGAATGGAGGGCTGTGACTAGTAGTGTTCCGCAGGGATCAGTGCTGGGACCTTTGCTGTTTGTAGTATATATAAACGATTTTGAGGAAAATGTAGCTGGTCTGATTAGTAAGTTTGCGGACGACACAAAGGTTGGTGGAGTTGCGGACAGTGATGAGGATCGTCAGAGGATACAGCAGGATATAGATCGGTTGGAGACTTGGGCGGAGAAATGGCAGATGGGAGTTTAATCTGGACAAATGTGAGGTAATGCATTTTGGAAGGTCGAATGCAGGTGGGAAGTATACAGTAAATGGCAGAACCCTTAGGAGTATTGCCAGGCAGAGAGACCTGGGCGTACAGGTCCACAGGTCACTGAAAGTGGCAACGCAGGTGGATAAGGTAGTCAAGAAGGCATACGGCATGCTTGCCTTCATCGGTCGGGGCATAGAGTATAAAAATTGGCGAGTCATGCTGCAGCTGTACAGAATTTTAGTCAGGCCACACTTAGAATATTGCGTGCAATTTTGGTCGCCACACGACCAGAAGGACGTGGAGGATTTGGAGAGGGTACAGAGGAGGTTTACCAGGATGTTGCCTGGTCTGGAGGGCATTAGCTATGAGGAGAGGTTGGATAAACTCGGATTGTTTTCATTGGAAAGACGGAGGTGGAGGGGCGACATGATAAAGGTTTACAAAGTTATGAGCGGCATGGACAGAGTGGATAGTCAGAAGCTTTTTCCCAGGGTGGAAGAGTCAGTTACTCGGGGTCATAGGTTTAAGGTGAGAGGGGCAAAGTTTAGAGGGGATGTGCGAGGCAAGTTCGTTACACAGAGGGTGGTGAGTGCCTGGAACTTGCTGCCGGGGGAGGTGGTGGAAGCAGGTACGAGAGGTAAGAGGCATCTTGACAAATACATGAATAGGATGGGAATAGAGGGATACGGTCCCTGGAAATGCAGAAGGTTTTAGTTTAGACAGGCATCAAGATCGCCGCAGGCTTGGAGGGCCGAATGGCCTGTTCCTGTGCTGTACTGTTCTTTGTTCTTTGGTAATTGTTGACGGGTGTTTTTGCCACTGGAGGGTTGTTTCCAGTGGCTTTCCACAGTGCTCAGTACTGGGTGACCTGCTTTTTGTGGTATAAATGATTTGGACTTAAATGTAGGAGGCATGATCAAGAAGTTTGCAGGCGACACAAAGATAGGCCGTGTGGTAGGTAGTGAGGAGGATAGCTGTAGGCTGCAAGAAGATATTGATGGTCTGGTCAGATGGGCAGAAAAGTGGAAATGGAAGTCATGATAGAGAAGTGTGAGGTGATACATTTGGGGAGGTCAAACAAGGCAAAGGAACACACGATTAATGGGAAAATACTGAGAAGTGTAGAGGAAGTGAGGGACCTTGGAGTGAATGTCCGCAGATCCCTGAAGGTAGCAGGACAGGTCGATAAGGTGGTTAAGAAGGCATATGGAATCCTTTCCTTTATTAGCCGAGGTATAGCCTATCAGAGCAGGGAGGTTATGCTGGAACTTTCTAACTCATTGATTAGGCCACAACTTGCGTCCTGTGTGTAGTTCTGGTCACCTCATTACAGAAAGCATGTCATTGTACTGGAGAGGGTACAGAGGAGATTTATGAGGATGTTGCCGGGACTGGAAAAATGCAGCTATGAGGAAAGATTGGATAGGCTGGGGTTGTTCTCCTTGAAACAGAGAAGGCTGAGGGGAGATCCGATTGAAATGTATAAAATTTTGAGGGGCCTGGATAGTGTGGAGGTGAAGGGCCTATTCACCTTAGCAGAGAGGTCAGTGACTAGGCGGCAGAGACTTAAAGTGATTGGTAGAAAAATTAGAGGGGAGATGAGGAAAAACCTTTTCACCCAGAGCTTGGTGGGGGCTTGAAAAGGTAGTTGAGGCAGAAACCCTCAACTCATTCAAAAGGAGTCAGATATGCATCTCAAGTGCTGTAATCTGCAGGGCTACGGACCAAATGCTGGAAGGTGGGATTGGAATGAATGGATCGTTTTTCGACCAGCACAGACTTGATGGGCCCAGTGGCCTCTTTATTTGCCTTAAACCTTCTAGGATTCTGTGGACTGCAGCGGATCAAGAAGGCAGCTCACCGCCACCACCTTCTCAAGGGCAATTAGGAATGGTCAATAAATGCTGGCCGAGCCAGCGATGCCCACATGTAGTGAATGAATGGAATGGGAGCACGGTAGAATGGTCAAGAGCTGTGAATACTGGCTTTCCTTTTCTTTTCCTGATTGGGATGTGTCACAGTCACTAAGGACACAAGCCTTACTGCTGTCCCTAGCTGAGATTAGTTAACTCAACACACACCCATCCAGAGCAGCAAGCTCACAGTTTTGTCTTGGGCTATTTTGTGAGGAGCTTCAGTCTGCAGAATCTGAGGTATGTAGTATCAGCATTAAGCTGTCTGTAGCACATGGTCAGATGCAGAGGAACAACACCAACTGCATTTATGTTGCACCTTGAATGTAGTAAAACAGCCCAAGACGCTTCACAAAGACAATTTGACACCCAGTCACATGAGGTGACATTAGAACAGATGAGAGGTAGGTGTTAAGGAATGTCTTAAAGGAGGAGAGAGACGGAAGAGAATTCCAGAGCTTGTGGTCTAGGTAGCTGAAGGCAAAGCCGCCAATATGGAGAGGTGGGAAATTGGGATACACAAGAGGGCAAAATTGGAGAATGGCAAATAGCTGGGAGGTTTGTATGGCTGGATGTACAGAGATAGGAAGGGGTGAGGCTATGGATGGATTTGAAAACAAGAATGTCTGTTTTAAATTGGAGCTGTTTCCTGACTGGAGGTCAGTGTAGGTCAGCAAGCACAGTGGTGATGGTGTATAGGACTTGGTGCAGTTAGGATATGGGCAGCAGAGTTTTGCATGTGCTCGAGGTTACAGAGGCTGCAAGGTGAGAGGCTGGTCAGAAGAATGTTGGAATAAATTGAGTCTATAGGCAACAAACACACGGATGAGGGTTTCAGCAGCAGATGAGTTGAGGCAGAGGTGAACACAGGTGATGTTAGAGACCAGTGCAGTACTGAGGGAGTGCTGAGCTGTCAGAGGTGCCATCTTTCAGGTGACGCCCCATCTGCCTTCTGAGGCAGACATAAAAGATCCCATGGCACTATTTTGAAGAAGAGCAGGGGAGTTGTCTCTTGTGTCACAGGCAATATTTATTCCTCAGTGACAAAAGATGACCTGGTCATCATCCAATTGTTGTTTGTGGGAGTTTGCTGTGTTTCCTTCATGACAACAGTGACTACATTTCAAAAGGTCAAGTGTTTTGGGTTGTCCTGAGGTTGTGAAAAGCGCTATAGAAATGCACGTCTGTCCTTCCTTCTTTGCTTCAGTTTCCCATATTCTGTTTGAAGGTTAATTTCAAATGCTTTTCGGCAGGCCCTCTGTACGTCATCGTTGAGTTTGCCTCCAAAGGTAACCTGCGTGAATACCTGCGTGCTCGAAGGCCTCCCGGCATGGAATACTGTTACAATCCCACCCATATCGCTGTTGAACAGCTGTCCTTCAAAGACCTGGTATCCTGTGGTTACCAGGTGTCCAGAGGCATGGAGTATCTCGCATCGAAAAAGGTAGGAGATGCAACCATTGAAGATTGTTTTCCAGCTGCTGCCTTCAGAATTTAGAACAAGGGTTCGTGTGGAATGAGAGCCCATCTTCAGCCAGGCAAGACAGGCTCGTCAGAATGATATGGGCAGTTTATCTGGAAGGACAGAGCATCCTCCCACAGTTCTCAGGTGGAGGAGGAGCTGCTGAATGTATTTGGCTAAAGGTTCATCCTATCGCACTTTGTGAACAGTTGCTCTGCAATTAATGGCAGTGGCTTTTGGAACCATTTTAATTTTGAAAGAGCCTTTCTGCCACCTACGATAAGGGGGGTTGGCACCAGAGATAAACAGTCATCCCTAGCATCCAACATTACTTTGGCACAAGTGTTATATCCAAGGCCACCAGGAAATCTGAAGGGTGTAAAATTGGGCAATGACAGAGCTTGCGTCTGGCCCATCTCCCCTTCCCCACCCCCCAAACTATCAGTCTGCTGGGAGAGAATGGACCTTGGCCTGTAGGTCTCACAGCTGTCCAGACATCCGGTAACATGTCCATATATTTGTCCAGTTTTGTGTTGGAGATCTAAATGACAGGTCCAGACAGTGTCCCTTAATAAGCGGCGCAGTGGTTAGCACCGCAGCCTCACAGCTCCAGCGACCCGGGTTCAATTCTGGGTACTGCCTGTGTGGAGTTTGCAAGTTCTCCCTGTGTCTGCGTGGGTTTCCTCCGGGTGCTCCGGTTTCCTCCCACCACCAAAGACTTGCAGGTTGATAGGTAAATTGGCCATTATAAATTGCCCCTAGTATAGGTAGGGGAATGTAAGGACAGGTGGGGATGTGGAAGGAATATGGGATTAGTATAGGATTAGTATAAATGGGTGGTTGATGGTCGGCCAGACTCGGTGGGCCGAAGGGCCTGTTTCAGTGCTGTATCTCTAAAATAAAAAAAAATAAAAGCCGTTCAAATCACCAGCTCACCTCGCAGTAAAGTCATGGCTTCTTCCCTTTGCTAGTTCTACCCCCCTCCTCAATTGATGCTGTCTGTTTCTGGGGTACCAGCAATGCTCTGGTACCTCCCCCAAGTCTTCCTCATTCACCTGTTGGCCAATCAATGAGGAGATCGGCCGTGGGGAAGGGCTGGGTTTGATCCCTGCCAGCCAAACAAAACCATCTAGGATGGGAAGAATGAAAGGGAAGCACTCAGTCAGGATTGTACAAGAGAGTGGAGGTAGTCAGAGAGTTCCAGGAGGTCACACGGAGCAACTGTGTTATCGCCACCCAAGGAGCACGTCGTGTCAGCGCACCCCTAAACATCAGGCTGAACCTGAGGAAAAGTCCTAAACCCAAGCAAAGAGGGCCATTTTCACACATGTGCCACAAAGATGTAATGAGAGTCAGGAAGGCTTGCTGCAATGATTTCCAGACAACAGCTAGAGTACTGTGTAGAGTTTTGATCGTTGTACCTAAGGAAGGATATACTTGCCTTTGAGGGGGTGCAAGAAAGGTTCACTCGTTTGATTTCTGGAATGAAAGAGTTGTCCTATAGGGAGTGAGTAGAATAGGTTTATATTCTCTGGAGTTCAGAAGAATGAGAGGTGATCTCATTGATTCTTTTGAGGGCTTGACAGGCTAGATGCTGAGCGGCTGTTTCTCCTGGTTTGAGAATCTCGAACTAGAGGGCATAGTCTCAGGATAAGGGATCGTCCGTTTCACACTGTCATGACACATATCCTTCACTCAGAAGCTTCTGAATCTTTGGAGTTGTCTGCGCCAGAGAGCTATGCATGCTTATTTTTCGAGTATTTTCAAGGCTGAGATGGATAGATTTTTGGGCTCTCAGGGAATTAAGAGATATGGGGATTGGGTGTGAAAGTGGAGTTGAGGTAGGAGATCAACCATGATCTTATTGAATAGCGGAGCCAGCTCCAGGGGCTGTATGGCCTATTCCTGCTTCTATTTCCTCTGTTCTTCGGTGTCTTTAGCACAGAAAAGAAACCAATTGTTTAGCTAGTTTTGCAGACTCCTTCATCAGTTGGCGAAACGCAGCTGTTTGGTCGGCTTGCAGTGTCTCCAGATCTTAACAGGCCTTTCTGTCCACAGTGCATTCACCGGGACTTAGCTGCAAGAAACGTCCTGGTGACAGAAGATAACGTGATGAAGATTGCTGACTTTGGACTAGCGCGAGACATCCACCACATTGATTACTACAAGAAGACAACAAACGTGAGTGCCTGTTGCTGGGTGTCAGATTGTGAGTGGTACACAGAGCTATTTTGTACCTGTGTCTTGTTCAGGCTACCTTCCTTGTACACCTAACCCTCAGCTGATTACCATTGCCTGTGTGTCCCTGCATCTTCACCGAGTGGATGGTAGCCAGAATTATTAACAGTGCACCAGAAAATCCCCAAGCTTCCTCGGACATTTAAGGGGTGATATCCCTTCCCAGCTCCGCGTGGATGGGCAGTTAAAATAGCCTGTGAGATCTACCACTGTGGTCCCACAATTTTCCCTCAAGCTCCAATTTTAACCTGCTCTCCTGAGCAGGCAGGAAGGGCATTCTGAGGTCTGAGAGGGTCAACTGTTGTGATTTCCCAACAGGTCAACTGAACAGGAAGAGGAGATGGGGCCAGGAGAAACCTAAAATGGTCATTTTTTTTTTTACTTCTTTTGACTTCCAATCTGGGGCTCAGAAGGAGCAAGAGTGAGGAATATTCATCCAGGCCCCATGAGAAAAGTTCAGTGACCTCCACAATTGTGAGTTCCTCCCTGAATCCCTGCCTGCTGGTGGCAGGGGTTTCCTTTAGTCCCCAGCAGTCGCCTCCTAGCTGATCTGATTCCACTCACCGGCCAGCTGTCTTTTCCCACTGGTTTCAGGCGAGATCCTGACAGGGCGCCTGCCTCGGATTTCCACCCCTCCATGCCCAATCTGGATGAGAGTTTGCTCTGGGTCTTGAGGATGGTGCATCGGTTAGTGGGCCACGATAGCTGGTGGCTTCCCATTGAGATTTGAGAGTTCAGGAATGAGATGGCAGAAAGTGATTACTGAACAACATAAAAGGTGGTGACTCACCCAATTTTACCACGTGGAAGCAAGCAAGTACTGAAATCTGTTTCAGCATGTTTAAAGGACCATCTACACCAAACCTGCAACATCCACTGTGCCCACAGCTGCAGAAGATTCCCCCAAGCACCAACAACTATATGAACTGCCAGTTCTGTGGATGCCCATGCCAATCCTACATTGGACCCTTCTATCATAACAGGACCCAAAAAAGACCAGCTAATTTACCGCCTGGACAGATCCGAACACTGGGGAGTCTACCACGAGCCATTTGTTAATCTAGTTACCTCTTAATGCATCTGTGCTATTTGTCTTAACTACGTCTTGGGTAGCGAGTTCCACATTTTCAATACTTTTTGGATATAGAGGTTTCTTCTGAATTCCATATTGAATTTATTATTGGCTGTCTTATATTTATGTGCCGAGTTCTAACCTTCCCTGCAAGTGGAAACACCTTCTCTATGTCTATCCTATCAAAACCTTCAATGATTTTAAAGACCTCCATCAGGTCACCTCTTCATCTTCTCTTTTCTCGAGAAAAGAGCCTCAGTCTGTTCAGCTTTTCCTCTCCGTTGTGGGATCATCCTTGTCTTCTTTGCATCTTCTCCGATGCCGGCATATCCTTTTTATATCCTGGAGACCAGCACTGTGCTCAGTACATCGAGTGTAATACAACCAAGGTTCGATACAAGTTTTATATAACTTCTGTGAGTTGAAAAGCCATTTTAATAGAATCTGGCTCCACCCACAAAACTGACCACCCTCCCAGAATGATTGAATTTACCAAGAAACTGACTACAATTTATCCCCAAATTTCCAAATATCCCCAAAGCAAAAACTCTGTCCAATCAATTCAGGCACACTGTTAGCCTCAACGTATAACTCCCAGGACTCCATGGTGTAACTGTACTTGGCTCACAGGCTCCAAAGCTGGCACCCTTGAGTGGGAGCTGTGTAGGGGTCGAACGGGAAGGTGATGCCACGGACTTGTATCTCCCGCACATCATAGAAGATTGTCCTTTTGTTGAGGTGTGCGGTGTTGGAAGAGCCTTCAGCCCATTGCACACTGTCTCTCAGTCTCTTGTGTTTTCATTTTCAACAATAGCTTCTTCTCATGCAGTCTTTCTTAATGCCTCAATGCTGTTGGTTTTGCAGGGTCGGCTTCCTGTGAAATGGATGGCCCCGGAAGCCTTGTTTGATCGAATATACACACACCAGAGTGACGTGTAAGTATTGAGTTGAATGTCTGATCTACACAGCGGGTACATCCTGGCTGTATCTTGAGATTGACGGACGTAGGAGACAACAGCCTCAATAGAACAGATCAGCAACAACTTGCATTTATAGAGGACTGTTAACAGAGGAAAGTGGTTTGAGGTTCTTCACAGCAGTGTTATCAGACTATCCAAAGTGTTCCGGGTGGCCAAACGCTTGGTCAAAGAGCTGGAGGTCTTGAGGAGAGAGAGCGGGAGAGGTTTACCAAAGGACAACAGGGAGCAGACGGTTGATGAGAGAAGCTGGTATAAGGGCAGCGCTGGTGTGACTGGTGGAGCCAGCGAGCGACAGGAATTGGGGCTGTGCCCGTGCTTTGTGACCTGCCAAGTTCCTTGCAACCACAATGCTGCTGAGGGGAACAGCCGGGATGGAGGGAGGGAGAGTGTGGGGAGCAGTGAGGAGGGAGAGTTACAGATAGGGCTACATATCTGTCCCCAGATGCAGTAAGTTATGGTAACAAAAGCTCTGTTGCTCAGGTGACCAACCTCTTATTAATTATGTGGTTAGGCCGATAGAGAGAGTAAGGAAGGATAACAGCAGACAAGAAAGCAGTTGGCAATACATCCATGATTTTCTCAGTCATTCAGTCTGAAATGAGCTTGACTCTTTGTAGTACCAGATTTCACAAGCTGATACTGTTATCTAGGATATTCCCCATCAGGGCCCAGCCAGCCCTCATGATATTTTAGTGCTGAATTTCTTGCTTTCTTGTCCTCTGTGGTGTTGCACAGACTGCGAGCGGTTGCTGTTATTATGTGCATGAGTCAGCGGTGTCTCCACTTACCGGAAAGTCTTCTTGCTTTTCAGTTGGTCCTTTGGCGTGCTGTTGTGGGAGATCTTCACACTGGGTGGTTCCCCGTATCCTGGCATTCCAGTAGAGGAGCTCTTCAAACTGCTGAAGGAGGGACACAGAATGGACAAGCCCTCCAACTGCACCAACGAGCTGTGAGTAAAGGCCAGCCTCACCAAGGGAAGAAGCTTGTGTCGATAATCAAAGACCTCCCTTTCCCCTCCGTCCTCCTTGATAGGCAAATGACCAATCAGCCATGCCTCCATCTCCATATTGAGACCCTGAGCAGAGGTCAGGGGTTCACCTAAAACTATCCAGGATGAGGCACCGCTAAGCTCCTTGTGACAGTGATCATGGTGGAAGGACTTACATATATGTAGCTCCACACATATGTCGTGCCCCAAACAGCAAATGAGATGACTGACAAATTCATCTGTTTTGACAGTGTTGGTCGATGTGGGGAATGTTGGCGAAGGAAACGGCCTTGTTCTTGAAGCAGTGGCACAGGATCTTTTAACATCTGCCCGGAGAAGCAGACAGGGCCTCGAGATGAATGTCTCATCCCGAGCATGTCAGCACCCACAATATGACAGGCCCTCACATATGTACCCACGTGTATGTGTGCTCATGTCTGTATCCAAAAGTCAATTTGAATAGGTTTATCTGCTCAGATAAGTACGCTGATGGGTCTAGAGTGATATTTACATCCTCAATGAGCCCCTTGCTGTGACGAACAACTCTTTTTGAGTGCCAGTGTCAGGCCCACACTATTCCGCAGTGGAAGAAACCTTGGTCCACTTCTGAACACGGAATGCATTGACTTCTACTCAGTACATTCATTTATTTATTTGCCTTCATTTTTGTGTGCACTGATGTGTTGAGCAGGAGGAGGAGAGGGTTATATCTAAACAGTAACCTGCTTCACTCCCTTCGCCACCACGCATCCAACAAAGGAACCAGGCCTTCCCACAGCTGGCGGAATCCTTTACTTCAGAACATGCAGTGGCATCAGGAGCAATTCTGGCCACCCATTGCATCCCCTGACTGCATTACCAAGTGTGTTGGCATCCTTCCATCTACGAGAGATGATGGACAAGCAGCAAACAATCCATTTAGGTGGGGTGTCTTCTCTTGGTGCATCTTTACTGATGGCTGTGAAGGCCAATCCTTGAGAGGCAGGTTCTGTCACAAATGCCACATGTGATGCTGCCAAGTGACACTGTGAGTTGTTGTTTTCAGCATTGCCCTCTGTTGCCAAGCTTCTGTTGCAACTGGTTGTCGTGATAGTGCACACCAGTTCACAGGATGTGTTACCATTTCCCTCTTTCACCAACTAGTGACTCCCAAGTGCGATAGTCTACATTCAAGGCCTTCGTGTCACGTTTGCAAGCATCCCCGAAGCAGAGCTTTGGGCGCCCCACTGTCATCTGGCCCCGGCTATCTCACCATACAGAAGGTCCTTGGGAAAGCGACTATCTTTCTTCCTGCGGATGTGTTCGATCCACCGAAGCTGTCTCTGTTTGATTAGTGTTGATGCGCTTGGGAGCTCTGCCTTTGAGAGGACTGACACATTCGTGATTTTGTCCCAGCAGGATATGCCCATAATGCACCACAGACGGCAAAGATGGAAATGATTGAGTTTCTTGTCCTGGTAGTTGTGAGTCACAGCCATACAGCAAGGTGCTGACAACACCGGCCTTATAAACCATCAGATAAAGAAGTGACCAGCACTTAATCTGGTGACCTGCAGAAAATGCAGTGATACCCAAGCATGCAAGGACTCTCCGATCAAGGTGTTTATCAGTCCAACTGGATTCCAGGTGCCCAAGTATTGGCTGCCTGTCACAGACACGGTGGCTTATCAGGTGGTGAGGCTTGAAGTGTCGCTGCAAATGAATGTGAAATCATAATAAATGCCTCAGAGAGTAAACTCCAAAACACGGAACGCTACGAGTGCACAGCAGCTTTGCTATGCCCAGAAAGAGGAGAGATAGGCCGAAGTTTCATTTGGAGACTCTTCATCAGGCTATTGACCAAAGGTCACGCCTGAAACACGGGCCTGTCTCCACTCTTCACAGATGCTGACATGTCTGTTGTATGTTGGCAGTGTGTTTTATACTGGGCTCTCTTATAGGTGGCTTGTCTTCTGTGCAACTCGCACCCACTTTGCACAGCTGCTCAACATGACCATTTTTTCCAAATCTGATGGAATTGTGGAGTGGGTCCTCCATCGGATGTTGTCTCACTCTGTTGCATTTTGATTTGGATAGACTGAGCAAATGGGATTTTTTGAGTCGTTCCTCACGTTTGTCCCCCCCAGTCCACCCCGATCAAATTTATAACAAGGACAGTCTTGGAGAATCATGCTCATTCCGTCAAGCCAAAAAGCAAATCTAAAGAAGGGAAAGGCAGATCAAATCTCTGGGTTTTCTTTCATGCTTCACCCCTTCGAAATGAGGGAATTTTAATGCAGTGCTGCTCATATCACAGACCAGGTTTGGAGAAAGGCCTCCAGTGTTGAGGCCTCAACTACCAATCCTGGCTTCACAGAAACTCCCGCTGTTACTATTGAAAGGAATCCACTTCCTCTCCAAGGCTTGAGTGTTGTCCAGGCTGTGTAGTGGACTATGTGAGGTACTACTGTTTGCCTATATTGAACCAGTTTCCTGCCCTCTGTTTCTTCCTGCCCAGATACATGACGATGAGAGACTGCTGGCATGTCATGCCTTCCCAACGGCCAACATTCAAGCAGCTGGTCGAAGACCTGGACAGAATTCTGGCAATGTCTTCCAATCAGGTGAGAATGTGTTCTGTGGAACAGTTTTCTTGAGGAGTATTCAACCTGCACAGCTCAACACTCTGTCCTGCTTACAGCAGATTTACAAGAGGCCTGAAGTTCAGCAATGCTTGGAGGCAGATGTGATTTCTCCTGTCCTGTTTTTGACCATGTAGGAATGGGAGGGTGAAGAGTGAAATCAGCTGCCCTCCGTCATTCCTCACTTGTGAAGCCATAGAGACAGACACGTTATTGTACCATGAGGTGTCCCTACCTCCACACTAGTACATCTCACAGGCTCATTGTGTAGCAGTGCAGAGCAGGAACTCTCGTTCTGAAATAAGCTCATTGACCTGAGATATTAACATTAACTCCTTCACCCGACAGATGCCGAGTGTTTCCGGAACGCATCTTAATCTCAGGCCTTATAGGCCGACAGGTGGTGTAAATGAAAGGTCCAACCGATGAAGTAGTTGTGTGGCGGGGGTGCATTTCTGAGGCTGGGAGAACTGAAGGAACATTCCACTGCATCTGGCTTAATCTAGACATGACCCAACTGTGTTCGACGCTGACACTGGGTGAAGAGAACTGTCCATTTGCCGGCTTCTTGAAATAATATTTGGCTTAAAGAAAGGGAATGTAAAAAGGCATGTTTTCAACCAACTTAAACAGAGCGTTGCAAAGAGGAATCTAAGTAGATTAATTCTATAGCTGAGAAACAAGGAAATAGAAAGGCCATTTACAGAGAGGCCTTGTAATGCTCTAGCGTCCATGTGGTTTGAAATTCTTCAGAGCTCGGTTGACTGAGACAAGGCCACTTCAAAAAGCCTACAAGGCTGACTTGCAAATATATGCCCTGGTGGAGCTTTTTTGGTTGCTGGCTATTTGAAGCTCGTATTCATTGTTTCTTTGGTCTTGTTGGGTTACAGGACTACCTGGACCTGTCAGTGTCCTTGGATCAGTATTCACCCAGCTTCCCAGATACCAGAAGCTCCACGTGTTCGTCTGGTGAAGATTCGGTCTTCTCCCATGATCTGCTGCCCGAAGAGCCATGCCTTCCAAAGTATCCGGGACACGTCACTGGAAGCCTCAAGAGGAAGCACTGAGAGATGGTCACCTTCTTCCCCAGTCCAGCAGAACTCCTTCAGATATCATTTCATCAAGTAATTGTATTATTCAAGAAGTCAAAACTGCTTTCTGCGCACAGTGATGTGTAGCGGCCTGTGTATGTTTGGAGGTTATTGTACTCTGAGGCTGCCCACCATTGTCAATCAACAAACCGTCAGCATTTTTTTCAAAAAAAGCAATGACCTATTCCTTGACGTGGCCTCATCAATCAAATCTTTCTGGACCCTCCAGGAAGGATTGGCATCATACGAAAGCCTGACGGAGCCGATCTGGACTTTGTGAGTTGCACGTTCTGTTGTTGAGCAGTTTGCCCTCCCTACCCATTTCTCCTCCCCACTCCGTGTCCCCTCAGTCTACAGGTGGCTCTAAGATGTGAGGTTATTAAGCTGGAAGCAGCCTCACATGTACAGATCCATTCAAACTGGTGGACTTCAGGTAGTGTACAATGGACAATCAGCCTCCCCTTTGGGGGAGTCATCTCCACTCCAAGTGAGTGGAGGAGTCTGATGCCCTTTAGCAAGGCCGTGGAGGGATCTTCCTTTTTCAGCACGTTCCCGTGTGCTCTTTCGCTCTGGACTGCATTACAGACACCGACCGCTCCATCCTGTGTCTTACAGCTGGGATTCTGGTAGGGGACCAATGGATGCAAGATTATATCCAATGCTTTGTAAAACTGAGAGCTCAACGCTCAATCACAGAATGCAGAAGTCATACTTTGTAAATATAGCCAAATATGTATAAATATAAATATATTTACATGAAAAGTTTTTTTTTGTAAAGAAAAAAGGTGGTTACCAGGATATGTACCCGTAGGGATTAACATATAGATGTGTTGTGGCTTTGTTCTGTGCTGAGAACCTTTCTACATGCTGTCACTAAAGAGGGTTCAGAGATGGGGCCGTTCTGATGACCAACTTTGCTATAAATCTGCCATAAATAAATGAATTATATTGGAGCTGAATCTGCTACATCATGGGACCAAGGGAGAGCAGGGAGATGGGCCAAATTTCACCCTCTGAATTGACTGGTTGGGCTGCACGGTTTGCACACACCAGTTGCTGGATCTCATTGTGGATTCAAAAGCAGCCATGAAATTAAGGCTTCGAAATGATTGGTTTTCTCCACTTTGGGCTCTTTCATATTCCACATGCGACTTGGCTGAGTAAATAGGCAGTCAGAAATAACTTGCATTTACTGCGCGCCTTTGACGAAAAGGTCCTGTGTCAGTTGCCACACTTTGATAGACACCTTGATGCTTTTCTCAAGGTCGAGAAAATGGAATGCAGAATCATGCTGTCCAGCTCAAGAACCTCCCAGCACCTTGGAACAATCCTTTCTCTGCCTTCACCCAGCCACTGCCCGGCTCGCAGTGAAGTTCTTGACCCTTCTCACGGAACCAGTGTGACTGTTCTCTGCATCTCATGCTACTGCTCTCTTCAGCCTGCCCATCTCCATTCATGTTGAAAAGAGAAGTCCCAAGAAGTAGCTCCAGTGATGTTGTGGGAAAAGCCAGGGCCGATCTCTGCTTTCCAGTGAGATTATCAAGTCTGTTGCAATAGTCGATCTCTTGTGTCACCTGTTGAACTGACAACATGGCAGTTTCATCGCTTACTGATCTCAAACCACTTTTCAAACGAGCAGTAATAGACTGAGGGCCCAAATTCCATTCCCCACCCCGTCAACCCCCTCCCAACATGGCAGCAGCAGCAGCTGTCAGCAAAGGAAGGGAAAAGCAATCAGCCAGATTTAACTGTGTCTCTTCCGAAAGGTTGTGCGCAGTTAGGCCCCAAGCCATCCCACAATACCTCATTCAAGTGGCACCCTTTGTGAAGGAGCTGAGACAGTAAAGCTACTCAAATGTGCCATCCATCAGGGACAATGGCTAGTGTTGTCCTCAGTGCCAAATGCAGGCACCCACTGTCCGGGAGGAGGTGGCAGCAGGAGCCCTGGTATTTTCCTGCTTGTAAACCCAGGGAGTGCTGTGGAAAAACAGTAAATCAAATCAGACCGGGAATGGAAGCTGAAAAGCCCGACTGAACCATCAGGAGTTTGATGCCAGATGTTTGGATGGAGGTTAAAGCCCCCCCTTTCCACACTCCCGGCCACCCCCCCCCCCCCCCCGCCCCACAATTATACGGGACAGTCAGTATGAATGAGGCAGTGTGAAGTTATTGGCACTTTGGAAGTACAAGCAAACAATGCCATGTAACTGAAGTTGTTGCAGGCAGGAATACTCCAATACCATTGCTTATTGTAATTAGCAGCCGCAGGGCAAGAAAAATAAAGCACACGTTGCAAAACTTGGCAGCTGAGCTTGTGAGGGGGAAGGGACGGGTAGCAGCAGAGTATGTGTGAATGGAAGCACTGTGATGTACTGTATGTGCTCACAGCTGCTCTGATGGCAGAGGAAGGAGCTGTCAGGCTTTGCCAAATTCCAAATCCTGGAATTGACATGGTTGACAGAGCTTCATTTTAGTCATGGGTGGGAGTGGACTTCCTGAGATCTGCTTCACCTCTGCTCCTCTCCTCCCACCATCTCGGGACTACTGCATGTGCCAAATGCCTGAAACAGTGATTGTGGAGAAGGTGCAAAGGGTCTTTAAGTTGACTGTAGTTCCTCAGTTTTAAATGATTCTTTTAAAACCAGGCCACAATAATACCTCAGTTAACATTTCCACAGCACAGTATCAGTGGGATCATATTGCACAGGAGGAGGCCATTTGGTCCATTCTGTGTGTTCTGCTTCTTTGAAAAAGCGATCCAATTGTTCTCACTCCCCTGCTGTTTCCCCATTCGCCCTGCAAATTCTTCCTTTTCGAGTATTTATCCAATTCACTTTTGAAAGTGAGTATTGAATCTTTTCAGGCTGTGTATTCCAGATCACAACTCATGAGGCAAAAAAATTGAGTGAAATTTGCCCCTCCAGTTCTTTTGTCAATTAGCTTCAATCTGTGTCCTATTCTTACGGAGCCTCGTGTTGTGGAAACAGTTTGTCTCTCTATCTACTCTATCAGTCATTGCATGTTTGGCTTTGTCCTGCCACCAGTTAACAAGAGTGTTGTGGGGATGGAAGGGACAGACTGTGAAAGGCAAAGGGAGGACAGCTAGAATCAGGCTGTCTACCCCAGGCTCTGATTAAAGGGTGACACACAAAATGTTTATCTAGGTCTTAAAGGGAACTATCAGTCATAGTGCTGCTGGTGTTCATTTCAAATGATCTTGTCTGAGCTGATTTCCACCTCCTCCACCCACCGTCCCCCCCCCCAATTTCTACTGTGACTTCAATGTAAACAGCAATGTGACAGAAGTTATGGACATATGACCAAACTGTAAGACAGCACTGTGGGTGGTCTTTCTCTGCTCTGTGTGGAGAATCTCAGAGGGAGCTGCACCATTAGGTGTCAGTCAAAATATGTGCATGAGTAAACCTGCTTTTACCTAATTTATTGTTTTTTAAATAAAAAATTAAATGCTTTTTCTTTTTTATAAATGTTTATGCCCGTTTTAAAGTTGACCTGTAGTTACTCTTCTATTTACCTTTTTTGTGATTAAATTCCTTTGAACATCTAAATTGATTTATTTTATCTTGTTGGTATATCGATGAGCTTCTTTTATATTTCTTTTTAATTCCCCTCTGCCCCCATTGCTCCTTGTAATTTGTGTATAACAAGAATTTCGTTATTTTTGTAAGGTAATTCAAGAGCAAGGCCCTACTGTTCCTATCCTTGGGTATCCTGGACAGTACTCCATTCTCAGCCAAGAGGGTAACCTGCAGCCAGGCCTCTCATTCTCAACAACCAGTGGCCTTGGGTTGACCCCACCCTTTGACTTTTCACCCCCGTCCCTTTGGGTGTATGCCCAGGACCTGGTAAGCATTGGTCACTGAATGATCAGAAACCAGGGGAACCTTCTTCACACAAAGAGCTGGTGGAATTAATGTCACCATGAGGCAGAAACAATGGACGGAATTTTGCCAGCATCCTGGTGGTGGGCTTGGTGACTGGGAAAATAGCGGCGAGATGCTTTGGGACGGCCCCCTCCCGACGCATTCTCATTGCAGGGGAAGTGTCCCAGAGACAGCCTGGGAAACAGGTTGGCTTCCTGCCGAAAGGAGACGGGCAGCCCATTTTGCATGTTTAAGGCTGCAATGAGGAGTGATTCGGAGGGCTGCTTGACATTTTGCTGGTGGTGGACCAGCAGGCTCTCGCTACATGAAGAGGCCTCCACGTTATACAGCAGGATGGGGACTATTGGAGCAGGAGGGAGAAAGTGGCAGCAAAGGCCACACACACACACACACACTCCAAACGCTGCTGCCACAGATGTTTTCCTTCTGCTCCAAGGGGCCTGCCTGCTTCAAGCCTCTGCGAGGGAACCTCCATTTTGAGGTGCCCTCGCAGTCTCCTATCATGCCTCGACAGTACCTATCTCTCCCGTGGGGCTGTCGAGGCTCTAGAGCTGCCAGACTCCTCATTGGGCTAGCAGCATTGGGAGCTTTGAAATGAGAAGAGAACGTTTCAGGTCTGCAACCCTTCATCAGAACGTTAACTCTGTTTCTCTCTCCACAGATGCTGCCAGACCTGCTGAGTATTTCTGGCACTTTCTGTTCTCATTTCAGAGTTCCAGCATCCGCAGCATTTTGTTCTTCTTATAGCATCGGGAGCTTGCCTGCCGTCCTCAATAGGACAGTGAGCGTGGAGGCTGTGTCCAGGAAAATGGCTCCCCTGGTCTGGTTCCTGGCAAGTGTGGGCTCCGGATTTCCATTGGTGTCCGAAAGCCCCTGGGAAAATGCTGCCCTATGTCATCATTAAGGTGAGATTATTTGAATGGCTGAAGGATTATGGAGAGAGGATGGAGAAATCGATCTGTTCATGTGGAAGGTAATTGCCAACATAGACTCAATGGGCTGATTGCCGTTGGAGCTTATTCGTGTGTGTGTGTGTGTGTATTGTCTCTTTATAAAACCTTAACTAATGGCCGTTGTAAAGCTTTGCCTTTTTGTGACAGACTTGCAATTGCCCAGTTCACTAAGTTCGAAGATGTCACATCAGAGCAGCCAGTTAGTTCATCAGATTGTGAAAGCCAGTCTTCCGTTGTATGGATGAATGACTGTAAACTGTTGCAGGTGATGGATGTCACTGCTGAGGTGTCATCAGGATCTCAAATCTGGTACAGCTCTTGTTCCACAATGTACTGGAGCTGCCAGCATTTCTCCTGTGCCGGTATGACAGTTCCCCAACAATCTATCCTGTGGCCTCTCCATGTGAGACTGACAAGCAATACAAGATTGATGGTAAATTTAGACCCTTTGCTTGGATTGGGAATCCCAAAGCTTGTTTCACCAGACATTTCATATTAACCAACACAAGGAACTTTCAGTTCATCATCTGGCCTAGGGTTAAATGCAAGCCCATAAAGGACCTTACCATTCTCATCCTCAATTTCAAAGCCCTCCATAGTATCACCCCGTCCCACCTTTCTGTTCTTCTATGTCCCTGCATCCAACACCTTTGGACTTCCCATTCCTTAATTTGTCCATCGCTGGTGGCCACTCCAACATCTAATCTGCCCACTCCATTTTATTAAATGTTGTTCTGAAATCTATCCATGATCTTGCTGCTCCCAGATATGTAACTAACTATTCCAGCTCTGCTGCACTCTGCACACCCCCTGAACTTCCCCACTAAATGTGCCAGAGCCATAGTTCATGCTGCACTCTGGAATTCTCTTCCTAAATCGTTCCCCCTTACCACATCTCAGCATCTCAAAAGCTATTTCTGACGATGTCTTTGGTCACCTCATTTGTGCTTCCTGTTCCCACCCTTCAAGGCCTCTGGTCACCTTCTAAATCCATCGCTGTGCCTGTTCCAAAAGACCCAGCCCCATAATACACCAAGGAGATTTGATAGAAGTTGTTGTGATTGAGTCCTGCGCCAACAATCTCCCACAGAAATCTAGTGAGTGCAGAGGGTTGAAGCGACTGCTCATTAACCTGATCGGAGATGCATTGAGTGTTTTGAAAGCTCACGCCGGTCAGACTTTTTGTGAAGGGGCACTGCTCGCAGAAGAAATAATTATGTGGATTTGCTTGGAACGATTCACGAATTGTGACATTTCCTAGCATGCAGTGTTGGGAGTTGTAACCCTAGCTATTAAGAACCCTTATGCTGTATGCGATTGCTCAGGTGAATGTGCTGTCAGGCAACATCTTGATGGATTTCTGCCTCGGCTGCTTCTTGACGTCACTGAAACTGATCCAAATTTGACTTGCACTCTGATGCTTTTCCCTCCCTCTCCTCTTTTAATGAAAGGGAACCCTTGACCGAGTGAAATGAAGTGGATAGAATCTATCTAACTGGGTAAGTCTAAAAACACCCCAAGTGCCACATCTGGGGTGGAGAAAGTTTTCTGTGCAGACATCCTGCCGTGAAACAGTAAAGACGCTGGTTCAGGATGGGGTGAAAATGTTACCTGCTGCGCCGACAGAATCTCTCCTGGTTCATTGTGCCCCTTTCAGCAGTGTGGCCAAGAAAGAGTCTTATTGCTAAGATGCAAAGTGTGCACGAGTTAAGTACCATTGTGGTATTGCAACAGAATGTTCTAATACCTTGCTGGAAAGAAAACTTTGTCAGTGAAAATGACAGAATGACATTTGCAGCAAAAGTAAGATATGGAGCATAATACTCTCCCTCCTGGCAGACAGTGAGTCCATTGTTGTGGAGAGCACTGAGCTGGCTGGTGCAAAATTCATTGGCAGTCCAAAAATCATATTTTTCAAATGAGCTTTTTTTCAGAAGGGTTAACTGACTGGAGACCAAAATCTACTTTTGAAACTACAAAAAGATCTTGTCTTTACAGCCCCTTCAATATTGTCTTTTTAAGCCCCACATTTATTTTAAAGATAAATGAGCATTTTGCAACTGGGATAGTTTGTCGAGCTAGTTCCCTTCCATTCCTGTAGGTCTTCAGATGCACCCTTGGACAACACACCAGCTGATGTGGCAGCAGTAATCTCGAGGCATAGAGTCATATACGCCACAGAAGGAGGCCATTCAGCCTATCGAGTAAATGCCAGCTCTCCGAGGAGCTGTTCAGTCGGTCCCATTTCCCCCACTCAATCGCCGTAACTCTGCAAGTCTATTTCCTTCCAGTTTCCCAGTAGAGGCAAGACTGAGGGAAAAGGGGGCAAGAGAAGGCCAAGGGGTTAAAAGGATCTCAAGGCACTGGAGAAGGTACAAAAAGGATACAGAAGGATGATCCCAGAACTGGAAGGATATACTGATCAGCAGAAGCTGAACAGACTGGGGGAGTCTTCTCTCGACAAGAGAAGGCTGCGAAGAGACCTGATTGAGGTCTTCAAGATAATGAATGGGTTTGATAGGGTAGACCAGTGGGGGAAACCAATAACAGGGGCATCAAGAGAAGATAGTCACCAATAAATTCAACAGGGAATTCCGGAGAAATTGCTTTCCCCAGAGAGTGGTAAGAATGTGCAACTTTCTGCCACAAGGAGTAGTTCAGGAGACCAGCATAGATGCCTTGAAGGGAAAGCTCGATCAAGACATGAGTGAGAAGTGACTAGATTTATTTTTATCAATGCACAGGTTGTTGGGATCGCTGGCTCAGCCAGCTTTTATTGCCCATCCCGAATTGCCCCTGAGAAGGTGGTGGTGATGAGCTGCCTTCTTGAACCGCTGCAGTCCTTGTGGTGTAGGTGCTGTTGGCACAGTGCTGTTCGGAAGAGAGTTCCAGGATGTTGACCCAGCCATGATGAAGAAATGGCGATCTAGTTCCAAGTCCGGATTGTGTGAGATTCAGAGGGGAATTGGAGATGGTGTCCCCGTGGGCCCCTGCCCTTCTAGGTGGTAGGTGGTTCAATGAAAAGAAGAGGGGAGGAGGCTCGTGGAGCATAAACAGCAGCATAGACCAATGAGGCCGAATGGTCTGTTTCTGGACCTTGAACGTAAATGTATGTAACTTCTATTTAGGCCTCTCTGTCAAACCTGCCTTCAGCTCTAAAGATGGGAAGGCGTGTTTGGGGAGACGGATGTGGAAGTAGTCAATTAAGGGGAGGCTGTGAGCAGGAAGCGGGTGCTTTCCCCACCCAGGAGGGTACAGGATATGGAGCTAAGGAGGGTATCTGGAGTTGAGGTACAGGTTGGCCATGATCCAATGGCTGAATGGCCTCGTCCGATGCGACAAACCGACTGGTTTGAGTGCACCATTGGCAGAGGCTTAGACAGAGACTGCATGGTGTCTTATGTCTGAAGGAGGGTGCCTGGGAAACAGAAAGAGAGGATGTATAAACCTGATGACTCACAAGGTGACAAGCAGCAGATTGCCTTCAGGGAGTGAAAGTGAGAAAGGTCACAGTGTTTGAAAGGGACGGAGTGGGCACTAGCTGGCAGATGTTAGAGAAGGGTCCAAGCTGAGCTATTCGAACATAGGAGTGACATTGGGCAGAAGCTACCAGAAATGTGAGTGGAAGAGTCAGCTCTTGTGTGCTCCATCTACCACCTAGTTAGAACAGAGGACTAAAATTGATGTATATAATCAGGGTTCTTTAGCTCAAATGTGTGACTTCTCGCCAGCCTTCTTTGTTAAAGTTGCACTCGTTGAATATTAGCAACAGGAGCAGATAAGATAATGTTGTTTGAAACCATTTATCTGTATCTGCCATTGTACAATGGGAACTGGATCAAGTGCATTAACAGTTTATGCCTGCATCGATATTTATGAAGGTGTTTTATCATGTTTACTGGTTGCTGTTCCTGGTGTCTGATGGTTCAGAGCAGGTTACCCAAAGGCTAATTCAAAATGATAATGCACTGCTGACAGCAAAACTATTTCTCTGCACTAAGAGTGTCTGTGAAGCAAGTAAACATTTTATTTACAGCAATTGCCATTTGCCTGACAACCTCACCTGACCTCGCAATCAATTCCACCAGCTGCCCCTGTGCAATTTAAGTGTGTCCCTGGCCTTTCTCTTGTGTTTTTCAAACTTCTTCCTTTTGGGCTAAAAATCAATCTCTTAATTTATGTTTTCTTCTGTTTTAAAAGGTTGCCAGTGTGAGCCATTTGTCTCCCAGTAGATGCACAGTGACTTGTGTCAGCAAGGTCATGACTGCACTAACGCTGTTTGACAGGAGCAGGGGTTTAAGCAGACCATTCACCTTTTAGAAAGAAAACCAGGAGTTTTCTTTCATTAGTTCTTGGGATGCAGATTTCACTGGCAAGGCAAGCATTTGTTGCCTCTCCCAAATTTCCCTTAAAAAGGTGGTGGTGGTGGTGAGCCATTGCCTTGAATCACTCTATGTGGTGTGGGGACACGCACAATGCTTTGTGCAGCCGATTGATACAACTGAATGGCTTGCTGGGCCATTTCACAGGGCAGTTAAGAGTCAACCGCATTGCTGTGGGTCTGGAGTCGCACGTAGGCCAGACCAAGTACAGAAAGCAGATTTCCTCCCCTGAAAGACATTATATTAGTAAACATGGTTTTTTTACAACAATCCGCTAATTTCATGGTCTTAATGAATGACCATCATTCTATTCCAGATTAATTAATTGAACTGAAATTCCCCGAGCAACCATGGTGCGAATTGAACTTGTGTCTTTGGAGCATTTGTCCCGACCTCTGGATTATTATTATGCTGCCATCACTTCTATGGCAATGAGGTAATGTAAAAGTGTGAGCCTGGTATTCAACAGTATGGGGCATCATACAGAGGAGCAAAATAATGTCTTCCCAGCTTCCACACAACAACTTGCATTTATATAGCACTTTTAGGCTGGTAAACATCCCAAGGTACTTCACAGGAGTATCATGGGACTTAAATTTGACATTGAGCCATAGAAGGGGATGTTATGAGGTGACCAGAAGTTTGGTCAAGGAGGTAGGTATTAAGTAGTAGAGAGGTTTAGGGAGGGGATTCCAGAGCATCTGCAGGGTGTAGGCATCTGAAGGCATAGTCAGCAATGGTGGAGTAATTAAAATTATGGATGTCCAATGCCAGAATTGGAGGAGCACTGAAATCCTGGAGGGTTAGAGGGCTGGAGGAAGTTACAGAGATCGGGAGGGGGCAACACACACACACACATACATACATTTTTATCCGGGTTATTATTGAGACCAGTTCTGAGCCCTTCATCTCCTGACCTCCTTCTGCCATGCCAGCTGAGACCCCTCACACCCCGCCCCCCACACGCCAGCTGAGAATGAACACCGAACTGAAATTTGTGAAAAACTTATTGACAGCTCATCTCCGTCACGAATGTAACTCCTTTTTCCAAAAAGGGAGGGAGACAGAAAGCAGGAAACTACAGGCCAGTTAGCTCAACATCTGTCTCAGGGAAAATGTCAGAAGCTTTAAAGACATTATAGCAGGGCATTTTGAAAAATTCAAGGTAATCCAGAGTTGTGAAAGGGAAATCATGGTTAACCAATTTATTGGTGTTCTTTGAGAGAGTTACATGTGCTGTGGATAAAGGGGAACCGGTGGTTGTATTGTACGTAGATTTCCAGAAGGAATTTGATAAGATGCCACATCAAAGGTTATTGCCGAAAATAAAAGCTCACAGTGTAGGGGGTAACATATTGGCATGGAAAGAAGAATGGTTAGCTAACAGGAAACAGAGAGTAGACATAAATGGGTCATTTTCTGGATGGCAAGATGTAACGGGTGGTGTGCCACAGGGATCTGTGCTGGTGCCTCAACTTTTGACGATTTATACAAATGACTTAGATTAATGGACCAAAGGTATGGTAGTTCAATTTGCTGATGACACAAAGATAGGTAGGAAAGTAACTTGTGAGGAAGACTTAAGGGGGCTAACAAAGGGATATCGATAGGTTTAGTGAGTGGGCCAAAATCTGGCAAATGGAGTATCATGTGGGAAAGTGGGAAATTGTCCACTTTGGCAGGAAGAATAACAAGAAGCATATTATGTAAATGGTGAGGGATTGCAGAGCTCTGAGATGCAGAGGGATCTGAGTGTCCTAGCGCATGAATCGCAAAAGGTTAGTATTCAGGAACAGCGCGCAATTAGGAAAGCTAATAGAATGTTATCATTTGTCGCGAGGGGAATTGAATACAAAAGTAGGGAGGTGATGCTTCAGCTATACAGGGCTTTGGTGAGACCACATCTGGAGTACTGTGTACAGTACTGGTCTCCTTATTTAAGGAAGGATGTAAATGCATTGGAGGCAGTACAGAGAAGGTTTACTAGACTAATACCTGGAATGTACGGGCTGTCTTACGAGGAAAGATTGGACAGGCTGGGATGGTATCCGCTGGAGTTTAGAAGAGTAACAGATAAGATCCTGAGGGGTCTTGACAGGTTGAATGTGGAAAGGATGTTTCCCCTTGCGGGAGAATCTACAAGTAGGGGTCATTGTTTAAAAATAAGGGGTCGCCCATTTAAGACAGAGATGAGGAGAAATTATTTCTCTCAGAGGGTTGTGAATCTTTGGGATTCTCTTCCTCAAAAGGTGGTGGAAGCAGAGTCTTTGAATATGTTTAAGGCCTAGGTAGATAGATTCTCGATAAGCAAGGGGTGTAAGATTATCGGGGGTAGCTGGAAATGTGGAGTAATCAGTTCAGCCACGAACATATTGAATGGCAGAGCAAGCTCGAAGGGCCGAGTGGCCTACTCCTGCTCCTAATTCATATATAAGTTTGTATGTTTCCCACCACCAGTTTAGCTTAGGTTCTTTGATGACTGAGGAGGTACCAGGACCTCATGAGATGCTTTCAGCTCTGCAGATTGAGGTTCATAGGAACACAGGAGCAGGAGTAGGCCATTCAGCCCTTCGAGCCTGCTCCGCCATTCTAGATCATAGCTGATTGTCTACCTCGACGCCATATCCCCGCACTATCCCATATCCCTTGATATCATTAGCAACTAGAAATCTATCGGTCTCTGTCTTGACTGAGCTTCCACCACCCTGTGGGGCAGAGAATTCCAAAGATCCACCACCCTCTGAGTGAAGACCTTCCTCCTCATCTCAGTCCTACACGGCTTGCACTTTATTCTGAGATAGTGTCCACTGGTTCTGGACCCCACAGCCAGGGGTAACATCCTTTCTGCATCTACTCTGTCTATCCCTTTAAGAATTTTGTAAGTTTCTATGAGATCGCCTCTCATTCTTCTAAACTCCAGAGAATACAGGCCCAGACTCCTCAATCTTTCCTCATTGGACAATTCCACCATCCCAGATAACAGTCTGGTGAACCTGCACTGCACTCCTTCTATGGCAAGTATATCCTTCCTCAGGCAAGGGGACCAGAACTGCACACACTATTCCTGGTGCAGCCTCACCACTGCTCTTTACAATTGAATCAAGAGTTCTTTGCTCCTGTACTCAAATCCCCTTGCAATAAAGATGAACACCGTTTGCCTTCCTATCTGTTGGCTGCATTTGCATGCTAACTTTCAGTGACTTATGAACAAGGACACCTAGGTCTCTTTGGACATCAACACTTTCCAAAGTCTCACCATTTAAGAAATACTCTGTACCTCCACTCCTCCTACCAAAGTGGAGAACCTCACAGTTATCCACATTATATTCCATCTGCCATGTTCTTGCCCACTCACTCAGGCTGTCTAAATCCCCTTGAAGCCGAATTGCACCCTCCTCACAACTCACATTCCCACCAAGTTTTGTGTCAACCGCAAACTCGGAAATATTACAATCGGTCCCCACATCCACATCGTTGATATCGATTATGAACAGCTGGGGCCCAGCGGTACCCCACTGGTCACAGCATGTCATCCCGAGAATGACCCATTTATTCCGACTCTCTGTTTACTGCCTGTTACCCAATCCTCAATCCATGCTAGTATATTACCCCTAATCCCACACGCTCGAATTTTTCTTCCTAACCTATATGGGACTTTATCAAAAGCCTTCTGAAAGTCCAAATATATAACATCCACTGGTTTTCCCCTTATCCACTCTGCTAGTAACATCCTCTTTCCCCTTCATAAATCCATGTTGACTCTGCCCAATCAGGCCATTATTTTCTTAGTGTCCAGTAATCGCAACCTTTACAATAGTCGGGTATTTTCCCTGCTCCTGACATCAGGCTAACAGGTCTGTAGTTCCCTGTTTTCTCTTCCTCCTTTCTTAAAGAGTGAGGTTACATTTGCAAACTTCCAATCTGCAGGCATCATTGCAGAGTTTATGGAATTTTGAAAGATAATCACACCAATGCATCCACTATCTCTGCACCATCTCTTTCAGCACTCGGGTGAAGATCATCGGGTCCCGGGGATTTGTCAGTTTCCAGGCCCATTAATTTCTCCAAGACAACTTTTTTACTAATCCTAATTTCTTTCAGTTGCTCATTCTCACTAGACTCTTGGATCTCAATTATTTCAGGGAGACTTCTTGGATCTTCCTCCGTGAAGACAGACACAAAGTAATTATTTAACTTCTCTGTTTCCCATTATAAATTCTCTGGTCTCTGCCTGTAATGGACCCACATTTGTCTTTGCCAATTATTTCCTTTTTCCATACCGATAGAAGCTTCTTCAATCCATATTTATATTTCTGCTGGTTTACATTGATATTCTATTCCCTCTTTCATTATCAATTTCTTGTTCCTCCTTTGCTGCTTTCTAAAATTCTCTCTATCCTCCTTACAGCTTTTTTTTTGGCAACTTTATAAGCCTCCCCCTTTGATCTAATACTATCTTTAACTTCCTTTGTTAACTACGGCTGACTCGCTTTCCCTATTGGGTTCTTTTGCCTTCGAGGAATGTATGTTTTTTGAAAACTATGTGTCAGTCAGATCTCGAGGTCAAACCTTGCTCTGTGCTTTGTTAACTAGGGCAGGAGTTGGAGAAGGGCCTCTAAGACTTGAGTTGGCACTGCTGACCTCAGTGAGGTCCCCTATTGGATAGCATGTCTCTGTGGAGTTAAGGAGAGGCCAGAATCGAGGCAGGACTGTGCTATCACCCCAGCACCCATCACATGGTTGAATAGTTTGCTGATGGTCACTGGCCAGTTGGAAGATGATACTGGAGAGTCTCTCAATCTGATTGAGGAGAGGAGCTGATGAACTCGAATAGTAAGTGAAGTGAGTGGGTCAAGCATCTGGGGTTTTCAGGTTTTGTAAGGATTCCCATGAAAGGTGGTGTCATTGTGGGCTTGAAGGCTTGACACCTGGATTGTTTTACAGAATCCTTTGTGTCAGCAGCCTTGAGCTGTTCGACATAGAATCATAGAATGGTTGGAGTTCAGAAGGAGGCCATTCAGCCCATCGTGTGTGTGCCAGCTCTCCGCAAGAGCACCTTACCTCGTCCCACTGCCCTACCTTTTCCCCGTAGCCATGTAAATTTTGTCTCTTCTATCCAGTTCTTTTTTGAAGGCCTCGATGACCAGACTCTCAAGCAGTACATTCCAGATCTTGACCATGCGCTGAAAAAGCTTTTCCTTATGTTGCTATTGATTCTTTTGCCATGACATATGACACCAATTGGAAGCCAGTGATTTAACCAGAGGGGGTTTTGAGTGCTGGATTTCTGTCAGGTTAACCCACCAGACACTCTCCTATTATCAAACCATCTCCGTGTTGTCTTATTGCTGCATCGAGTAACAGTGCCTCACTGAGGCTGATGGAAGCTGTGTGCGGTCGGGTGACTGTCAATGGCTTTAGCCAGGTAATGTCGTAGTGTCAATTCACCATTAAAACTGCCCCACAATGGAAGAGAGAGGCTGGCAGGGTAAGGTACTGCAGGGGACAACTGTTCTTTGAAAGAGCTGGCAAAGACTCGATGGGCTGAGTGGTGTCCTTCTGTGCTTTACGAGATTCCAGGGCTGTGTGTAGTTGTAGTACTGTGCATGGTTCACTGAGGAGCTGAAGCACTGGCAGGTTACATGTTCACAGCTGGCATTGTGTCTTCGCCAGGACAGCCAATGGTAGATAGATTAAAATCAGACATGCTCAAGAGGCCAGAACTAGAGGGGTGCAGAGATCTCGGAGGGTTGTGGGCCGGAGGAGATGACAGAGATAGGGAGCGATGAGCCCATGGAGGGATTTGAAATCAAGGATGAGAATTTTAAAACCAAGGTGTTTCTGTCGTGGGAATCAGTGTAGGTCAGTGAGCACAAGGATGATGGATGAATGGGACTTGCTGTTTGGACACGGGCAGAATATACACAACTATAATGCCTCGTAACACAGCATGCACTATGTGATTTATACGGGAGTATTGTCATCATCATATCATTATAATGACCACTTCCCCTCCCCCCACAAGCTGGAAAAAGATGATGCATTTGGATGGCAGGTCCAGACAGGATCCAGATTGGTGATGCCCTGCACTTGAAGAGCCAAACAGGGTCAAACATGAAGAGTGGAAGGTAAGTGGAGAGTAAGTTATGTGAACTGGGTGGCACACATTTTGATATTTTTGTGCACCAGCACTGCTGCAGGAAGAAAGCAACTTGTCCATTATATATATTATGTATGTACACTAATACATATGATATGTTACTGACAATCACATCCCTGTATCATGATATGATGATGACAATACTCCCGTATAAATCAGATAGCGCATGCTGTGTTACGAGGCATTATAGTTGTGTATATTCTGCCAGTGTCCAAACAGCAAGTCCCATTCATCCATCATCCTTGTGCTCACTGACCTACACTGATTCCCACTACAGAAAACCTTGGTTTTAAAATTCTCATCCTTGATTTCAAATCCCTCCATGGGCTCATCGCTCCCTATCTCTGTAATCTCCTCCGACCCACAACCCTCCGAGATCTCTGCACCCCTCTAGTTCCGGCCTCTTGAGCATGTCTGATTTTGATCTATCTACCATTGGCGGTCGTACCTTCAGCTGTCTGGGCCATAAGGTGTGGAATTCCCTTCCTCAAACTCTGCACCTCTATTTCTTATTGTAAAATGCTCCTTAAAACCTACATTTTCAACCAAGCTTTTGGCCATCTGCATTAATATTGCCTCATGTGGCTGGGTGTCAAACTTTGCTTTACAATGCTCCTGTGAAGCACCTTGGAATGTTTGATGACATTAAAAGTGCTCGATAAATATAAGTTGTTGTTGATACTGAAACTAGTAAAAGTTAAATTTCGAATTGATAGCAGACATTTCTTCTTCACACTAGTTGGGATTGCTGCATGGTTTCAATCCCAGATGGACCCTGGAATGAGTTAAGAACCCATTCAATGTTGTCATGAAGGAATATTGGACTCTTTCTTGATGGTTGAATTAAGCTGGGCTGAATGACCTACCTCATCTGATCTATAACACTGCTCACTATAGGTGTTGAAATATCAAAAGCCTTGGAAGTGAATTCCTTTTCATCTGGTGTAAAGTGAGCAGCAGATAATCATACCCTTCCTTAATGTATCTACAAAACATGCATGGGAATTCAGATAAACAAGGAAACCAATCAGAGGCTTCCTTCTCTCATTGCTCATGGAACTGGGCAGGTGCAAATGGATTGCTTGATTCCTCAATGAATTGATGTGCATTGAGCCCATGAACAAGTTGCAGTTGTGTATCCTTGTGACAGTCTAAAAAGAGACTCAAATAGGCTAGCTGAGAGTGGAGATTTTATGTGCTAAAATGTTTGAATGGTATTCATCAAAATTTTAAATGTAGAAGGAGGCTATTTGGCTCATTCTTTGGTGGAGTAATTGGAGTTTAATCTTTTTTTTCCCTCTCTCTTCTCAGACCTACATCTTCATTTGCTTCAAATTGGACTACTCCCTGGGCAAAGCATTCTGTGCTCCAGCAAGTGTGTATAAACCAGCAACAGAAGACGTGTCAAGTGCTTTAGAACGCATCATTTGTGACACTGTGTGCTTAGCTGCAACTTTCAGAGATGGTTGAAAAGGGTAAGTGAGATGATTGCATGCACTGTTTGGAAGGAAGGGAGAATGAGAAAGTCCATGTGAAGGACAATATGAGAATTTAATCCTTTCCATCAGTTGCTGTCCTTGATTGCCTGTTGGAATCTGGGTGCTGCACACTATCCACATGTAGTTCAACTTGGGCAGTCTGAGAAGGTAAAAATAATCTCTGGAGTTTTTGAGCTGTTATGTCTGGCAGATAGATTGCTGTATGAAATTTTGGGAACACCCACTATAGTAACAGCAATTGCCCTGTGTCCTTGAGCCATTTGTTTGGAGCTGCACTTTCTTAAAAAATGAAGCATGTCAAAACAATTGACCGTATGTGACATTTTTCTCCTGAAAAATTAAAAATCGTGCCAAAAGATTTTAATGTTACAACAGTGGCAGCTTTGCACTGTGACAAATAAAATATAGCTCTCTTTGCTCATTTTTCCGAACAAGGTCATGGAAAAAAAGATTCCATTTGAATATCAACATGTGAGTATTATGTTTGTGTTGAAGTGGTATGTATTTAAAGTTACTTTCTCATGAGGTTGTTTGAAAAGTGTGCCTCAGTCTCTCTTCTGAGAATCCATCAGAATGAGTTTGAGATCAGTGTGTGAAAAGTCTGCAGCAAAGCATTATATAAAATTTGGGGACCTCGCATCAAGATTAATTTTATTGTAGTTTAACATTGTCGAGGCAATTGTTTTTAAATGTCGAAGAGGCTAATCCAGTATTTACATTAACCTTAGAGTATGTCATGAGATTTATTTGTGATATCTGTTTTGGTAGTTGATAAGTTTATGGTGTGAAGATGTCTTTATTCCACCAACTTCTGAAAGTTGAGGATGGTCATTGATGTGGCCAAAATACAATGACAAGGCTTTTTTTTTGGGCTGTATCTCTGAGCTCACTGCAAATTGAAGTGTGAACTGAGCAGTGATCGAAGATACTGAACCCAAGCAATGGACAGAGTAAAACTGAAATACTTGAACAATGGGGTTATCAAGTGATGCACACTTCACTGATTGATGGCTTTCCACTAACTGCAGTGCACCCATTGAGTAACTGACTGACTGGGCCCATTTCAAGGTTTGAGTATACCCTCAAATGCCATGTATTGAATCCCTGGCTTTGTTATCTTCACTTTGAAAGCTATAAACCAAAGAATTAACCATGTATTGGTCGAGCTTGAACCTTTAAAGAAAAGGTTGTATAATCGGTCATGGTGAAGTGTCGTGGGATTTTTCCCAGGTCACTTGGTCGTGAAATATTATGACATAATTTAGCCACACATGGTGAAGGAATCCTCCTTTTGTTTCTTATTCGACTTTGAAATCATTGAAAGCTCTCCATTAGGTTTCTTTTCCCAAGTGCACAATTTTGATCTTAACTGATGGCACTCTTGTCTGTGACAGGGTCACATGTTCCAAGGTCAGTCTGGAGACCTAAGCACATGAATCCTTCAGTGCAGTGTTGAACTGTGGGAGATGCCATCTGTCTGATAAGCTTAAACCAAGGCCCTCTTTGCAAGTGTAGGTGGATGTTCTTTGTGCTGTCTAGAGCAGAGCAGAAGCATTCTTTTAATGTACGCTTGAACTCTTCTCCCTCAAGCACCATCACAGGAAGCCCCTTGTGTCATGGCTGTTTGAGGGACTTGAGTGTTGAGAAATTGGCTGATTTGCGTACAATACAGAAATGACTATGTTGAATTGGTGTCGTGATTATTCTACTTCACTCATAATCCAGGGGCCTGGGTTAAAGAATGAGAGTTCAAATCCCACCATGGCAGTTGGAGAATTTTCAACGTGATTTTCAGTCCAACTGACTTTGAAGATGTTACATTGTCAAAAATCCAACTGGTTCACTTCGATATTTGGATAAGGATGGGAAGTTTGCTTCAATATCTAGGCTTATATGTAGCACCATTCACACGCCAGTGTTGCCTTTTAACTTCCCACTGAACAAACCTAGCAATGTCAAAATCACTTTGTGTAATTAGGATTTGCCTATAAGTGCCACTTCTCATCCTGAGAATTAACATTTGACATGCAGGAGTCCTTCCTTGGCTATGAAGTTTGGGAAGCTCCGAGCATATGCAAGGCAGTGGATAAATACAAAATCTTTCTTTTTGTCCTTTTTCTGGTTATGGGGCCTCAGTTGAGCCTAGACCAGTGAACCCATATCAGAGGGTGATTCAACTGTTGCTCTGATAGCTGTTAGCCACTAATGAGGATTTGATGGAAGCCATTCATATATTTGTTGAATATTGCAGAATTGAAATACTTTCAGTGTGGCTCCAATGTGGGAGAAGCCAAGGAAAATGATCAGAAGATCATATGGAGGAAGAATTTCTGCAACTGGGGTGTGATGCGCATACACTTGACTTGACTTTGACTGAGATCCCAGGGTAATCCTGTTTCCCTGCAATCTCCTTCACTTCTCAAACAAGCTGTTTGCCCTTGAGCACAAAGACTATATTTTTCTATGTGAACATTGTTTGTTGTGAAGTGTGAGTGGTAGTGGTGGACTGATGTATTCCTACTGGGGGTGGGTCAGCCATGTTGTGAGGAACATTGGGAATTCTTGCCATGGTGACAGCAAGCAATGGTAAGCAGAGTCGGGAGATCCATGGATCTCCTATCTGGAGTGGTGACGATCCTGTGCAGCACACTATAGCTTGCCAGTCGATGCATAGACTGGGACAGTGACCCAGTGTGTGGTCTGCCACAGATGGCCAACTTTGCCCTCCACCAGCAACCCGTAGCCTTTGTACACAACAAGAGTGTTCTGCTGACTAAGAAAGTGAGAGACATATTTATAGTATATGTGGACTTGATGCATGAGCAACGAATGTAAACTGAGCCTAGCAGTGCAGTCAAACATTGAGCTTTGGCAGCACAAATCATATTTACATCATTACTTCATAAAGTGGTGTTACACACTATGAATAAGTTTAAAAAATGAGGCAGAAGCACTTGCAAACAAATTCCGTTGACGTCGCATGAATGTAAACCATATATCTCCCAGGGGACAGTTATTTCATTGACTGATGGGCTGTGGGAGTTAATGGATGACTCTGGGACTATTTTGTTTCCGCCAATACATCTCTGGTGCTGGCAGCAATGAATCTTCTGCCTTTCATGGCAGGATGAGGTGTAACACACCTGCTTCCTGGTGGCCAAAGTATCCGCCATGTCATGCTGCTATGTTTTGCTCCTGGCTCTTAAAGGAGTATTGTCTGAGGAAAGAGACAGCGCAGTGTCCTCAAAGAACAGAACAATGTCTGAGTGCAATTCATGTCATCACTCTAAACACTGGTGAATGAAGCATGATTACCCAATTCTGGCATTTAACAAGGGTATGGGGAAAGAATAGGAGACTGGAACGAACTAAATAGTTGAGGGTGAAAGAAACTAAAGTGAGAGCTCTTTCAGACAGAGAAAGCACAATTGTGAGGACACAACTTCTTCAGTAGCAAGTCAGTCAAAGAATGCACGATTGTTGGTTTGAGTGATGGCTACAGTCACTGTAGCTGTTCAGAGATGCACGGATTGTGTCTCCAGTCTGGAGATTCAGCTTTGACTTAATGGGGAGTACTGTGACCTTGAGCCAGATGATCATGTGTTCAAGTCCCACCTTAGTGACTTGAGTACATGATTCAGGCTGACACTCCAGTGCAGTACTGAGGGAATGCTACACTGTCGGAGGTGCCATTTTTGAGATGAGAAGTTTAACAGCATTTTCCGGTGGTACAGCAAGATCCCACAGCACAAAGAGCAGAAGAGTTTTCTCTGACATTGAGTGCCAGAATACCAATCAATGTCACCAACAGGTCATGTGGTCATTGTGCATAAATTAGTTATGAGTGTTTGTCTACAAAATGGTAGCAATTGCAGTTAGCAAGTCATTGGCTCTATGTCAGCATGATGCCAGTTTCACTGATCTAGGATGGTCTTGCTGACCGATTTGGCAGTGGCTTTCCAATACAATCAGTCATGTGGAGCATTCTGGACTTCAATTTAAAGCTCTGTGAGGCCTGGAGGAAGCACCTCCACTCCTCCTTCTTTGAATACACTGATGGCATTGAATACTATAAAAGCATTGGCACATGCAGTCTGCAGAGCAGAGTTGACAGGGGTGTTGGGTGGCTGATGGAGAACGGTGCAGGAAACCTTAGGGATTGGGAGAAAATGGTCAACTGAAACTTCATTTTTGTGGCATTTTCAGTGTTTTACAAGATATTAACAGTTCAGAGCATGAAGGCACCTCAGTGGAACATGTGAATTACACTGCTGAGAAAATGAAAACTGTTTCTATATTAAAGTCTTGACGTAAACAACATTAAAAAATAATTAGTTTTGGTACTCTCTACTGTTGCTTAAATGCCCCAAGGTCCAGACTTTAGAATAATCATGTCCTTGATTTTTAAGTAAAGCATCTTGGCAACACTGACAACATTATCAGGTGTCTCATCCTGCCTAATTTGAGTTTGCACCTCTTGTATTGGGTTGCACTTCCACCGAGGGCTAAAATAAATTGATTATGACTTGTGTGCCTCAGCACTGCAAGTGTCTTTGATTTAGTAACTGGAAGGAGACACGAAAGACCAAGACTTAGTGTGTCTGCACTGCCCCCAAGCACGATTGCCTTTCATTTAGTGTGGCCTTGTTTTGACAACAGAAGAAAGCTGGGTGACAGGAAATCAAATGACATGTATACTGGTATCATCCCTGCACTTCAAACTCGTCCTTACCTTAGTTCATCACCATTTGCCAGAAAAGACTGTCAGACTGGTTCTAGGGCCATGGTGATTCTTTAGTTGATGTGTGTTGCTTTCTTTTGTGATTCCCCGTTGAAGGAAAATGGAGCCTGGTGTGACTTCTCCCTCAATCTCTGTTGTAGTCATTGTTATTTTGCTTCGATAGAGCACAGCCTGTCCCATAATGCCAGCCCTGTCCATCTGGGACGGAGAAAGGGATGGTGTGTGTTCTCCTACTCATGGAACCTATCCTAGGTCATTGCAGGCTAACAGTGAAGCACTGCCATACATTAAATGGGCATTGGAATTGGGGTGCAGCAACTCTGCAGGTACTCAATGCACTACGTCACTGCGATCCAGGATATATTTTTTTTCTTTTTATTTGTGCATGGGTTGTGGTGTCATTGGCAAGGCCAGCATTTATTGCCTTTGAGAAGATGGTGAGCTGCTGTCTTGAACCACTGCAGTCCTTGTGGTGCCAGAGCTCCTGTTAAGGGAACTTTAGGATTTTGACTGAGCCACAGTGGAGAAATGATGATATATTTCCAAGTCAGGATGGTGTGTAACTTGGAGGGGAATTTCCACATGTTGGTGATGGTCCCATGTGTCTGCTGTCCTCTTTGCAGGTGCTGTTGAAGGAAAATTGCTGCATGTTGTAGATGGGACATTCTGTTGCCACATTGCAGCAGTGGTGGAGGCTATTAATGTTGGGCAACAATTTATGTTGGGTTAAGTGTTGACATTCATCCCTGACTTGTCTTTCTGGTTAGTAGCCATAACCAGAAAGAGGGCTGAAAAATAAGATTCTCATGTTCATTTATTAGAATTAAAACCCAATCTTCAATGTCCATTTTGTTTAGAATGAAAGATTTGTCGAGGGTCTGCCAGCTCGTTGCCTGAACGTGTTTAGTAATATCTGCTTTTTGTTTTGTAGACTTCACCTTGAAATGTCAGAGGGAGACACTCAATGCGAGTCCATCATTGACATCATTTTGCATCTGATAGATTAATGTCAGGCAAGTGGGTCATTTTTCTGTTGTCAGCAGTGTTCCTGTATTGGCAAGCTTGGTATCAGATGTCATTTGACAATAGCTTTGGAGGAAGTACATTTTGTGCTGAAGGGGACTGTGGAGCAGGACAGTGAAGAGCTTTGCTGCCTCCACTTCACAACATGACATCTTTCTCCACCTTCTTCCTTGTGCTTTGTGCCCATTACACACAATGGGATGTGAGAAAGGAATGTAGTATTTGATCTCCTATTTTCCTGCTGCTGTCAGTGTTTACAATGTGCTTTGATTGTGCTGCTTGTAGCTGGATAACAAAGATAGTCAGCAAATGGCCATTTGGTTGATGAAGGCCATTGCCACTCAAAGGATGAGGAGGGATAGTACATCAGTTACACTGCATGTCACTTAGGACTTTGAAACGCACCATTTTAGGACTGTTGTGGGGCAAAAACCTGATTGAGGGATTCAAACGTTGAGTGAAGAAACTCTTCATCATTTAAGTCCTAAAAATGAACAGCTCCTTAACACAAAAATGTGCCCCCATGTTCTATATTCTGCAGCCAGGGGAAATAACCTGATTCTACCCTGTCAGCTAGAAGTCAGGAATAATACTGAGCAGCAGTAAGGATCCAGAAAGTAGGCATCTTAAATGGTGGTGGTATTTACCGAAAGAACAGATTTACAGGGAGGTCGAAGAAGACATGTTGTTCTGAATGGTCCTGTGCAGGTTACATGTAACAGCAGCACCACCTGGTGGCAGATAGCTGATAGCACAAGGCAGGCTGGCACAGTTCAGCTCTTTGAAACTGCTGAAAAGGAGTTGTGTTTTCAGCCTGACATGATGTGCCCTGGCTGTTTGACCCACTGCCCACGAGTCACAGTAAATAATGGTGGGGTGTAGCAGGGTTTGATCCTGTCCTTGTTTAATCGACCACCTGTTAGCACTTCACCACATTGCATGCAGGCAATTGGGAGCACGGAAGGGGGGGAGATTTATGTCCCAAATTGGAGAGTGGTGGAAATCTTTGCACTCTGGCTTGTCGGGCTAACTGGAATCTATGTCCAATGGGGCAGGGTAGTGCTGAATGGACACGCATGGGGAATGTGAGCTGAGCACTCGAGTTTCAGCTGATTGAATTGCAGAGGCACCCATTGCTTCCAGCTGTGGGTCTATACAAGATTGGGCAAGATGTGGAAATGTATCAGTTATCTTACTGAATGGTGGGGCAGTATCAGGTATGCCTACTCTTCTGTCTTCTGTTCTAATGGCAGAAGGGCGGAAGGCTGGTGCAGCCTCCTGGATTTCTTTGTATGTGTGCTCAGAGAATGAAACATTGTGATGGATTTCTGAGTGTGCCAGACTCTCAAGCAATCTGTAGTGGAATGGAAGAATGGGACTTCCTCTCTGTCAGAGGTGATATTATTTGTGCAATGGGGGCAGAATTGTTTAGGTGCATCCAGGAGAGCTTTTAGAGCCAGCACATAGTCGTATAAGAGGAGGCGTGGTACTGGACTTAATCCTAGGGATTGAAGCTGGATAAGTGGTAGAAGTGGCAGTAGGTGAGATTTGTGGGATAGTGAGTATTACTCTTAAAATTTCAGGTAGTTATGGAAAAGGACATGGAGGGACTGTAAAGAGTACTGAATTGAGGGCAGGCAGATTTCAATATGATAGAATGGGATTTGGCCCAAGCCAAGTGGGAGCAGCTTCTTGTAGGAAAGTCGACATCAGACTGGTGGGAGTCATTCAGAAGGGAAATCCTGAGTGTTCAGGTATAACATGTTCCCATAAAAGTCAAGGGCAGGACCAACAAATTAGGGGAACCCTGGATTTCAAGGGATTTAGAGGATTGGATAAGGGTGGGGGTTCGGGGGTGGAAAGATGCTTCTGGCAGATTCTGAGTGCTCAAAACAGTGGAGGCCCTAGAGGAGTATAGAAAGTGTAGGGTGTATATTTTTTTGAAGTAATTAGGAGACCAAAGAGGGGTAATGAAAATCTCTAGGTATTTTATAAGTATGTGAGGGGCAACAGGATAACCTGTTAAAAAGTGGAGCCCATTAGGGATCAAGCAATCTGTGTGGAGGCAGAGGACATAAATGAGGTTTTGAACAATGATTTTTCATCTGTGCTCACCTATGGAGAAGGATGATGTAGGTGTATTGATTTATTAATTTAGAGATACAGCACTGAAACAGGCCCTTTGGCCCGACCAACAACTGCCCATGTATACTAATGCTACAGTAATCCCATATTCACTATCACCTACCTACACTGGGGCAATTTATAACAGACAATTAACCTATCCACTGCAAGTGTTTGCATGTGGGAGGAAACTGGGGCACTTGGTGCAAATCCATGCAGACACAGGGAGAAGTTGCAAACATTGCACAGGCAGTACCCAGAACTGAACCTGGGTCACTGGAGGTGTGAGGTTGTGGTGCTAACCACTGTGCTGGGAGAAGGGTTGTAATTACTTTGAATAAATTAGAATTGAAAAGGAAGAAGTATGAGTGGGCCTAAAGATGGACAAATCCCCGAGCCCAGTTGAGCTGTATCTAAGGCTGCTATGTGGAGAGAGAGTGGGGGTTGTGACATACATTTTTAGATCATCTCTGGCCACAGGAGAGGTACCAGAGGATTGGAGGACAGTGAATGTGGTATCATTGTTGAAGAAGGATTGAAGGGACAAACCAGCCAATGACAGGATGGTGAGTCTAACCTCAATGGTAGGTAAATGATTACAATAAATTCTGACAGGATTAATCAGTGATAAACAGCATAGGTTTGGCAGGGGGAGATCGTGTCTTCCAAATTTTATATAATTTTTCGAGGAGGTGTAGATGAGGGTAAAGTAGTTGATGTAGTCTACATGGACTGCAGTAAGTCTTTTGATAAGGTAGTGCATGGGAGATTGGACAAAAAGGTAAGAGCACATGGGATCCAGGGCAATTTTGCCAATTGGCTTTGTGGTTGGAGGCAGTGGGTGATGGTAGAGGGCTGTTTTTGTGAATGGAGCACTGTGACCAGTGGTGTATCACAGGGATTGGTGTTGGGACCCTTGTTGTTTGTAGTGTACATTAATGATTTAGATGTGAATATAGGAGATATGATCAGTAAGTTTGCAGATGACATGAAAATTGGTGTCATAAATAGTGATGTGGAAAGCATTTTATTACAGGATGATATAGATGGGCTGGTAAAATGGGCAGAGCAGTGGCAAATGGAATTTAATTCTAAAGTGTGAGGTGATGCATTTTGGGAGTACTAACAAGGCAAGGGAATATGCAATGGATGGTAGGACCCCAGGAAGTACAGAGGGTCAGAGGGATCTTGGTGTACTTGTCCATAGATCATTGAAGCAGCATGGGTAGATAAGGTGGTTAGGAAGGCATATGGGATACTTGCCTTTATTAGCTGAGGCATAGAATATAAGAGAAGGGAGGTTATGATGGAGCTGTATAAAATGCTAGTTAGGCCACAGCTGGACTACTGTGTACAGTTCTGGTCGCAACAATACAGGAAGAATGTGATTGCACTGGAGGGTGCAGAGGAGATTTGCCAAGATGTTGTCTGGGCTGGAGCATTTCAGCTATGAAGAGAGACTGGATAGGCTAGTGTTTTCCTTTAATCAGAAAAGGCTGATGGACATGATTGAGGTATATCAAATTGAGGGGCACAGATAGGGTAGATCGTTAGAAAGTTTTGATGTTAGCTGAGGGATCAGTAACTAGGGGGTATAGATTTACGGTGAGGGGCTTTGAGTAGGAATTTATTTATTGAGTGTGTTTGGAATATCGAACGCAGTGCTTGAATGGGTGGTAGAGGCATGAATTATGTAAGAATTTGCCACAAGTATTTAGATGAGCACTTGAAACACCATAACATGCAAGGCTACAGGCCAAGTGTGGGGGAATGGGATTATTTAGGATGGGTGCTTGATGTTGGCGCAGGTGCGTTGGGTTGAAGGGCCTGATTTTGTGTTGTGAAACTTTGACTATATGACTTGTTGGGTTCAGATATGGGTGGCAGAGTTTTGGATGAAGTTCACTTTTGAGGATTGTCTGGAGAGCATCAATACATGTGTGCACATATATTTCCACTCCTGTAGTGAGCCTCTGATTTTTGTGGCTTTTCTGAGTGTGTCTTTTCTTTTCTTTTTATTCAGATGATAGTGGAGTGTGGAAGAGGATGTTGGATATGCAGAGAATGCTGCATTGCTGAATTCCATCAAGCAAGAGCTGGACTTGTTTGTGGCTGGGACTAACAGCACCTTGTACAAAAGGTAGGTACTGTGTAACATTAAACAGAATCAGAGTGTTTGCCTGGAATTATGGTTGTCTCCAAAGTGAGTCAGAGGAATTTTCCTACATCTTTTACTTTAATCATGCTTTGGATTTGTTTTTGACTTAATCGCAGGGGATGGTTTTGGGTGGGGTGTGTGTGTACACTCTGGACACACAAGGTATTGGGAGTTGAGTGGCTTGGGGGAAGCTAGAGGATTAGTATTTTTTTGGTGGACTTTTCAAAGGGACACAAAGACACAGTAATGCAGATGATTTTGTTTTGAAGTGGCATGGTGAAAATGCCATTGAAATTAATTAAGTGGTTTTGTAAAGGAATTTTTATTATGCTACAATGCAGAGGAAGTGGGCCATGCTGATAAAAGGCTGTGTGCTTGTAAATATTGTAAATATATTGTTAAACATAAAATGACAGTGGAGTACCTGCATTACATTGGTCTGTCACCTCTGCTGGTATTGTATTTATTTGTGTGTGTGTGCAAGTGGTGAGTGAACAAACTGAACCCACTTGTTCATCTGTGCAATACAAGAGTCACTTAATCCTACTAATGTATTTATAGAAACAAAATTTGTGTATTAGTCTGCACACGGTGAGATTGGGGGATTCTGTTACCAAATTTACATGGAGATACCACATGGTTACCCTTCTGCTGAACTGACGTTAGCTGAGTTTGGATAACCCTACTCTTGCTCAATGTGGCTGAGAGTGTACAAGGGTTTGTTGTCACTAGTTAACGATAGTTGCTTGGTCCATTGTACCACCATGCACCAGCTATGGAAGTTTCAGCATTTGAGTTTAATTGTATTGATTTATTGCTAAAGCAGATGGGGAAATGAAGTGCAATAACTTAGCTGTGTTGGAATTTGGCAATACATGATGATGAAAAAATGCTTTGTTTTATAAATCATATCATGAAGTAGCATCTTGGAGTCTTGAGTTTTCCTTTCCAGACTATACTTGCTGTGGTTTTCTCTTGCTTTGAAATTTTAGTGAAAACGTGTGACTTGGTGTCTGGCTTTCGTAGCAGTGTCCCAATGCCTCTCTCAGTTTTTGAAATGTTTGTTCCATTCCCAATGGGATAATTTGTGAATGAAGCCTGTCATTCAGTAGGTATGTGGGTATCATTGTGAATTTGAATGGAATTCTCATTTCAAACATCACACTGAACTTGACGTATAATGAAATGTCTGCTAAGATGATAGTAGCAATTTGGGAACCTTGTAGTTTGTGGGTACCTGAGCTCAAACATTTTGTTGTCTTGGTTTAGCTTCATCCTCCCCTCCTATGCAAACATGAGCAAGAGGCAGACACAGATGGGACAGAGGAATGGCAAAAGTGGTTAAAAGTGTGGGTAGCATGTTTGTATTTGGGAAATATGTGATGTGTTTGTGAGAGTTGCCAGTTGTTGCAATGGAACTGATCAATAGATTTAGCACTTAGTGTCTGTACAGGCTATAATTAGTCTGAAAGTTAAATGTTAAACACAAACATCAAGATATTGCTAATGTAAAATGTTGATTATGTGGTTTGCCTCTGGAATAGTGGCTTTGAAGACAATAGCAGTCATTTGTAATTGAGTTGTTGCATGTAAGAAGTGATGTAGGAGACATTGAGGACAAATTAAATAAGTGATGGATTGAACTGAAGTGATATTTTTTGGTGGCAGAGTGCATTTATGATTTATTGACCTTTCACAGCTTTGGAGTAAGGCTGCAGATGGCTCTACATGCATTTGTTTTTTGGGGATGGTCCTGGGGTAAGGTAGTATGTCTGAAGAAAAGACCCCAGGTCATTAAACAAGTCCCCATGCTATGAATATCTTAACTTTCCTTTGTCATTGGAAGATGTGTAATGCATCAGTGAGGTGTTGCAGAGAATAGATAGTAGTATTTCTGAAATGAAATTTGAAAGTACTGGAAAGAGTTAAGAAGGCTGGCAGGAGCTGTGGAGTTAGAAGCCAAGTTGACCTTTTCAGGTGTTGAGTTCTTAGTAGGTTGTAATGTTTAGAGAGTTGAGCACAGAAATGTGCCATGATGCTGCATTATGGTGTTTCCTGTTTTTGGGTGGTATTAGGGTGAAGAAAGAGTGGGAAAGTTATTGTGAGTAATAATTATTCCTCCAGAGACATAAGTTTAAACATGTTATGTGATTGTCACATAACTGATTTTTAAACTTTTATAGTGGTTAAATAATTGGCTGCTATGTTTCTTTCATCGCAACAGTGTTTGCTTTAAAATTGTATGCTGAAGTGTAATGTGTTGAAGAGCCTTTGATATACATGTTAGAAAGTACAGACCCTAGTACAGATCATGGGGACACCGCTTGTCTCATCCCTACTCTCCATCTGCTACTTTCCAATCAGTTAATGGCTCATGTCAGAAGGTTACATGCAATCATTGGTGTATGTAGTAACTTAGTTTATGTGTTGCGTTCTTCAGTCCTTTTTATGTGAGGGAAGGAAATATCAATGTTCTATTTTAATTTTCTGGACCTGATTATTTCATTTAATTCCAAGTGCAGTTTTTGCAAGTAAGTTTCAGTATTCTACATGATAGATTAATTTTTGTAATGTTGAGGTTTCATGGCAGCTTTGTTTGTTGAGTGAACGGGTTTGCCATTGAAGAAAGGGAATTTACTTGATTTTGAGTAAGATTACAATTTTCAGATGTCCCAGTGTTGTAAACCAATAAAAGTGCTCAACTGCCAAGAATTCACCAGGAGTGTATTAGGGGGTAACAGAAATAAAATTGGACAGGACATTGGTGTGAATTACCATGTTTGAATTGGTGCTTGTGGAATTATTTGTGCAGACCTGAGAAGGCAGACAGAACTTGTTTTAATGTCTGATTTGATAGTTTGAACTTCTGAGTGTGACTGGATTTTGTGTCCAAGACTTTGGAGTTGAAGGTATGACATCTGAATTTGGATGTGAGGATAGTGTTGTTGATTTTTGGTATTGAATGTGCTGTTATTTGTCTTAACCATTATTTCTTGAAGTCATGATTTCACTGCATTGGTTTGTCACATGTTTATAAGTAGTGTGAGGTTGCATGGTCAGTGTCAGTATTTGATTGGGTAGATTTTCAAATGTAGTTTGGATTTCAGTCCCATGTTCCTGGTGGCAATTGAGAGGTATGTCCTCTGTGATTGACTGACCTACTTAGGTGATGAGGATTTTGAAACCAGATATGTTCAGTGATAATGTAAACATCTTTAATAAATAATGAAACAATAAGAATCATTGTAAGATTTGTGTGTGTGTATATATATAATCTTAGAGATAGAGATCGAGATCGAGATCGAGATCGAGATCGAGATCGAGATCGAGATCGAGATCGAGATCGAGATCGAGATCGAGATCGAGATCGAGATCGAGATCGAGATCGAGATCGAGATCGAGATAGTCTTCAAATGGCCTCAACTTGGTCCTTTGACACTGGCTTTAGACTTCTGTTCAGGCTGCAGATCTGTGGACTGAAGGAAATGCTAATTAGAAACACTGGCATAAAGGAACACACCATGGTCCAAAACCACAACCAACATACCTTTCCACTCTGGCGTCCAGTTACCCAATCAGGAAACATTCCTAATACAGATGATTCTCTCTTGTCATCAAGTACTGCCTTTTTCCATCCACTTATGATACCCAACTGCATACAAAAGAATTTAGTCAAAATTTGACAGGGACACACATTTCCTTTCAAATATTACTTCCACTAATATTTATGACCACATTACATTCTTGATAACTTTTAAACACTAACAAAATTCACCTGAATTCTTGGCACCTTCTGAATCAAAGATTTTGGCTTGATATCTGTCAAATACATAGCACGAGACAACAACAACAATGACGGAGGCACATTTTCCTTCAGGTGCAACTCAAGCCACTGCAAAGTAAATTAAACAAACATTTACACTGATTATTCACTACTATATGGAAAATTAACAGATTTCCACTACATAAAAAGACCATGGCACTCATTACAAGAACAACATGTACATTATCGTGACTTCTCTCACTGAAAGATTCCAACTTCAGTTCCACACTTTTCAATGTGTCATCATACAATTGAATAAGGTGACAATGTACTAACCTTATCACTTCACTCCTTGCGGATGTCTTCTCTTTCAAAATGCCAATCAAAATCTAATCCACATCAAATACTCTTATTGCAACATTCCCATTCTCACAGAAGCACATTACAACAATACTGCTCACCACAACATCTATCATACTCAGAAAACTTTAGAAACATTTCCTCATTCTTCATTAAGAACACATTAAAACAACTTCTAACACTCTATACACTAAATTAAAATCAATATACTGCAGATGCTTGAACCAATCATCAAAACTTGCAGCATCTGTGAAAAGAGAAGCAAATTTAACATTGCAAGTTACTGACCCTTCTTCCACATAAAATTCACTGACCCAAAACATTAAATCTGCTTCTCTTTTAACACATGCTGACAAACCTCATTGGCTCAAGCATTTGTTATTTTTATTTCATATTAACCCTCTCTATACATCAAAGCTGCAACAACAAGTTTGTAAGCACTACCAATTGGTTCAAAATCAATTAAAAAAAAAATACAACATTTTTAACCACATACTTGATGTGAATATCCAAATATTACACCAACAACAAACATTTCAAAGTCAAAATAGCACCATATACTATTCTTGTACTATAACTTTGGCTAACACACTTCTAAATGACCAAAACAATAATGATAGTACATACAAAAAGTAAATATACTTTACAGTTGACTTTCATGCTAAACATGAAAACTTAGCAAGTCCAAATTCTAACAAACACAGTGTTAACTATTCAAATTCATATACATGATCTCACATTCATACCTAAATTACATTATATCCATGTGAATAACCAACACCTACATTCTTTTTAAGTTGGCAATCTCAAATCTGAAAGAACAACAAAAGAAGAAACTGCTCCATTCAGTTACTTCCCCAACATCTAACTCTAAACTTCAAGACAATACACCTTTGCTGATAAACAACTGAAAAATAGAGGGGCCAGCTAACATTCTTGCACCTTTCAACAACAAATCAATTAATATAGTCTTCAAAACTTATTAACTGCTGGCTTCATTTACACACATTCTAATCCTACAGACATGTACAATGTAATGATTACTGTAGTCATTTCTGCCATCTTTCTGACCTGTGTGAGCTGCTCCCGCAACCGTTTCTCCGTAAGTCCCAATGATCTCATTCCCCTGGCTCTACATGCTGTTTGCAGTTCAGAAACAGTCAAAAATTCACAACCTTCTTTAGCAATCATCTTTAATTCAAAAGCACAATAAAAATTGCCAATTACAACATAATTACTTTTCCACATTAGATACAACACTGCTATGACATTTAACTCTTAAAAAATATCTGCATTAAACTTTTATATGAAATAACTTTCAGATCCATTTCAAAATTATTAAGTATCTAGTCTAAAATAGCACAAAAAATAGTTTGTTAACAAATGATTGATTGATTAACAAATGCTAGAATGAATACAAACAAATTTCACATTAAATTCTTCAAAAGATATTTTTCAGAACACTAACAGGTATAATCAAAAAACATGTTCTCTTTTGCTCCTAATTAGAAGATATCATCTCCATTTCTGCACTTACTTCATCATCTGCTTTGATGGATCTTAGTTCCAACTGAAGCTGGAAACGAAGAAAGTTGTTTGTACCAAAAGGCTGCAGTTCCAAAAGCCTACATAATGCAACTAGCTGAGGGCGACTGAGGTGCTCCAAAGTCAACTCATCTTCAAAATGCTTGGAGAAACGCACTATGTCCTGAGTGCTTGGATTTTCTCCGGAGCGACGCACCTTCAATACATAAACAATACAGCAATAAGCAATTCCAGCATCATACTCACTATTAACTTTTCAAATACATTATTGCATCTCCATCAGTATGAAATTAAATTACAATTATTATAAAATACACAATCTAAACAGACATGTTTTCAAAAATCCAGACTGCCGGTTCCAACAGTGACTGACTTCAAAACAAAAATTCTTCAAATCTGACTAATTCTAATTTGAACACAAATGGAAAATGAATAAACAAATTCTAAAGACTCATCACTTTTCAACATTTTACAACTTTACATTGAGTCAGAATTATGACTAGACATCTTCAAGGTATTATATCCACTTGCCAACATCTACCATTGTTATAATTTCAACTATCCTTGGGCCAAACTTTAACTAATGCACTGCATCACATTCATCTTCACACTAAATTACTCATATCTTAAACCAATGAGAAGTATCCTTTTCTTTTTTTCTTTTTGGAAAATTCAAACACACAAACCAACATGAAATTTGAAACAAAAGTGCAAAACTCTTGCCAACTGACATCATATTAATTGCCATGAAACTAATTTGACACATCTAACCAACAAAACAAAAATGGAAATGTCAATAAAAATTCATTCATAAGATTTCCCAATATAACAAACTCAAGATAATACATATGAGTAACAAGACTTCTGAAAACTTAACGCACTGCAAACCCAACCATTTGACTAGCTGCAAACAAAAAAAACTCACTGAATCCACAAACCAATCGATTCTTTCATGAAACAAGAATAACAACATGAACTTAGTTGTATTCTTCTCACAAAAATCTGCCATTTGTACCAGCAGTACAGACCAACAATATCCCTGCAACCACATGATGTGTACATCTGCCAATTCTTCCAACACAACAGACTATACTGTGCTACTGCCTTCAGAACAAAATACCAACCATGAAACACAAACCAAAAAGTACATGTTTACTAAAAATATCATCTGCAGACTTGCATAATTACTGCTCCAATAATAATTTGCAGCACTTGTCATACTAAAACTATTGAACTATGAAAACTAAAACTGCACTAATAACTTGACAAAGTATGAAAACTCCAAAGTTCACAGCTCTTTCATCATAACTCAAAACACCTAACACTAAAAATCAGCCTCTTGCTCTTCTTCACTCTGTTTCCAGTGCTTGCATGTCTATTTCTTACTGACCAAAAACAGATGCACTATTCAAGATGCAAAAAACCAAATCACTATAAATGTCAACAATACCTTATCACTTATATTACACTAATTTGGTTACATCACCAACACAACATCAACTTCATTCAATTTTGCTCTACAATGGTTGCAAAAGTTACAATAAATGGTTAAATCACAATATGAATATGAATACAAAACTTATACACTACTAACACACAAGGCCATTGCAAATCCTAACCACTCACTACATAAAAAAGTACTTCCTCAATCACTCTCCTCTGTTTCTCTATTCAGCCGCAAAATGGAACACTTTGCTCTGTCCAAACACATGATGAATTTCAACATAACTATTAAAGCTCTGCTCAAAAGATAACAACCCAAGATTCTCCAGTCTGCACATGTAACAGAATTCCCACATCCCTGCAACCATTTTACTAAATCTGCTCTGCACCCTGTCAAAAACATCCACATCCTTGCAACATTGAAGTGTGGCCACTATTGCACACAATACACCAATCAAAATTAAACAATTCTTTTACAAACTTTCAGCATGACTTCCTTACTTTTCTTCACTCTGTCTCTACTTATAAAACCCAGATGCCTTTTTTACCACTTTCTCAAACTGCCCTATCACCTTCAACAATTTCAACACATACACCCCATCTCTCTCTGCTCCTGTACACCTTTTATCATTGGAACCTTGATTTTATATTGTGCCACCTCATTCTTCCTAACAAAATGTATAATTTCACACTTCTCTCCATTAAATTTCACATTTAACTTTTCTGCACATTTCAACAGCATGGATCCTCCTGAAGTCCATCACTATCCTCCTCAAACTGAACAATCCTTCCATTGTTTGTGTCATCTTCAGATTTTGCAATTATACCCCTGAGCACCCAAGTCAAAATCATTAACATCTATCAATAAAAACACTGACCCTAGCAAACCGCACTGTCCACACTCCCCCACTGTTTCCTCTGACATATCCAACTTCATATCCAATACTACCACTACAATGAATTGGGCTCACTGACAGTAAGTGAATAATGCTGCTGCTGGATGCATGCTTTTCACACAAACATAGTTTGCAATTTCCAAACAATACTTTGCAGAACGTTGTCTTTTTAAAAACAATCAAAACTCAAGTGAAAGAAGCCACATTATTACATTGCACATGATACAAAAACTTAACAAAGAACAGAGGATAATATTTACAAACTTCAGTACGATGAAGAGATCACAAGCATAACAGATGGAAGTCACCACAGAGAAATGTAAACTCATGCACTGTAGACAAACTCATTTGGAAATCACAAGTCAATATAAATGACACTACAAATCAATAAGTCAGTTCACAAATAATCAGGTTACTGAATTTAAAATAGACAACTACAATATAAAAAAATAATCATGCTACAACTTCAGAAATGACAAGTTCAAACAGTGAAAATATAAAAAGCTTAACAAAGCTTACAAAGGAGGCTTGTCAGTATGAATACAAATTGAAACATTTAGGATTCTTCTCCTGCAAACAAAGAGAGTTGACAGGGAACAAAAGTGAGGTTTTCAAGATAAAGAAAAGTTTTGATAGAATAGATACAAAATAAACTATTCCCTCTGACAACTGGGCCAATAACCACAAATTTGACATTTCAAACCATTCTCAACACATCCACAGGGGAGCTGTTTTATTCATTGGAAGCATCATTCACATAACTAACAAAAGCAGCTGATTCTACAAATAATTTGAAAAAGGAATTGAACAGGTACTAAACAATGACAAATTTAAACACTTACAGACAAAAAACAACAACGTGGTACTAAGCACTTCCCAATACCAACAATGTGCTGAATAACCTCCTTCTCTACTACACATTTCCTTATTTCAACTTCAGCCTGACTGTGATAATATCAGGAACCAAGTATGCTGCCAGTTACTTTTCTCTGTTTTACATTCAACTTCAACTATCATTGTTCTGTCCATTAACTTATCTTGTTCAACTCCACCTGCAATTCCTCAGCCACCTTTCTTACTGCACTGCCTCTCTTATTTGATACCATGTGCAGATTCAACAATTTTGCATTTAGTTTCTGACTCCAGATATTTTCTATAAATTAGAAACAAGTGACCTAGCACTGAACCTGAGACATCATGCTCAGTACTTATCCGTTCAGCCACTATGACACAGCTCCTTTATCAAGGATTCATTATTTATTACCTATCAAATAGTTTCTAAATTCTCTCACATTTGCCTTCAATTTATATCCTGCTGTATGGAATTTGATGACAACTCTTTTTGAAGTCAATATAAAGCAACTCATTTTGATATTTTTCTGTTTCCACCCACAAAAACAACATCAACTTTTCACATTATTAATAGGTGTTAATAACCATCACAAGCTGTCAGATGTCAACACCACAAAATGGAACACATTTCTACACTATTAATGCAGCTTTTGCTGTCATAATCTACTTCTTCAAATAAAAAGAATCACCATTAGTAAATGCTGACAGGTCTCTGTTTGTACTCACTCACCAAAGACCACTTTTTATCATGATTTTGGTACAAAAAAGCATCAAGCACATTAAACTCATCTTGTTTTTAAACAGACATATCAATTTCAATATAATGTATAGTTGTATCTTTTTTCTTCTGTATCTAATTTCATCTCGAAATCAAACTGCTTGACCCTCCATAGACTGCTCTAGCCACATGATCTTTTTCCATTTGAAAAGAAATAAAAAAAGAGAGGCAGGTTTTAGTTCACAAACACCCAAAGGCAACTGCAGAACTCTGATAAAAGACTGATGTATTTTCCTTCTGTTCATTCCAATGCTGTACAATTCTCCCACACAGATCTTCCATGTTCCATCCAGATGTTAAAGAAATAGATCTGTCCCTTCAGTCTGCTTATACACACTGCCCTCTAACCATGAAATGTCAATGAAAGCATTTGCAAAAAGCACAAATCACAAAAGTGAGAAACAAGATGACATGTGGAATGTAGTAGAAGGAGGCTTCAGTCTGGTTTCTTTATTCTCTCATTTGACATAGCTGGAAACATTATGGGAAGTTAATACTGTAGTGACAGACAAACTGTCCATAAAGTGGATGGCATATTTGCACCCAACATCTGATGAGGCAACCCTTCAGCAAGGGAGCAAAGGCAAGAAAAGTGTGATTATTGTCATGTGCTTTTTCTCTCAAAAAAAATTTTAAATGATTGACTTGTTGACTCCCCTTCTGTCATGCACTATTCTCTGCAGACTCTGCCAAGTCCTCCATCTAACCTGTCTCCAAAAAAACATACTAGTTACTTTGTGGACACATGATCCTGCTTATGGAAAAGTATTTCACAACAACTTAACAACATAAGATCTGCATGAATGCTTGAAGCAAACCTGCTGTACATAGGAGGAGAACTGTTTGGTAGCCTCTCCACTTTCAGCTTTATTCCTTTTAGCCATTTCTGCAATAGTTTCCTGCAGAAATTTGGCCAGCTCAAGTTTTGCAGCCAGAGTCTTTTTCTGATTTTCTTCCTAGAAACCAAAGAAAGTACAGGACCTGGTTAGACCAAATTATTGCACATACTCAGCTCAATTTTAGGATCACTCAAACATCAGGTGGCATAGCAGTGTACCCCCGAAAACACTTCCAAAATTGACCCACCACATTTGACTGGCAGCAGCACTGCTTTTTTTTTTTTACATTCATTTATGGGATGTGGGCAACACTGGCCACGCCATCATTTATTGCCCAAAACAAATTACCCTTCAAAAAGCGGTGCTGTTGAGCTGCCTTCTTGAACCACTGCATGCCATGTGCGATAAGTACACTCACACTGCTGTTAGAAAATGAGTTCCAGGAGTTTGACACAGTTACAGTGAAATAACAGCAATATACTTCCAAAACAGGATGGTGTGTGACTATGAGGTGAACTTTCAGGTGCTGGTGGTCCCATGCATTTGCTGCCCTTACCCTTCTAGTTGGGAGATGTCGCCAGTTCTGAAGGTGCTGTCTAAGGACCCTTGGTGCATTGCTGCAGTACATGTTGTGGATGGTACACACTGCTGCCAACGCGCGTCAGTGGTGGAGAGAGTGAATGTTGGTGGATGGGGTGCCAATCAAGCGGGCTGCTTTGTCCTGGATGGTGTCGAGCTTCTTGAGTGTTCTTGGAGCTGCACCCATCCAATTAAGTGGAACATATTCCATCACACTCCTGACTTATACTTTCTACATTGTGGACATGCTTTGGGGAGTGAGGAGGTGAGTTACTCACTGCAGGATTCCTAGCCGCTGACCTGCTCTTGTAGCCATGGTATTTCCATGGCTACTCCACTTCAATTTCTGGTCAATGGTAGCCCTTAGCATGTTCATAGTGTGGCAAGGAACAATGGTAATGCCGTTGAAGGTCAAGGGGAAATGGTTAAATTCTGTTAGAACAGATTTTTAAACAACACAATAAGATGGAGACATTTAACATAAAATAATTAATCAATCATGTATTACTAACAAACTAACCTCGGAGCTGCACAGACAGCTTATCAATAGAAATAGACTAGCAGGACAGCTGCAGTGCTTAAAAACAGCCTATTGTACAACCATCAGCCAAAGGTTCCAAGGAGATAGTAGAATAAGAAACTGCTTGATGAGAGGTGGACAAGGTAGTACCCCAATCAGGCCATGACACCAAGAAACTGGAGAGTTTGTAAACCAATTGAGAACATACAGGGGGTGTCACTGATTTGTATGAAGAACTATAACAAAGGCTTGATTTCCCTGCTCAGTCAGGAGACAGAAGGAGAGAAGATCCGAGGCGTTGTTGTTTTTGCTTTGCTGATGATGTAACCAACAAGTACTGCAATAAAGTTTCTTAAAGCTACAGTCGGACTTCGTCTCTCTTTGTGTAAGTAATGGGATCCAACAGATTCTCTCTTGTTGAAGATGGTCATTGCCTGGCACTTGCGTGGCGCTAATGTTACTTGCCACTTATCAGCCCAAGCCTGAATATTGTCCAGGTCTTGCTGCATTTCTACACGGACTGCTTCAATATCTGAGGAGTCCAAAATGGTGCTGAACATTCTGCAATCATCAACAAACATCCCCACTTCTGACCTTATGATTGAACAAAGGTCATTGATGACTCAGCTGAAGATTGTTGGGCCAACAACAACACCCTGAGGAACTCCTGCAGTGATGTCCTGGAGCTCACATTACTGACCTCCAACAACCACAGCCATATTCCTTTGCCCTAGATATGACTCCAACCAGTGGAGCATTTTCCCCCTGATTCCCATTGACCTCAATTTGGCTCGGGCTCCCTGATGCCATACTCAGTCAAATGCTTCCTTGATGTCAAGGGCATGCATGTTGAAAAACTGCAGCACTTAGCTCTGATCCATTGGTTATGAGATCACTTAGCTCTGGCTATAGCATGCTGCTTACACAGTTTGGCACGCATGTAGTCCTGTGTTGTAGCTTCACCAGGTTGACACCTCATTTTGATGTATGCCTGCTGCTGCTCCTGGCATGCCCTCCTGCACTCTTCATTAAACCACATTTGGTCTCCTGGCTTGGTAATGGTAGAGTGGGGGATATGCCAGTCCATGAAGTTACAGATTGTGGCTGAGTACAGTTCTGCTGCTGATGGCATGTCAGTCATCCTCATTGATGGCCAGTTTGTCATTGCTAGATCTGTTTGAAATCTACCCCATTTAGCACAGTGCTAATGCCACACAACACAATGCAGAGTATGTTCAATGTGAAGGCGAGACTTCGTCTCCACGAGGACTATGTACTTGTCACTCCTACCAAGACAGTCATGGACAGAAGCATCTGCAGCAGACAGATTGGTGAAGACGAGGTCAAGTATGTTGTTCCCTCATGTTGGTTCCCTCACCACCTGCCACAGACCCAGTCTAGCAGCTATGTCCTTTAGGACTCGGCCAGCTTGGCGGCAGAACCTTAATCTGAATATGCAAATAATATTACAATTAAATAATAATGCAAAACCTGGTAGCAACTGCCATCCCATGGCAAGATTCCAACCCCTGACCAGAACTTCTGCACCTTCGGAACTCCATTCGGACAATGGTGGGGAGTGTGGAAGAATTACATTTTCAGGACATGGAGGGGGTAGGAGAGAACAGTGAAAGCTGTTTTCATTGACTGATGGAATGTTGGTAAGGGTTTAAAAGTCAAAGATTATAAACTTTGTGGGTCAAAGGTCAGTACTAGTAAAAATGCTTTTGCAAGGGTTGTGTGGAGAGGGAGATTAATATCTTGCTTGATCATTTGCGGGGTGCAAAAGGGGCTTGAATGTTTAATTGAATTTTATTTAAATTAAAACTGCTGTTCTCTCGAAAAAATTAATTTGCCATTAAGGTCTTGATGCCCTTGAAAAATGTTGCCAATGCCTATGCTGTTGCACCAGATGCCATTGCCGGGGTCTAAACAGCCGCACCCTCGACATCACTTGGAGCGGACATTCCGCCTGCTCCATTTAATTGAGCCACCACACAAAATACTGCAGAGGCTTAGCAACACACAAGTCACACGGGCATCACGCCTTGCTTCAAGCTCACTGCCAGTAAAGGCAGCAAGCCAATAAAATGCAGCCCATTAGCACCACAGATAGCCTTTGCACATCACACATCATTATCAATGTGTGTTTATTGGCAACATCTCACAGTATATCAAAAATGACAGTCCTGTCTGAAAACATGTAAATCTGAACACCAACTGTTGAAAAAAATATTCTTTCATGTGATGTGCACATCACTGCCAAGGCCAGCATTCATTGCCCATCCCTAATTGCCCTACAAAAGGTGGTGTTAGTGAGCCTCCTTCTTAAACCACTGCAGTCCATCTGATGTACGTACACCCTCAGTACTGTTACAAAGGGTGTTCCATTTTTTGAACCCCCAACGACAGTGAATGAATTTGCCATACTCTTCTCATATCAACAGCAAGCAATTGCAAAATTACAAATACTCTTTAAAGAGAGTGGTCACCACAATGAGCTGAAGTACTAGTGGATACCACTACACAAGTTGCTTTTTCAGGTTGACTGCATGATTCCAAGTAGCTGTAGACTCAAACTTACTCATGTGGGACTATGCTGAATGGAAGGTAATTCAATGGAAGACATGAAATTAGAGGCACTGTTCTCCCAAGCCTATTCTTCTTTGCCACCTGTCATTTCAGACAAAAAAAAACTTTGGCTCAGTATAAACACTGTCATCCAAAGACAGCCTTTTGGCTGCTTTCTCTCCCACACTCTTCTTTCCAGCCCTCCTCTGCACCAAACACTCTTCCATAGCACTGGCATCTTTCCACTTGTCATGACAAATAAAAATATTCCAGCTAATCACAAGCTTCTGGGTAAAAACAAATTCATACCAACCTTTGTCAATTTTGTCTGAAACGTGGATGGTAACATCCCAGGAAACAGCTTTAAAACAACAGGCAGCAGTAACTCCATAAATGGCACAATCAAAAAGATCAGGAAGGGAACTAGGCGGAAGAGGTCAACACATGTTCGCAAAAGCTGCAACAGTTTACACAAGACAAAATCTATGAGTAGTGCGGCAACTAAAGTATACTTTAGGTACTGAAATAAAATAGTTAAAACCTTTACAAAGGCACTTTTATAATGATTTAATTCAATGAAGTGCAACCAATGACAGAAGGTAACAGCTTGAAGTATTTGAAAAATCTCTCAAAAATAACCCTCTCTCAGCTCACACATGTACAATGACTGCCCAAATGTGTTATTCCAAGGTAGCAGACACTACTTGGATAGTCATTACTTCAAAACAGGCAAAGAACAAATGAAAAGAATTTTGTTTTTGAAATGTCTCCAAAATAAACTGATTAAAATGCAATCTCACAATGTTCGCTTTCAAAAAATCAATTGAAGCTATAAGACCCTACCTACCCTCCGTCTCTCTCTACGAGTGAGCTGATGTCCAGACAGTAACATCGAGAGTATCCTTGCTGCCACTTTTGTGTCAATCCAAAGTAATCGGAATCCGTTGTAGTAGTGTTTCAGTTCACTTATAATTTTCTTCTTCCAACTTTTCTTCACAATAGTCTTTTCAATTCTTCGGCAAAGTGAATCTTCTATCTCAGTCTCTTGCGTTCGCTTGTTTCTATCAGTGAACAGTTTATACCTTTGAAGCCGCTGACCCAACAGGTGGAATTTGCACACAGGTACTAAAGAAGTGTGTGCGTGAGGTAGACTGCAGAAGAGAATAGGAGGGAAGCTCCCAAGTTCTTTATCTCGAGCATATAGTCTGTTTGAATGAAAATTATGCACATTCAGTACCACCACTGAAGTGCACAAATTGCTCTTTGCTCCTCTGTTTAAAAAAAAAATACATTTTTGAAATTCAATTTTAACTCACTAACAAATAAAAAGATTGCTTAGTATACTGTGAGAACTTTTGTATGTTCACATATCCCCATCCCCTCCCATTCTGATACAGGAAAATCAGCAGGTAAATGCACTGTGGCACTCTACAAACCCTGCAGATATCACAAGTTTGAATACACTCTAAACAATATGTTTCTTCAAATATGTTCTCAACTGACAATCAGTGGCAGGGTTTCTTTATTCTAGATAAGCAATTCTGCTCAATAATTTCAATAAAGCTAAATATTCTGATTTTCAATCGAAATAGGCAAGAAAAGGAAAAAAAAAGTATTGACCTGAATGAAACATTTCTTTGTAATTCTCTGAAACAGAATCCGAATGATGTCAATCACTCTGCTGCTAAAAAAATAGCTTTACTTGCCCAATAGCTGGTAAATATAACAAACGCAGAAAGATAACAAGGAACTTTATTGTGTTTCAATTTACTGCATACATCATGTGCTGCAAAAGCATTTACTCAACTTTGTAAAGGTGGAACAATTAATTCTCTTCCTGACACTATCAACACCAAACAGATTGATGAAACATTAAACAGATGAATGAACAGTATTAAACACAAATAACATATTGACACTCATTGCAGACTTTAATGTTCTCGGCATGTTGAAAATAACAAAGATCTTTCTCCATTGAAATACATTTCCTGCATCAGTCTGTTATGGCAGCTTGTAACCAAAAGGTCTGTGACTCATTTCTATCCTTCACAGCATCAGCCTAATCTCCAAATAAAAGTTCATTTTTAAGTTTATACCAATTCTTTCATGATAAACTGAAACAAAATATATTAAAACCTGCATCTCTCTTTAACTACATTAGGTGGTCAGCCATTTGCAGGATTCAAAACATCTCTCCACACAGATAAGCTGCCATTAATACATGCATTTATCAAATAAATGTCCTTAGCCTGACCATCTTCAGCTGATTCAGCCATGACTTACTTTCTTTGCAATTTAAGGAGTGCAGCAATTAGCTAACAACTCCATGCTGTTCACTTCCATGCACATAGTCAAGCAGCCCATGACAATCTACTAAAGGACCATACAACATCCAAAGTTAGGCTGACAAGTGTAAAGTAATATTCAGACCCCTAAGAACCAGGCACGGAGTCCCTTCAACAAGAAAAATCCCAAGATTTTTGCAAAGTCCCTTAAAACCCATATCTTAGTAGTCATGGTTCACCAAAATCAAACTGTATCAGGCAGATCAACAACATGGCTACAAGATCTGGACAGAGATGAGCAATTTGGCAACAAGTGGATCACCTATTGACTCCTCAAAGGTTCTCCCCCATCTATGAAGTTCAAGTTAGCGCTGTGACAGAATGCCAACCATTCATTTGGATGGATTCAGCCATAACACTCAAGAAACTCAAGACCATCCAGGACACAGCACTAGCCTCAACATTCAAACTCTTCATCACTGGTGCAATGTGACTGCAATATATATGATCTAAATAATGCACTGCCACCACCTACGTAGGTTGTATCAACAGAACTTCCTATTCCTCCAGCCCCCCACTACCAAGAAAGACAAGAACTGCAAAGTCATGCATACACAATTGCCAAGTAGACCACCACCATGATTTTGACATAAAATCAACATCCCGTCCCCACCAAACAACACCAGACTGCAGCATTTCACGGAAGGCCCTTCTCAACCTTCTCAGGGCAAGCAGGATGGTCAATGAAAGCAACCTTTCCAGTGCCACCCACATATGGAAAAGAAAAACGCACTACTTTACAACAAAACAAACAATATACTGGCTTTTGACTGATAACAAACTATCCCTGCCCCAATTGTCATTTCTCTGTCACCACATTTTAGAACCTCATAAACCAGGCATTCAACTACAACATTACAATTTACAGCTGAATTTCATTAGTTTCTGAAGCTGCTATGTATCAAAGGGTGCAAACCTGGGATACTTAACTCAATTTAACAAAAGGAAAAGATACAAAATAATATTCTACAAACAAAATGCTCAAATTACATCATGACATTATCTTTAGCTGCCTGACAAGTCAAAAAAATGTTAACAATGAAACCAGCATTGCAAGCTTCAGTATCTCAATGGAAGCAAGCAGATACCACGAAAATTACCTCTGCATGAAACTCATTGCATAAATAGACTGGATCTTTGGAATGTTAACACAAAGATTTATGGCATGAAGATAATGCAAAACACTAATTTGTACTGAGGCAAGATGTTCCACAAATGTTCCAAAATTACAACAAATGAAACGCTACAACAAGAAATCATAGAAGGGTTACAGGACAGATGGCCATTCAGCCCACTGTGGCCATACCACCTCTCTGCAAGAGCATCTCACCTAGTGCCACTCCCCACCTTTTGCCCATGGCCCTGCAAATTCTTTTCTTTGTTGGTACAAAATATTCCCTAGACTTGTGAACACTGGGTGATACCATCAGCACCTTATAACTATCGTGCCACTTTATTTTGTAACTAAACCAAAAGCTAGAAGAAATATTTCCTCTCAATCTTCTTCTGAACTCTTTAAACTTCAAGTCATGATTCCCTGTATATTTCTTCTGCTCCCATTCAACATACAAGCAAGCAAACAGGCAGCTGAAAATGAACTAAGCATAGTGCCTTTCTTCACAAGACAAAAAGCCTGGCCATCACCCCAAGCTTCCCCACACTGAAACAAATGCAACCAGCCACACAAAAGTTTCAATCATGGCATAAGAGAGCCAAAACTCACTCGACAACACATCTAGGCTGACATTACAATGTAGTACTGAGGGTGCGCTGCACTATCAGAGGTACCATCTTTCAGATGAAACTTGAAACCAAAGCCTTGCTACCCTCTCAAGTGGCTAGTATTTGAACAAGAGATGGGAGTTTTTCTGCTGTCTTGGCCAATATTTATCCTCAACCAGCACCACCATAAAAAGAATATCACTTCAGAATAGATCCAGCAGCTCAAAACAGGGCATCCATAAAGGAACTGGAGCCATCAGTTACAGAACTGGATTCAACCAAAATCTGTAATTTCATGGCCTGGCATATATCTGACTCAACCAACCCTAGTTCAATAAAGAATGCAGGAAGGCATGCCACGAGCAGCAACAGGCATACCGAAAACTGAGGTGTCAGCCTGCTGAAGCTGCATGCATGCTAAACAGTGCAAGCAGAGTGCTAGAAAGAGAATGAAGTCATGCCACAACCAACGGATCAGATCAAAGCTCTGCAATCTTGCCAAAGCCAGTCAGGAATGGTAGTAGACAATGAAACAACTGACTGGAGGAGGATGTTCCACAAACATCCCCATTCTCAATCAGGAGGAGCCCAGCATCAATGCAAAAGACAAAGCTGAAACATTTGCAACCAACCTGAGCCACAAGTGCAGAATGGATGATTAATCTCGGCCTCAAACTGAAGTCCCCAGCATCACAGATGCCAATGTTCAGCCAATTCAATTCATTCCCGGTGCTATCAAGAAATGGTTGAAGGCACTGGATACAAGAAAGGCTACAAGCCGTCACAACATCCTGGCTTTTGACTGAAGACTTCTGCTCCAGAACTAGCCACACCCATAGCCAAGCTGTTCTAGTACCACTACAACGCTAGCATGTACCCAATAATGTCAAAAATTACCCAGGTATGTCCTGTACATAAAACGCAGGCCAAATCCAAAATAGCTAATTACCGCACCATCAGTCTACTCCAGATCATCACCACATGGATGGAAAGTGCCAGTGACAGTGCTACCAAGCCTTGTTCCAAACATGCACAAGAGTTGAATTCAAAAGGTGAGGCAACAGTGACAGCCCTTGGCATCAAGGCAGCATTTGACCAAGTGTGACATCAAGAGTCCAACCAAAATTGAAATCAGTCAGAATCAATGGTGAACTCTCCACTGGCTGGAGTCATACCTATTACAAAGGAAGATGGTTGTGGTTGTTAGAAGCCAATGATCTCAACTACAGAACATCACTGCAGGAGTTCTTCAGGGTAGTGTCCCAGACCCAACCATCATCAGCACCATAAGGCCAAAAGTGGGGATGTTCGCTGACGACTGCACAGTGTTCAGCATCATTCACGACTCCTCAGACACGGAAGCAGCCACTGCCTGCATGCGATGAAACCTGGACAACATTCAAGCTTGAGAGGATAAGTATCAAAGAACATTCATGCCACACAAGTGCCATGCAATGACCAGCTCCAACAAGAGAGAATTTAACCATCTTCCCTTCATGTTCAATGTCATTACCATCACTGAATCCCCCAATATCAACATCATAGAGGTTATCATTGATCAGAATCTGAACTGGACCAGCCACATGAACGTGTGGTGACAAAAGCAGAGAATTCTGTGGTTACTAACTCAATTGCTGACTCCTAAAGGCCTGTCTATCATCTACTAGCCACAAGTCAGGAGGTGATGAAATACTCTTCACTTGCCTGGATGAGTTCAGCTCTAACAACAGTAACAAAGCTTGACAACATCCAGAACAATGCAGCCTCCTGGATTGGTACCCCATCTACCACCTAAAACAAACATTCACTCCCTCCACCACTGGCGCAGAGTGGCAGCAGTGTGTACTATGTACAAGATGCACTGCATCAATTTGCCCAGCCACCTTTTACAGCATCTTCCAAACACACGACATCTCCCACCTCGAACAGGGGTTGCCAACCGTAATAACAGTAGCAGCAATTTTTCAAACATTTAGTCAAAAATGCAATATCCTAAGAACCACAATGCTGTTACTCAAATGCCATTAATAATGAAAAACAAGACAGACATACTTCAACAAGACTTTCAATGTTTTATACAAAAAAGTTGTTAATTGAATGATACTTTCTCACAAGTCCAAAGTTCTGGAAAGTTTAAGAAAATTAAACAAGTCACTTCATTACCATCAAAATGCATTTCATCAATCAGGGTCAGGAGCTACACATGAGTCCTTAATAAACCGCACAGAGCACTGGAGCCGCCACTTTCACATCTCTCACCGAGAAGGACAAGGGCAGATGGGAATACAAGCACCTGCAAGTTCCCTTCCAACTCACACATCAGACTGATTTGGAACTATATCACTGCTCCTTCACTGTTGGTGGGTCAAAAACATGGAACTCCCTTCCTCACAGCACTGTGGGTGTACCTACATCACAGAGGGCAGCGGTCCAAGTCTGCGGCTCACCACCACCTTCTCAACGGCAATTGGGGATGGCCAACAAATACTGCTCTTGCCAGCAATGCTCACATCCCATGAACAAATAAAAAGAAACAGAGTCATTTATCGCTGTCTGTTGGACCTTGCTGTGTAAAAAATGGTAGTTTTCATAAATCACAACAACAGCTATATGACAAAATTACTACATTGACTATGAAACACTTTGGGACATCCCAACAACATGAAAGGTCAACTGCCCAGCGAGTACAGACCTGGAATCAAATCTGGGATGTTATGATCTGTACAGTTCAATGACACACTGTCTAAAACACCTGACCCATCAGGGAAGCTTGAAGGCAACATATGTTCTAAAAAATCAAAGTGCTAATTTTTCAACATTGACCCTACTTGTGCAGGGAATGAAACTGCTCCTATTTCCAATTTGTACAGTTTCTTTACATTCAATACCATCATGTATTGTGGATGCATTGCCACCTGCATCAAGACAATGCATGAAAATGCATTCTGCCTCATCTGTGTCCGTAGAAAAGATGATATCCTGAATTACACACATTCAGTAGTATGAAATATAATAAAAATACTTATCCATCATTTATGCACTTTACCAGAACTGGCAATATGAGAAGACCATTATTGTGCACAAAGTGCTCACCTTTGTCAGCACTGAGAACACAAAGGGTCCAATGATCTTGTACAGCTCTGTCAAAATGGAGGATGGGAATGGGAACACATTATTTAAGCAACTCTTAAGTAAAAGGAATGGGAGGGTATGTCATGTTTGCAGCAGCGTTCATTTTAGGAATGAGATGAAGGCTTTATCAATTAAATTTAAATGAGGTAACCTCTGAATGCTTTACAAGACATTTTTCTATTAAACCTCAGCAATTAAATGGTCCTGACACTGACCAGTAAGATTGTTACAATCCAACTCACAAAATTCTAAGTTAACATTTTCTCATTAGTTTAATTTATTTAAAAAAGGTTTCACCATCTTACCTTAATCTGGCAATGGAGGTAAGTAAGCCTTGACTGAAATAAGCCATTTCTTAGAACATGTAATCTTAAAAGGTAAAAATAAATTAATGCAGCAATTTTCACAATTTAAAATGTGGAAAATACACAAATTGTAGTTTCAATAACATATGACTCAACAAATGAGATGCTCGTTAATCATTTTGGAGCCTTGGTCCAAATGAACTTTGTTCAATCGCTGGTCCACAACAATGATGCTTTCATTACTTTCATTGGTGCAATGTTCAGAAAGGAAATTTTGCCATTTCTGAGCATGATCTAACAGCCCCTGCTGTAAGCATACATGTCAAAGTCAGGTAAAGACAGAAGTGGACTCAGCTCTGATGGCCCCCCTCAAACAGCCTGCCAATACTCTTGGGCTAGGTCCACACAGGAAGAATGGCTATTTGAGTGACATGCAGGAGAACAGCCAGAAAACTATGCCAAGTCAAGACTCAACAGTTTCAGGACAAGAATGGGTATTTGGCTTAAAATGTTAAGAAAAAGAAAAGCATGGTAGCAAAAGTGCTAAACTGATAATTCTTTCTAACTGGTTTTCAGATGGAATACTGATGACGGTACAATTTTAAAAGCAATTCACTTCATAATAAATGGAATATATATATTGCTGAATCAGCTCATCAGCACAATTCATGTGTAAGAATTTCACCCAAGCAGAAATAGTTGCAATTTTATTCAGATCTATCCATCACCTGAATATGTAAAGCTTTGCCTCAAGATAATCCGACAGGGACCTATCAAGAAGTGTGTTCTTTCGAGCTACAAAACTTCATAACCAAGTACAGCCACATGTGCTTTTCCTTGCATTTACTCCATTATGTTAACAGCACATATTCAAGGACCTCACATCATCATAAAGTCACAAAAACAAGGATTGACTAATTTCCTTCAAGCTAAAGCTTCTGCTTTCACTTATTGAAACATAGGAAGCCACTGCATTCTGGTCTCCATGTTACACAATAAACTCACCACACATGCATACAGATCATCCTGATGCTGGGCAAATACATCCAACAGTGACAAACAGGTTTCTGTCCCAAAGCAGGACCTCTTAACCAGATATTAATGCACCAGACCTTGAAAGGTCACTGGGAACATGGAAACACGACAACATTAAACTGGGGTACAAATAGACACATCACAAACTTCTGACAGTTTAATGCATGCTGCAGTGAAGCTACTTCACTAAGTGTTCTCTGACACTTCCGCTGACCTCCCCCAGACCATGACTCCATCACAAACATCAGCTATTATATCCAGAACAGTCACTGATCTCTGGAGACCTTCCCTCTCTCGCCTCCAATCTCATAGTTTCCCCAACCCCATACAGCCCATTTCCACCTCCTTCCCAAAATACAGACAGTGCTGCCCTCATGGACCTCTATTAGAACCTCTTGCTGTCCCAATGAGCTGAATTCTTCATATTTTTGCTCTGTTCTTTCTCCCCTTACCCAGTCTCTTCCCACCTACATTTGCAATTCTTGCGATCACTTCAAAAGTTCACAGCTTCCCTTTTACCATGGACATCCAATCCCTCGACACCTCCATCCCCCAATAGGATAGTCTGAGAGCTCTCATCTTTTTCCTTGAAGAGGCCCAACCAGTCCCCATTCACCACTCCTCTCCTCTGCCTAGCTGAACTTGTTCTCACATTGAACAACCTTTACTTCAGTTCCACTCACTTCCTCCAAATTAAGTGTTTCTATGGGTACCTGCATGGGTCCTAGCTATGCCTGCCCTTTTGTGGGATATGTGGAACATTCCTTGGTCCAGTCCTACTCAAGCCCCGTCCCTCACTTCTTTTTCAAGTCCATCGATGACTATATTAGTGCCACTTCCTCATCTGGAACTGAAAAGTTCCATTAGCTTTACTTCCAATTTCCATCTTTTCCAATTCTATCTCACCGTCACATGGTCCATCTCCACCTTTTCCCTTCCATCCTTGACCTCACTATTTCAATTTCTGGGGATAGGCGAACAACAATATTCACAATAAGCCCACAGCCTCCCACAGCTACCTTGACTAGACTTCCTCAAACCCCATTTTCTGAAAGGACTTTATTCCATTATCCCAGTTTCTCTGTCTCGATTGCATCAGTTTGGAAGACGCAATCTTCCATACCAACGCTTCCAATACATCTTCCTGCTTACTCATCTGAGGATTCCACCCACCACGGTTGACACGGCCCTCGACTGTGCATGTTCTATTTCATATACTGCTGCTTCCACTTCCACTCCCTCCCCTTGTCCTCACCTTCCACCCCACTATCCTCCATATTCTAATGAACCATTTTCTGCCATGTCCAGCATGATAGGAACACAGCAAATAAGAAGATGATAAAGCCATTTGGCCCATCGATAGCTGATCGACCTCAATGCCATTTTCTTGCACGATCCCCATATCCCTTGATGCCTTGAATATCTAGAAATCTGTTGGCTCTCTGTGCAGAATATACTCAATGACTGAGCCTCTACAGCCCTGTGGCGTAGAGAATTCCAACGATTGAACAACCTCGACCTGATGAAATTCCTCCTCACCTCAGTCTGAAATGGTCTTATTCTGACACTGTATCCACTGGTTCTACACCTCCGCAGCCTGGGGAAACAGCCTTCTTGCATCTACCCTGTTCAGCCCTGTAAGAATTTTGTATGCCTCAATGAGATCACCTCTCATTCTTCCAAACTCAAGACAATATAGGCCCAGTCTCCTCAATCACTCCTCATAGGACAATCCCACCACCCCAGGGATGAATCTGGTAAAGCTTTGTAACACTCCCTCTATGGCAAGTATATCCTTCCTTCAGTAAGGAAGCCAAAACTGCACACAATAGTCCAGGTGCAGTCTCACCAAGGCTATTTACAACTGCAGCAATACTTTTACTCCTGTACTCAAATCCCCTTTCAATAAAGGCCAGCATTCCATTCCCCTTCCTAATAGCTTACTGCACGTGCATATTAGCTTACAGTGACTTATGAGCAAGGACACCTAAGTCCCTTTGGACAGCAACACTTTCTAATCTCTCACCATTTAAGAAATATTCTGAATTTCTGTTGTTCCCACCAAAATGAATAACTTCACATTTTTTCACATTATATTCCATCTGCCCACTCACTTAACCTGTCTGAATCCCCTTGAAGCCTCTTTGCATCCTCCTCACCACTCACCATTACATTTTGTCCCCACATTCACATCACTGAAAGACATTATGAATAGCTGGTACCCAAGCACTGATCTTTGCAGCACCCTACTAATCACAGCCTGCCAACCCAAGAATGACCCATTTATTCCTACTCTCTACTTTCTGTCCCTTAACCAATTCTCAATCCATGCCAGTATTTTCCCCCCAATCCCACATACTCTAATTTTGCTCACCAACTTTGTGTGGCACGTTATCAAATGCCTTCTGAAAATCTAAATACTCCTCATCCACTGGTTCCCCCTTATCCATAATGTTAGTTACATCCTCTAAAAACAGGTTTGTCAAACATGATTTCCCTTTCATAAATCCATGTTGACTCTGCCCAATCGTAGCATTATTTTCTAAGTGTCCAGTTATTGCATCCTTTAGAATAAATTCTGGTAATTTCCCCACTACAGCTGTCAGGCGAACAGGTCTGTAGATCCCCCTTTTCTCTCTACCTCCTTTCTGAACCATTGGGGTTGCCCTGGATACCTTCCAATCTGCAGAAACCATTCCAGAATCTATAAAAGTTGGAAAATGACCACCAACGCATCCATTATCTGGACAGCCACCTCTTTCAATATTCTGGGATGGACATCATCAAGTCCATGAGATTTATCAACTTTCCATCCCATTAATTTCTCCAGTACTATTTTTTCTTTTAACAAATACCAATTTCTTTCAGTTCCTCATTCTCATGTCCCATGGTCCGCTTGTATTCCTGGAATGTTTTTTGGTATGAAGACAGACACAAAGTATTTCTTCAGTTTCTCTACCATTTCCTTATTTCCCATTACAAATTCTCCTGTCTCTGTCTGTAGTGGGCCCACATTTTTGCAAATCCTTTCCTTTCACATACCTATAGAAGCTTTTACAGTCCATTTTAGGTTTCTTGCTACTTTACTTTCACATTCGATTTTAATTCTTTATCCGTTTCTTGGACCTCCTTCGCTGAATTCTAAAATGATCACAATCCTCAGGCTTAATACTTTTTTTGGCAACTTTATAAGCCTCTTCCATTGATCTAATACAATCTTTAACTTATCTTGTTAACCACAGTTACATCACCTTTCCTGCTGGGTTTTTGTGTAGTTTCCCAATCTACCACTGCCAATTTGCCTTTCATACTTTCATAATTTCCTTGCTTTAGATTTACGACCCTAGTTTCGGATTGAACTACTTCACTTTCAAATTGAATGCAGCCGAAATAAATGAACCTCTAGTTTTCTGATTTATACCATGCCCTATATTACCACTACTGATTGGTGGCCTAAAAACAACTCCTGTCAACGTTTGCTGACCCTTGCTGTTTCTTAGCTCAATCCAAACAAGTCGTACATCTTGGTCTTCCAATCTTAAATCCTCTCGCACTCATGTACTGACCTCATTCTCTATTAACAGTGCTACCCCACCTCCTTTTCCTTTTTGCTTATCCTTCCAAAATGTCGAATACCCTTGCACATTCAGTTCCCAGCCGTGGTCACCCTGCAGCCACGTCTCCCTAATGACAAAATAAAAGCAAAATACTGCAAAACAAAGAACAGTACAGCACAGGAACAGGCCATTCGTCCCTCCAAGCCTGTGCCGATCTTGATGCCTGCCTAAACTAAAACCTTCTGCACTTCCGGGGACCGTATCCCTCTATTCCCATCCTATTCCTGTATTTGTCAAGATGCCTCTTAAACGTCGCTATCGTACCTGCTTCCACCACCTCCCCCGGCAGCAAGTTCCAGGCACTCGCCACCCTCTGTGTAAAGAACTTGCCTCGCACATCCCCTCTCACCTTAAACCTATGTCCCCCAGTAACTGACTCTTCCACCCTGGGAAAAAGCTTCTGACTATCCACACTGTCCATGCCGCTCATAACTTTGTCAACCTCTATCATGTCGCCACTCCACCTCCGTCGTTCCAATGAAAACAATCCGAGTGTATCCAACCTCTCCTCATAGCTATTGCCCTCCAGACCAGGCAACATCCTGGTAAGCCTCCTCTGTACCCTCTCCAAAGCCTCCACGTCCTTCTGGTACTGTGGCGACCAGAATTGCACGCAATATTCTAAGTGTGGCCTAACTAAAGTTGTGTACAGCTGCAGCATGACTTGCTAATTTTTATACTCTATGCCCCGACCGATGAAGGCAAGCATGCCGTATGCCTTCTTGACTACCTTATCCACCTGCGTTGCCACTTTCAGTGACCTGTGCGCCCAGATCTCTCTGCCTGTCAATACTCCTAAGGGTTCTGCCATTTATTGTATACTTCCCACCTGTATTAGATCTTCCAAAATGCATTACCTCACCTTTGTCCTGATTAAACTCCATCTGCCATTTCTCAGCCCAAGTCTCCAACCGATCTATATCCTGCTGTTTCCTCTGACGATCCTCATCACTGTCCGCAACTCCACCAACCTTTGTGTCGTCCGCAAACTTACTAATCAGACCAGCTACATTTTCCTCAAAATCGTTTATATATACTAGAAAGAGCAAAGGTCCCAGCACTGATCCCTGCGGAACACCACTACTCACATCCCTCCATCCAGAAAAGCACCCTTCCATTGCTACCCTCTGTCTTCTAGGACAGAGCCAGTTCTGTATCCATCTTGCCAGCTCACCTCTGATCCCGTGTGACTTCACCTTTTGTACCAGTGTGCCATGAGGGACCTTGTCAAAGGCTTTACTGAAGTCCATGTGGATAACATCCACTGCCCTTCCTTCATCAATCATCTTCGTCACTTCCTCAAAAAACTCAATCAAATTAGTCAGACACGACCTCCCCTTCACAAAACCGTGCTGCCTCTCGCTAATAAGTTTGTTTGTTTCCAAATGGGAGTAAATCCTGTACCGAAGAATCCTCTCTAATAATTTCCCTACCACTGATGTAAAGCTCACCGGCCTATAATTTCCTGGATTATCCTTGCTACCCTTCTTAAACAAAGGAACAACATTGGCTATTCTCCAGTCCTCTGGGACCTCACCTGTCGCCTATAAGGATGCAAAGATTTCTGTCAAGACCCCAGCAATTTCTGCCCTTGCCTCCCTCAGTATTCTGGGGTAGGTCCCATCAGGCCCTGGGGACTTGTCTACCTTAATGCTTTGCAAGATGCCCAACACCTCCTCCTTTTTGATAATGAGATGACTGAGACTATCTGCACTCCCTTCCCTCAGCTCATCATCCACCAAGTCCTTCTCTTTGGTGAATACTGATGCAAAGTACTCATTGAGTACCTTGCCCATTTCCTCTGGCTCCACGCATAGATTCCCTTCTCTGTCCTTGAGTGGGCCAACCCTTTCCCTGGTTACCCTCTTGCTCTTTATATGCATATAAAAAGCCTTGGGATTTTCCTTAATCCTGTTTGCCGATGACTTTTCATGACCCCTTTTAGCCCTCCTGACTCCTTGCTTAAGTTCCTTTTTACTGTCTTTATATTCAAGGGATTCGTCTGTTCCTAGCCTTCCAGCCCTTACGAATGCTTCCTTTTTCTTTTTGACTTGGCTCACAATATCCCGCGTTAACCAATGTTCCCGAAACTTGCCAAACTTATCCTTCTTCCGCACAGGAACATGCCGGTCCTGGATTCTAATCAACTGACGTTTGAAAGACTGCCACATGTCAGATGTTGATTTACCCTCAAACAGCCGCCCCCAATCTAAATTCTTCAGTTCCTGCCTAATGTTGTTATAATTAGCCTTCCCCCAATTTAGCACATTCACCCGAGGACTATTCTTATCCTTATCCACAAGTACCTTAAAACTTATGAAATTATGGTTACTGTTCCCGAAATGCTCCCCTGCTGAAACTTTGACCAGCTGGCCGGGCTCATTCCCCAATGCCAGGTCCAGTACGGCCCCATCCCTAGTTGGACTATCTACTTATTGTTTCAAGAAGCCCTCCTGGATGCTCCTTACAAATTCTGCCCCATCCAAGCCCCTGGCACTAAGTGAGTCCCAGTCAATATAGGGGAAGTTAAAATCACACACCACTACAACCATGTTACCTTTATATCTTTCCAAAATCTGTCAACATATCTGCTCCTCTGCCTCCTGCTGGCTGTTGGGAGACCTGTAGAAAACCACCAACATCGTGACTGCACCCTTCCTATTCCTGAGCTCCACCCATATTGCCTCGCTGCATGACCCCTCTGAGGTGCCCTCCCGCAGTACAGCTGTGATATTCTCCTTAACTAGTAATGCTACTCCCCCACCCCTTTTCCATCCCCCTCTATCCCGCCTGAAGCTTCTAAATCCTGGAACATTTAACTGCCAATCCTGTCCTTCCCGCAACCAAGTCTTTGTAACAGCAACAACGTCATAGTTCCAAGCACTAATCCAAGCTCTAAGTTCATCTGTCTTACCTGTTATACTTCTCGCATTGAAACAAATGCAGTTCAGACCACCAGTCCCGCTGTCCTCAGCAAAATCTCCCTGCCTGCTCTTCCTCTTACTGGCCTTATTTACTAGTTCCCCCTCATCTATTTCACTGGAAATCATGGAATCATACAGAGATACACCACTGAAACAGGCCCTTCGGCCCACCGAATCTGTGCTGATCATCAATTACCCATTTATATTAATCCTACATTAATCCCATATTCCTTTACATCGCCACAAATCTCCGACCACCGACCTATTCTAGGGGCAATTTACAATGGACAATTTACCTATCAACCTGCAAGTCTTTGGCTGTGGGAGGAAACCGGAGCACCCGGCAGAAACCCACACGGTCACAGGGAGAACTTGCAAACTCCACACAGGCAGTACCCAGAACCGAACCCAGGTCGCTGGAGCTGTGAGGCTGCGGTGCTAACCACTGCGCTGCCCCAGAACAGAAAGAGCTGGAAATACTCAGCATGTCAGGCAGCACCTGCGGAGCCAGAAGCTGAGTTAACATTTCCGTGTTCTGATGAAAGGTCACAAACCCAAAATGATAACTCTGCTTCTCTCTCCACAGATGCTGCCTGACCTGCTGAGTATTTCCAGCACTTCCTGTTTTTATCTCCATAATGACAACACGATCATACCTGCTCACTTCCATTTGTGCCATCAATTCATCTCTCTTGACGCCATCACCAAATACACCAGCCCCTCCTCTTTCTGCATTCCGAAGGGACCATACTCTCTGCGACACCCTGGTCCAGTTCTCAGTCAACCCTAACAACCCCTCCTTTTCCTCCGGCACCTTTGCTTGCAAGCGCAGGAGATGCAACACCTGCCTTTGTACCTCCTCCCTTCTCACTCTCCAAGGCTCCAACCCTCAAAATGAAAAAGCCATTTACTTGTACTTCTTTCAATTTAGTGTACTGTATTCACTGCTCACAATGTGGTCTAGTTTACATTGGGAAAACCGAACGCAGACTGGGTGACTGCTTTGCAGAACACCTCTGTTCAGTCCAGACGCATAACCCTGAGCTTCTGTTGCCTGTCATTTTGGAGCAGATGAGGTCAGTGACAGTCCTAGTAACAATGGCTTGATGTTCAGTCCCAAACAAGACCACAAGCTTCCAGTCAGCTCTCATTTTAATTCTCCCACTCTGACCTTACTGTCCTTGGCTTGCTATAGTGCTCCAATGAAGCTCAAGGAACAGCACCTCATCTCTCGACTGGGCACTTTACAGCCTTCTGGACTCAACACTGAGTTCAACAATTTTGGATCACAACTACTACCCCCATTTCATTTTGTGCTTTTTTGATGGTTCAGTTTTCTCTCGTTTCCTTCTTAATCCCTTTACTTTCCATTTGGACAACTGCTATCCTGCTCGTCACACCTCATCTAGATGCATCTTTTGTTTCTTTACCTCTCATGACCACTCCCCTTTGCTTTGTCGCATGAAATCTCTTGTCGTTTAATCTGTTCTGCCCTCCACCCTGTCACAGACTTTCCCTTTTGTTCTTCTTCACCCTCTCCCCAATTTCACTTGCGCAAAACCTATTACATTTCTAACTTTTCTCAGTTCTGATGAAAGGTCACAGACCTGAAACGTTAACTCTGTTTCTCTCTAAACAGATGCTGCTCCACCTGCAGAGTGTTTCCAGTATTTTCTATTTTTATTTCACTAAATCTACTCATTTTTTTTTCAGTGAGGGAGGGAGGGGAAGAGGAAGGAGAAAGAAGGACAAGGTGCCCCATTCAGTCTTTTATTAGCTTACTGACGCACAACCACAAGGGGGTTGCCCATCCTTGCCCAAGTGGCCATTCTTATGTAAATTTAGGCAATGACTGTCAGTATACTATTCAACTATGGATTAGCACAATCAATGTCCACATATCACATTTTTCATCAGGGACTACTGGGGTTACAACCTCGGTGAGACCATTAACGTTAAAAATACAAGATTATAAACCCCGAGACCAATGAAAAGAATTACACAAGAAGATTTCACGTTTTAGAACTTGAATTATAACAGTTGAAAAAAAGAAATCCACAATTACTAAATAGTATTTTGTAAGTAGATGATAGCCTCGATTAAAAAGAAAGGATTTTCTTAACTTACTAAAACACTTGAAAATCTCACACAATACTTATATGTTACACAGTACTCTTGGATGGTGAAATCTTTGCAGTTCAAAGTCCCAAACTCCTCCCAGTTACAATGGGTTGGATCTCCTGAACCTTTTCAAAATCAATGTAACCTTCATTGACTTCAACTGAGCACTTTTGGCCTGGACCTCTATGAATATGCAGACAAATTATGAACAGGAGTCGGCCACTCGGCCCTGCTCCACCATTCAATAAGATCATGGCTGATCTGATTGTAACCTCGACTCCACATTCCCACCTATCTCCCATAACCTTTCACCTCCTTGCTTCTCAAAAATCTATCTCCTCTGCCTTCAAAATATTTAAAGACTCTGCTTCCACCGCCTTTTGAGGAAGTAAGTTCCAAAGACTCACAGAGAAAAAATTTCTCCTCATCTGTCTTAAATGGGCAACCCCTTATTTTAAAATAAGTTCTAGATTCTCCCACAAGAGGAAACATCCTTTCCACATTTACCTTGTCAAGACCCCTCAGGATCTTATACGTTTCAATCAAGTTGCCTCTAATCTTCTAAACTCCAGCAGATACAAGCCTAGCCTGTCCAACCTTTCCCCATAAGAGAACCAACCCATTCCATGTAACAGTCAAGTCAACCTTCTCTGAAATGCTTCGAATGCATTTACATTCTTCCTTAAATAAGTACTGTACACAGTACTCCAGATGTGGTCTCACCAATGCCCTGGAAACCTGAAGCATAACCTCCCTACTTTTGTATTCAATTCCACTTGCAATAAACCATGACATTCCATTCGCTTTCCTAATTACTGGCTGAACCTGCAGTACTATCCTTTTGCGATTCATGCACAAGGACACCCAGATCCCTCTGCATCTCAGAGCTCTGCAATCTCACTATTTAGATTAATGCTCCTTTTTTGATGCTTTCTACAAAAATGGACAATTTCACATTTGCAACTTCACATATAGTGATCCTGCTGGTCTTCTACTTCTCTGCAAGCTTCAACTTTCAAAACATGTTCAAGTCTTCACAGCCTTTTGAGAGCAGGTGCCCCCTCTCTCTCTCTCTCTCAAGGCTGACACTGCTATTCAGACCAGGAAGATCACAGGTCCTTCGTCTATGATGTTGGCTAATCAGCAGCCATGAAGGAATACAACTGTACATAGTATCTCTTGGTTACAATCGGGAGAAAAGCATCACCAAGTATGCCCGCACTCACATCTCTAAACAGGGATTTTAAGTTGAACTGTGTTTTACAAAATTAGTAGGTTCAGTTGCAATGGATTCCTACAATGGAATTGCCCAACAATTTGTTCTCCATACTTAGCCATTAAAAATAGCCAATTTAGCAAGCTCATGGAAGTTGTTGCAGCTTGAGATACTTTTATCACATGTTGCTACTTCAGGATGTAAGTTTTGATATAGGTTAGTGGAAAAAAATGGAAAACCAAAATGCCTTCCCAGGCATACTGGAAGAAACATTGCTTACCGATTACTATTTCAATGAAAGGTGCTGATTTAACAAGATGGAGGCTTAGGCCATGTTTTTGGGACTATTCTGTTTTGGAGGAGTGGGTTGGGTGTGGGTGGGCAGGTGAAAATTTTTAAATTCTCAAACCCAACTTGCCCACTTCAGTTAAAATTGAGGTGAGTTAGGGAAAGCTCTCAGGAGGTAGTCAGTTAGCAAAGTCTTTTAAGGAGGCTGTGTGCCTCCAATTTTATTTTTAAGTCATGGAGGATGGGATTCGTGGACCGTGGTAAAATCAAGCATGAAGGCCTGGATCCTCTAGGTAAGTGCCTTTACTGAACTAGTTGTGGGCCAGGAATCAAAGAGTCACTACAGCACAGAAGGAGGCCATTCAACCCACTGAGTCTATACCAGCTCATCAGTTTCATTTCCCTGCTCTATCCCCATAACATTGCAAGTTTATTTCCCTCAAGTGCCAATTCAATTTCCTTTTCAAATCATTGATCATCTCCGTTTCCAACACCATCATAGGTAGCAAGTTTCAGGTCATTACTACTGACTGTATAAAAAGTTCTTCCTCACATTTCCCCTGCATCATGGGCGGTACAGCGGCGCAGTGGATAGCACCGCAGCCTCACAGCTCCAGCGACCCGGGTTCAATTCTGGGTACTGCCTGTGTGGAGTTTGCAAGTTCTCCCTGTGTCTGCGTGGGTTTCCTCCGGGTGCTCCGGTTTCCTCCCACATGCCAAAGACTTGCAGGTTGACAGGTAAATTGGCCATTCGCAATTGCCCCTAGTATAGGTAGGTGGTAAGGAAATATAGGGACAGGTGGGGATGTGGTAGGAATATGGAATTAGTGTAGGATTAGTATAAATGGGTGGTTGATGGTCGACACAGACTCGATGGGCCGAAGGGCCTGTTTCAGTGCTGTATCTCTAAAACTAAAGCTAAAAATCTCTTGTCCAAAACCTTCAATCTATGTCTCCTATTTCTAGTACCATCAGTTAATGGGAACAGCTTTTCTTTGTCGACCTGATCTAAGATTGCCATAATGTCGTACACCTCTATCAATTCTCCCCTCAATCTTCTTTACTCCTCTATCAATTCTCCCCTCAATCTTCTTTACTTCAAGCAGAACAACCCAGCTTCTCCAACCAAATGTTGTAGCTAAAATCCCTCATCCCTGGAACCATTTTGCTAAAACTCCTCTGCACCCTCTCATGGATCTTCACATCCTTTCTAAAGTGTGGTCAGCAGAACTGAATGCAATACTCTAGTTGTGGCGTAAACAGAGCTTCATAAAGGTTTAGCATAACTTCCCTGCTTTTGTACTCAATGCCTCTCTTCATAAAGCTCAAGATCCCGTATGCTTTGCTAACTACTCTCTCACTATTTCTTGTCAGCTTCAAAAAATCTATGCACATGAACCCCCAGGTCCCTCTGTCCCTGCACACTTTTTAAAACTGTGCCATTTCGCCTATATTGCCTCTCCCTATCTCTTCTGCCAAAATACATCACCTCACACTTTGCTGAATTAAAAATTGAAAAGACATTGTGCGGTTTATTCCTGCAGGATCTGTGGGAATACCATGTTACTGGGTTTCTTGCCTGGTAATCCACCCACTTCCTGAATATCAGGACCCAAATGTTAACTCCAAACTCAGTTAATTGATTCAAATTATCTGTTGATTCAATTCTTAACTGATAAAGCTCCCATTTTCTGTATTAGCCTTTTGCTAACTTTGAATTATTGGACTTCAAATCATCACGAATAGACTCTAAGTCCAATGTGATCAGAAAGGAAAAATAATCAATTAACTGTTCCAATTTGACCAGTAGTGAAATTTTAAAATTCATATCTAAAGTGTGGATCAATTGTTACTTCTTACATTATGTAAATTGAATTGAATAGTTAACACACTTCTCTGAAATTTTAAACCATATTAACAAACGTAAATGATTTGGAGCACGTGGTACATTGATGCAGCTTCTAATCTTAGTGTCATCACTTTGAGGAAGCACCAAGGGCAGATAATATTTCACAGGGGTAGTGGTGGATGCGGAGGGAAAAAAAATCATCAATGTGCTCCTGCAGATAGGAAAATAGAAAGCACTCTCAATAGATTACTGTGTCCTGATACCTTTGTGGTCACCTCAATTCATGGCACTGTCCATTAGAACAGGGAAACTTGAAGCAACAATTGGTTTAATCTTTCGTACCATTTTACTGCAACACAGCACAAATAGCTGTGAGCTCCGAGAGTAACTTGCGCAAGTTGCCAATCTTTATGTCAGCTTCCAGAGCGAATGTTGACTGTGAAGAGTTATCACAATCAATGTGTCCTCACTATGTATTTTGTACATTTCCAGCATAGGTCATTTGTGATCAGCAACTGGAATCCTGGCTGACTTATCCCTCCCTCACACAGGGTCAAGAGCAACAGGAACATTCCAGGTATCTCAGCATATGTTTATAGTTCAGAGTGTATGTACTCACCCTTTGCATGTATTATGCTATACTGACAGGTCAAAACGGAATGCTTGTTCTGGTTTCAATTCTGTCTCCCCTAAAAATTCCCACAGAAGATCACAGATTCATTGAATTGTTACAACTCAAACTTGAGCAGGGTAATAGCATCCACACATAATAAGGAATGTACTAAGTTTTGCTGAACTCCTATTTTTCATTATAAAGAAAATCATCTGCAAAGGAAAAATTGCAAATTACTATGATGTCAACACAGAAAAAATGAACAAATTAACAAAGCCAGATGTTAAACTGAGTCAAGATGGATACTTCAAGGTTTCAGCAACTTAGTCATGTGACGCACATCAACAAAAGGAATGACAATATTGCTCAAAAAACATTTGAGGCTTATTTTTATCCTTTGAAGCAAACAAGATAAGTTAAAATCCTTATTGCAACACCATAACCACTCTTCGTTGGGACTTTCGTTCAAAATGTGTGTCCAATGTCAAGGGTCTGATTCAGTTCACAAAGAATTCTTCACATATTTTCATAATTTTCATAACTGGTAAAAAATATACTGGCAGATAGCTTTAAACAAACGTATTAGATACATACAAACAATTAAATAACTCCATCTGAAGATTGTGTATTGTAACAGGCATCACTTCACTACAAAAGAAGTCTGAATGACCGTTGTTTGAGAAACAAATCATCACTGAAAATAAGCCGCCAATCAGCAAAGTCCAAAGTACTTCTGAAGCTCACTATTTAACATAAATATGGCTTTCAAGAAAGAAACAATCGCTGCTGGCATTGGGTTTCAGCAATGTGTATGACTTACAAACATCAATTACTTGAATTGTGAAACAAAATAACTGTTCTCCCAAATTTGGGTTGTGTTTGGAAAAAGTAGCAAATGCATATGAAGCATACCAGCACAACATTAAGACTATTGACAAGAGTATATTTAAAGGAACCATGAATAAATCTTGACTCATTAGTTAAATCTGCAAGGCTATGGGGAAAGAGCAGGGAAGTGGGACTAAGCGGATAGCTCTTCCAAAAAACTTGGCACACATGATGGGCCCAATGACCGCCTTCTGTGCTGTATGATTCTATGATTAGAACAAAGGATTACAAGGTAAATTGATTTTTGCTCTGCTCTTTCCCCATAGCCCTGCAGATTTCTTGACTTATGGTAGAAGATCGATGTCAACAAAGAAACTGCTTCATCCCGCTTAATCAACATTTTCACGCGGTGGTCGGCAAAGACTTAGATGCATTCTCAATGCACTTTGATGATGTGATGGGAGAGTCGGGGGCTGTTAATTTTTTCAACCAGACATCCTGTCTCAGATGAGCATCTGGAGGACAGAAGCCATCGTCTTTGCCCTCACCCAACAAGCTCCCTTGCCACCGATAGTCTCATGTTGAAGTCGATTATTCACAAGCTTGGTATCCTATTTGATTCGTGGTTGAACTTCTGAACAATATCCTCTCTAACATACGGATGATTGACTTCTACCTCTGCACCATCACCTTCCACCATTTCTACCTCAGCCCGTCTGCTGTTGAAGCTCTTATCCATGCTTTTGTCACCACTAGAGTCAACAACTCCAATTCTCTTCTGGCAAGTCTACCATTCTCCATGTCCAAAAATCTGCCGCCCGCATCCTACCAAACCTCACGTTTAATTTTTTCTCCTTGGGCTTCAATCCATTTATGGCCATGCCCCTCCCTATCTGTAATGGCCCACAAACCCTACACGTACCTCCCCAAACTCAGTTCTTTTGACTTGCTCCTCATTCGTACACTCTCCCTTCGCACCAAGATGAGATGAGGAGGAATTTCTTTACTCAGAGGGTGATGAATCTGTTGAATTCTCTACCCCAGAGGTCTATCGAAACTCAATCATTGAATATGTTCCAGACGGAAATCTATAGATTTCTGGATGCCAAGGACATCAAGGGATATGGGGTTAGTGGGGAAAAATGGCATAGAGGTAGATGATCAGCCATGATCTGTTTGAATGGCAGAGCAAGCTCGACAGGCCAAATGACCTACTCCTGCGCCTATTTCCTAAGATCGACTGGCTGCTAAGCCATCATCTGCCTTAGCCCCATGCTCCAGAATTTCCTTCTCAGTCCCTCTGCCTCTGAACTCGCTCTCCTCCTTTAAGACTCTGCTTAAAACCTCTCTCTATCACTAAAACCTTTTAATCACCCTTCTAAATCTTTAATTCATTGTATCAGTATCCAATCTTGTCTGATTGCACCTCAATCGAGTGCCATGTAACACCTCTCAATGCTAAAGTTGTGATGTAAATCCACGCTCTTCTTATTTCTTCTCAATGATGGCTGAGCTAAGTGGCCTTCCTCATCTCCATTTACTTTGTGAAGTTTAGCTTTCTGAGACAGTATTGCATAGGGTTTTAACTGGGTTCCATCGGTCATGAGATCTCCATATTTATCTATATTCCATATTTATCAGAGCACATCATTTCTGTCACTCTATGCTAATTAAACAATTTCTGCAACAAAAGCACTGTTGTCCATTGGACAATTGTCATCATCTTTCTGTAGGTGAGCAGAGGCATTTGTGGGAACATACCGACATTTCTCAGCCGTTTTCCACACAAAGTGGTTATAAAAAAAATTCTGATACATTTGCACCAGAATGCTAACATAGGAAATAGGAGCAGGAGCAAGAAGAGGCCATATGGCTCTGTCACCTCTAGGATCATGGATGATCCTAACCTCAACTTCCACTTTCCCGTTCAATCCCCAGATCTGTTGACTGCCTTAAAAATCTATCAATCTCAGCATTGAAAATACTGAATAATTGAGCATCCACATTCCTCTGGAGTAGCCAACTTCAAAGAGTCACAACCCTCTGAATCAAGGAATTTCTCTTCAGCTCAGACTGAAATGGTCATCCCCTTATCATGAAAGCCCCTAGTTTTCGACTCTGGCAAGCCAGGAAAACAGGCTGTCAGTATCTACCCCATCAAGTCCTCTCACAATCTTGTATGATTCAATCAGATCACTTCTCATTCTTTGAAAATCCATTGAGTACAGGCTCATTCTACTCAATCTAGAAATACATTTCGTGACAGCACTGACATGATCAGAACAGTGTTTGCAGACAAACGACTGGAATGCTTGCCTCTCCCAGGAGATTGCCTGACTAGCTCGAAGAGGCTGAAGCCCTGGGTTGATGCTGCACCATATCTGGTGGCACAGGCTTCACAGACCAGATGATCTTCTCCAGTTCATAGGATTGCAACAGATATTTCATGAAAGTCACCCGCCTCCCCTCCCACCCCGCCAAATAAAAAAGCTCAAGCAAAGGCCGGGAATTCGAAAACTGATGTGCATATGGTGGTCAGGTGGCAATGACATTAAAGCTGACAGTGCAACATCAAACACTCACTGGCATCTGCTGCTGGTCTTGAAAGAGCTGCTGCAGAATGGCGAGGTCGGGGAGGAGGGAGGATCCCACTGCACAAGCCCGTTTCCATGGCAATCACCACCTCTTGGACTGCAGCCCAAAGAAGGGGCTGAGCTGCAGCACAGGCTCGGCCATTTGCTCCCCGCTTCCTCGCCCACACACTCACCGGCAAGTGACACCCTTTCCCCGCCGGCATGGGGGCCTTGAGGAAAGCAGCTTCCAATCAAAACGCCGCCCGCGGCCACCCTCCGGCGCGCGCCGCCTCCAACCGCCGGCCGCGAGACATAACGATCTTCTTCGACCGGGGCAGGAATAAACCGTCAACATGCCGCGCGGATTCCCCCACCAGCAACCGTCATCACGCGCCTTCCACCCGCCCCCCTTCTCGGAATGATTGATACTTCGAACGACCAATGACAAGGCACGACTAAAGATTGACACTTGTACAATCCAATCAAAAGTTCATTGGGCGGAGTTTCTATTTAACTGACCACCACCCCCCCCCCCCCCCCCCCCCCCGACAACCAATAAACGAGTCCTCAACCTCTGCATCTCCTTGAAGGGACGTTGGAGCACAGCGGGAGCCCTGGGATGAGTGTCTCCGAATGTCAAGTTTTCATCGAACATCATTTCCCCAACTTGAAATATGACTTTGCAGTTGCCCAATTTATTATTCAGGCTGTCAAATTTACTTTGGACTTCAGTGAAAGAAGTTGCCATTGTGAATGATTTCGAAACTAAATTGGTGCTACATACACAATAATGTCCTCAGCGTGTCCAATCCTACGACCCTCAAATTAATATCAAACTCTCACACCGTTGTTATTGATATCAAATTTAAAACATATCTATGAAGCCAAAATAAAAATTTGCACTATCCGTCGTATTTCAAACAATAATTTTCACAATTTATTTTATTAATTCATGGGATATGTGCATATCTGTCTCTGCCATCAATATTGCCCATCCATGATTGTCCTTGCGAAGGTGGTGCAAAGCTGCCTTCTTGAACCGCCGCAGTCTTTGGTGTGCAGGTACACCCACACTGCTGGAAGGGAGAGTGTTCCTGGCTAGAACATAGCCAAACAACTGCGATACAGGATGGTGTTCGGCTTAGACGTGGTGGTGTTCCCATGCCTCTACTACCCTTGTTATGGAGGACAGGGGATAATGTGCAGTCAACGGAGCCTGAGGGAGTTGCTGCAGGGCATCTTGTGGATGGTACACACTGCTGCCGTTGTGCATTGGTGGTGGAGGAAGTGAACGTCTGTGGATAGGATGCCAATTCAGCATGCTGCTTTGTCCCAGATGTTGTCAACCAGAATGTTGTTGGAGTTGCACCCATCCAGGCAAGTGCAAAGTATTCCATCACACTCCTCACTTGTAGATGGTGGACAGGCTTTGGGAAGTCAGGAGATGAGTTACTTACACACTATTTCCACTCTCTGAACTGCTCTTGTAGCCACAGCATTTATGTGACTGGTGCAGTTCAGGTACTGGTCAATGGCATCCCCCAGGATGTTGATATTGGGGGATTCAGTGATTGTAATGCCATTGAACAGCAAGGGGAGGTGGTGAGATTCTCTTGTTTGCAAAGGTCATTGCCTGGTACTTGTGTGGCGTGAATGTTACTTGCCACTTATCAGCCCAAGCCTGGATATTGTCCAGGCCTTGCTGCATTTCTACACGGACTGCTTCAGTATCTGAGGAGTCGTGAATGGTGCTGAACGTTGTGCAATCATCCGCGAACATCCCCACTTCTGACCTTATGATTGTCGGAAGGTCATTGATGAAGCAGCTGAAGATGGTTGGGCCTCGGACACTACCCTGAGGAACCCCTGGAGTGATGTCCTGGAGCTCAGATGATTGACCTGCAACAATCACAACCATCTTCCTTTGCACAATGTACAACTCCAACCAGCAGAGTTTTCGTCCTGATTCCCATTGATCACACTTTTGCAAGGGCTCATTGTTCCCATACTCAGTCAAATGCTGCCTTGATGGCAAGAGCAGTCACTCTCACCTCACCTCTGGACTTCAGCTCTTTTGTCCATGTTTGAAACAAGGCTGTGATGAAATCAGGAACTGAGTGGCCCTGGGAGAACCCAAAGTAAGCATCAGTAAGCAGGTTATCACTGAGTAAGCACCTCGATAGCAAGGTTGACAACACCTTCCTTCATTTTGCTGGAGAGGAGACTGATGGGGCAGTAATTGGCCGGATTGGATTTGTCCTGCTTTTTGTGCACAGGACATACCTGGGCAATTTTCCACATTGCTGGGTAGATGTCAGTGTTGTAGCTGTACTGGAACCGCTTGGCTTGGGCCGTAACCAGTTCTGGAGCACATGTTCAGTACTATTGCCAGAATGTTGTCAGGGCCCAGAGTCTTTGCAGTATCCAGTGCCGTCTCTCAGCATCACACAGAGTGAATCAAATTGGCTGAAGACGAGCATCTGTGATGCTGGGATCTTAGGAGGAGACTGAGATGGATGCAAATTCTTCAGCCTTGCCTTTTCCACTGATGTGCTGAGCTCCCCCATCATTGAGGAAGGGGAAATTTGTGGAGTCTCCTCCTCCTGTTTGTTGTTTAATTGTCCACTGCCATTCATGACTTGATAGGGCAGGACTACGGAGCTTAGATATGATTCATTGGTTGTGGGACCGCTAGCTCTGTCTGTCAGTGCTGCTTCTGCTGTTTTGGCACCCAAGTAGTCCTGTGTTGTCGCTTCATCAGGATGACACTTCACTTTTAGGTAAGTCTGGTGCTGCTCCTGGTCTGCCCTCCTGGACTCCTCATTGAACAAGTGATTTCATGTCAAAACCAATTTTCACATTTCCAAAACCATTCATAAAGTGAACTCTCTCAACTTACCACCACAGTCTCTTCAATATATCTGCTCCAAGGGCTGCAAGTTAATTTCTCTGTCCTCTCTTCACTGCATGCCACAACCCAGCTCCAACGAAAGGTCATGGACCTGAAACGTTAACTCTGTTTTTTCTCTCCAGGGGTGCTGCCTCACCTGCTCAGTGTTCAGCATTTTTTGCTTTTATCCCTTTAACCTTACCTTTTTTCTCTCCCTCACTCTCTCTTTGTACTCTCCAGAACTACCCAATTATGCCTCTGGCTTTCCCAAATTTGTCCAACATGAAACTGGGCTTGGAATGGAGCAAAGCCTGATCTTGTGTTTCTTGTGCTGCACAATGGGTTCATTGGAACAAGAATATAATGACCTTTTTGCAACTCATTTCATTGATTCCCAATGCTTTTATCTTTTCCTTGCTTTGTCTGTTCTAGCTGTTGCATTTATGTCTATCTTTAAAATCTTCATGAACTGTTCAGCAATGGTCTTGTTTTTATGTCTTCCAGATAATGTCGCTCTCTGTGGATTTGTGTACATGTTCACATTGCTGAACAACATTTATGTTGCCCTGTGGGCTGTGAGTGGATTTAATAGAACTCTGTCCATCACAGCTTTCCATCTTTGAGCAAAATGGCGAAAAGACTTCATATGAAAAAAATATAAGTGGAATGAATTTGTTTTTTCCCCTATTGCTTCAGAGTTTTTGTTTCGCACAAACAGAAAAAACAATCTTTTTGCTCAGCCAAAGATTTTTTCCTCTTGCCCCCTCTGAAGGTTCTAATGGTATGCATATCTAAAGTGACTAATCTTCATTTGTACGTCAAAACAGTGAGCGGCAGTAATCGATTCAACCACTGCAGATCATTAACAGAGCCCAATCCTGCCTCTTGTCTGATAACCAGAAATGCATTTTCTCTTCGGTCTTTTTTCTTTCCATTCTTGGTCTTCACTTTCCTTTTCAATTTCTACCTCGCCCACCCCCACCAATGGCACTTCCTGGGGTATGGTTCCATGGGCACCTCATGAAAGTGGCCATTCTTTCCATCCCTGACAATCTAAACAGGATATTTCAAACATTCCAGTAGCAGTCACTGGCTAGCAGTTATCAGAAGTGAGAAACCTCCCTGATTTCACCCAGTACAGTTGTAACAACCCAACTGCTGCTGTCCTTGCTCACATCAAATAATACCACAGAGACGAGGAGGAGTTCAAATTGGAACCCTTGTATTTATTTTTGGCAATGCCTTCAAAGTATTACAAATTACACATATTCAGAAAGGGGGAATGGCGCCAAGATGTAGCATTACAAAGGAGAAACAAGGTGCCTGAAGGACTGGGAGGAGCAGATGGCACTATCCGAAGAAATAGTAAGGTATTAAGTGGGGCAAGACGAAGAGGGAATGCAATAAGATCTAAATTAGCTTCACACTACCACACATGAAGAGTGGTAAGTAAGATTGGTGAGGCGCAGACAGCCAAATGGGAACATGACATTGTGGCTCAAAAAAGGACAGGACTGGGCACTCAATATATCTGGATACAAGGTGTTCAGGAAAGATAGGAAAGGCAAGAAAGGAGGGGGAAGTGGAAGTATGTCAGGTTGCCACTTTGTCAGGAAGAATAGAAAAGCAGCATATTATTTATATTGAGAGAGACTACAGAATGTACAGAGGCATCTGGGTGTCCTTCTACATGAATCTCAATAAGTTAGCACGCAGGTACACCAACTAATTAGAAAGGCAAATGTAATGTTAGCCTTGATTGCAAGGGAATAGAGTACAAAAGAAAGGAAGTCTTGCTACAACTGTACACGGCATTGGAGAAACCACACCTAGAGTAATGTGTACAGTTTTGGTCTCCTTACATAATGAGGGATATACTTGCATTGGAATCAGTTCAGAGAAGTTTCACGAAGCTGATTCCTGGGATGAAGGGGTTGTGTTACGAGGAAAGGTTGAGCAGGTTGGATCTATAATCATTGGAGTTTAGAAGAATGAGGGGTGATCTTATTAAAACATTTAAGATTCAGAGGGAGCTTGACAGGGTCGATGCTGAGAGGATGCTTCCCCTGGTCGGGGAATCTCAAACAAGGGGACAGGCTCTCTGGCTAATGGACAATTCAGGCAAGCGACTAGATGGTCTCCACTGCTGCCCTGAGAGTCATACCCGAGCATGTACTTTCAAAAGAGATGGGGGAGTGAAAATGCCGCACTGTCGACGCCTCATTTTCTGCCTGAAGTTTCTTATTTCCTGTGCGAAAGGGAGCACACAGCTACGAGCATCAGCTCAAAGCCAACCAGCACTCACTGAATGTGGAGTAAGATGAGTAGTCAAATTGGGCAATGGGTTCTATTCGAAGTCAGCACCTTTAGGAGAGGAAGGAGAAGTGCAACAAATAGAATGGAAGAAAGACTTCCGTTTAAAAAGCACCTTTCACAACCTCAGAATGGCCCAAAGCACTTTACAGCCAATTAAGTACTTCTGAACTCTAATTACTGTTGTAATGTTAGCAACATAGCAACCAATGTGTGCACAGCCAACAGTCAAGTGACAATAACCAGACAATCTCAATTTTTGTGATGTTGATTGAGAGATAAATTTTGGTCAAGACACCAGGGACAGCTCCCCTGCTCTTCTTCGAAATAACACCCCATGATCTTTTCTGTCCTCCTGAGAGGACAGACAGGGCCTTGGTTTTACATCTCAACTGAAAAATGGCACACTTGACATTGCCATTGGCACTGCACTTGAACATCAGTTTTAATTTTTGCACTCAAGTCTCTGGGGTGGGACTTGAAGCCACAACCTTCTGACTCAGAGATGACAGTGCTACCAACTGAGCCACAGCTGATATAAATGATACAAACAGAAAAATGAACCGTAGTCTGAGTTGCCACAGTGTATGCCATGGTATAGCATGAAGAATTCAGTGTGTACAGTCCCACTCCAGAGACTTGAGCACAAAATCTAGATTGACACTCCACTGCAGTACTAAGTAAATGCTGCACTGCTGGAGGTGCCGCCTTTTGATGAGACCTTAAACCGAGGCCCAGTGTGCTCTCTCAGTTAGATGTAAAAGATCCCATGGCACTATTCTGAAGAGCTGGCGACTTCTCCTCAGTGTCCTTGCCAATATTAATCCCTCAACCAACATCACAAAAACAAATCATGATCACATTGCTGTATGCAAATTGGCTGCTGCCTTTCCTACATTACAACAGTGACGACACTTCAAAAAGTACTTGATTGGCTGTAAAGCACTTTGGGACATCCTGACATCATGAAAGTCTCCACAGACACAAGAACATAAAACGGAGGAGCAGCAGTAGACTCATGGCCCGTCTAGCCTGCTCTGCCATTTCACCTGATCGTGGCCGATCTTTGGCTTCAACTCCACCTTCCTGTCTGTTCCCCATTCCACTTGATTCCCTGAGACACCAAAAATCTGTCCATCTCCGCCTTAAATATATTCAATGATAGAGCATCCACACACTCTGGGGTAGAGAATTCCAAAGATTCACAACTCTTTGAGTGAAGAAAGTTCTCTTCATCTCTGCCCAAATTGATCGGTCCCTTATCCTGAGACCATGCCCCCGTCTTCGAGATTCCTCAGCCAGGAGAAACAACCTCTCAGAATGTACGTTTCGGTTCAGAGACCCTTCATCAGAAAGTTCTGAAGAAGGGTCACTGACCTGAAACGTTAACTCTGCTTCTCTCTCCACAAATGCTGCCAGACCCGCTGAGTATTTCCAGTATTTAATAGGACAACCCTCTCATGTCTGGGAATCTCGTGAACCTTCACTGTACTGTCACCAATGCAAGTATATCCTTCCTTAAATATGGAGATCAAAACAGCACACAGTACTCCAGATGGAACCAAAGCCCTGTCCAATTGTAGCAACATCTCTGTATTCCCGTATTCCAATCCCCTTACAATAAAGGCCAACATACGATTTGCCTTCCAAATTGCTTGCTGTACCTGCATGCTAACTTTGTGTTCCTTGCACAAGTCCCTCTGAACATCAACATTTACAACTTTCACACCTCGTAAAAATATTCTGCTTTTCTATTACTCCCTCACATTTCCCAACATTATACTCATCTGCCACTTGGTTGCCCACTCACTGAACTATATCTCTTTGCAGCCTCTTTGTGTCCTCTTCACAGCTTACATTCCCACCTAGCTTTGTATTGTCACTGAATCTCAATCGATTACTGTCTGTCTCTTTCTCTAAATCATTCATATAGATGTAAATAGCTGAGGCACCAGCACCGATCCTTGCAGCACTCCACGAATTACAGCCTGCCAACTTAGAAATGCCCCGTTTATCCCTACTCTGTGCTGATTACCAATCCTCTACCCATGCTAATATATTACCTCCAACTCCATATGCCCTTATTTTGCAGATGAAACTTATTGAATGCTTTTTGGAAATCCAAGTATACTACATCTACTGGTTCCCCTTAAATCGACCTTACTGGTTATATCCTCAAAAAAACTCAAAACATTTGTCAGACACAATTTCGTAAAATCATGTTGACTTTGTCTGATGATACTATGATTTTCTAAGTACATTAAGACTTTCTCAATAATAGTAGTTGCAGATGAAAACAAAGACTGTGCAATCATCAGTGAACATCTCAATGATGATGGAGGGAAGGTCATTGATGAAGCAGCTTAACATGGTTGGGCCTAGGACACTACCCAGAGGAAATCCTGCAGTCATATCCTGGGCCTGAGATGATTGACCTCCAACAACCACAATCATCTTCCTTTGTGCTAGCTATGACTCCAACCATTGGAGACTGTTTCCCTCCCCAACTTCCATTGACTTCAATTTTGCTCAGGTTCCTTGATGCCACACTCGGCCAAATGCTCACTTGGTATCAAGAGCCATCACTCTCACCTCACCTCCCCTCCGGAAGTCAGCTCTTTTATCCCACAACCCAAACAAAACATGGGTGAACAAGTGCCACTTGATCACACTTCCATCACTTGGCTGGTGTTTGAGAGTAGGCTGATGACAAAATAATTGTCCAGATTGGATTTGTCCTGTCTTTTGTGGACAGGACATACCTCGGCAATTTTCCTCACATTGTTAATTACATACCACTGTTGTAGCTGTACTGCTTGGCTCGAGTGCGGCTAGTTCTGAACCACAAGTCTTGAGCACCTCAGCAAGGATGTTGTCAGCACCCAGCCTTTGCTGTATTCACTCTCACCTGTTTTTTTGATATCAACTGAACTGACTGAAAACTGCCTCCAGTGCAAGTGTATCTTTTCTTAAATGTGGAGACCAAAACTACAGTGCATTCAGGTGCAATCTCACAAAGCCATGTGCAATTATAGTAAGATTTCTTTATTCCAATTTACTCCAATCCTCTTGCAATAAAGGCCAATATGCTATTTGCCTTCCTAATTGCCCGCTGCCCCTGCATGTTAACTTTGTGCGTTCCTTGTACGAGTATCCCCAAGTCACTCTGAACATCAACACTTACCAGTTTCACATCTTTTAAAAAATATTCTACGTTTCTATTTTTGCGACCAAAGTGAACAACTTGACACTTCCCTACATTATAATCTATTTGCCATTTTGTTGACCACTCACTTAACCTGTCGATATCTCATTGCAGCCTCTCTACCTCCTCCCCGCAGTTTACCTTTTCATCGAGCTTTGTATCATTAACAAACTTACATACATTACTCTCTTCATCCAAGTCATTAATATAGAGCTGGATATATAAACAGCGGAAACCCCAGCACTGATCCTTGCGCCACCCCACTATTCACTGCCTGCCAACTTGAAAATGGCCCATTTATGCCCACTCTTGGTTTCCTGTCTGCTAATCAATCCTCTATCCAGGCTAATATATTAACCCCAGCACTTTATCAAATGCCTTTGGAAAATCCACGTATACTACATCTACTGGTTCCCCTTTATCTATCCAACTTGTTACATTCTCAAAAAACTTGAACGAATGTGTTAAACAGGATTTCCCTTGGGTAATAATATGCTGACTTGTTCTGATTATACTGAGATGTTCCAAGTGCAATGTTAAGACTTCTTTAATAACTTGCAGCATCTTCCCAAGTGATGTTAGGGCTAACTGGCCTGCAGTTTCCTGTTTACTCTCTACCTCCTTTCTTGAAAAGCAGTGGAACATTTGCCAACTTCCAATGTGATGGGACCATTCCTGAATCTAAGGAATTCTGGAAAATCATAGCCAGTGCATCCACTATCTCTGCAGTTATCTCTTTTAGAAACCTAGGATGCAGGCCATCTGGTCACGGGGACTTATCAGATTTTAGTCAGATTTAGTGCAAATTCCCCTCCAAGCCACACACCATCCTGACTTCGAAACATATCACCGTTCCTTCACTGTTGCTGAAACTCCCTTCCTAACAGCACTGTGGGTGTACCTACACATGGACTGCAGCGGTTCAAGAAGGCAGCTCACCACCACTTTTTCAAGGGCAATTAAGGATGGGCAATACATGCAGGCCTAACCAACAATGCCCACATCCCAGAAAGGAATAAAAAGGGCTGGTTAAGGAAAGTGACACTCATGGAAAAGGAGCGTGTGTCTAATTGGATAAAAAAAATGGCTCAAGGACACAAAACACTGAGTCAGAGGAAATGGTCACTTTTTAGACGGAGGATGGTAGACAGTGGTGTTCCCCAAGGGTCAGAGCTGGGAGCACTGTTTTTTTTTTTGGCTATATATAAATGACTTAGATCTTGGAATACAGAGCAGAATCTCAAAATGGCAACAAACTTGGAGATGTGGCAAACAGTGAGGTTGATATGAAATGCCTGCAACAGGACATATGGGCAGACAGGTGGCAGATGGAATTTAATACTGAAAAGTGTGAGTTGATACATTTTGGCATAAGGAATAGGGCAAGGCAATATATACTTAATGACACAGTTCTAAAGAGTGTGCAGGAACAGAGGGACCTGGGAGTGCATGTGCATCAATCTTGATGGTGGCAGGACATTCACAGAGTGGTTAATAAGGCATATGGGATCTTGGGCTTCATAAATAGAGGCATTGAGTACAAAAGCCGGGAAGTTATGCAGAGCCTTGGTTCAGCCGGGAAGGATGTGAGGGTCCTTGAGAGGGTGCAGAGGAGATTTACCAGAATGGTTCCAGGGATGGAAGTTCCAAGGTTAGGTTGGAAAAGCTGGGTTTGTTCTCCTTACAACAAAAGAGATTGTGGGGAGATTTAATAGAAGTGTACGAGATTATGACAGACTTAGATAAGTTAGACATGGAAAAACTGTTCTCATTAACTGATGATGCAGGCACTAGGGGACACAAATTGAATGTTTTGGGAAAAATATGCAAGGGAAGTATCAGGAAGCATTTTTTAACACAGTGGGTGGTAATGACCTGGAACTCGCTGAGAGAAACAGACTTGCAGGACAATGGAGATCGAGCAAGGGAGTGGGACTGACTGAATAGTTCCATGGAGAGCCGGCACGGACTCAATGGGCCAAATGGCCTCCTTCTGTGCCGTCAATGACTATGACACAAAATGGGACATAAATAATTATTTTTGTCTTCTACCATTTAAAAAAATTCCTTGATGTATTGAAGAGTGGTAACCTGATGCCGCATTAATTCACTTGAAAATGGGTTCATCACAAAGCTAGCATGTTATTAAGGGTGTCTTTGCCTCCACTTTTGAATAACCTGATCAAAAATCACTGAAAATGAGTTTAAAAAAAACTACACTGAACCATTTAATAGACCCATTGGTGTGGACGAGGTAGTTTCTCGGAAAGTACAATATTTGATATGTTAAAAAGTTTGAAAACATGCCTAAAAGTGAGCGCACGTGAAGAGGAGCCTTCTCTCCATCTCCCAATTGGGGTCTTGGAGGGGATGACTCGCGTAGTTCTAACATTCCCTGAGCTTTTGCTCCGGTTCGGTCGATTCTGTTGGAATTGTGCTAAAATTATTAATGGAAAGTTTACCTATATTTGCCCAGCTGACAGTGGACTGGATTCGAATGCTCCGGGCAAGATTTTTCCTGTTAGTAAATCTGTGTTCAATGAAAGTCTGTATAATATTACCATTTCTGTCATTTCATGCAAACATTCCATTGCAGCCCAAATTTGTTCTTCTATGTGACCAAATCAGAATTCTGGACAGATTTTTCACTTTGCTGCTCACCAGTTGCAGGGACGACTGTCATTCAACAGGATCCACTGAAACCAAAGTGTGTTCAAAATATTTGGCCACCATCTCGACTGTAATTGAGGCTCCAGTAACCCAAGTCTTTGCCAGGTCCTTGCAAAATGCAGGACCTATTGTGCATCTGTCATGTGTCTCCCAATTTCACATGAAAATACATGGCCCCTGCTTCAGACCCGTTACAGCTTGGAAGGTGAACACACTTGCTGCTCGCTCCTTCGTGTGCTCACATTCAAAATTCCACGGGGTTTTGAACCCAGTCACAACACCACAGAATGCTAAAAAGCGTCAGCCAACCTGGCTTCGGAGATCCACCGCGCTACACCTGACACAACTGGAACAATAAAAAGGTACCAACCTTTGGAATTCATACTGGACAACTCTGCTCCTGACGCCATGAACATGAGCAGCTCTGGTCTTTCAAGCTACTCTGCAGCCTCTCAGTTTGGAAGGCGAGCTCTCACTCTCTCTCTCTCTCCATTAACCTCCTCCTCACTGAACATCTCTCCCTTCTGTCTCTGTTCAATGACAAATTCTGCTTCCTTCCGTCTTCTGAAACCGCTTCCACACAACAGGCAGCTCCAAAAAATCAATCAATCCATCCTCCATGATTTCTCCATTCACAGGAGTTTTCAAATCCACACCATATTTTTCCAGTGTGAAAGGAGAGCAAGCTGTACTTTTCATTCTTCATTCAAACAGGTTCAAGTCTGGTTATTAGTCCAGCTTTAAAAGAGTCAATATGGAGCGCGAACAGAAACAGGCCATTTGGCCAAACTGGTTATTGTCTCCTCCCTCCCCACTTCATTTAACCCCATCAGCATATTCCTTCCTCCTGTGTTGATCCAGCTTCACCTTCAAGTCAGCTGTGCTATTCATCTCAACAGCTGTATTTGCCAGCTCCCAGCAACTTTCAGGTTCATACAACAAAACTTGTGTTTATCGAGGGCCTTTACAATCATAAAACGTCCCAAGGTATGCACAGGAGCACAAACAAAATACTCAACATATTACCTCATTAGGATGAGGCCTGACTCTCTCAGGCCTTGAGAGAGAAGGTAAACCGCACAGTTCTTTTATCCACATGAACTTCTGCCCCACAGTGCAGTTGGACAGAGAACCACAATTGGATTTAAGGTAAGATAGGCCACAACTATAACATTTGCAGAAGATATGAAACTTGGAGGCATTGTGAACTGAGGAGGATAGTGTAGAACTTCAAAAGGACATAGACAAGTTGGTGGAATGGTTGGACATGTGGCAGATGAAGGTCAATGCAGAGAAATGTGAAGTGATTTGTTTTGGTACGAAGAACACAAAATAAAGGGTACAATTCTCAAGGGGGTGCAGGAGCAGAGGGTGGAGATGTGCTTAAGTCATTGAAGGTGGCAGGACAGGATGAGACAGCAGTTAATTAACCACACAGTATCCTGGGCTTTATTAACAGGCGTGTCGAGTAAAAGAGCAAGGAGGTTATGTTGAACTTGTGTAAGACACCAGTTTGGCCTCAGCTGGCAATTGTGTCTAATTCTGGGAGCCAGACTTTAAGATAGATGTGAAAGCAGTGGAGAGTGTGCAGAAAAGATGCGTGAGACTGCTTCCAGGGATGAGGACTTCAGTTATGAAAATAGATTGGGGAAGTTGGGTCTGTTCTCCTTGTGATAGAGGTATTCAAAATAATGAGAGGTTTGGAGAGAGTAGATAGGGAGAATATGTGCCCACCAGTGAAAAGATGAAGAACAAGAGGACACAGATTTAAAATAATTGGCAAAAGAAGCAAAAATGACAGGAGGAAAAACTTTTTCACGTGTGTCGTTATGGTCTGGAATACACTGGCCGAGAGTGGAATGCAGCAGGTTCAACTCAGACATGCGAAAGGGAATTAGACTGTTATCTGAAAATGAAGAATGTACAGGGTAATAGGGAGAAGCCGGGGAATAGCATTTGGTGAATTGCTCATTCAGAAAGCTGAGAATGGGCTGAATGGCCTCCTTCTGCGCTGTAACTATTCTGTGACATACTCTCATCCTCGTTGGCTCCTTCTTGTTGGTGTTGTGTCCTCTGATTGCCGTCGGAATAAAGGGCTTACAGGAGAATTGGTGTGCAAATGTTAACTTTGACCAACAATGTTCACATCTAGGATGTGCCACCAATGCCCTGACAAGGTGATAGTGAGCCCTCTGCTTTAACTACTGCACTCTTTACAATGATGGCACTGCCACACTCGCATTGTTGAGTTACTAAACAGAGAGGTGGATGGAGAGAGAGATGCATCAGGTGACATTCTCCAGTAGATGCGGCAAGCATTGAGAAGCTGGGTATTCTTTTCCTGCCCATTTTCTCTGTCACTCAGTAAGACTGAGCACCTCAGTTTCCCTGACTGGTCAGTGGGAAGACAATTCCTGACATCCATGGGGGAAACAAATTTGTGGATGCTGAAAGTCTAACACAAAGAACCCAGGGAAGATCTGTTCAGACCATCAACCAGGTTCGTTCACCCATCAGTGTACTGGTTATGGTCTCTTCTCCTGTTCAAACAATTTACTGTGAACCTGAAATTGTTCTGCAAGCTTTTCTTCTCTTGTTGCTTCTCCTCCAAAAGGTCCCAAAAGCTATCCAACCCCAGCTTTGGAAAACCATTTGAAATTAGATTCATCTTATTTTTAATCCTTGTGTCTGTCCTCTCCACTGCCACCTTCTAAACCAATAATTCCCTTATTGGCCTCCTTACCTCAACCATCCAGAAACTCCGTGTCCAAAGCTCAGTCGCCACATCCTGTCCTGCATGTTGTTTCACTTGCCCATCATTCACCTCTTCACTTACCTGCATTGGCTCCCCATCATCTGACACATTCAATTCAAAATACTTGCCCAGAATTTCTCCAGTTTCTCTCGCCCACATCTCTGCAATGTCCTGCAACCCACAATTCTGTTCTGAATGCTCGGTTTCTCAAAACCAGCAGTCTGTTAACCCCTTTCTCTCTCCACCCAACCATTGGTGTTGGAGTATCAGCCATCGCAGTCCTTCAGTTTGGAGATCACTCTTCAGCTTCCTCAAAATCTAAACAATCGATCTAGTTTTCAATCATCTCTCCAACTCTCCCTTCCTGGCTCAGCCTCAATGCTATTTGTAAAGCATGTAGTGATTTTTTAAAAAGCATGAAAAGCAAAAAATAAATGCAAATCGTTTTTTAGTTTCGGTGACTGCAGCTTGGATAGCAACGGAGGTGCGTGAACGGGCTTACAGCTGTGAAGTCAATTTCAGCGGAAGTTTAAAAGTGAATTCCCTTTTGTTTTCGGAGGACCAGGGGACTGCTGGGTAAGGGAAAAGGTATATATTTGTGTGGTGGCTGTTCCCGAGACACTACACGTGTAGTGTCTTCCACCCACCCTCCTGCTCTAACCAAAAAAAAAAGGACTCTGGTGTGTTGATAAGGTAAGCTTTTTATTTAGGAAGTTCTGTCCGTTGGATTGCCAACCTAACAAGTTTTGACTTTTTGTTTTTTTTGGTTATTCAGTAGATTGGTTGGGAATTTGGAATAGTGGGAATGGAGGTTAAGGCAGTTGTATGTTCCTCCTGCAGAATGTGGGAGGGAAGGGTCGCCAAGAGTGTCCCTGCTGACTGCATCTGTGGGAAGTGCACCCAACTCCAGCTCCTCGAGAACCGCGTTAGGGAACTGGAGCTGGATGAACTTCGGATCATTCGGGAGGCAGAGGAGGTTATTGAGAGGAGTTATGGGGAGGTAGTCACACCTCAGGTAAAAGAAGTCGGTAGATGGGTTACCGTCAGGGGAAGGAGAGGGAACCAGCAGGCAGTGCAGGGATCCCCTGTGGCCGTTTCCCTCAACAACAGGTATACCGTTTTGGATACTGCTGCGGGGGACGACTTACCAGGGGTAAGCAATGGGGTACAGGTCTCTGGCACAGAGTCTGTCCCTGTTGCTCAGAAGGGAAGGGGGAAGAGGAGCAGAACATTAGTCATTGGGGACTCCATAGTTAGGGGAACAGATAGGAGGTTTTGTGGGAACGAGAGAGACTCACGGTTGGTATGTTGCCTCCCAGGTGCCAGGGTTCGTGATGTCTCGGATCGTGTTTTTGGGATCCTTAATGGGGAGGGGGAGCAGCCCCAAGTCGTGGTCCACATAGGCACCAACGACATAGGTGGGAAGAGAGATGGGGATTTAAGACAGAAATTCAGGGAGCTAGGGTGGAAGCTTAGAGCGAGAACAAACAGAGTTGTTATCTCTGGGTTGTTGCCCGTGCCACGTGATAGCGAAGCGAGGAATAGGGAGAGAGAGGAGTTGAACACGTGGCTGCAGGGATGGTGCGGGAGGGAGGGTTTTGGTTTCCTGGATAATTGGGGCTCTTTCTGGGGTAGGTGGGACCTCTACAAACAGGATGGTCTTCACCTGAACCAGAGGGGTACCAATATCCTGGGGGGGAGGTTTGCTAGTGCTCTTCGGGGGGGTTTAAACTAATTCAGCAGGGGAATGGGAACCTAAATTGTAGTGCCAGTGTACAGGATGTTGAGAGTAGTGAGGTCAGGGATATGGTTACAAGGACGCAAGAGGGCACTGGCAAGCAAGAACCTGGTTTAAAGTGTGTCTATTTCAATGCCAGGAGCATCCGGAATAAGGTGGGTGAGCTTGCAGCATGGGTTGGTACCTGGGATCTCGATGTAGTGGCCATTTCAGAGACATGGGTAGAGCAGGGGCAGGAACGGATGTTGCAGATTCCGGGATTTAGATGTTTCAGTAAGAACAGAGAAGATGGTAAAAGGGGGGGGGGGGGTGTGTGGCATTGTTAATCAAGGAGAGTATTACAGCGACAGAAAGGACGTTTGAGGACTCGTCTACTGAGGTAGTATGGGCTGAGGTTAGAAACAGGAGAGTTGAGGTTACCCTGTTGGGAGTCTTTTATAGACCTCCGAATAGTTCCAGAGATGTAGAGGAACGGATAGCGAAGATGATTCTCAACAGGGGTGAGAGTAACAGGGTAGTTGTTATGGGGGACTTTAACTTTCCTAATATCGACTGGAAATACTATAGATCGAGTACTTTAGATGGGTCAGTTTTTGTCCAGTGTGTGCAGGAGGGTTTTCTGACACAGTCTGTAGACAGGCCAACCAGGGGCGATGCCACATTGGATTTGGTACTGGGAAATGAACCCGGCCAGGTGTTAGATTTAGATGTAGGTGAGCACTTTGGTGACAGTGATCACAATTCGGTTAGGTTTACCTTAGCGATGGGCAGGGACAGGTATATACCGCAGGGCAAGAATTATAACTGGGGGAAAGGAAAGTATGATGCGATTAGGCAAGATTTAGGATGCGTAGGATGGGGAAGGAAACTGCAGGGGATGGGAACAATCGAAATGTGGAGCTTATTCAAGGAGCAGCTACTGCGTGTCCTTGATAAGTATGTACCTGTGAGGCAGGGAGGAAGTTGTCGTGCGAGGGAGCCGTGGTTTACTCAAGAAGTTGAAGCGCTTGTCAAGAGGAAGAGGAAGGCTTATGTTAGGACGAGACGTGAAGGCTCAGTTAGGGCGCTTGAGAGTTACAAGCTAGCCAGGAAGGATCTAAAGGGAGAGCTAAGAAGAGCAAGGAGAGGACACGGGAAGTCATTGGTGGATAGGATCAGGGAAAACCCTAAGGCTTTCTATAGGTATATCAGGAATAAAAGAATGACTAGAGTTAGATTAGGGCCAATCAAGGATAGTAGTGGGAAGTTGTGTGTGGAATCAGAGGAGATAGGGGAAGTGTTAAATGAATATTTTGCGTCAGTATTTACAGTAGAGAAAGAAAATGTTGTCGAGGAGAATACAGAGATTCAGGCTACGAGGCTAGATGGGATTGAGGTTCACAAGGAGGAGGTGTTAGCAATTTTGGAAAGTGTGAAAATAGATAAGTCCCCTGGGCCAGATGGGATTTATCCTAGGATTCTCTGGGAAGCTAGGGAGGAGATTGCAGAGCCTTTGTCCTTGATCTTTATGTCGTCATTGTCGACAGGAATAGTGCCGGAAGACTGGAGGATTGCAAATGTTGTCCCCTTGTTCAAGAAGGGGAGTAGAGACAGCCCTGGTAATTATAGACCTGTGAGCCTTACTTCGGTTGTGGGTAAAATGTTGGAAAAGGTTATAAGAGACAGGATTTATAATCATCTTGAAAAGAATAAGTACATTAGAGATAGTCAGCACGGTTCTGTGACGGGTAGGTCGTGCCTCACAAACCTTATTGAGTTTTTCGAGAAGGTGATCAAACAGGTGGATGAGGGTAAAGCAGTGGATGTGGTGTATATGGATTTCAGTAAGGCGTTTGATAAGGTTCCCCACGGTAGGCTATTGCAGAAAATACGGAAGTATGGGGTTGAAGGTGATTTAGAGCTTTGGATCAGAAATTGGCTAGCTGAAAGAAGACAGAGGGTGGTGGTTGATGGCAAATGTTCATCCTGGAGTTTAGTGACTACTGGTGTACCGCAAGGATCTGTTTTGGGGCCACTGCTGTTTGTCATTTTTATAAATGACCTGGAAGAGGGTGTAGAAGGGTGGGTTAGTAAATTTGCAGATGACACTAAGGTCGGTGGAGTTGTGGATAGTGCCGAAGGATGTTGTCGGGTACAGAGGGACATAGATAGGCTGCAGTGCTGGGCTGAGAGATGGCAAATGGAGTTTAATGCGGAAAAGTGTGAGCTGATTCACTTTGGAAGGAGTAACAGGAATGCAGAGTACTGGGCTAATGGGAAGATTCTTGGTAGTGTAGATGAACAGAGAGATCTTGGTGTCCAGGTGCATAAATCCCTGAAGGTTGCTAACCAGGTTAATAGGGCTGTTAAGAAGGCACATGGTGTGTTAGCTTTTATTAGTAGGGGGGTCGAGTTTCGGAGCCACGAGGTCATGCTGCAGCTGTACAAAACTCTGGTGAGACCGCACCTGGAGTATTGCGTGCAGTTCTGGTCACCGCATTGTAGGAAGGATGTGGAAGCTATGGAAAGGGTGCAGAGGAGATTTACGAGGATGTTGCCTGGTATGGAGGGAAGGTCGTACGAGGAAAGGCTGAGGGACTTGAGGTTGTTTTCGTTGGAGAGGAGGAGGAGGAGAGGTGACTTAATAGAGACATATAAGATAATCAGAGGGTTAGATAGGGTGGATAGTGAGAGTCTTTTTCCTCGGATGGTGATGGCAAACACGAGGGGACATAGCTTCAGGTTGAGGGGTGATAGATATAGGACAGATGTGAGAGGTAGTTTCTTTACTCAGAGAGTAGTAAGGGCGTGGAACGCCCTGCCTGCAGCAGTAGTAGATTCGCCAACTTTAAGGGCATTTAAGTGGACATTGGATAGACACATGGATGAAAATGGAATAGTGTAGGTCAGATGGTTTCACAGGTCGGCGCAACATCGAGGGCCGAAGGGCCTGCACTGCGCAGTAATGTTCTAATTCTAATTTTGGTTGCCTGCAAATTGTGCCTCGATTAAACAAGCATAGAATACAGACCCTCCATTTGAACACTGAGAACTGTTTATTGAAATCAACGTCAAGCAAGTCTGAATTTTTTCACCTTTCAGGTGAATGAAATGTCATTACAAATCTTCAGAATGAACCTTTGATGGAAGCAAACCATGGCATAATTGCAACTGTAATCTGAAATAAAATTTTCTTTGAGAAAAAGAGCCATCTCAGTGACTAATATACAAAAAGAATTTAAACAATCCTACATTCAAACACATAGAATACAGTCACAGGCTAGATTACAAGCAGTCCAATTAGTGAGGAGAGGGGCAATGTCCACGTACATTCAGTAAAGCTGCAAGTTTTCACACACTGTGCAATTACATTTGGAAATGACAGGTTTAAGAGCAGCATTCTGCAAACTCTGAACAGCAACACCAGATCGTCTTTGCAACAATACACCCCAACTGGTTTGATAAAGGAAGTTAGTGTTAGTGTGTTCCATCAGCCTTCTGAATCCCCAAATCCTGTCTTTATTTGCAAAGCAGCTGGGTCTTCTCCAAAGAGAAAACCTGCTCAGTTGTAACAAGCTGTACAAAAGCCATATTTTAAATAAATGGGAAATATGAAAAGAATCTGCTTTCGATTGCTGTGCAACTTGATCCTATTGTATACAGTATTTGCAAGAAACACTTCACTACTTCATAATGAGCTATATTGACTTGCAATGTCAATATTTCATGGCGATACAAAAATATACTGCAGCACTATCTACCGATAAATAAAATTTAAAAAAACAAAACGGTGAAACGATACAGAACTTTCAAGTAATAAAAAGTATCTTCGACACTTCGTGTGAAGCCAGGTAAAAGGAGAGCGACTGTTTAGTACCAGTGATGATTCTTACAAATCAACGCCCTTGGAGTTGGATTTTAATGTGTTTTCTTTCGCAAATACAACTTTACAGCATCCAAAAGAATGAAGCTTTAAGTGCAACATAATTCCTGAACATTTCTTACTGATACTTTCGAAAAAGACACAAAAACCCTGGCGATGTGGTGTACTAATCCAGATTAAAAACTGAGGATCTATTTGTACTGCAATGTCACTTCGGAGTTGCTGCCTGACTACAGACTCTGAAGGCAATGCTTTCCAAGTGCAATTATGGCAGCCCTTGGGTAGCATTTCCACTGCCATGATGAATTCCCTCAGATACATCTCTGAACTGGTTCAGACCCTACTCTCAAAACATGTTAAAACTGTAAAGGCAGGAAAGGGCCCTCACAGATAAACGTACCCTGGTTAACAACCCATCTCGAAATGGACACTGCAGCTGGCAATGTCACATTCCAAGGAACCCTACAACGAGCCAGCAAGTATCCGCTGAGCTGTCTGCCCGAGGCCTCTACTGCTACAGGATGTCCAGCCTGCCCAACCAGAAAAACATTCCAATATAACGTCACAATCTTACAAAACTAAAGTACAAAATCATAAGTGTGAACTGTAATTTAAAACAATTCTATATACTTATCACAAAGTGCTTTATTTTATGGGGTTTTGTCTATTACCACACACCCCACCCCCCAGTTCTGAAGGTTCAAATTGAGTTCTAAAAGCTGGCACGAGGTCCACAGTCCCCACCAACACCACTCACTTGTACTTTCTTGGTGATTCAATGATTAGATCATGCTTTGAAAATAGAAGAAGAATTGACCTACAGGATCAGTGCAGAAGATCATAGAAAATCATGGTTCTTATTCCCTGCACCAATAAAATCAAGATCAGAGATCCACTGCAAAGCTTACCCTCTTGGCCTGACATCTAAACTGAGTGACAAGCCAGGCCTGCTTTCCAAGATTGTTGCCCTGCTAACACCTCTATGTAATAAGGATGCCCCTTGCACCCATTATCAATCTGTCCTTTTGGCAATGTCATAATCCTCTTCTCTTGTTAACACATGATAAATGCCATTGTTTTCCAGAACTGTACCGAGCCAAGAGCAAGCCAAGACAGGATAACCATTTCCATTGATTACTTCGAGAACTGGTAACACTCTTGCTCAGTCAATCCTGAACAATCCAGTGGACCACCCCAATCTTGTAGAACCTCACCATCCAATGTGCAATCCCTTGCAGAAATAGACCAAATGAGAGAGTTCACCCTTCTGTTTCCCTCAATTCCATCTCCTCCATCCCAACCTGATCAGAACTAATGCCCTTTCATGCAATGTCTCATGGTTTAAGACTCACTAACATAGCGTTTAAAGAAAATCCCAAAATAATACAATAAATTAAGGCAACACCATACATGTGCAGTTGCTCCCATTTCAAACAAAGACTAGATTGCTGAACTTTACCCAAGTTTCCAACTTTTTCTTGGTAGTTTTCATGATAAATGGTTGTATAACTGTTTGACCTGAATCCTTGGCTTTGAAAACTTAGCACATTTAATGTTTCAGTTATTGTGTTCAAAATCTGATGACTAAAAGAAAAGGTCATGAATTCTATCTATATATGAAAACCTTGTGGCCAATTTCATTCTTAATTCGAGCAAATCTGCTTCATCAACCAAAAAGAGTGTTGAGAGATTAGGAAAAAATAGCCAGGGTACAACACAACAAAGAAGAAACTTTCAGACATCCATCTCTCTCTATAGAATGGAACACTTTATAAGCTGAAACCCTGTTCACGTTTCAGATATTTGCACCATTATCCAGTATAAGAACATTTCATTAACAAAATACTCCCCCACTGAAACACTTATGCGGCATTATAAATCTAGGACAATGGTAAGACACCCCTTTTTCATCAGGTAATGGGAAAGCAACTAAAGCAAAATTAGCAGGATGGGGAAGGACACAGGTAAGATACGAATAATAAAACTATGTGGACCAATACTCTTAAGGAAACATGGCTTAGAATATCCTTCTCAACTGCAATTAAGGTTCAAATTTTCCCATTTTAATAGGTCCAGACCCTTCCACTGGATTCACAATCATCCGACCAGAAAGAGATTTTATTTGAAACGGCCATAAAGTGCTGAACACACAGGTGTATTCACATTTTCTGCCTGTTTAGGGGCTGCTTTTTGGGCCTCTGGTTCGCAAAAACTATTTTGTTGAGAAGGTATTCAACAGTGTCAAGCAAGCACATGTAGATTTAAAAATGAATGCCAGCAATCAGCCAGAAATGAGGGAGATTTATAAAGTTGAAAAACTTGCTATCCTAAGATAGGGTCATACTTGCATGCTTTCCTTTTCTGATCATCTATTTTGGAGGAAGACAACATGCTTACATGAAACACTCCTGTTTCAGCTTTGCCCAAGAGGTAATGTGATTTTCTATTGATTCAAAAGAATGCATTTGCAAAAATATTTTTCTTTACAATTGTCCTAAGTATCTGGCATACTCCTGGACTTCCCACTGTTAATACTATCCATCTGTTGAAATGTTCCTCATCCCTTCACTGTAAATACATTCCCCAAGCCATTTGTAATCGTTTGCAAGTCTTTTTCAATGAATTTTACTTTATTCAGGACAAGAAGTTTGAAAACATTAGAGAGTTTGGCAGCACATCTGATGATACTAGCCAGTCACAATAAAAGAGTAAACTTCAACATTGCTCCCCTCCCCTCCCCTGTGCTGGGTTCCAAGTTGGCAGTTTTCTAACTCGGACAGGCTGGGAGACACTAAGTAGCATTTGAGTTTTTGCATGGACATGTTTACATCCTATTGACAGATAAAACCATACCAGTCAACAACAGTCAAAAGTTAGCAAAAAAGACAAGGTGTCTTCCAATCCAAACATTAATCACAGATGGCAGCACACTTTCAAGTTTATGCACTGGAGTTTTAAGAAAAGGGTCAGGGTAGAAAAGGAGCAACTTAACAGATCTATCACCAGCTCACCTGCCCATGCCAAAGAGTTGAAATTCAGTTTTCAAGTAATTCTTTGTGGAAATCAAGTTCAGTTAGGAACCTTTAGCACACCCTTCTCTAAACTGAAAAATATATTTCATCTAACACTTCTTCTTCAATAGACTGCTGAGCAGAGCATGCCAGAAGTAGGATGGGAGGGGAAGATGCATTTTGTCCCACCTGATTTTTCAGACTTAGTTCCGGCCACCAGCCAAGTTAAAGTCATTGCTCACACCTCCCACCATTCTGTGCACTGTCCATGAAAGACTGTACATAACTGTCATTTTAAAACTGCTGCTCAGACGGACACGCACAATTACTGAAAGACCCTTTTTTTAAAAATGGGTGAGTGCATATGGATTTTAACCAATTTATAACACTATTTTAAAAACACTAGCTCTAACTGCAGGAGAAAAAAGATCACCATCCAGGCAGACAAACAGAAGTCCTGCATGGGAATGGTGGCACATTGCACGAGCACATTAACCATGTAGTGTATTTAACGTTACAACTGCACGACAAAATGAAAAGTCTACACAGAGGTACACACAAGATGTTATAAGTTTCTATTTCAGTGCTCTGAGCCAGTTGGTGGCGAGAGATGGGTCAAGTTGTCCAATTATGAAACAAAAACAAAAGGTGGAAATACTCAGCAGGTTTGGATGCACCTGTGGAAAATCAGGAATCAGTCAAACTTTCAGGCTGTGAGCCGTTGCTCAGGACTGCGAGGCAGTGGTCACTGGGGCCGTGGTGACACAAAGGTCCATTGTTACCTGAAAGCATCCATTCAGATTTACTGTGGGCTGCCGATAAAGCCACTCCAGACTATGGCCAGAAGCAACTTTCTTTCCTTGGGATCAATCTTCCCAAATTGACTTACACTGACTGGCTTCCCAATGATACCAAATGCACCACATGCCAGACTACTTGGCCAGTGCTTGGCCAACTCTCCTTCCATTGATTGGAAAGAGAATAAAGCATGCAAAGACATATATACTGCAGCGTTTGTGGATGTAGCTGGGTGACAGATTACTTAGGCTCTTGGCAAATATACCAAGACGTCTGGCCCATAGGTGATGGGTAGATCATGAAACATGGCGACGTGGGACAGGACGCATGGTACCCATCTCCAGCCATACAAATAACTTAGTGCAACAACCCAGTGAGGACAACTAGACATTTTCACACATTCCTTCCATGGGCTTGATTTTAAAAGAAACTTCTGAGAGACTTTCAGCTGTTCTTCTCTTGGATATTGCCCCAGACTCAGTGGAAGAGACAGAGATAAAGTGCACTCACACAAAACTAAAGTAAAAATCTCATTCAAATTGAACAAAGTTGCACGTGAAAATCTTTGTTTAAAAAAAAAAACAGGTAATGGAAGACAAAATGTAAAACTGGGAGAACTTGACGTAGCCCAGCAGACAGAATGCAGCACAGAAACTGTTTTGGACAAAAGCCATCAGGTGGGGGTTGGAAAGAAGACCATTTCAATAACCAGGTCCTGACATTTTCTTCCAGCACGCAGTCTCCTTACTAATTGTTTAGAATGGAAATCTTCCATTGAAAACTTTTCAAAAACCGAGACGGAGAGAGACCACCATATAATGCTAAATCTCAACAGGGTGTAATTGGCCATCTGTCAAAATAGACCAGATGCACATTTCTCATAGTTGGCAGGTCCCACTTGCAGTTGGAGACAGCGCCATACTTAAGTTAGAGGTTGAATGGAAATGGGGAACTGGAATTGAGACAGTAACAGTTCCAGGCAATTTTGGCAAGGGCGGTTGTGGAGGGAGGGGTTGCAGGCAGAAGACCTGCAAACGCAGACCTGTTTGCAACCAGAGAAAGATCCCCCCCTTTCTCATCTATCTTCTGTCAGTTGCTATTTTATCTAACATCGATACAGATGCTTTCCTGCCCCCAAGTCTGCAGTATGGGCTTTATGGAGGCACAAAATAAGCAAAGCAGGGAGGTGGAAATCAAATATTCTCAACCAAAAGATGCATTGGTAAAAGATTGGCCAATCTGTCCTGTAGCTTCACTAACCCATACACATCTCTGCCAATAGGTAGTTGCTGTGTCTAACGTCCCTTGTTGTTGCTGGTTTAAGAATGACTGACACAGCAAGTGATCAGGCAAGGGAGCCTCCTAAAGTAGGCAGTACCCAGTAGTCACTGCTCAGCAAGAGTCATGATCCAGTGGAAGATGATTCAAAATTGGGAAAGCCAAAGGGGAAAAAGATGATCAAATCCAGTCCAAGCAGCTGAGAAAACTTGGCAGTTTTACCGAGAGACATTTTTGCAACGAATACCCTGAATTTGCAACACAGAGTGTAATGGAAGAGGAGGTTTTTTTGCCATTAAGTACAATGTGTGAATAACGCTGAAAAACAAACGTCACATGTTTATTCTAACGAAGTTCTAGTATCAGAACATGATAGGAATAAGGTTATTTTAAATATACAGACATATTTAAATTCTTATTATATACAGGAGTAGTTTATCATAGAATCATAGATTCATAGAGAAGGTTAAGGTGAGATTGAAGAGATGTTCAAAATTATGATGATCAGGAATGCATTGCCTGAAAGGATGGTGGAAGCAGTTTCAATAGGAATGAAGGAGAGGGGGAGAAAAAAAAAAATCGGATGGCTCTTTCAGAGCCGGTGCAGGTGTGATGGGCCGAATGACCTCCTTCTGTGCTTTTCATGATTCTATGACTCTAGGAGTATTTTCACTCAGTAAGAGCATTTTATTAGTTCATAAAACACGCTGTCAAGAGCAAAGATGACACTTTAAGTTTCAGTTTTTAAAAAAAACATGATTTTTTTTCTATCATAATTTTGCTTTTTACATATAAATGTATAAAAATAATAAAATCACGTCGTCAAACTGTAGCCAGAATGGTAGTGCTGATAACAGAAAATACGAACTCCAAAAAGGGCAGAACTCAAAATAAAATGCTCACTTATACATGTGGAGGAAATACAACTGCAAATATTCATAACAATTCAAAGTAAAACCTGGGAAATGTCTTCCATACTTGGGATATCAGACGACATCCGAAGCCACAAAGGACAAAGCTGGGGCTGTTTGCCTTATCTGAACCTCAAATAAATCACTACACTACCAGCTACTATTAAACGTTATACCTGCATACTGTGCTGGGATTTAAACCCATTCATATTCTCTTCCTTGCCCTGTCAAATGTTAAGCTCAACAACTGCTCATCTGGCAATTTAGTATTGCTTCTGACATGGGTGTCGATTTTCCAATCCTGGTCCACTGCAAAAAATTTTCAAGATTAACAAAGTGCTGTACACAATCCATTTTCCATCTTAGACTCGGTGTGTGGGGGGCGAGGGAGAACGGTGGACAGTGGGTGTCACTTTTCCCATTTGGACCACCCAGTGGAATTCCCATTTTTGTCCATTCCTTTCAGTCCTCGGCACACGCCACCCACCTCTCACCCCCCCCACCCCCCACCCCAACAACATCCTCTCAATACTATTCATGCTAATTTCAACATCACTGAAATGAGAGACGTTGCATTATCCTTACATTTTGGTTTCACTGGTCAAGGGCAAGTTTTCCTTCCGACATTAATAGTCGGACACAAATATCACAATGCATGAACAATTTAGAAAAAGACAAAAATGAGCACTGTTTCCTGTCGTGACAATAACTCTTAAAGGACAATTACTAAGTTTGTCACGTTAAGGTGCCCAAAATTTAAACAAAAAAATTCAAAACAATCTTTTGGTCATCTTTACTTACTCCCTCGGAATCTGAGCTTTCCACTCTGCATGATTAACAATCCCCAGAGCCCTTTCTAGTAGAACATTAAAGGTTGCCCTGAAAAGTACTGCAAGTCATTCAGTCTTCATTTGGAAGCATTCACTCGGTGGTTTCCTCACCGGTGTCCTCAGCCGCCGAATTATTCTGAAGACTGACTGAGGATGATGAGTCAAATTCGGCCGGGCAGTTTGGGTCATGCTCTGAACAGCAGAGACGGCCATCCAGCACTGAAGCGGTCAAGGCTCCCTTCTGGTGCTCCTTGCAGTAAGAGTTGGGGCAGAAGTCGCAGAAGGAGGTGGAGGACTTGCCACACTCGTCGCAATGATGCCAAGGGCATTCCCATTTCCCTGGGGATTGAAAGAAAAAAAAACAATCACTTCCTTCAATAAAATTCATTGCATCCTTTCCCCAACTTATAGCCCTCCAGATAATTCTAGCAAATGCTTCATCCCCGCCACCCTCCACGCATCAATGCCAGGACACCAGACCCATCTCCGCCACCCTCCACGCATCAATGCCAGGACACCAGATCCATCCCCGCCACCCTCCAGACATGCTCCACAAACAGATGTGCCTTGTCAGCTGAAGTGAAGCACAGACAGACTCAGGCAATGGCACACAATGCTGTTACCAAAGATTGAGCTCGTGAGATACTTTTGCATTCGGAAAAACAATCAACAGTACAACTGGGGTTTCTTTTGTACCTTCCAAGCCTGGCTCATGAGCCTGGGGAGAAGCTGTTCAGTCCTAAGCCACTGGTGCCAGTGGTTACAGGTTTGTCAGGTGTTGAACGCAAAGAGAGGATTTTGAATTAAGCATTCTGTCACAAAATTGAAATGAGATAAGTGAAATAAAAACAAGAAATGCTGGAACCACTCAGCAGGTCTGGCAGCATTTGTGGAAAGAGAAGCAGAGTTAACGTTTCGGGTCAGTGACCCTTCTTCGGAACTCCGAATGTACGTTTTGTGATATGATTCGAGGCGGCTTCTGAGGATGCTTGAATGAAGAAATGAATCTCACGAAAGTATGAGATTAACAGTTCTGTTGCGGTACCAAGTAAAACTGGTATGACAGAATGGAACATGTGCAGTAATCTGCCTTTTCTTTAAATCACACACTAAATATTAATGTGACCTACAGAAGAATAAATTTACAATAGATATTGGTCGGAACTTCCTCGTGCAAAGGATGACAAGTGTTCAGAATAATCCACCACATTGGGCAGTAGAGTTGCAAACTTAAGAGGCCTTTGAAGCACAGTTGGATGTCATACTAGGAGAGTCAGGGACATAACACTGCCAACAATCACAGCAACTGGCCTTTATGTTGTGTCTTGAAAATACATAACATTTGAACATGCACTAACATCAAAGATGAATGCAGCTAAAACTACACTGTTAATAATGCTTTGGAGTCATGGTAATTTTTTTCTTAACCATTACAATGAGACATCGGTAGAGCATCTATTTCTGAGATGCATAGTCTAAGTACACTGTGCAATTGGTGCTTACCAAATGGTGGTTTGGTCAAGTTTAGGCATGAAAGGTGATATGCTTTGGGGCAATCCTTTTTATCACACATCACCAGCTCGCCTCCATCGCAGCAGCGGTAGCAATAGTCCTCATGCATTTTTCTGACATCTATTTTGGTTTTACGCTTCTTGATCTTCTTCTTCGCATTTTTTGCCTTTTCTTCATTTGCTGTTGCAGCAGCAGTCTGGTAAATCAAAGAGGAAAAAAAAAAATCAGCATTTTAATTTTAACAACCTTTTTCAGAAAATGAACAAATTTTTTTAAACAATGATTCACAAATTTATCAAACTAACATGTCTGCTTTTCCACTTGCACCTCTGTTCACAGTTGCTGTTTTTTTCTGAACTAAATTTTTCATCTTTCTGTGCACCAACATCGCCTGCCATCCTCTTCAGTAATCAGTTGCCTAGCGATTCTGAATTGTCAACATTAGATGATCTTGGCCAAGGTGGGGGCATTAGAAATGATACGCTTGTTTCCAGTGTCCCTAGGTTTGGGAGATGACTCAAGCTCCTGACTGCTATTCTGTGATATCACTCCCTTGTGGAGAATGTGTTAAGTGTTGGAACAAAGGTTAGGCTCAGCTGTGATCCTGTCTGCAATCGAAGAGTCTGCGGAGTCTATCTAGGCTTAGTACATGATGAATGGACTCAAGTGAGGTAACAATCACACACACAACTGCAACCCAGTAACACATCAACATCTTCAAGATGTGAAGGGGAAGCATGAAATTTAATAAAAAATGACCAACTAACATTACAATGGAGTATAACCAGGGCAGCTGAATGACAGTAGTGTACACACAGATCAAGCAATTTCAACTTCAGTCGAAGTTTTAAAAGCAAAATTTAGCTCATGGGATAAACAGCAGCTTCGAACATTAACATAAAAAGCAACCTGCAGATGCTTTAGACAGCATTAAAATATGCTGTAAACGGAGATGAAAGGAATTTTTCAGAAATTGGACACACTCCTGTTCAACAACTAAGCCTTAAAAATGAATAGAATTGAACAGCCGAAAGAATCCAATGCATCCATTTGGTTAGTGAGCCTATCGATACCTGTTCGGTTGTCCTGGAGTTGGGGGAACAGAAAGAGAAAGAAAGAAACCCAGCAATTCCCACTGCACCATGTGGATGTTGGATGCATGGAGAATTAGGGTTAGCTGTAATGCCCCGACAGTAGAACAGCCTACTGATAGCCACTGGCCAGTTACACTGGAGAATGTCTGCTTGGACAACGTACCAGAGGCTAAACAACACTCGTGGAACCATCCAACAATGTTGGTAAGTGCCTTGGGTCAAGGCAGCAAGAAAATGGCATGGGTGTAAATGGACTACACTGGGAACCAGGTGGTCTTTTCCTGCCCTTGCTCTATCTGTACTGCTGTTCCTTTCAGAAATATAGCAGAGAAAAAGCTGCTGACATGAAGAAGCACAAACACATACAAAAATAGGAAGCTCCATGTTGTAGCATGTCAGAAAGAGAGTTTCATGTGTAGATGCAAAGGTAGAGTCTACATCAGCGAAAAAGAGATGCCGCTCCTCATTTATTTATGCACCACATAACAATTAACAACAGAGTTGGGAAATTTCCTGAGACTTGGATGTTGAAGGTTGGTAGTTCTTGGCATATTTCCTTGTCACTAATTGTGTGTGCAGAAATTGTTGTGCTTAAATAACACGACTGCATTTTGACAAGAAATGGACTGCCTGTGAAGCCTTTAGCAACGCCCTCCAGATGTGATAAGCAGCTTCTTTCATTCTCATCAGCCTAGATTGGATTTGAAAGCATCCTGCTTAAACATACTACATTTCCCCATGGTCTCACTTTCCTTTTCGAGCTGAATGCAATGATTGGTTCCAGAAATAAAACACAAATTTCACAAAAGGAAGCCTGGACCAGACCTCATGGCACTCACCTTTGGACGCACACCCAGATACCCACTGCAGTTGGGAGCTCCACACTTACATACCGTCTTTCCATTCCCCAAACAATCCAAATTATAATTGAAGGTTAGTTCAGATCCTGAAGGTAAAACAAGCGGGCATGATTTCAACAAGTATTTAGCACTCTTCTGGGGCAGCAATCCATACATAAGTCACAAGACATGAAACCAAAAATTACAAGCTTGTATTGCTAATGAAATCTGAACCCAGAAATGTAGCAATGCCCTGAAATACATCTCCATCTCTACAATTCTGTGGAAACAGACACAGCAACAGTATTTAAGTAACAATCAAAAGCAGAGGGGAAAATAATACTCTGCAGAGTGAAAACAGTTTTCAACAGGCTCCTGCAACGGTACTATATAACACCTGTTATGATGCCAGAGTTTAAAATCACAGAATGTCACCGGGGAATAACACAGCTAGGAAACATGAACGACATAATATTTGCCAATGTTTTAGCACATCATTTTATCTAACTAGAAAACCACTTGGTTAATTGAAAAGCAGTAATATCACTGGACATGGATATGCTTGGAAACCAACACAAGGTATATATATATTTTTTTTGAAAACAACTTATTTCTTGCAGACCAATAATGGGAAGTGAATTGACATCATTTGGAATGGTATGAATTCCTGTCACTGCAGTTCATGCACTCATTTCCAGCCACTGTGATTCAAGGCAATAAAAGAGGTATGATCAATGGATTTCCGAATAAACTTTAGAACTAATTTCAATTATACAAAGCAACTGCCTATTATCCAGTTCTCCGAAGGACTCCTCCCCCAAGTCCCCACACACACTCACCTGCCCGTATGTCACAAAGTGCAAAGAGTCCAACGCGTGTGTCACCATTCACTGTCCATTTCTGCGTCTCACAGTTTGGATTGCAACTATGGTTCATGAAGCGAGAGTAATTGCCTTTGGGCCCAGCATCAATGATCCGATCCTGGAAAAACACCAATGAACATTTCGTTTCGGCTTCACTCTTGACTGATGACAATCTACTGGATATCTGAAGCCTTTTCTGTTTCGAGCTTACAGAATAACTCCTATCATGGTGGAAGTACCCAGTTGACGAGTGAATATTTTTTCTAAATTTGAGTTATGTAGTAGCTAACTGACCCTGAACTCTGAAAATACAATGCTTGGAGCCATCTGAAGAACAAAATGAAAATAAGTCTAGATTGTTCTTCATTTTAGAGTTTGCGCAAAACAGTTTAATTCAGGACCTTAATTTCTTTGCCAACAATGGCATGAAGATAGACACCAAGGGAAAAGGTGCGACATAAAGTTGATGTATGATGATGCCTCCAATAGATACAATGCCATTACTGAAAATATTTCCAGGTGATGCTAGGAATTGCTGTGTATTAAGGGAGTTACAACACACTGAACTACTATCAAATAGCAGAGTCTGCTCAGACACCATAATTAGGCTTCAATTTCTTTATCATGAGGAGCCAGCTTTATATCAACACTATCGCTTGTCTCTTCTCAGTAATATCAGCTGACATCCAGACATTGGCACGGAACTCTGAACAAAGGAATCACAAGAGAGGAGGACCACCACAGAGACCGGAACTTCACAAGGCCAGCAAAGCTAAAACACTTTTCGTCAAAATGTGAGTGCAAACAGCTTCCTGGTACTGAAGCAAAAGCAGCTTTACAGTCTACCAAGCTATTTTTTGCAGTTCTGGACTGTTTTTGTCCACTCATGAGTGTTTACTATGCTTATTGTTATTCATGAAGCCAATAGGTGAATCGCTAACTTGTACCAGGGTTCTTGACCAATACCATTCCAGCTGACTGAAGGAGAGGTGCACATAATCCAGCCTGACACTTCAGTGCAGTCCTGAGGGAGCACTCTGCTGACAGACTTGCCATCTCCTGGATGAGACGTTAAACCGAGGCCCCATCTGCCCTCTCAGGTGGACAGAAAAGATCCCAGGGCACAATTCCAAAAACAGCTGGGGCTTTTCCTCATTGTCCTGGCAAATATATATCTCTCAACGAACATGACTGAAAAACAGACTGTGACGTTTTCGTGGCACATGCTGCATTTGTGCATGTGCCACAGCAGCGCCACCGAGCGGTAGCGTTTTCGGCAAATGCAGCCTTAAGTAAATAAAAACAAGAAATGCTGGAACCACGCTGCCAGACCTGCTGAGTGGTTCCAGCATTTCTTCTTTTTATTTCAGATTTCCAGCATGCGCAGTATTTTGCTTTTATTACAGCCTAAAGTAAATGCTGCCTTACCTTGGTCAAGGTCAACAAATAGAAATTGGTAACGTTGCTTTCGTGAGCATGTTTTATTCGGTTTCTGCATTCTTCTTCATCAATCAACTCACCAACATACTCAGTCACAAATTGACCCTGCATGCAAGAATTACAGATGAGTCTTTGGAGAACATAGAAAAGGTGCTTTGAACAGCAGTCTCCCTCCCACCTGCACAATGCATTTTCTGGAACATCTGTGTAACGTTCAGTACGTTGCACCATAAACATCTCTATTCACCCATATATGTGGATGGCAAACATTTTATCTAGGGACTACACACGACTCTCATGACACAGCATTCTTGGCAAGTCAAAGAAAGGAATGCGCAAAGAGAAGTCACCTTTTTAATGTCTACTTTCGTACAGAGGCCCCAGCCACGTGCTTCTGTTCTCACAAGTTCTGTCTCAGGGTACAGTCGCTTGGAGAAGTACTGATTCAGACAGCTTCCTCCAGCAGGACAGACAATGGGATGGCATTCGTACATCAGAATCCGGTTCAGACATTCTGAGTCCAGTCCGCAAGGGTTTTCGTCAGTGGGCTTACAGTTGCAGCGTGGAATTTCTGACAAATCAGCAACGTGGATCTGTACTTTCCCAACTGGTTTGTTGGTCTGGCGTAGAAAGAAGACAAGTCAAAGTGCTGCATTTTATTCATCCAGATACTTCATTTTAGCAAGATTTCTTGCATTTGAACAACTTGTACAAGTTCACTTCTGCCTAACAGCTGAAGTACCACTGAGTTGGACAAAAACTATAACATAAGTAAAAGCGCAGATTTGCTCTACTCATACCAATGTTAAACTGAAAAAGATCAAGATGACACTGAAATGTATATTAAAAAAAAGTCAATGGAGTCTTGAGCCATGCAAATCAAGAGATCTGTGTAATGACTGTCCATCTGTGCTGATCTCTGCTATCGGCCCTTAGCGCTTTCTAGGGTTAATCTGGGAGGGAAAATCTAAGTAGCCAGTGTTCCTGCTCCTGATCACTGCCAAAAGCTGTAAAGTGACTGCGTCGGAATCATGATGGGCTGCAATTGCTACCTGCCACCCCCTCCTTCCGAACAGTACCCAGAAGGCCTGTTGAGTTCTAAAGAGCCAAAGTTCGTGGCCAAAGACTTCCATGTTGGCTGCACATTCCCCAATCTATTATTTTAATGGAACAAATCACCATTTAAGATACACAGGAATGTCTCCATGAGGGGGGAGGAATGCCAATCTAATGCTCGACACGTTCATTTCTAATCCAATGACTAAGCTCCCGTGAAGAATGCTCCATCGTCGTGGGGCTGTCAGCACTCTGACGAACTGCACTCCAAGTGAAAGCCAGCGCAATGCATAAGGGGGATAAAGAAAATATAGAGAAACAATGCAACATGCTACTGAGAGACATGAGAATGAAATGCCTATTTATGATCAGAGAGCAAGTTCAACTTGTCAATGGTCCTGTTATTAGCAAATGCTGCCAAATCAAGGTTAATGGTAATTTTATTTTAATAGGAAAAATGCTGCAGTGTGGTACAGGCAGTTCCTGTCTGATTTCTACGTCTGAAAGAGGCTGCCCACTATGAAATGGAAACCAAGTGTAAAATGATATATAAAAATTACTTTTTTGAAAAAAACAATTAAATTCTTCAGCAAAATATGGAAACAATCTCAAGAGGTGTAGGTCAATTTCACTTTTCATTACTGACAGGGCTTACTTTAATGAATTTGTATGCCGGTGGCTTTCTTTCGTTGCGTTCATTTTCTAGTGCTTCCTTGCTCTCTTTCAGTAACTTGAGCTCTTGGAATCGTTTAGCAGCTTCTTCCAGTGCTAGGAGTGGCAGAAAGTAACATTTTTATTTGGGACCACTTTTGCCTCCCCATTCTATATGATAGCCGCCATTGAATTTAAGGGATTGTTGCTACGGAGCGACTGACTAACATTCTACTGTTGCTACTGGCACAGAGCTGGTTAGCTCCAGTAATGGTTCAATTCCCAGAAATGCAATAACTACAAAGTAACTGCATCCAAATTCTCAGTAAAAAAAAAACCCGGTAAAATATTGAAAAATCATGCACTTCAGCTATTCCTCCTCAACATAAAAAGATTTCAGGAGCATTCTTTAGACAGAGATGAAAAATGTTTGAGGGAGGGATCCCCTTTCTACACTAGAATTGACAGGTTGACTACTGACAGGTTCCAATGGTTATGGAGATGCCTCCAAGCTGGAATATTTCATTACCTTGCACCTAGAGCTTGAAACAAGGAAGCAATACAAAGCAGCTAATAAATGAGTGAGAAATGTACAAAATTGTCTCTTCGAGACCACAGGCTATTAATTTAGCATTAGGGAAAGACATGTCTGCTTGTATTCCGAAGATTTTACCTTTTTTGAAAATCTCGTTAATACCACCAGCTCGCCCATCGGAAACGTTGCCCTTGTCTCCTTCTAAGTAAGGAAAGACTCTGCCCTGATGCACCCAATAGTAATCATTCGATCCAAAGAAACGCACAGGGAATTCTCCTATATGGTGCTTCATTGCTTGAATATTAAGTGGCACAGATTTGGGATTACAAACCTCTGCTGGCCACCACCTGAAACAAACATCAGGGTAAGGACAACTGCAAAGAAGCACGGGTCATTACCACGTCACACACGGCCAACTGTATGGCACAATGACTTATCAATAATCTCAACAATACGTGCATTGACAAACAGGAGTGGTTTCAGAAATATGCAGTCTTTCCTTAACTGTCTGTCACTGACCTCAAACAGCAAAAAGGAAACATTCTATGTATCAGAATCTTGGAAAAAGTGGGCAGCCTGTTTGAATCTTTGCAACACAAGAGGTCAGTTGCACTGTTCGGATGGACTAAATCTTCACAGAAAACCAAACATCATGATTCACTTCTCTTGACCTTTCCATCTCCTGTGCTCTCGACTCCCATGGTGGCCATCATTGCCAAGGTCATCTCTGACCTATATACATTTCCAATCCCACTTCCTTCTGCTTCTGTTCTTGGCTGCAACTCTCTTCCAAGCCACTTACACCTGCACTTTCAAACTCCTAATAACTGACACTTTGGCCCTCAATTACCACATCTTTTGTTGCTACTGATTTACTCAATCATTACCTCACCTCCATCTCAGATAACGTCTCCTGAGCAAAACCATACCTATTACCCATCTCGGGCACTCCCCTAGTCTGGTCCCCATATTCACTTCCTCAAGTCTAAGGAACACAGACTTGAAAGTATTTGGTAACAACTGTATGAGATATACATCACCAGACCTCGCTTGACCACATCAACTCTCAGGCCTCGCTCCCCTTGGCCAAACCATACAGTACTACAGGATAGGATGGGTATGGATTTAAAAGGCATTCACAGACTCTGGAAAGGTAAGGGAGGTTGGTTAAGGGTGGTAGTTGGCAAGGACAGAGAGTTTGAAGGTGGAATACAAACAGAAAATGTTCGAAATACTCAGTTGATATAGCAGCATCTGTGGAGAGAGGAACATAGTTAATGTTTCAGGTCAATGACTGTTCATCAGAAACCTTCATTCGAAGTTTGACGGTGAGTTTTTCGGAAAGAGGCTAATAATGGTAGCTTAGAAAGGGAGGGGGACAGTGAGGAGACAGAATTATTTACACTGTCAGTCATCAAGCAGAAGTGCCAGGAAGGGAAGTTGGGAGGTCAGTAGTTAATGGAAATGGGTGAAGGATGGAGGAGATATAACTCCTTTGTCCTCTTGGGTATTTCCACCTTGAACCCAACAGTGATTGACATTTTTCATGTGCTGAGGTACTGCCCTCTCAACTTCCCTGCTAAACCCTTCTGCTTTTCCAACTCCCTCTCTTCCTTTATGTCCTCCTTCAATTACCAAATCTTTGACCAGAATTTCAGACATTTGCCTCATATCACCTTCTTTGGCTCAGTTTTTTTTTGACATCTCTGACACTTTGGGACATGTTGCGGCCACTAGAGTGTTGTTCATTGATTCTTACAACATACATCAAAATTTTTATATCATAGAAGGTGATAACACAGGGAGAGTCACTGTATCTGTGACAGCTCTTTGACATAACCAGTAACTCAACCCTCTACCTCCTTCTGTCTCCATCAACATCTATCTTTCTCTACTAATATAATTATCCAATTTTCCATTCAAATGGCACAATACTTTTGCTTCAATTCAAACAGCAAAGCATTCCAAGCTCCCACTTTGTTAAGGAATGTTGCTCATCACTATCCATTTACTTCATTCTCTAACACTCCTCCCATATTCTTTGACACACATTGTGCAACAGAACAGGAGATCCACTAGATTTGCTTTTTGATCAGACTTTCCGATTAGAAATTTCCCCCCGCCACCTCCCACCATGTTATTTATCAAGTTCATCAACTTTCAGTAACTCATGAAATGTAGTTGCCAAATTTCATGCAAAGGCAGCTTGGTACAAGAAAAACACTACATTTATTGTTTCCTGAACTAAACTTATTCGAAGGATTTTCTTTTCAGAACTGTATTTACAACCAGAGGCTTTTGTCAAGCTAGTATAACAGGTATAAAATGTGAGGCATTTCCAAAAATCAATTTTATGAGCTGTTCACACTGTTAGCCAAATGTAGAGGTGTTGTAATGTGCACTTTATTGATGAAAAGTCATTAACCTGAAGCATTAACTCTGCCTCCCTCCACAGATGCTGCTTGACCTGAATATTTCCAGCATTTTCTGTTGACACAGCAAGTACTGGTTTAACATGCCTACTCCTTTTTTGCGGCAGTGGCGCAGTGGTTAGCACCGCAGCCTCACAGCTCCAGGGACCTGGGTTCTATTCTGGGTACTGCCTGTGCGGAGTTTGCAAGTTCTCCCTGTGACCGCGTGGGTTTTCGCCGGGTGCTCCGGTTTCCTCCCACTGCCGAAGACTTGCAGGTGATGGGTAAATTGGCCATTGTAAATTGCCCCTAGTGTAGGTAGGTGGTAGGGAATACGGGATTACTGTAGGGTCAGTATAAATGGGTGGTTGTTGGTTGGCACAGACTCGGTGGGCCGAAGGGCCTGTTTCAGTGCTGTATCTCGAAATAAAATAAATTAATGGTGGGAGCCAGCAACATGGACTTAGAGTACCAATTCTACGAGCTCTAAAGCATTCCCTGGTCTAGCAAAGCCAAGGCCCGTGCAGAGTTCTATCTTGCAGTGTCTATCCACACCCCGTTCAAATAAGCGAAGAGTCTATCACACACTTCACCAACAGTTTTTCAAACTTTTCACTTGGTACCAGGTGCAGTAGTCCTGCAGCTGATGTGAAGCACAAATGATGCGAGGCTCTACCTTTGAAGTGGCCTCTCGTTGTTTACTGATACTCCGTGTACTATCAGATCAGCTACATCACTCTTGAATTGCACTGTAGTTAGAGGCAATGGAACAGGGAAGTAATTTAATTTATAAAGATGATGCAGAAGAGGTGTGCTGTTAAATTGCTTTGGTTATTATACATCAGGGAGAGAGATCTGGTTTTGCTTCTTGGTATATTTGCAGGTGAACCACATCAAATTGACATTGATATGCAGAGAAACCACCTTCTGAATACAGTACAAATTTGGTCAGTGGACAGAGAGTCCATTTGGTACAAACTTTAAAGAAAACATTTATTATGGTGATACTCAGATGAGCGGACAATCCCCTTCAGTGCCATGCCAGAAACTGCATTCACACAAAAAAAAGGAAAAGGAGGTGGTGTTGCGCTGATAATAAGGGATGGGATCAGTACATTAGTAAGGGAGGATCTCAGATCGGAACAACAAAATGTTGAATCCGTTTGGGTGGAGCTGAGAAACAGCAAGGGACAGCAAACATTGGTAGGACTTCTTTATCGGTCACCAAACAGTAGTGGTAGTGTGGGGCATGACGTTAATCAGATTATCAGGAGAAGCATGTAGCATGGGTGACTTCAATCTGCATTTAGACCAGGTAAACCTAATGAACACTAATGCTGTGGAGGACGAGTTTCTGGTGTTAGGGATGGTTTTCGAGAGCAGTACGTTGAGGAACCAACTGAAGAACAGGCAATTTTAGATCTAGTATTATGTAATGAGAAAGGGATAATTAATAATCTTGTTGTAAAAGAACCTTTAGGGATGAGTGGCCATAATATGATAGAATTTTACATGATGTTTGAAAGTGAGGTAGTTCAATCTGCAGCCAGGGTGTTAAATTTGAACAAAGGAAGTTATGAAGGTGTGAGGGGTGGATTGGGAAAATACATTAAAAGTTATGACAGTACATCGGCAATCGATAGTCTTTGAAGAAATATTACATAGTTTACAGCAACTATACATTCCTTCAAGGCACAAAACCCCCAAAAATAAAGGAAGTCAACTGTGGCTAACAAAGAAATTTAAGGATTGTATAAGATTAAAAGGCCTATAAAGTTGCCAGAAATAGTAGTGAACCTGAGGATTGGGAGGATTTTAGTACACAGCAAAGGAGGACCAAGAAACTGATAAAGAAATGGAGAATAGAATATGAATGTAAGCTAGCAATAAATATCAAAACAGACTGTAAAAGCTTCTAAAGTTCTGTAAAAAGGAAACGTTTGGCTAAGACAAATGTGGGTCCATTACAGGCAGAGTCAGGAGAATTTATAATGGGGAATACAGAAATGACAGAGAAGCTAAATATTACTTTGTGTCTGTCATCATGGAGGAAGATACAAGAAGTTTCCCAGAAATAGAGATTCAATGGATTAGGGGGAATGAGGAATTGAAGGAAATTAGAATTAGTAAGAATATTGTATTGGACAAATGAATGGGGATGAAGTTTGATTCGTCCCCAGGACCTGATATTCTACATCCTATAGTGTTGAAAGAGATAGATATGGAGAAGTGGATGCATTGGTTATCATCTTTCAAAATTCTATAGATTCTGGAGCGTTTGCTGCAGATTGGAAGGTCGCAAATGTCACGCCACTATTTAAGAAGGGAGGGGGAGAGAAACCAGGGAATTACAGACCTGTGCGACTTACATCAGTTGTTGGGAAAATGCTAGAATTTATTGCAAAGGATGTGATAAATAGACACTTGGATAATAATGATCTGATTGGGCATAGTCATGCGCGATGCCAATATCATCACCCTCTATAAGAAGGGTGACCGCGGTGACTACAACTACTGTGGAATTTCCCTGCTCAGCATATTGGGGAAAGTCTTCGCTCACATCGTTTTAAACAGACTCCAGAAGCTGGCTGAGCGCGTCTACCCTGAGGCACAGTGCAGCTTTCGAGCAGAGAGGTCCAAAAACATGCTGTTCTCCCTTCGCCGGCTACAGGAGAAATGTCGTGAACAACAGATGCTACTCCACGTTGCTTTCATAGATCTCACCAAAGCCTTTGACCTCGTCAGCAGACGTGGTCTCTTCAGACTACTAGAAAAGATCAGATGTCCAACAACGCTACCAAGTATCATCACCTCATTCCATGACAATACGAAAGGCACTATTCAGCATAGTAGCGCCTCATCAGACCCCTTTCCTATCCTGAGTGGCGTGAAACAGGGCTGTGTTCTTGCACCTACACTGTTTGGGATCATCTTCTCCCTGCTGCTCTCACATGTGTTCAAGTCTTCAGAAGAAGGAATTTTCCTCCACACAAGATAAGATGGCAGGTTGATCAACCTTGCCCATCTAAGAGCGAAGACCAAGGTACGGAAAGTCCTCGTCAGAGAACTCCTCTTTGCTGACGATGCTGCATTAACATCTCACACTGAACAGTGTGTGCAGAGACTCATCGACAGGATTGCGGCTGCCTGCAATGAATTTGGCCGAACCATCAGCCTCAAGAAAACGAACATCATGGGACAGGACGTCAGAAATGCTCCATCCATCAATATTGGCGACCACGCTCTGGAAGTGGTTCAAGAGTTCACCTACTGAGGCTCAACTATCACCAGTAACCTGTCTCTCGGTGCAAAAATCAACAAGCGCATGGGAAAGGCTTCCACTGCTATGTCCAGACTGGCCAAGAGGATGTGGGAAAATGGCTCATTGACATGGAACACAGAAGTCCGAGTGTATCAAGCCTGTGTCTTCAGTAGCTTGCTCTACGGCAGCGAGGCCTGGACAACATATGTCAGCCAAGAGCGAAGTCTCAATTCATTCCATCTTCGCTGCCTCCGGGGAATCCTTGGCATCAGGCGGCAGGACCGTACCTCCAACGCAGAAGTCCTCGAGGCGGCCAACATCCCCAGCATATACACCCTACTGAGCCAGCAGCGCTTGACATGGCTTGGCCATGTGAACCGCATGGAAGATGTCAGGATCCCCAAGGACACATTGTGCAGCGAGCTCACCACTGGTATCAGACCCACCAGCCGTCCATGTCTCTGCTTTAAAGACGTCTGCAAACGCAACATGAAGTCCTGTGACATTGACCACAAGTCGTGGGAGTCAGTTGCCAGTGATCGCCAGAGCTGGCGGACATCCATACAGGCGGGGCTAAAAAGTGGCAAGTCGAAGAGACTGAGCAGTTGGCAAGAAAAAGACAAGCGCAAGAAGAGAGCCAACTGTGTAACAGCCACGACAACCAATTTTATCTGCAGCGCCTGTGGAAGAGTCTGTCACTCTAGAATTGCCCTTTATAGCCATTCCAGGCACTGCTCCACAAACCACTGACCACCTCTCGGCGCTTACCCATTGTCTCTCGAGACAAGGAGGCCAAGGAAGGAGGGTACAGTCAACATGGATTTATGAATGGGAAATCATGTTTGACGAACCTGTTGGAGTTTTTTGAGGATGTTACTAACAGAATTGATAAAGGGGAATTGGTGGACATGGTAGACTTGGATTTTCAAAAGGTCTTTGATAAAGTCCCCCACAGGAGGTTGGTTAGCAAAATTAAAGCACATGGGATAGGAGGTAATGTACTGACATGGATTAAGGATTGGTTAACAGGCAGAAAACAGAATGTAGGAATAAACGGGTCATTCTCGCGTTGGCAGACTGTGACTAGTGGGGTACCGCATGGGCCTGGCTGTTAAAAATACGTATCAATGATTTGGATGTGGGGACCAAAAGTAGTATTTCAAAGTTCGCAGATGACACAAAACTAGGTGGGAATGTGTGTTGTGAGGAAGATGCAAAGCGGCTTCAAGGTGCTTTGCAAAGACATGGTGAGTGGGCAGATGGAATATAATGTGGAAAAATGTGAGGTTATCCATTTTGGTAGGAGGAACAGATGTGCAGAGTATTTCTTCAATGGTAAGAGATTAGAAAATGTAGATGTACAAAGGGACCTGGCTGTCCTTGTCAATAAGTCACTGAAATCTAACATGCAGGTGCAGCAAGCAATTAGGAAGGCTAATGGTATGTTGGCCTTTATCGCAAGAGAATTTGAGTACAGGAGCAGTGAAGTCTTGCTTCATTTGTATACAACCTTGGTTAGACCGCACCTAGACTACTGTGTGCACTTCTGCTCCCCTTACATTAGGGAGGATATTATTGCCATAGAGGGAGTGCAGCAAAGGTTCACCAAACTTGTTCCCGGGATGGCGGGACTGTCCTATGATGAGAGATTGGGGAAACTGGGCCTGTGTTCTCTAGAGTTTCTAAGAATGAGAAGTGTTCTCATTGAAACCTACAAAATACTGAAAGGGATAGACAGGGTAGATGCAGCTAAGACGTTTCCCTGGTTGGGGAGTCTAGAACCAGGGGACACAATTTCAAAATAAGGGGGAAGCCACTTGGGACAGAGATGAGGAGAAATTTCTTTACTCAGAAGGTTGTGAATCTTTGCAATTCTCTACCCCAGAGGGCTGTGGAAGCTCAGTCAGTGAGTATGTTTCAAGCAGAGATTGATAGATTTCTCAATACAAATGACATAAGGGGATATGAGGATAGCGTGGGAAAAATGCACTGAAGTGGATCATCAACCATGATCATATTGAATGGTGGAGCAGGCTCGATGGGCTGAATGACCTACTCCTGCTCCTGTGTTCCTCAAGATCTCAATAGTTGTAGCACATTCAGCTCCAAGTTAACAAAGATACAATCTATTCCATCTTAGTACTGGATTTAGGGACATTTTCAAGACTTACAGATGAACTGGCTAAGAAATGCTAATGACTGCAGGATTCATTTTTCAAGTTTATTCCGTCATGCAAACCAAGTTGATCAAATTACTTCAGCCTAGTGGAGTTAACGTAACGTGGAGGACAAAAGGTGCTTCAGTAAAATGCATCCAAACTCATGATTTTTGCCAGTTAATGTTTTATGTTGCTATTTATGACTTTATTCTTCAAAGGAGTTTAGAGCTATTAGAATTGTCAACTTTAAACACTTCAGACTCTTGCAAAACACTCAGTGCGAGGAAATACCTCTGCTCACTCCCTCTCCATCTACAACTCAAAGATATTACCTAAACTGCACTCTTAAAAAAAACAGAGGAAATGAACCAAACTGACACAAATTATAATCACATTTCAGCTCAACTGCTGCTATCAGTGTGCAAAATATAATTTCTAATTCAATGCCAGTGTCTCCTTTTAAAAGAGGAATAATTAAAGCTCTTTGCTATATCAGAAAATAAACAAGTGACTTACCTGTAGATGCCCAGCTTAACCCAGACTATTTCCTTGTAGCGTGATTTCTTGCCAGTCTTACAATCATTGCAATACCAGTTCCCTTCTGGCATTTCAATCGTCAGGCATTCAGGATGGAAAGAAGCTGGACAGGATTCACAGCACAACAGGCGGCCACCTTGACACACAAGGAAAGTTTTCTTAGTTACTTGCAGAAACGGTTTTATTAGTGCTCACCATATTTCAGTTGCACAGACTGAAATTTGCAAGGTCATCTGAAGCAATGCTCCACAAGAAACACTTTTCAGCCAGTTCATCATCATGCAGACACAGATTCCCTCACTTCATAGAGGCATCCCATTTTTAACTCTAAGTATAATATTTTTTCAATGTCACAGATTCAAATTAAACAAGCCACAACAGACTGACTTGAACTTTATTTGCAAAATTTAATGGTGATGTATAACCTCAACCTTTTTTCATCTGCAGTGCTGAAAGTTTCCCATGTGAAGGGATTCTTTTTTGTGGAGTTACACAAAACTGTCGTGAAGGTGCTTCATGAACCCGAGGTATAGTAATGGGTGCCAGGGCTGGTGGGCACTCCCAGTCCCAGTTCGCACAAATCTACTCAAACCTCTTAATGCAGTAAATTTTGGATTCATGTGTGTCAGGCAAGCAAATCCATACAAATGCTCAGCTGCATGGAACTTGTCCCAGGCATACAGCTCATCACAGGAAGAACACAGAGGAGAAGAATTTAGAGGCAAGGAATATGAAGGCACCATACTTTTGCCAGAGCTCAAAAGGAAAGTTTCCCAGTTCACAGTTGTTAATGTGAATCTCAGTGCAGACGGATACTCAAATCTGCCCAGTGCAAATGGCATGAGCAATCATGTGTTGACCAGACCACAGCAGAGGGTGGGTTCCCAGAGAATAATGAAGCCAACTTATCATGCAGAAATGTACATTCTTTCAGTGGAAGCACAGGGCAGCTTTGTTATGAGAGAAACTGATCAAGGCATGCGATTTCATCACCACCACCGCACCACCCACCCACTTAGGAACAGTGCGTAGAGATGACAGCAGTTGAAGATCAATAGAGGCATAAGATGAAATGACAAACATTGCAGTGGCAACATAAAACATGCTCAAGAACTGTTTCATTGCTGGCAACTCCCTCACCTTATGAGAACAAAAACAGAAAATATCTCCCTGGCTTTTGTCTTCTCCCTTAAGTTACATGCATTTAACATTGGAAAGACTCTCAACTGGCAAGAAAAGGGGTGGAAATTTAATTTGGGCTGTAGCACAGAACGTGGCATTGCTTAGGCTGCCTTCTATCTTTCTGACCTAACATTCAATCCGTTGAGGTCAGTAGAACTGAACAACAGGAGGGGCAGATAGCAGGCAGCCAATGTGATACTGTGTTTGAAAGCTAACGCCCAATTCAAATTTCTATCTGCTATTCTTTATGAAAAAGTGCATTTTGTTTTTTTTTTTAAAGAGAGCATCAACAAGCAAAGAAGGATTCTCCTCTATTCGGCCACAATCTGTAACTTGCCAGCAAACCAGCTTGTCCATATAACACACAAAAGCATGGATGCAGCATTCTCCAGTTAGCTGGATGGACAGAAGTGAAGCATAAGAACTTGGATTCACTGCTGACCTTTGAAAGTAGCATACTAATAACACCCTGTTCATGCTGAGCATGGTTAGGGCTCAAAATAACTACAAGTCTCCCTCCCTAAAACATATCTTTCCCATGCAAATTACAAAATGGACACTGAAATTTCAAGCAAAAGTTGTCATTTTGATTTTTCAATTGGTTGCCATTTGATGAAAATAACTCTGCACTGTTGGTTTTAAATTGTGCTTTTTAACACAAGTGTATCTGGATGGATAGGCCAGGTGATGTAGGATGTTTGTGTTTTTACTCCAGGGAGTCAGAGAAGTCACCCAGAGGGGGAAAAAAGAAATTAGAGGAGTTCTTACAAAACTAGGCAATAGTTGGAAATTTTTCAATGTCAAAGGCCAAGTAGAAATGCAATTATTTTATTGCATGATGATGTAACTGGTATATGATTAGGTGACACATTCCTTTTCCTCACCATCAACAAACAGACTGTCTTTGGCAAGGCAGCGTTCAAATACCATTATTCTCACATGACTCTTCTCAGCTTTGGCAAGCTATTCCACATTGTGGGCATCACCAGCAAGCCCATTCCTGCCTTTATCAGACACCACACAATTTCCAGAAAGGGTCACTGGAGAATGATAAGGAGCGAGAACCCAGGTCAATTCCTTCCCCGACCCAATCTGCATGAGATCAGCTAACTCAGCACATAGTGAGCTTGGGATCTTTTGGATTAAGTGGTGCAGCTATGTGCTGCTCGAACGAGGGAAACTGTTGAGATACCAAAAGATGATCTTAAAACACAAGTCAGCAGGTACAGATGCTCGACTCCTGGGGGACTGCACCACAGAGAGATAGGGCAGAACCATCATCTGCAACTTAGCCAGAACTGCACAACTGGAAGGCACTCAGTACAGGAAGAACGAAGCAGAGGGAATTATCTCCTGATAAAAGTCTTGGAGCAGACACCAAGCAACTGGGCCTCAGAGTGGAAGAGCATTGGGACACAAACTAAGATCATGAAACAGAGTGGGAGGAGTGGGACAGACACCAAGGGACCAGAATTCAGAGCCAGGCAGAACACAGAAGAAAGAGAAGAAAATTCTGGGGGAAAACTACCAAAAAGACTGGGAGTCAAAGCAGGAGATCATTGGCCGTGACCATGGTAAGCAGCCAGAGCCAAACTAAGCACAGCAGAAACCAGGATTGAGGGTTGGAATGAATGAGATACACCAGGACCTACAGTGTGTCAGAGACCACAATCCAGAGTCAGAGTGTGAAATACTGAGCCCAAAAAACCATGAAGGGGGAAGACTAAGGGAGAGGGCTAAATCAAGAGCCTGGGACAGAGAAAATTAGTGAGGAAACAAATCACGCACAAGGTTTGTCCAGAAAAGAGAAAGAAAAATACACACGCTTTTGCATTTCACTCAGACAAGATGCATTTTGTATGATTTATTCCAATGTCCAGAAAATTCATGTCCATAATATTTGGAGTGAACTGCACGAAAAGAACCACATACAAATGACGAAATCTTCATCATGCAGTGATTTCTTTCTCCTTTCATTCTGAAAATGTCTTAAGTTGGAAGCAACAAAATTCAATTTTATGCCCAGAATATGGTGATTAAGCAGACAATTTTCCCAATTGTACATTTTTACTAGGCAAGGAAAGCATCTGAAATTTCAAGTCACATTAAATCTAGCAATGGGAAGATATCAAATCATCAAAGCCAAATTTTAGGCCAGCAGGGAAAAAGAAATCGCACAATATTACAGAACGATGCAGTGCCATGTACATCAATAACTGCACAAGTTAGCTCTGATATGCCCGATTAAGGATCAAAAGTTCACCTTGTAACTATTTCAATCCCAGACTAACTTTATTTTTCTCTTAATTCTGTTTAAGCATATCCGGTCAAACAAAAAAAATTTTTTTTAAATCAATTTACACATTTGCATAGCAAGATCACACAGGATTTCAGCAGATGCAGGGTGGAGGGTAAAAGCATGGTAGGTGGGGATGGGATTAAGAAAATTCAAGCACACATGGTTCCGGAGATAAACTAGTTTTTATTACCTTTCCCACATTTCTTTACTGTAGTTGACGGTGAGGGAGGAATCATAGGTTTTTTCAACAACTCAGCCGAACGATTTGACTCGCTCAGGAGGTAGTGCGACTTATATGTATAAGAACTGATAAAGGTTTCGGATTGGTCTTGCTCAATCACCCCTACATGAAACAAATAAAAAACATGAGGTGCAATGAAAAGACCCATGATTCCCCCCGAAAAAAAACACTGAAAAACATTGATTTATTCTGGAAGTTTTTTCAAAAAAAAGGAGGGGAAAAAGCTTTCAAAATTTGTTACACATGCCGTATTTTAAGTTAATGCATCATTTTACACTCAAGGCAGAAACAAAATAGCCTTACCTCTGGCACAGATAAAGCACCAGCTTACATTAACTTGGAGAGATGCGCGACTGCCCTTCAAGCTGGAATGGTTGTTGCAGATGATGCTGTGAGTTGAAAGGACGAGGCTGCCAGCTGCGATACAGCTCTCCCCCGTGTGATAAGCCACCGGACACCGCAAACAGCGCAGCATGCGACCTGGTTTTATACACAACTGGTTTTAAGAAGGACTTTTCAATTGCTTGATCAACTAAAGCAATAAAATAAAAGCCTGTAACATGCAAAATTCATAAACAATCATCTCATTCCAAACCTGTCAAATATGACAGTATTTATCAACTACCCAATGCACAATTTCATCTATCTCCTCCCATCGTGTTCTTTAAGGACACTAAGTGGAACACTTATTACCCTATTTTTTTATGGGGCTTTTTGCTTTTACTTCCCCCGACTCAACAGCATTCCCTCAACTCGACACATTATTTCAGCAAACACATTACACAAACACAGCGTCACCAAACTACTGTATCTGATGATATTACATGCATGTTAAGTGCAGCACATTAGAAATATGAAATAGTTAGTGCTCTTATCTAAAAGAACATAAATGATGGAAAATATCAAAACACACAGCAAAGCACAACTGTCTACTTCAAGATAAAGAACTGTATGGCCAACACCCTCTGGTTGGCAAAAATCAACAGGCTACTTAAATAGCCTGTAGCAGACTGCGACATCGCTTAACATGTGCTTTGCTTCACACTGTCACCTTCACCCTTTACAATGATATCATGTTAAAACTGTGCAGCCTTTTGCCAGCAGAGGGCTGCCGCTCTGAAACCGACAAGAAGATTCAGAGATAGCTTTTCAGTGGTCACAATGACACGGTCACCTGATAGTTTTGTGACAGCAGCAGCTAGAATTGATCAGTTGGATCAATTCTAAAAAACAAACAAGGTACCCCAGACAGGAAAGAACATGAACAACCTCTGCAGTTAAATAATCAGAAGGTTAACCTTTACCGACACAGATTTAGACCTGAAGCCACTTTCAATGGGATTTTAAATGCTTAATCTTGCAATTTGATCCTCAAATTGTTCTATTCAGGACGGTTTTCTCCAAGAATTTTCTATGAGATACAATCAACTTGATTTTCTTCTCACCTTTAGTTGCTTTAGCCGTTTCCCGGTTGTCTGCTAAGCATGCCAAACAGCAGTGCAAAGGGCAACGGAATCCTTTCCCTTCAAACATGGCAGAAGAATAACTCCTCAAACAGGATTCATGGTAAAATCTTCCACATGAATTAACTGAGCACCTTTTTACAACTTTCCCAGATAACTTGCAAGAAAAGCAAGTGTGGTTTCCTGTAAGAGGACAGATGTACCAGAACCGAGAAATATTACACTCAGTGCAGTTGTCTTGAACTCCAATATGCCACTACCTTCTGATGTTTTAATGCAATTGGGAAGTCAAACTGGTGATAACATTGGACAGTTTCCTAAATGGCCACATCACAAAATTCGAATTGCAATCAGATTAACAACATGCTGATTTCAATTGGAGCCAACAGCCATGGTGAGATGGTTTTAGTATATAGTAATAGTGACTCAGGGTATGCTCCCATATTCTCAAGTTCCCATCAACTCCTGAACCATGAAGCCAATATTTGATCATTCCTCACCAGGACAACATTTATATCAAGCTGACATTCCTCAAAACCAGCTTGTTACTGAGCAAAATGTACATCGATTAAAGTGAAGTCAACCAACAGTTAAGATGAGGGGTTTATAGAAGGAAGAAAGTTAAAGAAAGAAAAAAAAATTCCCCATTACCTGTGGTGCATTCCATACAGGTGAACTTCCCATTGGGCAGCTCTGCCAGTCCGAGACACTCTATGTGAAAGACTCTGCAGCATTCACCTTCACAGGGCACCAGAGTGTCTCCAGGCTTCTCACAGATCTGAGACAGAGGATGGGCACAAAACAACCCTTAATATGAGTAACTTGAAGAGATAGCTTCAACAAATAAAATTTATGATAATTACAGATTGTAGTTCCCTATTTTCTATTGAATAAAGTAGTCGCCATAATGTATTTGACTGGATGAAAAAAAGGCAGCTTGCTTCCTCAACTGTTCCAGTGTGCATGACAGCAGAAAATGACAAGACTCCAAGTAAAGTCATTTCATGATCATTGCTGTAAAGGATTTGGGTACAAGTCTAACGGCTTAGCATTGGAATGAACACAGTGTCAATTATTGCACCAAGTAAATATTAAGTGCCCCATTTGTTGCACACAAGTCATCTGCAACAGAACATGCAAGTTTCTATGGCAAAGCCATGGGAATGTGGGCCAGTAAACAGTTTTTTTTTCTACTTAGGACTGGAATCGACATTCTGAAATCAAGCTGCAGATGTAACCAAAGACTAGTCCCTGTCTGCCGATCGGATTGTTTTTAATAATTTTAATAAACCAGTCCACAATCATGGATCAGTGGTCAAATCCATCTTCTGCTCAGCTCTCACCTGGCAGATATTATCCTTCCTGGATATTCCATTGCCCCGCCTGGACAAACACGAATCCACTGATGTTTCATCTGAAATATCTGCATCTGGAAGAACTGCTGGGCTCTCCGGTCTCTTCTCCAAGCCAACCTACAATGTACACAAGAGGTTAAAAGCCTCACCTGATCAACAAAAGGCTTGGAAATAGAACGCAACGGATCCAAGTTGTGCAAAGCCACTTTGGGAGGGGAATATCAATCAGTAAGATTTTACATTCCTAACCACTACCCATCAATCCATAATGGAATTACACTGGTTGAGGATGGGGCCACGCTATGTGGTTCATTCACTCATCGAAACTTGTAGTCATGGCCATTGGAGCCAGTTATGGGAGGGCGATCAGTGTCCACATCACCACACCACAGCAAAGAGGGAAAGCAAGAAAACATATACTTAGTGCAAAAGGATTACAGTATCCCGTGGTTTGCATCAGATTCTCTAACAATATCAAGGTGATTCTACTCATGTTTCTAAAACCGAAAGCTTAAGCGCTGAGCCAATTTGCACTTGACCACCAGATAGAAATTGAAGTACATTAAGTGAAAGTTAAGGAATGCCAAGCAAGGAGGCAACCAAGGATTTCAGCAAGAATTCTGAGCAGTGCAACTTTGGACTAGTGCTGTTTCTCTCCACCCAACTTGCCATGATCTATCTACCTGCCGATCCTTCCCCACCTTAACTCTTGACAGTCGGAACGGAATAATCTTCCCTCCAACAATGCAGCATTTAAAAGCCAATATTACAAATTGAGCTAAAACAAGCTGTAATCAGATCCAATAAAAGCAACATTCTGCCACTGCGGGTCACAACTGACTATCACAATTGCAATGGTCCAAATAACATGCAAGTCAGCGCTGACATTCTTCTGAAAAACGGGTTCACCATCCTGACAGGACTCTGCTCAGCATTTAACTGGGCCACACTTTCTGATCCCATCATTTTTTTTTTTTTAACCACAATCTGTTGACTGGAATCACCCAAAGAGCTGATGGGATAGAAATTACAAAGCTAAAACTGTAGCTGGAGGTCCACAAAGTGATGTCTGTGCTCTGAGAATGGAACAGCAAAAGTCTCAGTGAGTGAAATCTTGCAGGTCTGTTCTACACCCTTAATCTTAGGCTTCGACTCTCATGGCAGGAGGATGCTGGGCATTTGAGCAGCTGAAATCAACAGTATTTTATATACTGTGGACAACTCAGTCCTGATTGCCTTCTCATTTGCATCCTGAAGTCAAACCCATTTTTGTAAGCAATTTGTTCCTAAACAGACAAAACTTGGGCAACAAAGTGGCACCAAACATGGTCTTTTCAGAAGTAGGAGAAGCAGAAGGTTACACCATGCTTCGAAAACTTTAAAAAAGGCCCAAAATTCCCACAACCATTCAACAACTGGCATCGGCCCTTAGTTAGACGGCCCTTGCTCCTTTAATCTCCCATGACACTTGATCCAAGTGCAAGATGGAAATGGTGTGGCACACTTTACAGTGCACCTGGGATCTGAGTGAACAGCTGCAAGGTATCTCTTTAACCAAATCAGATTGAAGGATTGTGAAATGACCAGTGCAAGTGAACAAGGAGGTGTCAGTTGAAGTGGTACATTCAAGGTGTATTTAGGTACAGAAAAAGGAGGACAGAGAAGGAAGGATTGGATTGAGAGAAAAAAAGAGACAAAGAAAAAAAAAGTGTAGAGATTTAATTTTTCAAAAAGTGATGACAATTAAAACCTGAAGGAATGAGACTCCACACTTGCAATCGTTAATGTTCGGTGCCGGAAAGGCTAACACAGTATTTAACACATCATGTAGTTAAAATGGTAAGTAGCCTTTCTATGGCGAGTTTGTTCGTATCTACAGAGCAATTACAGGAATTGACACCACTCAATGCATTCGAATGAAGAGCCAAAACGGAGATGCTAACAGCAGAGAAGCACACCCCGACAGCAACTTCTCAATTTCCACATTTATTCGTGCATCTGTCCCTCAACTGAAATTGCTGTAGCATTTGCACAAACAATAGCTGCCTTGATTTTAACAGCAGTGTTTGGCCCAATAAAAGCTCCCAATTTTCTGACTTTTTAATCATTTTTCAATGGGGAAAAAGAACTGATCTATGCCATACTTCTTATTTCCTTTCTGGTTACATTACTTGACTTTTTCTGTGCCCACAACGCAGGACCTGTACTCAGTTATAAACCACTAAGCCTAAAATTGCACATCAAATGATGCCTCTGGAAAGCACTCAAATGAGTTTCAGACTCGCAGTTATTGCCATTCAGACCCTTTGGCAGAATGGCTCTCTTGCATCTCACTGCCAACTATTTTCTACAATTGTACTTATTTATTTATTTCATTAACACACAACAGAGAAAAAAAATCACAGCATCGTTACATCTGGCTTGCTCGTCGATGCTCAAACAACAAATATTCTTGGTAATTTTCAGGGTTTGCAAACGATCATGAGCTAGCTTTAATCACTTACTATGGTGATGAAGCCAGCAGCCTGACAAGAGCAATGTCAATGGAACAAAGACTTTGGGTTAATTTGTTATTGAAAACACTTAAAAAGTTTATTTCAAAACAGAGTTCCAATCGTTTACAGCTACACTCAGTCACTTCAATTTAGCAACAAGGTTTGACTCCCAAATTCCAATTTTCCTATTTCTTGTTATTTCATCCATGGTTTTCGTCTTTCACAAATCTTTTGAAAGGGGTTGTTGCTTTTTCCTGCATTTTATCTAGTCTGTCCTAATTTGGGTCTGGAATAAATTACACTTAATAGGCCCAGGAAATAGCCAGCAACTGAACAGCCTCTTTGCAACTAAACCTGAACACGGAAGTACTTCAGCTGTGGTGGTCAGTTAGGAAATCAACCCCCAACTAATATGAAAGCAAATGCCAGCTTTAACCGCTCAGCAATCGATGTATAAATTCTAAGAAAATAACTATGCACTGTTGATCAATAAATGTTCACAGGATATGTCACAATGATAAATCCTCTCGGGTAAATGCCCTTGTAGATCAACTGCAAATGAGTTGAGAGGCCAATAATCACCATGACATGGAATAGCGGCTTCGACCAGAAAAAAGGAGTGAGGGGGGCCTAATTTCCAATTAAATCACCCCACAAATTACAGGCAGTATCTTTAACACAAATAATGTTGGATACTTCACTGTCCAGGTTTGATGAGAAAACTGGCTGTTCAGTTATTGGCCCTTTTCTGGATCTATTAAAAGTAGAATTTATTCCAGTCTCACACGGAGCAACTTTAAAGCCGAACGTCATTCCTAAAAACGTTTTAAAGTATTGAAAATTCAAATTCATTATGAAGTGACCTGAACACCCTGGCATGACTACCATTCACAATGCTTGATTAGATTCAAATCTTCATTGTTCCGTACATAAACTATCTGAAACAACAGTTCATTGTGTGACAACCAGTGTCTCAATCTTGCCCAGATAACCATGACTCTCAAAACAAATGACTGAAATGTTCCGACAACAATTTCTAAATATCTAGTGCTTTTGACGTTATTAAACGTCCAAATGCACTTCACAGAAACAGAGGAAAGCAAAATTTGACACAGAGGCATGTGAGGAAATATTTGTGCAGATGACCAAAAGCTTGGTCAGATTAAGTTTTAAGCAGAATCTTAAAGGAGGAGATGAAGAGGTTTAAACAGGGAATCCAGAGCTTAGGGCCTTGGCAACTGATGGCACAGCCATTGATGGTGCAGCAATTAAAATCAGGGTTGCTTGGGAGGCCAGAGTTAGAGGAGCACAGTTATTTCAGAGGGTTGTGGGGCTGCAGGAGATTACAGACATGGGTACAAATAGATTACTCAAAGTATTCACATATCCTTCCTGCGATATATAAATCATCCAAACCCATCAATTTGGCTGTTGTCTGGCCATCCCTCCTATTCCTCCAGATATCATCATGTTCCTACCTCACTCAGTAATCCTCTGGAATCAGAATCGTTCAATTCCCTGTAACTGGGACTTGTCATCTCCACATCCGTAGATGCCCGACTACGTTTTTTTAGTGGCTTGCAGGAATCAGAAAGCTCACTGGCACCTAAAGGCAACATACAGTGGGGCAGAGGTCACTGTTTTAGCTTGTATCCTTTCCGACAACATTTTGGTACAGAGTAGAATGAAGTAGATGGAAGTTGTGATAAAGGAATCCATGCTTGGAAGGTACAGTCCAAATTACAAGATGAATATTCAGCATTAAGGATCATGAAGCAAGAACATGTGGTTATTGGTGCCTTACCTGGCAGAGCTGAACTCACTGTTCCATGCGCATGGGGTAATGATGTGCTTCTTTGTGGACCAATTATTTCTGCCATTGTTGGAATAGTTTCCATCTATGGATCAGAATGTCAGTAAGTCATAAATACAAGTTGATAGTGAATCCAAAGAACTGCAGACAAATCAATATCTAGAATATAAAGATGGTACATGAGGAGCACATATCACTGAAAACTCATGACAAGTACCTCTAATATCTGTCACTCCTGCTATTTTTCGCAAGAGTATGGGTATTCACAGAGTGATAATCACACCACTGCATTCACACAAAACCATTAAAATTCTTCAGCAACTTTTTTTCATCCATCATGTCTCCCTTTCACTGTAATATGTCCAAAATAAGGTTCAATCTCAACATAAATTCAACAATGATATATTTCACAATAAGATGGTTAAGTTGATCCACAGTATTATCATTTGTGCCTTCATTCAAGTCTTTGCTTGAATTCCCTGGCCTCTCCCAAAAATCTGGACTTGGACATATTTTTTCTGCCTCGAACAGTGACTCAGAGGTGACTTTGCATTGAGCAATCTGCACATGTGCAGTGAACCCAATGTTCAAAGGTGCATCAATTCTCTTCAATCAGTTGTACCAATGGAATATGTTTTCTTCAGCCTCTCGCACTTTCTATTCAGTATCCTTTCCTTTACAGAGATTTTTAAAAAGAACAAGTTCCAAATCTAGCCAGATAAATTTATTGCAGTGAAGCTTCCGACTGGCTTCACTTCATATTTTAGTTCTCAGATCAAAACTGAAGCCACTCATGGTCTCTCGTGCCATGGAGCTAATGATTGTTTTACAGAGACACACAGGAATTTCACTTGATTAGTTGAGTATTTTTGTTGAAGAAAAGATCAATTCTGAAGACAACTAATTACCTCACCAATGTTTGATTGTTAGAAAAGGATCATGTTAATGGCCTATGCCTATGACGGAGATTCTAATGAGAGAGGGATCGATCTACAAATACAAACTAAGGCAGACAAGGACTTCCATTCCACATTTTGATTTCTTCTTTAAAATGAAAGATGTTAACTTTAGACAGCAAACAAAGCCTCTTGAGGGACAAGGAAGGGAAACGAAGTGACAGTTTTGAGGAGCCAGGGGTTGTGCAAGGACAAAGAGATATTTGGCGTCAAGGCAGAAAAAGGAAGTGACTTGGATGAAAGGAGTATTACTAAGTGCAAACTTGGATGTACAATTTTGGAGGCACAGTAAATCAGGTCATTGAGAACAAAAAGTTACAAAGGGAACAGACAGATTAACTAAGTTAGCAAAAATACAGCAGATGGTCTTCAATGTAGAGAAGCGAGAGGTCATTCACTTAGACTCCAAGAATGACAAATCGTAATATTTCTTAATAGCGAGACACGAGGAGCAGTGGAGGAGTAAAGAGATTTTGGTGTTCATGTACACAAATTAGAAGCTCGTGCACGGGTACAAAAGGTAATCAAAAAGGTTTATGGAAGGCAAATGAAATATCTATTCCGAGGGGCTTGGAATTCAAGTGACCAAGGGAAACATTCACCAAAACGTTGTCAGGACAGATTCAGCAGAATGATAGCAGGATTTAGAGGGTTGAACGGAGTACACTTTGCACAAAACTAATTTATACTCCTTTAGGTTTCGACGGTTGAGTGATTAGATAACAGATGTGAAAATAATGAAGGGATTTAATAGAAGAAAAACTATTGACTCGTTGGAGAACCTAGCATAAGAGCATATAAAATTAGAGCTTGGTCATTCAGGAGTGAAATCAGGAAACGCATTTTCCACACAAAGGATAGTGGAATTCTCAAACTCTCTCTCCTAAAAGGCTGTGGATTCTGGAACAATTGGAGCTTTCAAGACTGAGATTGAGATTTTTGTTAGTCAACTGTAACTAAGGATATGGATCAAAGGAGGGTAAATGGAGTCGAGAGACAGATCAGCCATGATCTAACTGAATGGTGGAACAGGTTCAAGAGTTTGAATGAGATATTTCTGATCCATGCGTTTGCTGATACACTGCTCAGAGGTTGTCTCCACTCTAACAACAAACCCATGGTCCCAAATGTACCTGTTCTTTTCGCATTTTCTTTTTCGGCACAACTTCGGCAGATTTCTCCGATTCAGAGCGACTTCTAACTGATCTTCTTTGCGGTTTCCTTTCTGAAGGACGTGAAAGAGAATTTTAAACCAAAACGAAAACAAAAAACTTTGGCACGAGCGTTAGTATAAAATATCAAAGGCTTTGACTGGATTGCTTAGAGAGATTAGCTGGATTTGGGCCACTTAATGGCAGAGACAAAAGAAAGCTCCACTTCTCTTAAACTGGAGAGATTCTCCTTTCCAACTTCTCACTACTTCGCCCAGCTTGACAACAAATTGCACTCTTCACCAACCACCCACCCCCCCCCCCACCCCCCAAAATAACTATTTGAGCCCAACAGTTAAATTAAACCAGAACATTGAGCAGAGAACAAAACTCTTTTACAGCTCTCACTAAAGGTTCACAAAGAGCAGGAAAAGGCCTGGCTTGGATCAGCCCCAAACACACTCACCAAGTTCAGACTGGAATTTTATCAGTTTGGCTTCATTCCATAATGAGTGTTGCTTGGCCAAAGCTGGAAGCTAGTGATGTAACAATATGAATCATTTCATGTTCCAATATCGGTTTATCCTCACACTTCCAAGTAGAGCAAGCCTGTCAACTCAGCAACACCATGGGTCATGCCCGGGGTGCCTCCATGCCCTACTTTCACTACAAGCACACATAGTACACATGCACGCACATAGCAGAAACTTAACAAGCAAGTCATATATGGACCGCCCTGTGTCAACTTTCAGAGACATTCCGGAGACCAGAGTCAAACTAAAGTAGTTGCCGACACTCCAGAGGAATAGTGAGTGGAGAAAATGCAAGATGTTTAAGTGAAGAGGACAAAGACCAGAGTTTACCTGATGGAAGTGGATGTGCCTCGCCATGCACAGAGGAGTGAACCTCCGCTTCTCGTTTATCACTCCGCAGGCTTAATGGTGTGATCAGAATGTTGTTAACTTCTCTTGGTGATGCCTCTGCCTTAATGCTCGTTCCCTTCTAGGAATAAAATGAGTTTATTACCCACACAAGGCCAATGTCATCAACCAGCAAGTTTTACCTTCCTGAGGTGTCCCAAACCCAAAGGGAAGTCATGAGAGAAAGAAAAAAAATGATTTTTTGATGTGGAGGAAAGAAAGTAAACCGTCAAATCTTGCAAAATGATTTGGTGACAAAAATGCAAATTTAACTTGTAAGCTGAGAGTGCGAAAATACATCCCCTTCCTTTCAAAGAAATCAGATCCACTTGCGAATTTGACAACCATCAATTGCTAAAACATCCTGGGGAGATGAATTGCAAAGAGGAGAATGTACTTTGTTAATAGAAAAGCTCTGTTCAACAAGAAAAATATACTGAGAATTATATTCCACATTCTGCGTCGTATAAATAAAAGGCAAAGCTCAGTAAAACACTACAGAGGGCATGTTTTCAGTCAAGTAGGATTGGGAATGGAAGACATAGGATACCACAAACCCTTTAATCCAACTAACCGGCTTCAGTTTGAACAATTATACCTTCTTTGAAGTTTCATTTTTACATGCTTCCTGCCTCTCTCAAAAGTCAAACGACCTCACCCAAAATCCCAACTATTTCTCTCTCGCCAATCTGCTATGGCCCATTCAGTTTGAATCTTCTTCCAGCCAGGATGCAATTCTCTGCCGTCATTTTCAAAGCAGCTCCGTAATCAGCTAACTGGACGGTTGATTTTACTCAAGACGTGCAGGCATTATTCAGACTGAAAGAATGCCAAGTGGTGAGTCTTCTTATTTGAAATATTTCCTCGTGAGTCGAATACATGTTACAAATATCTCAAAATAATTTTTAAAACTCAGCTTTTTTGCTCAAAGAAAATGGGAAATAGGAAACAGATTATCCCAAAACATCACCGTGGCTACAGCAGCTTTAAACTGGGAGGAAAGCAGGAGAGAAAACGGGAAAGGAAACCATTATTTTGAAATAGCAAAAGCAGAATTTTAAGGTTTCTCAGTTATATTTATGAATTTCTGTGGATTGGTAAACGAAAAAAGACATGCGCGCACTCTGCAGAACACTGCAAATTCCATTCACCGTATGAAGGCATTTTTTTGCACACATCCCATCACTCTGCACATCTATGACACAAGTATACACACTAAACAGATACATTAACAAACACACAATCAGCAGCTCCAGAATATGGTGGCGCATGCCATCATACTGTGCCCAGCGATTCGGTCAACATTTGGCACTTGGTCACCAATAAAGTATTTGTCAGCAAGATCAGGTTTTTATCATTTGTACTTTCTGTGAGAATTACTGCAGTTCTGTCTTACACTATTGTATATTATGCAATACTGACTGTAGCATATGTGATCTTCGAAACTTAGAGTCACTAACAGCACAGAAGGAGGCCATTCGGCCCATCAAGTCCGTGTCAGCTCTCGGCAGAGCAATCCAGTCAGTCCCACTCCCCCACTTAATCCCCTTAGCCCTGCAAGTTTATTGCCCTCAAATGTCCATCCAATTTCCTTTTGATAGGGCACTCTTAAGTTCTTTCTGCAATTGACAATTTCACTCAGAGGTCACAAGATGGCTGGTGTGGAAATGGGGGAAACTCCCATTGGTGAAGCTACTGATGTTGGATTGAGGCACATTGTTGAGGTATTGTGGAGGGATGATTACTGTGCATCTAACCCTTGCTGCGCCTACCTTGGTCCAGACACTTCCCGAAATGGAAAGCTGTTCCTTTCCCAAGAACTAACTCCCTTCACTTCAATGAGCAGAAAAACCCAAAAAAGCGAGATTAAAAGAAATGACGCGTGCCTGCAGCATGCAAAAATTTAACCAGGGTCACTTCTCAACTACTGAAAATGGTTTCCCAATACCGCAGCCTGCATTTCTGAAACAAGTAGATAACAGTACGAGATGGCAGGCATCAATTTCTAGGCTCAGGAACAGAGAAGGCACGAGGAATGCTTCCATGCGTCTTTTTTTCATCTCAATTTAAGAATCTAAGAAATAGGAGCAGGAGTAGGACATTTGACCCTTCGAGCCTGCTGTTCATTCAATCTGATGACAGCACTCCGACCTCACTTTCCCCCACCTTCTGCTGGTTTTGGCAAATGCTAGGCATGGCTCAACAAAAACTGGTTGCATTTTGGTATCTCACTAAGTGGCCAGTCCTTCAAATGCAATTGCAGGCTACGTGATGATTCCAGAAGTGCATCAGAGCTGAGCCAAAGTTTACACACGCACACTTACTTTTCCAGCAGGAGTCACAGGACAGTAATCACACAAGAGCAATCGTAAGTGGGATTCCTGGCTTCCATTTATTTTTATTTTTGTCTTCCTCATTGCGGCCATCAGCATCAATGACATTTTTCTCAAAAGCAAGAAAACCGTCAAAGAAAATGAAATTTGGAATTGAGGCGAGGGGAGGTCATGCAGTCAATAGCTTTTTATATAGGATGTCGTAGGATTGCAAACAGAGAATCACTTGAGGGCTGTTATTGGGAATTCAAACAAAAAAACTAACTACTGTACCCACTGAAAAGATATTTCATGAAGCCTAACAGTGATTGGACAGGCCCAATGTGCACACACAATGATTCATCAATCATCAACAGTCTGCCAATATGTAAAGCAAGGGACATGGAGGAAAACAATCAAATGGCATCTTGCTTTTATACCCCCTTAAAACAAATCATTTAATAATTACCCTCGAGATATTCCTCTTCGAAACAATTAAATATTTATTAGGCAATTTCCCATTGGCATCTTTCTCCTGGATTTCAAGTACCTGATCATTTTTTCTTACTGGCAACACCTCACAGTCAGAGCTGCCACCATTTCTTTTCTCAGCCTGGTTGCCCTTGAGGTTTGCAAGGGAAGGCGGCAGTGATTTTCTAGCTGCAGCTGTTCTCCAAGTCATTTTGGTGGGAGGCTCTTGGATATTTGCTTGCTTTTCATGTGTGCGCTGACCTGCATCACTGGCAGTGGGGGATGGGAGAGCTGCCTGCTTGACCACTGTCTGGTCGTGTGGAGGATTGGACAAGGTTCCCAGTCGTCTATTTCTCTTTGCTTCGAGATTTAACGATGTTGGAGTTGTATCTGCTGATGCATCAGGCTTTTCATCCACATAAATGAAAGTGTACTGTGCTATCCTGTCCTCCTGAGTCAATTTCAAGGCATCTTCAACTTGAGTTATCCCAACATCCCACTGAGGGCGAATTCTTTGTGCTATGGGCTTCAGAATCTGTAAGTAAAAATTGAAAAAAGTTCTTCAACTGCAAAAACAGAAAAAGAAACAAGTTGTCGGTTTGGAAAACCATTAGTTCTTATCCCTACTTGCAGTTATACAGCACCTTTCATATCTCAAAGACATTTCAGAATGTTTCAGTCAATGACACACTTTTAAAGGCAATTGCTGCTCTTACATAGACAAACATAACAGCCAATTGTAACCACTAAGACCCAGACACTGCACTGGGATAAACAACCAGATATTCTCTCCCTTTGAGTTATACAGCCATGACACTGGGACAATTCTCCAGCTCTTGGTGAACAAGTGCCATGGAATCTTCTAAAACCAGCTGAAGGGCTAACAGAGGTCTCAGCCATAAGGCAGCACCTCTGAAAGCACAGGAATCCCTCAGTGCTGAATCCACCACCCTTTGACTCAAGAGCAAAGTGCACTACCACTGAGTCAAGGTGAACTTCTGCTGGAACTGAATATTTGTTGTATACTGCTCTCGAGTGAACTACACCAGATGGTTCCCTGCTGCGTACAATTCTCCACCCAAGCAACTCCTTAATCTTGCCTATACTATTAGGAAGAGGTGCTGAGTGGACACAGATTGATTCTCCAAGGGTAGGAAATGCAAGTCAGATGGAATAAGAACGTTACAGGGTGGGTGGGGGCTGGGGGATAAAAGCAAACAAGCTACTCTTAGCATGAAGATTGGCACAAGGAAATCTAAATTAAAATACCAAAGAAAAAAGGAGCAGTGAGAGGATAAATCAATCAATAAATGAAAAGTGAAGACTTGCATTGAAATTGCATTTTAACATCTCAGGGCACTTCAAATTGCTCGACAGCCAATGAAGTACTTTTGAAGCACAGTGACTGTTATAATGTCCAAAATGCGACAGGCAATTTGCACGCAGCAAGCTCTCTCAAACAGAAATGTGATAAACGACCAGATTATCTTCTTTTTTCAACTGATTTTAAGTGAGGGATAAATTTTGGCTGGAACACGGAGAACTCTCCTGCTCTTCAAATAGCGCTGTGGATCTTATGCAGCCACGCAAGGGGACAGACAAGGCCTCAGTTCAAAGTCTCATCTGAAAGATGGCACCTCTGACAAAAAAGCAGGGTCATCTCGGATTACAGGGTTTACTGAAATCTTGCCGTTTTACAACGCGAACTGGCACCTGTGGCACCTCAGGTTAAGAGCTCCCCTCTACCTGCTCCACCTGGGCAAGGGCTTGAGCACTCATCAGATGTGGCCAGCAATCATGGATATGTGGAGAAAAACTATTGTCATTCGAGCTGCTGTCTGGGAGGAAACAACGGGGATAGTACCAGTTGTGCCTTAGGAAGAGGACCAGCTTTCTACCCCGAGTGCAGAGATAAAACTGGTCCTCAATTTTTACTTACGTGATACATGTGTGTTGCACGTGTGATTGGAACAAACTTCAACTCTGAAGACAAATATGATACAAACTGCTGGAGGCATTACTTGTAGCAGTCTATTAACTTTGTGTGCTGTTAGTTCTAGATGCTGTCATAGCCATCATCTCTGCAACTGTTTATTTCCAGATCGGCAAGGGTGAACTGGAAGCCCCCACCCCCACAACACCTCTCACTATGTATATGCCAACTGTAACACTCATCATCAAACATTTAGCCGAAATGTCTGCTATTTCCTGCAGCCTCCCCCAAAAGAAAAGTCAGGTCAGGTTTTCTTGAGCACCCTTTAAACTCCCAAGAAAGCTGAAGGGCAGAATTAACAGCTGCTGCCATGAGTGCCAGATCTCAGGGAAAAAGGCACGTTAGCATTTAAACATGTAGGCAGCTCCCAAACACCACTTACTCCATGAAATAGCCAATCATGAACCAGGAATACACGATATTGCACCTCCCAGGACCTTTTCCATCAAGCAACGAACCAGCTACCTCAAGGGAGTTCCAGTTCATTTAACAGGCTAAGAACATGCTTTCAGAAGGAATTACAAGTCTGAGAGTAGATGACACAGAAGCAACAAAGCAAAGTGCAAAAAGGCCAAAGAAAATGACAAGAATGTTTAAATCGGACACAAACTTTGGACTAAAAAGAGTTTTGTCAAAGCCATTGTACTGATTCTACAATTGAAATCATCAATCTTAAATTACACTCAGCTTGTATTCCACCAACTATTTTCAATTTTGTCAGTGTTGTTATTTCAGACGGCAAAGGCCAGCAATTAAGAGCCACCTCCGACTCGGTCTCTGTATGGAGTTTCTGTTTCACAACTATGTCGAGAGATCCACTAAATGCATCATTATATGTCAAAGACGGATTGGCTTCAAATGACCATCGCCAAGGACCAAGCTCATTGCAAACTAGAAGACTTCAGAGGGACTGAAGAAAGTGACTGTCCGAACACAAACATTGGAGCAGTTAACACTGACAGCAGCCTTCCCATTCCTGCGCTTGTTTGACAAGATCAGTCTGCTCAGTTCTCTTTAAAAGATCTTTTTAACTAAGTACAGGGTACCAAGAGGCAAGATCTTTAGTGGAGGGCAGGGAAGGTGCACAGACAATTGACTAAACAAGACAAATAGAAAGAGGAAAGCCCAAGCATATACACAAGGATGCTTTCCTTGTGGTAAATCTACCAAATTCAACAAACTCTAAGAATCAGTAATCCACATAATCTGATAGAAAACTAAAGAATCTGCTCTGATAACATCTCTGCAAGTGAATTTGGTTGAAACCTCCTGGACAGCAATTTTGGGTGAAAATTATCAATCATTTCTCATCGTGGATACCTTTTGCTTCTCTGCAGCATTGCTGGCCTGTTTGGCAGTTTCTGCTACCAAGGCATTGTACTGTGAGCGCCCTTTGTAGGGCGCCACTCGCTTCTCATGGATCCAGGCTCTTTCTGGCACCGTTCCAAAGAACTGCACGTGGTATTCGCGAGCACCTGCACAAACAGGTCAAAGATTACAACTTCCAATCAAACAGAGTTTGAATATCAAAGAGCTCTTTATGACAGGTATATATATCGCTAAACCTTGGATTCACAGGGTAAAGGATCCCTGTGCTAAAACAAAGACAATAGTTTTGAAGATATGGAAATACCAATTCTTGCAGATGTTAACAAGTTGAGACATTTTTTTAAAAAGACACATAACTTCCCAATGTACATTTTTCTCCTCTGAAATTAGATCTTTTACCATCACAACTGTGAAACTGTGAACAACAAAATATTGATTGCACTTGCCAGCAACATCTGGAGCATCATACTTGCCCCATTTTGGCATGTTTTTCCAGTTTGACAGTTCAATGCTCTGTTGAATTGGTGAAACAGTCACGTGATTGAAAGTGCACGAGTAACAGGCACTTGCATTGCAACAGCACAATTCTCAAGTTGAATGGGTGGATGCTTTTTTGTGATGTCATCAGCTTTTTCTTTCCTCCAAAAACTTGTTATTTTCGTACCTCACTTCAATTTGCGCGAGCCAGGTAAACTGCTCCCAGGCCACTGCAGATGTAACTTCACAAACCAAACAACAGCAAAGCACCAGAGTGGCTCAGGGTGACAACCTGACCCTCTCCTCTCTGGAGAAATGGCTTTGCTTTGCTGGGGAACAAAGTGAAATAATAATGTCAGTGGGTGGTGATATGGAGGTGCAAAGCCATTCCTAGTACCAACACACTGCACTGGTCAAACTACTGCGTTACCCTGTTTTCTTTGTTAAAAATGCAATAAACCCTTATTGTTATGCACTTCTCTGGAGTTGTGTAGTACTGTGTTCAATAACAAGTTTTTAAGAATGAGTGATTTGACCTTTCTCTCCTTCAGAGAGTTTGTTAAAAATGTCGCAAACATTAGTAATAATCTGTGACAGTTCATAGTGTATTTTTGAGATATTTAGATTATTCTGTCTATGCCGGTGCAGATTTATTGAACATATTGCATATAAACATAGATCAACTCAAAATCGACACACTTTGCACTCAATATCTTAACCAGCAAACACATTCAAGAGGATCACACATACCGCCCCTCACATAAGGAGGAACATACATTTGCTGAAGATACTGCAGGAACAGGTCACTGTATATGTTATGAATAGATGCCCACAGACATGCAGTGGTCTGTCAAATACTGTTTGATGGGGTACAGGTTACTTTCCCAACTGGTATATCCCTCATTACATGCAGAACCCAACCATCTAAGACTTAAAAACAAAAGAGATTCATCAATTTCAGGATCTTGTCATTTACCATTTTGTGGAATTATTGTGATAAGAAGCACTGAAGTGATGATTACATAGAGCAGAATTATAATGGCACAAGCTAAGAAGTTTGCAGAATCCACATGATAGATTCTTCCTTTCCCTTGCTTCCTACAAACTTGTCTTCTTGGTGGGGTACAGGAGTCAATCACCTTGACGTTTCTGAAGTCTCAAAATGCTTGATCCTACACTGACCTGAGGTCCACACATGTATTTTCTAGCAGGAATCCTGGCCAGTTTCCCTATCTATAATTCAGGCCATTGCTGTTTTTTTTAAAAAAAGAGTGCTCCAATTATCACTTTCGACATCAGCACACTGAACAGACTTTTCAAAATATTTTACTGAACACACTTTCAAAATTATTTTTACATCTAATGCAAGTTCATACGCAATGAACTGCATTCTTTTTTTTTATTATTCTGACTCACCTCCTGACTCCCCAAAGCCTGTCCACCAGTTACAACACCCAGGTCAGGAGTGTGATGGAATACTCTCCACTTGTCCGGATGAATGCAGCTCCAACAACACTCAAGAAGCTCGACAACATTCAGGGTAAAGCAGCCCACTTGGTTGGCACCCTATCCACCACCTTACACATTCACTCCCTCCACCACAAGAGCACTATTGTGACAAGATGCACTGCAGCAACTCAGCAACGTTCCTTCGACTGCACCTTTCAAAGCTGCAAACTCTACTGCCCAGGACAATGGCAGCAGGCGAATGGGAACACCATCATCTCCAAGTCACGCACTATTCTGTCTTGGAAATATATCATCCCTTCTTCATGACCGGGTCAAAAACTTGGAACTCCCTGCATAACAGCACTGTGAGAGCACCTTGACTACACCGACTGCAGCAGTTCAAGGCGGCAGCTCACTATTCTCTTCAAGGGCAATTAGGGATGGGCACTAAATGCCGGCCTTCCCAGCAACACCCACATCCTGTGAATGAATATATTTTTTTAAAATCCCTTTTGTTTACATGCTGTGATTGGAAGAGTGCCCAGAAAAAAATGTGTTTCATGTTAATAATTCAATTGAAGTACTCAAGTAAATTGAAACTTGGCCAAATCTCATTTGAATAAGCATTCAGAATTATGCTGTGAGTATTCATAAAGAAGCCACCTGGCTAGTTGTAAATGACAAAAGATCTAAATCAAAATATAAATGCAATCATCAATATAAAAGGAGTATTTCTACACAACCAGCGTCAGACTGCAACAGCGATGCCTTTCTTAAAACAAAGCAAACATCCATGGGCAACATCTGCACGTGCTCAGATAAATGCCTAGCTTAGGAATAAAAAGAAAAATATCTTTGATTTTATAGCCTAACATCTTGGAATTTAACGCCGCAGAAGGCAGCCATTCGGCCTATTGTGCACATGCTAGCTCTTTGAAAGAGCTAACCAATTAGTCCCATCCCCTGTTCTTTCCCCATAGCCCTGCAGTTTTTTCCATTTCTATGTATACAATTCCCTTTCGAAAATTACTATTGAATCTGCCTCCATCTCTAATATTGGTGCTGAATTTGAGATTTGTATCTAAAAAGCTGTTATGAGTCAAGAGCCTGACAGGATAATAACTTAAAATTGGCAGGCAGATTCCAACAGATACCCTCTGCTATCATCTTCATAAGTTAATGTTGTAAAAACCTCCAGCTCATGGCAATTCTGGGAATGAGTTATAATTTGTGACTTGCAGAGGGGAATAAATCTACCCAATATTTGGCAATTTCTTAGGGCCAAGGAAATCTGTGGAAAATTGAGTATTTACTGCCCCATTTAGCAATCAGTGCATGGACCATCATGACTGACAAAACACAGTCACATTCTTCGCTCAATCAATGACTGAACAAATTAGAAGAAAGCACTTTGAATCCTTTGTTAATGCCGACATTTTAAGTAAGATGATATCTAAAAGGTAAACCTCTGGACATTAGTCCAACAGTAGGACAAGGCTAAACCCTGCAACAGACAAGGTCAGGATAGTTTAATTCAGTGAGAGATGATAGGCGTTTCTCCACACTGAGTCAGTGTGTGGAATGGACTTCCAAGGAGTGATCGTGGATGCAACAACAGTGGAATCATTTAAGAAGCAGTTAGATGTGGTCAGGCGTCGGGATTGGGAAGAGAAAGGCAACTGCAGACTTTTCCTAATGTGAGCCAAATAGCCATCCTCTGCCAAATCTCTCATGAATACTTGAATTTCATGGAATGCGAGAGAACTTCTGTTCGCTTGCTTTGCCATCCACTAAAAATAAAAAGATCGTTGCACCGTCAAGGCAAAACTGGTACCAGAAATATGTGACAGTAGTTACAACATTGACTCTAAAACAAAGCTTTATACTTCACAACAACCAACACACTTCAAGTACAACACAAGAGCAGTGTGCACTGGATAACATGTAAAGAGAAGAGAACATTTCATCCCAGTAACAGCAACAGCTTTTAGTTCTGAATGTGACATTCCAACAAGAGCATCGACCTGACTGGTCACATGGACAAGTCCCTGACTCAAGCAAAAATATCGAACAGCTGAGTGGGCAGTTTCAAGGAGGAGCCTTGCTTCTCAAGGGAAATGTCATGATTGCCAATCATTCACATGGGACAGTCTTACCTCTTGTGTTGATTTTGGTATGAATCTGGAGCAACGGATCGCAGGACACCATGCAGGGCCACCAGGGATAAGTACCAACCTTTGCCCAGACCAAGTCTCCAATCTGGTAACAAGTCGAAACCACAGTCTGGTTTCCAGAAACTGGTAACCGATGAACCTGGAAGACATATGGTGGGCAACATGCTTATATTATCATGTCAAATGACTGTGGCACAAGTCAATACTTCAAGTAGTTAACCAAAAGAATTTTCAACAATTTGGGCAGAAAGCGAAAAGACTTGAATAAACAAAGTAGTAGGCCTTACGTGGACTCTGTTCATGGTCGATTTGCAAAACTCAAACATAAAATGTATGAACAATGTTCCAAATACAGCCATTTAGCATCCATTATAAATTTGAAGTGCCAGGTTTCAGAAGTGCTCTCAAGCTGATCCAATTGGCTCCATCAGAGCCACATACATTAACAGAACAGCCCAGCAGGGAAGGAAACTTAATTCAATGCAAGAAATTGGAATCTCATGTTATTTTTAAAATATCCCCCTAGATGTGATCACTGCAAAGAGAGCCACAGCACGAGAGCGCAAAAAGGGAGAACACAAGTGCAGGCAGCATAAAGGGGACACAACAGAAGACAAGTATAAACCAAAAGAGTAGGAGGGAAAAGGAGGATGACAAAAAGGAACAAAAAGTAACAGAGCAAGAAGAAAACTTGCCAAAATAACTATCTGACTTCCATTGATGGAATGAATCCCCAAGTATGGAGCTCGACCCATAATGGTTCTGGAAGGCTCTTTATTGTAGTTTACTACTGTTTACGACCATACTCAGCTGCTTTGTGTTCAGCTCATGGTTCCACATACAGTTCACTGCCATTTACAGATTTTGGGACACCCATTCTCACTGAAGCCAGTTAACATCTTCGGCTGTTCCGGTTGAAATCAGAGCACCAGTGTGTGAGAGGTTACTTTCATTGCAAAGATTACAAGGGTTCTGAATGCTGCACAGATCACAGAGGATCTTTCTACCATTATTGGATCTTTCACATTGAATCACAAGAATTTCTAGATACAGAGGACAATAGTCATTTTTTTTCACTGCATAGCAACAAATTTCTCTCTGCCAATATTGATAACCAGCTCATTATTATAACCTACACATCAATAGGATCCTGAAGGATGCTGGAAGCACAGTCCTTGTCACATTTACTCAGCAGCTCCAAAAACAGGGTTTTAATTTGATGAAGCACAACTATCTGACAATCACTCAGTTGTCACTGGACTGCTGGAAGGTAACGAGAAACATGTTGCCCATCACCAAACAGAAGAGGTGATTCCACAATTCGCTCATTTAACTCAGCTCTCCTGGCAATGTAGATATCTTTTTTCATTCTTTCATGGGATGTGAGCAAGGCCAGCATTTGTTCCCCATCCTGAACTGCCCTCGACAACTGAGAGGTTTTGCTCAGCCATTTCAGAGGGCAGTTAAGAGTCACGTGTAGGCCACACCAGTTAAGAATGGCAGATCTCCTTCCCGACAGGACATTAGTGAAGCAGGTGGTTTTTACAACAAGCAATGATAGTTTCGTGGCACCATCACTGAGATGAGCTTTCAATTCTTTCATTTATAGAATTGCCCCCACTCAACTGACGCAGCAGAGTATGGGAATTTGATTTGATCAAATAAGACCTTCCACAAGAAGGGCTGATACCACCCATAACTGTACCGTTTCCACTCCTCCTACATTTTACACACAATTTCTTCATCAGGTAAGGCCTCCACCCTCCTGCAGTCTCACTCTCAGCTGCATCTACTGCTGGCACAGTGGAACTGCCCCTCAGCACTGGTTAACAGTATGGCAAGAGGGGACAAAGTTTCAGCAGCCTCACTGGTACATGTTCTCACGCACAACTTCGCAGGTCACGGTTCTAAATACTCAATACTACTGAATGGGGATCTATCTTGCTAATTTTGGCTTTGAGAAATTTCTAAACATCAGTGAGCATCAATATCCTGGCCCAACTTTCTCAGCTGCAAAAAGCCACCCAAGAACTGTGTGGGAGGAAGGCTCCAACAGAGAAAACGGAAGCAAATACACCCCCCCCCCGCCCCCCCCAACTGCCCGCCCCAAACCTGGCTCCTTAGAGAATTCCAAGTTAAGTGTGGCCGGATTAAAGATGGCAATCTATTGCAGAGGTTTCACTGCTGCCAGGCTTTTGGTTTAAAGTTGGTCATAAGATGGCCTTAATTGTGAAGCATTTTATTACCTAGAGCTATATGCCGAATGCACGAGTCACTTGTTTCCTGAAATCATTATTCGTAAAATGATTACTAGGCTGAATGAAGATGGCTATTCTTTCTGGAATCCACATTACGGTGAAATGAGCATTCTTTCTGTTCATAATAAGTTAAGACACCAAAAAAACTAAAGATAGAGGTTTATTGACAGCAGAAAACCTACTCAGTCTTGGTAAATTTAGCTGCGGGTTTTGCTTCTCCCACACCTGAGTATCCAATAGCTTACTTCTACATAGATTTAGATTTTTTAGATTTAGAGATACAGCACTGAAACAGGCCCTTCGGCCCACCGAGTCTGTGACGACCATTAACTACCCATTTATACGAATCCTACACTAATTCCATATTCCTACCACATCCTCACCTGTCCCTATATTCCCCTACCACCTACCTACACTAGTGACAATTTATAACGGCAAATTCACCTATCGACCTGCAAGTCTTTTGGCTTGCAACGATTCAGTGTCTCCCATTGGGGAAGGTCCTGAGGCTTTACAACAGGTTGGTGGCATGGGGTGGGTATTGAAAACAGACCTACAAGGTCTTTACAAGTTCATCATTTCCTGCTCTTCCTTGGTAGGATTGCACTTGTTCACATCTATGTTATGACTTTCATTTCATTGCTATTTGTGGGGATCTTGTATGTACGTTAGAAGTCATTTAATTGGCTGTGAAACAATTTGAGACAGTCAGATTATGAACTGTCTTATATAGATTAAAATGCTTTCCTTCTTTATCGAGATCATACCTTTGATGATTCGTGTTCAGTTACTGTTGGGGGGGGTGATGGAGGGAGTGCAGAACTCTACCTCTGAATGTTGCTCATACTCAAGGCTATGCTTGTATTTCTAAAGCTAACTGGAATAGGTAAAAGAGACAAGCATGGGATGGGCTTGTCCCAGGTGAAGCTTTTTCCTCTGGGAGGTATTCCTTGAGTTAACATTTCTTTCTTGACTATCACCTGGTCCCTTGGTGTTATTTTGTTGGATCTGCGGGGACTCAATTTACCAGTAAAAGGTACTGAGACAAACGGTACTTTGCCTTTTTTCCACCAGTGAGTGCTATGGGGGGGGGGGGGGGGGGGTGGGGGAAGAAAAGCATATTTTGTGGAAAAGCATGAAAACCTCTTTGTATGCTTCTCATTGTTCTCCCAAGAAGTAGAAAGTCGCCATAATGTTTGAAGGCCTCCTGTGTTTGGGAAACATACGGTTGCACATGCGCATTTCCATCTTTTGGCTAGTTGCCCTCTTTGTTATTACGTATTAACGCTCCTAAAACCATCCAAATGTTGTTCCCAACTCTGTACCTAACGTCACTCCACAGTCGTGTCCTATAAGGAAATATGGACATGGACACACACGCCTTGCTAGATGCCTGGCATTTTTTTGTCTTTTCTGCAGATTGCTCCCTGGTTACATGGTCCTGCGATCAGAGTATTAGAAGGGAAACTGGTCTGTTCTTGAAATCTAACAGATTGAAAGAACAGCAATATTTCATGAAATAATGAACTCTTACTTGTGCTGACTCAGGGAATCACTTGAAGGCTGAGATACAATCATAAGCTCGAAAGAATGCTTCTCAATTATCTTCTTGACATTATTCTAATCAACAATTCTGAACATGGATTTCTTACTCAAAGCATGTGTGTTCTTCAGACTCAAATTCACTTGCACATGTCTACAGACAGACAAGAGTGTGCACAGTAATTGTTAATACTGGAAGTATATTAAAAAAAATTGCTTGCTCAGCAACATCCACTTCCTCTTTCAACTTCACTCTTCACAGAATACTTCAACATGCGATTCTATGTAGTATCAATTTGGCAAGAAAACTCAAATTGTGTCAAGAATTTTACATACAATCAATTCAGATCTGAGGGAGAATGTGATCGCTGTGTGGTACCCTGACAAAGAATTTGAAAAGCAGCCAGGTGATGAATCAAAACGGTGTATTTCAAGTGATTAGCTGCAAAAATCAAGAAGAGCAATCCCAGGCCAACACAAGCTGTGAATTTTAACACTCTCATTGATTTCCTTTTATTCTGCACATCAACAAGCTGTGTCACATCATCAACTCCCAGAATATCTACAATGACACAGCTTATTTGAGAAAAATGACACAGCAGTTCATTTTACCAAAGACTTGAGTTACAAAAATACAATTAAAATGAATTCAAAGGTGATATTCAAAGTATATGCACCTCCCTATTTCTATAGAAGCTAACTTTAGCAGAAACTCATAACAGTTATGCATCGAGGTGCTACACGGAAATGCTAATGGCAGTATTGCACCAGCGTCAGGCAATAGAGATATTTTGTCTGCATTATTTCTAGAACATTGAAGGAAAGTGAGTTTGTGGAGGGGAAACACGACATAAATGACCTCTGTTGAAAAGTCAAGTAGCCCAATGTGTAAAGGCCAAGCCGATTTGTGCTGTGGTATGGTGTGGCGAGGCGACGATTTCACACACACACTACGATTGTGAGAATCTTGCAAGAGGAGCAATGGAAAAAAACGTTGTACAGAGATCAAACTGCAAGACTATGGGAATAGAGTGGGGGGACGGGACTAACTGGATTGCTCTACATCGAGCCAGCATCAAATCAAAGGGCCGACGGCTTCATACTGTGCTGTAATGGCTCTGTGACTGTAAATAATTTGATTAGAGTGCACATGTACAGGACATTGCAGCCATTACCCAATTAGCACAACAAATATTCAACTCTTCAAAGTATCTCATAAATGAAAATTACCCGGTCCTTTGTGAAATGAGACTTAGTACTAAATTTCTTGCATTTGTGCATCCTTTCGGAAATAAATAAAAAATTACTTCAGTGTTTAGAATGCCAGGCTTAAAGGCAGCATTACTGTCCTGTTCTTGAGCATCAGAGTTGACAGGGCAGTGATGGAACCAATGCCTCCATTTGTGATCTCCTTGTGTACATACATAATTGATCTTTCTTAAACTATAGAACAATACCAGACATCTCGATTTAAAAAAAAATTCATTCATGGGATGTAGGCATCGCTGACCAGGCCAGCATTTATTGCCCATCCCTAATTGCCCTCGAGAAGGTGGTGGTGAGCTGCCTTCTTGAACCGCTGCAGTCCATGTGGGGGAGGTATACCCACAGTGCTGTTAGGAAGGGAGTTGCATGATTTTGACCCAGCGACAGTGAAGGAATGGCGATATAGTTCCAAGTCAAGATGGTATGTGACTTGGAGGGGAACTTGCAGGTGGTGGTGTTCCCATGCATCTGCTGCCCTTGCCCTTCTAGTTGGTAGAGGTCGCGGGTTTGGAAGGTGCTGTCTAAGGAGCCTTGGTGCGTTGCTGCAGTGCATCTTGTAGATGGTACACACTGCTGCCACTATGCATTGGTGGTGGAGGGAGTGAATGTTTGTAGATAGGGTGTCAACCAAGCGGGTTGCTTGGTCCTGGATGGTGTCGAGCTTCTTGAGTGTTGTTGGAGCTGCACCCATCCAGACAAGTGGAGAGTATTCCATCACACTCCTGACTTGTGCCTTGTAGATGGTTGACAGGCCTTGGGGAGTCAGGAGGCGAGTTATTCTCACCTCACGTCGAGTTCAGCTCTTTTGTCCATGTTTGAACCAAGGCTATACTGAGGTCAGGAGCTGAGTGGCCACGTCAGAACTCAAACTGAGCGTCACTGAGCAGGTTATTGCTAAACAAGTGCCACTTGAAGGCACTGTCGATGACACCTTCCATCACTTTACTGATGATTGAGAGTAGGCTAATGGGGCAGTAATTGGCCGGGTTGGACTTGTCCTGCTTTGTGTACAGGACATACCTGGGCAATTTTCAACATTGCTGGGTACATGCCAATGTTGTAGCTGTACGAAAACAGCTTGGCTAGGGGCGCGGCAAGTTCTGGAGCACAGCTCTTCAGTACTATTGCCGGAATATTGTCAGGACCAGTGCCTTCAGTGGTTTCTTGATATCACGCGGAGTGAATCGAATTGGCTGAAGTCTGGCATCTGTGATGCTGGGGACTTCAGGAGGAGGCAGAGATGGATCATCAACTCGGCACTTCTGGCTGAAGATAGTTGCAAATGCTTCAGCCTTATCTTTCGCACTGATGTGCTGTGCTCCCCCAACGTTGAGGATGGGGATATTTGTGGAGCCACCTCCTCCAGTTAGTTGTTTAATTGTCCACCACCATTCACAGTTAGATGTGGCAGGACTGCAGAGCTGAGATCTGATCCATTGGTTATGGGATCGCTTAGTTCTGTCTATCGCATGCTGTCCCATAAATGTATATATGTCCAATTTGCAAGAAAAAAAAACTTCAGACTTGTGGGGTACAGCAAACAGATACAAAGCCTGCCCTCGCTGGACCAGCACTATAGCTCTCTTGACTTTTTACGATGGATCACAATCTGACCTGCAGAGCCACACTTGGCTGAGGACTAAAACTCATCTGTTCGTCGTGTGTGAATTCAAGTGCCACTCCAGAGACTTGAGCACGAAATCTGGTCTGACAAATCAGGTACAGTACCAAATGAGTATTGTGCTGTCAAAGGTGACGTCTTTCAATTGCAACATTGAACCAAGCCTCCATGTGCCCTCCCCAGTGGGCGGACAAGATTCCAAGGCACTATTCTTAAGAGCAGGAGATTTCTCCCCAGTGTCTTGGCCAATCTATAGCTCTCAGCCATCTTCACTAAAACAGATTACCAGCTCATTATCACATTGCTGTTGGTGGAATCTGGCAGAGGGCAAACTGGCTACCACATTTCCTACACTACAACAGTGAATACACTTCAAAAGCACTTGATTGGCTGTTAAGTGTTTTGGGACATCCAGAGGTTGTGAAAGATGCGATAAAACTGCAAGCTTGCTTGCTTGGTAGGGCATAAAACTGAGCCATCAGCCTGGTTCAAATGTCAGTCCTTCTGGCCTCCCATTCAAAAGGCGTGGGATAAAACTCCATTCCTTGGACGCATAATCAAAGTTAACACTTCAATGCTGTGAAGGACTGTGGCATTATTTTTTCAAACCAGATGCTAAAGTAATTTCTTATGAGAGTGGGTATCGAAAAAAAACATCTTTCCTTCAACTACCACCAAAAACAGACCAACAGGTTTTTCCTGTTTTTTTTTTGTTCATTGGCCCTTACTGTTGAGGAATTGGTTCCCATGTTTGCCTACATCATGAAAGTGGTTTCAGTTCAAAAATAATCCATTGGTTGTGAAGCATAGGATATCGAAGAAATGGACAAAGCTTAATGTAAAGAAAAGTTCTCGTTTTCTTATTGGTTCCTCAACAATTAGTGCTTCTGAGAATAGCACTGTATAAAATATTCAGATAGAACAAAAGTCTTAAGAATTATGACAGCCATTTGAAAATAAAGGTTTGAAATTTTGCTTTAATTTACAGTGTGCGTCTGGAGCTGAGCAGAGACGACACCACAACTGTGAGAATAAAACTTGGCTAACAGAGTGACCAACTCTTATAAACTGCATTGTATACCAGGCTGTGTTTCAATCATAAGTGATGAAAGTTATCAAGATGATCAGTGACCGTGAATGGCAGGTTGACGACAGTAGTAATACCAGATGTCAGCATATGCAGAGTTATCGACACTTGGAACAAGTTGATGTGGTGAATACAAATTTGTTGCAACTGTTGAAAAAGGAGCTGCATCAGTTCCTTGCTGTGGTGAGTATCGTGTGGAAAAGGTCAGGCGGGATGTTGGGATATGTACTTTGGAGCACTGTAATTTTCAGAACCCCTTTGAAAGACATAAAAGCATTGGAGGGAATTTCCCATTTTGCCCCAAATTGGCCTTGATTTTTGAAAATCTGTTTTTTTGCTACTGTAGGAGAACAAGATGAGGCGGTGGTGGGAAACAGTGCATAATGCTCAGTTGCAATATCACCGTTAGAGATAGTTGATCTTTTTCCATATGCATGTAGTACTGGCCAACCTGCTCACTAGAAATGGCTCAACAAAAGTTCAGTCCTGAAAAGATTATAGCACACAGCTGATTCAAAAATCAGAGTCAGCACAATTCTGGACTCATGACAGCAATAACTCAAAGTAATATCACAGCAGCCGAAAAACTTCAAGAAAACACAATACAGAAACAAAATGCAGCATTACATTACACACTCCCAGTGTGAGTTGATTTATGCAGAGGAATACAGTGGTTTATTGGTTTGTGAACCTAACAGCTATTCGTGAACTCCAGCTTGCTTTTATTAGAGCTTCCAACAGTCTTGCATGAAAACTCATAACACATTTGTCACACAAGCAAACTAAGTCATTCTGGTCAACAGCTGCCAGAAACAAATTGAACATGAAACAGTGATTTTGACTGCAGTGACCTAGCATATGGTTAAAAAGCATCACCAACAGTACAATCATCAATAAGATGGCATGCGGTCCAACAGGGCACAAAGTGTATTTCTAAAATTACAGTGAAAAAAAACTTAGCACCTCTAAAAATAGAAAATGCTGGAAATCCACAGCAGATCAATCTGGATCTGCAAGAGAAAGATCAAGGTTTTAAATGTGACCCCACAGCAGAACTGCGAACGATAGAGAGATAATAATTGACAGTAGTTCTGATGATGATGGTGATGGGTCATACTGGAAACATGAGCTGTTCTATAGGTAGCAATCAAACTACTGCTCATTTCTAGCATCTGGGACTTTTCCATCATGAATTTATAATATTTGTGTTTTTCTGCTTATCTCTGCACCGTTACATTTTGTCACAAGGTGGTTAAGATTTCTTCACTGGACAAAACCAAACCAACATAACGACAAGTCAAGTTGCCTACTGCTGGTGCTCAACCTATTTATATTAATCACATGATGAGTCAAGTTTTTTTAAAAATTCATTCATGGGATATGGACATCGCTGGCTAGGCCAGCATTTAATGCCCATCCCTTATTGCCCTTGAGAAGGTGGTGAGCTGCCTTCTTGAACCGCTGCAGTCCATGTGGGACAGGTGCACCCACAGTGCTGTTAGGAAGGGAGTTCCAGGATTTTGACTCAGCGACAGTGAAGGAACGGCGATAACGTTCCAAGTCAGGATGGTGTGTGACTTGGACGGGAACTTGCAGCTGGTGATGTTCCCATGCGTTTGCTGCCCTTGTCCTTTCTGTTGGTAGAGGTCGCGGGTTTGGAAGGTGCTGTCTAAGGAGCCTTGGTGCGTTGCTGCAGTGCATCTTGTAGATGGTACACACTGCTGCCACGGTGCGTCGGTGGTGGAGGGAGTGAATGTTTGTAGATGGGGTGCCAATCAAGCGGGCTGCTTTGTCCTGGATGGTGTCGAGCTTATTGAGTGTTGTTGGAGCTGCACCCATCCAGGCAAGTGGAGAGTATTCCATCACACTCCTGACTTGTGCCTTGTAGATGGTGGACAGGCTTTGGGGAGACAGGAGGTGAGTTACTCGCCTCAGGATTGCTAGCCTCTGACCTGCTCTTGTAGTCACGGTATTTATATGGCTACTCCAGTTCTGTTTCTGGTCAATGGCAGCCCCTAGGATGTTGATAGTGGGGGATTCAGCGATGGTAATGCCGTTGAATGTCATGGGGAGATGGTGAGATTGTCTCTTGTTGGAGATGGTCATTGCCTGGCACTTTTGTGGCGCGAATGTTACTTGCCACTTATCAGCCCAAGCCTGGATATTGTCCAGGTCTTGCTGCATTTCTACATGGACTGCTTCAGTATCTGAGGAGTCGCGAATGGTGCTGAACATTGTGCAATCATCAGCGAACATCCCCACTTCTGACCTTATGATAGAAAAAAGGTCATTGATGAAGCAGCTGAAGATGGTTGGGCCTAGTCCTAGACTTGCGCTCCTTTCTGCCGCCTTCTCCTGAAAATAGCGACTTGTTCTGGAGTGCGCTTCCATGGGTGCAGTCTTCTCTCAGACATTGCACCCAAGTGAGCATTCATCACTCTAAGTCTGGGCAGTGGTTTTAAGCAGAATATTCCAACTGAAAGGGAAGTTATCTCAGACAAGCAGAGTCCAATGCTATCCTCAATGAATATCCATGTAGTAAGTTGGACTTTGTAGCAGAGATCATTGGATAACCATCTGGAATGGAAACCTGTCTAATTTCAACCTGTGAACCCCAACGCAGTGAGGCTATTTTTAGCATGCCCATTAATACAAGGTTCGGATGTTCTCCTTGGAGCAAAGGAGATCGAGGGGAGAATCAATAGAGTGCAAGATTATGATAGGTTTAGATAGGGTAGACAAAGGAAAGTTGTTCCCATTAGCTGACTGTACGAGGACGAGAGGACACAGATTTCAGGTTTTGGGCAATGGATGCAGGGGGAATGTGGGAAAGAACTTGTGTTTCTTTTTCTACACAGCAAGTGTTAATAACCTGGAACTCACTGCCCACAAGGGTGGAGGAAGTGGAGATGACGAATGATTTCAAAAAGGAAATTGGATGAGCAGTCGAGGGAAATAAACTTCCAGAACTGCAGAGATAGAGTGGGGGAATGGGACTGACCAGATTGCTCGACAGAGCCGGCATGGACGAGATGGGCAAAATGGCCTCATTCTGTGCCGTACATGACTCTGATTCTATATTCACATTTGTCAACTCTGCCTGATCTCAGCTCTAAACTTTAAGGCTATTATATTTTCCTCCTCGCATCTAAAAAGGAGGGGTTTGAAGTGCACATATTTTAACTTTGAAAGCAGCAGGACACGCAGCCTCAGGTGTTTCCACACCTCCTCCACAAGTTAACAAAATCAGCTGAACAAATGTATGCAAGATTCCTTATTTTATATCTTTCCACAAGTAATAGTCACTTCAGCACATGGATTTACATTCAGCATGTATGACTGTGAATAGGAAAATCAATTTCGCATCTTCTATCCTACTCACAGTATACACAATACAAGCTCAGATAGGTGATCTGAACAACAGGGCTAACAACACAAGAGACTGCAGTCTAAACTCAATGCTTTCTTGTTTTCAAATCCCTCCATAGTCTCACCCTTTCCCATCTCTGTGATCTCCTCCAGCCTTATAACTTCCCTCTGCCCTTCCCCCAGGAGGTCTCTGAGCTCCAACAATTATGGCCTCCTGAGCATTCCCAACTTCAAACATTCCACACTGGCAGCCATACCTTCAGCTGCCAAAGCCCGAAGCTCAAGTTCCCTCTCCACCTCTCCTGCCTCCTTTAAGACACTCCTTAAAACCTACCTCTTCGACCAAATTTTTGGTCATCTGCCCTAATATCTCATGTGACTTGCTGTCAAATTTTGTTTGCTAACACTCCTGGGATGTTTTATTAGCTGTTTCACGCTGCTGCAATGCATGTGTGGTGTTGGCCACTAACAGGATGCTGCCACCAAGTCAAAAAGGCGCTCTGCCAATCACACAAATGAGTAATGTGGCATATGAATTTCAATGCCAGTGTGATGCTAAAGTAAAAGGCCATACGTCTCAAAGACTGGCAGATCGTATCAAACAGCATGTCCCTTCCGCTGTTTGCAATGGGCAAGGTACAGGCCGTACCCAGCCATGCTTGCAAAACTCAAAACAGTGTCCAACATTAGATGTGATTCTGCGATTGGACAACATTTGCTAAATAATCCTCAGTGTGCCAAGAACTACACTGACAACCAATTGAAGATTGTCAGTCAAGCTCGCAGTGTGGCGCATGTGCACATACTGGAAACTACATATACCTATACACAGGGCCTGTTCTTTGCAGACACAAAGAACATACACACATTGCACCCATTTCATCTGAACAAAATAACTGAGTCATTCACTGGTTCCTTCTTCATGGCTATGCCTTGATGGAGTCAAGCTGCCTGGTTTAAATTTCAAACAAAGCTGGGCAGTTAACTGTCAGTCACCGTAAACTGGTGCATTCTCCATAGCAACACCTCTACCAGAGTCCACTTGCCAACCAACCAGCTTTAGCTTCTCAAAGTACAAATCTGTTGCTTTACATTACATTGGTATTCTTGTGACTTGTCCTGCTGAGTGCAAGATGATAATCTTCGACAAAATGTCTCTGTTTTCAGCAGTACTCAAGTTCTGTACTACCAGATGACTGGACATGAACATACAAATTAGGAGCAGGAGTAGGCCACTTGGTCCCTCGAACCTGCTGTGCCATTCAATAAGTTCATGGCTGAACGGATTTCTCCACATTACCACCTAGCCCCGATAACCTTTCGCCCCCTTGCTCAAGAATCTATCTACCTCTGCCTTGAACATATTCAAAGACTCTGCTTCTGCAGCCTTTTGAAGAAGAGAATTCCAAAGACTCACGACCCAGTGATAGAAAAAATTTCTCCTCATCTCGGTCTTTAATGGATGACCCCTTATTTTTAAGCAGTGACCCTGGTTCGAGATTCTCCCACAAGAGGAAACATCCTTTCCACATCCAACCTGTCAAGACCCTTCAGGATCTGACATGTTTCAATCAAGTCCCCTCCTACTCTTTGAAATTCCAGCTGATACAAGCCTAGCCTGTCCAAACTTCCCTCATAAGACAGCCTGCTCATTACTTAGTCTAGTAAACCTTCTCTACACTGCCTTCAACGCATTTACATCTTTCCTTAAATAAGTAGACCTGTACTGTACACAGTACTCCAGATGTGGTCTCACCAATGCCCTGTCGAGCTGAAGCATAACTTCCTTACTTTTGTACCCTTGTGATAAACGATAACATTCTATTAGCTTTCCTAATTACGTGCTGTACCTGCATACTAACCTTTTCCGATTCGTACACTAGGACACCCAGATCCCTCTGCATCTCAGAGCTCCGCAATCTCCCACCATTTAGATAATACGCTTCTTGATATTTTTCCTGCCAAAGTGGACAATTTCCCACTTTCCCACATGATACTCCCTCTGCCAGATTTTTGCCCACTCACTTAACCTATCGATATCCCTTTGTAGCCTCCTTATGTCCTCTTCACAGCTTACTTTCCTACCTATCTTTGTGTCATCAGCAAATTTAGCAAACATACCTTTGGTCCCTTCATCTAAGTCAATTATATAAATGGTAAAAAGTTGAGGCCCCAGCACAGATCCCTGTGGCACACCACTTGTTACATCTTGCCATCCAGAAATGACCCATTCATGCCTACTCTCTGTTTCCGGTTAGCTGGACAATCTTCTATCCATGCCAATATGTTACCCCTACACCATGAGCTTTTATTTTTTACAATAACCTCTGATGTGGCACCTTATCTAATGCCTTCTAGAAATCCAAGTCCAATACATCCATCGGTTCCCCTTCATCCACAGCACATATAACTCCCTCAAAACTCCCTTGGTTAAACATGATTTCCCTTTCACAGAACCATGTTGACTCTGCCTCAGTATCTCCAATTTTTCGAAGCACCCTGCGATACTGTCTTTAATAAAAGCTTTGAACATTTTCCCAAAGACAGATGTTAAGCTAACTGGACTGTTTCCCTCCCTTTTTGAATAAACGAGTTACATTTGCTATTTTCCTGTCCAGCGGAACCTTCCCTGAAACTAGGGAATTTTGGAAAATTAAAAGTAACGCATCAACTATCTCACTGGCCACTTCTTTCAAGACTCTAGGATGAAGTCAGCCCGCAGCTCCAACAATTTGTTCAGTACCAATTTTGAGTTCCTCCCTCCCTTCCACTTCCTGACTTACAGATTATGCTGGGATGTTACTTGTAATACTCTATAGTGAAGACCGATGCAAAATACTTGTTCAATTCATCAGCCATCTCATTATTATTCATGATTAATTCCCCAGACTCGCTTTCTATAGGACCAACGCGCACTTTGTTAACTCTTTTTTTAAACCTCCATAGAAACTGTTCCTATCTGTCTTGATATTTCTCGCCAGCTTTCTCTCGTACTCTAATTTTACCTTCCTAATCAATCTTTTAGTCAATCTTGGCTATTTTTTATATTCTGACCTGCCACCCACCTTTGCGCAATTATATGCTTATTCCTTAAGTTTGTTCCTCTCTTTAACTGTTTTAGTTAAACATGGATGGCGGGTTCCCCGCCTTGGAATTTTGCTTTCTCATCGGAACATGTATTCTGAAATATCCCCTTAACTGTGTGCCACTGCATCTCTATTGACCTATCCCTTAACCTAATTTGCCAGTTTACTTTAGCTAGCTCTGTTTTCATGCCCTCATAATTGTCCTTATTTAAGTTTAAAATACTGGTCTTGGACCCACTCTTCTCTCCCTCACACTAAACGTAAAATTCAATCATATTATGAATATTGCTACCTTAGGGTGCCTGAACTATGAAGTCATTAATTAATCCTATCTCTTACGTATATATATGTTTTATTAAGTTAAAGGCACGATAGCAATGAAAACTGCAGTCGTAAAAACATCTTCCCCGTGACCTGACAACATGCCCGACCAAGAATGGGTGAGAAATAGTTCCCCAGCATGCCACATTAAAACAACCCTTATTCAAACTAATGTCTACAATTTATAGAGCTATGCAAAAGACTTTTATAAAACAAAGCAGAAATCTCTCTGCCGGACATGTCAATGCTTCTGAAGTGCTAGTCTAGTTACTTTAATATATATATATATATATATATATATATATATATATATATAAATAAAAGTATCCTTTAAGAGATCACGAATTAGAAAGGATATTTAATCATCGTTATTTAACTTGCGGCTGCAAAAGACCAATTGACAGATGGACTTTGGCTTGATTCCTTACCTTTTTTTAATATAAAGGAGTTCTGCTGTTCCATGCTCTTTTACATAAACTTTCCTGTAATTTAGCAGAATTTCCCAGTCAAAAGAGTGGGTAAGCAATTTTCTCTTGCTTGATATGCTAAAGGTCCTGGGTATTCACGGGTTATTGCGCTGCCTTATAGTTATTACTATCAGCTGACCAACTCCACCGAGCTTAATGATATTGCTAGTCAGGAATCCTTTGAGGAAAACACTATAGCTACATAATCATTTATTATAGTCGTCCAAATGTAACTAGATACCACCTGCCACCGTGCACTGGCCAAAAACCTGGGACAGCTGTTCTTGCTTCCCCACAACAACTGGCAGAGATACAAGAAGGTGCCACTAACTATCAAAGACTGTGAATGTTGAGTATTTGTATGCCAACATCAGACTGTCCATCTGTTTTCTGATTGGACACTCTGTGGGTCTTCCATCACAGCAATGGAGGAAAACCATCTAAACCTTCAGATTTACGGTTGGCTCCAAATGCCAGTTCCAGTGTCGGCCACGTATGGAACATCTTACTCAACAGTTGGGGTTGGATCCTAACAGGCAAAAATAACTTGTTCCATCACCTCTACAAATAATGGAAACATTCACATGGCATTTCACTTTACACACAAAAACAAAAGAACTTTGATACTGCACCAGGAGACTACATGTAAATAATTTTTTGTTGAATAATTCATTCATGGGATGTGGGCGACGCTGGCCAGGCCAGCATTTATTGCCCATCCCTAATTGCCCTTGAGAAGGTGGCGGTGAGCTGCCTTCTTGAACCGCTGCAGTCCATTTGAGGTAGGTACACCCACAGTGCTGTGAGGAAGGGAGTTCCAGGATTTTGACCCAGCAACAGTGCAGGAACAGCGATAACGTTCCAAGTCAGGATGGTGTGTGACTTGGAGGGGAACTTGCAGGTGGTGGTGTTCCCATGCAGCTGCTGCCCTTGCCCTTCTAGTTGGTAGAGGTCGCGGGTTTGCAAGGTGCTGTCTAAGGAGCCTTGGTGCGTTGCTGCAGTGCATCTTGTAGATGGTACACACTGCTGCCACTATGCATCGGTGGTGGAGGGAGTGAATGTTTGTAGATAGGGTGTCAACCAAGCGGGCTGCGTTGTCCTGGATGGTGTCAAGCTTCTTGAGTGTTGTTGGAGCTGCACCCATCCAGACAAGTGGAGAGTATTCCATCACACTCCTGACTTGTGTCTTGTAGATGGTGGACAGGCTTTGGGGAGTTAGGAGATGAGTTACTCGTCTCAGGATTCCTAGCATCTCTTGTAGCCACGGTATTTATATGGCTACGCCAGTTCAGTTTCTTGTCAATGGTAGCCCCTAGGATGTTGATAATGGGGGATTCAGCGATGGTAATGCCATTGAATGTCAAGGGGAGATGGTCAGATTCTCTCTTGTTGGAGATGGTCATTGCCTGGCACTTGTGTGGCACGAATGTTACTTGCCACTTATCAGCCCAAGACTGGATATTGTCCAGGTCTTGCTGCATTTCTACACGGACTGCTTCAGTATCTGAGGAGTCACGAATGGTGCTGAACATTGTGCAATCATCAGCGAACATCCGCACTTCTGACCTTCTGATTGAAGGAAGGTCATTGATGAAGCAGCTGAAAATGGTTGGGCCTAGGACACTACCCTGAGGAACTCCTGCAGTGATGTCCTGGAGCTCAGATGATTGACCTCCAACAACCACAACCATCTTCCTTTGTGCTAGGTATGAATCCAGCCAGCGGAGAGTTTTCCCCGATTCCCATTGACCTCAGTTTTGCTCGGGCTCCTTGATGCTATACTCGGTCAAATGCTGCCTTGATGTCAAGGGCAGTCACTCTCACCTCTTGAGTTCAACTCTTTTGTCCATGTTTGAACCAAGGCTGTAATGAGGTCAGGAGCTGAGTGGACCTGGCAGAACCCAAATGGAGCGTCACTGAGCAGGTTATTGCTAAGTAAGTGCCGCCTGATGGCACTGTTGATGACACCTTCCGTCACTTTACTGATGATTGAGAGTAGACTGATGGGGTGGTAATTGGCCGGGTTGGACTTGTCCTGCTTTTTGTGCACAGGACATACCTGGGCAATTTTCCACATCGCTGGGTGGAACAGCTTGGCAAGGGGCGCGGCAAGTTCTGGAGCACAGCTCTTCAGTACTATTGCCGGAATATTGTCAGGGCCCATACCTTTTGCAGCATCCAGTGCCTTGAGTCGTTTCTTGATATCACGCGGAGTGAATCGAATTGGCTGAAGTCTGGCATCTGTGATGCTTGGGACTTCAGGAGGAGGCCGAGGTGGATCATCAACTCGGCACTTTTGGCTGAATATGGTTGCAAATGCTTCTGCCTTACCTTTCGCACTGATGTGCTGGGCTCCCCCTTCATTGAGGATGGGGATATTTGTGGAGCCACCTCCTCCAGTTTGTTGTTTAATTGTCCACCGCCATTCACGGCTGCATGTGGCAGGACTGCAGAGCTTAAATCTGATCCGTTGGTTATGGGATCCCTTAGCTCTGTCTATAGCATACTGCTTACAGAGTTTGGCACGCATGTAGTCCTGTGCTGTAGCTTCACCAGGTTGACAGCTCATTTTGAGGTCTGCCTGGTGCTGCTCCTGGCATGCCCTCCTGCACTCTTCATTCAACCAGGGTTGGTCTCCTGGCTTGATGTTAATGGTAGAGTGAGGGATGTGCCGGGCCATGAGGTTACAGATTGTGGTTGAGTACAATTCTGCTGCTGCTGATGGCCCACAGCGCCTCATGGATGCCCAGTTTTGCATTGCTAGATCTGTTCGACATCTATCCCATTGAGCAAGGTGATAGTGCCACACAACACGATGGATGGTATCCTCAATGTGAAGGCGGGACTTCGTCTCCACAAGGACTGTGCAGTGGTCACTCCTATCAATACAGTCATGGACAGAAGCATCTGCAGCAGGCAGATTGGTGAGGACGAGGTCAAGTATGTATTTCCCTCGTGTTGGTTCCCCCACCACCTGCCGCAGACCCAGTCTGGCAGCTATGTCCTTTAGGACTATGCCAGCTCGGTCGGTCATGGTGCTACCGAGCCACTCTTGGTGATAGACATTGAAGTCCCCCGCCCAGAGTACATTTTGTGCCCTTGTCACCCTCAGTGCTTCCTCCAAGTGGTGTTCAACATGGAGGAGTACGGAGTCATCAGCAGAGGGAGGGCGGTAGGTGGTAATCAGCAGGTGGTTTCCTTGTCCATGTTTGACCTGATGCCATGAGACTTCATGGGGTCCAGAGACGATGTTGAGGACTCCCCGGGAAACTCCATCCCTACTGTGTACCACTGTGCTGTCACCTCTGGTGGGTCTGTCCTGCCGGTGGGACAGGTGATACCCGGGGATGGTGATGGCAGCGTCTGGGACATTGTCTGTAAGGTATGATTCCGTGAGTATGACTACGTCAGGCTGTTGCTTGACTAGTCTGTGGGACAACTCTCCCAACTTTGGCACAAGCCCCCAGATGTTAGTGAGGAGGATTTCGAAGTGTCGACAGGGCTGGGCTTGCCGTTGTCGTTTCCGGTGCCTCGGTCGATGCCGGGTGGTCCGTCTGGTTTCATTCCTTTTTATTGACTTTGTAACGGTTCGGTACAACTGAGTGGCTGGCTAGGCCATTTCAGAGGGCATGTAAGAGTCAAACACATTGCTGTGGGTCTGGAATCACATGTAGGCCAGACCAGGTAAGGACAGCAGATTTCTTTCCCGAAAAGACATTAGTGAACCAGATGGATTTTTACAACAATTGACAATGGTTTCATGGCCATCATTAGACTCGCTTTTAATTCCAGATTAATTGAATTCAAATTCCACCTTCTGCTGTGGTAGAATTCGAACCCATGTCCCCAGAGAAATACTCTGGGTTACTCGCCCAGTGATAATACCACTATGCCACTGCCTTCCCTAATTACAAAGGTTTACTGCACAAACAGGCCATTCACCCAACAGGTTCATGCCAATGTTAAATCTCCACACAAGTGCTCCCCTCTTCTTCATGTAACCTCATCAGCATATCCTTCTTATGCTCCTCTCCTTCACGTTGATCTCACTTCCTATTAAATGCATCTATGCCCCTTTCTTCCACTGCTATTGTTATCTAAAAGTAGTACAACTACTCCACCAACCACTTCCTTCCCTATCCTGGCTGATTATAGTTGGCAGTCCTATTCTTTATGTAGCCATGTTTTAGTTATTCCGACTGTATCTGGTTCCTCGTGATTGATTATTGCCTGAAGTTCCTCCGTTTGATTTCGGATACTGTTTCATATTGTCTTTATTTGTTGCTTCCTTTCACTTGATTTTTAAGTGCCCTTTTATACTTCTGTTTTCTAACTATATTTGTTTCTGATGTTACCCTTGTCTGTTAGCTTGGTCTGGCCTTAGCTCTTCTTTTTCTCTTCAGACAATACAAAAAAACATGAGTTAAGGGATGCAGAACTTCTTCATGGACGAGGACATTGGTAGGAAACACCAATTTTACCACATAAAAACACGCCATTTGTTGCTGCCAGTTGCGTAACTGTCCTCCAACTAAAACCTTAAAAAGGAACTGGGTAACATCCTGAAGCAGGACATGGTCCTTTCACCTCTCCGACACAGGTCTGAGTGCGTTCCAAACCAATACAACTGCAGTCTCATTTCTCTGCTGGATTTAAGGGTTGTACTTCAAAAATTAGTTTGGAAATCACAATCCAGTTCTTCAGCGAGAGCCCAAAGTACAAATTTACTCCAAATTTGGCAATAAACTGCTTATCAGAGAAGCTACAAGGATGGCTGTTGTGGGAAATGGAAAATGGTGCCTTGCTGTAGTCCAAAAATGGCCTCGACTGTATTCTTGTACACATTAGGTAGAGCTTCACGCTCCGTCAAATTGCTAAACGTGATCAGCGAACACTTAATGCAACAATGATTCCCAAAATGATACTTGCCGAAGGGCTTGAAGCCCTTCAAAAATGGCGCCGGCGTGGTGGCACCAGACGGCGTTGCCAGGGACGGAGCCGCCATCCCCTCTACATCATCGGGGGTGGGCATTCCGCCCCCTTAATGTTAATGAGCCACCGCATGAAATATTACTGTGGCTCCGCGGCGCACATCTCATGCATGTGCCGTGCTTCTTTAGAAACTCGCTGATTCAGGCCTATTGGTGCAAGATCAGACAGTGAGTGTCAGCAGTCTTCTGGACCATGAAGAACATAAAAACTGAAACTGATGTATTTTTGATATATATCCATACACATCCAAACATGACATATATACGAACGTACAAATTAGATGCAAGAGTAGGCCACTTGACCCCTCGAGCTTGCTCTGCCATTCAATAAGATCATGGCTGAACTGATTACACCACATTCCCACCACCCCCGATAACCTTCCACCCCCTTGCTTCATCAAGAATGTAGCGACCTCTGCCTTAAACATATTTAAAGACTCGCTCCCACTGCCTTTTGAGGAAGAGAATTCCAAAGACTCTCAACCCAGTGAGAGAAATAATTTCTCCTCATCTCTGTCTTAAAAAGGCAACCCCTCATTTTTAAATAGTGACCCTTAGTTCACAATTCTCCCACAAGGGGAAACATCCTTTCCACATCCACCTTGTCAAGACCCCTCAGAATATGTTTCAATCAAGTCGCCTGTTACTCTTCGAAATTCCAGCGGATGCATGCCTTAAATAAGGAGACCAATATTATACACAGTACTCCAGATGTAGTCTTGCCAATGCCCTGTATAGCTGAAGCATAACCTCCCAACTTGTGTATTCAATTCCCCTCGCAATAAACGATAACATTCCATTAGATTTCCAAATTACGTGTTGTACCTGCATACTAACCTTTTGCGAATTGTGCACTAAGACACCCAGATCCCTCTGCATCTCAGAGCTCTGCAATCTCTCACCATTTAGATAATATGCTTCTTGTTTATTCTTCCTGCCGAAGTGTACAATTTCACACACTCACACATTATATTCCATTTGCCAGGTCTTTGCCCACTCACTTAACCTATCTATATCCCGTTGTAGCCTCTTCATTATTATTTTTTAACAATTTATTTAGAGATACAGCACTGAAACAGGCCCTTCGGCCCACCGAGTCTGTGCCGACCAACAACCACCCATTTATCCTAACCCTGCAGTAATCCCATATTCCCTACCACCTACCTACACTCGGGGCAATTTTACAATGGCCAATTTACCTATCACCTGCAAGTCTTTGGCGGTGGGAGGAAACCGGAGCACCCGGCGAAAACCCACGCGGTCACAGTGAGAACTTGCAAACTCCGCACAGGCAGTACCCAGTATTGAACCCGGGTCGCTGGAGCCGTGAGGCTGCGGTGCTAACTACTGAGCCACTGTGCCGCCCTCTTCACAAGTTACTTTCCTACCTATCTTTGTGTCATCAGCAAATTTAGCAACCATACCTTTGGTCCCTTCATCTAAGTCACTTATATAAATTGTCAAATGTTGAGGCCCCAGCACTGATCTCTGTGACACACCACTCGTTACATCTTGCCTACCAGAAAATAACCCATTTATGCCTACTTTGTTTCCTGTTAGCTAAACAATCTTATTATTTACACACAAAGTATATTTACATACACTTTCAACATCATGATTAATTCTTTTCCCTCCCTGCTATAGTACTGTTAATTCCCATTACTTAACAGCTGTCCCAGCTGAGATCAGCAAATACAGCACAGGCCAGGAATAAAACTTGGGAGCTTGCAGTCTGTGTATGCTTCAACAGGCAGGACCTTGATCCAAAATTCAATCAGAAAGCTTGGAAAATAAAAAGTCTTCAAGGAGTAAAAACAACACACTTTTCAGACATCTTCCACAGAAACCTAGCTTTAAAATCAGCACCAGCGCAGTCAAAACAGCATCCTAACAGTCCCTGTAATGTTTCCGCTTTCCATTAATCATGAGATGTTTTTCAAGCAGATTGGAATTTCTCCCCTTTAACCTTTGTTCTCTTCATCTATACCCATGATCCCAGGAAAAAACGACAAGAATTGCTCAGTCAATCCCAGTGGTGGCAAGATTGAGAATCAGACATGGATGCAGTGTCCCAACAGAGTGCACAAGGGTGAATGTCTCATGAAACTAAACACTTGTGACTATGTGAGTTGGCAACTTAAAGCTACATTGTCCATCATTAGGAAATTTTCACAAGGCTGCAATCAGCAACAAGGTCCTGAAGGAATTTAGCCATGGGGCAAGGTGTGCTGTTAGCATACGGGCGGCACAGTGGCGCAGTGGTTAGCACTGCAGCCTCACAGCTCCAGGGACCCGGGTTCGATTCTGGGTACTGCCTGTGTGGAGTTTGCAAGTTCTCCCTGTGTCTGCGTGGGTTTTCTCCGGGTGCTCCGGTTTCCTCCCACAAGCCAAAAGACTTGCAGGGTGATAGGTAAATTGACCATTATAAATTGTCACTAGTATAGGTAGGTGGTAGGGAAATATAGGGACAGGTGGGGATGTTCGGTAGGAATATGGGATTAGTGTAGGATTAGTATAAATGGGTGGTTGATGGTCGGCACAGACTCGGTGGGCCGAAGGGCCTGTTTCAGTGCTGTATCTCTAATCTAATCATACTTGTTCCTGACAGTGCAAGAGTTGACCACTATTTGCCAGTCTACAGTCTTTTTTTTTTTAAGCATGAGAAAAAGTCTCCGATGAAGGAATCAAACATGCAAGATTTCTTCACACATGTTCCCAAGAAAGTTTTTTTGTCACCCACTTAAATTATTTTTTTTACAGAGAGATTACCTCACCCTCTGTAGTCTTGGTGACTCAATACAGGATGGCAAAAGGTTGTCAAGCAGCTATAAACCATTAATTCAGTGACATCAAAAACCACAAAAAGCAAAGCTGCAAGAGCAAAGTTGCAGGAATGTAGCAATGGTAGCAGAGTCTTCTTCACTTCCCTTCAAAACAGCCTGAAAAGTATTTTATTTTACAACTATCAGGTAAAATCCCATGCATTTTCTAAAGCTTTGAACAACATCTATCACCACAGAATAATAACATGAGCAGCTATGTTTTTTGATTCCCTGACAACAGGCTCCTGGGAAATATACAGAATAGTTTATACAGAATGCACAATTGTCCAGGTCACCGACAATAATTCAACTGTGGACTTCTCCACAACCAAAACCTCTCTTTTCCCCTAATATCACAGTGGAATATTTCCTAACCATTACTCAGTGTCGTTATTTGAACATCGGAAAGTGCAAAATACTTCATAGTACAAGCAGCAGCAGTAACCCATAGCACATGGCTTTCAGCGCACGCTTTAAAGTACCAACAAAGTTCATGTTCCACCATCGTCTGCAAACACACACATAGGCCTGTTTTATTTCAACAGGATCACCATGCCCACTTACAAACAGAATATCCCTGTTGAAGTCTTACATCCCCTAACTATGTTGGATTCCACTCAATTGGTTCACGCCCATAGTACTCAAAAAAAGCAGTGAGTCATCTCGTATCTGGTCAGTTTCTCAAATTTCAATATTATTTTGGATCAACAACTGTTGCTGATGACATGGTTGAGAGTGTGACTGTGTCCTACTTTGTGACTGTTTTGCTGTTTGTTCCTTTCCAAGAAGCAATACAGCAAATAGAAGTTATGATTTTGGAAGGATTAGGAGAGCAATGAAGGACTTTGATTGATGGTGGCCAACAAGAGCACCAAAAGCCCCTCACATTAACAGACTTGAAATACTTCCATCCGTGCTCCCCAGATGACTTCATAGGTAAATGCCCTTCATGGTGTAGCAAAGAGTCATACAGACTAAATTCAGATGATTCCTGGTGTGTGTCAAGTTTTCTGATTTGGGCCAAATGCCACAGTGGCCTCACCAACCCAAGATTTGGCAGTGTTTGAAATTTATTTCAAAAATTTGTTTGCCATTTCGATCATGAATATTGAAAGAGTGTGACAATTTTGTTCAGTGGTCAAGTGTCCACCTCCTCAATTTTCATTGGTTGTTTTCGCTATTTGTTATTCATTATTTTTCAAATGTTTCCCTCCCCAATCACATTCCATAAAAGCAAGCTTTTATCCAACCGCACTCCAGCAAAATAATATTCTCTTCGGATATAGCCGACATGCCACTCTGTACACCAGGACCAGACTACAAGCAAAGTGTTTAAAGCATTTAAAGCATTATAAATTCTGAGATGGATAGATTATCTGCTCCTCTGACCCAAAACAGGAACATTAGCAAACAACACCTCCAGCTCCATTAACAGTGCATCAATGTCAGATTCCACAATCCTCAAACTGAAGTCACAGAGAATCCTACACTGGACTCCACATGAAGTTTCCCAAAGCTTCAACAATAGCCTGCACATTTCACTTGGACTGGTCTCCTCCACATCGGTCCATGCCAGATATACATTTAAAACATCCAGCTCCTCCTCAACCAACAAGCAAAAGCTACAAGAGAACAGATGTTTACAAAAAGAAAAAAAAACTTGTCCGAGTAATCATTTTACATCAGTACATATTGCTCTGGGATGTGTTGCCACAAGCTCCGTAAAGTCATCACAACAGGCTCGGCAGCAAGACTTTGACACTCCACATGTTTTTGCATTTCTTCTCATGCACAACTAAGGGCTACAACAAAACAAAACTCCCCACAGGAAAAGCATAGTTTATTACAGTTGATGATATAGCCACAGCAATAGAAGTTAAAATAAACAGAACATATTCCAAAATTTAGTCACAGTTAGCACAATTTGAAAAAAGGACCCAGGAAATGAAAGCTGGTGTAGACTTCATTCCAAGTTCCATCAATATCTACTTTGTTTCTTTCCAGTTTCCTCTAATCTGAATATTGAAAGACAGTCTCATCAATTATCTTGTTAGACATCTCTGCACATGTACCCCAGATCAGGATTAACAGAATTGAACAATGCATTCACACCACCCCAAAGCTAGAACATAAATCAGCTGTGTAAGCTCAGACTGACTCAAAGCAAAATGAAGCAAGACTGCTGCCTGCAGAGAATCTTGCTCCACTGTCAGATCAGTGGAAGCAAAATGCACTTTCACCGTAACTGTGTGAAGTTGAACAACTTTAGTCCGATGCCACGCTGGCTTGCAGCAGACAAAGATGTGACCATCCCGCCACAATTTCTTCCATACAGCATGCTTTAGTGTTTGAGTAGCCAATAATCTGAATTGAAGACAGATGCTAAACTCAAAGTCACCTTGGTCAACTCCTTGGATGTCAGCGAGTAGAGGGATGGATGGGCGAGTGAGACTCAGTGCAGGTAGAATACAAGCAACAGAGTTTTGGATGAGCTCGAGTTGATGGAGGATGGAAGATGGGAGACTGCCAAGAGAGCACTGGAAAAATCAAGACTGTGGGAACAAAAGCTTGGATGGGAGTTTCAGCAGCAGATAAGCTGAGGCAAGAGCAAAGACAGGTAAAAGTAGGTGGACTTTGTGAGGGATGGGACACGGGGTTGGAAGCTCGGCTTCAAGTCAGATAGGAGACCGAGGTTGCAAACAGTCTGGAATTGGTGACGATGGCTTTGGTCTTGCCAATGTTCGATTGGTGGACAATTGCACGTCAACCAAGATTGGATAACTGTCAAGCAGTCTGACAACACAGAAGCAGCAGAGGGGTCAAGATAGGTGATGGTCGTAGGGAGGTACAGCTGGGAAGAGAACAGATTCTTTGTCAATGACACTGTCGTGAGAAACCAGATAAAGGCAGTGCCACTCTGGGCAACAGAGGAGAGGATGGTTCGACCAATTTTGTCAAAGGATGCTGAGATGGCCAAATGGACAAAAAGAATTAAAAAATACAACTTACAAAAAGCACTGCCAATAAAGAAGACACTTGACTTGGTTGGAATACAGAATCTTTTGAATGTTCATTGAATGAAGCACTGGTTTTTAGAAATAAAAAAGTTACACATTTTTCGAAGAACTGACCAATATGAAACCATACCTGTAGCACAGGGTTTCCACAATTCATTTTGCATTCTTCAGGTTCCACCTTGACAGTTTTATGTTCCTGGCTGTCAGCACTGGCAGAATCATGCTTATGTCTTTTCTTTTTCTCCCTTTTTTGTTTGCGAGCCACTGTAGACTCAGCAGCCTGAGCTTGCTGTTCGTTCAGGAGATCCCCACACAGTGAGGACTCAAATAGTGCCTTCCCATTATGGTATGTTTTAGTGATGCGCAGCTTAATCTCCGGAGAGCCCGTCTTCTTCGGGATGATGGGTTCGGGGACAGGTGGAGAGGGTGCTTTCTCCTGAATCTCAGGCTGTTTCACTAAGTAGTTTCCCCCTGGATAACTGTCAGCGGAACCAAAATTCCTATATGTTCCATAACCATTGGCAGATCCATTCGGGAGCTGGGAGTATGCTGGGTATTTGTTTGGTGATTCAAACATGTTAACGCTGGAGTAACCATTGGTGACTTGTGGGACAGCATCAGCACCAGAAGCAGGAAAGATAAACCCTTGCTGGAGGGAAGCCTCATAGGATTGCCCTCTGTCTTCCCTCATGCCAGTGCTGGCATTCAGAACGTCTGGAACCTGCCTCATATTGGCTGAATCAATAAGTTGTTGTGGCAGTTGAATCGTGTTTCCCATGATACCTTGCATGAATGTGTAGGAGAGATCCATCGTGTTGCCCCCGCATCCTCAACTTTCCCTCTCTCCTGTTGAGCCTATGGAACGATGATAAAAAAAAAATGTTATTCTTCATCACCACAGCAACTTGCAACAGAATTTGAGCTAAATGCACATCAATACACGTTAACTTAGTCAAGATTATCCTGACTGACGACACTGCTACACTTGAATTGTTGGGGCATGAGTGCTCAAGATTTTGCACTAAGTTTACCAAGTCTTCAGAACCATAAGTTAGTCAATTCCTTTCAAAAAATAATTAAGCTCCAACAACATTAAAAACAATGTTGCTAAGATCAGGAAATCACGCCATGCCCTTCATCACCACCCCACAACCACCCCACAATCTAACATGACATGGTCTGACAATTCGGTGAATCACCAGAAACACATTAAAATACAAATGTGAAAGTTGCTTTCCACTGTGACGTCAAAATTTTAAAACGTGTTAACTGTTGAGAAGAGTCAAAATATTGACAAATGTGGCACAGGAGAAAGCCATCAAGTTTATCATGCCAATGCCACTGCTGGCTCCAAACAGAGATACTTGATTTAATCTAATCACCATGGGACTTTTTCCAATGTTAAAGGTGCTATAAATTTGCAGGTTGTCATTTACTCCCATTCCTGGCTCTTTCCACACACTTTTGTGCATTTCTCTGGTTCTCGTGTTCATTTCTAAATCGTGTGATTGACTTGGCTTCACTCGCATCTTCTGGTATGAATTCCTTGAAAATGATTCCCTCTACCCTCCTCCTCAGTTTATGTGTTTTTTTGTTTCTGATTTGCTGACCAACAGTAATCATCCAGCTATATTTTCTCAAACCCTTGCAAAATCCTCAACATTCTATTCAGCCCATTCCCAACTTACCCTGCTCCAATAAATATGAGTATTGATTATCATTTTCATCATAACTGCATTCCCTCATCATGATATCATTCTTGCAAATCTCAGATTGTTATTTCTTACATGATCCTTCTCTCATGAGGAACTCAAGACTCTCTGCAATGCTCCCAAAGTAGTTCAATGGGAATAAAAAGAAACACCCAATGGAAACTCAAGTTAAGTGTTTGCTCTGGTCCACATCTCCATCAATAATATCAATATACAAGTAGTTGCTGCATGGGGACAGCTCTCTTGACCACCCCATGCCATTTGTCTCCTCACAGCAATTGGCTTGTACCAGATTGCTGTCAACAGGAGAGGATCTGAGATCAGGAACTCACAGCATAGACAAAGAGTGAAGCTGAGCCTTTCATGGGATCACACAAAATTACTTGAAAACAGCACATCGGTGCTGCAACAGAGAGTGTGAACTTTATGTCCAGTATTCAAATAGTCTCAAGATATAGCTTTGAAGTTGGGGGGAGGACAAGCAAACCCCTTAAATGGCCAGATTTTAAATGTAGAATAGCAGGGAGACTTTGGTGTGCAGGTTCACAAGTGATCCAGGGGAGTGACGAACATTTAATCATGCAATCGAGGAACCTAGGAAGATAGGAACAGAAATAGGCCATTCAGCCCCTCGAGCCTGTCCCACCATTCAAAGAGATCATGGCTGATCTGCGGCCTAACTCCCTACACCTGCCTTTGGCCCATATCCCTTAATATCTTTGCTGAACAAAAATCTATCCATCTCAGATTTAAAATCAACAACTGTTCTCGCTTCAACTGCTCTTTGTGGGAGCGAGTTCCAAACCTCTACCACCCTTTGCGTGAAGAAGTGCTTCCCAACATCTCTCCTGAACGGTCTGGTCCTAATTTTTAGACTATGCCCCCTAGTTTGAGAATCTCCAACCAGTGGAAATAGTTTATCTTTATCTAGCCTGTCTTTTCCTGTTAATATCTTGAAGACTTCCATCAGATCGCCCCTTAACCTTCTAAATTCTACTCCAAGGGGGGTCGAACCAGGGTTTTGTACAGCTGCAAAATAACCTCTGTGTCTTTATACTCCAATCCTCTGGATATAAAGGCTAGCATTCCATTTGCCTTTTTGATTATTTTCTGCACTTGCTCCTGGCATTTTAAAGATCTATGCACCTGAACCCTCAAGTCTCTTTGGACATCCACTGTACTTAACCTCTTCCCATTTAGAAAGTACCCTGCTCTATCCTTTTTTGGTCCAAAATGGATAACCTCACACTGCCCACATTGAAATCCATCTGCCACAGTTTTGTCCACTCACCTAGTCTGTCAATATCTCTGCAATTTTATGCTATCACCTAGACTGTCGACAATGCCACCTAATTTGTATCATCAGCAAATTTGGATATATGACTTACTATGCCATCATCTAAGTGGTTAATGAATAATGTGAATAATTGAGGCCCCATCTGTGCTATGCTGCTGATGGAGAGGCTTCCAGGTGGTGAGTTACTGCCAGAATACACCCAGCCTCTAACCTGCTCAGGATAACAAGTGGGAATGCACTTCATTATTCCTGCAGTGAAATTCTGTTTGCATTTTGCCCAATGGCTGTTTTTCTCCTGAAAACTATGGAAGTTTTACAGCTATTGTTTTCATTGTGTGCTACATTTACAGTTTAAGGGTATGCATACAAACCAAAATGCCAGAAACACTGCTAAACATTTCCACACCAAAACACACAAAGTCAGCAAAAGGACTAAAGACATGCAACGTTGGCTGGTGAGAATGAGTTAGTTATCAAGTTGATTGCTTGTACTGGTTTGCTCGCACTGTTACACTGCAGAAGTTGTTTTTGGAAATATTATGAAAATTTAATTGCTCTATTTGGGTGCTCACCGAGCATCTTGGAGAAGGATATTCCTGAAAGTAGCAAACCATTAGTGAAGTTGATTTATATTCTACTGAACCACTTGTACTTTGGTGGAACTGGAACACTGACCCTCATGATCGCATGTACATTAGGAACAAACACAGAAGAAACACCTCCAAAAACAACAGTGCCTCACAAAGAACCCTGTGACTGACAGATGGAAGCGGCTTGTGAACCCGATTTAAAATGGATTGTTCTTTTTCCGAGTCACTGACATGACAAGTCAATAGGTCCACAGATGCAGCATAAGCCTCATGTTTTTGGCTTATGTGAAGTGAAGTGGAGTTGGGGGGGGGGGGGAAAAGAGTCTGGGAAGTAAAGGAGTAAGAATATTCTAAGTGATATCAACCCAGAACTATCTGTGAATAATATTCAAAGGAAAGGTGGAGATAAAAAAACATGCACCATTACCAGCTTCAGACTCCCATGTATCTGATAATCAAAAAGAAAAGCAAAACATTAAACACAGCTCCCAGGATTTATCCAAGGTACTTTCTGTTTAAGCTTATGCGATTCTAGGTGCAATCACGGTTGAACATTTCCTGCAAATCCCTGCCAATAAAAGTCAGGAGTGGACGCCTGCTCAAAACGTTCATAAACAACCCTATGTTGAAATCAGCGTACTTCCTCTGAGGGTCCTCCTCCACAATCTGCGTGAATAAGATGCAAGAAGAGTCGAGTACTTAGAAGCATTTCTATTTTTAAAAATGACATCTAAAAACAGCACGGCAACAAAACACTTTACGGCAGCACTTACATAACAAAGATGCAGCCAGTAATCCAATTGCCAGCACAAAATTAGCTGCAGTCTGTGTAACTCGTATCAGGAAAAGAGACGTGATTTCACCAGCATACTTATCATATGCAACAGCAGATCCGAAATCAAACAGCAAAAAGGAACAACCACCAAAACTCAAATGTCAGAAAACAAAGAGAAAAAAGCAGAGGCTCTAACACCGCTGTACAGATGCTGAACCTCACAAATATATCAAACCAGACATGGAAGGGAGGCAAGTTAATTGTTTATTTCACAAGACATGTATCTGCTTCCATCACTTTTCACTAGCACACTTGACCTGAAAATTAGATTCGAGACATTGCAGAAATTTTTTGCTTTTTGTTTGAAAATACAGAGAATATCCATCAGTAAGTGAGAAATTAAAAGGTAAACATTCTCTGGGTGGAGAGCTCTCATTACACTCAACGAATGTGTTACAAGGGAATTCAACTGACTAATCCAGGAGGACAATTAAGTGTCAATATCCATGTTTGACAAAGTCATACATTTAAAAAAAACACTAATATTTATCGACCTTATCCACCTTAATTGATCATCAATGAATCCCAAAGTCTGGAATTTCCTCCCGAAAACTTGCCGTCTCTCTTTTCTCAATAAAGGCATTGCTTAAAACCAAGCTTTTGGTCATCTGCCCTAATATTGCCTAATTTAGCTGCGTCAAATTTTGCTTTCGAACATTCCTGTGAAGTGCCCTAGGACATTTTATTACATTAAAGGCACTATATAAATACAAGTTGCTGTTATTGAGAACATGGACTTGTAAGAAAATTACCTTTGCAAACTTCAAGCTTGGAATTTTGAAATGCTGTCGCAAAAATAAAAAAATGTCAAGTTTTGAGGTTTGACTCGTGCTGCAGATCCATGGATACTGGCCCATATGCATTTACAACACATGTTATAAATCAGAATTCAAAAACCAGACTGGAGCCATTTCAGAGTGAACTAAACTCTGCCAATATTTCTTCCATAAGTTTGAAATAACACAGTATGCTGTCGTTCCTTCAGTCAGTTCTCAATAATGCAAAGCTCCCATCATATTGACTTCTGAACAATCAGGGAAAATACTGCATTGCTGGAGTTATTTTAATTCAACTCACAAAGTGCCCATTATTTTATCTCTTCAGAAGAGAAAAGGATATGCATCAACCTACAGCAAATTACCTTCAAATGAAGAATGAGATTTCCACCACATGACTGCATTTCTATTGTGATATTTGTACAGAATTCCCAACTGATCTTATTCGAATGAACAAAAACATCTAAACACACTTCATGGGTTAATCTACCAGTCAGCCCCCAGGTACCAGGAAGGTCCACGGGTTGGGTTGTACTCAACAGTCTGCTCAATACAAAGTTGCCTTATTCAAACTATACAATAATTCTTTTTTTTGAACCAATTCAAATTATTGGCTGATTCAATCTTTTTGAAACAATTTGGAATCATCAGAAGTAGACTGTGGTCTAAATGGAGATAGTTAATTTGCCCAAAGTGGCAGCAGTGACTTCAGGGGTTACAATGTGGATGGGGGGTAGAAAGTGAAAGAAATTAAATCAGTCAGGTCTTGTTCTGGTGATTCCGACAGGTCCTTTAAAAATGTTTATGTGCAGACATCAGGTAAATGCTTCTGCATTTGGCTTCAAGAGGAAGAGAGAAAACTGGGTTGAGGGCTGCAGGGAGAGGTTAAAAGGGGGAATGGAAAATCTCAACAAACAGCGAAAAGCTGCAGCACCATATAATATTGCAAATTGATGGGTTGCTTCAGTGAGCAATGCTTGCATATTTGTGGTAATAACTGCAAAACAGAACTAAAAAAAAAAGGGGCTGGAAGCACTGCACGTCATCAAGTCAAATAGTGAACAGTCTTTTATATCGAATAAGAAAGTGCTTCATCATCAATGTTTGTCCACTCAAAATAGAAAATGTTGCTGTTGAAATTTCTCCCTTTCCCCTCGCGACTAGTCTGCAATTTTCTTCCACAAAAAGGGTTGAAAAGAAACCTGCTCACAGATGTGTACGAAGCTGCCAAGCAGCTTGTTGGTGCACAGAATGACTCAGCTGCTCACGTTCCCTCCATCCCTCCCCATAGGGAGGGAACAAGAACAGGGACTTGCGTGATTTCTGAGCCATGTACCCACATCCTTTCTCTCTGCATCATCTGCCCTTTTCAGCCAAACCATTTTTAAATATCAAAAAGGTAGATCAGATAGAGAATGAACCCTGACTGCAGCCCTCCCCTGAGGAGGAAAAAAAATTCCCTTCTGAAATAAACAAAGCAAACCTTGAGCCTCCTCTAAAATGTCATCGGAGCCATTTGAAAATATAGCACCAGCACTGTCAGAAAAGCCAGTCTGCTTCTGGGGACTGGAAAACAGTCATCACGCTCCTCATAGTGGCATTATGATATTTAATATAAGCAGACTACCTGAGAAATTAAACTCTGTCAAAAACATGAACTAATTATTTTTCCCCTCCAACTCTTTGGACAAAGAGCATTTGTGATTTATTGCTTTGCCATGAAACAAATAGTCTGACAGCCTGAATTAGAGGTGAAAATGGTATGGATAATATCTTTTTGAGCAAACTGGGAATTAAAAGGCTATCAATTTCAGCTATCACTTTGTATCCACTCTTGAATGAAGTTTAATAATACTGCAATAATCCCATTCAGTAATGCTTCTCCAGAAAATCTCATATTATGTAACAAGCTATCTTTTTACTTTCTCAGAACACATCCAATCGGACGCTGTCACTTTGTTGCATGCAAAGTCCTGAACTGCATGGCTTTCAAAGCTTCAGTGAGCACTGTAAGCTGACTAAGGGTTTTAAACAATGCAGTATTTGGTTAAGGGCTACGCTGCAAGTGGCTTTATTTCCTCCCTAAACATTTTCTCATGGGCCAGCCATTTCATGCTGGGGTATGGGTCTACAGCAGTCCCCCAGCATCTCATTGAAATAGCCCTTGCTCATGCATAAACCTGGATAACAAGTGTCAGCTTCAAAAGACATTTGCAAGACGTCATTTGTGTACTAAATAACAACGTACTCAGGAGTATTTGTAAAGCACACCAGAGAGCCAGTGGTTGTACTGTTTTGGTGAGAACTAGGCCAATATGGCACACGCTGAGCTTCTATCTGAGTAAACAACACCTGAAGGGGAAATCACCAAGCGATGTATTTGATATCTCACATTCAGAATTATCCTCCAGCTGAGAAATTTTCTTCATATAAATAGCAAGCTCACTAAAGTCACAGAACTTTGTACATCAAATACATCCCGACATTCTCATGTGAATTACTCAAATTGTTAATGCAAAGACACAAAACATTAATGGGTGAATTTGGAGCCCAGTATTCATCAGAAAAACTTTTACATATCGTTAATAGAATAGTAAACGGATAGTCAAAAGAAAGGGTGGTTGGGAAAGGAAAGAGCTGGTGGGGTGCTGATTAGGGACCAAAAAGGAGATCTTTTTGCAAAGGCAGAGGACAAGGCTGTGATACTGAATGAGTACTACACTGTCCTCACAGAATAGGATGTTGCCAATGTCACAGCAAAGGAGGAGGTAGTAGAGAAATTGGATAGGATAAAAATAGATAAAAGGGAGGGAATTGAAAGGTGGCAAAGTGGAAATGTCCAGATGGGATACATCCTAGGTTGCAGAGGAAATTAAAGATGGCGGATGTTCTAGCCACAAACTTGCAATTCTCTTGGATGAGAGTGGTGCAAAAGGTCTGGGAGTTGCAAACGTTAAACCCATTTTTAAAAAAACAGCAAATGCCTGCCAGGAAATCAAACAGAGGCGGAAAACTTTGAGACAAGAAACTAGGAAAAAAATTCTGACCTGGAAAAACATTGATGAATAAGTGTCAGCTAGTATGGATTTGTTAAAAACAAATTGCGTCTGACAAACCAAATCTTGTTCTTTGATGAAGTAATATAGAATGTTCGTGTTGTGTATATGGACTTTCAAAAAGGGTGTTTGATAAAGTATCACATATTAGCAAAAAAAGTTAGCAAAACAGGATTATAGTTGTAATGGCAGCATCGGTACAAAATTGGCTAAGTGACAGAAAGCAGAAAATCAAAGGAGTTGATTTTCACATTGTAGGGAAAGACAGCGGACATACCCAGGGGTCAGTATCAGGACTACTGTTCTTTGTGAATATGTCAATGAACTAGACTTGAGGAACTCATGCATAATTTCAAAGTTTGCAGATGATATGAAAGTGAATTCTAGTTAACAGTGAGGAAGATAGCAGCAAACCCAAGAAAGCTACAGATAAGACAGCACAGAAGTGTGAAGAGATACATTTTGGAAGGAAGAATGAGGAGATGCATTCTGAACGAATGGTACCATGTTCATGGGAGTGCAGGAAGAGACACACCCGGGGGCTTGCAAACACAAATCTTTCAAGGTAACTAGACAAGTTGGGAAAGGTGTTAAATCATTCAGGATTCTTGGCTTGATAAATAGAGGCATAGAAGACAAATGCAATGAAGTGATACCACATCTTTATAAATCACTTCTCCAGCCTCAGCTGGAGTACTGTATCCAATTCTGGACATTATTCTTTGGACAGGATGTCAATGCCTTGGAGTGGATGTAGAAGAGATTTACAAGAATGCTAAAAAGGAATGAGGGACTCAGTTATATGGAGTGACAAGAGAAATTATTCGTAGAGCAGCAAATGCGTAGGGGAGATTTCATACAACTGTTCAAAACTATGAGAGGTTTTAATAAAGTAAACAAATAGAGAGAAAGTATTTTCACTGGCAGGAGAGTCAGTCATCAGAAGACACAGATTTAAGCTACTTGCCAAATTGACCAGAGAAAAGATGAGTGTTTGTTTTTTACACAGTGGGTTATGACCACAAATGAACTGCCTGAAAGAGAGATAAAAGATTAAATAATAACTTTCAAAAGGGAATTGTACATATGCTTGGAAAGGACACATTTACAGGGCAATGGAAAAAGCAGAGGGGAGTGAGACGAATGGGATATATCTCTTCAAGAGCCCACACAAGTACAAATGGCCAAATGGCCTCTTTCTGTGCAATCAATCAAAAAAGAATAAGTCTGTAAAATAAAATACACAGATTTTTAAAGGAAAAGTCTTCAGCCACATACAAGTCCAAAAATATAATTTTTAACTCCACGAACTGTATCAGCAATTTCTGATCATAAACATTCCTCTCCTTACCACCTGTTTTTCCCAAATGGCAACCGTGCTGTAACATTTTAATTGTTATCTTCAAAATCCATGCTGATAAACACAAACAACAAAAGTGAATGAGGTAGGAACATCACCTGCCAAAAGCACTTATTTGAATAATGTCTTAGGCATGACAGCCCTCTCCCTCCCCCAGTGCCCATCACCACCCCTCACCAACTCGACAAAAAGTGCACTTAATCAAGACTCAAATCTTAATGTCGAAACAGAGGAGGAGGAGGAAGAGGGCAGGAGAAATGAGGGGAAAGGAACAGGAAAATCTGCTGAACAGCCAGTAATAAAAGTACACTGAAAGACAGGTCAGATGCTCGGATTTTGAAATAAAACTTCATTTTGCGTCCTCAGTCACTGAGCAGGAGAGAGACAAGTAGCAGCAGCAATATGGCTGCCAATGCCCCTTTAAATCCAGCATTGTACCTTTTCCCCTTCTCCATCCTCACACACTACCCACCCACACCTCCTCCTGAAGCAAAGGAAAATAAAAATCAAAGTCAACCCCCACAACGAAGATGATCATGATTACATCAAAATATGAAATGAAAGCTGACAGTCTGAGGGGGAAAAAAATCTCCTGAAAAATAGAGGAAAAGTGTCAACACTACCTGCAGGTTGTTCCATTATAGTCAGGGCAAGAGAGGCTCAGCTTGATGGGGAATCACACACTGAATTAGTCCAGGAGGAGGAAGGGAGGCGGGGAAGGGGGGTGGGGGAGGGAGGGAGGGGGGTGTGGGTGATGGAGAGGATATCCAGGCCGCTCGCAGCTTTAATGGGGAAGGTGAAGGGGCGGGGGGGGGAGGTTGGATCTTTACCCCTCAGCTCCTCGCTTTTCCAGCTGCCTGGTGTTCCATTGTCAGACGGCTTTGGCAAGATGGACAGTGCGCACTCAGAGTGGGCAATGGAGGGAGGAAGCCTCGGGCTGGCGCTCCCCGGCCTGCTTTTGGCAATTGTGCCTCCCCAACCGCACAAAGGCCCCGGCCGCGCGCTCAGCGCCCAAATGGCCGCGCTCCCATTGGCTGGCAGGCTCTGCACAGGCCGCGCAGCATCACGGGACTTGCAGTCCACCTCCACCGCCTCTCAAAACCAGCGCTCCCATTGGCTGGCGGGCTCTGCACCGGCCGCGCAGCACGACGGGACCTGTAGTCCACCACCACCTCCTCCCAAAACCAGCGTTCCCATTGGCTTGCGGGCTCTGCACTGGCCGCGCAGCATGACGGGACTTGTAGTGCTCCTCAGAGAATCTGGGCCTTGCAACAGAGCAAAATGAGGCCATTTGGCCCATCGCATGTGTGACAGCTCTATGAATAAACAATTCACCCAATGCCGTTTCCCTTCCTTCTCCTCGTAACCCTGCACGATTCTCGCTTTGCAGGCAACAGTCTGATTCCCTTCTGAATAGCTCCATTGAACCTGCCTCCACCACACTGTCAGGAAGAGCATTTCAGACCTTGTGAAAATGTTTTTCCTCCTGTCGCCATTGCTTCTTTGCCAATTACTTTAAATCTGTGCCCTTTCATTCATGATCCTTTCACAAGTGGGAACAGTTTCTCTCTATCTATCCTATCCAGACCCCTCATGATTTTGTATACCTCCATCAAATCACCTCGAGACCTTCTCTTCAAGGAAAACAGTCCTAACTTCTCCATTCTATCTTCATAACTGAAATTCCTCATCCCTGGACAGATTCTCGTCAATCTCTTCTACACTCTCTCCAATGCCTTCTCATCTTTCTAAAAGACTGGCTCCCAGAATTTTACGTATTACTCCAGCTGAGACCGAGCCAATGTTTTATACAAATTTAAATATAACCTCCTTGCTCTTGTACTCCATGCCCCATTAATAAAGCCCAGGATCCTCTATGCTGTATTAACTGCGCTCTCGACTTGTCCTGCCACCTTCAATGATTTATGCACATATACACCCTCTGCTCCTCCACCTCCTTTCGAATGTACCCTTTATTTTAGATTTTCTCTCCATGTTATTCTTACCAAAATGAATCACTTCACACTTCTCCGTATTGAACTTCATCCACTATTTGTCTGCCCAACATTTCTGTGTCCTTCTGAAGTTCGATACTATCCTCCTCACAATTCACAATGCTTCCAGGTTTTGTATCATCCGCAAATTTTGAAATTGTGCCCTGTACACCAAGGTCAAGGTTATTAACATATATCAGGAAAAGCAAGAACCCAACACAAACCCCTACAGAGATCCACTACAAACCTTCCTCTAGTCCAAAAAACATCCATTAACCATGATTCCCTGTGTCCTGTCACTTAGCCAATTTTGTATCCATGTTGCTACTGTCCCTTTTATTCCCTGAGCTATAATTTTGCTCACAAGTCTGTTGTGTAGCACTGTATCAAATGCCTTTTGGAAGTCCCAGTGCACCACAACCGTCATCAACCCTCTCTGTTACCTCTTCAAAAAACTCCAGGAAATTAGTTAAACACACTTTTCCCTTGACAATTCTGTGCTGGCTTTCCTTAATTAATCCCCATTTGTCCAATGGCTATTAATTTTGTCCTTAATTATTATTTCCAGAAGTTTCCCCACCACCGAAGTTAAACTGACTGGTTTGTTGTTTCTGGGTTTATGGAAACACCCTTTTTGAACAAGTGTGCACCATTTGCAATTTTTGGTACCTAATTGGCCACACTCCTCCTTGCACCACCCTCTTCTTTGGCCTCCTTGTGTCAAGAGACAATGGGTAAGTGCCTAGAGGTGGTCAGTGGTTTGTGAAGCAGCGCCTGGAGTGGCTATAAAGGCCAATTCTAGGGTGATAGACTCTTCAACAGGTGCTGAAGATAAAATTGGTTGTCGGGGCTGTAACAGTTGGCTCTCCCCTTGCGCTTCTGTCTTTTTTCCTGCCAACAGCGAGGTCTCTTCGACTCGCCACTCTTTAACCCCGCCTTTCTTTAGTCTGCCAGCTCTGGCGATCACTGACAACTGACTCCCACGACTTGTGGTCAATGTGTGGTCTGCGTTTACAGACGTCTTGAAAGAAGAGACATGGACGGCCGGTGGGTCAGATACCAGTGGCAAGCTCACTGTACAATGCGTCCTTGGGGATCCTGCCATCTTCCATGCGGCTCACGTGGCCAAGCCATGTCAAGCGCCGCTGGCTCAGTAGGGCGCATATGCTGGGGATGTTGGCCGCCTCAAGAACTTCCGCATTGGAGATATGGTCCTGCCGCCTGATGCCAAGGATTCTCCGGAGGCAGTGAAGATGGAATGAGTTGAGATGTCGGTCTTGGCTGACATACGTTGTCCAGGCCTCGCTGCTGTAGAGCAAGGTACTGAGGACACAGGCTTGAAACACTCGGACTTTTGTGTTCCGTGTCAGTGCGCCATTTTCCCACACCCTCTTGGCCAGTCTGGACAGAGCAGCGGACGCCTTTCCCTTTTTGATTTCTACATCGAGAGACAGGTTACTGGTGATAGTTGAGCCTAGGTAGGTGAACTCTTGAACCACTTCCAGAGTGTGGTCGCCGATATTGCTGGATGGAGCATTTCTGACGTCCTGTCCCATGATGTTCGCTTTCTTGAGGCTGATGGTTCGGCCAAATTCATTGCAGGCAGCCGCAATCCTGTCGATGAGTCTCTGCAGACAGTCTTCTGTGTGAGATGTTAATGCAGCATCAGCAAAGAGGAGTTCCCTGACGAAGACTTTCCGTACTTTGGTCTTCGCTCTAAGACTGGCAAGGTTGAACAACCTGCCCCCTGATCTTGTGTGGAGGAAAATTCCTTCTTCTGAAGACTTCAACGCATGTGAGAGTAGCAGTGAGAAGAAGATCCCAAACAGTGTAGGTGCGAGAACACAGCCTTGTTTCATACCACTCAGGATAGGAAAGGGGTCTTTCCCACCCTATTCCTATTTATATGGCGATTGAAGACTTTGGGATTCCCTTTTCTAGGAACATAGGAACAGGGGGAGACCATTCAGTCCATCAAGCCTGCTCCGCCATTCAATGAGATCATGGCTGATCATCTACCTCAATGCCACTTTTCTGCACTATCTCCATATCCCTTGAAGCCATTTGAACAAAGAACAAAGAAAATTACAGCACAGGAACAGGCCCTTCGGCCCTCCAAGCCTGCGCTGATCCAGATCCTCCATCTAAACATGACGCCTATTTTCTAAGGGTCTGTATCTCTTTACCTGGATATCGATCAATTTCTGTCTTGAACATGCTCAATGATTGAGCTTCCACCACCCTCTGGGGTAGAGAAAATTCCGCCTCATCTCAGTCTCAAAATGGTCTACCCCTTATTCTAAGACCATGTCCCCTGTTCTAGATTCACCAGCCAGTGGAAACATCCTATCTGCATCTACCCTGTCACCCACTGTAAGAATTTTCTAAGTTTCAATGCCATCACCCCTTATTCTTTGAAATTCTAGAGAATACAGGCCCAGTTTCTGCAATCTCGCCTCATAAGACAATCCCACCATCCCAGGGAGTAGTCTGGCAAACCTCCATTGCACTCCCTCGATTGCAAGTATATCCTTCCTTCAATAAGGAGACCAAAACTCTACACAATACTCCAGGTGCGGTCTCGCCAAGGCTTTATACAATTGCAACAATACACCTTACTCCTGTACTCAAATCCCCTTGCAATGAAGGCCAACATACCATTTGCCTTCCAAATTGATTGTTGCCTTTTATCTTTGAGTGACTCATGAACAAGGACACCCAGGTCCCTTTGGACATCAACACTTCCCAACCTCTCACCATTTAAGAAATATTCTGTCTTTACTACCAAAGTGGATAACTTCACATTTATTCCATCTGCCATGTTTTTGCCCATTCACTTAGCCTGTCCAAGTCCCCTTGAAGCCTCCTTGCACCTTCCTCACAACTTACATTCCCACTTAGTTTTGAGTCCTCCACAAACTTGGAAATATTACAATTGTTCCCACATCCAAATCATTTAGATAGATTGTGAACAGCTGTGGCCCCAGGACTAATCCGTCCAGTACCCCACTAGTAACAGCCTGCCATCCTGAGAATGACCTGTTTATTCCTACTCTCTGCTTTCTGTCTCTGAACCAATTCTCAATCCATAGCAGTATATTACCCCAGTCCCATGTGCTATAATTCTGTTTACTAACCTCCTGTGTGCGACCTTATCAAAGCCTTCTGAAAATCCAAATGCACCACATCCACTGGTTCTCCTTTATCAGTGCTATAAGTAACATCCTCAAAAAACTCCACCAGGTTTATCAAACATGATTTCCCTTTCTTAATCCATGTTGACAATACCCCATTTTACTATTGTCTTCCAAGTGTCCAGTTATCACAACCTTTGCTTTGGCAGGCTTTCACTAGTGGGGTACCCCAACGATCAGTGCTTGGGTCCCAGCTGTTCACAATATTTATCAATGATTTGGATGTGGGGCATAAATGTAGTATTTCCAGCTTCACAGATGACACAAAACTAGGTGGGAATGTGTGTTGTGAGAAAGATGCAAAGCAGCTTCAAGGGGATTGAGACAGACTTAGTGAGTGGGCAAGATTGTGGCAGATGGAATATAATGTGGAAAAATGTGAGGTTATCCACTTTGGTAGGAGGAACAGATGTGCAGAGTATTTCGAAAAATGGTAAGAGATTAGAAACTGGTGATGTACAAAGAAACCTGGGAATCTTTGTCAATAAGTCACTGAAAGCTAACATGCAGTGCAGCAAGCAATTAGGAAGGCTAATGGTTTGTTACCCTTTATCGCAAAAGGATTTGAGTACAGGAGTACTGAAGTCTTGCTTCAATTGTATAGAGCCTTGGTTAGACCGTACCTGGAGTACTGTGTGCAATTTTGGTCCCCTTACCTTAGGAAGGGTATTATTGCCAGAGAGGGAGTGCAACGAAGGTTCACCAGACTTGTTCCAGGGATGGTGGGACTGTCCTATGTAGTGAGATTGGGGAAACCGGGCCTGTATTCTCTAGAGTTTCGAAGAATGAGAGGTGATCTCATTGAAACCTACAAAATACTTCAAGGGAAAGACAGGGGAGATGCAGCTAAGATGTTTCTCTTGGTTGGGGAGTCTAGAACCAGGGGACACAATTTCAAAATAAGGAGGAAGCCACTTAGGACAGAGATGAGGAGAAATGTCTTTCACCAGAGGGTTATGAATCTTTGGAATTCTCTACCCCAGAGGGCTGTGGAAGCTCAGTCATTTGCGTATGTTTAAAGCAGAGATTGATAGATTTCTAAATACCAATGACATAAGGGGATCTGAGGATCTTCTTCTTCTTCGGCCTCCTTGTCTCGAGAGACAATGGGTAAGCGCCTGGAGGTGGTCAGTGGTTTGTGGAGCAGCGCCTGGAGTGGCTATAAAGGCCAATACTAGAGTGACAGACTCTTCCACAGGTGCTGCAGATAAAATTGGTTGTCGGGGCTGTTACACAGTTGGCTCTCCCCTTGCGCTTCTGTCTTTTTTCCTGCCAACTGCTAAGTCTCTTCGACTCGCCACACTTTAGCTCCGCCTTTATGGCTGTCCGCCAGCTCTGGCGATCGCTGGCAACTGATTCCCACGACTTGTGATCAATGTTACAGGACTTCATGTCGCATTTGCAGACGTCTTTAAAGCGGAGACATGGACGGCCAGTCGGTCTGATACCAGTGGCAAGCTCGCTGTACAATGTGTCCTTGGGGATCCTGCCATCTTCCATGCGGCTCACATGGCCAAGCCATGTCAAGTGTTGCTGGCTCAGTAGGGTGCATATGCTGGGGATGTTGGCCGCCTCGAGGACTACTGTGTTGGAGATGCGGTCCTGCCGCCTGATGCCAAGTATTCTCCGGAGGCAGCGAAGATGGAATGAATTGAGACATCGCTCTTGGCTGACATACGTTGTCCAGGCCTCGCTGCCGTACAGCAAGGTACTGAGGACACAGGCTTGATACACTCGGACTTTTGTGTTCCGTGTCAGTGCGCCATTTTCCCACACTCTCTTGGCCAGTCTGGACATAGCAGAGGAAGCCTTTCCCATGCGCTTGTTGATTGCTACATCGAGAGACAGGATACTGGTGATAGTTGAGCCTCAGTAGGTGAACTCTTGAACCACTTCCAGAGTGTGGTCACCGATATTGATGGATGGAGCATTTCTAACGTCCTGCCCCATGATGTTCGTTTTCTTGAGGCTGATGGTTAGGCCAAATTCATTGCATGCAGCTGCAATCCTGTCGATGAGACTCTGCAGACACTCTTCAGTGTGAGATGTTAATGCAGCATCGTCAGCAAAGAGGAGTTCCCTGATGAGGACTTTCCGTACTTTGGTCTTCGCTCTTAGATGGGCAAGGTTGAACAAGATGCCCCCTGATCTTGGAGGAAAATTCCTTCTTCTGAAGACTTGAACGCATGTGAGAGCAGCAGGGAGAAGAAAATCCCAAACAGTGTAGGTGCGAGAACACAGCCCTGTTTCACGCCACTCAGGATTGGAAAGGGGTCTGATGAGGCGCTACTATGCTGAATAGTGCCTTTCGTATTGTCATGGAATGAGGTGATGATACTTGGTAGCGTTGTTGGACATCTGATCTTTTCTAGTAGTCTGAAGAGACCACATCTGCTGACGAGGTCAGAGGCTTTGGTGAGATCAATGAAAGCAACATAGAGGGGCATCTGTTGTTCGCGGCATTTCTCCTGTCGCTGACGAAGGGAGAACAGCATGTCAATGGTGGATCCCTCTGCTCGAAAGCCACACTGTGCCTCAGGGTAGACACGCTCGGCCAGCATCTGGAGCCTGTTTAAAGCGACTCGAGCGAAGACTTTCCCCACTATGCTGAGCAGGGAGATTCCACGGTAGTTGTTGCAGTCACCGCGGTCACCTTTGTTTTTATAGAGGGTGATGATATTGACATTGCGCATGTCCTGTGGTACTGCTCCCTCATCCCAGCACAGGCAAAGCAGGTCGTGCAGAGCTGAGAGTATGGCAGGCTTAGCACTCTTCATTATTTCAGGAGTATTGCCGTCCTTCCCAGGGGCATTTCCGCTGGCCAGAGAATCAATGGCATCACTGAGTTCCGATTTTGTTGACTGTACGTCCAGCTCATCCATGACTGGCAGAGACTGGGCTGCATTGAGGGCGGTCTCAGTGACAACATTCTCCCTGGAGTACAGTTCTAGGTAGTGCTTCACCCAGCGGTCCATTTGCTTGCGTTGGTCAGTGATTGTGTCCCCTGATTTAGATTTGAGGGGGGCGATCTTCTTGATGGTTGACCCAAAAGCTCTCTTAATGCCATCATACATTCCTCTGATGTTTCCGGTGTCTGAGGCCAGCTGAATATGACTGCATAGGTGTTGCCAGTAGTCATTTGCGCAGCGCCTGGTTGTTCTTTGTGCAACACTTCTGGCGGTTTTAAGTGCTACGGATGTTAACTCACTGGGGGCTTTTTTGTAGTTCAGCAGTGCAATGCGCTTAGCGGCTGTGACAGGTTCCAGCTCTTCAAAATGAGATTGAAACCAGTCTGCATTCCGCTTCACACGTTTGCCATAGGTGGTCATGGCTGACTCATAGATGGCGTCTCTGATGTGGGCCCACTTGGTCTCTGCGTCCCCTGTGGGAGTGTTTTGAAGGGCTTTTTCAAGTGAATTTAGAAGGGGATATGAGGATAGTGTTGGAAAAAGGCATTGAAGTAGATGATCAGCCATGATCGTAATTGAATAGTGGTGCAGGCGCGATGGGCAAAATAGCCTACTCCTGCTCTGATGTTTATAATAGATTGTAACATTTTCCCTACTGTTGATGTCAAACTAACAGGTCTGTCATTCTCCATTTGACCTCGCTAACCCTTAAGTAGCAGGGTTACATTTGCTACTTTCCAGTCTGCAGGAACCTTTCCAGAAATTATAGAATTTTGAAAGATAACCATCCAATATCTCTACACCAGCCAAATAGATTCTGTCCTTGACCCCTCGGAGACATCCTTTCTCTCCAGCACTGCAATACTCTCCTTCATCAATAGCACCATTCCTCCCACTTTTTTCCATTTCCTATCTTTCTTGAACACGTTGAATCCAGGAATATGTAATAGCCAATTGTGCCCTTCTTGGAGCCAGGTCTTGGTTACAGCCTACACAAAAAGCCCGTTCTCCCATTGTCTGGTCCAAACTGCACAGGCCGCACGGCATCGTGGGACTGTCGTCCTCCTTCTTCAGCATTTACAGCTCCAACAACTTGGATTGATATTGCGCCTTTAATGTGCCCAAACGCCCCTTCAGGCACGTCACAGCAGTGCTGCAAAATTAAACTTGACCCTCAGCCACTGAAAGGAAATCTTTCTGCAGCTGGCCAAAAACTTGGTCCAAGAGAAGAATGTAAGAGGGAGGGTGAAAGAGTTCCAGAGCTGGAGGAATGGCTGCCAAGGGTGCAGTGATTAAAATCTGGCATGTTCAAGAGGCCAGAATTGAAGGAGTGCAGTTATCTCAGATGATTGCAAAAATAGGGAAGGGACGGGGCTATGGCGGGATGCGAAGACAAGGATGAGAATTTTAAAATCGAGCTATCGCTTGACCGACACCCAATGTCGATCAGCTGGCACAGGGCTGATGGGACCTGATACCACAAAGGGCATGGGGAGCAGAGTTTTGGATGACCTTAAGTTTTTGTAGAATGTGGGAAGCCAGCCAGAACAAAAAACAGCAGAGTGAACTGGCAACAGTGTGTGTTGTGGACCATGTGGTAAGTGGGGAATTTGGAGCAATTGGGAATTCAGTGGCAAGGGGGAAGGAGGAGTGCTGCTTTTTTTGCTGTTATTTTACCTCCAGTCACTGGTGAGTGTTCCTCTTTTGTCACCAAGCTAGGAGACTGTAACTTGCTATTACTTTAGCTAACTAAATTCGTAACTAGTCAACTAATCAAATAAATAAACAGACATGGCAGAGCAGCTGGTGTTTGTAACTGTAACATGTGGGAATCTGTGGAATGCATTGCAGTCCCAGAAAACCATATCTGGAGTAAGTGGCTGCAGTTTGATCAACTTCGGCTCAGAGTTGCTGACCTAGAGTCTGAGTTGTAGACATTGTGGGGGCAGTAGGGAGGAGCAGTGTAACCTGGACACTGACTAAAAGGTATGGTGGTCAATATTCAGTGGAAAACATTGAAAGGAACAATTCAAAATGTTCAACAAAAATAAATACCATTAAAAAAACAAAAACTCAGCAAGAAAGATCTGAGGAGGTTAAGGATAGTATTTAACGAAGAGGCTTGCAATGTTGCAAAGAAATGTAGTAAGCCAGAGGATTGGGAGTGTTTTGGTAACCAGCAAAGATCCACCAAAATGTTGATAAAAAGGGAAAACATAGAATAGGAGAGTAAACTAGCCAGGAATATAAACAGTTGGAAAAGTATAGAAAAATGAGAGTAGCAAAAGGAAACCCTTAGGGACAGAGACAGGAAAAATCAGGGTAAAGGAGGAAATATCAGAGACACTGAACAAATATTTTGGGTTTGTCTTTACAGTAAAAAACACAAGTTACTGAGCAGAAATAGAGGGTAACCTCGGGGCTAATAAGAGTGAGAAAATTAAGGCAATTGATTTAAGCAGAGAAAAAGTACTGGAGAAACTTAAGAGGCTAAAATCTGACAAATCTTGATGGCTTCCATGCTAGGGTTCTAAAAGAGCGAGCTGCAAAGAGAGTGGATGTGCTGCTTATGATTTTTCAAACTTGGCTACATTCCAGAACGGTCCCATCAGATTGGAAGTTAGCAAATGTAACACTGCTATCCCAGAAAAGGAGAGAGAAAACAGGAATTACAGGCCAGCTCGCCTGTAATCTGGCAAGTGCTGGAGCTCCCCTCCACATCACACACCATCCTTATTTGGAAATAGAATTGCTATTCCTTCATTGTTATGGGGTCAAAATCCTAGAACTCGTTCCCAACCAGCATTGTGGGTATACCTGCCCCACATGAACTGCAGCGATTCAAGAACGTGTCCACCACCTTCAAGGGAAATTAGGGATGGGCAGTAAAAGCTGGCCTTGCCAGTGACTCCCATAGACTGTCAATGACTTAAAAAGGTATAAACGAGCACACAGCTCACACAACTTCACTGGCAGGTCTGATCCACTGCTGGAGGTTACTCCACTATAACTGAGGCTGTGTTGTGCCTTCAGATACTTTTAATCTTCCTGTCTGTGAGAGACTTTAACCTTTAAGAGATACTAATTTCAGATGAGGAACTTGTCTTTTCAGGATTTACTGAAGAAAATCTGCGTTCATCTGTCTTCAGTATGGAGAAGAATGATGTAGATGCAGAGATCAGGGAGGGGGATTGTGATACACTTGAACAAATTAGCATTGAAAGGGAGGAGGTAGTAGCCGTTTTAGCGGGCTTAAAAGTGGATAAATCCCCAGGCCCAGATTAGATGTATCCAAGGCTGTTATGTGAGGCAAGGGAGGAGTTAGCAGCGGCTCTGACACAAATTTTCAAATTCTCTCTGGCCACAGGAGAGGTACCAGAGGAATGGAGGACAGAGAATCTGGTACCATTATTCAAGAAGGGTAGCAGGGACAAACCAGGTAATCACAGGCCAGTGAGTCTAACATCAGTGGTAGGGAAACTATTGGAAAAAATTCTGAGGGACAGGATTAATCTCCACTTGGAGAGGCAGGGAATAATCATAGATCGTCAGCATGGCTTTGTCAGGGGAGATCATGTCTAACAAATTTGATTGAATTTTTTGAGGAGGTGATGAGGTGTGTAGAGGAGGGTAAAGCAGTTTATGTAGTTGACATGGACTTCAGTAGGCTTTTGATAAGGTCCCGCATGGGAGATTGGTCAAGAAGGTAAGAGCCCATGGGATCCAGGGCAATTTGGATCCAAAATTGGCTTAGGAGCAGGAGGGTTGTTTTTGTGATTGGAAGCCTGTGATCGGTGGTGCACCGCAGGGATCGGTGCTGGGCCCCTTGCTGATTGTAGTGTACATTAATGATTTAGACGTAAATATAGGAGGTATGATCAGCAAATTCACATGACACGAAAATTTGTGGTGTCATAAATAGTGAGGAGGAAAGCCTTCGATTACAGGACGATATAGATGGGCGGGTAAGGTGGGCGGAGCAGTGGCAAATGGAATTTAATCCTGAGAAGTGTGAGGTGATGCATTTTGGGAGGACTAACAGGGCAAGGGAATATACAATGGATGGTAGGACCCTAGGAAGTACAGAAAGTCAGAAGGACCTTGGTGTACTTGTCCATAGATCACTGAAGGCAGCAGCACAGGTAGATAAGGTGGTTCGGAAGGCATATGGGATACTTGCCTTTATTAGCCGAGGCATAGAATATAAGAGCAGGGAGGTTATGATGGAGTTGTATAAAACGCTAGTTAGGTCACAGCTGGAGTACTGTGTACAGTTCTGGGCACCGCACTATAGGAAGGATGTGATTGCACTGGAGAGGGTGCAGAGGAGAATCAGCAGGATGTTGCCTGGGCTGGAGACATTTCAGCTATGAAGAGAGATAGGGTATGCTAGGGTTGTTTTCATCAGAGCAGAGAAAGCTGAGGGGGGAATACAAAATTATGAGGGATGTGGAAAGGAAGAAACTTTTGACCTTAGCGGAGGTGTCAATAACCAGGGGGCACAGATTTAATGTAAGGGGCAGGAGGTTTAGAAGGGCTTTGAGGAAAGAATTTTTCATCCAGAGGGTGGTTGGAATCTGGAACACACTGCCTGAAGAGGTGGGAGAGGCAGGAACCCTCACAACATTTAAGTATTTAGATGAGTACTTGAAACGCCAAGGCATGCAAGGCGATGGGCCAAATGTTGGAAAATGGGATTAGAATAGATAGGCTTGATGGTCGATGTGGACATGGTGCACCGAAGGGCCTGTTCTGTGCTGTGTAACTCGATGACAAACAAATCAAAAAAATTGCAGGTTTGCTGCTGTCCTCTTGTAATGAAGAGAAGCACCTGTAGAGGGCAGCATACATTACTGACCCTTCAACTTTCAGTGGTTGAAACATCATCTTTAACATTATCTTTCCCTTCTGTTTCCAAACTATAATTAAAATAGTCTACAACTCGTGACTGTTAAATGGATTATAGACCATGAAAATGTGGTTAGGATTTTACAGTGAGTTTATGAAGAGAAGACTTCAATTGTACAGCACACTTACAATTGTAGATAGTCTCTATAATAGTCAAATCATGGTGTACTTCAGAATTAGAGATAAGTCCCGTTCAGTATTCTTTTGATGCGATAGCAAGACTGGGGATGTGCTACAATCTATTGCTGCAATGCACATGGGTGCTGTCAAATGGAAAATGCTGCAGAGTTCAGAGACTCTCTTCCTTCAGAAGAAAACAGTCTGGCTGTGGCTCCATGAGTCTACAATATCACAGGATCACCACTACCTGTTGGGGACCCATTTAAAATTTCTTCCCCTCACTCACGAATCAACCACTAGTATTTCCCAATCAAAAAGAGTGAGATAAGGTGGTATTTAGATCAATTTTTTCTCCTACTTTCCTTGGGACACAGTTCTCCAATAAGCAGCAACTGTCAGAGACGATTGGGAGCATTCAGTAATTTACTGGCCTTCATTGAGTTGCCCTGTAAGTTTGGTAGTGCCTTCTGGTACTAGAAATGGCATGGAATTCAGTGGAACTACGCCTGACTCCTACATTCACAAAGCCCATGGCTTTTAATGCACGCTGCACCCAAAAACATGATTTCTGAGAAAGCAGCTGAAAGGACAAAATGAGATACGGTCACGAACAAAAATATGCCATGTAAAGTCCTGCAGCATTTTCCATTTTGCATCCAAAATATCAAGTCGAACAGAGCTTTTTTTTAAAATTACAAAACAACCAGGCAACGACACTCCATTATTAATGGAAGTCTGTGCCAGCAAATCTTATTTCTGTACATACAGTCAGATGTATTTATAAACAATCTTCTTATCCACTGTCTGCACTTCCATCTTGACGGGACATTTATACAGGTAGGAGAGGAGAATCTCGGTATAGCCTATCAGGAAATAGAACTTTTGAGGTGGCAGTTTCTGAATGAAGATGGCACAGATGATAATGACGTTTGCTCTTCTCTTCACCACCACTTCATTGGCCAGACATCCATGGAATGTTCCAAAAATAAACTTGCGAATGAAAACGTCTTCGATTGTGCGGTCTGCAGCTCCTTCTTCACCATCCAGGTTGCCTGAATCAAGTTGAAGATATTTAGTTTCCTTTTAACTGCACTGGCAGCTGTCAAGCAACAGTAAGCTAACACCAGGTTACGTAAGTATTGATGGATTGCCCTCAACAGCACCATCTTCAGGCAGGTCTGCCCAGAACCACTCACATTTTTTTACTCAACCTCAATTGGAAAACATTTTGAAAATACAACAGCATATGCAGATTAAATAGAATTTAAATATAATTCTTTCAATCTTCTCTAATTTAACATTAATCTGCTTTGAATCTATAACAAGCTGTTCTGTTCCAGTGGTTTGCTGGGAAACTGGAAACAATTTTACTGCCTCACATACATTCACTGCATTTTTATGAACTTTACTGCTTCTTTCAGAGTTACGGGGTATTTTGTATTGAACGAGTCATACCCAGAAGGTAATACTATGTACAAAGAAAAAAAATAAAGTTGCAAGTCACTTACTGGTGTGTTGGGACAGCCACCCTTTCCTGTGAGCAATGAAGTGAGGTGGATGTGCCTCCTCGTAGGTAACTGGCTTATCACCCTTGCCAACACGAACTCTGGCAGCTCGGTTCTAGAAAAATGAGTCTGTTTTAGTATCTGTTCCTTGTTACATTGCAAAACCTCTAATCCATTTCTTTCACCCCTCCTTGTCAAAATGTGAGAATCAGAATCGGGTTCTGGCTAACAATTTCGAGACTACAAACCTGCAATGAAAGAATTTGAAATTTACTGCCTACAATTAGAATCATAGAATCTTCCAGCACAGCCTGTCCTGCCAATGCGGGCGCTTTGAAAGAACTCTTCTATTTGGTTTCACATACCAGGTGAGAACCCACAACCGTGCCAATTCGTCCCCTTCAAGTACACGGCCATTTGTCTTCTCAAAGTTACTGTGGAATATGCTATTACTCTATCAGGTGGAGCATTCCAAATCTTAACAACCTTCTCTGTGAAGACATTGCTCCTCATTTCCCCTATGGTTAACTATTTAAAATCTATAACCTCTGGTCAATTACCTCTCCATGTCTCCAAAATCTCCCCCCGACCGCATAATATTTAAACTATCACTTGTAACCCTTTTACCTTGAAGCATGGTGCTGTCATCTGAACACCCCTTCTCTGTGCAATTCCACATCGCCAAGATGCCAAAAGCTGAAATTCAAGTTTACAGTGTTAATCTCTTCAAACTGCATTTTTTTTAAAAAAAGGAAGCTTGATGTCCACTCGAATTGCAAAATTAATTAAACAGCAACATGAAATCAAGGGCTTCTCTCCTCAGCAAAATTTATTGAAGTCCATCTTTCTCTACCTATAATAGTGTAGACTGTTGTGATCCTACTGTTTTTTTTGGGGAGAAATCTGCAGTGTGTCTTTAAGCACTGTTTTCAGAACAAGGAAGCTTCAGGAGTTGGAGAAGGTGCATTCTAGTTGCCGTTGGATACAACCAGAGAGTGGGAACCAACCTCCTTAAAATGGGCATCCTGGTTGCCTTGGATACAGCCACTCAGAGACTAAGGTTAAATATACAATGTTGCAATTAAATTTTTGAAACTAGCTGAAAAACAGGCTTTTGACAGACAGACACACAAACTGTCTGCCAGCATATACTGAAGGAAATCAGAAAGCTCTCCATTTGTCTGTTTGAATCCTATTTCTTATACTCTCAGAATTCTGAAAAGTCATGCCAGATTAATTTCTGAAAAGAAAATAACTACTGACTTTAACTACTGAACTGCAATAGCGAAATTCATCACTGGAGAAGAACAGCATCACTTCAACTGTTGAACACTGACTGTCCGACTGTTGAAGAACCTTTTTTTTCCCTCGTCAGATGGCTGCGAGGATTTCAAGCAGCCTTGGACAGTTCCACATTGGAAGGTTCCACTTCGGCAGGAGCGTAAATACCAAGGATTAGATTAGATTAGAGATACAGCACTGAAACAGGCCCTTCGGCCCACCGAGTCTGTGCCGAACATCAACCACCCATTTATACCAATCCTACACTAATCCCATATTCCTACCAAACATCCCCACCTGTCCCTATATTTCCCTACCACCTACCTATACTAGTGACAATTTATAATGGCCAATTTACCTATCAACCTGCAAGTCTTTTGGCTTGTGGGAGGAAACCGGAGCACCCGGAGAAAACCCACGCAGACACAGGGAGAACTTGCAAACTCCACACAGGCAGTACCCGGAATCGAACCCGGGTCCCTGGAGCTGTGAGGCTGCGGTGCTAACCACTGCGCCACTGTGCCGCCCCTTTGTTACTTTTAACAAAAATGTTGTTCATATCTTAGTAGTGTTTAAGAATTTTGTTTTCTCTAATAAACAGTTCATTTGTTGATCTAAAGATACCTGGTGTGTTTCACCTCATTCGGGGGTGAATAGATATTCACTTTGGCTGTGGTTTTCTTCATTTGGAAAGTTTAAAGTAATATGTTAAGCTATCTGTGGATGGCTGGGACTGAATTGACAGTGCTTTTCTCCCACCACCATGAGAATCATCTATTTTGAGTGGGGGCTTTGTCTTGAGTGGTCGGTCGGAACAAGCCTAAAAACTTTCCACATCCATGCAGGCTGATCCATGTCAAGACTGACCAGCTAATTTATTAATGTAAATTAAAGAATGGCAATAATAAAAAGCACCATTCCACAGAACGTCAGCACAGGAGGAGGCCATTTGGCCAGGACCAAATCCAGCACTGCCTCCTTCCTTCGTGGGCTGGAAGTGTACTGAACAAAAAAGTTCTCCTGCACATGTTTCCGAAGTTTCTCCACACTTGTGCAACTTTTTCCCTCAAACCTCAATTTTTGTTGTGACAGTCAAACAATAAGTTTCGAAGAGTTGAAAATCCTCTTGTGGGAGTCCAGAACGAGGAGGCACTGTTTTGAAATTAGGGGTCACTCTTTTAGGACAGAAATGAGGAATTTTTTTTTCTTTCAGAGTTGTGCGACTTTGAACCTCTCTGTCTCAGACGACGTTTAGGAGGAGAGTCATTGAATATTTTTAAAGGCGAAAATAGATAGATTTTTGTTAGGCAAGGGAATCAAAGGTTATCAGGGGTCGATGTGAATTCAAAATGTCAATCTGCCATGCAGTGTTAGGCAAAAACACTGGTCAACACATTGAAGTTGTGGGAGTAAACTGTGCGCGAATTGACTGTTGCGTTTCCTGCGATACAACAAACATATTTTCTTGACTGGAAAGCGCTTTGAGATTGTGAAAGGGGCAAAATAAACAGAAGCTTCTCAACCGTCGGACATAAAGGTGGGGCGATGTTTAAAAAACGGGAAAGGCTGATGAACGGTCGACCCCCGAACTACCTTTCCACAATTTGGTGTTTTATTTGATCTCTGAAAACAATTTCAGTCAATTCTCCCAGTCGCTGTCAATGCCAATTGTGGAAAAAGACAAGCAAACCCCATGACGATCGGCTATTAATTCCAATTAAAACAGACAAGGACATTCTAAAATTACAACACATATAATGAACTCCATTCACTTACCAACACAGAACAGTAACTGCGCGCCACTCTGGGCGCCGCCATGTGGGATTCGCACAGAATTGTGGGACAAGGGACGAATAGATTGAGGTTTTCTTTAGCCGTCTATTTTATGTATATATGTTTATACCTGGTTAGTAAGGGCTATTGAGTTACAAAAATAAAACAATCATGAACAAAAGAGTTTGCACTAATTTGTGGCCATTTTCGCTAACGGTCGTTGCGCGCGGAATGATCAGTGCGCAGGCGCGGCTGCCACGCGCCGTGAGAGCGGGAAGGCGGCGGCGACGAGGATGACGATGCAGGACCTTGAGGTAAGGTGTTAAAACCAGGCTTTCAACTTCGGCCGAAAAGGCAGCGCCCTTTCAATGACAGTTTCCGAGAGTCGATAATATCCCCCCGTTTGCTGCTGGTCGTCGACGGAGCATGTTTCCCAACGAGGAATGGGGGGGGGAGGGGGAGAGAGAGAGGAATGGGGGGGGGGAGGGGAGAGAGAGAGGAATGGGGGGGGGAGGGGGAGAGAGAGAGGAATGGGGGGTGGGGGAGAGAGAGAGGAATGGGGGGGTGGGGAGAGAGAGAGGAATGAGGGTGTGGGGAGAGAGAGAGGAATGGGGGGGTGGGGAGAGAGAGAGGAATGGGTGGGGTGGGGGAGAGAGAGAGAGAGGAATGGGGGGTGGAGAGAGAGAGAGAGGAATGGGGGGGTGGGGGAGAGAGAGAGGAATGGGGGGTGGGGGAGAGAGAGAGGATGGGGGGGTGGGGAGAGAGAGAGGAATGGGGGGTGGGGAGAGAGAGAGGAATGGGGGGGTGGGGGAGAGAGAGAGGAATGGGGGGGTGGGGGAGAGAGAGAGGAATGAGGGGGTGGGGAGAGAGAGAGGAATGGGGGGGTGGGGAGAGAGAGAGGAATGGGGGGGTGGGGGAGAGAGAGAGGAATGGGGGGGTGGGGGAGAGAGAGAGGAATGGGGGGGTGGGGAGAGAGAGAGGAATGAGGGGGTGGGGGAGAGAGAGAGGAATGGGGGGGTGGGGGAGAGAGAGAGGAATGAGGGGGTGGGGGAGAGAGAGAGGAATGGGGGGGTGGGGGAGAGAGAGAGGAATGGGGGGGTGGGGGAGAGAGAGAGGAATGGGGGGGTGGGGAGAGAGAGAGGAATGGGGGGGTGGGGGAGAGAGAGGAATAGGGGGGTGGGGAGAGAGAGGAATAGGGGGGTGGGGGAGAGAGAGAGAGAGGAATGGGGGTGAGAGAGAGAGGAATGGGGGGGTGGGGGAGAGAGAGAGGAATGGGGGGGTGGGGGAGAGAGAGAGGAATGGGGGGGTGGGGGAGAGAGAGAGGAATGAGGGGGTGGGGGAGAGAGAGAGGAATGGGGGGTGGGGGAGAGAGAGAGGAATGGGGGGGTGGGGGAGAGAGAGAGGAATGGGGGGTGGGGGGAGAGAGAGGAATGAGGGGGTGGGGAGAGAGAGAGAATGGGGGGTGGGGAGAGAGAGAGGAATGGGGGGGTGGGGAGAGAGAGAGGAATGAGGGGGTGGGGGAGAGAGAGAGGAATGGGGGGGTGGGGGAGAGAGAGAGGAATGGGGGGGTGGGGGAGAGAGAGAGGAATGGGGGGGTGGGGGAGAGAGAGGGAATAGGGGGGTGGGGAGAGAGAGAGAGAGGAATGGGGGGTGAGAGAGAGAGGAATGGGGGGGGTGGGGAGAGAGAGAGGAATGGGGGGGTGGGGGGAGAGAGAGAGGAATGGGGGGGTGGGGGAGAGAGAGAGAGAGAATGGGGGGTGGGGGAGAGAGAGAGAGGAATGGGGGGGTTGGGGGAGAGAGAGAGAGGAATGGGGATGAGAGAGAGAGAGGAATGGGGGCTGAGAGAGAGAGAGGAATGGGGCTGAGAGAGAGAGAGGAATGGGGGCTGAGAGAAAGAGAGAGAGAGAGAGAGAGGAATGGGGCAGAGAGAGAGAGAGAGAGGAATGGGGCTGAGAGAGAGAGAGAGAGAGAGAGAGAGGAATGGGGGGTGGGGGAGAGAGAGAGAGAGAGAGAGAGAGGAATGGGGGCTGAGAGAGAGAGAGAGAGAGGAATGGGGGCTGAGAGCGAGAGAGAGAGGAATGGGGGCTGAGAGAGAGAGAGAGAGAGGAATGGGGGCTGAGAGAAGAGAGAGAGAGAGAGAGAGAGGAATGGGGGCTGAGAGAAAGAGAGAGAGAGAGAGAGGAATGGGGGCTGAGAGAGAGAGAGAGAGAGAGAGGAATGGGGGCTGAGAGAGAGAGAGAGAGAGAGAGGAATGGGGGCTGAGAGAAAGAGAGAGATGAGAGAGAGAGGAATGGGGGCAGAGAGTGAGAGAGAGGAATGGCGGAGCGAGAGAGAGAGAGAGAGAGAGAGGAATGGGGGGGTGGGGGAGAGAGAGAGAGAGAGGATGGGGGCTGAGAGAGATGAGAGAGAGAGAGAGAGGAATGGGGGCTGAGGATGAGAGAGAGAGAGAGAGAGAGGAATGGGGCTGAGAGAAAGAGAGAGAGAGAGAGAGAGAGAGGAATGGGGGCTGAGAGAAAGAGAGAGAGAGAGAGAGAGGAATGGGGGCTGAGAGGAGAGAGAGAGAGAGAGGAATGGGGGCTGAGAGAGAGAGAGAGGAATGGCGGAGAGAGAGAGAGAGAGAGGAATGGGGGGTGAGAGAGAGAGAGGAATGGGGGGTGAGAGAGAGAGAGGAATGGGGGGTGAGAGAGAGAGAGGAATGGGGGGGTGAGAGAGAGAGAGGAATGGCGGAGAGAGAGAGAGAGGAATGGGGGGTGAGAGAGAGAGAGAGGAATGGGGGCTGAGAGAGAGAGAGAGAGAGGAATGGGGGCTGAGAGAGAGAGAGAGAGAGAGAGACGAGAGAGGAATGGGGGCTGAGATGGAGAGAGAGAGAGAGAGAGAGGAATGGGGCTGAGAGAGAGAGAGAGAGGAATGGCGGAGAGAGAGAGAGAGAGGAATGGGGGGTGAGAGAGAGAGGAATGGGGGTGTGGGAGGAGGGAATGGGGGGTGAGAGAGAGAGAGAGAGGAATGGGAGAGAGAGAGAGGAATGGGGGGTGAGAGAGAGAGAGAGGAATGGGGGCTGAGATGAGAGAGAGAGAGAGAGAGAGAGGAATGGGGGCTGAGAGAGAGAGAGAGAGAGAGAGAATGGGGCTGAGAGAGAGAGAGAGAGAGAGAGGAATGGCGGACGAGAGAGAGAGAGAGAGAGGATGGGGGGTGAGAGAGAGAGAGAGAGGAATGGCGAGAGAGAGAGAGAGAGAGAGAGGAATGGGGGGGAGAGAGAGAGAGAGAGAGGAATGGGGGAGAGGAGAGAGAGAGAGAGAGGAATGGCGGAGAGAGAGAGAGAGAGAGAGAGGAATGGGGAGAGAGAGAGAGAGAGAGAGAGAGAGAGGATGGGGGATGAGATGGAGAGAGAGAGAAGGGGTGAGAGAGAGAGGAGGAATGGGGGAGAGAGAGAGAGAGAGGAATGGCGGAGAGAGAGAGAGAGAGAGAGAGGAATGGGAGAGAGAGAGAGAGAGGAGAGAGGAATGGGAGGCTGAGAGAGAGAGAGAGAGAGAGAATGGCGGAGAGAGAGAGAGAGAGAGGAATGGGGAGAGAGAGAGAGAGGAATGGCGGAGATGAGAGAGAGAGAGAGGAATGGCGGAGGAGAGAGAGAGAGAGGAATGGGGGAGAGAGAGGGAGAGAGGAATGGGGCGAGAGAGAGAGAGGAATGGCGGAGAGAGAGAGAGAGAGAGAGAGAGAGAGGAATGGGGGCTGAGAGAGAGAGAGAGAGGAATGGCGGAGAGAGAGAGAGAGAGAGGAATGGGGGTGAGAGAGATAGAGAGAGAGAGGAAATGGGGGGTGGAGAGCAGAGAGAGAGAGAGGAATGGGGGGAGAGAGAGAGAGAGAGAATGGGGGTGAGGAGAGAGAGAGAGGAATGGGGGGTGAGAGAGAGAGAGAGAGGAATGGGGGTTGAGAGAGAGAGAGAGGATGGGGGGTGAGGAGAGAGAGAGGAATGGGGGGTGAGAGAGAGAGAGAGAGGAATGGGGGGTGAGAGAGGAGAGAGGAATGGGGGGGTGAGAGAGAGAGAGATGGGGGTGAGAGAGAGAGAGAGGAAAGGGGGGTGAGAGAGAGAGAGGGAATGGGGGGGTGGTGAGAGAGAAGAGAGAGAGAGAGAGAGAGGAATGGGGGTGAGAGAGAGAGAGAGAGAGGAATGGGGGGGTGAGGTGAGTGAGAGAGAGGAGGGGGGTGAGAGAGTGATGAGATGGGGGGTGATGAGTGAGAGAGTGAGGAATGGGGGGTGAGAGAGAGAGAGAGAGGAATGGGGGGTGTGAGAGAGTGAGAGGAATGGGGGGTGAGAGAGAGGATTGGGGGTGAGAGTGAGAGAGAGAGGATGGGGGGTGAGAGAGAGAGAGAGAGGAATGGGGGTGAGAGGAGAGAGGAATGGGGGGTGAGAAGAGAGAGGAATGAGGGTGAGAGTGAGAGAGTGAGAATGGGGGTGGAGAGAGAGAGAATGGGGGGTGAGAGTGAGAGGGAATGGGGGGTGAGAGTGAGAGAGGAATGGGGGGTGAGTGAGAGAGAGAGAGAGGATATGGGGGGTGAGAGAGAGAGAGAGAGGATGGGGGTGTGAGAGAGTGTGTGAGGATGGGGTGAGAGAGGAGAGTGGATGGGGGTGTGAGAGAGAGGTGGAATGGTGGGTGAGAGAGAGGAATGGGGGTGTGTGGGAGAGAGAGAGAGAGGATGGGGGGTGAGAGAGAGAGAGAGAGAGTGTGGATGGGTGTGAGAGGACGGAAGAGAGAGAGAGGAATGGGGGGTGAGTGAGAGGAGTGAGGATGGGGGGTGAGAGAGAGAGAGAGAGAAGAGAGAGAGGAATGGGGGGGGTGAGCAAGAGAGAGAGAGAGGAATGGGGGGGTGAGCGAGAGAGAGAGAGAGAGGAATGGGGGTAGAGAGAGAGAAGAGAGGAATGGGGGGGTGAGAGAGAGAGAGAGAGAGAGAGAGAGAGGAATGGGGGTGAGAGAGAGAGAGAGAGAGAGAGAGGAATGGGGGGGGGTGAGCGAGAGAGAGAGAGAGAGGAATGGGGGGTAGAGAGAGAGAGAGGAATGGGGGGTAGAGAGAGAGAGAGGAATGGGGGGTAGAGAGAGAGAGAGAGATTGGGGGATGAGTGAGGAGAGAGAGAGAGAGAGAGGAATGGGGGTGAGAGAGAGAGAGAGGAATGGGGGGTAGAGAGAGAGAGAGAGAGAGAGGAATGGGGGGTGAGAAGAGAGAGAGAGAGAGAGGAATGGGGGGTGAGAGAGAGAGAGAGAGAGAGAGAGGAATGGGGGTGAGAGAGAGAGAGAGGAATGGGGGGTGAGAGAGAGAGAGAGAGGGAGAGAGAGGAATGGGGGGTGAGAGAGAGAGAGAGAATGGGGGGTGAGAGAGAGAGAGAGAGAGAGAGGAATGGGGGGTGAGAGAGAGAGAGAGAGAGAGAGGAATGGGGGGTGAGAGAGAGAGAGAGAGGATGGGGGGGGCGGTGAGAGAGAGAGAGGAATGGGGGGGTGAGAGAGAGAGAGAGAGGAATGGGGGGTGAGAGAGAGAGAGAGAGAGAGAGAGAGGAATGGGGGGTGAGAGAGAGAGAGAGAGAGAGAGAGAGAGAGGAATGGGGGGTGAGAGAGAGAGAGAGAGAGGAATGGGGGTGAGAGAGAGAGGAGAGAGAGAGAGAGAGAGAGGATGGGGGGGGGGTGAGAGAGAGAGAGAGAGAGAGAGAGAGAGAGAGAGGAATGGGGGGTGAGAGAGAGAGAGAGAGAGAGAGAGAGGAATGGGGGGTTTGAGAGAGAGAGAGAGAGGAATGGGGGGTGAGAGAGAGAGAGGAATGGGGGGTGAGAGAGAGAGAGAGAGAGGAATGGGGGGGGGGGTGAGAGAGAGAGAGAATGGGGGGTGGGAGAGAGAGAGAGAGGGAATGGGGGGGTGGGAGAGAGAGAGAGAGGAATGGGGGGTGAGAGAGAGAGAGAGAGGAATGGAGAGTGAGAGTGGGGAATGGGTTTTGAGAGATAGAGAGAGGAAGGAATGGGGGGGGGTGAGAGAGAGAGGAGGCAGGAGTGATGCAGAGGGAGAGGAGGCAGTGAATTGAGATGGGGGGAGGGGGGATTGGGGAGGAGGAATGGGGGATTGGGGAGGAGGAATGGGGAAAGAGCAGGGAATGAGGAGTGAGAGTAGGGAACAGGGAGAGAGGGGGGCAGTGGAGGTGAGGAAGGGAATGGGGAGAGAATGGTGAAAGCTTCTTGAGTGTTGCGGGCTCTGTAATCCTGTCAGAGGATGCTGAAAAGTCTTTGGGGGAGTGAGAGGCTGAGTTACTTATTGGAGAATGCCAAGCCTCCAGTGACCCCTGCAGGATGTTGATGGTGGGATTTGAAAATGGTATTGCCTTTTCATGTAAAGGGGAAGGTGGTTTTTTTAAATTTCCAAAATATACTTTATTCAAAAAATCTGTCAAAATTACATTCCCGAACAGTTTAAAACAGCATCAAGTCAAAAAATACAATCAGTTTCCTTCTGTACAATCATGAGTTGCCTCACAACCCTTCCATTTCATTGTCATGCCATATACATTTTTATATTTACAGCACACAAAATTTTCCCGATACAGTTCGAGGGGTTTCCCATGCATCCAGCCCCTCAGTTCAGCTTGGTGGGGGGACCTTACACTGTGGTCTTTCCCCATTGAGCCTTTGCTGCGGCTGCCCCAAGCTTTAGTGCGTCCCTCAGCACGTAGTCCTGGACCTTGGAATGTGCCAGTCTGCAACATTCGATGGTGGACAACACTTTGTGCTGGAAGACCAGCAAGTTTCGGGCAGACCAAAGGGCGTCTTTCACCGAATTGATAGTCCTCCAGCAGCAGTTGATGTTTGTCTCGGTGTGCGTCCCTGGGAACAGCCCGTAGAGCACAGACTCCTGTGTGACAGAGCTGCCTGGGATGAACCTCGACAAAAACCACTGCATCTCTTTCCACACCTGCTTTGCAAAGACACATTCCAGAGGGAGGTGGGCAACCATCTCTTCCCCACCACAGCCACCACAGGGGCATTGTGCGGAGGGGGCGAGACTTCGGGCGTGCATGAAGGATCTGACGGGGAGGGCCCTTCTCACCACCAGCCAAGCGACATCTTGGTGCTTGTTTGAAGGTTCTGGTGATGAGGCATTCCGCCAAATGACTTTGACGGTCTGCTCGGGGAACCATCCGACAGGTTCCACCATCTCCTTATCCCGTAGGGCCTTGAGGACATTCCGTGCCTGATGGACCGGTGGTCAAAGGTGTTTTCCCACAGAAACTGCTCCACGAAGGATAGGTGGTACAGCAAGGTCCAACTGCATGGAGCGTTCCGCAGCAATGTGACCAGGCCCATCCTTCGCAACACTGGGGACAGATAGAACCTCAGCACGTAGTGACACTTGGAGTTTGCGTACTGGAGGTCTACACACAGCTTGGTGCAGCCGCACACAAAGGCGGTCATCAGGATGAGGGCCACGTTGGGTACATTTTTCCCACCCTTATCCAGAGATTTGAACATCGTGTCCCTCCGGACCCGATCCATTTTAGATCCCCAGATGAAGCGGAAAATGGCTCGGGTGACTGCCACAGCACAGGAGTGGGGTATGGGCCAGACCTGCGCCACGTACAGCAACGTGAGTGCCTCGCACCTGATGACCAGGTTCTTACCCACAATGGAGAGAGATCGCTGCCCCCACATGCTCAACTTTTGTCGTACCTTAGCTACTCGCTCCTCCCAGGTTTTGGTGCACGCCCCGGCCCTTCCGAACCATATCCCTAGCACCTTCAGGTCGTCTGACCTGACGGTGAAGGGGACAAAGGATCGGTCAGCCCAGTTCCCAAAGAACATGGCCTCGCTCTTGCCGTGGTTAACTTTGGCTCCCGAGGCCAGTTCGAACTGGTCGCACATGTTCATCAGTCTGCGCACAGACAGCGGATCCGAACAGAAGACGGCGACGTCATCCATGTACAGGGAGGTTTTAACCTGAGTGCCTCCGCTGCCTGGGATTGTCACCCCTCTTCTGCTCGCATCCTTCCTAATAGACTCAGCAAAGGGTTCAATACAGCAAACAAACAAGACCGGGGAGAGAGGACAGCCCTGTCTGACTCCAGATTGGATCGGGAAACTTTCCGATTCCCACCCATTGATTGAGACTGCGCTACTGATGTTTGTGTCGAGCAGTTTGATCCAATTGCAGATTCCCTCCCCAAACCCCATTTTGGAAAGCACGTCTATCATGTAGGTGTGCGATATCCTGTCAAAAGCCTTCTCCTCGTCCAGGCTGATGAGGCAGGTATTCACCCTCCTGTCCCGCACGTAGGCGATCGTATCCCTGAGTAGCGCGAGACTGTCAGAGACCTTCCTGCCGGGTGCAGTACAGGTCTGATCAGGGAGAATCACCAACTCCAGAGCAGACTTGACTCGACTGGCTATGACTTTGGACAGAATCTTGTAGTCAACATTAAGCAGTGAGATGGGCCGCCAATTTCTGATTTCTGCCCTCTCCCCCTTCCGCTTGTAAATGAGGGTGATGATGCCTTTCCTCATGGATTCTGACATGCTGCCGGCCAGGAGCATACTCTCGTATACTTCCAGCAGGTCCTGGCCGACCCAGTCCCACAGGGCCGAGTACAACTCGATTGGTAAGCCGTCGCTTTACTCATCTCGAAGGACTCGACGGCCTTTGTCAGCTCATCCAGAGTTAGCGGCTTGTCCAGTCTCTCCCTCCTGCTGTCATCTAAGACCTCTGTGATAAATGACAGGAAGGACTGGGAGGCTCTGCTGTCTGTGGGCTTTGCGTCATACAGCCCAGCATAAAAGGATTTGCTGATCCTTAGTATGTCGGACTGTGAAGACGTTACCGAGCCATCTTCTTCCTTCAGGCTGCTGATAACAGAGCTCTCTCTGTGTACCTTTTGGAAGAATTAACGCGAGCACGCCTCATCCTGCTCGATGGAGCGGACTCTGGACCGGAAGATGATCTTGGAGGCCTCCTTGGCAAAAAGCGAGGCCTGCTGGCTCTTCACTTCTTGGAGGTCCTCTTGACCTCGACCCCCATCGACTGCAACCGGAGCAGATTTTGCATACTTTTCTGGAGTCGGGACATTTCCCTCTGTCTCTCTCTCGCTCTCTGAACACCTTTGTGGATGAAGAACCTCTTGATGTTCTGCTTAATCGCTTCCCACCAGTGAACTGGAGACTCAAAGAGGGGTTTCACGGTCCTCCAACCTTTGTAATCCCTTTTGAGTTCCTCAACGTTCTCTGGGGTCAGCAGTGTAGCATTGAGCTTCCACGTCCCTCTGCCAACCCGCTGGTCGTCCTGTAAGAGGCAGTGGTCGGAGAAGAACACCGGCTTGACGTCGGTGGATCCGACCGTGACGGCACGGGACACAAACAGGAAGTCAATCCTGGAATGGGCAGACACGTCCGATCTTGACCATGTGTATCTGCGCTGCGCTCTGTCTGCAGGTTTGCTGAAGACGTCGTGCAGTTTGGCATCTTTAACTGTTTCTATCAGGAATCTGGACGTAGCGTCCAGTTTGCTGTCATCACTGCCGGATCGTCCAGCCGCATCGATGATGCAGTTGAAGTCACCGCCGAGGATGACCAGCCTGGACGTCGCCAGCAGCAGTGGGAGCTGCTGGAAGATGGTCAGCCGCTCGCTGCGTTGTACCGGGGTGTACTAGTTGATCAACCGGAGCGGAGCGTTGTTGTACATTACGTCTGCTACAAGGAGGCGACCGCCCACCACCTCCTTAACGTCGGAGATGGTGAAGTTAAGCTCCCCGCAGCAGAATACCCAGGCTGGAAGAACGGCAATCATTAACCCCCGACCAGATCGATGGCCTGTGGGACCACCATCGCGACCACTGCCTGTAGGTGCTGAGGTGTGGTATTCCACACTCCTGCAGAAATAGTAGGTCGGTTTTGACCTTGGCGAGGTAATCCAAGGTTGAAACACATCGTGTAGTAGATTTAATGCTACGCACATTAATGGAAGCAATCCTTTCACCCATTTTTTAAAAGTTAGTTGTTGCTTCCCATACCATTTGTCCTTGCTTGTCCCAGTCCTTCGGGATGTTTTTGCATACCTATCGTGTACGCAAGCAGTTTCACGTTGGTTGGGCTCAGAAACCCCTCCTGGCTTTTCATGCAGGGTTTGCTTTGCTGGGGTGACGTCGGGGGAGTCTTGTAGTCAGCAAGGATTGGGTTGTCCTCTGCTGCTTCCCTCTGTTCCTCCTCGAAAACATCACTGCTCCCGACCTCCCGGAGCTGAGGTGCGCCAGACGCGTCTTTGCTTTCGGTGTCCCGGAGCTGGGATATGCTGGCCGTGTCATTTGGTGTGGCGTTCTGGGGTTGGGGCACACCGGGCCCATCACAGCTTCCAGTGCCCGGGGGCTGGGATGCTTTATCTTCCTTCTCCTTGCAGTTCTGCCGCCTCTTTTGAAGGGGCCGTCGTTCCAGCATTTCCCCGTCCAGTGAAGAGGAGCTGCTGTAGTCTGTTTCAGAAGGTAGCCTCCTCTTGCCACTGGTTTGGGTGGTGGCCTGTTCCGCTTTTGGATGTTTTTTCTTTGTGGTTTTCCGTTGTACTACTTGCCACTGACCTATTTGTCCATCTGCTGCCTCCTGCTCCATTGATTCTGTCTGTGGAGGAGGGGTTTCCGGGTGCAGGGTCGGTGCTGGGTCGCTGGTTTCAGCTGCCTCCCCTTCCTTATCCTTCTCGGGTTGAAGTTCCTCACTGCGGAGAAGGTTGCTTGTCTCCTTTCGAATACCGGATGCCTTCGCCGAACCTTCTCCTGGCTTTTCCTTGAACCTTGCCGCCTGAGCATAACTGAGGCAGCGTTTGGGGCAGGTTTTGTAGAGGTGGCCTGCCGCACCGCACAAATTGCGAGAAGAGCGGCTCCGCTGTGAGGATCAAGGTGGTGAAACATTTTTGTTGGAGATGGTCACTGAAGCCAGATTTGGTCAAATGCTGCTGGATGTCAGTGGGAGTCATACTCACCTCATCTCTCAGTGATTACAGTGCAGAAAAATGCCATTTGGCTCATCAAGTCCATGCTGGCTCTTTGTTGAGCAATCCAGTCAGTCCCATTCTCCCGCTTTATCCCCATAGTCCTGCAAGTTTATTTACTTCAAACGTTCATCCATTTTCCTTTTTAAATCATTAATCGTCTCTGATTTTACCCGCCTCGTAGGCAACGAGTTCTCGGTCATTAGCACTTGCTGCATAAAATAGTTTTTCCTCACATCCCTCCTGCACCTCTTGCCCCAAACCTTAAATCTGTGTCCCCTCGTCCTTGTACCATCAGCTAATGGGAAACAGCTATTCTTTGTCTACTTTATCTAAACCTATATTTATCTGGAATACCTCTATCAGATCTCCCCTCAATCTTGACTCCAAGGAGACCAACCCCAGCTTTTCCAACCTTACGTTGTAGTGAAAATCCCTCATCTCTAGAACCATTCTGGTAAATCCCCTCTGCACACTCACATACTTCTTCAAGTCTTCTTTGGCCTGCTTGTCTCGAGAGACAATGGGTAAGCGCGTGGAGGTGGTCAGTAGTTTGTGGAGCAGCGCCTGGAGTGGCGATTAAGGCCAATTCTAGAGTGACAGACTCTTCCACAGGTGCTGCAGACAAAATTGGTTGTTAGGGCCGTTACACACTTGCACTTCTGTCTTTTTTCCTGCTGGCTGCTAAGTCTCTTCGACTCGCCACTGTTTAGCCCCGTCTTTATGGCTGTCTGCCCTCAAGCGATCACTGGCAACTGACTCTCACGACTTGTGGTTCATGTCACAGGACTTCATGTTCCGTTTGCTGACGTCTTTAAAGCGGAGACATGGACGGCCGGTGGGTCTGATACCAGTGGCAAGCTCACTGTACAACGTGTCCTTGGGGATCCTGCCATCTTCCATGCGGCTCACATGGCCAATCCATGTCAAGCGCCGCTGGCTCAGTAGGGTGTTTATGCTGGGGATGTTGGACGCCTCGAGGACTTCTGCGTTGCAGATATGGTCCTGCCACCTGATGCCAAGGATTCTCCGGAGGCAGCGAAGATGGAATGAGTTGAGACGTCGCTCTTGGCTGACATACGTTGTCCGGGCCTCGCTGCCTTAGCGCAAGGTATTGAGGACACAGGCTTGAAACACTCGGACTTTTGTGTTCCGTGTCAGTGCGCCATTTTCCCACACCCTCTTGGCCAGTCTGGACATAGCAGCGGACGCCTTTCCCATGCGCTTGTTGATTTCTACATCGAGAGACAGGTTACTGGTGATAGTTGAGCCTAGGTAGGTGAACTCTTGAACCACTTCCAGAGCATGGTCTCCGATATTGCTGGATGGAGCATTTCTGACGTCCTGTCCCATGATGTTCGTTTTCTTGGGGCTGATGGTTAGGCCACATTCGTTGCAGGCAGCCACGATCCTGTCGATGAGTCTCTGCAGACACTCTTCAGTGTGAGATGTTAATGCAGTATCGTCAGCAAAGAGGAGTTCCCTGATGAGGACTTTCCGTACTTTGGTCTTCGCTCTTAGATGGGCAAGGTTGATCAACCTGCCATCTGATCTTGGAGGAAAATTCCTTCTTCTGAAGACTTGAACGCATGTGAGAGCAGCATTGAGACGAAGATCCCAAACAGTATAAGTGCGAGAACACAGCCCTGTTTCACACCACTCAGGATAGGAAAGGGGTCTGATGAGGCGCCGCTATGCTGAATTGTGCCTTTCGTATTGTCATGGAATGAGGTGATGATACTTGGTAGCGTTGTGGACATCCGTTCTTTTCTGGTAGTCTGAAGGGACCACGTCTGCTGACGAGGTCAAAGGCTTTGGTGAGATCAATGAATGCAACATAGAGGGGCATCTGTTGTTCACGGCAATTCTCCTGTAGCTGGCGAAGGGAGAACAGCATGTCAATGGTGGATCTCTCTGCTCGAAAGCCACACTGTGCCTCAGGGTAGACACGCTCAGCCAGCTTCTGGAGTCTGTTTAAAACAATGTGAGCGAAGACTTTCCCCGCTATGTTGAGCAGGGAGCTTCCACAGTAGTTGTTGCAGTCACCCCGGTCACCCTTGTTATTAAAGAGGGTGATGATATTGGCATTGCTCATGTCCTGTGGTACTGCTCCCTCATCCCAGCACAGGCAAAGCAGTTCATGGAGTGCTGAGAGTATAGCAGGCTGGGCACTCTTAATTATTTCAGGGGTAATGCTGTCTTTTCCACTGGCTCGATAATCAATGGCATCACTGAGTTCCGATTTTGTTGGCTGTTCGTCAAGCTCATCCATGACTGGCAGGGACTGGGCTGCATTGAGGGCGGTATCAGTGACAACCATTTCCCTGGAATACAGTCCTAGTTAGTGCTTTACTTAGCGGTCCATTTGCTTGCATTGGTCAGTGATCATTTCCCCTGATTTAGACTTGAGTGGTGGGGGGGCGATCTTCTTGATGGTTGGCCCAAAAGCGCTCTCAATGCCATCATACATTCCACTGATGTTTCCGGTGTCGGAGGCCAGCTGAATACGACTGCATAGGTGTTGCCAGTAGTCATTTGCACAGTGCCTGGCTGTTATTTGTGCAGCGCGTCTGGCTACTTTAAGTGCTACGGATGTTAATTCGCTGGGGGCTTTCTTATCGTTCAACAGTGCAGCGCACTTAGTGGCTCTGACAGGTTCCAGCTCTTCAAAGTGAAATTGAAACCAGTCTGCATTCTGCTTCTCACATTTGCCAAAGGTGGTCATTGCTGAGTCAAAGATGGCGTCCCTGATGTGGGCCCACTTCGTTTCTGCATCCCTTGCAGGAGTGATTTGGCGGGCTTTTTCAAGTGAATTTAGAAACTTATGTAACCGCTGTTGCTAAGAAATTCTGTTTGTGTTGATGCACGGGCGGCCCTTCTGCTTGGAGTGAAGTAGCTTCTTTGGTTTGAGTCGAACTTAGCTGCACACCAGGGAGTGGGCGGTGTCACAGTCGCACTGTGGACGCCGCATGTGATTTGGACACTGTTGATAGAGGCTCGCCTTGTTGCAATGCGGTCCAGCTGGTGCCAACGACGCGATCTTGGGTGTCTCCATGAGGTTTAGTATAACTTCCCGCTTTTGTCCTCAATACCTCTTTATGAAGCAAAAAATCCCATATGCTTTGCCAACCAACTCTTAATATGTCCTACCACCTTCGATCATCTGCGCACATAGACTACAAGGTCAAGGACACCACAATCCTAACATTCTCCAGTCTGAAAAACAAGGGTAGAAGGAAAGGGATGTTGGGTGGTAAGCAGTTTAATAACAAGGATATGATATGCAGCAGTCACTTGGCTCATATTTGAGTCTGGGATAAAAGTCATGTCATTCTGTTGGGCTGTAAGGATGCAGTGGATGCAGGTACAGTACATGCCCAATAGTTCACCATTGATTGCGCAATTTTTAAATTAACTTCATCATAGAAATAGAGGTCAATGATACTGAGCAAAGGAAACAGTTACTCATATGAGTGACAGCCTCAGCTTGGTGGTAGCACTATTACTGCTGCGGCGGAAGGTTGTGGGTTCAAATCCTAGTCCAGGAATTGACCAAATGCTATTGGTTATTTCAGTATGAAGGGAAGTCGGAGGTAAAGGTCTGCTCGGGTCTGCAATTGAAACCTGACCCGAGCCTGACAGAACCACATCCGACCCGAGCTGGCCCCCGGAACAAAGTTGATTATATTAAAGAGGTTGTGCTCGATCTTGGATGGAAAAGCTCACTGCAGACTAGTGCTTGCTCCGGACGCATGTTTCACGCCTTGACGTCCAGGCTGTCACTCTGACTGAACCCGGAAGAGCGACTCGACCCAAGCCCGGTTGGGTATGGGTCGGGTAGCTATGCTCTATATGGAGGTACGACATTTTGGTGACAATGTTAAACTGGCCATGTCTGCACTTCCAGTTGAGTGTAAAAGGTCCTATCGTATTCTTTGAAGGGGAGAAGCAGTATACTGGCCAACATTTATCCCCCAATCACTAACAAAAACCTGCCAGATGAACTGCTTTTACTGCTGCTCTGTGGGACCTTGGTCTGTGTAAATTGACTGTTGTGTTTGCTGAAGGACAGTGACTACACTTCAAATGTATTTCACTGACTAGGAAACATTTAAAACAGTCTGCTGATGCAAAAGGCACGATATAAATAGTTGAAGGAATACAGAGATAGAATAATTCTTCAATTGTTTCGGACTAATATTGACCTTGAACACAAACGTATTCACAGGGTTGTCAACACAAGGAAAATAAATTAGCATGCGTCTTAAGCTACCCATTAAGCATTGGATTGTAGGATTCGTTCAAGAAAACCAGAAAATCAATGACATCACCTGAAGGTTCCATTTGTGAACTGGTTTGGCTCACAAATCAGCAACACACTGGTATAATGAGGACCCGCCTGGGACAAGTGTCAAATTCAAAGTTGAATTCTCAGCATGGTGATCAAGTTCTATAATAGTCTTGCCAGATGTGTCAAGCCCAAAATCTCTCTTTTTTTTTTTCCCCCCCCTCCTTCCTCCAAGCAGCAAAGTCTCTAGTTGGCAGTATGCAGCAAGAGTGGATGGGCTTGTAATTTTATTTCAGCTGACCATTTAAAAAAAAATGAACTGCATTTAGATGTTGACTTGAAGTACACAGCTCACTTAGTTTGATACCATGCCTGCCAAATATCTGCTGAGCAATCTATGTTGTCAGTGCAGCTTGGAAATTACGATGTGGAATAGGCTATGTGCAGGTGGACAAACTCAACAAACTGACACTGACAATGAAACTAATTGAAAGGAGCATTCTTTGAAAATGCAACTAATTTGCAGCTCATGATGAAAAAGAAAATTAGCTTGCCAGATGTATTATTGCATAGCTCTATTTTAATGCCGACATCAAAATCCAAGTTGTTTGGCCTGCACCTAATGCATACAAGTATTGTGAATGATAGTCTGTGAGTGTCAGTGTTTTAATTCTAGCTTTGTTTGTGCAAGGCAAGAAATCATTGATTCAGATGATAAATTTTATCTGCACAGTCTGAAATCCCTCATCCTCACCAATTGTGAAATAGATGCCCTGGGCTTGTTCACCTGTGAGAAGTTTCTCATCAGTTTTGCAGATGGGCTGTAGCTGTCTGACAGGAAAAAGAACTATCTCAAAAAGAACAGTACAGCACACGAACAGGCCATTCGGCCCTCCAAGCCTGCGCCGATCTTGATGCCTGCCTAAACTAACACCTTCTGCACTTCCGGGGTCCGTATCCCCTCTATTCCCATCCTATTCATGTATTTAAACGTCTCTATGGTATCTGCTTCCACCACCTCCCTGGCACTCACCACCCTCGCACATCCCCTCTAAACTTTGCCCCTCTCACCTTAAACCTATGTCACCTAGTAACTGACTCTTCCACCCTGGGAAAAAGCTTCTGACTATCCACTCTGTCCATGCCGCTCATAACTTTGTAAACCTCTATCATGTCGCCCCTCCACCTCCATCGTTCCAGTGAAAACAATCCGACTTTATCCAACCTCTCCTCATAGCTAATGCCCTCCAGACCAGGCAACATCCTGGTAAACCTCTTCTGTACCCTCTCCAAAGCCTCCACGTCCTTCTGGTAGTGTGGCGACCAGAATTGCACGCAATATTCTAAGTGTGGCCTAACTAAAGTTCTGTGCAGCTGCAGTATGACTTGCTGGTTGTTGGTTGGTTTCTTTGCTAATGCAGATAAAAACTCTCCTAAACCTGTAAAATGTTACATTTTTCTAATCCCATAATGAAGGGTTCTGGCTCATTCTCAATTACTCCTTTGCTTGACTTGCATCCGGAATTAAGAATTTTTATGGTTAATATCAAGTATAGAACTGTCATTCCTCTGGTTTGCAAAAATGCTAAATTTCAACACAGAGACTGGGTCATCGCAGTATAAATCAAACAAAACAGGAAGTTCACACTGTAGTCATATAGTCAAGTTTTATTTCTAACATAAAGAATTTTAAATGGTGAGAGGAACACACACACCACATCCTGTAACATAACAATTTGTCCTCATATAAACCAGACCTGACAGAATTTCAGCTGCAGAGAACTTGAATAATTAAAAAAAAATCACATTTCATATCCAGGCAAGTTGCTGTGTCAAAAGCAAATAGAGTCCATCATTTTCAACAGTAAAAATATCTCCAGCAAAATCAGCGTTTCCACAGTTCAAGCCACACGAGGCATTAAATGAGGTAAAACTCATTTGTTTAATTCATGGGTTCCACAGCCCTTGTAAAAAAAAAAATTTAAAAATGATCCACACACAGCTTGTTACAGTTAAGACCCCGAAGCTGTCTAATTTAAAACATCCATAAAAACACCATAAGAGGAGTCCTCTCAATGCGTTTTCACAGCCCCTGCACAGAATTGTTAAGCAGTTGATAGAATGCATGCAAACCAGGTTTCCATTACACATCAGCAGACAAAAAAGGTTTTATGCTGTTACAAAGCTCAGAAAGGAGGGAAAGAGAAATGTATAGTTCTACAGGCAATCATTTTTGAAACCAACTGGGTTAATTATGTCATGCAAAAAAACTTGTTTTGTCTATTTCAATAAGCTATTTCCTACACAAGTTGAACAAAGAAACCACAAAGTGATCATGCCTTTCTGAGAGGCCTTTCAGCCAGATTGAAACTTGGGCATCTGATTGTAGTACGACACGCATCCAATACTGTGCAATTTGAAAACAATAAAGCTAGATACATCATCAGAACCCATGGCAAGTGAAACACAAAAATTATTGGCTATAAATATAACATGCATTTTAAAAATGCATATACTGTTATAACTGATGGCAACAGATTTTTCTTTAAATCCTAGAGTTGGTAGCACAGTATAACAAAATGGTAAAGAACACAATTAGTTCTTGCTACTTTAACTTGATATTGTCAACTCACTCCCTCAATGACTCGAGCTGGGGAGGAGTTCTCCCGAGCCTTTTCAGTTTTCACAGATCACGTGCATCTCAGCTGATGTACCTGTTAAATTTTTTTTTTACTTGAAACGTCGTTATATCAAATCAACACATTTCACATGAATCGAGAAAAAAATCCGTAAACAGCTATGTTTTCTTTTCTCCTAATACAGTACACACAAGGTATAAGAAATGAAAAGGCAGGTTGCTGTGTTTCTTCATATACTTGAGTTGCATGGATGCAACCACGTGTGACAATTTGGTGATGGCAGAAGAGTATTTCAGAAGTAATATTTTCCACATTTTAAAAAGTGGTTGTAAACCTGTTTGAATGAAATGTTGGCTACCTTCTGCCTTAAAACCATCCAAAAGTATCAGTGGATGTGAGAGGGCCTCCTTTACAGTTACACTGAGACAAGCATAACTATATCGGAACTTGAGTTTCCAGAAGAACAAGTGACATCTTTAGTGTACAAGAAAATAAAAAAATGGAACACTAACCCTCCAACATTAGGATGATCACCATTAAATTTTAACCTTCATGCTTTGGCAAATGTTTTGAAAGAATTGTACAAATCACTGCCATCAAATGTGAATTATATAAAGTACATATACAGTAGCCATTTTTGAATGTAAATTTTTTTTGTTTTTTTTGTTAATGTCTACATCTTGAGACAGTTGAAAGAAACACCATATAGTTCCACGAACGTGACAATTATGCAGCCACCAGGAGCATAATGTGCATGCGGACACGTGCATGTCACTGCTGGTCTTCAGAGGCCACCAGGTCGCGGCTCAGCTTGAATGTTTGCTCGGGACAGAACTCTGCCAATTTCTTCAGCTCTGTGGGGAAAGTTTCCAAGAAAAGTTAAGTAGATTCTTCCATCTTATGTGAAAAATAATCAATTTCACTTGTGACTTTTCCCACTAGCAAGAGCATGGTGAAAATATTTCAAACTGGGGTTGCCGTTTTATGTATACTAGCGTCCGTTAAAAATGGATGAAAGGAATGAGGAGGAATACATGTTTCATGCAGCGCTCAGAAGTTGCCGAGCTGGAGAACTTGGCAGATGCTTCAATAACAACGTGAGTGCAGCTTTTAAAATGAAGGCATGCCCGCCAAACTAGATGGCCTGCCTTGTACTTTTAGATGTACTGTGCTCAAGTGTTACCCCTGGTTGTGAGCTGGAAAAGAGCATATGTGTTTTGAAGGGCTAAAAGCTGAACCAGATCTTGTGGGTCTCCCCAAATTACATAGTTGATTTTTTTCAGGTGTTTATGGAGGATACTGTGCAAGACTGAGAATACACTGCAGTTTCTGGAAATCTGAAATAAAAACTGTGCTGGGAATGCTGAGCAGAGTTTATGATCTGAAATTGTTGAACTCAGCACACTAGGTGCTGTTACTTGAGACGGAGAATTAAAATGACAGATAAATTGATTTAAATTTTTCTGCTCCAAGCCCCACTCTGTCTTCTGCCTCCTCCACTGCGAGTAAAGCTCAGGATATCACAACCTCTGCTCTTACTGGTTCCACAGATTTGATGCTGCTGCTCCTTTCTACAGCTCTTCTACACCCATCTTTTATTTCTTTACTTGTTCCATTACCATCTCCTGTTGCCTTGGACCATCATTCCTTTTGCAATTTAATATCTCCTGCCTTCCACCTTTTCACTGACCTTTCCCATTGTTCTTTCCTTCTTTTGTGCCTCTTTACTTGCTTAAAAACTGTTCCATCTCTAACCAGATCCAATACTGACAAAAGGTCAGTGACCTGAAATGTTAACTGTTGCTCTTGCCACTGATGCTGCCTGACCTGCTGAAATTTCAAGCATTTTCTGTTTTTAACAGTGTATGAACAATGTTGAATATCAAGAGAGATGATAACCTGAGATGGCAGAGTCACCAATGGTTTGTACAGGGCATTCTGACAAACGTGGTTGAAACTGTGTGCTATATTTTTAGACAATATTCTATTTAACCACAAAAAAAATGTTGTCCAGATAACAGCTTTTCAGGGCAATATCACAAGAATGCAGAGAGACTCAAAGATGGTGTACTGCTGTCTTCCCCTCTTTCACTTTCAGCATATCAAATAGTCTTGTCTTTGCTGAGAAACTGTAGTAGTGATTTAACCCGGAGCTGCAATATTTGTATCATTGCACAATAAGCAATGGTGGCAATAAGTAGATGACTGGGAAAAGTCAGATGGTAGGCGACAGGGAGAGGAGAATTAGCAGAAGAAAATTGATCACTTTGGGAGATCAAGTCATCTGCTAGTTTCTGCCAGAAAAAAGTCTGAACTAGTGCCAATGAGAGATCTGTCTGCTAACGAAGTCTGGTTCACATGAGTGGTGGAGTTTGAGATAATGACTGTCTGCAGTACCCCCACATTAGGCTGGTATTCACAAGATTGCAAAACTTCATTCAGGCCCTTAGTAAGGCTCCCTGCTGAAATGGTGACCCCAAATGTAGTTGTCTCCAGTGCTTAAAAGATCAAGTACATGCATAGCCTGTTGGTAAATTTCATTCAAAACTACCTCCATTTCCTTTTCTTTGATTGTATTGCTATTCCATTCCCAACCTTGCAATCGTACCTTCACTGGAGCGGTGCTGCTGGAGAACCCGAGCAGTGGAAGTGAACATTCTGCCATTTGCTGTCTCGACGATGCCAGACCCGTGTCTCCTCTGACTGGGTTGTCCGTGGCCTACCCTGACTGTCTATGTACTGGGTGAGGCGGATATATGCTATGCAGGCAGCATCTTCTCCAATCAGATGCACGTGAGGATTCAAAATAGTTGTGTGGATAGGTTTGTTGTTTTTAGATAACACTGCACAAGAGAACAATCATCAGTTGTTAATTGTAGTCACTGCAGTCCAGCAGTTCATTTTGTTCCCAGGAGGAATTCTCCACATAGATAGGAAAAAGCTTTTATATTTCCAATTATCATCAGCAGCAATTATTCCTGCAGTTCTTAAGTGTTACCTTAGAAAGTTTAAGTGTGCCTTGTCGGTACTTCAGTATGTTTGTCCTCAAAGAGGACAGAGAGGTGAAACTCTGGTCTGGGTCACTGCACTGAATTCCTGATCTCTGACATGCTTCTGGGGTGATGAATGCTGTCCCAGGGAGGGAAAAAGGAGCAGGCGATTTACGCACACACCCAATAACTGCTTCAAGTGAAATTTATTGAAGCATGGGAGCAAGTTGCCTTTACACTTAAGGATGTACATAGCCTGAACAGAACAAAGAGGGAGGGAGGATGGGGAGGTAAATAATTCATGTTTAAATTGGGAGAGGCAGCAGTTTTGGTGTTGGAGGCTGCTTCTTAAACAAGTGCCAATCAAAGTCGTAATGTGTGATGGTAAATCACAGTGTGTGTAAGAAATTTTATAGACAGAGTACATTCAAAAAATTTGCCCTGAATTCTCCCTCTCGATGTTTTGATAGTTCTTGGCCAAACTACCAGATGGACCAAAAGGGAGAAAAGGTGATCAAGATTTCTGGGAGAGAAAGCAGGAATAATTGATGCACCCAATTGTTTACTGATTACAGGAAGCAGAGGGTGGAAATCAAGGTCCCAAAATATTCTGAGCGATGGGGAAACTATAATGGTTCGTGGCTGAAGCAAGAACATACTCTGGTGAAGGCAGGAGACGAGGACATTGTTAATTTGTCATTTCATAAAATATTTGCCAATTCGTCAGTAAATTACATCTTATTCATAGTTAAAAACTGCTTACAATTCTCAAAATAAAATCTGTGGAAGTCCATTCCTTCGACAAGATTACCCAAAGCTTCAGGTTCAAACGAGGTCAGTCCTGGATCGCATATTTTCCTGAAAACGAATAATAAAAAAATTAATCTCATGGAAGTTAAAATTCTAAACACTATTGGGGATCATGAGTGACAGAAATGCTGTTGCCACTGCCATCCCAATCACAAGATGTTACTCAATGGTTTAATTAGGTGCAAGGTATGGGGAATTTTTGCTTGTATTGGTTGCTCCTTCGTATCAGAAGGATACAGTTTGCTGCCACTTTCACATTAATGCAGAAATTATGGCTATCCGTTGGCTCTTGGGGCTTAACCCTCAAGAAGAGGTCTCACTATTGAGTTGGCATTGGCTACACGAACACCAATCCAATGTCAGAGCACATTTCAGAAGTGCACAGGCATTGGGTGTCATGGAAATTTGAAAAATTCTGCATACTTGGGGAAGCTGGATGATGTAACTGTGTTTTCATTTCTGGACTGCATCCATATTTCCTCCATATGCTAATTATGAGTGCTGCATTAAAAGAGTTTGGGCAGTCTCAATCCATTTGTTGGGGACTGGACATTACGCTGACAGCACGAAATTACTCCTGACTCGGTACTAACTGGCAATGTCACTCAAATAGTTACTGGTTGAAATTGAAAAACAGCCTTCCAACATCATAGGTGGTGCTCTTCTGAGGCTGGGATAGAGGCACATTGTTGGGGCAGAGTGCAGAGAACTTTACTCTGCATGTAGCTGTGCTGTACTCCACCCGAGAATACTTGATGCTAACGCTGATTCTCCCATCTTCAAATCCCTTCCTATCCCGAATATACATTTTCTAGCTGATGATTAAGATCTAATTGATAATCTAAGAGCAAGCAAAGAGTCAGCCAACATCTTTAAGGGTTACAGAAAGGATGAAAGCGCAGCAATCTGGAAAATAAAACCAAAGGCAGATTGTTCCAGGATTTTAAGGCTTTTTTAAAATACTAAACTCCACTGCGAGGATGAAGCAAAAAAACCTTTAGATTGAGGATGTGTGCAAGTTTAAGGGTTAATCAATTATTTTCATACAAGTGCTTAGAAGAGGGAGGGGAAGGAAACTCTGTTTAATGCTGTATGCATTCTTGGAAATGAAGTCACAGTGCTATATGGACTCCTGTAAAAAGATCAATCATGGATTATCACTTAATATTTCTGCAAATGAGCAGAAATTTTGGGAGGGTGACAGTAAGCAAGTGTTAATGAATGGGAAAGGTGATCTCTAAACTTACGCATATGCTTCAAAGTCCCCATTGTTAATGGCTTCGATAAGCTGTTCAGTTAATTTGATGATTTCTTGCTTGCGAGCTAGAAAGAAACCGAAAAGAAAATGGGACATTTGATATCATCCAAACATTATCACTACTGGGGACAAAATTTTTTTTCATCAGTTTGATCCCCTGCTTAATGGTATCAATTCCCATTTAGAATAATTCACTTTATTCCATAGCTAATTAAAATTGGTACCGACAATAGCTGGGAACATCAACTTTTACAATTAACTTGCAACGCATACTTTGGATTGTTACCGTAATTTCACGAAAAAAAACCTGGGCTGTAACCTAATTACCATTACTACATTATGTTTGAGACACCGAAAGAAAATCATGTGTTGCCCCGCACAATGAGTCCATCCCGCCTCAAAATGCCCCTATGCACTACCTGATAAAACTGCCCTCTCCAACTACATAAAAATTTAAACACATCCATAAACACGCTAAGACAGTGCCCTTGTTCACACAGACAGTTTAAAAATCTTAGCCATCTCCACTTTTGCAATGACTTACCTCTTACCTGTAGGAAGACTGAAGTTGGCCAGCCATCTGCAAAAAAAGTCGCATATATAACCCGCCCACGAATATAAGCCACATTGCCTCTGGAATACGTTTTAAAAGATATACCCTGCAGGTTGTTTTCGTGAAAGTACGGTAATTACTTAAGACTTGCGACCCTCCGAGATGTGATGTCCTGCTAGTTGTTTGTTTCCAAAAAAAAGACATAAAATACACAACAGACAGTAATTATTTAAGCAACATTCCCAGACCCCCATGCACAAGATGCATCATGGGCCGTGGCTCACTTTTAACCAACTAATTATTTGCTCTGCTTGCACTGCTGAGCTTAAAAAAAAACTTTTTTTGTTTAGAAAAGGGCTTTTGAAACCTATGCCATTTCAGATAGCAGCGAGGAGCAATGAAACACAAATTGGGTTTATTGCTATTTTTACTTCAAAAAGTCACAAATAAAAAGATGACTGAATTGCTGTATTCAGCAGTCATATATTGCATTTCAACGCAAAAAATGCATTAAATCCATATCCATCGAAGCACTTTAAAATCAAGTGATATGAAATAATTCGGAGACAGTATCCCAGATCTTATGAAGTTTTGTCACTTCACTCGGACAAAGTGTTTTGTTTTCCGATGATATTTCTTCACTGCCTTAGTCTTTTCCTGTCAACAATCAATCTACATTTATCATTTAACCCCCTTTTCCTTGAATTGGTATACCACTTTAGGCGGGGCTAAAGTGTGGCGAGTCGAAGAGACTTAGCAGTTGGCAGGAAAAAAGACAGAGGCGCAAGGAGAGAGCCAACTGTGTAACGGCCCCGACAAACAAATTTTTCTGCAGCACCTGTGGAAGAGCCTGTCACTCTAGAATTGGCCTTTATAGCCACTCCAGGCGCTGCTTCACAAAACACCGACCACCTCCAAGCGCTTACCCATTGTCTCTCGAGATAAGGAGGCCAAAGGCAGGTCTAACAGCGGCAGGCATACTTAAACATGCCTCATATGTAGATTTCTGACAGTATCTAAATTCATCCCGAAACAGAACTCTTAAAATTGTGAACATTGCTCACAAAACATATACTCCACACCGTGGCTTAATCGTCACAGGCAGAAAATGGTCATGTGTCATTTAAAACAACAGGAAAAAAATAACTTCCATGCTTGTGAAGCATGTATAAAAATGTTCCATGAGAAACAGACAGCCTAGAATTCATGGCCTGAAATTTTGAGCACAAGAGCAGCCTCATGGGGTGAAGCTAGGCACTCCCCCAAATGTTCAAACTGGAAATTTGGAGAACAGCAGATCTGTATCCCGTCACTGTGATGCTGCATATGGTGCATGTATATATGACACAAAAACATATTAATCCTCTTCAATTTTTGCCCGTTTCATTCTTCTTCAATTTTACACAAGGCAAAAAGTAATCAAATCCCTTGGGTCTCATATTGACTAAAACTATCTGGCTCAAGGTTCAAAGTTGTGTGTGTGTATATATATATATATAAAAAAATAGAAGTTTTTAACTCATCTCACTTTACATTTGTGTACTAACATTGGAATTCACTATTTGTGAGTGCTTGAGAGCTAGTACAGCAGCTTAGTTGTAATCTGAAATGGTGTAAAAAAGACACTTCAGTCAAAGCAATAGCAGCTTTCGAGACCATGTGGACATGATTGATTTTCTCTCTTCCTAAGGTATGCGGTGTGGTGATGGGTGCATATTAGCTGAAGATGATGAAGCTGCAATCAGTGGAGTATCTAGATAATAGTTTTTCCGCATGTTCATATGGTGTTCAAAGCTGAATAGTTTTCAAAGCAATGGATGCACGAAGCACAGTGAATCTACAGCTCTGTCAAGTATTTCATGTTGAGTGGGTCGTTCATGAATGAGGGCTGATGAAGTGCTGCCAAATCCCTAAGTGTAACCTTGCATAGCAGGCTGCAAGCTGAGTATAGTTCCTGCCAAGACTGGCAGTCTAAAGTGTCTACTAAAAACGAGACTTCTGGCAGTTTTACACTTAACTTGCAGCCCTCAGACACTCTGCATTCAGGAACCAGTGGTGCGCGTGTGGGTCTCACACATGTAAAAGCAGCTTCGCTTCCTGCCATCAACAAATACTATCAGCATATACTTGGAAGTAATTACAGTTTTGTTTGCAATTGTTCTTCAGTCCTCAAAGCAGAAATGCTCAACGCTTTAAAAAAAAAAATTATTTCATCGGATGTGAGCGTTACTGGCAAGGCCAGCACTTGTTGCCCATTTTCATGTTTCTATTAAGTATAGTGAGGTATGGCGCTGATTAAGCTGCAGATATATCCAACTTTCCATCAGTAACACAGTAGGAGATTGAGGCATAAATTACTGGCATTTCTCTGAATTTCTTGCAGTGAAATGGCAGGTTATTCCTGTTGTGTTGGTACTTGCTATTGCTCAGTCTAATAATTAACTAAGTTTATAAAGGTTTAAATCATCATCACAGAGGCACACCTCTCCTCAGGATTTTCCTCCTCTGCCCACATTTCACTCAGGCATTCTTCTTCCTTTCATTGACATTTGTCATCTCCCTTTCCAACCAGCTCCTGGTGGCACTCCTCTCCTCTCCCCTCCCTTCAATTCAAACTGAGCCTCCTCCCTCCACCAGCTCATTTGTAGGCACTCTAGAAATGATACTGTGGATTCACAGATGCATTCTAAGTATGTCTCAGAGTAACTGATGTCAGGCAAGCCCCCCACCTGCCAAGAATGAGGAAAATTAATTTTGCCACGTGACTATGGATTTTAAACAGCTGTTGAAGATAAAAACTTGCTTAAAAAAAAATTGGAGACTTCAGCTGGAGAGAGACATTAGCATATTCAAGACAGTATTTCAAAAGAACAAAGGGGCTATTCCCTGCTCCAATTTATTGCTTTGTGGACTTTTGATTACCAGACGTTGAAGGAAGAAAGGCTAGCATTCCAGGTTAACTACTAAGATGGCTGAATACACAAACAGACGTAGTCAGACCGGTTTAGTCACATGGCTGGCTGACTGTTGGAAGTTCAAATTAAAAAAACTCCAACAAAGAATTTGAAATCAGAAAGCTGTTTTTCTCCTGGACTGAGAACACCTCTCTCCTGTTTGCTCTCATCTCACTCTCACCAACTTCGGAATCCATTGAAGACACATGAACCCCAAGAAAGAAAAGTCTTGTACAGTGAACAAGGTTTAAGAAGAATACTGGGCCCCAACGAAAAGCAAGACTAATTACAAAAGGACTACAGTGAGCTCGAACCACAGTAAACAAGAAACTCTTCTGATATTGCTTCAAACCTTCCCATTTTATTTTTCTTCTCTTTTCTGTCCCTATTTGCATGTGTGTATTGCATATGCATGCTAGCATGGGCACGTTGTATATCCATAGTCGTTAACAGTATGAGAGTTTCAGGTTTAATAAATTAAAGTTTTCTTCTTTCAACCTAAAGAAAACCTAGTGTGCTCATTTCTTTGCCTTATAATTGGAAAGTTTTGAACAAGGATTCACAAAGGGGGAGCTCAAAACAGAGTGTTTAAAATTAAACCCTGTTACAATAAGACCAGGTAAAGATAGTAAAAGACCCCGAGTAGACACCTTTCTCACCTGGTCTTAACACTGAATTGAACATGTTCCTTCACAAATTATTTTAGTCATAATACTAAAATGGAGATACATAATGTTTGTATGTTCTCCCTCCTTCACCAACAAATATTATCCAGAAAATTGGGTGTTTCAGTAAATCCACATTGACACCCTAAGAGGGATGTATTGGTATGAGAATTTTACAGCCATTCCTTCCCAAGAACAAAAGAGTTTGATAGCAATTTCTTTTCTTCTCAGCTGTAAATCCAATTCCCCCCTCCCCTCCAGTTAATTGATTTTAAATCCATCAAATGTGCCAAATGTAGGAAAACATTTCGAAGCAACATCACAAATAATCCACAATTTAGCTTCTCAGCTAAGAATTTTTTTCTTCTGCATCTGTTGAAGTTAACATGGAAGAGGATATTCTTTCCACTGACATCAAAATGACAAATGAGAATTAATTAATTTGAGAATGGCTTTAGATATGATTCATCAGTTCCTTTTCTCAGTCTCACACATTCGGAATAACACTGAGGAAACAGCTATACTACAAAGGCTGCAGTGGTTCAAGGTGATCACCACCTTCTCAAGGGCAGTTAGGGATGGGCAAAAAATGCTGGCAGCAATGCCCACATCCATGAATAAATAGTAAAAAAAAAAAAATCGCAGGTTTGTCAGTTTGCAATGTTACCTGATCTTGGCTGTGGGAGTGCTACAGGCACGAAACTGGGCTCAGCGCCCAGAATGGGGGAGGAACATTGAGCCACAATTCCTATTTCTAAATGCTAACCAACGACCTCTGCTGCAAGTGAGCATCTGTACACATCACGTAAAAACAGGATTTGATTTGGAGGTAATAAATTGCACAATTTAATAACTTGCAAATATTCTCACTTAAGAAATGGCAGCTCGCTGAGATACTGGAGCTTGACTGGTGCCTGTGTACTTGTGTTCTAGCCAGAGTCAACAGTTTTATTTAAAAAGTTCTTTCACTTTAAGTAGGGTGGGATCCCATGATAAAATAAGAGCAATTTTTTGATGACGTAATGGTTAAATGTAGCAGGAAGGGTCACGGGTTTAATTCTTGAAAACTTGCAGTTGGACAACTGCAATTGGCCAAAGTAACCCGTGACTCTTGAAAAGGGAACAGGAAGTTACGAACAGAGCTATTCAGAGTTTCCATCAGCCTAGTGGGAATGTAGACAAATTGAAGAGGACGTTTCCCTGGAAGGAGTGAAAGAAAAATGTTAGAGAACCTTGTCTACTCTCCTCTGATAACTCAACTGTTAGGGAGATACAGAATTTGAAATGGATTACACAGGAAATATTATTTTAAGTTCTGACCCTTCATTATTATCTATCATCTCATTTGGAACAATAACTTGCCTTGCTTATTCTTATTTCAGACAGACCTGCTGTGCCTATCCAGCACTGCTTTTATTTAACTTTGATCTGGTAAGGCAGTGGAAGAAATATGTATGCTTGCATACCCTCCCTGTCGAGGACAAGATAGGAGGGGGTAGAGAACAAATTGAAAAAAAAGTTTGGAAAGTGAAGAAAATCTCCATTCAATGTGTTGCAAAGACATTTCACGTTGACTATTAGTTACAATTTACGCTTGAATCACCAGTAAAATTAGTTCTTGATGTCCATTAATAACCTTCAAAGACTTCTTTACATAGCATTCTATGTTGACAAAATTTCCTGTTCAATGCTGCAAGTATATAATTTACAACAAATAAAACCAGTCCTGAAAAATTCAGCAGTGAGAAAGTTAAAATCTACATCTTTTTTTTAAAATATCTTTTGGTTTGATTTTTTTCCCCACAACAAAAGCTCAAAAAACCCTTGTAGGCATAAAAGCTTTTATTAACTGCAATAATTAATGTACATTGTACAATTAGTGCTCGATAATAAATCCTGTACTCATCAGACCACCCTTATTTGAATTAAATTTTGAATGAAATTATCCTTTGCTCACTTCAGTTTACCTCTCGTGAAATGCACAGAACTACCCCAACAAATAAACAACCAGGATCTCAAATAGGCGAAGTATGTGGATGAAAGGCAACACTGGGCCCCTTCTCCAGCGTGGCCGTTAGATGTTAATCATATCATTACATATTTATGCCTACCCAGGCAAACGGCACTTCATGCCAATAGTTACAGACAATTGAAGGCAGACTAAGATGTGTGTTTCCTATCCATCTCAGCATCTTTCACAAATATAACGAGATTTTTTAACATAACATTAACATCGCAAATATCAAGAAACAGCCAAATCATTTATCATTACCAGGGAAAGTGTTCTGAGAGTTCCACATACCTGCCACTTTGTTTGTCATTTCTGTTCTGAGTGCTTGGCCATCTCTTTCTACTACTGACACAGCTGTTATTTAAACTGAGTGACCTACACATGCTATTCTTATCCAGCTGTCCTCAGATCAGATTTAGTTGACATGTTATGCTCTTCCAGATGCTCTGATATCCTAGCTGTCATCTCTGGTTCATTATAAATGGAAGTTCTTAACATAGCATAAGGAGGGGTTTATCAGCCACAAGGTATTAAAATAATTATTACCTGCTCATCAAAGGATAAATTGAGAATAGAAAGAGTACATCCTGTCTCTCGCAGCTGTGATGTTGGTGAAGATTACTGATTACACAGTTGCAATAGCACTGCTGCTCTTAAGGGAAGTGAGATTCAAAACTTATGAGATCTGAAAATGAGAATGAGGACTGACTCCTTGTATATAAATGTACAAGTGCAATATTATCTCCTGAGCAATTCCCCTCCATTGGATTTGAAATGTTTCAATTAAAAAAAACGATATTGGATGCCATATCGGAGAATGAAAATGAAGGCGTGTGGTATGACAGGGAACGTAGCCACATGGACAGAAACAGATAGGGGACATAAAGCAAGAGTGTTGTAAGATGTTGTTCAAATTGGTGAGTTGCAGGTGGTAGTTTTCCCAGTGATTGGTGCTGGGATCTCTCTTTCTCCATTCATATAAATATACTGGATGTGGGCAAAAAGGCCAGGTGACCAAGTTAGATAGAGTGGCAAAATGAGGATGAATGCTGGAGATTGTAAACAGGTTAGTAAATTGGGCAGACAAAATTCAACTGGGAAATGTGAAGTAATGCACTTTGGGGAAAAAATAAGCTACAATGCAAAGTTCATAACAGAGTGAAGGAACAAAGAGATGTAGAGTGAAGATACTTATATCAAGCTGGGATTTGTTTTGATGGTGCTGTGTACAGAACAAGGAAACAATGTTGAACTTGGACAAGACATGCGCTACAGATGGAATTTTGTGTACAGTTCTGAGTACGATGTTGGAGGAAGAACTTTAGTACCATCGAAAAAAATAAAACAAAAGATATCAGGAGATGAATTTGGGCCCTAGTTAAGAACCAGTACAGCTCTCAGTTGAAGCCAAGCAGAATCAGCACCTACCACACCAGTCAGCAATGAATACCAGAGGTTCGCTGCTCTGAGAAAAGAACCACCAAACACCTATTCTATTCCTTCTATTAGTTTATTTAAACTCATGTCTGTGGTCCTCCCAAATCTGTTAAAAAAATCTATCAATAGCTAAGCTATCCCAGACTTGAAATATTTTATAGACTTATCAGGTTGGCTTGAAGTCTGCAGTTCTCAAGTAAATAGACCACGGTCCTTAAGCCTCCCTGAATTAGCTGAGCTTCAAGAGTGGTACTGACAGATGACTGGAGCAGATCAAGTGGTATATGAATAATGATTGACATTGGAGCAAATGGAAAGGAGGACAAACAAAAAAAAAAGCTTGGAAATAGGAGAGCCATAAATGCAATGTGGTTGATGCAGTCTGTTAAGTGAAGATTGTTAGGTAATCTACAACACTGCATGAGAGACGGCGACAGTAATTTCCAGTGTACAACTATTTAGATGGATCATAACAACATAGTAGTTTCAGGCAGGAGAAGACCATCAGTCCATCTCGCCCATGGTACCTTACCAATAAAATATATTGCGACAGTAACTACCGCATCTGGCGCCAGTTTTTTCAATCCCTATTACCTTTATGAGTATGATTATAGGTTTCTGTGATCTTGCGAGGTACATTCTCTGGTCACGAAGTTTGAAAAATTTCTTACCCACTACCTCAGATTGAAAGATAATTTTTTTTAACCTGATATTTTTATGTCATCTATGTTGAGCCTCCCTCTTTGCCATTTTAAGAACTTGATTTGCTGTTGGTCTTCATGACAAATGCTTTGTCTCCTAAGTTACTGTGCATACACTGCAACACCCTGGCCCCACCTTAATGTAAAGTGAGGGAGGGCACTGTTGTTCTTTTCAACTGCTTTTCAGTCTTGTTTTCAACTGAACAAATTTCAATCCCTGCCAAGTTGCAATTGTTAATATGTCCACATTAACATCATTGTACAGTCTTGTTAAAGAGCAGAGGTTATGAGGCTTTGTGGAGCATACTTAGTTGAGATTGTGGCCGGTAGGGTTAAGTGATTGATGTGCTGGCTCAGGCTGAGACAGGACGGAGGAGAGGGAAAATGCAAGGTGTAGTGGGGGAAATGTTGGTTGTGAGAAAGGTGTATCTAGAGAGGAAGACAGTAGTTGGGTGAAGGAAAGCTATTGAAGAGAGGTGTTGGTACCTCATCTTCACACTTCGTATAAAGTGTTTGTTTTGGGTCAACAAAGCAAGTATGGACGAAAGACACAAGACAACATATCACCCATAATTTTCCTTATGAAATATAAACAGGTCCAGCTCTTGAAAATGGCACTGATAACTGGCAATGAGTCACAAACAATGCCCAAATTGATTTACCTTCCATTCTTTGCAAATTCAGATTAGAAGTAAATTATGAAATCGAAAGTGAACACAAGATGGCAAAGGGTTTGGCTCTTAAGTTTCTTGTGAAAAATTTAAATTGCTGCTTTATCATTCATGACAGTTTCACCGTGAAATTACTGCCAGAGTCGTGCTCACCAGTAAAAGTGGTTTCTGTGTAGACTCCTGGTTCAAATACCATCAAAGTCAATATAAACAGAATACAAATTTGTTGTTGAAGATATTTGCTGCCTGCTGGTGGACTGAACCACTTAACTTGCTTGCAAAGTGGTTTTCTACTCATCAGCATGTGGAGATGTTATCCAGCCATTGGGAAGATAAAGCCTCCAACGACATAGTCATGAGCTGGAACTTGAGAACAATTGCCTATATATGCTCTGAGCAGTTTACTTGAGGGCCTCTAAATGAGTACAAATGCGATGTATGACCTCATCAATCTGTCTTTCAAAACCATATAAGATTAATCAAATTCATTGTTGCTACAGTTATATCATTATTTTATTACACATGAACTAAGACACAGGCACATACTGCAAGTTAGACCCAAAAATGTGCCCAGTCTCCAAATCTCGAGATATGCTGGAATTCCTTGACAATCTAATAGAAATAAATGTGCCTAAATATAGAAATGGGTGTAAATCACTGCATAAAATCGGACACGCCACATTCACACCATATATCCCTTTCAGTAAAAATATGAAAATTGAACTTTCAAGCATCATTCATGCACATCATGTTTAAAACTGCAATTGGGTAAGTGTTTGAATTTTTAATCTGTCATACAGGAAAAAGAGAGTGTGCTGGGGTAAATGGAAATTAAAAGTTCAAAAAAATTACAATGTAACACTAGAAAAATGACTTTTCTGCTGCTCCTGAAAATATGATCATAATTTTGAGAGCTTTTGAGCAAGTTCAATTGCAGAAAACTCATGTAGAAGTGGCCACTTTTAAAAGTCGAGATGTGTTTGGGTGATGGGATCGATAGATAGTCATAAAAGATCGAGCAAATTTGGATGTATGATTAGTTCCAGTCTTTTAAGCCACGTCAATGCTGTGCGCCCAAGTTATATGCATCTCTAGCTCCAAATCAGGGAGGAAATTCAAGGGCACTGTTGATAGCAAGGGCAGAATCAATATTGAGCCACTAGCTAAGCATTGATCAGGTTTTTTTTTTCTTGATCTCGTCTTAGAACAGTGGAAGCATGTGACAGTTACCAATCACATGTCTCAGTTTTTCCGTGCCAGTCATCTTTAATACCAGCAGGAAACAAAGTGTTCTGGACAGAAGTCAGTTGGCACCACTGGAAAAGTGGCCTATTCCAAATGGTGTACCCCTGACAATGTTCTTTTCCCATTTGTGTTAAATTTGTAAACATCTTGCAAAAATACAGCAGTGTAAATTAGGCACTGCTTTTGAGGATCAAGCATTTATTTTTGTGACATCGAGATGAAAATGATCCAACGAGGAAAGCTATTCAACAAAGTGTTCAGTGCTTACACTCTCAAACTAGTGAGCATAAATGATTCTTTTCTGAGGCTTAAGGCATTAAAAAAATTCTGCTGGGAAAAGGCTAAAGTTGCACCTCAGTATTTTTCTGATGAGAATTGTGCAATGCCATATCTAATTTTAACCACACTTTGTGGAACCCTTTTTTTCTTCCTAACCCCATCCTGCTTACTTTGGATAGTGTATTGGCAACTCCACAAATGTGGTGGTTAGTGGAGTAATGCATACGGATGCTCCTCTGCTTTTCTCCTCCCCCTCCAACTGGCAAAATTCAACTTCAGTAGGGAAGCAAGTTCAAAATGTGAGCACAGGACTGTATTCAAACTCCACAGAAATCTCTTCGCAAAGGTCCATTTACATGAGTAAAAATCCTAATTGTGCAGAGGATGTAACTTCTTATGGTGCACCATTTACATTAAAGTACTTTTACAGCAGTATGATTTAAATGGCATGCCAAAACCATTCTTCAGACAGACTTGGGTATAAATATCTGCAACACTTACATTGAGTTGGAGGTGGTGAGCTGAGGGGTCTCTTGGAATCAGCGGACTGACTCTTAACACTTACACGGTCCAAACTTTTAGCAACTGAGTTTGTGGAAGAAATTATATAAAAAGTGAAAGAGACACAATATCTGAGATGAGAAGCAGAAATGGATAAACTCTGAGTGAATGTATTTCCAAAAAATAAATTAAAGCCATATTCTCGAGAGGAATAATTAATTAAAATTCCAAATGATCCAATAACTTGGTTTCCAAAATGTGGAACAACTCTTTGCATACTACACTCTTCTGATTGCAGTTACATAAGGAACAAAAGACTTGCCTTCATATAGTGCCTTTCATGAGCTCAGGACGTTCCAAAATGCTTGGCAGCCAGTGAAGAACTTTAAGTGTAGTGACTGTTGCAATGTAAGGAAACATGGCAGCCAATCTGCACACAACCAGCTCCCACAAACACTGATGGAATAATGACCAGAAAATTGGTTTATAATGTTGGTTGAGGGATAAATGTTGGCCAGAACTTCCCTGCTCTGCTTTGAAATAGTCCCTTAGAACTGCATTGTTGTGGATATTATATTCAGTCCCAAGCAAGAATAACTTTGCCTGTCCCATGATGATAAAGACTGTGAACTAGATTCAAACTGCATATTATTTTGGACTTGCAAATGCTGCAGGGTTAGGTTCAAATGGCTGTGATCCTAATCCCAGTGACTTCAGTTCCAGTCAACAAAATTGTATGTGTGTGAAGAGTGCATTCTAACAGAAGCACTTTGGAACTTCTGGACTTGGATATGCAATCAATTCTTAATTCCTCTTCTTCCCAACGATGGTGATAAGCACCATTCTGCAACCAACAAACAGGTGAGCTGCTGGCAGTCCTCTGTCAGTCTTTAGGCAGCTGTGTGTCAGCTTGTCAGAGGGGCCCAGATTGAGGAAAGGTTTCTTAGTATTTTTCCCTCCCTGTTTCTTGCTGTCTGCTGAGACTGGGGGCTGAATTTTACCAGCCCCTCTATCGTGGGTCATGGTGGGGTGCAGGGGGGGGCTGCTAAAATACTTGTGGGAGAGGCCCGCTGCGATCCACAATGCCGAGAAGGCCCCCCGCTGCAAAGTGGCGGGGCCTTCGTTTACATGTTAATTAAAACAAAATGCAAATAAACTTACCTGGTCCCAGTGGCTGCCCCACACCGATTTTATGGCTGCAAGCTGCAACGTGTGCACCTTCGGAACTCCATTTTGAGTTCCGAGGCAAGACGCTGGGGGGGGGGGGGGGGAGGGGGGCGCGTTGCTGGGAGAAACACTTATTATTGGGTGTGGGGGTGGTGGGAAGAGATTGGGGGAGAAATTTGGATTGGGACTAAAATAAATTTTCAGCATGTAGGACAATTACAAAACCATTGAGGGGGGTGGTTGGGAAAGGGCCTACAGCTTTTAAATTTTTTTTTTAAGAAAATGAAGAATAATATACTTTCAAAAATTCAAATTTTTGCTAAGGGCTTGAAGCCTGATAAAAATGGCGGCAGCAGTGGACGGCATTACCAGGGACGGAGCAGCCATCCCCCTCTACATCATTGCGGGCAGCCGTTCTACCTCCTATATTTAAATTAGCGTAATATCGGGGAGGCTCAGCAGCGGTCAATGCACGTGGGCATGCCGCCATCAGAGCGCACCACCACAATCTGCGGCGCACTCAAAATTCAGCCCTGGCAATTGCTGGGTGCAGAATTGTGGGCAGGAACCCATTGATGTAGCTTTAGTACTTGAGAGTGGTGTGCAGAATCAATGGCTTTGATGTCGTTTTAAGGAATGTTTATCGTATTATCTCTATAACCACCAGGGTAAAATGGAAGAGAACATGGCTTTAAGGATCAATCTGTAAATCTGCCACCAAACATTGCTGTGTTGATCTGATCTGCATGGATTACAGTCTAATTCAGTGAAATCATATCATGTCGTCCCATTTCATCATTCTGAATCAGTTAAAAGTACAGTTATGATTATATCGGAGTAGTTTTTTTTCAAGGGAATGTGAAATTGCTCATCCAGTAACAGAAACTGAAAGAAATCAAAGCAAAAGTCAGGCTGTGCCAACTGGATTGATGACACTGAATGAAAAATTTGCATGTCACTGGACCAATGGCTCATTGGCACTGTGCAAGTGTTTGATCCAGGTTTTACCTATACAGAAAACAATTAACATTTGTTGCAGTAATTAAAAGCGCTCAAACATGCTGCACAGCTGAGTTAGACAATTAGAAATAAGTGCAGAAATTGTGGGTTCTTCTGCATGCCATGTTACTAAGTATACTAAATTCTTACTTAACCAGAAACTTGCATTGTTTTACAGTTGTAATAGACCTGAAATATTTTTATATTGAAATAAATGTAAACCACCAAATCACAGATCACTGGATATTCCCTGTGAAGAAGTTCTCATTTCAAATGGAAATGAAATAATAACACTGCAATCGCAATCACTAAGTGTTGACTTTTCAGAAATAACAGCACAAGTTGGAATAAGTTAAGATTCAAAAGGTTGAATAGTCTGAATGTGAGACCACACACCCAGTCAAGTAGTGTCCTGACATCTTTAAAATGTATACAGCTGATACTAAGCCTTCTGCAGAATTAATACTTTTAAAATGTCTACACTGTTAACAATCTCAAAGGTCAAGAAAGGATCAGATTCATCACCGCTATAAAATGAATCCAACTGAACCAATTAGTGAGGGTGTAAAACAGATTAAAATATGTGGATTTAACTAGCTGGCTATTGAAGGATTCAGAAGTAATGTATTTTAGAGGGGGAAATTGAGCAGAAAAGGAACAGAATTTGCATTGCATTGTCCAAAAAATCTTATGGTATGAATCTATGAGTTTCAAAAGCTGTATGACATGGCAAAGAATTAATATTCAATGAAGCAAGTAAAGTAAAACATCTGAGGGTGCGCTCCAAAGTCTGGTTGAAAGTCATGCACACGAACTGGCAAGCTTGATATCATGTTGTTGGTTTTGTGTACTACTGTTTGCAATGCCATTCAGTTCTATAATCCTTATTGGGAAAGCTTATGAATCAAACAGTAAACTATGTGGGGGGGAAAAAATCAGACCTTCAGCAACAGGGAATAATCTTACTGACATATCCTTCCACCATCTTGGTTGCGATAAGTGGAGTCAGGCCCTTGATTATAACTGCATAAAGTGTCAACCTATTTGCTTTTTTTTTATTATTAACGCTGATTACTCGATCACAACTTTTGATAACGGTGTGGAGTGTAATGACATATTCTAGGTACTGATCAGAGCAGCACAATCTCAAACATGCAAGATAAATGAATAAGCAAGAATTACTGTGAATGAATTTATGGAGATAATAATGCATTTTTAGGAACATCACATAGCTAGAGTTTCAAGCCAAAGCAGGTCAGGGACAAAACTGGTTCGAGCAGCCTCTGAGCATGCGTATTGTTTATGTATGCGCAGAACCATTTTCAAATTATGTCTCCAGCCACAGTATTTTATGTTGAAATTTTCCAAAGTTATACTAAGATATGATAACTCAAAATGAAACCAGTTTTTCACAGTATGCTTAACTTTTACTTGGTTAATTTGGCAGAAGGAAAACTGCCTGAGTAACGGACAATTTGAAATACCAGCTTGCAAGATTTGTATTAGCCGTACTAATGTACGTAGTTGTAGATTGGACAGATGACATCTCTTTGCAAACAGGAGAGGTAATCTTGGGCTGTCTTATTGGGATCCATTATGCCACATTTCCTCTTGACTAGCTTAGAGGTAGAGGCCTGGCCGAAAATTACCAACCGCCTTTGCTCAGCTAGTGTATGACCAGGATAACTGAGCAAAACACATCATTCCTTCAAAAGTAAAAAGAATTCTGAAGCAAGCAGCCAGGTCAAATTTAGCTCAAAAAGTGACTGGAATAAAGGCAGATTTTCACTTGCACCCAGGTGCTTAGTTGATAGGAAGTGATGTTGCATATGGGAAAATCGACTTTGAAATTTTAACAGTAGACAGCCGCTCATTTATAAATGATGGAATACTCCCATGCTTAATTTTAAAACGAGCAACTTTCCCATCTATGTACATTTGCATATATCCAGACCATGTTAGGCACAGTCTCATGGTGGACTAATCAAATGCGTCAGTCGGGTCAGAGCATGCAGTTTGGGAGTGGGAACTTCAGCTGAGGTTACCATAATTGAGAATGGAAACATGAGGCAAATGCCTGTTGTGGGTCAAAGTCATTCTTGAGAAATTTTCTCAAGTCTGGTCAAGAGGTGAAAAGCCGACTGAAAACTTGGGTTGACTCCGGCACAAAGGACGAGGAATTTAGCTTTGGCGTTCAAAGATCAATTTATGCTAATTGGTGGAAAATGTAGAAATGGCAATTATTACCTTCAGATATTATTGACTTGATTATTGTGCAGGAATGGAAACACAGCAGGCATTCTTCAAGAAGCAGTGTTTAGTGCCTGGTCAGTTTAATGTATTCTATTACATTCTACTGTTGCTTATTGTGCCATCGAGCTAGTGTTTTGTTTAGAAGTTCAGATTGAACTGAATTACTAAATTGCTTGCATAGTCCTACATAAAGTTACTGGGCATCAGTGTCTATACTTAAAGTGCCACAGGAGATGCAAGCAATGCTTAGTTACATACTGATGTGTTGAGTTAACATACAACACAAGTTTTGCATCACTGCCCATTTCTCAGTATACTAAATTTGTATCAAAAACACACATGCCTTCCACATGCTGTAAGCACATAACATTCTCTGAGCCTGGAGAATGAAGAATCTCAGTCAGGAAGCACTGCTTGCTTACTTACAAGGGGTGGAGATGAAGGGAGTGAGAGGTGGTGTCTGAACAGAGTGGCTGCCCTCAGATTCAGGAAAGGGTGCGGACCCTCGCCATGCACTCTTAAAAACATCTGTGAGCTTTGCAACTGAGGATGGAAGGTGAAGAGGTGACACAATAACATAAGGGCTGTTAAACAACTGCTACAAGTGAAAGCATGGTAAGATAATGTTTGCTACACAAAGGTTATGGCATTGGTGAGCAAGCTGCATCTTGGACAAGGTAAAAATTTAGCAACAGCGATTTTCAGTGGTCTCAGAAGTGTTGATACTTTTCACCTTTCATACAGTTCAGCAAAACCTTTAGAATAGTGTTTGCGAGGAACTACTGAGGTGTACACTGAATAAACTGACTACCTAAGTAAAATTGCTTATTCGAGCAAACTCTTGCCTTTTTCTCAATCGACACCTTTGAACTAACTTTTGCTTCTGTTGTCCATCAAGTTGGTGTCTTGATTCTGATCACATCATTGCAGAATTTTCAAGCAGTAGTGGATGCAAACATTATCAAGACGGGGTGCTTGGTGGGCATGTTTGTGCTAAAAATAGTCTTTAACTATAGAGGTAAGGTTTTCAAAAGTTGCTGGGAATTTTGAACCCCGTCCCAATAAGCTAAAGACAATGTCAGCTACCCGAAATAAATCAACAATACAACAACAAACTGCATTTTATAGCACATTTAACGTAGTAAAGCTTCCAAGGCTCTTCACAGGTACGTTACCAGACAAAAAGTGACCACGAGCTTCATTCGGAGATGTTAGGGCAGAGGTGACCAAAAGCTTAGGCAAACAGATAGATAGTAAAGGAAGATGGAAAGGCAGGGAATTTCAGAGCTTAGGGCCAAGACAGCTGAAGGCATAACCACCAAGGGAGGCAGGGTGGCGGCGAGGAAATCAGGGATGCACTGAAAATCAAAAATTAAATTCTTGGAAGGCGGGGGGGTTACAGAGTTAGGGACAGGTAAGGCCATAGAGGGATTATTACACAAGGATGAACATTTTAAAATCAAGGCGTTGCTTGGCTGGGAACCAATCGAGCTCAGTAAGCACAGGGATGATAGGTGGACAGGAATGAGGGGGCAAGATGGGTAGCTGGCTAACGAGGTTGATTGAGAAAGTGTAATGCTCCGATATAAATAGGAAAGGCAGGGGTGCACTCTAATTTTCTTCAGTATGGAGGTTTTCAAATTTTTCTTAAAATTCACTTCACAGTGGCTTTATAGAATGCCATCCACCAAAATGAAGTAGTCAGTACTCAACAGTTTGCTTTGAATGAGACTAAAAATGCCAGTGACATTATGGCATCTCGATTTAAACTTTTACCAGTGAGGTAAACAGCTTTTTGCCTCAGTGGCCATGCAGTAACTTGGTTGTATTCATAATTGGAAAATCAAGATCTTTTGCGAAGTATCTGCACAAAAGCTCATCAAATGTGCATACAGGACTTGCATGCTATGAGTATGCTGCATGCTCAGTAGTCTCCAGTCACACACTTACTTACTAGGCATAGAGGAGGGAGTGACAGAAGGCATCTGAGGATGTGTGGCAGCAGTCTGGGGCCCCTCATGTTCACAAAAGGGTCCTGACCCTCTCCGCACACTGCTAAGAACATCTGTGAACTTTGCAGCTAATAATGGGAGATGAAGAAAAGCTGGGATGAAAAGCTGTAAAAACCACCATCCCTATGGAAAGTTGAACTAATTTGAAGTTCATTTCTTACATCCTTAAATTGTGAAATGATAGCTATTTCAAGAGCTGAGTGAAAACAAATGAATATAACACAGCTGTCAAATTTACATGTTTAGCATCCATTCCTATGTTTTAATCATATAGTCATGTATGAAAACTCTTATTTGCTATCACGCGATATTTACCAATATATTTCAATGTTTTGTTTTCCCATAAGTTGAACAAGGAAACAAGTAACACACAGAGAGTCACTGAAGAAAAAGAGAAACAGGAAAAGTTCACCACACCGCACTAAAGCATCAGACCTCGCATCAAATAGGGAACCTTTTTTGTATGTGGAGATTAAAAATGCACAAGTACCATTATTGGGTGGCACTGTAGAGTTTGGATTCACATATAAACCCAGATTTAGTACAGTTCACTTTCCCTCACACTATGCTGAAGACATTGTGTGGTCAAATGGAACTCTCACCGACAGTTTGATAGGCAGCACTGAAGAACTCACTGAGGACTGATCCCTGCACGTACTAAATATGAACAGCAAAACGTCCATAATCTGAGTCAAGCACTTGGGATTTAATATTAGAATTCCTGGTCAGCCAGGACATGTTTTCTTTTACAGGAAAAATTATTGGCATCAGATACATCACTGAACTTTGTTGTGTGGAGTCGAACCAGTAGGCAACAGTTTCCTTAAGATTTTTCTACTTTATTGTGCTACTCTGCAAAAGTTTTAGGGGTGGTTAATTTTTCCCCTTCGGAAAAATTCTGTAAATTTTCATTTTTCAGCATGTTTCCCTTTGGTATAAAAAAGGGTTTAGCAAGTTATAAAATTTAACTCTATAACGTTTATTCCAATAAAAATATCAAAGGATTGTATCTTTCATGTTGCACACGATTGGTCAAAAAAACATAAGCTTTCTGCTACAACAAAAACAAGAAATGCTGGAATCACTCAGCAGGTCTGGCAGCATCTGTGGAAAGAGAAGCAGAGTTAACGTTTCGGGTCAGTGACCCTTCTTCGGAACTGACAAATATTAGAAAAGTCACAGATTATAAACAAGTGAGGTGGGGGTGGGGCAAGATATAACAAAGGAGAAGGTGCAGATTGGACCAGGCCACATAGCTGACCAAAAGGTCACGGAGAAAAGGCAAACAATATGTTAATTGTGTGTTGAAAGACAAAGCATTAGTACAGATTAGGTGTGAATACAGTGAATATTGAACAGCAGCAAGTGCAAACCTGAAGAAAAACAAGCTGAAAAAAAGTGGGTAAGCAAACTGAACAAACTAAGATGAAATGAAATAAATGCAAAAAAAGATTGTAAAAAATTTAAAAAGGAATGTTAAAAAAAAGGAAGAAAAAATAACTAAAAATGAAAGTAAAATGGGGGGCTGTCATGCTCTGAAATTATTGAACTCAATGTTCAGTCCGGCAGGCTGTAGTGTGCCTAATCGGTAGATGAGATGCTGTTCCTCGAGCTTGCGTTGATGTTCACTGGAACACTGCAGCAATCCCAGGACAGAGATGTGAGCATGAGAGCAGGGGGGAGTGTTGAAATGGCAAGCAACCGGAAGCTCAGGGTCCTGCTTGCGGACTGAGCGGAGATGTTCCGCAAAGCGGTCACCCAGTCTGCGCTTGGTCTCCCCAATGTAGAGGAGACCACACTGTGAGCAGCGAATACAGTATACTACATTGAAAGAAGTACAAGTAAATCGCTGCTTCACCTGAAAGAAGTGTTTGGGGCCTGGGATAGTGAGGAGAGAGGAGGTAAATGGGCAGGTATTACACCTCCTGCGATTGCAGGGGAAGGTGCCCTGGAACGGGGACGAGGTGGTGGGGGTAATGGAGGAGTGGACCAGGGTGTCGCGGAGGGAACGATCCCTTCGGAATGCTGACAGGGGAAGGGAGGGGAAGATGCGACGTAGTGGCATCACGCTGGCATAAGTAGTGGCATAAGCTTTCTGCTCATTGACCTGCCCTAGCGTTGCTTTGTAACAGATGTTAGGTATGTGAAAATGGGCTCGCTCCATTCATCCACTGATTTTTTGAAAAAAAAAAGTGTGCGCAACATCTCAGTACATGTGTTGATACCTCTCTGTTTAGGGAAATAGCAGAAATAAACTGTGGCCTAATGAGATTCATTTCAATCAGGGAGGAAGGGTTACATTCCAAATTGCATGATCCATACTTAAAAATAATGTAACTGCAACAGAGAGCATGGGGCATACTGGCAGGATGATAGAAAGTTAGTCAGTTGAATGCAAAAGGATGGGTAGATACCGACGGTCAAATAGTACACTAAGAATTGTTTTGTTTTAGATTGCCTATAATAGGTTAGACGTGTATTTTTAATATTTAGGGTGCAAAAGATGTGTTATATTCAAATAAATGAGATCAAAGCTGTCTTTACTTATACACAGTTTATTTGAAATATAGACTGTAATTCAAGTTCTTTGAATGGAAAAAAATTTAGTGAAAGAGAGACTAGTGATCAAATTGCTGTCCCAAATTCTCCATCAGTAACTTGAATGCACCATTTGTGTCTCTGCACCCTATAAGTGAGGTGCAAATAAAATTACGATCTGAAGACTGTGGGAGTCATATGATGAACATTGAATTGTTTCAAGTATCCTTGGTCACTATTCAGCATTTATGCTAACGTTTGACTTTAGTGGGTATCCATTGCACTGAATATCAGGCATTTAGTCTTTTCCAACAAGACTGGAGCTGGTATTTTTCTCCTGTGTATATTTTGTGCATCCATGGCATTTAAAATACCATACATGCTTGAGAGCACTTCCATATTCTGAGATTCAGAGTACTGCACTTGGTAATTCAAAATAACTTCACTTGATGAAACACCTGAACACTTCTCCATATTATCGTGATGTGTCATTGACCAAATCTACCAAAATAGACAGGAACTAATTCCCAACCCATTTCAAATTCTTCATTTTAGCTTTGCACCTGTTTGGCTACTGGAATGATTGCTAACATTTGAGGTGTATTGTGTGAGGGAAGAGGGGAGGGGATTAACTCATTTGACTGTAGATATATGTAAGCTGTTAGTTTTTCCTCAACGATTGTTATGTCATTGAATCAAACTGTTTCAATCAGAAATATATTCCACAGTTTGTTTCTTGATTCTTAAAATCAGTGAAGCTCAGACTATTTGATTAGATATCCACCAAACGTTTCTTGCCCAAATGTAATTTCCAAAGCTTGAGTTTTAAGAAATATCACAAAACACCATCTAGAGCCAATTAATGACTACAATTTCAGATTAGACATGGAAAACTGACATTCATATCCTCTTAGTCGACAACGTAACAGTGAAAACCTTCATAGGAGTGAGATACTGTATCAGGAACAATGAAAGACATCCCTCTGACAGGAAAACAGAATGTTTTGCATAACTTGCCTTGTGACCAGTGCATTAAAAGTTCTGGGCAGATGACAACTATCCTGTAACAGAATCACACTGCATCGAGGAAGTTGGACACAACTTCATCTCAGCAGCAGGAATATAGAATCCCGAGATTTCAGTTTTTTGATTCCTAAGTTGGGGCCAATATATCTTAATTTAACAAATCCAATGAGCCTTTCCAACATTGTCATTATTTAACTAGGACAGCTGACTTGTACTGATGTGGTACTTTTTACGACACAGCCAGGGACCCACAGTAGTAGGTTGCCGGCCTTTTTCGCACTTGGTTGCCAAGGTAATGCTGTCCCAGTCAGCTATCCATTATATCTGAGCTAACAAAAAAGCTGTGTTTGTTTAAACAGACATTTTAAAACTTCCACAATAATTGAAAAAAACAAAGCAAACTCTAACAAATGACTATTTTTCCAGAATTCCATATAGTTTCCTATAACTCTTTCAGTATCAGATTCCCCCCACTCACACCCACCAAGGCCATTAAAGATGACAGACTCTGATCCTTTTAATGACACTTCATCAGAAATATAGGAAACTTTGGAGATGTTTGAGACAAATGAAAGGTGATTATTGTCATTGATGTTGCATATGAATGACTTTAAAACTGCATGAACCCATGCTTTGGTGCCTTTTTGCCATGTCCGTTAATGCTCCCAATTCCTCCCCAGCCTAGAGAAATGTTAGGTGTCCTGCAATGAGGTCTCCTCTATCTCCTAACTCTTCAGGCTGCTTAGAGTCGGGCACAGCAAGCCATACCTTCCCCATTCACCGAAGTTAAGTATACTACTGTCTCCCTTCTCCCCCAATCAAGATCTTAGTGGGAAATACTGGGGTTGAATCTATCTTGGCGCAGGCGAGCAATGGTGCATGGGAGAGCAACAAGTTACAACTGATAGAGAAATCACCCCCTATTCGTAAGGAGGCAACTTCACAGCTGGCTAAGAAAGGACCAATGGTGGGGGTGTGGGGGGTGCAGTACAATAGTGTTGCAGTGATTATGGCACAGGATTAGCAGTCCAGAGGCTATAAATGCAATCCCAGCAACACAAGATGGGAAACTGAATTCAATAAATCCGGTAATTTGTTCTGATACTAGAAAAAAACCCTTGAAAGGTGGCAAATTGTTATTAAAAACCTAAGTGGTTCACAAACTTTCTTCAGCAAAGACCTGCATCCCCTATCTGGACTCAGCTACATATGACTCTTTAAGCCCTCATAAGTGGCCTAGCAAGTGACTTAGTTGTAAACCAATCAAGAAGAATTGGGAAGGCCCATTATCACCTTCTGAGGGCCCCTATGGACAAGCAATAACTGCAGCCTCATTCGGATTGTTAATTTTGCTCTCTGAGCATGACCAAACAGGGACTGTGTGGCACATTAAAAGCAAGGACAGGTAGCAGAAAGGGAGAAAATGCAAAAAAGGATTTCCTTAAGAAATCAAGATTTTTGACTTGCATAAACTGCACAGAATTGAATCTAGAATGGTCACTCTGTATTCCAGGACGTTCATCTTTCAGGTCAGAGCAATCAAAGTAGGGAAATCTATATTTGAGAGAGAGAGGGAGGAGATGCCTCATAAACTTAGAGATGGATGGGGCGGGAAAACAAGACTGGTGAATTGATGATGTAATATCACTCTTTTTCATGTTTAAGGAGCCCATCCATACCCAAAGGAGACAGCTGTATGGACTGACGGATCCATTTTCTATTTTTTTTTTCCAAGTCCCTGCAAAAACCTGCTGTCCCAGCTGAGCCAGTGAATTCCCCATGTGCACTGAACTTAAAGCTCTCGGGCGTGGTGTTCACGGACAAGCACAATGTGCCACGACCCTTCTTTTCCTTCCAATCAACAACAGCAAAATCACAAGTCATGCAGCTTCAAATATGAGATGCTGTACTTTAGGGTGATTACAGTTAATCATGTCAAGGTCTCAAGCCAAAGGTGTTTAAGCTGAACAGCATGCAGTTTGTAAGCTTTGGCCATTCATAATAAATTTCACATCATCATTCAACAAACCGATTAATTTTAGACACCATCTTAAAAAATGGTGACAAGTAACAAGTTTGACTATTGCAGCTTTCAATATTTTGAATGTTCGCTTTCCACTGCAGTGTTATATAATCTACTAAAGACTTGGTAAAAATCCGTTGTACATTTTTAATGAGATTAGTTTTAACTTAAATAGAACGGCCGACGTCATTATTAAACCTGTGAAATTACAAGATATCTTTTATAAACTTGTTGCTGAATTACTTTACTCAAACCAACCTAGCTAAATTGCTTCATTTTCAGAATAATTTAGCTAAGAGGTAATTCGACAACTGAAGGAATTTTAGAATATATTTTGCCAGCACTTGTGATATTGTGCAAAGAGCACCTTTCTTAAATTGGAATGGAAACTGAGCAGCAAAAGTTTCTCTTTGTTTTCAAGCTCCCTCCCTACTTGGTATCTCAGGTTCTTGTCGAATGACCAATTCGAGATGCAAGGAATAATAAAAATTATGGTTTCTGTGTCTTTTTCCTTGTATGCCTTTGACGTTTCTGGCATATCATCTCAGTCAATTTTGACATTTTCTATGCATTATTGGTGATATGATTTATACATGAGGCTTGGAGTTTCTCAAATGTGGCTGTAATAGTGATTGTACTTACTGTCGCCTGTGCGTGATAAACAGGCACTGTTTTGCTATCATTTTCCTTTTAACGAAGTGGTATGTTGTGAGAAAGATTAATGCATCATTAAGGTTACTCAATGTCATTGTGTGAATTCAGTAGATAATAGCTTCTATCAAAGTACTATATCTTGCGCACGTACCTGGCTAACTACCATAAACAATCAGTCTGTATCATGCGAGATAGATTATCTTATATCTAGATAATTACATTTGTAGAAATTTCTTTTCCATTGTGGTTATCTTTTGTCTCAAATGGTTCAGATTGGCTTCTGTGTCTCTCTCATATCTAATGACAAAGTTTACCTCATGTTTTACATGGAAACTTTATTTTAGTAATTTATTGCTTAATTATTAGAATAATTCAGGTTTCACTAGAATGGTAGAAAATAAGGTAAAAGTTTACCAGCTGATGTGGGCGTCATCAATAAACAGATTTATTTTTGGGAACAATTAATGGGTTGGACATGTTTTTTATTATTAAAGGTGGATGGGGGAAAGAGTGAGGAGAAAAAAAACAAATTCCTTTCATCTCTAGCAGAAATGCAAAGCTCAATTGTCGATTAACTACATATAAAATATGTCTTAATGTTTTCGTTTTATGAATGGCCACTTTCTACGACTTGGAAATACACACAGGCAGTCACGTGAAATGCAGAACACAGCATGCCCATACAACTTACAGAGTATAGGAGGCGGAGGGTGAGCAGATTGGAGCACCTCGGCCTGAGGCCCAGCACCTGACTGGTTCCTTACAGCACTGCTCTCAGAGCCCTTGGCTGGAGGCAGCATGCAAAGGACGATGGAAACAAACACACAGAGCATGTTACACAGTAAACAGAATGAATGATGAAAACCACCACAAGACGAAGGGGGCAAAAATGATGGGACATAATCTTTTAACAAGGCTCAAAGCCTAGTTGCTTTTTCAAAGACTTTTTTTGTATAAATATTTGAATTGGGAGTGCACATACAAAAGGTAAGGCAGAAATATTGAAACTCCCAAATAAAAAGAATTTCTCAAATTACAAATTTCACTGAAAACAGCACAACACTGATGGCTACATTCTCCCTCACTCTCTGGAATAGTGTCTCACACTGAATTTTATGAGTGGCACATTCTTCCATTCTTTGCTTTTTTTCTGCTGACCCACTGGACAGAGCAGCTCAGATGAAAAGACAAAATTTTTTTGGTGTGGGCAGTGAGGGAGCTGTGAAGAAAAGTACTAAGGAAGCAGCAATTTTCCCAGTGTTGCACAAAGTGGGAATCTGCCACTGAACGAGCACAGTGTGTCAACAGAAGTCATCTCCAAACTGATCATATGCCCGCAGGTGGGTTAAGGGAAACAATTCAGACAAATGGCACAGGACAGATTCATTCAAGATTCATTACTGGCCTTTTGACATTCTCAATAGATTGTACTTTTGTAATAGAGACAAAATACAAACATGAGTACGGTGGATTTGTCCATTGAGATGAAATGGCAAAGAGATAAGGCACACACCATGACCAAAACTACACCAGTTATTTCATGGAAGTCAAAATTTGGACATTGCATAAAAAATACATGGTGTCTGTGGCAAGTATTTTATCAGGCCAATATGTAGTTTGTCAGTCACTTGTTGGGTTAAAACTACAGAGCGCAAGAGGAGCTTGAGGCTCTAACCTAGCAATACTGATAACTGCTTTATATTTGGCTCTGTGAGATCCATGATTCAGGAACTAGCCTCACAGCCTGCAACTTGCAGAGCCAGCCTCAAGACAAATGTTAAAAATGCTGGGTCTTGGCCATTTCGGGCAATTGACAAGATCCAATTCCAGCCACGGGTCTTGGGAAAAGACCTAGCAGTTTTACATCCAGCTCTGAAATGGCCACACCATGACATATCCCACTAAGTGTAAAAGTAGCCAAAGTTCTTGCAAACAATTTGTTTCTGCTTGGGGGAAGCTCAAACTTCACATTCACATGTCTCTGGGACTAGTGTTTTCATATATTCCAAAACTCGCGAACAATTATCGCATGTCACTTCAGAAAGATCAATTGCCCAACTACCAATTTAAGCCAACACTGGGAGCTGACACATTTCAGCAATAATTTCATACACAAGACAGACAACTGTAACTCATGTGCTCTGACTGGGTCTTTTCATAGCTCAGATGGAGGTGGAAATAATTCAGAACATACAGAAAACACTGGTGCTTATTCCTGGATGCTAATGCAGATTGTCAAAGGACTAAAAGGTAAACACTGATGGGAAATATGGTTTGTAGGCGTTTTCTTGTTCACATTAATCAGCCATGTACTCATCACTGAAGACACTAAGAGTCTACAATTTGCCATCAAACAATTAATACTCTGCTTGCTACCCACCAAGCAATTTTATCATCTTGCACCAGCCTTGCATGTCAGTTTTCACAATACACCTACATCTAATCACCTCCAAAATCACAGCAAGTGCCAACTTGTCACAACATACTGAAATTTGGCCTGAAGAATGAGAACATTGCTGGGATGACTCAGAACCTACACTTGTGTATAGCTATAAAAAGATAAAAACAAAATCACTGCTGAGGAACATTAATAGATTTAACATTCATTCTGAGAACAACATAATTTACTCAAATGTTGTGCAGTTTGGCCCTATTGGCCATATCACAGTAATAAGCTGAAAAGAGTAGTGCCTTGGTGCAAAGGTTGGTTTAGCCGACTCTGACCTCATTGCTGTGAAACTCTGGAGGAGAAGCGACAGAATTCATCTGACGGCTTGCTAGATGAGACATCTTTTTCCACAAGCCTCTGGCTCCTTTTATCCCAATAAAACGTAACATTCTAAAATGTCGCAATGTAGCAGTCTGACATCTCTGAAGCTGCCGTCTACTTTTAAATGCGTCTGAATGCTAGCGTGTTTTGCAGTCTAGAATGAAAGCTGATCGAGGGGGAATCTAAGTGCAATGATTAAGATATTAAAAAATAAATTTAAACTAAGTTGCAATCGGACCAAAGGAAACATTTACACAAATGAGAATTACATTTAAAAAAGACCTGGGATTTTATCATACTATTTAACATTTGAAATAACTCAACAGGAACTTGCACTTCACTGATTTCTTTGTCGACTATCGAAACTGAGTTTATGCAAGCTTTGAGTACACTCATGTAGGAACATAGGAAATAGGAGCAGGAGTCAGCCATTTGGCCTGTCAAGCCTGCTCTGCCATTCAAAGAAATCACAGCTGATCATCTACCTCTGTGCCATTTTCCCCCACTATCCCTTGATATTAGTATCCAGATATCTATCGATTTCTGTCTTGAACATGCTGAATGACTGAGCCTCCACAGCCCTCTGGGGTAGATAATTCCACAGATACCCCACCCTCTGAGTAAAGAAATCCCTGCTCATCTCAGTCTTAAATGGCCTACCCCTTATTCTGAGACCGTGTCCCCGGTTCTCGACTCACCAGTCAGGGGAAACATCTTATCCACATCTACCCTGTCAAGCCCGCTAAGAATTTTGTACATTTCAAAGAGATCACTTCTCATGCTTCAAAACTCTGGAGAACACAGGCCCATTTTCTGCAATCTCTCCCTCTCAGACAATCCTGCCATCGCAGGGATTAGTCAGGTGAACCTCTGTTGCACTCCCTCTATGGCAAGTATATCCTTCCTTACATAACGAGACCAAAACTGTCCACAATGCACCAGGTGCAGTCTCACCTAGTTTATATTTTTATTTATTTTTGCTGAAGCTTCGAGCTGCCCTCCAGTCAGCATTAAATGGGATCCAAAATTGGAAGGAGGTCCAAAAACCAAACCTTGTTCTTTGAATACAAATATTAAAAGTATGTGTTCTGATGAAAGGTCACAGACCTGAAACGTTAACTCTGCTTCTCTCTCCACAGATGCTGCCTGACCTGCTGAGTATTTCCAGCAGCTTCTACTTTTATTTCAGATTTCCAGCATCTGCAGTATTTGCTTTTATTATTTACTGATTCGAGTTACTGTGCCTTCGTCCAAACATTCTGGATTTACCCTTAGCTGGAACACAATCTCAAAAGTAAATCCTCCCCCCTTCTCCCCTTCATCTGCTTCGTTCTAGACTGCAGCTCTTGAACCTATCTAATTTTTACTCAAAGCTTACCCCACATCGTACTTCAGTTCAGCTTTATTATTATTCTCCACATTTCCCTTGGTGCATGGATATAGTTATTTGGTGTAGCACCCTGAAATGAACAGAGTCTCTCAGTATAATCTCTGAAGATGCACTTGACTGTCTGGCTACATATCCAATAGCTTGATTCGCTTCTTGAAATATGTCTCAACAGGGATTGTGCTAAGTCCACTCCCTGGTCCCTTTTTAAATCTCACTGTGACAACTGAATTTTATTTGTTGTATACCTGTAGGACATACTTTTCACAAGCAATATGCAATATTTTACATGCATCAACATGAAGTTTCATGTACTGCTATCTGCCAATTACACATCCAGTCTTTTTCTGTAATTTGTTTTGCTACGTTCTCTGTCTCGACTGCTTTCTCTATATTTTCATGTGCACCCAGCACATGTGGCTAACTTGCAATTTTGATTCCACTTCCCAGGTTATTAATGTAAATTAGAAATCAGAGTTCAAGCACTGACCCCTGGAATCTATTTGCTCCTGAAGAAGCAGCTTGAGTAGGACCCTTCATCAAGAGATTCAACTGAAACATTAACCCCTCACGCTGAGACCTGTGATGCATTTCTAGTATTTTCTGTTTTGTTTAGGGACTATATATTGTTTAGTGCACGGTGAGGTTTTACTGCTAAGCACCTGAACTGATGATGACAGGAAACCAAACTCTGACATGGTCCCACTTTTATTTATTTAGAGATACGGCACTGAAACAGGCCCTTCGGCCCACCGAGTCTGTGCCGACCAACAACCACCCATTTATACTAACCCTACAGTGATCCCATATTGCCTACCACCTACCTATACTAGGGGCAATTTACAATGGCCAATTTACCTATCACCTGCAAGTCTTTGGCTGTGGGAGGAAACCGGAGCACCCGGCAAAAACCCACGCGGTCACAAGGAGAACTTGCAAACTCCGCACAGGCAGTACCCAGAATCGAACCCGGGTCGCTGGAGCTGTGAGGCTGCAGTGCTAACCACTGTGCCTCCCACTTCACATAGTTCTGCCAGAAACAAACACACCAGATCAGTGTGTTTATAAAGTCCTTGTGCAACTTTAAAAACTTTGGATGTGCACATGATAGAAGCAAACAGCAAATGAGAAAGGATAATTCAGGATGTTTTTTTCACCTTAATGCTGTTAATGTTTTCCTGAATGATAGTGGTGACAGTAGGAAAAAAGAATGAACTCTATATATGGCTAGCAGAACTGAAGTCAATAGCAGCTGAGAAGAAAATTTACTGTTCATTATAGGAAAAATACAGTACATAACTAATGAACAGTTGGACAAAAAAGTTTCTATCATGTGTACATCCAAAGTTATGAAAACTGCACAAGAACTTTATAAATACCCTGTATGACAATTTACCATTTTCCAATTCTTCTGCTGAAGGGCTGGAGTCACACTGGGGTAGAGTTCCATCGGTGCCCTGTATAAGCTCTCCCAGATGCCAATAGCTGATGTGTGAACTAAGACTCTCATGAATTGCAGGTTATTTGACTGGAGTGAGCCTGATGTTACTCTCACCCAAAATCCACAACTACACTATTCCAGCAGGGGTCACTGGAACCCTGGCTGATTTTCCTCTCTGCAGTCAGAGCACAAGCACCTCAACTGCTGTCCTTGGCTGAGACCAGCTACCACAACACTGACTGAAATTCAACCATATGATCTGTGACTCAATCATACTTGCCTTCACTAGGTGAGTGAATAGGGATGCTGCCAGAAGTATTTCCAATGTCAAACTACTGCATCCAAACTGGTCAATTCTAAGTTAATAATAGGAAAATAGGAACAGGAGTAGGCCATTCAGCCCCTCGAGCCTGTGCCGCCATTCAATGAGATCATGGCTGATCCACAGTCAAGAAATATGACATTTACACGTGTTTCCATAAATCTATGGAGACTTATTCCTTTGAAACCTGATTTTTCTATACTTTTTAAAAAAAACTTAAATTGCCTTGGTTGAGAGAATGCGAAATTATATGCCCTCAGTTTTAAAGGATACAGAATTACAATGCTCATATTGACAGCACTGTAGCAGTGAATTAACTGCAATGTTTCACTTTGACAATATGGTTCCCGACATTTACTTGCTTTATTTCACCATCCATTAAAGTTCAAAAAATCGACAACTGGTAAAATAGCCTTAATTCCATGGCAGTGAAGGTTAACATTTTCCAAATCCTAATCAGTCTATCTCTCACCCATGATCAAGTCATCTTGATGGCTTTGAGACAAAGGATTCATATGTTCCCAAGCATCAGGAGAATAGTTAAAAGGGTTAGAATGTCACTGGGAAAACCATAAAGTTTTTGAGCTACATATTTACTTAAAGCTACTCAGCAAGTTCTCTGTTCGCAGCTGTGTCCTTTCTGGATGTATGTTGGTTTGTATTTCATGAAAATATGGTTTCACTTAAGCAGCATTTGAAATCACACAGTGATGTTGAATTTAAAATGACTAAGAGTTTCAAGGCAATCACTGAAGTCATTCCTTATAACATTGCAGTAAACTTTGCAACTATCTAATTGCTCAATGTGCACTGTCAGGCTAGGCCCCCACCTGCCAAGAATGAGGCACATTAATTTTGTCATGAACATTGATTTTTAAACTGTTGCTGGAGTTAAGAGAGGACTTCTTGAACAGATCAGCCGTGGCTGGAAAAGACATTTGCATATTAACTGGCAGTGTTTGGAAGGGCAAAGCAGCCATTCCCTGACATTCAACCCACAATGGACCTTTGATGACCAGACCTTGAAGGTGGGGGAGCTCGCATTCCAGGTTGACTGCTAAGATGGCTGAATAAACAAATGGACATGGGCAAACCAGCTAGTCACATGACTAACCTGCTGGGCAACCTGAGTTTTTTGAATTTGTACAAACAGTTTGGGCAGAAAGCGGTTTGCTCCTGGACTGAGAAGATCTCTCTCCTGTCTGCTCCCATCTCTTTTCTCACAAGCCTCTGAATCCACATGAACCCCGAGAGAGAAAAGTCTCCTACAGCGAACAAGGAAGAGGAGAATACTGGGCCCCAACAAAAAGCAAGATCTACCTTTCATCAAGGACTGTCCAGTGAGCTCGAAAAACCCTCACAACAACTCTTCAGATATTGCCTCAAACCTTTCCACTTTATTATTCTTCTGCTCTTTTCTGTCTCTATTAGCCTGTGCCTGCTAGCGTGGGCATGTCTTGTATCGGTAGGCGTTAACCGAATTAGAGTTTAATAAATTTCAGTCTTCTTTAAACCGAAGACCACCTGTTTGTGCTGGTTTCTTTGCCCTCTCAAAAGAAAGTGGTGAACATGGATTCACCAAGGGGGAGCTTAAAACACTTTAAAAAAAAACCCCTGTTACAGTAAGACCAGGTGAAGGCTGAAAGGGAATCTTTGACCTCTTTCTCACCCAGTCTTAACATGCACGATCTGTGATGTGATTGCATTTGTCATCAGCAGCAGCATAACATGAATCAATATAAAGCTGTACTTAGAGTTGCAAACATTTGATGAGTTAAAAGAAAAAACTCAATTCAACCTCAGACGGAGTTTTCCTCCACTTCAACTGATATCTGCAGGCATCCCATAGACAGCTGCACCAACATGACTACCTTAAACTGCATATGTGCTCATTTGTCCTTGTGGACAAAAACAGTAATTGAATTCTCTGGAGAGCTTTTTCCTCTTCACTCAGACATTTGAATGTACTAGCAGCAATGCCCTTGACACCAGGCAACTAGATGAATTAGTACGCACAAACTGCCACCAACGCTTGCGTCCAAGGCTGACTTCAGCTAATGAATAAAACAGAAACAGTGCCATCTGGGGTTGTAGCTAACCACAAAGGGAGGATATAGCTGGGGGATTAAAAACAGCTAGAGGCGAAATACAGAGCTGAAAAGGCAGCAACAGTCAAGCTCAACAGGCCTTGCACTAGTCTAGGGGAAGTGAGAGAATTTCTTTAAAGAATTAATTATTTAGCCTTGTACATCGCTGTTGGGTGTTTGCTATGCTGTGATCCTGGCCTGGTTCATCATGTGTAAATTATGTTGTAGTTACTCATTGAATTCTGGCAGCAAATTCACAGTATCTGTGCAAACATTAGAGTACTAGTAGGCTAAATCCAAATCAGTATTCCTGAATCTGCATTGGAGACTCCCTCATGCAGCTGGTCAGTTTCACAGACAGTCAAGGTCTGAAGGTTGCACAGGAACAGACGTCGACTGTGACAGCACAGTGGTATAACATGTAGTCAAACAAGTTCATCAGTTCTGATGAAAGGTCACTGACCTGAAACATTAACTCTGCTTCTTTCTCCACAGATGCTGCCGGACCTGCTGAGTATTTCCTGCATTTTTTGTTTTTATTGCACTGAAACTAGTCTACCTACTTGAGATGATGGATCCTGTTGGATAGTTCCTGGAGCAGACTGTCAAAGTCATTTGACATTCTGCCTCATAGCCAGAACTTTCAAACAAGCACCAAGCTTGGCTGGTGGTGAGAAGGGCCCTCCCGGTCAGATCCTTAATGTACAACCAGAGTCTCAACACCACCGTATGCTGCCCTTGAGGTGGCTGCACTGATTAAGAGACCATTGCCCACCTCCTGGAATATGCAAAGTAGGTCTGGAAAGAGATAGTGTTTTTTTGTCAAGTTTCATCCCAAGCAGCTCCTTAACACAGGACTCGACTGGCTGTGCCCAGGGACGCACATCCCTGGGGACAAACATCAACTGCTGCTACAGGACCATCAGCTTGGTGAAAGACACCATTTGGTCTGCCTGAAACCTGATTATTTTGCAGTGCAAAAAGCTGTCTATGACTGAGTGTTGCAGACCGGCATATTCCAAAGGTCCAGGACTACATGCTGAGGGATGATTGAAGCTTGGTGCAGTCGTTGCAATGGCTCAATGGGAAAAGGCCACAGCCTAAGGCCCTCCTGCCATAGTACTGGAAACAGTGTAAAACCCCTTGAGCTGTATGCACCAGAAAATGTTACACAACAAATGTAAATGTTTACTGTAAACATGTGTAATTGTCAGTGCAGTGAGGCACCTCATGAGTGCCATGTAATATATTAAGAGAGACTGAACTGTATTGTGCTTTCTGTAATGTCAAAATTGAACTGTTATGTAATCTACTTAAACAAAATTTATGAATGAAGTCTGTTTTTTGAAACAAAAATCCTACTTATTACCACAGATTCAGCCTCATCTTTCTTGGGTCTATCATTTACACTTGCTGCACTTGTCAGTAGGTGCATACCACAGGCATTAGAATTTCCTCAAACGTAGCGTGCCCTTGCATGCATGTGCTGAGGTTTCTACCAAACCAGTGCGATCAGGCTAATGAGGAGGTAGCATTTTTAATCGTTCACACCAGCACTTGTGGTAGATTTCCTGTCTGATATCAAAATTTATATCACGTCTCTTTTACTTAAAAAATAAAATGAATAGCGACAAGCATTACTTGTTTTCACCATTTCCAACTGGGACTTTAACTAGTGCAAATGCTGTGTGAGTGCATCCTGGTGTTACATCAGTCTCATGTCAGACTTGGTTGCTTCCTAAACCAATTCTGCCTCTCTGCAGTCACGACTGAAAGAAATTCCTCATAGTCCCTCGCTCAATAACAAAGACCACTGAAGTGCGCAATTTGAGATCAAATGCTGACTGACCCACATCAGCTTGATATTTAAAATCGGCAGTCAGTGATTCAGGCTCAGCCTGATCAGAATGTACCAGGACGTGTAACAGGAGCAGAGTGAAGGCAAGTAATAGTCTATCTCAACCTTGCTGCAAAAGCAGCTGAACCACTGGCCATCTGGTGCAAATGTTAACAGGCAGCGAAATAAAGTCTGTGGACAGCTGTATCAGCACAACAACCCAAAGCTACAAATTCGACAGAGAAAATTAAGTGGGGAGATATGAAACAATGGAGTTATGGGAAGGTCATTTGTTAATCTGGGTGCTGATGGGAACTGTAATGCACTAGATCTTTTCTCTGGTGGTTTTGGATGTGAGCTGAATTCCTTATTTAGATAATGGCACATACTCCTGCTTTTTTCAATCATATTTACTTCCAACCTTCAACAAACTGCCAAACCTTTGGGTACAAATAATCAACTCAACTAAGGGAAGCAGAATTCATGTTCACGCATTCCAGCTAGGCAGATTAATGGGATGAGTGACGACAGCGAAACCATGATATGGAAGCATATACACACATACTGACGAGAAGGAACACAGGAAAAGTAGGCCATTAAGCCCCAGGAGCCTGTGACCCTATCTTATTGGATCATTGTTGATCTGCACCTTGTAAACAAAAGGCAGGGGTGTGGGACTAAGCACAACTGGTCAAAGAGCCAGCACAGGCACGATGGATTGAATGGCCTCCTGCGCTACAAGTTTCTGTGATCACGTAACTCCAACTCCATTAACCTGGATTTTCTCCACATCCCTTTACACCCTTATCTACTGCCTGGATTACACTTGTTCCATCCCGCTTCTTGTAAGGACTCCATCCATTCCTTCAGTTCTTCTGTTCTATCGCAACTGCTCTGACGATGCCACCTACCACACCAGAGCTTCCAAAATATACTCTTTTCTTAACTATCATGGTAGACTGTTCCATTTCCTGAACATCTTCCTTTACCCTTCTCCCCTCCAGAACTATGATAATGTTCTCCTTACCCTCACCTTCAACCCCGTCAGCCTCCTCATTTGATAGGTCATGTTCAGCTATTTTTACTACCTCTAATGTGATCCCACTATCGAATGACATGGTTCCTCTCCACTCGCTGCTTTCCAAAGGGACCATTTCCCCTCAACTTCAGAGTTCACTCTTCCATTGACAACCATGCTTGGTGCCGTACAATGAAGGACAAGAGTTCTAACACCTGCCCAGTCATCTCCTCCCACACTACCGTCCAGGGTTCCAAAGACTCCTCCTGGGTGATGCAACAATTTATTTCCTTTAAGCTAACACACATTCACTCACTGCTGCTCTTGGTGTATTCTTTTCTGCAGCATGGAGAAAAATGCAGATTTGTTGAACACCTCTGTTCTCTCTGAAAATGTGACCCTGAGCTCTCTCCTGCCAACCACTTCAGTTCCCCATCCCACTCCATTCTAACTTCAGTCTTTGGCTTTTCACAATGTTCCAAAAAAAGGCTCAATGCAAGGCTGAAGAGGAGAACGGTATCTTAGTCCATGGTGCTTTGTAGCCCTCTGACCCCAATATTGACTTGAATCAACGCCACATCTCAACAGTAGTTCCCATTTTCTCTCTGGCAGGAAGCGCTGCAATGCAGGACAGATGTGCTGGCATTTCTGGTTATCTATATGGGGCGGGGGGGGGGGGGGGGGGGGGTGGAGGCGACTGTGGGAGCAGGTAACTGCCTCTCTGTATCAGACCACTGCGCTGGCGGGATGGTCTGCACCCTTAGTAACAACCTATCAAGCACCAGGACTGCTGGTACCTGCTCTACTTTGCCACTCTTTTCACACTCCGCTTTCTACATTCCCCCTCCCACCCATAAGCTACTCATCTGCTCTCTATTATCACGCCAATGTCAAGTCAACATAAGAAACAGGAGCTGGAGTAGGCCACATGGACCCTCGAGCCTGTTCCGCCACTGATTAAGATCATTGCTGATCTTGAACCTCAATTCCTGTTACTCATGTCGTCACTTTTCCTTTGTGTCTTGTTTTACCCTCCCCCTTCACAATGTTTTATTCCATTTTAAATGCTGTTAATCTTGAATATCTTCCTGAAGTGTCTGCACCAGACATGTTAACTCCCTTTCTCTCTCCACAGACAGTACCTGACCTGCTGAGTGATTCCAGTATTTTCTGTTTTGTTTCAGATTTCCTGCAGCTAAAGTATCTGAGTGTTTGTTCATCCTGTCAAAATACTACAGGCGTGCCCAACTCTTATTGGAGCTACCAAGAAGAGAAAGCTTTGTTTCCATCTCTTTACAGCCCCTGGATGATCAGGTGAAATGGAAAACCATATTTGAATGAGATCACTTCAGTTTAAGCCTTTTACGGTCATGCATTATTTTACCCAATTAAAGACTACAAGTACAGCATGCTTTAGTATCCCTCTGAGCCCCGCATTGGCACATTTTAAAAGCTGCTCTCAATGTGGTGCTTACCTTTAACATCTTCATCTTCAATAGTTGTGTTACTGCTGTCTGAAGACTCCTGCAAGTCAAAGGGAAACAGTCTTACTCACAATACTCCAAGCATTCACCACCTGAGCTCTGAATTAACAGTACAGTTGCCGAAAGTGCAGAAAACGAAAAGCATTTATGTGAAAGCTTAAGAAATGAGTGAAACAGGGTTGGAGAAAGCATGATGATGAAGCAGAGAAGAATAAAGGAACTAGTTTTTAAGAATTAAACCATGCAATTTTTGTTCACAAATGTGTTTATGGTCGATGAAGAGCCAGGTTTTTTTTTTTCAGAAGACAAAAAAACGTGAGATCATCAGTGAATTCAAAGCTTGCAAACAAGTCACTGCCTAGATGGGTGATGGAAACAGAGTCAACAGTAACTTTCTATTCTAAGTAATTTGACTTGCGAGCAAGAAGGATGACAGGTCCAAATGCATGTTCAGAATGCCAGTGTGCCATCCAGTCTCTCTCGATGATCATTTTTCAAGGGGTTCAAGCCCTATGTGTTCTGAAGATGCCAGTGTTCAAATGCTTGAAAAGCAGCAGTGTTAAAAAGACTGAGCTTTTGCAGTTGGGCACCATGGTGAATGCTGCACTGTTACTGCAAGTTCCTCTGATACACAAGCTTCCTGATGGGAGAGTTGTGCCTTTTACAGCCTGAAGAATATTACTGCATGTTCATTGCAGTAAAGATTGCAATGGGATGATACGGAGATGTCAATGGAAGCAAGTTACCTGATTTGAGTGATGAGCAATTGAACTATCCTTTTTTGTTTATTAGGGACTACTCTTCATTGGAGGCCAAATTAATTTCTAGCCATCTCTATTTCTTCTTGATGTGACAACTCCCATCTGCCGTAGTGTTAACTCTCTGGATGCTTTGGGGTTAGTGTGCCTCCAACTCAGTGTCTTAAGTCCCAATATATTCCCAATTATTTCAGATGTAAAATATCAGTGAAATAGAGGTGGTCATGTAAACCATTGACTTGAACAAAAAAAATGCTTGCTCGATGATTTTCAACGGTTAGACTCATCCAATCAGCAATAACAAAAGCTCCCGTTGGTCTGTCAGGCAATCTGGTCCTGAGAGGTGGACAGTGCTGACCTTGCTGTCAGATGGAAATGAAAGTGTGTGTTTCACAAGTTGGAGCTGCTGTCTGTTTTGATAAATGGACTTGAAGAAGAATTGGAAGAGAGTGGGTTTTGGGTGACTTCTCCTCGTAATGCAATGGAGATTACACATCATTTTATAACTCATATCTCAAATCCTAGCACTGTGCAGTCGAAGGAATTTCTTGTGCCACAAGTCCCATTCAACTAGACTAGTGCGAAGCAGACCTTTTGATTCTAGCACCGCTGTATTTAATGGTTTGCACAACAGTCTGCAGTCTCACACCAACCTTTGGAGTCCCTTTGAGGGAATTAAGTCAGTTCTTTGTGACTGTAATTACAAAATCAATACTCAGAAATGTGAAAAACTGAAAACAAAGTGAGGTCAAAAAAGTGTTGTCAGCTGACGATGGGTTGGATAATTATGTTCCTTGTTGGATATGAAGGAAATAGGGAGCTTCCTTCCATGATTTAGACCCAACAAGAAAGAAACTCAACTTATTTACAATTACAGTAGAAAGTAGGAAATTGAGCACCTCAAAGGGTTCATTGTATTTCAATCCAATTATGAAATGGCCTTCCTTCATCCTAGTTATAGACAGTTCTTGACTAAAATTTTAATGTGTTTGACTGAAAAACCAAAGCCTTCTCAATGGCTGTCTGTTGCACTTCCAACCACAGGTTGAACTGTGAGTGCAGACAAAAGATGCCACAACATCTGACAAATAATCAAGGGTCGTTGGCCAACTGCCTCCGAAAACGACAAGAAAATGAAAACTCTGAGTGTTGGGAAAGTCAAACCTGTAGTGTACCAGAGGACTGATGAAAGAACTCAACCCTGATCTTCTGTCTCTCTATTTATTTGTCTGCCCAGTTCCAGGTAGGAGTCCCTCAATCATCTGTTACTCAGAAACAGTAATCAGAACCAAGTAACTCTTGCTTAATAACAGGGATACTTTTTCTACGATAGAACGTAACAAGGGAAGATTTCAAAGATGGGAAAGACTACAGCACAGACAGATGGTACCTTTATCCCATCCACAGGGTTATGGATGACAGTAGTTTGTGGCTCCTAAAGAGAGTGAAAGCAGATATAGAAAAGGAAATTTTAGTGAGGAGAAAAGAGTGTTATAAACCAAACTAAAAGCAGAGAGACAGAAACAGTCAGGAAAAAAGGCAAAAAACAGAGAGAAGGGGGAAAACAAACTTGACACCTTTTCTCCTGCAGAATTATACCAAAATAAACAGTCTTGAGTGGCCAGAAATGGGTAAAAGATGAAAGGATTGCAAATGATGATCTGAATGGGGTGAAATTTTAACGCTGCTAAACTGGGCATGTTTGTAAAATTGCAGAATGAGAACACACTTCTCCCACAGTGGGGACCAAATGGCAGCTTGATTCAGACATTCTTGTGGCTTTGACTGACCCCGGAATTAAATCAGTTTTTATAAATAGTTACACCAGTTTCACTCAGGGGTGCAGTGGAACAATGACCCCCAACCTTGGTACTCAATTGGAAAAAAGAGTAACACAGGTTGAATAAAAAATAACCTACACCAGCTTCCTGTCATTTAATACTCAACAAGCTGGACTTCCAAATACTACATGTTCTTGCGAGTTAAGGTAGAATTTGGATCAGCAATTGTTTCAAACAGTCAACTTAACTGTTTCTTTAACTGCTAGTTGGCACAGGAGCAGACATGGCATGAGAAATTCAGTGACAGGAAGAGGGATCCAGCTCGACAATGCAACCCAAGGGATTGCCATGTCTGGTTTCAATTAGCTGCTCAAATCCTTGAGGAGGGCTCCCTCCCAAGCTTCCCAGCACCCAGTAGGCACGATGACTCAGGTTCATGATGGGAAAGCTCAGGAGGCTGGTTACCCATCACTGGAGAGCACCATGGTGCGTTCTGCTCTCTGTATTCCATCAGAGGTTGGTGATCGGGAAGGACAGGGCGAAAATATATCTGGGTAGGGGATCAACGGGAATAACAAGCCTCACGTTTAAGAATCCCACTAACGTGAAACACTCTAGGAAGACAAGCACGTATCTGTTTTAAGTGGTTCAAACTGGATGACATTGTGAATCCATCGAGGGTGATTCAAGTCCAACTGGTATGCAGGAGAATACTTTGGTGAAAACACATCATCCAGCTGAGCTATTAAACAATCATGGCATGAACCAGGTCAGTCACTCCCAATCACAGGAGGAGTTTGGAGGAGGGGCGGGGGTGGGCGGTGTGGTGGTGTTGAAATGTCTACATGGCCATAGCCTACACTATTACATTAAATCTGTGGGCAAACTGGCTCAAGCTGAGGATTTAGAAATTAGGTGATATGTAATATTTTAACTTAAAACTATTATATTAAAATGGCAAAAAGCTTGCTCTTTTCCATTTCTGCCATGAACATGAAATGAGAATGGAAACCCATAGTTTCGAATTAACTATTAAGGGTCTAGACATTAAATACCACATTGGCATGGATGCAGGGGTTGGGGGGGAACACAAACCCATAATTGGGAGCTGGGGGGGTGGCATTCAGAATGGCAGGTACGTTTCTCAGCAGTTGCGGGAGGAGGGAAAAGTTGATGTTTCGGTGAAAATTGGCAGTAGAATTGTGTCACTGACTGCAGGGAGAGGGGCTGGTGGCAATCTGGAGATATCACCATCTCCCCCTGCATCATGGCTGCGATAACTGCATTACCTGAAACAAACAGTCAAGGTTTGACAGGTGAGGGGAATTAAGAGAAAATTATATGAAAATTGTGGAGCTAAGCAGTTTACCTAACATTCTAAATACCTCCCGAGTCTCAGACATATGTACAAACACGGAGATCTAGTGGTTTGATACAACTGAGTGACTTGCTGGGCCACTTCAGAGAGCCACGTTGGTGTGGGAGTGGAGTCACATATAGGCCAGACCTGGTGAGGACACCGGGTTTCCCAAAAGGACGTGAATGAACCAGTTGGATTTTTACAACAATCCGATAGCTTCATGGTCACTTTTTATTTCCACATTTCCTTTTTGACTGAATTCAAATTCTCAAACTGCCATTTGAACTCCCATTGTCGGGGATTTTGGTACAGTAACATAATCACTACTGTACCCTCAACCTAAAATCACCATTTACATAGCCGCCAAGGTTCTTTCCTTGTTCTGTCAATGCTGATTACCCAAGTATATTTATTAATAAAACCAGATTTCTGATCAATGAGGGAGCGTGTTGCTATTAATGGCTCAAAAAACCCTCCCTGAGGTTCTAAACAGTGGGGCCAAGTCTCAATAATAGCTTCAAAATAAAGTTAGTGAACAGTTCAAAACCTGGTACTGTGTCAAAAGCTGGGAGAAAAAATCCCTTTCAAGGACCCAAAGCATCAATATGCACTAAATGGTAGCCAAGTAGACTTTGAACATCTGAAGGCAAGAGATTTCATCTGCATTCCAGCTTTTGGATTTACACTATATTTTTGTGGGGACATCTCAGTTTTCTTTCTCGCTGTTTTGTGGTGGCTGTGGCTCTGACTGCTTACCTCTCCATCCATCCACACACAAAAACTGAGGGCCCAGCAAACAATAATCTGGCTCTTTGCATTACAACCAACCACAAGAACATACACAAAATACACTCCTCTGACTTAGCTGGCAGTTTTATTAATCTTCCCTTCCCTCCAAAAAATTATTTTGGAGGTATAACCAGAACATTTTTTTAAATTTTGAAATTGACACTCCCATTACGACCTGCTGAATCATATCACAATCGTTAACAAAGAGAAAAGCCAGGACAAGATAATAACAAGCCAACCAAAACAGGAGGTACTCATGAAACATGGCTTTCACTCAGTCCCTGCAACGTGGGGGCACCCAATCCATATTAATATTGATCAACTAACCCAATTTAAATAAGCACCACTTGAAAAGTTCACTATTGAGATACTCAGGTTGTTATCTAAAGGGATCGGGGGGTGGGGGGGGGGGGAGCAGAAGTGGTGAGAAAGACCACCAAACTTACTTTTGCTGCACAGAACAGTCCAAGTTTCTTTCAGTCAAGCTGTTAATTAAATGGAAATTGCATCTTGGAGTCTTGCATTTTGCAATCTAGAGAAAGTTTTTTTTCCTCTGGCAATTCATACAAGGATATCGTTTAAAAAATATTAAGGCTGCTTGAAGAAGAGACAATGGAAAAAGCTCTTTGAATCAACTTGTATGAGGACATAATGCCCTCAAAACAATTTTCAAGTTTGATCTCAAAACCAAGTTAATTAAATATCCAGCCATGCTTCACCAGTGCCTCTGGAAGAAGATGATGGTATAAGAAGAAGAGAGCCAATACCAGTGCCGGGCAGGGAATGTTTCCTTTGGGGCTGGTTACTACGTTGTTTTTGGTGCTGTTTGTCTGAGGCTGTGCAGAAAACAACAGAGGGTTTAGGTTTATTTCATGTCCATTTTTCACCTCCTAGCCCCACCTGGGACAGTAGATCAAGCTGAGCTGGGTGATACTGAACTGTCTGAGGTGTGCAACCTTTTCAGATCCAGATGTTAAGCTGTCAACAGTGCTCTGACTAATGCCATCTTTATTTGTTTTGATTGGGCTCACTTCGTTACTTTGTGAACTGGCACCGAAGTGCGAGCCTCAAAGAGCAGGGATCACAATTTCGATCATGAGCGGAACCACTTTGAAAAGGCTAATATATTTCCCTAAATAGCCAGATTAAATCGTTTTATCTTTGCGCAGTTTTACACTGGTCCTCAAAGTATTTTTGGGTGTGGCTGTCAATGTCGGACTTGTTTTGCCACATGCTGTGGAGCAGTGTTTTTCCACTGCAAAGTACACAGAGCTCCATTAGCAGGTTCAATGGACGGCATGTCAGACAGTTCAATTTCTCTGGAAAAGGAGAAGCAAGAAGTATGAAAATCAAATTCAGTGACACGCATTTTCGAGTACCTTTTCTCAATCCCTAATTAGTCGAGTTGGACCAGTCACTACTGCCAACTCCTCCAGATTGTGTCTAAATGAACAGTTGCAATTTAACAAAGCCGAAAGCACAATCTCTTTGACAAGGTAACATGGATGATTAGAATGTTATCTTGTTTCTGTACCCACAGTAGTGCTTTATATATTTGTACATAAAAAAAACTTGATATATAGCATTTGGGACAAAGATCAAAAACAAGAAATGGAATGATTTGCTGGAACCAAACAAGATGAACAAAGAATTGTGAAAAAAAATCTTACTGCTTTGATCATATTTTCCTTAAAACGTAGACAAGAAGCCCATTCAAATGTCCTGGCACACAGATCCTAGCAGAAAGCTAGTGTCTTTTCAAACAAACTCAACACAGTCAAAACGCTTCATTAGTAAATCCCTCCAGATCAAACTGGAACTGTTCCGACCGCAGATCTTCCAACTGATTGAGTTGGGCTGAGGTCTTGACATTTATGATGGGCTGCACATTAACAACCCCCAGCAATCAACAACAAGGCAGTGACCTTTTCCTTCCAAAGTGAAAGTTGCATCAATTTGTAGGATCTTATCTAAACCAAGCTATTAATATTTGATTTACACAGCCTTGCCTCCACTGGTTCTTCATTACTCAGAGGGCTGGGCTTCAGTCAAGGCTACAGGCCTCTTGGCAACTGCCTCCACTGCCACATGCTAGGCTGAAAGGAGACTTTTGAGTTGGCTGTAGGACAGACACATCAGCAACGTACACCAGGATTTTCGAACTGAATCAAAAGTGGTCAGTCAGATGGATGCAGATGTTTCCAAATTTAATGCAGACCTGAAATGGCCTGTCAGTCTCAGTTTTTGGGTTTTTGTTTCAGTACAGCTCAGATCTTTGCAAAGCAATGAATTTATGACTTGAGAAATGAAAGTTCGAGCCTGCCTTGAGTTGTGTATGCCCTACACTAAACTATATTTTCAAAAATGGGCTTGTACACCAAATGCAGTCAACCAAAGCGAATCTAAATACATAGTGAGGTCCCTAGAATGAGGCCAGTTTTTGTCAGAGTTATGAACTAGATTACCCTGATCACAATACTAACTAAATATCTCTTCAAACTTCAGTTTTTAAATAGCTACCTGTCAACAGAATTACTACAAACTTGTCTGCCTCGAAGTAAAACTCTGCTCAAGCTTCAGCTCATTTTTTAATAATGTTACACAAATACACAAAGATTTCCAGCCTGTTAGAATCCATATTTTTTCATCAGAGCATGTGTATGGGTCTATCCACAAGAAACTTTTTTTCATTCTCTTCTAAAAGTAACTGAAAATATTGGAGAGCGACGACAAGCGAAGGAAGTTTCAGATGGGACTGGATCAAGGGTCCAACACAAACCTTTCCTCTTCTTTTGCTTGCTTTATTCGTTTGTGGGATGTGGGCATCTCTGGCTCGGCCATTTCAGAGAACATCAAGAGTCAACCATATTGCTGTGGGTCTGGAGTCACATGTAGGCCAGACCAGGTAAGGACAGCAGATTTCCTTCCCTAAAGGGCATTAATGAACCAGATGGGTCGACAATGGTTTCATGGTCACCATTAGACTAGCTTTTTAATTCCAGATTTTATTAATTGCATTCAAATTTCACCATCTGCCGTCATGAGATTCCAATCCATGTCTCCAGAGCATGAGCCTGGGCTCTGGATTACTAGTCCGGTGACATTGCCACTGCCTCCACTACGTTTTCCTTACAGGTGTTTAGCAAGCTTCTGTAGTTTCCTCTCTGGAATTAGAGGTTCCAGTTTCCAAAAAAAAAAACCCTAAGCCATTATGAAATGTTCTCACACAGACCGAATATTAAATTTAGAATCAGTGACGCCTTCTATCCAAATAATCACTAACCAAGTTCACAAAAAAGCATCACCAACTTCAAAAACTACTTTCACTGCAACAGCTACAAGGACAGAAGCTACCATTTTCTCTACAGTCTGCAATATCCAAGTTAACTTTACAGGCCCCTGAAGTTCAGTCCTCAGGTGACACAACACTGACACATTCTGTAGGACTTGGAGAGCGGAGGAAGCATTGTTCATTTGCTGCCCGTATCCTAACTCGCACCGAGTCCCATTCACCCATCAACCCTGTGCTCATTGATCTGCATGGGCTACCACGCCACCAACACTCGAAGTATAAAATACTCATCCGCATGTTCAAATCCCACCATTGCCTCACATCTCCCTATCTCTGTAATCTCCTTTGGTCCTACAACCCTCCGAGAAATCTGCATTCCTTGAACTCTGGCCTGTAGTGTATCCTCCATTTCCTTCACATTCAGCTATTTAAGCCCTAAACTCTGGAATTCTCTCCCTAAATCTCCACTTCTCTACCTCTCTCTCCTGTTTCAAGGCATTTCTTCAAGCATTCCTCTTTGCCCAAGCTTTTGGTCATCTTCCCTAGTATTGCCTTACGTGGCCTGGTGTAAAATTTTGTTTGTTGATGGATCCTGTGAAGCGCCTTGGGATGATTTACTATGTTAAAGGCACTATGTAAATGCAAGCAGTTCTTGTTGAGTTTCCCTTCCTCAAACTCCAGTGGCAGACACTAAGCAAAGCTGAACTGCTATCAACAGGGAGGAACAGAAATCGGGGCCGAGTGGCCCTAATCATTCTGGTACAGCTCGGAGCTCAGTTGTGCACAGCAGTAGTGCCAGAGGCCAAGGAGCTTTCCATAAACAAGGACCTTTCAATTACAACCAACATCTTCTAAAATACATGTTTTAATTGCTGTTCATTTGAACAAATCAGTATTTCAATTAAAAATATTCTCACCGTAGTACAATTTTGACCAATTGTGCTTGTTTCCAAATATCTAGAGGCTATTATAACCCTATCAATGCTGCATTGTATCTGTTTGGAGCAAACTGGATTGCTGCAAGATCTGTAAAATTTGTCCACTGGCAATGGAGGATGGGGGTGGAGGGGAGAGGGTCCAAGAATATCCATATGTCAATCTGCAAAAGTTAGTAGCAGGACAGGAGAAAGCCATTCAAATTCTGAGTCTCTTTTGCCCATCAGGACTGATTTGTATCGTAACTCCATCTACCTGCCTGGTCCTAAAAACATTAATGCCCTGATTAAAGGGATGGACAAATTTAACCTTTACTTTCAGAGCCCAAAAATGAACCAAATGTGTCAGCCTGAATTTACTGGACTTACATTTGTGCAGCTGTAACACTGGGGTGGGGAAGGGAGTAAAAGTTCAGTGAAGTACTAAACTCTAAAATAAGTACTGTTGAACAGTAGAGAATGGCTTTTAAGTCGATTGATATCGCTCTACCAAGTTTTAGTAGAAATATTTCACATTTTTATCAGAGACTGTACAAAATTCTCATCTGCCAACCTGAATGATTGCACATTATCTCACAGTACCATGGTTACTGATCAGATCTACTGGAGTTGAGGTACGGAAATCTAGTGGGCTTTGGTAACCAAAAGGATTTCATTGTAATGCTCAGTCATAAAGTGCTAAGTAACTATGCTTGCTCGTTCTATCTCTGGTCTCTTGGCAGAACAGTGCCAAAGAATATCTCTCTCTGAACAGCTGTGCTGTATCTCATCACATCTAACACTCTTAGCCACTAAAGCAGTAATGGGCAACAAGGTGTTCATTTTAGTTACTGATGTACTTACCATTAGATTTGCTTGCAGTTTGCAGAGTATGAATTCATACGAATGCACTGCTTTATGGCAAGATGAACCACATTAGTTGACAGTTGAGTCAGAGGTTGGAGCCAAGGCTGTATCTCCTTACAGGAATACCTGAATCTTTCAAATGATCACCAGTGATTCAAATTACTTCAGACTGCCTCAAGACCTTCAGCGCAGAAGACTACGGATTCAATCCTCACTCCATGTGTTGAGCCCATAATCGAGGAAACAGTGCTGCATTATTGGAGGAGAGATCAAGAACGCTGGTCTTGGCTGCCTTCTCAGGTGGCTATGAAAGACCCCATGGCACTTTTTCAAGGGTGGTTGGAGTTCTGCTGGTGTCCTGCCCGTCAACCATCACTGTCAAAACTAGATAAGTCATCTCCTGGCAGTTGGTGAGTCCCACTGCACACAAAATGGCTGACATATCCACTGACATGGGTGTGTACTTCGAAGTAATTCAGTGTGTGGAGTGCTTTGGGACATTGCTACAAGACCTGACAAGGTGCTCCATAAATATAACTTTTGCTTCCTATAGAATCTCAAAAAGAACATAGACCAACAACTAAGGAAATCCTTGAGAGCAGCAAGTCAACTGGGCTCTTCTGGCCCACTCCTTGCTACAGGTAATTACATCCAGTTATCTTTAACACTATTTGCCTGATTTCATAGGGTAAATATTCGGCTTGAATCTCCAGTTAGGCAAGGATTCAGCCTGTCTGCTGTAATGAGAGAGGTTTGTTGTCAAAGATTATCCGCAGAAAGCAATACAGCAAGGCTACTGGAAACATGAGTGCCAGATCAGAGACTGATGTAAATTGATCGATGGTCTCTGTGTCATGCCAAAGGCTAGGAGCTCCAATTGAGCTGGGGGGAGTGCTCATGATGTTAGGTTTTTGGATGAGATGTTAAACTGAGGCCCTGTCTGCCCATCAGGTGGACGTAGAAGATCCCACAACACTGTTGTGAAGAGCAGCAGTGAAGATCTCAACAGTGTTGGACACTATCCCTCAGCCAACATCACTGAAACAAATTATCTGGTCATTATCACATTGCTGTTTGTGGGAGCTTGCTGTGCGCAAAGTGATTCCTGCGTTTACTTCCAACAATGACTGCACTTCAAAAGTACTTCATTGGCTCTAAAGCGCTTTGGGATGTCCTGAGGTCATGCAAGGTACTATATAAACACAAGTCTTTCTTGTTGAACTAATGGGGAGGGTTATTTTTCTGGCAACTCAAAGTTTGGCAAATTTAGAACTGCATTTTGGTGATCTTCTAGGAGGATAGGTTATGGCTCTGCAATTAATGATTGGAGAATAATAATCTCGTGACAATCCTCATCACATGCTCCATTTGTCAATCATATTTTTGATAATTCTCTCCTGCTTTACAGTTATTGCCCATTCACTCACAGCAACAAAGATCTAAAAGTAAAATCAAATGTTAATACATAAACACAGTGTAAAAAGGAGGCAGAGAATCAAATCTAATCACTTGGCTGCTGCTATTGTTACTTGCAATTGGTTGAATGAGCTAACTGGCGAGGTTTTACTTCTGCTACCAAATGCTATGGTGATCCAGAAAGTACATTATCGAATCTTGCGAGGAGGAGCAAATGGAGGAGAAGGGAGCAAGAGAGACGGCGAGAGAGAGAGACAAGAGGCATCAGACCATAGTTCAACAAGATGCATCTCTAACCATTGTCAACATGCACAGACTTCAGTACTTTCTATTCTGATGGGGATTTAAGTAATGAAAAACTGTCAACACACAGATGACTGTCACGGCCTGGCAGAGAAAGTGGGAAAAAGAAGATTAATGTGAAGTGAATTGAAATTTCAAAAGGGTCCTCACCATTAATTGAACACTGGAACTTGACTTCCTTTTCTGAATAGAGACCAATACGAGAAAAAGAAGAAAAAGAACAAGAAATGGTGACTTGTTGCACATATGGCACATTTCCTAAAACCAGGTCCAGATCAGGTACACAATCCTAAAGACTAATTCTCAGGGTCAGTGTTTTAAAAGGACATTGTCGAGAAAACGAAATGTCTTGAAATCCTGAAAAAAGTGCAAATTAGATGATTTAAAGACACAAGTGTTGAGCTGCAGTATCCCTTTTTCAGAGGCTCAGGCTGCATTTCAAAGACACAAACAGGTAATTTCGATCCAGTGAATGCGATGGATCCTGGCCAAGTTGGGAGGTTTTTCCAATGTCTGCTTGCTCTGGGACAGTTTTTGTCCCCATGCAGGAATGGGATGGAGATCCAGCACCTTGTTTGTACATGCTGCATTTCCAATCTACTTAGTCGCTGGAGAAAGTATGTTGCATATTCAACCAAGGCAAACTACATTTGGTTTTTGATAGTGTCTCATCTTGGACTTAACCTCTCTGTGCTTGTTCAAGCTGATTATGAGTCTTGTATTAAGATGTGAAGTGTAGAAATCCACTAGTCAAGAAGTGGGAGACAGGGGATGAAGAAGTGAGTGGCTGGGAAGCAGAATTATTCCACTCTGCCAAGTGCCCTTGTCTTGCTGGCCACTGTTGCTTGTTCAGAAGTTCACAGTTCAAGCACCACCGCCATCCTTTCTGACAGGTGAGGGTGGCGACTGAATACTGAAGACACAGCCAGGGTTGAAGTGGGGCCCTGGCAGAGAAAGTAAGCAACAGGTATGAGAACAGGGAAAAGGAGAGAGCGTAAATATGACTAAAGTTGTGACAGGTGGGCTGAGATCAGTTTGTCAACCAAATTGCTTGACCATGTCTATTTGCTTGCTATTGTCTATCAATGACTCGCTCTGTTCAAGGGATAACAAATCTATTTCCTGACTGCATGTTTGATAATGGTTTTCTGGTAAGGTAGCATAAGGTACCCCCGATTCATGCAAATCCTGGTGATCTTTGAGGAACTCATGCCATTTATGCAATCATCCAGTCTGGTAAATCAGATTTTCGCCTGGGCATCTAACAGTGTGGAGAGGATTCATGTTGTGACAGGGACAGCAAATGGAGAGTCTAGAAGATCATTCCTTAAATGATTCAGGGTTAACAACAAAAGGGATGCTGCAGCTTTGTCGCATAGATTACAATTATTCAAAGAATGGAACTAAACAGTTTTTTCCACCCTTTCATCAGCCCAGTAGACTTAAAATCAATCTCTTATGAAAGATAACTTGTTGGAATGTTTAGTTTTAAACTAAAGTGCTCTTTTTTGATAACATTTCAAATTAATAAATCCCCTGCATAAATGCTTCACAGGCAGAATACCAAATCTCATGGTTCCATGGAAAAAGAAATCTTGCATTATGAATTTAAACTCTGAGGTGACTCCACTGAGGAGTTATTAACAGGATGTCTGTGCTGATGAAAGGGCTCATTCCATACTCAGGTAGAATGCTCAAAGGAAGAGTTGTGAACATGCATACACTTAGGTATAAACTATGACATTGGTTGAGCTAATTTCAATCATGCATTTTACGTGAGACATCACTGATGGTAATTTTTAAACCTCTCTTCCCCAACACCACATCTTTCCCCACACCATTCCCGACTTCCTGCCCTCCACCAAACTCAAAACATGTTACTAAATAGGGTTATTGCTCCTTAGTTTACTTAATGATTTTTTTTTTCTATGGTCATTTTCTTTTCTGCTCCATTTCCTGTTCACTGTTTACCACTGGCCCTTAATCCTACCCCACTCGCCCAGGAGGGAGGCTGGTGCCTCACAGACCCATCCAACAGTCACGGCTGATCCTTCTCCGGAAGGAGCAGAAGGCAACAGCGAGGCCAGCTCATTTGTCCTCTTGTCCGACCTTGGCCACCCTTCCTTCCCCCACCAGCTTGTGGAACGTTTGATGTGGTGCCCGTAGGGCAAGGTGTCAAAACTCTCCCAAGTGAGTTGGACAGTTTGAAGTATCGGACAGGGTCAGGTCTCAGGGCCCAGACTTCCTGGGTGACAGCCAGGCTGGGCCACACTATCTTTCTTCTTTCCTAAAGCGCAATTTAAAAAAAAGGATTACACAACACATTTTCTATCTTATTTCGGAATCTTTTCAAGTATGTTTTTTGATCAATTTGGCTTGCTTCTGCTTGCCAATAAGTGTGGCAGCATCAGAGAATAGAACCCATCATTTTCTCTTTTGCATCCAGTGACAGTACTTCAGATCTATGTTAATGTGGTCTTTGAACATTCTACCCATTTGCAGTTCAAATAAAAGGAGAAAGACAAAAGGTAGAGTTTAAAGCCTCAATGGACCTTGTACAACTTCTTTCAAATGGGCCGAATTTAAGTATTTCAAAGCTGTTAACACCTCGAGCCATCAAACTCCTTCAATGTTGCATTACACAAGGGCTGGGTTTACAGGATGCAATAATGTGCAGGAAAAACTATCTAAAACTAATGGATGGTTTTTAAGATTGACACCATTCTTAGCTTCACCCTAAACAAGGAGGCAAGGTCCAGAGACTCGGGCTCAGGTAGCTTTGGCTGTCCCATGCTTGACTGGCAGGAAGTGTTTTGTCAATGAGGCGCATGGGTGAGAGTTCTAGTCTCTTTCCCTCCCAACCACCCTGCAAGTTTTCCAGGTGGGACGCAGCCCATTGCAAAGCCACCAATTGATCCTTGCTCAGCACTAGAAGATCACAGTGGTGGCACCTACAACTAGCTCTTAACAGAAAAGAAGCACATTGTCCTGAGCTCTACGCAAAAGGACCCCATCCCCAATTTAAGAACAAGCCAGTTTCTTTCTAAATAATTCATACACCAAAAACTTTGCACAACAGGATTTAGTTCTTTTACAGCTGTGTTCAGAGTGAGTTACTGAACTCTGGACTGCAGCTTTAAAACATAATCTATGGAAATTAACACTTAGGTTCACCATATATGCTCAATTGAGTCTTAAGCCTGTAACTAGAAATGAATTTGGGCGAAAACCCATCCCCAAAGGATGATCTGAACAGGCATTGTTCCCTGTGAGTAAGCGAAGGGTACACTTGTTCTTCCAAGTCTGATTCTGAGATACGAACAGACAATGTCTCAGAGAAGGAGGACTTCAGTTGGCAGCTTCAATCTTTCACACCCATTTCCCAATCTCAGATGTTCCCCCACCCAACTGACGCTCGGGTGTAGATGGCGTGTAGTTAAACAATACTCAGACTAAGAGGACAAAAAACTTGGAAGAGTGAGTTTTCACCAAAAAAAAAACTATTTTTGAATTAAACTGGTCATGAAGTAACAATGCCAATAGCCCACAGTTCAGTTCCCAGTTTTGTGCTGTGCTTTCAGGGGGTCACATGGAGCAACGTCCTAATGTTCTATCCTGGCGTAGAAGGGAAACCAGAGGCCACATCACTCTTAGCAGCACTCATATGCCAAGGAACCCATTACAGAGTAAAATGACACACACTGTAAGGGCCTTTGGTGCAGGTCTTGCTCTCCCTGGTTCCTCAGAGGGTGCATGGTTTAGGTGAGACCTAAAAAGGGAAGGGCAAAACACATTTGAAGGTATTCGAAAAGCTTAGATTTGGCCAAGTAAAAGGAAATCTCCTTTTTCCTCGCCATGAAGACTGCTGCACATGCAACACTATCAGGTCACAACTAATGGCAAACCGATAAAATTAGCAACAGAAGTGGATTGTCATTGAAAAAGTGTTATTTTTTATTTAAATGTTTGCATATCTAATTCTTCATATAGTGAGTTTCTAACCTGAGCTGGGCATGTGAGAGTCAAGCGTTGTGCTATGTGAGACACTCAATTATATGGAGGGAGAAAAAAGCAACATAACTCATGCTACTCAAGTGCACCTTCAAGCTAATGGCTCACAGCAGCCTGTCTCTCCTTCTCAGTGCGCAAACTGTTCACAACTGATGGGGAGGGGAAAGAAAATATAAAGTCATGATACATGGGAAATGAAGTTTCGTGTAGGTTGAATATGGTTTTGCATCTTCTTAAGTCAAAACTGACATCCTACCTCACTGTGGAAGCGATGTGACTGCCTGCAACTTTTGACAGTTGACAACATCATTCTCATCCAACGCCTATATTCAAATGGTCCTGGGTGGAAATGCAGTTGACCTGTTGCACTCCTGTCCAGCTGTTGCCAGAGAACCTACATTTGCACTGTTACCTCGAGTTGCCCAAGGACTGTACTTGGCCCCTTAATTTTTTCATCTATATGCTGCCCCTTAATGACATCATCAAAGAACACAAAGTCAAATCCTCACCACCACCTCTCTGGACTCCTCCACTGCCTCTGATGTGTTATGATCCTTGTCCAAAATCTAGTACTGGATGGGCAGAATTTCAAGTTAAATATTGAGACCAAAACTTCTGTCTTTGGCCAGTGTCACAAACTCTGTTCCGAACCATGGCCTCCAACCATCTCCATGGGCACTGTCTGAGGCTGAAGCAGACGACTCGCAGCCTAGGTGTCATATATGACCCTGAGCTTATCTTCCAATCCCAGATATTCTGCATCACCAAGACCTCCTACTTCCACCTCTGTAATGTTGCCTGACTCTACTCCTACCTTAGCACATCTGCTGCTGAAACCCTCATCCATGCCTTTGTTACCTCGAGACTTGACTAATACAACACACTCCTGCTGCCTCACAAGTTCTGCTCTCTGTAAATGTGAAGTCACCCAAAACTCTGCTGGCCGTATCCTAACTCACACCAAGTCCTGTTCACCAGTGACCCCTGTGCTCACTAACCGACACTAGCTACAGGTTAAACAACACCTCAAATTTAAAATTCTCATACCTGGTTGCAAATTCCTCCATGACTCACCCCCTCCCTATCTCTGAAATCTCTCTTACAAGCCACCGATATCTCTGTGCTTCCTCCAATTTAGCCTTTTTTTCAATCCTGATTTTAATTGCTCCACTATTGGTGGCCATGCCTTCAGCCGCAAAAGCCCTAAAGTTCCGGAATTCCCGCCCTAAACCTCTCTGCCTCTCTCTACTCCTTTAAGACACTCCATAAAATCTCTGACTAAGCTTTTGGTCATTTGCCCCAGTATCTCCTTGTCTGGCTCAGTGTCAAATTTTGATTGAAATTGCTCGTCGGGTGCCTTGGAGCATTTTACTATGTTAAATATACTATAACTATATAAATACACATTGTTGCTTGCATCTTGTTGTAACGTACGTTGGATATGGAATGGCATTTTGTTATAAGATGGGTTGGATTGAGTTTTGCACCTTCCAGAGGCTGACAGCAGAGTAACAACTGATAAGACCATGGATGGCATGTGGAATGAGGAAGCTACTGAAAAACGGGTGAATGAAAAGGAAACTATTTGAAGAATTTAAAGTCATCATGGCAACAAGGATGGAGACAGAGTGTGCGCAGGTGGCATGGACCCCTTGAACTGGATGGTCCTGCTGCATATAGGAGAAATTAGAAGCTAAGAGGAGGGAACGGGATCAGGTAACCTCAACAGTTGATAGTCTCTGGGGGCCATACGTTTGGTTAAGGTCATCAATATATTGTCAGGACCTGCAGCTTTATTTGATTAATGCAAGTACTTAGAAGAACTAGTGTTTTCTTCTACAATTTTTTTCGTTGCAAAAATAGAGTTTTCCTTGTAATTGCATCTTGAATGCTGGTACTTGTTGTTCCTGTTTACAGCAGTTGTTACACACAGACCTCAGTCTCCTGACTTTTTAAATCAATACCAATCAATTGTCCATTTAATTATTCAGACAGGTTTCCAATTAATGCTGTGCCTTTTACATCTTGGTAGCACCGAAAAAAAGTTGTTTCAATTTAGCAAAGCATTGGCCCAAATAAGCCTCCAGTTTGAGCGAAACGGAATTGGAGCATAAGGATTTCAAAGGCTCAGCTTTGGCATGGAGTTGAATGGGTCTGCAAAAGATACTGAACCATGTTGCAGACCTCAGATTCGCTTTCACATCCTTACTTGCACTTCATGTCCACAAGTATAGGAGGCCTGAATGAATAACCCACCCAAAGTATATCGCTTCTCTTTAGTAATGACTGCTAACAGCTCTGAAATACCATCAAGGGCCCACGACAAAGGAATGCTTCTGTGAACAACCAATAACTGTGCTTGTATGCTATAAAACTAGTTCAATATATCCTTAAATATGACATTGCTTGAGGGGATGATGGGAAACCGTGGTCAACAGTCTGCCTTTTAACCAGCCTTACTGATTCTTGAAACTATTGTCTGCCCTCATACATCTCAAATTGAACTTGTTCACTCAATCATTCTTTTTCCATTTAAAGGTGCTATAACTTGGAACAATTCCGCTCAAGACTTTGTTTTTTAAATGGTGGATGGTAATTCATCTTGCTTGAATAAATACTGGGGTTTGAAAAACATCGTTGATGGTTTTCATGATGCATTGCCTCATGAGTAACGAACAATATAATTTTCCCAAAATCCAAACATCCTTTGATATTTTATTCAAGTTCTGTTCACGACTGATCAAATTGAAATTATGGAGATGTTGTGGCAATTACACGAGGTACAGCATCAGTGAACAGGACTGTTCGGCTCCATTAACTTAGAAAGTAAAAACTCACTCTCTCCGAATGTTCTAATTGGAGTTCTGATCTTGCACATAAACTTTATCAAATAAGATTACAATCTACTAATAGATTATTATATTCACTTCCAAAATGTAAGTTAAGGTTAATATACTTAATGCAAGTTCTTGTACCTTTATGTCCTGGCCTAGTGATTATAATTGTGCATATCAGATTTTTTGTGAATGAGGGCTATAACCAATTTAACCACATTTGGGAAAAATACTCCATCCACACCCTCCTTCCCTGCTCCCTCAAGTCTCTTTCCTCACTGTGTCATTTTCTAGCTGATTGGGTTAGTGAATGACCTTCTCCAAAGGCCATGCTCCTGCAAGGAGCCTGGGTTGGCTTGGTTCATCTGCTTGGATGAGCAAAGAAACTCACCACCATAAGAAACTTAAGTGGGAACATAGAGTAGACAGTGTTGTTCATTACGGCTCTGAATAATATTTAAATAGCTATATTATTGAACATGAAATGGGTCTGTCATCTTCATCTGTGGCAGTCATTGCAACTCAAAATATTTTCTAAACTGGAGACACACCAGTTCATGAGGTTAACAAATTGATTTGCCTGTATTTGAGCTACATTCTTCTCTTGAGATTTCAGAGCCTTCAGTGGCTGATTCAGAGTTCGTTAAACCATCTTAACCGTCTGAGCTGTTTTAACCGGCACAGTGGCGCAGTGGTTAGCACCGCAGCCTCACAGCTCCAGTGACCCGGGTTCAATTCTGGGTACTGCCTGTGTGGAGTTTGCAAGTTCTCCCTGTGTTTGCGTGGGTTTCCTCCGGGTGCTCCGGCTTCCTCCCACATGCCAAAGACTTGCAGGTTGATAGGTAAATTGGCCATTAGCAATTGCCCCTAGTGTAGGTAGGTGGTAGGGAAATATAGGGACAGGTGGGGATGTGGTAGGAATATGGGATTAGTGTAGCATTAGTATAAATGGGTGGTTGATGGTCAGCACAGACTCGGTGGGCCGAAGGCCCTGTTTCAGTGCTGTATCTCTAAAACTAAAAACTTATTTCTTCTTTACGATGCAACTGTATTTTAATTAATTGTGAAGAAGCCACTTTAGAAAAATCACCAACCAACATTGATGTTGTTGACTAAACTGAGTATGAAGCCATTTAGTGCTGTTCCCCTCTAAGGTTTATGTTGCACCTCTCAATGTATCAGCATTTTCCACTCATTGTGAAGTTTAAGTTCTATCCTAGGGTGTCAGTACAGTCTACCCTTGTACTTGCAAGTTGCTTCATTTTGTTCGAAGCACTAAATTGATCTCTCCTTGGGCCTCCTCCCCCTTTGTGGCATCACCTGAAGACGTGGGCTCAGTTTCGATAGTACACTGACGACACCCAGTTCCACCTCTCCAGCCTGTCCCTCAATCTCTCCACTGTCTCCCTTTTGTCACGCTGATTGCCCAATGTTCTGTGTTGGATAAGCTGCAGGTTCCTCCTAATTAAACAGTGGTAAGTCAAAGTCTTCGGCTTCAGCCCCCGCCACAAACTCCGTTCCTTCACCATGTTTCCATCCCCCTCTCCAGCCGCTGTCACAAGTTGAATCATAGTGCTTCCAAACTTGTTACCTTATTCAAAAACAAGCTCATCTCATCCTCCATCACAAGGACCACTTCCTTCTAACTAATATTACCCGCTGCAGCCCACCTTGAAACCCACATCCATGCCTTTCTCACCTCCAGACTCAACTATTCCAAGGCTCTCTTGGCTGGTTTCTCTCCATGTTCTGTCCACTTCACCTCATTCAAAGCTCTATTACTTTATCCTATCTTGCACCAAGTTCCACTGACCCATCACTGCTGCATTTACTGACTTAAATTGGATCTCAGTCCTCCCAATGCTTTCAAATTAAAATTCTCATGCGTGTGTTTAAATTTCATCATGGCCTTGCTCCTCCCTATTGATATGACCTCTTCCAGCTCTACAAGCAGCCCTCTGACTCTGGCCTCCTGTGCATCGTCCCTTCACCCTAACATTGGCAATTGTGCCTTTGGCCATCTGGGCCAATGCAATGCATTTTCCTCTCTTAACCTCTCCGCCTCAGTCCCCTCCTTTTATATGCTCCTGAAAACCCACATCTTTCACTCAGCTTTTGCTCCCCCCGCACCACTCCAGTAACTCTTGCTTTTTAAGAATGAGGCTGGAGGAGTGCACTGTTTATTCTATTTCAACTTCTCCACAGGTCACAACATATATTTAAATTTTCCCACTTACCGATACCGTCAGTCATGTACTCTATTTTTCCCAGAATAAAACACACTAAACATGTTTTTTTTTAAAAGAGATACAGCACTGAAATAGGCCCTTCAGCCCACCGAGTCTGTGCCGACCATCAACCACCCATTTATACTAATCCTACACTAATCCCATATTCCTACCACATCCCCACCTGTCCCGATATTTCCCTACCACCTACCTATACTAGGGGCAATTTATAATGACCAATTTACCTACCAACCTGCAAGTCTTTTGGCTGTGGGAGGAAACCGGAGCACCCGGAGAAAACCCACGCAGACACAGGGAGAACTTGCAAACTCCATACAGGCAGTACTTGATGAACAAGTTTTGATAAACTTGTTTATTATCAAACAAGTCTTAACCAGTAATGAAGTAAAGCATAAATACACAGATTGAAATGTTCGACTTCGCTTTTTACCTTAGACCCTCAAAAAAAAAACACACCCACACAAGAAAATAAAAGGGATTTTTGTTTAGAGCTCTGTTACAGACAAATAAAAACTTGGGCTGAATACTTGCTCATTCCTGAAGAAAACAATTGAAATTTGTTGTGTTCTAAAACTGGCATACAATCTAGATTCAAATCTAGGATCACTGGGATCTTTTACAACAGTCCTTGTCAGGCAGCGTTGAGAATTAATTTAGCAGGTTTTTCTTCAAAGACAGGAGACGAGATGAGTTGACACAGTTGACTTCTCAGGGTCCTTTAGAGGGGTGCTCGAAAGCTGAGCTAGGTTGTGGTCTTCTCTCCTTCCTTGGGAATTCTCTTCTGCTCTACAGGCTTTTTGGAGAGATGGAACAAGCTGGACTGAGCTGGGGTTCTGTCCTTCAGTTTTATTTTACAACTCAAACCCCTTTTAAACAGCTCATTCCCAGCTTCAAACAATTCAAAAGTGCAACCGGAAACAAAGTCCACCTTCTGACATGTCACTTCTCTGCACACACCTTCTCCCAGGGTTTCTGTTCTATTTTTAACTTGAGTCATGTGACAACCAGTAATTAATGTTGCCAAACAAGTTCCTTCAGTGTGCTCTTGATGACCCTCTTGAAAAAAAACTGGTCCAACATTTCTTCAGTTTGACTCCGGATTCCTCAAAAAACATTTTTTAACAAAAACAGAATCATGTTCATAACACCTCCATCCTTGGAGGAATAAAACAACATTTCTAAATGCATTTCATGACAAAGTGTGAAAAAAATAGATGAAAAATTTTCAAACACATTTTCACACTCATGCCCATGCGCTCTTTTCTTTTAGTTTGCAAAATTCTGCTCTGTACCCTCTTTGCACTTAGATAACTCAAAACAAAGTTAGCTTCCATATAAAGCATCTGCAATCACATTATTTTGTCCTGAAATGTGGATAATCTTGAAGTGATAGGGCTGTAATAGTAAACTTTATCAGAATAGTCTTGCATTCTGGTTTTTGAATATTTCCACAAAGTTTGTCACCTAATCAGCTGACTGTAACCTTCCAAACAGAGCTCCCCAGTGATCCAAGTGGTCCTTCCAAGTGTCACTATAAGACCAGCACATCAAGGTAAACCGCACAGTTAGGAACATTGGCTACGACTTGGTTCACCAGTCTCTGAAAAGTCACTTTGGCAAGACCGTTTGGTGTGACAAATTGAAACTCAGCGTGTAAAAGGAACTTCCCAGTATCCCTTTAACAAATCTATTTTTGTAAGAAACATGGCACTGCCCACTCTGTCAATACAGTATTCCAAGCAAGGGATTGGGTAGCAGTCTGCGTTTGTTAGTGCATTAATTTTTCTGCAGTCTATGCCAAGTCTGGCAGGTTTAGGCACTACTACCACTAGTGAACTCCAGCTGCTTTGACTGGGTTCAATTAGGTGATTTTCCAGCATGTATTGGATTTCTGCTTTTACCTGTGCCTGCTTCTCTGCACTTGAGTGATAACGATGGTGTTTGAAAAAGGAAGAATTTTCCAACAGTCACATAATGTGTGGCGAAGGTTGTACATCCTGGTTTATCCCTTAAGACTCTTTTAAATGTTGTGAGTAGTTTTGTTAGGTTTTCTCATTGTTTTGCATCTAAATATGAAATCAGTGTCCAATCTCGCTAACAATTCAGTATTTGCTATCTGGATAGTCGCAAGTTCAATTTGAGAATTGTCTATGCTTCCTTCTGCCTCATTGTCACTATCTCTTTCACCCCTCACTGTCTCGACTACCTGACATACCTGTGCTTGTTTATCCTCCTCCTGGTGATAATATTGTTTTAACACATTGATATGACACAGCTGATTATTTTTCCAGTGATCTGGGATGTCAATCAAATAATTTACTTCACTAATTCTCTTGAAGTAGGACCAGTAGGGTAACAGTAGATTATCTAGCATTATAATGCATTAACAATCTTAGAAGAAATAAGAAAACACTGTAGTTGTGGGGAACCATGGCATGATGAGATACTTGACCAATGTTCTAATGGCCTGGGAAATGTACAACTCAGTACCTGATTGCCTCCACATCCGTATAAAATTTGCTTCACTAATCAAAGATATAAGAGTGCTACTGCAGACAAGACAGGATGCCATAAACCATGGCAATGTTTGGGAGGAGATAGCAGGAGAATGTTTGTGGCAATACAATCCAGGTCATTGATCAAGCTACAGACATGGAATGTGTCGGGATAGTGTGAACAAATGAATAATGGCGATTGTATCCTAAAAATGTGTACAGCAAATTCTGTATAGCTGAGGAGTTCTAAGGGTGAGCAGGGAACTTCTCCCTTGCTTGAAATAAAGCCCTTATTTGCTTTAAATCTCGTGGACTCAACAGTGGATATATTTTCTCCACAATACTCTTGACCACTTTATATGGACCACTGAACCGTGCTTTCAACGGTTCACCCTGTAAAGGCAATAATAATAAAACCTCATCCCCTGGTTGAAATGTTCGGGTCTTAGCAGGCTTGTCTGCCCATCCCTTCATAGTTGTTTGGGAAGCTTGAATGTGTTCTTGAGCTAATGTTCAAGCTCTGGTGAATCGTTATCATGGATACATAATCTAGCACAGAAGATTCGCCCCTCTGTTCCGAAAACCTTTCTTCGATTAGTTTTAGAGGACCTCTTATCTCATGTCCATAAACTAATTCAAAAGGACCAAAACCTGTGGATTCAGTAGGTGAATCCCTAGTGGCAAACAAAATAAATTCTCACCCTTTATCCCAATCATGGGGGTATTCTTGACAGTCTGCTCTGAACATCGTTTTGGCGGTCTGATGGTACCTCTCTAAAGCTCCCTCTGTCTGTGGGTGGTATGTTATACTCAAATTGGCCATGACACGCTGAAAAATATTCGACATGAAATTGGAACCTTGATCTGACTGAATCTCAAGCAGTAATCCATATCTAGTGAAGAACTGGGTTAACTTCTCTCTCACGACCTTAGCAGAAATTGTTCTCAAGGGAATGGCCTCTGGGAACCAAGTAGCCATATCCATGACAGCAAGTACATATTGGTGTCCCCGCTTTTGTTTTCGGTAAAGGTCCTACACAGTCTACCAACATCCGACTAAATGGTTCCCCAATAATTGGTTTTCCCCACAGTCTGACACCTATTACAAAACTGCACCACATCCTTGGGAAGACCTGGCCAGTAAAAATGTCGACTTATACGTGATTTGGTCTTCCAGATCTCTCACATGCCCCACCATAGGAATTTCATGCGCTATCCTTTATAGTTCCCATTGACACTTAGGCAGTACCACTATCCGATGAACTATTTCTTCGTCCGCAGGTCTGTGAGGAGGTCTCCATGTCCTTATCAGAATCCCATTTTTAATATAATGGACGTCCGGAACTCCTTTTGCCTCAGCTTCTGTTGGAGATGATTGTGCCACCTTATTTAACTCTGAATCAGCTTGATGAGCAATGATCAGAGAAGACTTAATGAACATTTCCTTTGGATTATCCAAATCCCCAAAGAAATTATCAGATATTCAGTTATCTATCTGTGGTGCCAATTTTACCTCCAACAATGGAACTTGTTTCGCCATTGCTCGGATTGCTACACATGAAGTAAAAATTCATGGAACCTTTTCCTGCAACTGTTCTGTCCCTTTAACTCCATTTGTTTTTTCCGTGACCACTGGAGAAGCTCCTACTTTCCCTCTGGCCAAATCATTCCCCAGTAGGTCAACTCCATCTATTGGCAAGCGAAGGACAACCCTTACAGTTACTGGTTCCATACATGAGGCCATACTCTAGGTGCACCCAATACAAAGGTAAGGGTGTATTACTCCCCGCCAATACCATTCACTGAAACGTTATCATTCAGTGCGTTCTCTGGTGGAAAAGTTATGCTTTTCCCCAGCAAGACAGTTTGGGTTGATCCTGTATTCCCAAGTATAACTATAGGTTTGCCTGCCTCACTTGGGGGATAAGGAGTTACTTTTCCTTTCAACGAGAATTCCCTACAATTCTCAGGTACCTTATTCACAACCTCTTCACTCAGTGGTTTTTGTATTTAGCCTTACAGCTGCAGTTAGAGCCACATCCTGATCTGTCATACTCTCGTTCAGGGCCCCGTTCTCTGCATTGGCTTTGTGTACCCCAGTAAGTCACATGGGTTTATCTTGTAACTTCCAGCATTCTGCACAAAGACGTCCCACCTTGTGACAATGCTAACACTTTGACTTGCAGACCTCACTTCCACCCAGTTTCTTCCTTTCTGGCCTGAAAAGGAAATCCTGGGGTGTTCCCAGCTGTCCATTCCTGTCCCCATCTGTTGGCCTTCCTTTCACCCTCCTATCTTCTTTCCTTCTCAGGTTTGTGGGGGTGACTGACTAAGGGTTTGGGCTTCTCCACAAGCTGAAAATCATCAGTAATTTCTGCTGCCTGTCTGACCTTTGAAACCTTCTGGTTCTCTACATGCATTCTTACAAGCTGAGGGAGTGGAATTTTAAATTCTTCCAGGAGAATTAGTTCCCTAAGGTTTTTATATGTGGCTTCCATCTTTTGTACCCATATCTAACGATAAAAATTAATTTATTCTACCCTCTAAAATTCTATGCAAGTCTGCCCAGACAATCACAAGAAGTTACGAAATTTCTGCCTGTACACTTCAGGAATTAACTCATACTCTGCGAGAATAGCCTTTTTTGAAATCTCAATCTGCAGAAGCCTCCTCAGAAAGCATGGCATAACCTTCTTGAGCTCTGCCCACCAACCTGCTTTGCATAAGCAGTGTCCAGCTTTCCTTTGGTCACTTCATCTGTTTGGCTATCTTTTCAAAAGTAATTAAAAATGTCTTTACGGCCCTTTCCTCAAACTAAGGGAGGGCTTGTGCAAAATTAAACAGCTCTCCATTGGGTCGTGGGCTGGAGCCAGATCTTTCCTCACCAGAGCTTTCACTGGTGTCAAGACCAATCTTTTGTCTTAGTTCCATTTTTTCATTCAAATTCCCTTTCTTCTCTTTCCTTTTCCTCAAGTTCAAGTTTTTTCATAGTCAATTCTTTTTCAAGTTCAAGTTTTTGCTATTCTTTTTCCTGTTCAAGCCGCTTCATCTGTAACTAAATTTTAGCTAATTAAATTGCACTACCCTCTGGTTTACTTTTTTCTTCCAATTGTAAATGCTGTGCTGTTACTTCAATTACGTCTGCTTTCTCAGCTCCTGGTTTTCACTCTAACCCCAATTTTACTGCCAATACTATCAGCTGAACCTTGGTTTAGTTCCTCAAATCATTCAGGGATACATCCTCCTTCCCCCAAAAAGTTACAGCAATTGTTCAAGACATCCTGGTGGTGTAGACGTTAACCTATTACACAAGAAACTTGATTCACTTTATTTTTTCTTTTCCAATTATTACTACTCCACTTACAATTGTTTGTCGTCTGAGTTGGGTTTATCCCGACAAGAGCCCCCAATTATATGATACGAACGAGGTGGGAGGAATACGCTATTTACTCTAGTTCCACTTCTCCACAGGTCACAACATATACTTAAATTTTCCCACTTACTGATCCGGGCAACCACATACTCTCTTTTTCCCAGAATGAAACACACTAACCAGGTTTCTTCGATGAACAAAATTATCAGATTATAAAACAAGTCTTAACCAGGAATGAAGTAAAGCATAAACATACAGATTGAAATTTTAGAGTTCCCTTTTTGTTTACCTGAGCCCCTCACACTCACACCGGTTAACCAGAAAAATAAAGGGATTTTTGTTCAGAACTCTGTTACAGACAAAAGAAACACTTGGGCTCAATACTTGCTTATGCTTGAAGAAAACAGATGAGGTATGTTGTATTGCAAAACTGACATACAGTCTGGCCTCTGAGTACACGTAGACGGGTCACTGGGATCTTTTAGAACAATTCTTTTCAGGTGACTTTGAGAATTAATTTAGCAGGCTTTTCTTCAAAGACAGGAGATGAGATGAGTTGACACAGTGGACTTCTCAGGTTTTTTTTTAAAGAGAGGTGCTGGAAAGCTGAGCTGGGTTGTGGTCTTCTCTCCTTCCTTGGGAATTCTCTTCTCCTCTGCAGGCTTTTTGGAGAGATGGAACAAGCTGGGCTGAGCTGGGATTCTGTCCTTCAGTTTGATTTTTTCAAAAGCTCCAACCCCTTTTAAGCAGTTCCTTCCCAGCTTCAAACAATTCAAAAATGCAACTGGAAGCAGAAAGTCCACCTTCTAACATGTCACTTCTCTGTACACATCTTCCCCCAGTTACCAGGGTTTCTGTTATATTTTTAACTTGAGTCACGTGACAGCCAGTAAATATTGTTGCCAAACAAGTCCTTTCAGTGTCCTCTTGATGACCCTCTTGAAAAAAAACTGGCCCAACATTTATTCAGTTTGTTGAAGAATTCCTCAAAAAATATTTTTCACAAAAACAGAATCACTTGCATAACACTTGCTGTCACTTTTTGACGAATTAAGCAACTTTGAAGGAGTTATATAAATGCACGTTGATGCTGTGGTAAATCTTTCTGTCTCACTTGCTGCAATTTAAGTTACTGGATAATTCCTTTTTTCTGTCCCAAAGATGACTTGGAACGACCAACATTCGACTGGAGTCTGATGAGTGACTTGTCAATTTTCATCACAGGAGTCCACGTGACAATTCCCAGTGTGGACTTGGAATTGTTGGCTCAATGGGCATGACCTGTCAGGAGCATTCATTTTTAAAAAAAGAAGTGGATAAGACGTTTGAACAAGAACAATAATGGGGAAAGGGAACAGAATCCAGAAGAATGCAGTGATCTTTTGGAGATCTGACAGGGGTGTAACGGGCTATACAATTCTATGATTTCAATGTTCCCTGTACCAGGTGAATGACAAAAACAGAAAAAAATAGTGGCAATCAGGATTCTCTGCACTAGTAACCTTTCGATCCCATGGATCCAAAACTGAGGAAAAGCACTAAGATGACCGTTCCTAATCTGAAATTATATACTGAGCAGTGAGCTGTGTTGTGCTTTGGTAGCTTCCGATGTGCCAATATCGGCACTGATTTCCTGCAATAAGTAATGGAAATCGACTGCTGCAACAAATGGTGAGTGTGTTAAATATAAATGTTTGTTTAAATGTGACCAATACTACAAAGTGAGGCACAATGTCAAAACCATGGCATTTAGTGCTGCCACAAGTGAATAATAAATCAGAGCAGACATCATAAAATCTCTTACATCACAGCAAGCAGCCATTCGGACCATCATGTCTTCACTGGCTCTTTGAAAGATTAATCCTCTGCTCTCTGCCCACAGCCCTGCAATTTTTTCCATTTCAAGTAATATCTATTTCTCTTTTGAAAGTCACTGTTGAATCTGTTTCCTACGCCCTTTCAGGCAGTGTATTCCAGATCAAAAGCTGCTTTAAAAAAATACTTATTTTCTCTCTGGTTCTTTTGCCAATTATCCTAAGCCTGTGTCTTTGGTTCACTGACCCTACTGCCAGTGAAAACACTTACTCCTTATTTACTCTATAGAAACTCCTCATAATTTTGAGCACCTCTATTAAATCTTCCCTAAAACTTCTGCTCCAAGGAAAACAATTCTGGCTTCTCTTGTCTCTCCACAAACTTGAAGACCCTCATCTCTCATTCTGCTTTTTTGGCATCTGTCTGAAAAGTCGGACCTGGCAATGTAATAGAGGATTGAGGGGGCAACATAACTTTAAACGAGGTTTCTACACAAGTGTAAAAGAACTTAATCCACATTAGTTAACCCTAACGATGCCAGCAATAATTCTGCAGGGAAGCTGTCAAATAGGCCCTTGACTATTTAAAAAACCTTCTCTTCTATAAGTTTCCTCACTCATTTGGTCAAAGACACCTGGGGGAAACTAAGCACCCTCTTCCTAAAGGCTACAGCTTTTCTTGTTTTACTGCCCCATGTCTGACTTTCTCACCAATCTTGTGGAGAGGTAAAATTCACCAGTTCCACAACCTGGGAGTACGGCAGCCATTATCAGTGCAAGCTGATGATTTATAAAACCCAATTCCCGACTGAAGACACGTCATGCAAGATGCACTTCCTTGCAGGAGCTGAAGATGCTCCTTAGGCACCTTGGACCACTCAGTACATAATCAGACAGTTTCAGAATGAATGTTCACTTGGTTTTCCCATCATCCCTCCAGCTGACCAACTGATGGGATAGCAAAGCACAGCTTGGTAGACCAACGGCAAATTAAAATATAAAAGGAAGGGGACAGGACGGAGCAGAGTGCTGTCGAAAGGAAGCAAGAGAGAAACCAAGACTGTCGGTAGAATGTTAAAAAAAAAAACTACCACACAGGTGAACAATACCGCGCCCTAAATTGTTTTTTTTCCCTACCAGTGCTGTCAAGAAAACAAATAATCATCTTAACAAAATGGATGATCAAAGGACTTGTTCAATTAGGGGCTTCATGTAAAGGATAGTTCATGCAGAACGTAAGGATGGACCTGAATGTTGCAGTGTGTACCTTTATGACTCTTTCTGTGCTTCCATATGGGATTGTTGCTGTGTTTTGTGTTAACGTTACACTTCTCTGAAACCAGTCACCGGAGCATTAGTATCAATCATTAATTTAGCACACCTTTAAAACCAGGGATTAATCCACAGTTGTTAAAATGGGGCACTTGGAAGTGTTCCCCTTGGTCTCTTAGACTCGCCCTCCTCCCGTCAATTCTTTTTTAATCATCTTGAACGCCTTCCCTGCCAACTTGTGCAAGAGCAGAAGCAGAACAACTCCAATGCATGACAGCACCATGAACTGACTTGCCCTCCTCCTTTCTTTCCCTCTCTGTGGGAAAGCATCTCGCCTTCGCTCTGTAGCTTCCACCTTAGCAGAATCGGCAATCAAGAGTGCAAACCCGTGCCTGGGTCAAACTCGCAGCAAGCGCTTCACATCCGCTGCCCACCTTCACTGTCAGTTAACGATAACTGACACAGAAGCTAGTAATGAATTATTTAACTTTGCAATCCTCAAGACATTTGCCAAGTCATGGTCAAGGAAAACGAGCTGTTCTGGCACAGCTCATCCATAAATTCACAGTATTTAAATGAAGGCAGCAAAAAGTGAAGTCAAGTTGATAGAAGGAAAACCAAATCAAGTTCAACTAGCACTGGGATAAAAGCCCAAAGAAATACAAAATACTGAGTGGATTAATCCCTGAAAGCAGTTATCCTGGAAAATAATAAAACGTATACAAACGATTTGAACCATTCCTGTTTTTTGGGAAAGAAAAGGGCAATATCAATTAAAAAACTGTTTATAGATAAGACGACAAGAGTACAGTTCTCTTCACATCACTGTAATCATGCTCAGTTCACAAATAAGTTGGAGGGTGCAATGTTTCTATGGAACTCTCAACGCTGAGTGCGGCACACTATACATAAAGGTCAGGAAAGTGACCAAAAGCAATGCCAGTTCAACCTCCTTCATTGTTATCCAAGAGGGACATGGGTACAGTTCTACACTGATTAGGTTTAGAAAAAGCACAGGATTGAACTGCAAGATGGAAGGTCCAATAAATACATTACGAATGGTAAATTTTAGAAGGAATACAGTGCTTTGCTGTACCAAAAACTTGTGAATAAAATGGTACCGCTGGTCATAACAGTCTTAACTCCTTACATTATAAAGATTAAAATGCAAGAAAGTACTTTGCACAACTATTATGCATCCTAAAAGGTACTAAGTCATCCAGGCTTCTTTCAGCTTCTAAGTCAGAAAGTTGTGTTTGCCAATAATGTAGATGAGTTAAAATATTCTGGAAGATTCCAATCATTTACAGCAGAGTTTTAGAAGCGCAGCGCACTATAAAACCCCAATGGCTTGGACTGGTATATGACGGAGTCATTTAGATTAGGAAACTCCCAAGCACCATCTGTCAGCCTTGTTTAAGTTGGCTGATCACAACTGGAATCTTTAAATAGCCTTACTGAGACAGGATTCATACTCCTGATCACTGTCACTGCTGGGTAAAGACAGGATAGGGCTGAAGAAAAAATACATGCATGAAGGTGGTACTGGAGGGCACTGGTGCCTGTGGAACTATACCTTGAGTAAAATCTTTCAGGAGAGGGCAACTGAATGACTGTACTATCCAATCTCCTCCTTCTGCCTCCCCATAAATAATCTTTACCAGGACTTTGGGAAGAAAAATCACAGCAGATTTACATTTCTGCTTTACGACCATTCCCTTTGTTACAGTATCACCTGCAATCTGTGCTGTTACACCAACCTATCCTTCACGTGTGATGATGTATCTTCTCATTCACAGTTTTCCATTGCCACAATAACATTTATTGGGCCTGGATAACTATGTGGAGACTAATGGATGCATGCTACACCGGTAAGAAATGTGAGATCTTAGTGGCTTTCTTTTTCTACACTTTCGATCCAAACACTCATGGAAGCTTCAATCCCTGTTATAATTGTTCACTTCTTGCACCCAAATATCACTTCCTGTTTCTTAATTAGATGGTCTAGTTCATCAAACCAAATTTGTACTTAAAAATTAATAGAGTGTTGCAATGCTTTCACTCTCATCTTCGGCTTCACCTCATCAGCACCAGCCAAGAAGTAAAAACCAGGGGAAACCGAGGGGAGGCACTGGTGTAGTGGTATTGTCACTGGACCAGTAACCCAGAATATTTCTCCGGGGACATGGGTTCAAATCCCACCACAGCAGAAGGTGGAATGTGAATTTAATTAATAAATTTGGAATTAAAAGCGAGTCTAATGATGGCCATGAAACAATTATCGATTTTTGCAAAAACCCATCTGCTTCATTAATGTCCTTTAGGTAAGGAAATCTGCGATCCTTACCTGATCTGGCCTACTCCAGACCCAAAGCAATGTGGTTGACTCTTAAATGCCCTCTGAAATTGCCTAGCAAGCCACTCAGTTGTAGCTAACCGCTACAAAGTCAATAAAACAGAATGAAACTGGACGGACCACACGGTATCGACCTAGGCACAGCAAACGACAACAGAAAACCCAGCCCTGTTGATCCTGCAAAGTCCTCCTTACTAACATCTGGGGGCTTGTGCCAAAGTTGGGAGAGCTGTCACACAGACGAGTCAAGCAACAGCCTGACATAGGCATGCTCACGGAATCATACCTTACAATGTCCCAGATGACACCATCTCCAGGTATGTCCTGTCCCACCGGCAGGACAGACCCAGTAGAGGTGGCGGCACAGTGGTATACAGTAGGGAGGGAGCTGCCCTGGGAGTCCTCAACATCAACTCCAGACCTCATGACGTCTCACGGCATCAGGTCAAACAAGGAAACCTCCTGATTACTACCGACTGCCCTCCCTCAGCTGATGAATCAGTACTTCTCCATGTTGATCACTACTTGGAGGAATCAGAGGGAGGCAAGGGCGCAGATGTCCAACGTCCATCACCAACAGTGGCTCAGTACCACCACGACTGACTGAGCTGGCCGAGTTCTGAAGGACATCGCTGCTAGACTGGGTATGCGGCAGGTGGTGAGGGAACCAAGACGAGGGAAAAACATACTTAACCTCGTCCTCAACAATCTGCCTGCTGCAGATGCATCTGTCTATGACAATATTGGTACAAGTGACCACGGCGCAATCCTTGTGGAGTTGAATTCCTGCCTTTACATAGCTAGATCTGTTCGAAATCTATCCCATTTACCCTCCATCGTGTTATGTGGCACTACCACCATGCTAAATGGCATAGATTTCGAACAGATCTAGCAATGCAAAACTGGGCATCCATGAGGCGCTGTGGGCCATCAGTAGCAGCAGAATTGTACTCAACCACAATCTGTAACCTCATGGCCCGGCATATTCCCCACTCTTCTACTGTTACCAGCAAGCCAGGAGAACAACCCTGGTTCAATGAAGAGTGCAGGAGGGCATGCCAGGGGCAGCACCAGGCAGACCTCAAGATGAGGTGTCAAACTGGTGAAGCTACAACACAGGACTATTTGCATGCCAAACTGCGTAAGCAGCATATGATAGATAGAGCTAAGCGATTCCATAACCAATGGATCAGATCTAAGCTCTGCAATCCTGCCAAATCCAGCCATGAATGGTGGTGGACAATTTAACTAACTGGAGGAGGTAGATCCACATATATCTCCAGCTACAACACTGACATCTACACGACAATGTGGAAAATTGCCCAGGTATGTCCTGTACACAAAAAACAGGACAACCCGGCCAATTACCACCCCATCAGTCTAATCTCAACCATCAGTAAAGTGATGGAAGGTGTCAAGGACAGTGCTATCAAGCAGCACTTGCTTAGCAATAACCTGCTCAGTGACGTTCAGTTTGGGTTCTGCCAGGGCCATTCAGTTCCTGACCACATTACAGCCTTGGTTCAAACATGGACAAAAGAGCTGAACTCAAGAGGTGAGGTGACAGTGACTGCCCTTGACATCAAGGCAGCATTTGACCGAGTATTGCATCAAGGAAACTGAGCAAAACTGAAGTCAATGGGAATCAGGGGGTAAACTCTCCGCTGGTTGGAGTCATACCTAGTGCAAAGGAAGATGGCTGTGGTTGTTGGAGGTCAATCATTTCAGCTCCAGGGCATCACTGCAGGAGTTCCTCAGTGTAGTGTCCTAGGCCCAACCATCTTCAGCTGTTTCAACAATGACCTTCTTCAATCATAAGGTCAGAAGTGGGGATGTTCGCTGATGATTGCACCATGTTCAGCACCATTCGTGACTCCTCAGATACTGAAGCAGTCTGCGTAGAAATGCAGCAAGACCTGGACAATATCCAGGCTTGGGCCGATAAGTGGCAAGTAACATTCGCGCCACACAAGTGCCAGGCAATGACCATCTCCAACAAGAGAGAATCTAATCATCTCTCCATGACATTCAAAGGCATTACAATCGCTGAATCCCCCACTATCAACATCCTGGCAGTTAGAGGCCTGCTACCCGACCCGAAGGGACCCGACAACATGTGTTGGGTTTGGGTCAGGTCAGGCCCATCTTCTGGGGCCGGCTTTCCGGCTCAGGTTGGGTCGGGCCGAGCACATGTTAAGTGCTCGCCGTTAAGTATTGAAATAAAAAAAAAACACTTACCTCAGTTGGGAGTCCGGGACGAAACTGAGTCTGCGCAGTGCGCTGCAGCTCAGTGGAATTTCCCAATGGGAAGGTTAAGTGATAGTCGGGTCAGGTCGAGTAGTGGTGGGGTTGGGTTGGGCTTGGGGCAAAATTGGAGGGACTCGGGCCGGGTCGGGCTCATGTCCGCTGTGGTTCGGTCGGGTTCTTTTTCCCAACTTGAAGCAGGGCTCTACTAGGGGCTACCATTAACCAGAAACTGAACTGAAGTAGCCAAAAAAATACCGTGGTTACAAGAGCAAGTCAGAGGCTAGGAATCCTGCGGCAACTAATTAATCTCCTGATTGCTCAAAGCAATCCACCGTCTACAAGGCACAAGTCAGGAGTGTGATGGAATACTCTCCACTTGCCTGGATGGATGCAGCTCCAACAACACTCAAGAAGCTCGACACCATCCAGGACAAAGCAGCTCACTTGATTGGCACCCCATCTACAAACATTCACTCCCTCCACCACCGACGCACAGTGGCAGCAGTGTGTACCATCTACAAGATGCACTGCAGCAAAGCACCAAGGCTCCTTAGACAGCACCTTCCAAACCCGCGACCTCTACCAACTGGAAGGACAAGGGCAGCAAATGCTTGGGAACACCACCACCTGTGAGTTCCCCTCCAAGTCACACACCATCCTGACCTGGAACTATATCGCCATTCCTTCACTGTCATTGGGTCAAAATCCTGGAACTCCCTCCCTATCAGCACTGTGGGTGTACCTACCTCACATGGACTGCAGCAGTTCAAGAGGCAGCTCACCATCACCTTCTCAAGGGCAATTAGGGATGGGCAATAAATGCTGACATAGCCAGAAACACCCACATCTCACGAATGAATAAAAAAAGGAAACTTGCTGGAATGTCATGGGAAGCACAGCCAGAACACTTGATACTGCAATAGTGGCCCTCGCCTACTCTGTTGCGATACTGCTTTGCCTCGTGGTGCTGCACTGCGCACACAGAAATAGTGGACATGCGGCTAAACACCGTGAGGCCGGTATGGGGGACATTCAATTCCACTCCAATAAAGTGGCTCTGGGTGCTGTCACAAATCACCTGACCTGCAACACCACTGTGCTCTGAGATGGAAAAAATCATTTGGAACACTGGCCTTCCCATTCACAAAGACTTGGAAATCCGACCACGAAAGCATTTCACATTGCGTTGCCCATCCTGGGAAAAAGCAGTTCATATTGTTGCAACAATGATTAACCCATGATCCAGATGGACAGTATCGTGGAATGCAGGTAGCATAAATAACCAACACCTCATCACTGACCCAACAGTAGAGGTCCCTGGCTTCAACCAGCCTTGAAGACAGTGGACAGCGCTCAACTGAATACGCAGAGAGCGTACATGACATGGCCACGAGCTCCCTAAATGGACGATAAGGGATGACCCATGTGCAATTGTGTCCATGAATCCCAGACCACGGAACACATCATATCAACCTTCCCACTGAGATCTGTTGCAGAAGGTACCTCATTGCTCCACTTGGCTTCATAGGAGCCCCTCAAATGGTATCCAAACTAGACATCTGATTGTAAGCTTTTCCCCTCAAACAAAGGTAGTAGTTGTATAGAGTTTTGGGGGGGGGGCACGCTGTTGGGGGAGTGAAATATGGCAATTTGTCATACTTATGACCAGATTATATGACCAATATCCTATTGGGCATCAAAACCAAGGACTCTTTCAAGAACAAACAATACAAAGACATTTAATAATTACCATGGTATAATATTCACAGAAATATCTTGAATCTACTATCAATCCACAGGGACGTCGTTTAATATAGTCATCATCAGCCATGTCATGATTTTACGAGGGAGGCTTTTTTTTTTTAACTACAAGCTTGGTTACTTGGTTTGACAATGTGGGAGCTCATGTCTCTACAACAGAGTAAGGGTCATGTCTGTCATTTTGTCGGTACATAGCAAAAGCAATAGAGTCCAAAATCATTACTACAAATGTGGAGCCAACATGGAATTTTTTTCCATTCATTCATGGGATGTGGGCATCGCTGGCAAGGCCAATCGTTATTACCACCCCTAACTGCCCCTAAGAAGATGGTGGATAGTAGTGAGCCATCACCTTGAATGCAACTGAGTGGCTAACTAGGCCATTTCAGGGGCAGTAAAGAGTCAACCTCATTGCTTTGGGTCTGAAGTCACATGTGGGCAGAGCAAATTCGGACAGCAGGTTTCCTTCCCGACAATGTAAATTGGTGAACCAGGTGGGTTTTTAAATAACAATTAAGTAGCTACACAGTGACCATAAATGATGCTAGCCTTTTATTCCAAATGTATTCAATTGATATTAAATTCCTTAGCAGCTATGGCAGGATTTGAACTTGTGCCTCTGGATTATTAGTCCAGTAATATAACCACTGTGCTATCATATCCATATATTCCAGGATATTTGAAGACCTCTGGACCAGGGTGGTGCCCATTAATTTAACTAACTCTCATTAGCTGAAAAAGAATATCAGTTTTCTGGAGACTTGTGCTAACACACCTTTGGCCAGCCATCGTAATCTCAGGAGTAGGGGTTGGTGAAGAGCTGGTTACTTCGGAGTCAAAAGGCAAATTGCTCGACTGGTCACGTTCTTTGGGTCTTGATCATTGGTAAAATAAAAAGCAAAGCCCAGGGCAATCCAATTGCTTAGAATCTGATGGCCATTCGTCTTTGCTTCAGATCGGGCATTCGGCCGCCTTTAATGCTATTAAAATTATAAAAACCAATTTTTCCTTGTTGCTCAATACTCTCCTACTTTTTCTGTCTATCTTTCCTTCCAATAATTGTCTCAGTCTACCTTCTGCTGCAATGATGTGACCGAAATATTATATCTCTCTTTCATGTTATGCACTAATTGTCGAGTCATTTCAAGCATTTCCTCTTCAGTCTTTCTGTGTAGGATATGTGGAACATCCTTCTGTATGTCCACGTCTCCAAGAAAGTATAGCAGCTCAGCATTCTATTCTTCAGAAAGAGGTTCAGTTTCTTTGATGTTTACAAGTCCTTCATTCTGACAAAGCTGTTCTTTGGCTATCTCAATTCTCCTTCGGATTTCACAATCACATTTCCCATCGTGTGTGATAATCTGTCCAAAATAAGTGAACCTTTTCACTTGTTTCAGGACTTGTCCATTTACTTCAATTTTCACTTCCAGGGTTAGGTCTCTGCTCATCATCATTGTCTTGGTTTTATTCACATTCATTTGTAATCCATGTTCCACACTGCTTGTATTCACTTGGTTTTACTGGCTCTAACTCTGCAGTCAGTGCAGTGTCATCTGCGTACGTCAAGTTCTTTGACCTGGTAGATCTTCTCCGTCTCCAAAGACAGCTTCAGTGTACATGCTTAACAGTTTTGGGGGCATAACATATCTGGTGCACACCTCTTTTGATTGAGAAGTTGTCTGACAAGCTGTTATCAAGTCTCATCACCACTGATTGGTTCCAACATTGATTCTAAATTACCCTTATCATTTCTGTCAATTTCTCGTTCGTTTCAACATTCCAATATTTTCTGATGGCAGACTCCACCAAATGCCTACTCAGTCCAGAAAGCATAAATACACAGGTTTTTGTACTTCCAAGTATCTTTCGATGATTTGATTCAAGAATAAGATACCCTCTCTTATTCCTTTCTTTGGTCTGAATCCTGACTGTCATCTATCTCTGCTTCTCTAGATTGGTCAATTCTTTGCAAAATTATTAAAATCATTTTCATCACATGGTTCATGAGGCTTATTCTCCTGTGCTCTGAACATTCTAGGGCTTTTGGTTTCTTTGGGAGCTTAATGAACACTGATTGCTTAAGATCCACAGGTATGAATCCTGTTCTGTAAGGTTTGTTGCAGAGGTCTGTCGGGATCCCAACGTTATCTCGGACTTTCAGGCAATATGTTGCTATCTCATCGATTCCAGGTGCTTTCTTTGCTTTCATCTTTTTGATCGCTGCACTGACTTCTGCCTCTATTATATCTGGTCCTTCTCTATCCTCTGATGGTAGCAATTCACGCATGTCTTCATACTGCTCCCTGATGTATTCCATCCATTGTTTCTCTACCCTTCATTTTTCAAGGGGAAGTTCACCTTCCCTGCTCCTTATGTAGCCACTATTAGTCGTTCTTTTCTTATCGGTCATGTCTTTAACTTTCTGATGCAGTGCTCTCATTTTGTGCCTTTTCTGTCCTCCTATTTCCTTGCAACGGTCTTCATACTGCTTTTCCTTGGGCCACTCTTTTCTGATCTGCTTTTCTATTTCAACATATTTTTATTTGTTCTTATTCTGTCTCCTTTTCTCCAACATATCTGGTATTTCATCAGTCATCTATTCGAGTTTCCTTCTATCTTTCTTCGGGACCATCTAAGTTACTGCGTGTTTCATGCTCAGTTTCAACCTTTCCCAATGCCTTTCCGTTGTTTCCTCCTCACTAAGATTTTGATCTGTCACTTTCTGAAGTAAAGCTTCATATTTGTTACTGACTAACCACAGCATACTTCATCACATCTTGCTCTTTCAATCTGTCTAGTTTGGCTTGATTTTTCTAGGTATTTATTCTCAGGATTTTCAGCCTGACCTTCATAACAAGCAGGCCGTAACCTGAATTGATGTCTGCACCTCGGTAAGTGAAGGCACTTCTGATGCTGTTCTTGTACCTCTCATGATAGTAAGGAAATTTATTTGATTTCTGTGGACATCTCCTGGTCTCTTCCAGGTATACAGTCTTCTTGAGTGTTGTTTGAAGAGCGTAGTCAAGATGACCAAGTTGCTTTCCTCACAGAATTGCATCAGGCATTCACCTCTGCTGTTCTTCGTTCCCAATCCATAAGCTCCTACCACATTTCCACACCCCTCTCTGCCAATTTTTGCATTCAAATCATCCATGGGTATCAAGATGCCTCCACTCTAAACATGCTTCAATGCTTTTTGCATTTCCTCATAGAATACTTCCACTTCTTACTGACTGACGCTGCATAGCTCATACGGCTGTAAACACACAACTTTCATCGGTTTCCTTTGAAGTTTTGCCATAATCATTCACTCTGATATTTACCAGTATCCCTCCATCACTCTGGCTACCTTCTTTATCATCATTATTCCAACTCCATTCTTATGTTCTCCGCCACCTGAGAAGATCATAACCTGCTTTCCTTTGTTTCTTTTCCTTGATTCATCTAACTTCTGAAAATCCTAAAATGTCAATGTTCAGTCTTAACATCTCTTTCACACATTTATCCATTTTACCACTCCGGTCCAGTGTCCTCACATTTCAAATTCTGATTTTCAAGAGTCCGAGTCTGGGTTTGAGTTTTTTCCCCCAAGTTTGGACTGCCCTTCACCTCATTCAAAAGAAGTCTGGATATGCACCTCAAATGCTGTAATCTGCACGGCTACGGACCAAAGCTGGAAGGTGGGATTAGAATGGGTGCAACGTTTTTCGGCTGGCACAGACACGATGGGCCAAGTGGCCTCTTTCTGTGCTGTAAACTTTCTCTGATTCTATTCCTACTTCCAAGCAAGACCTCTTCTTCCCCATTTCTATTTGCAGTAGGCATCTCTGCAAGCGGCCCAGGTCTGCATATATCACGAACACTGTCTATACTAGTTTTCACGACTAACTATAGGTGAATACTTAGTGAGTACCCTGACTCTTCCAAGGTGACAGGCCACTTGTCCTTAAGTATCATGACCCTGCCCTAGATGTGCCACACATTTTGCTGTTACGTCTTCTGAGCCATCAACTCTGAATGGTGAATTCTTCTGCCTCAGCTGCTAGTCCAGGCTTCATGCACTTGAAAAGGGTGATAGTCCTTGTACAGTATCTTGTTAAGTTGCTGTTCCCCCTCACTTAGTCTCGCAAGCCAGCCAAGGCGAGGTCCCAGCGTGTGCAGTACCAGCTCCTTGGAGGCATAACTAAGAGTTGCATAGCAGTGGTAGATCAGTGATGCTCGTCAACACCCAATTCTATCATGGATGTGTGGCTGACGAGGGTACAAAGGGACTACTCCTCACATATTAGACCCTACAGTGAACGAAATGGGTTTTTAACAATAATCTCATAGTTTCATGCTCACCATTACTGTTAACAGTTTATTAATCCCAGATTTATTTACTAACAATTTAAATTTCCCAACTGCTATGGTAGGATTTGAACTCAGGTTCTCTGGATTATTACTTCAAACCTCAAGATTGCTAGTCCAGTTACATAACCACTGTGCTACCATGCCTCTATAAATTGGCTGCATATTAGTTCTTTTGTTGAATTTTGTAACCCCTTGAATGGCTTGCATCAGTGACGATGAGTATTTAAAGTTTTGGACCTAATGTTAGAAGCATTAATTCCGAAGGTTTAACATAAATGAAGATGTTTGGAAAAAGAGGCTCCTGAATGTTCTCTGCTCTTTCTTGGTTTGAGCTTGAGGTTCAGTTTAGTTTAGTTTAGAGATACAGCACTGAAACAGGCCCTTCGGCCCACCGAGTCTGTGCCGACCACCAACCACCCATTTATACTAATCCTACACTAATTCCATATTCGTAACACATCCCCACCTGTCCCTATATTTCCCTACCACCTACCTATATTAGGGGCAATTTATAATGGCCAATTTACCTATCAACCTGCAAGTCTTTGGCATGTGGGAGGAAACCGGAGCACCCGGAGGAAACACACGCAGACACAGGGAGAACTTGCAAACTCCACACAGGCAGTACCCAGAATTGAACCCGGGTCGCTGGAGCTGTGAGGCTGCGGTGCTAACCACTGCGCCACTGTGCCGCCCTAAATAAACACCTGCACAATACTTGGATTACAATGATCTGCATGTACAGTCTGACTTCTCTCTTTCAGTGGCTGAGTTGTCTTGTACACCATAAAGATTCCCCACAAATACACAATTCAGTCCCAGGCAACAGACACCTGGAATACAAAATGGCAAAATTCTTCCTGTTGAGAATTTTGTATTTGGGCCCAGATTATTTTTACTCCAAAGAGTTTGGAAGCAACAGTAACTTCATGTAGCAACAAAATAAGAAATGTTGCATGAGAGCAGTTCCCTTTGCCAATTCTTACCATTTCTGATGAATGGTTTTGGGCACATGTTGTGGGCATTGTAATGCCTGCCAGTTACATTACAAAAGCTACGGCGATCTCTCAATGAGCCAAACCCATCCTTTCACTGCTATCACAATCACGGCTTGTGTCTTTTCATTCGGTCATTTTAAAATTGAACGATGAAGATGATGGTGGCAGAGGGAGGAAAATGGTGTGGTGGTGAAGAGAAGGTGGCTGAACTTGTTAAACTAACTGCCCAATTATATGACCATCACAAATGCATTAAAACCTCCAAGTCCTGCACTACCTTTACCCACAATACACCCTTGTATCTTCATCCTGATGGCTGAAGTTCACTCAACAATCTGGTCTTAGGTCAGCAAAAATATTTCCAAACCAAGAGCAAATAAGTGCGCACAATACAAACTGTGAACAGAGTGAACCTGTCAGTCAAAGCAATGCAATGATTCAATCTGCTGGTCATGAACCCAGTCACCAGACTTGCTCTTCGAAATTATTACCTAGAAATTCCCTTCAAACCACATTTCTGATACTTATTCACAATTGACAGATTAGCGTCAAAAGAAAACCAGAAACTGAAGCGAAAACTGATGGAAATACATGACAGGCAGGCCTGTCAGCATTCACAGAAAAAAAGCTGTCAACAGGTGCTCTTGGTCAGACCCTAGTTCCGTTTTTAAAAAAAAACTGTCAAACTTCTCGTACAAATATTCACTGACCTGACAAGTATTCTTAGTCCATAAACTAAAATTGTTTTTATTCTGGTTAGTCTACTTTGCTGCTTCACACAAGTTCTGCAACATGGATTATGTTTCCTGTCCAACACTGGATTACATATATTCTTCTCACAAAACCCAGACAACTTGGAAACGCTACAAAACAAAGTTGCTTTGTCACGTGGAAAGGGAAAACCATGAATTTTGTACATGCAGGGACATTAACTTGGGAAATACACCTACTTCATACTTCATGGAAAGGATTAAATTCTAAATCAGAATAAATTGGAAATAGCTAAATCAAGAACTTGGGAAGACCATCTTTTTTCCACTCCAAGATACTCACTTACCCTTACTCTCTCCCCAACATTTTCCAACTCTCTTTAAACCTTAGTTGCGCTTGCTCACTTCTAATTTGTTTTCTAATTTCAAAATAAGGTCATGTAAAGTGTCATTAACGTGGTTAATGGATTTGGAGATTTTTGCCACAGTTTTCCTGTTTTGGGGCTGATTTTAGGTTCAGAGGATGGATGATAATTTGCTGTTATTCAAGTACTCAAGATCCTTGGTAAGCATTAACAGAAAGTAGTAATCAGATCATTTGTGTTGCTCTACCAGAATTGTCAAGCCAACCCTTTCAATCTTCTACCAATAATAAGTTCATATCACTTCACAGAAAGCCTTGCGCAAATTGGATCAACCTATATATTTTTTTAAAACTTGCATGAACTGGGTGACATTATTGATACATGAGGCTCGACTACTTTTATGGAGAAAACCCTTTTCTACTCTGCACCAACTTGTCAAGACTTCTTTGGCAGTACCTCGCCATCACCTAAAAGGACAAGCGCAGCAAGCACATGGGAATACTGTTGCCTCCAAGTCACGCACCTATCCCAACTTGGATATATCAGCTGTTCCTTCATCGTTTCTGGGTCAAAGTCCTGCAATTTCCTACCTCACAGTTCTGTGGCCACAGGGACTGCAGCAGTTCAAGAAGGCAGTGGTGGCTCACCACCACCTTCTCAAATGCAATTAAGGATAATCAATAAATGCCACCTTGCAAGTGATGAAGAAATCCTGAGAATGAGCAAAAACCAAATTGGAGGCTGTAAATATTACTCAACTATGGAACTGGAAAAGTTAACCTCGTCAACCTCAATGTAACTGCTGCAGTAAAACCACATCCGTTGCAAAGCAACAGCAACCACTGTGCCATCCAAGCACGTCCCGTCTCCCTACACGGAACTGAACAAGTTAATGGCCCCTACTGTGATTTGTCTGTTGGCTTGCAATGCAGTGATGAGATCAGAACTAAAGGCTTTTCAGCTGCTAATGAGTTCTAGGTAGATATTCATGACTGAATTTCTCTTAGCCCAGTAGCAGCAGTAGGAACAGGAGTAAATACAGTAAAATCAATTGGCAGCTGACTTTTAACTGACATCAAGGGGAAATGACCAGGTCCTTACACTCAAACATACTTTCTGCACTAATTCCGAAAAAAGCTTTGGACAATATGAGTCATAAATGCTTGAAGCCACAGAATGCACCCAACTGGCATGATGCACTAGATGAGAGGCAGTAACAACCTTGAATTGAGTGAAGTTAAGAGGTCCCATTCTATTCTAATAGCCACTTATATATCACACCACAAAAAGTTGAAACAATTCTCTGTTTGTGGAAGGTAATTTTTCTTTCAAACAGTATTGAAAACCTTCACAGCCATGATAACAGGAGATGGAATTATTAATTTCATTTAAATTGCCCAGTTGGCAATGATACAAACAGATCATACAACTGGTCTCCATCAACTGCACGATTTGATCACTTGGTGGCACCGTGTGTCATGTGCTTGTCTGAGCAGGTGCTTGTGTTGGCAGAGACAGAGCATTGGGCTTCACAGCAAGGACTCAGGTTCAAACCCAAGTGTTTACCTTCATGAGGACTCAGTTACCCTCTCGGATATTCTTCCCACATCATTTTGCAGTATTGTCTTAGCATTTCATTTGAAAAGGAGGGGGCAAATATCAGTAAGGCGTATCTCATCATTTAACCCCTCTTCTGCTGTAGATGCCCAGTAACTTCCACTGAGGGGTGCACCGAAACCCTGAGCTGCCTTCCCAGCTGAAGGATGACGACATGAAAGTAGTACAAGAGAAGTTAAAAAAACAAAATAGAGTGTAATTCATGGCCTCATAACAACGAGACTCTACCTGAAGACAAGGCTACTTTGGCCTTAGTTAAATAGTTTGCACAATTCTTCAGAGGAAAGCTATTGAAGACCCTACATTATTGGTGTCAACGGCCTGCTGTCGTGCAAAGAAAATCTTCAACTCTGACCTCAACTGACTCCCAACTGTTTTCAACTCCCACTACTAAACTTGCCAGAATATGTGAAACTGCTGGATACTGTAACTGTAGTCATGCATAACATTGCACCGTTGATGATTGCTGAGATATGCTGGGACATTAACAAACTGCATACATCATCTCAGTGCTGAATGCGTGACACTGTTTATGTGGCTGGGAGGCAGAGAGGGAAAGGGATGTTGGGGGAAGTGGGCTGGGAACGTGCAATAGAAGAAATTGCAATCTCTGCCGAATAAATGCAAGGGTTGTGTCAAGTTGAAGTCTTTGCTATGAAGTTTCCCCAGTTTCCCTTGGGTTAGAATCAGCAAGGTGACTTGCCCAAAGACATATTATACATATACATGTCAAATCACTACAGATGCCTGTTTTGTTGCTGTACTTTCTACCAATTTGCAGGTCATTTAGTACTTCCGAACATCAAGCACAATTCCTTGTTTTATGTTCCTATAATTCCCTGTTGTATTGTTCAACTGTGATAGCAGATTCTAACAGAAGCCAGCAAATGCAAACTGAAAAGATAAAAATAAAAGCAAATAAGGGCCGACCAATTATGAAGACAAGAAAAGATAAAAGCTGAGCTGCAAACATACCTTGACTCCATCAGCCTTCTTGTTTAGTAAACTTTTGGCTGCTGTATTTTGAAAAAGGACAAGAAAATACAATTACTTTCATATCTCAGCTTGTAGACTAAAGCCACGACTGCCCTGTCAGGGTGTAATATAACTGTTAGCATTTGCACTGTAACAACTACAAATACAATATAGTGTCCAACAACAAATGAACCAACTGGGGTACACCAGAAGCTCGATGACATGCGTAGGCAGACAGGGTCTTTGACTCACTTGTTTTTCCTGCGATGCGCACAGGTCCAATCATGGCTGCGCACGCATCACCTGAAACTCCCCGTGAGTACCTCCACAAATGGCCCAGTTGTCCAAATGCTTCTGAAGCTTTTACTTGTCGGGAGAATTCTTCAACACACTGCCAAAAGAACTGGCTCCGGGAAAATTCGCCAGTCACATGGCATGAGATATTAACCCATCAGCTCACCGTTAAAAGGGCAAGACGGCTAAATGGGTCCCAATGTTGGGTTCACCCATATGGTCAGACTCTGTCATTTTTCCCTCTATGTTAACATTAATCTACCATATTTAAACCAGAGGTTGTTCAAGGTAATCCCAACTGTTCAATAACAGTTTGATTTTTCAACTAGGTTACCAATGATACCTCTGAAGAGTAAGTAAAAGGTGGAACAAAAATTTGAATTAGGTGTAAACATCATACATGTTCAATCACAACATTGCAGGACTACTATAATCACTTCCAATACCATTCTAGTCCTACCAAAGAGATTCTAGCCCACCCCTTTGCAAATCCTTGCACACTTCCCTGTAAAACTATGCCTTTGGTGGCACAATGGAAAGTTCTGACAGGTGTGCAGTTAATTTAATGTGTATACAGATGGGGAACGGATCTGTCACGAAGTCCAAAGGGAATATGCCAACCTTCCACAGACACTGTACCCATTTAATCACCACACACCAAGCATGGCTTTTTCTGATGGATCTTGTAATTAAATGCTTGTGCTCTTGTTCTGCAAATGTGCAAGCAACTGTGACTGGGAGGAGTTCACTATTGTTGCATTTTTAAGTTTAAAAATTGATTGATGAATTTATCATCCACACTACAACCAGTAATGTTCCAAGGTCAATTTATTCTGCTCTTTTCCTGAAAATACAGCTGATTTCTTCTGTGGCAATCATAACCTTGTGTCAAAAATCTTACTCAAGATCAGTCAAAACACCGACAGTTTCGAGGCTCATTTGTTTGCTTCCTGTTTCAGAGAATAGTTTGTGGACTGTCCAGCCTGAAAAAGGGTCAATTGAGAACAATGTCCTGGGAGAGTGACATGCTTTGACTCAAAGCTCTGTGACACATTGGGAACCGGACCTGTCTGCTTTGTAGAGAACTGCTTGGGATCTTGTCAACTTTGTTGTTGAACTTTAAAAGAATGGCTGCATACAGTCATACTGAAGCTGGTGCGCAGCTCAACAGGACACCGTTGTGGGATCACGTCAAAATTCAAACTACTCTCAAAACAACAACTTCAAACCAAATTCTTGCTGCAAGAGATTTGAGATTAAAAAAAAACTAGCACATTGAGTTAAATGAAATGCTGTTTCCATGTCAACGTTACATTCCAAAATCTTGGCAGAAAAAGCTCGATAATGCTTCCTTTATGTCCAATAATCACCTTGCAGTGGAAATATAATGAGCATGGTTTGCTTTGCTCAGTTCAATTGGTTTTATTTGAAGTTGGGAGGAAGATATTCCCTTTTGACATCCTGTGAGTATGCATATGAGGAGCGCATTCAAAATCTTCCTCCAAATTGTGACCGAATATGTTGTTCCCTGGATGTATTCTCTATTACTCAATTTGGATATTCCCAAACCCACAAACTCTACCATCAAAAAGGACAATGGCAGCAGATGCATAGGAACACCATCACCTCCAGGCTCTCCTCCAAGTCACACACCATCTTTACTTGAAGGTATTTAGGGATGGACAATACATGCCGGCCTTGCCCACATCCAGAAAATTAACAAAAAGAAAATTGTTGACCGGCTTTTTTTTGCTTATTGTATTTTGTGGAGCCGTTCACTGCCTCATAAAGCAGAACACAAGAAAAAAAAACTGTATGCAAATTCCAACTGCGTTTTTTTTTGAGGGTTTGGGTTCCACAGTTGCTACTCCCTGGTGTGACATCAACTACAATCTCCAGGACCTTCCTTTAAACTGTCCCCAGACAGCTCTGTTACACAAGCACCGAAATAGACACCAACCACATCCTTTCCCAAAGATTTGAGGCACAGGATTCCACTTATGCCACTGCTACTGATAAATCTGAGGCTTCTGAGCCTGAAATCATTCAGACAGGTACAAAGTGTTTGTTCGGTTGTCTCCACCTTGTAAGCGGAAGTTTAACCATCCACTGGACTCGAGTCAATGCTAAACCTAACACAGAAGAGGCCTTTAAAGAGAATGCTACAACCATTGTAGGAGGAGATGCCAATATCATTTGGTTTGTTGGAATTGAAGCAGGGAAGAAGAGATTGGATTACTGAGAGATGGAAGAGAGATAGGGGAGAATATCCCAGAGTGATTTTTGAAGGATGGAGGAGGATATCCCAAATGGATTGTTGAGGAGTGAAACTGAATTCAGTTGGTTTGTTGGGAAGGGCTGCGGGATGTTGACCTCAGTTAGGAGTTTGTGATGATGGAGGGGATATGTTAATAGAAGACCAACAGAAAATGAGATGGTCAAACCTAAGCTTTGAGTAAATTCAGAACTCCAAAGTTTACAACTTCAGCTTCTCTTCAAAACCTGTTGCAAACTCTGGCACTATTTTACTGTGTGATTTGAGCTGCCACAATGCTGGGTTTGATTTCAAGATATCTTAAAAGAAACTAAGCTGTAAGCCCCAGTCTCAGTGTGAGCCCCCAGAACAATACTGTTCATTGATGTACACGAGCTCAGTTACTGTGGTTTTAGGGTTAAATGTTTTTAAGCGTCAAGCGCTAGATTTTCAAACCACTGCAAACCCAAATTTAAGGACAGTTTAAAAATTGACATTAGGTAGGCCTCCCTCCCCATGAAGAAAGCAGTGCACATTTTTAGAAATCTTTACTAACTTCCAACTAAACCCGAGAACAGATCCCAGATAATGTGTTGCTCCCAATGCACACATCCGTTAAGACATGAATATGTCTACACTGAGGTGATAATAGCAAAAGGAAGAAAAAAGAAACAAAGGAGAAAAGTTAGGGCAAAAACAAATCAATGCTAGCAGACTAAGTACGGAGCTTGTTGAAATGGCAAAGCAGCCCTGATCACAGCCCTCCTTACCTTGCAATAAGTAGAGGTGAAGTCAAGGAGACAGAAAAATTAAGAGAGAAAGACAAGAAATTAAATCAGATAGTGGCCACTTTTCAACAGTCTCTGGTCTCCATGTCCCCATGGTTATACCTACGTGCCTATATCATTACTTTCAATACAGTTGAAACATTACATTGCCCTATTTACAACTGCCCCCAGTCACCATGCTCAAAAACAAGTAAAACTTGGAACCCTTGGCAGTTCTCTGAGAGAATAATTCCTCTGAGCAGACATCTCCTCACTGGAGATGTCTCCAGGATACAAGCAGCATCTGACCAAATCAGGCAAACTATATTGCAACCATGCTCCACTGCCTAGAATATGTATGAGGACAAAGAAAAGCATTCCCTTTTGAAGAAAAGTCTAAAAGCCTTCCTTTTATTTGGGAGAAGAGTGAAGGTGGTTAATTCAGATCAATTTACTTGAGTCAAGTCATTTTTGTTAATGGCAGCTCCAAGCAGGGAAGAATTAAGAATTTAAACAGTCCCTATCTCCAACATTCAAACAGTATGCGGACTGGGGCAAGAGTGGGCAGGGGCCTCCATCATCCTGCTAACACAACTGCCAGACAGAGCTATGTGCTGTGCCGCAGAGTGCCTACGGGCTTGTAGCTGTGATTCTCTCCTATATTCAGGTGCTGATCTCATTGGATTGTTTGGGGAGGTGCGGGGGGAGATGGGGTGATGGAGATCTTGATCTGAGTTGAATCATTGTAGGAGGGGATGCCAACATCATTTGGTTTGTTGGAAGTTGGAGCAGGGGAGGAGATTGGATGACTAAGTGATGGAAGACAGATAGAGAATATCGCAGAAGGATTGTTGAAGGATGGAGGAGGGTATCCCAAATGGATTGCTGAGGAGAAACTGAACTCAGTTGGTTTGTTTGGGAGGGCTGAGAGATGCTGACCTCAGTTAGGACTTTGGGATAGTGGAAGGGATATGTTCATAGAAGACCAATAGTTTCTCCAACATGTTAAGTTTGGAAAACCCATTCATAGTCAATGCAGACTGCTCTTGTGGCCTCTTGATGGCCAGCCACCCATCTGTATTAACAGATTGATGACTGATGTCACCTGCTACCCCTTGACTGGAAGACAATCATGTGTGATTTCTAAGTGAATTTTGACTGTTTACATGGCAATGTGTGCAAGATAGCCAAAACACCAATTTTAATCTGAAGCAGCGAGTTGTCTCCATTTGAGCCACTCAAGAGCAGATTAGCCATTTCAGAGAGATCCCATGCTCAACCCTCTCCAGTACATGACCCTGTAAAGAGGGCTTTCATCTCATCTTACCATCACACATGCAACTCATCCCAATACAATGAAAATGCTGCAATGGAGAAATAACCTCGTAACACACAACAAAACAGAGCAAGCAGGCCCCGTTTCCTCATGCAGACTTGGCTCCTTCTTTCTGGCATGCAGCATTCACTTATCAAAAGTGCAAGTACAGCCACTGACAATCCAAAGCAAAAAGATCACAAAGTCGGTGAGGTGCAAATCAAATAAAGTTACTTCTCCTTCTCCCGAAAGTTCTTCCCCTTTCCCCACCACCCCCCCGATCTCACTCTGCAAGGAGAGAGAGATAGTTTCAGCTACATATTTTACCAGTACAGCTGCCACAAAAGCTTTATAACCAAGAGCTGTAACTCAGACTGGCCAATTGAAATTGTTATTTTAACTGGTTAAGGATAACCAAACTGGTTTGAATTTGACATGGTCCTTCCAAGATTTGGCAATAATTGGGAACTGTGATATCAGCTGAGATCACTGGGTCATCAGGTTCAGGGACCCAGGCTGGCCATTTACCTCTTTTGAACAGGTCAGTTCCAACAACTTCTTCGCTGCCCCAGCTGAGCTCAGATTACTCGGTGTGAACGAGGGTTTGAGGCAGGAACAGGGTGTGGTGGGAGGAGGTGGGCTTTCTGCTTTTTATGATAGTAGCACATCACATGGTGCACCCCATTGCATCAAGGGGGAGTGCAAGAGTTTCAGTGTCCTTTAGGCTGGATATCCAGCATGTGCTCAGTATATATCCAGAAATGAGGAGGACAGGCAGCATTCCAAACTCATGAAGTTTATCATCAGCTGCATTCTGGTATTGTCCAGCAAGTCCCTCCCTCCCACCAACAACATACCATTGCTCTTTGAGCAATTAAGTCAGTGGTTAGCTCCCCAGAGACCAAGTACAAGGACATGGCAATGCCAAACATTCCTGTTCAACCTTCAAGATTGTCTGGCTGAAAATGCACATTTAAATTGAAGAAACCAAACTCATTTTAGAATGACTAAAAACTCACACTTGACTTGTCTCAGGCTACAGCAACAGCACTAACAACAGCGTACATAAACGTTGCACAGATGTACAGGACAGGGGCATACACAATGGGCTGCACCAAACAAGACAGACACTTACAAAGAGCCAATGAGGTTCAAAAACACATAAACCAGACAGACTTCAGCAAATGGACGTTACAATCTAAGCCATACCACAGAGTAGGCAACCATTTCAACGGCTCTCTTTTGGAATTGTCTGTCAAAGTGTGAACTCACTGGAATTGGCAAGGACCATTTTTGAACCAACAAGAACTTCTGGCTTTCTGAGTTCTAACTCTACGGCAGTGCCTTTGGATGGAGTAGTTCTTACTTGATTAATTTGTGCCACTCGTAAGAATTGCACTGGTCGTACGTTAATGCTTAGACTGAAGTATGCTTTTGTCCCAAGCAGCTGAAAAGGCTGGTCCCAAGGACTAGCTCATTGACAAGTTATCTTAATTCAAGTGCCCATTCGGCTGAAGTGCCTTTAATGGAAGTTACTTTTTTGATTTCTGATGGTTGTACTAAAAATTCACCCAAAGCCTCTCCTTGCTGCCCAGCCAGTTAAAATGGGATTTAAATATCAAGACAACAGACAAACAAGGTAGGGAACATTCACAAGGTATTAAAGCAGAGCGTTAGTTTTGAGCATGCCCTCCACCTGCAGTGTCCGCCCGCACACGTCTACCTTGTTCAACGAGACCAACAGTCGCGCTGGCGGCAGCTGTCATTGTAGCTGGCGCAGTGGTCTGTCTGCCCACTGTTGGCGGGAATAAAAAGAAAGCAAGCAATGTCAGCAAAACACACAAACTAAATTCACTTGAGGCGGCAGAACTGTGCCGCATATCTGTATGAGCTCCTTTCGACTCCTAATGCACAATCTGCAGTCAGTTGAACTCTCCTTGCATAAAAATCAATTTGCTACCGTCTTTGACCACTGCATCTAGAATGATACACACGAGACTGATTCAGAGGCTGATTCAATTGCAGTGGTTCAAATGATTTCTCAAATGATAGCCATGGGGCTGGACTGGTTTTGCATCAACCACCTAAACCCCATAAGCAGGCAGCAGCCTTTAAGGAGCTGACCAGTGTCTGCTCCTTTGCAATGTCACAATATTTGACGGGGGTTCCATTCTCATTTTTTGGGGTCCAATTTTGATACGGGCTGTCAATATAACTCTCGAGCTGTGCTGATCACTGACCCAAGTCAAAAGCTGAACTGGGAACCACAACATTATGGACAGTTTATCAAGAAATAAGTTTCAGCAAATAACCTAGAATTGCACATTTCCTTCTAAAAGATCAGTCATTCTGGCAGATTTTCCATAGGGTAAATGTGATTTAGAACCTGATGAGTTGAAGGCAAACCATGAACTTGTAGACATCCTCTACCTGCAGCAAAAACCTCATTAACAACACATTTTGGTTTCAATCCAACATGTGCAATCCTACTCTGCTTGAAAGCTGTTGTATTTCCTGCTTAGATAGTGCATCATTGAAGTTTCGTCACTTCCCTTCTCCAAAACCATCTGCATAATCCCCATCAACCAGGAGTATGGGAAGGCCCATTCGCACTCACAACTTACACGCACCTTTGTTGATGAATGAACTGTTCATCAGTTCATCAGGAGAAGGAAATCCCTCTCTCCATTAACTGAGCAAATTGAGATTGCAAATAGCCTGTTCAGCAACTGCTGCCATAAAAGACTGGAAAGATTTTTCTTCCCTATTTTTCTGGGTGCTAGAGAGTATGTTATCCGGGTTAAGGGAATTGTCACAATGCTGGATATGTTACTGGACTCGTAATTTAGAGGCCTGGACTAATGATCCAGCGACATGAGGCCAAATCCCATTGTTAAGTCGGTTAATTTAATAAATCTGGAATAAAAAATTATCAGTATTGGTGACCACGTAACTGCCGGATTGTCGTAAAAACCCACCTTCGAGTTCAGTAATGACCTTTGTGGAAAGAAATTTGCCTTCTGTACCTGTTATGGCCTATATGCGACTCCAGACCAGCAATGTGGCTAACTCAACCTCTGAAAGGGCCTCGCAAGGTACCAAAACCACTACGACTACAGCGGGAATACCTTCACCAGTGCAGTGTTTCAAGCAGACAGAACGCCACCCTCTCAAGGGCAGATAGAGATGTGCAATAAATGCTGGCCTTGTCGGCGACACCCACATTCGGTCGCTGAGTGAGAATGCATGATCTGATCCAAGACTGCTGCTGATACAAGCCTCACAAACAACCGTGGGATGCTTGACAGCATACACCAGTTTTGCCCTAGAGTTTCTCCTCCACCCTGGGAAGGAGAGGAAATCTTGGCTGCACAGCCCTGCAGCTCAGCTGTATTGGACACGTTGGAGAGTCAAGAGTCAATAATGAAATGGTGCAACCGACAGTAAAGGATGACCAGCAGAAACGCAAAAAGATGGAACATGAATTCCGCAAAAGATGGTTTCTTATCGAAGGAAGAACTGGTGAGAATGGACATTGACCAGATGTGATTAATTGGGGATGTTAGGGATGGGCAATATATGCTGGCCTTGCCAATGATGACCACATCCCGTAAATGAATAAAAAAAATTATAGTCTTTTATAACTAGTCATCATGCACTAAAAATTTGGAGTACTTTGGAATCAAAGTGCTGTCCCTGAATAAGTCGTGAAGTAACTAATCATAAGGGAGGCAAAAGCAGGCAGGCTTACAAAGGTCCGTCTATAACACGTAACGTATGTTGCTTTTGCATTGAACAACCTGTGTGTAAATATAGGGAAGGAGGCAAGTGGCATGGAACTGTATTTTCTTTCCTTGTATTAAAACAATGTGCCTTTAAGACTCTATTATAAAAAAAAAAGTGCACCTTTGAGACAGAAGTTTTGGATTTCTGGGGCAAGAGTGCCACAGCTGCATTTTGTTACCCAGGCAACAGCAGGAAAGGTCAGTCACAACACATTTCGATCTGACTGTGTGTAAGACTGGCAAAAACCAGTCTGAACCAGTTTGTTTTCAGACTCTTTCTAGCGAGGCGTGCTACTGAAATGCTGTCTATTTTTTCTCAGCAAAAATTCGAGAGCGCTTCAGGCCGATTTGATTGCCTGTTGAAGAGGTAAAAAAGCCTTTCATTTTCGAGACCATTTGTATTGCTGAAGGTAGTAAAACTCCTTTTCTTTACTTCCAAGCCAGGAAATATTTGCTTCAAGATTGAATCTCTCTTGACTGATTGAGTTTGCTGAAATTCAAAGTAAAGTTTCAACTGAGATACTGTCAGTTTTAAAATTCAAGGTGACCTATTGCTGTGCTCATAGTCGAAGGAACTGTTGATGTCTGCTGCAGCCGAAAAGTTTGAATGCCTATGAAAAACAGACTGCTTCATCAAATCCGTGTAAAGACTGCGAGTAGCCTTTGATTACTTCCACATTACCATACCTTACCCATCGGGAACGTAACCCACAAAGACTTACTGATTTATTTATTCTTCAGAAACAGCTAATTTTAAGAATTCCACTTTTAAAACTGGTTACTTACTGTTATTTTTGAGTGGATGTGTTTGAATGGGGAAGTTAGGTTAAAATAAGAAGTTATAAGGCCTTTATACATAGGTTTGAGACTTAGTTTTCATAAATAGTTAATTTGTTGTTCTCTAAAGATACCTGGCTTGGTCTGTTTTATTCTGGGGGTTACTAGAGTGTTTAATTTGGCTGTTTTCCAGTTGGGTGGGAAAACTTTAAGAATATGCTGCGAACTGTGGAGTGACGGGAGTGAACTGACAGTGCGTTGTGCCTGCCGTGGTCATAACACAAGTCTAAGTCAGGAATGAGACAAATCAAATGCTATCCTGACACAATATGGATTCGATCACCTGTGCTACACAATAATGTTTGCTCTGTATATTGTTTTGTCTGACAATCTCACACTTACTTGAAGCACATTGCTGTGAGTTACAGAAGAAAGGAGGCGGGCAATCCGCACTCGGGAATATCACAGAAAACTTACACTAACTTGTTCCAGCTATGAAGGGCCCTACTGCATCTCCTTTTGCCAAACCATTTCTGGCAACACCTTCAGCTGCATGAAACCAACTCTCTGGAATTCTATCCCTAAACCTCTTCATCTCTCCTCAGCAACATTTACCAGAATGACATCTGCACTACAAAGGTTAAATTGCAAGGAGGGATTCCACGGACTAGGGTTGTACTTGCTGGAAGTGAGGAGGTTATGGAGTGATTTGATCTAAGTTTTTAAGATACTAAAGGGAACTGATTGCGTAGACAAAACCTATTTGGGGAGACTAATTCTGGGGGCATAGTCTAAAAGTTAGAGTCAGCCCATTCAGGACTGAAGTGAGAAAATACTTCTACACGCAAAGGGCAGTAGAACTTTGGAACTTCAATCCGCAAATGGCAAATAATTTTGCACCAATTGTTAATTTTACATCTGAGATTGATGGATTTCTGTCAACCACCGGTTATTAATGGATATTAGACAAAGGTGGGTATATGGAGTTAGGTCACAGATCAGCCATGATCTTACTGAATGGCAGAACCGGTTGGTGGGCCAAATGGCCTAGGAATACTACAATGTTCTTCCAAATCCATCTTTTGGTCACCGAGCCCTCAGCTCTCCTTCTCCTGATCAGCGTCCAGTTTCAAATGACTGAATTGTGAAGCACCTTGGGACCTTCCTTTGAAAACCTTGACCGCTACAAGCTTTAGTTTCCATTTTCACTGTTTGTGTATTGCACTAGTTTGAATACTGTGGGTTACAGAGCTATTCTGCAGCAGCTATTTTTGCCTCGTGTAAAAACCAACTGCTTGTTGGTTTATCTAGACTGCAACTGAACAAGTTCCTGTCACAAGTCTTTCCAATCCCTCTTTTGTGACAAAGCTTGACATCAAAAACTACTTCAGTTATAAATTTGAAGAAATGAATTACTGAGATGCCAAAAGCTTCAGCAGCCTGCAATAAATTTGTACATCAGAGATCCAATGGACATCCGATCATGGGATTTGTGAGGGAATTAACTGCTTTGAAAAGAAAGGGTTTTCAATGAACCTACCTGAGAAGTTCCGTGTTGCTAACATAGTGGTGAGGATGGCACCCTAGATGAGAAAGGATGAAAATGTCAACCAACGTAAGCAATTTAAATATTAGTTAACATCACATCATGATCACATTCAAGTACTTTTCACAAGCTCAGATTATCCATCTACAAGACGCACTGCAACAACGCACCAAGGATCCTTGGACAGCACCTTCCAAATCCACGACCTCTACCAACTCGAAGGGCAAGAGCAGCAAATGCATGGGAACATCACCACCTGCAATTTCTCCTCCAAGTCACACACTATCCTGACTTGGAACTATAATCACCATCCCTTCACTGTTGCTGGGTCAAAATCCTGGAACTCCCTTCCTAACAGCACTGTGGGTGTCCCTACCCCACATGGACTGCAGAGTTCAAGAAGGCAGCTCACCATCATCTTCTGAAGGGCAATTAAGGAAGGACAGTAAATGCTGGCCGAGCCAGCAACGCCCACATCCCGTGAACTAATGAAAAAAAGTGTTTCACAGCCAATTATGAACTTTTGAAATGCAGTCACTGTTTAACGTAGGAAATGCTGCAGCCTATTTGCACACAGCAAGCTCTTGCAAACAGTAGCATGATAAATGAACAGATCATTTGTTTTAGTGATGTTAGTTGATGGATAAATCTTGGTTGAGACACTGGGGATAACTCCCGCTCTTCTTCGAATGGTATCACGAGATCTTTCACGCCCAACTGAGAGGGCAAGCTTTTTTTGAAATTTAAACTAGGCAGCTTGGCAGTTAACTGTCAGTCACTGTAAACTAGTGCAATCTCCATGGCAACGCTTCGACCAACCTGAGTTCACTTGTCAACCAATCAGCACTCGATTCTCAAAGTATAAAGTTTTTGTTTTCCCTTACATTGGTATTCCTATGGAATGTCCTGATGAGTGCAAGATGAAAAGCTTCGACAACATGTCTCTATTTTCAGAGATACTCAAGTTCTGTACGACCAGAAGAATTTTGTTGCTCACAAGCACGGACGTCTGCCCACGTGTGATGTGTTCAAAGGCAATTTGACAATCTCTGTGGTAAATGACTCAGGAGCAACAGTCAATATAATGGATACCCCGACATTCCACAAGTTACAGAGAAAACAGAAACTGCAATTGAACAATTGATATATAAAATCTTCTCCTACGGATCAGATAGCCCTTTACCAGTCCTAAGGATCATTCAAGATACTCTCAAATCCTCCAATAGGTCCACATATCAGACTGAGTTCCATGTTGTTGACTCAAGCAAGGGAAATCTGTCATGTTTCAAAACTGTTGATCATGATCAACACCGTCAGAGTACAGAACTACCAGATTAAAAAAGAAATTCTGAAGAAATAGCCACAATTTTTCGAAAGCATCGCCAAAGTGAAAATCAAGAAAATCAAGCTCCATTTGGATGAGTCAGTCCAACCCAAACAACAGAAACACAGGAAGATTCCATTCTATACCAGAAAGAACAGATAGAAACAACTGGACAGACTGGAGAAGTTGGAAAGGGCCAACACCATGGATCAGCCCAACTGTTGCGGTCTCCAAGCCCACAGGGCAAGTACGAATTTGCATACAGAAGACGGGCCAACAAAGTGATAAAATGAGAAAGGCACCCAATGCAACATGAGATAATTGAAGAGATGAATGGGTCAATAATCTTAAGTACCCTGGACCTGACCACTGGCTATCACCAATTTTAGTTAGACGAATCTAGTCGATAATAACTACCTTCAGTACCCACGTTGGATTAAGAAAGTCCAAGCACTTAATGTTCAGAGTAAATACAGCCTCTGAAATTTTTCCATCAACAGCAGGAGAACTACCGGCAGGCCTGAATGGAGTCAAGAATGTCTCAGATGATATGATTGTATATGGGAGAAAACATGCAAAACATGATAAGCACTTGCAAGCAGTGTTGGACCGACTCCAAGTGCACAATTTGTGTTTAAATAAAGACAAGTGCATTTTTTCAGCTACGGAAGTGAAGTTCTACGGGCACATACTTAACAAAGAGATCTATCTCCAGATTCTTAGACTGTGAAGGCAATCTTGAATGCACATCCTCCCACGAATGCAAAACAAGTCTAATCTCTTCCTGATTAGCATCACACATCTCGAGATGGGGCGGCACAGTGGCGCAGTGGTTAGCACTGCAGCCTCACAGCTCCAGGGACCCGGGTTCGATTCTGGGTACTGCCTGTGCGGAGTTTGCAAGTTCTCCCTGTGTCTGCGTGGGTTTCCTCCGGGTGCTCCGGTTTCCTCCCACATACCAAAGACTTGCAGGTTGATAGGTTAATTGGCCATTATAAATTGACCCTAGTATAGGTAGGTGGGAGGGAAATATACAGGGACAGGTGGGGATGTGATAGGAATACGGGATTAGTGTAGGATTAGTATAAATGGGTGGTTGATGGTCGGCACAGACTCGGTGGGCCGAAGGGCCTGTTTCAGTGCTGTATCTCTAAACTAAACTAAACATTTATCCCCGAGTATGCCTGCATCACAGCCCCACCTGGACAGCTCACTTGACAAGATGTCAAATGGAAATGGGATGAGGCAGAAGAGCAGGAATTTCATAGCTTAAAGAAAGCTCTGACAAACACAAACAATCCCTTATTTTGTACATGCAACGCATCAAGGAATCGTAAAGACAAGAAGCCTTCTTGGGGGAAAGGTACAACATATAACAAAAGAATTGACAAAATGGTAGAAGCAGCACTAAGAGAATGCGTACCATGTGAGAGCCACGAAAGAAGGGACAGAGAAGTCTGAACCACTCAGGAAGACACCCTTGCCAGTGAGGACCTGGAAGGAAGTTCCTGCTGATTTTTTAGGACCGTTTTCCCTCTGGTGAATTCATTTTAGTCCTAGAAGAAGACTGTAGCAGGTATCAAGAGGTAGAAATAGTGATATTGACATTTGTAAGAGCAACTCTACCCAAATTTGATGCTGTCTTCGCAAGCCAAAGGATACCTGAAACAGCAAGAACAAACAACGGCCCGCCATTTAACTGTCATGAATTCACCGAATTTGCTACCCATTTAGAATTTACCCATCTAAAAATGACAGTCTTATGGCTGCAAGCGAATGGAGAGCTATAACGTTTTAATCGCATTACAAACAACTCACGCTGAAGCCAAGAGCTGGAAACAACAACTCCTCAGATTTCTAAGAGCCAACAAAGAAACCCTTTATTCGACCACAAATTATAGCACCAAGCTTCACTCTGAACGGAAGACAGAGAAAGGATGAACTGCCACAATTCACGCCGACTCAACTCTGCATGCTCTCAACAGAAAGCTTGAGAGACAAGAGTCAACAACAGAAGATAAAGACATATGCAGACTGTCGGATGCATGCAAAAGATAGTGAAATAAAAGGAGGAAACAAAGTCAGGTTCGGCAAGAGAAAAGATCGAAATTACCTCACCATTTGACCCAAGAGTGCGTACAGTATTTCGGAGAAAAGGCAACATGATCATAGTGAAGAGAGGAAATGACAAACTTCTTCAAAAATCAATATTAAAACAATTCCAGAAAAAAGTGACGAAGATGACTTGGATTACTCCGCATCTGCAAGAACTCAAGAAGTAGTTCAGCCAAATTAAGCACAGCTGAGATCGATACTGTAACATCCACAGAGAAGATCATAGAGACCTCACCAATTACTTGTGTAATTTAAAGACTACGTCATGAATTGATGATGAATGAAGACAGACGGGAACAAAGTCCAGTATTGATAGTGATGTGCCTCAAACCTCTCCCCTCCTAGTTGTTCAAACTTCAGTCCAACTGAGTTTTGTTCAATGTAATTTTGCAGTTGTTAACTTTAAAAGAATGGAAGAAAGTTGAAATTTAAAAGGGGGTAATGTAATGCATTGGTGACTTCAAGTGACTTTAAGAAACCATAGCTTTAAGAGATCAGGCTATTGATGCAACTGATGACATCATCCAGCATATATAAATGAAGGAAATACCATTTTGAGACAAAAACTCAGCACATGGTTTTACAGAGAACAGACATGTACCAGCAAGGAAGAAAGCTGTACCTGAAATCATGTGGTACAAATAATTAAGCTAAGAAATAGTTTTTGTGTTGAATCCAAATATAACAACTGCAGTTGTCATTTGAAGACTTAAGAACACAACACAATGCTACAGGAGGCACCATCTTTTCAATGAGACAGGCCTCTGAGGCAGACGTTAAAGGTCCCATGGTACTATATGAAGGTGAGAGTTAAGTCCTCCAGGTATCATGGCCAATATTTATCCTTCATGCAACATCACGAAAACAAGATTATCTCGTCACTTAACTAATTGCTGTGTACATAGTGGCTGCCACCTCTGCTGCACTGCAACAATTACTTCAAAAATATTTCATTGGCTGTGAAGGGCTTTCAAACAGCCAGAGGACATGATAGGCACTGTACAAATGCAAGTTTGCTTTTTAGTCCTGGTGCACAATTGTATCATGATTCAGTCTACTGTTGTGTTATACATTTAAGTGCAGTTTATGAAAGACCTCATCAAGTCCATTTGCTAACGGCCAACTAAACAAGTTTTTTTGACCACACCTGGTCAGGTGGTTTGGTACTGTCTTGGCATTGCCGTATCGTCAGTGAATTTCTCAGCTTAGTTTAACGTGGGTCACCTCACAGTGAAACCTATGGGTATGGCATATTGCTACTCTGGATTGTCAATGCCAGTACACAAAACAACCCAGAATTTTGAGGAACTTTCTTGCTTCCATCTCTGAGTCTTGGGACGTTTTACTGCAGAGGCACGAATATAAATGCAGGTTGCCGTTGTTGAATGCATGATTTTGCTTTCTCGGGTTGGACTATTTTTTGTCAACATTCAACCATGTGATCTCAGCAGAGGAAAGGGTGGTGAATGCTTACTGCCACTTTAATTGGCTGCGTTTGAGAATTTGCTGCGTTCTACTTCCAATCACAGGAGTCATCACATTCCAACAGTAATTTCAAAAGCAAAATGCTGCAGATGCTGGAAATTTGAAATAAAGAACAAAAATGCTGGGAATACTCAGCAAGTCATTCTGATGAAAAAAAGGTCATGCACCTGATACGACCTGCTCTGCTGAGTATTTCCAACATTTTGTTTTTTAGAAATCCAAGATTAAGTCATTGTACTCTAAGTGGGTTGAGGCGCTTCTGGAAGACTAGGTTCTCAAACTAAGGGGTCTGAATTCTGGACAGCACTCAGCTACTCTGGGCCTTTGCTCCGAGAAGTTTGAGTCTGATTCAACAGCAATATTTAAAATTGAAGATTTGAACAACACAGATACAGAGGTCTTGCTGCTGTCCAAGAACAGGTGACTTAGTTTCAGAGTAAGGAAGCAAAAAAAAAGAAATTCAGACATTTTTTAAAAAATGACAAGGTTGAGAAACATATAGACCAGACCAACAATGAGGCTGGACAATAGGGAATTATGACGGAGTTCAAAAAAAGGGACTGGACAAGTCCCTTGCAGAACTGAGGGTTATGAGACTTAGAGATTCAGCAAGGTAATCTAATAGGTGAGTGAATGGATCAATAACTTGGTCTGGAAACTGCGCTAGGGCAAGTCTTCTTTTCAAGTCCAGATCCGAAGGAGGAAAGAAAGATCTGAACATGCTGAATTCTCTGATCATCAGTCTCAATGCAATAATAATTCTACGAATCAAATGCAAGCTTCCCAAGCAGACTTGAAAAACTGACATGGCCCCCATTGCACTGATGATAACCAAGTCTTTCTTACCTTGAGTTTTCGCCTGGCATTGAATTTCTTCAAACACTCCACAGTTTCTTGGCGGTGCATCATAGATGCAACAGTGGATCGTTGCTGAAAGTAAACAAAACATTTAATTTCACAGAGATTTTTTCTGAAAATTTATCTCTTGCTTCCAATACTGTGAACATATTTCCCCATTCGTTCCACAGCCCATTAAAAACACATGGTCAAACTACTGTTTCTCCATTAACCGGCTATCCCACGCTTCCTTGCACTGTGAACTGGCCATCATCAGAATGTGCTAATTTACTTCTGCATACCTCTTTCAATCCAGGACACATTACTGCCCCAGACAGATAAATTGCACGGGGACAACCCACATTAAATAGCAAATGGAGAAAAGGTACACAGGCAAAAATCCACCATTCGCCTCAGTAACAAATGTGAGGTGGCTAAGTCCAATCAACTTTCGATTGTAAACACATGGTGGGGTGTGAAGTTTCTGCCTTTTAAGTTTTAGTAATAGCAAAAGTGATATAATTTTGAAACTAGATACATTATTTGTTTCCAGGCGATGATGAAGAATTTAAAGCCACTCGCATCTCCTGAGCAATGCGAGTCGGTGAACACTTACACAGACCCAAGGGTGTTTCAGGGCCTCAGTGGCAGTAATACGTTTGGCAGGATTAATCGTCAGCATCTGGTTGATAAGATTCTTGGCCTCTGGAGTAACTGTGTCCCACTCGGGGGAAGGAAACTAGGAGGGGGACAGAAAAACAGGTAAAGTAGGCACAGAAGTTCCAAGAAATGGTGTGTATTTTACATCTTACTTCTGTCCATATTTATTTCCTTCTTGTATTAAGTGTGGGTGGGAGCCATTCCTTCCTTGGTCAGCACTAAATGCTTACTGTATGCTTTCATCTCTAGTTTGAAATAAATCGGTTGCAAAAGTCTTTTTTAAGGACTGCACCAAATCCCATTCACCCATTACCCCTGTGCTCACTGACTCCTGTTTAAGCCATGCCTCAATTTCATAATTCTTATTCTTGTCATCAAGTCCCACCATGGACCTTTGTAATTTCCTCCAGCCCCACAACCCTCCAAGATATTCTCGCCTCTTGGGCATCTCCAATTTTAATCGCTCAACTATCGACGACCGTGCCATCAGCTGCGAAGGCCTAAGCGCTGGAATTCCCTCCCGAAACCTCTCCGCCTCTCTTTCTTCCTTTAAACCCCTCCTTAAAACCTACCTTTTTGACAAAGCTTTAGACCATCTGCCCCAATAACTCCAAATGTGGCTCCTGTGAAGCGTCTTTGGACAGGTTACGACGTTAAAGGTTTTATATAAATACAAGTTGTTGTTGCATTAATCAATGCCACAGGAAATTAATTTACCACAAGAGGAATCACAATGGTATAAAACATGATTACCACCTTCAGTCTGTGGTGATTTATATTTTTCCATTACACTGAATGGCCACTTGTTCAAACAGAAGAACTCAGCAACACAGAGAATAAAATAAAAAGTGCTTTCCTTTTATTACTATCTATATAATTCACTATTGGAAAGACGTGAATTACCAGTGGTACAATCTATTCCTTGTGACCAGTGATGTTACTGATGACACTCGAATCACTGACCAGTGACATTTAAGAGGACCGAATTTTATTTCTCTGTACTAAGTTGCAAAAACTGCAGCCTCACAAATATTCCTATTCTCAGATAAAGTAGAACCAAAGCTAACACTGCCAGTAACTCATAAATGAAGAGATATTGCATGGGCAAATTACAATTTTTTTTTCAACTTTTAAGTTCTGACTGCATCAAAACCCAGACCCACAATTTGTCATTTATCCAATGACCAACTGGGCAGAGCGGGGAGTTCTGCAGGATCCCCTTTTAAGCTGAGTTGGCTCCAATAGCAACCTGCCTGGTAGTGGGAACAAATAGCCCTTGATGACAGAACTGATCAAGCAAGGTGGTCCACAGCACTGCCAATGATTGAGCAGTTAACATAACACATTAATGGGAGCTGGAAAAGTAGAGCTGCCATTGGGGATTGGCATTCCTCCACACAATGTTTAAGCCCATGCCCTGGGTGGACCTATCTGACAAAGCAGTGGGGAACTCATCAGAGTTCTCTGGTGGCAAGATGTGCAAATTGAATGCAAGGAGTCCTCTTCTGCATGCTCAGCGGCAACCCAATCCGAAGATTCTCTGTGCCTAATTGCGGCTGTGTTAACTCTGGACTTATTTGAGTAGGAAACATACGTATGGAGAGAGAGTGCATTTTTAATAGGGAGGATTTCTCAGCGGCAAGACAGTATGTCTTGTCTTCGGCATTGGACTGCAGTAATATAGATACAGTTAGGTCTTCACAGCACAAATGACCAGTTCAATTTTGCAACCTGCTATTGTAGGATTTGGGTTGTTAGTCCAGTTGCAGAATCATTTAGCTACTGTATCCACAGAGACTCTCGAGCAAGGTGAAGTGAATCTGAGCTTGATCAAAGCATTTTTTTTTTTCAAATACCATTTCAGCTCTTAGATCTCCATGTAAGGCAAGGTATCAAAGAAAATCTTAAGATCAAGATTGCAGTTAAGCCATCAATTTATCCTTCTATTTTCTCTGAATCATCCTGGAGAAATGTTTCTGTTCCTATCCAGTAGTGCAGATATTCTCAAGGGAACCTGGCTTGAAGGATTTACTGGTCTGGAGGCTGTCGCGGCGGGGAGGAAACTGAATTACTCAGCACACACTTTAAGTGAATCTAGAGCTTCTCTGCTGGGTAGCCACCTCCTCTTGCAGTCAGCTTACCTTCAAATCCCTTGATACTGTCAACAGCACTCTTTGAAACACAAAAAAAAAACAAATCATTCTTTTGTGCACCTCCTTCTCCAAAGGGTACAATTCAGGATGATGTTTGAGGCAGGGGTGCCAGATTGCAGTCTGGTACCTCATTGTCCATTGCTCCCAAAGGGGCTGTGCACTGTCAGGACAAACTTTAGATGGAAATGAATTTGGAAGGTGTTCCATTTTGGTATCATGCTGGTCAAACCAAGTTGCTTTCATGTACGTACATCGTAAGCGCCGGCCTTGATCTGCTGATAGAGCTTATGCTGGTCTTCATCCCAGAAAGGTGGGTAGCCAACGAGCAAGATATAGAGAATAACTCCTACAATGAAAAACACAAGCACAAACAGACATATGTATTTCAATCAAAGAGCAGCTCTGGATTTTTCATACAAACTCTAAACCAGGGCTGTCCAACATACTGCCCGTGGGTCAGGATCCAGCCCCTGGCCGTTCCTCATCCACACCAGGCCTCCATGAACGGAGATGGGAAATTTCCCTTTGTCTTCCTGCAGAGTGGACTTTTTAAAAACATCACGCTATCAGTTTCACAGATGACAGCTGCTGAAGCAGGAACGCGCTTCCCAACATCATACAGATTCGGGGTTTTCCGACTTTTTTGTTTTAAAAAGCCCGCCGGAAAACCCCGAATCAGTCCAATGGTGGGAAGCACGTTCCTGCTACAGCAGCTGAGCCATGAAACTCAGTTTGATGTTTTTAAACAAACTAACCAAGCACAAGGCAGCTCCGATGAGTGCTCCCGCCCACTGCAACTGTCAGAGAGAGGGGGCAGCGGCAGGGGAAACAAAGAGGGGGGGAAAGGGGGGGGAGAGGGGGAAGAGAGAGGGAGGGAGAGGGGGAAGAGAGAGGGAGGGAAGAGAGAGAGCGAGGGGGAAGAGAGAGAGAGGGGGAAGAGAGAGAGAGAGGGGGTAGAGAGAGAGAGAGAGAAAGGGGGAATAGCGAGAGAGAGGGGGAATAGCGAGAAAGAGAGAGGGGGGGGGGAAAAGAGAGAGGAGTGGACGGGGAGGAACACAGAGAGCGAGGACCACACAGAGAGGGGGGGGGAAAACACAGAGGCGGAGGAACACAGGGAGAGAGATGGAGAAAAGAGAGAGAGACAGAACCCCTGAAAGGTGGACATTTATCCCGAATATTCTGCAGTGCTACTCAAGTGTGCGGACAGAGACGGACTACTTCTGCAAGCAAAAACAATGCCAGGTATGTCACTAAATCAATTTTCAATATAGTGACGAGAAAATAAGTCTATAAATTAGTCTCCTCATTGAAAGCTTCTTCACAAAAATGTGCATTTGTTATTGTTTTTATTAAGATAAATTTTTATGCCTTTATATTTCAAAATTTGCTCACCAGCCCCCTGGGCCGAGCAAAAATCATAATGCGACCCTCTGCCCGAAAAGGTTGGACAACCTGCTCCGAACCAAAAAGTGAATGTTCAACCCGAAGAATATGGATGGGCATTTGCACATTCAATAGATGCACATTTTCCTTTTTAAAACCCAAAACAATCATGATCCATTTAGTTGTTGTCCTCATCTTTCGTCACTATCACACTGCATAAATTTTCTCTCATTTTATTCATTTGGTTTCTGCTTTCATGGACAGAGCCTGGGTCTTGGGATCTGATGAGAGCTTGCGTGGAAGTGAGCACAAAGTTGATAGAAAAAACTGGTTGTGATCAGTATTCTCTAAGCCTGTGATATCATCATATCTTTATGTACTGGAGGAACTATATTGGACCTCGGTACTGAAGTGGAATCATTCATGGCCAAAACAGTGAGAGGAACTGGTTACTACTAAGTGCCTCCCACAGATTAAGTGTGCATTTATAACACTGTGGAAAGAGGTTAGAACCGATGCACACAGGTCTTTGTTGGAAGAGACAGATCTTGGGTCTAGCTTCTGTGACTCAGGACTGAGGTGCAAACTGGTCCTGTCATGGCTAGAAAATAGCATTTGTTAGAGAAGACAGAAAAGCACTGGATAAGGGTAAATCTGTATTTTCCCCTTCTCAGTACTCTGGTGGCTACTTTGGCCCCTATGGCTGTTGTGTCTCTGACAGACTGGCTCAGTTCAAGGGTTTGTCATGGCAGAAAAGTGACCACCGGAGGAGCTGCTTTCTTGAAGGATTTATGGTCAAGTGACTTCCATCGAACATGGAAACTGAAATCCATTCAGAGCATGAGCCGGCTTCTACCTCTGGCAGATATCCTCCCATTTATATCTGTGACACGTTTCCCACAAGCTACAAACAGCACTATGAAATGGTACTCAAAAACACCCGCCGATATTTCCCTGCTCGTCGAAGGGAAAGCGCTTTTTATCTGTTCCTAATGCCTCTCCCATTAGTAGACTGATTGATATCAGGCACTCACTTTCGGTGACCAGCCATCAATGTAAACCCTTCACCCAACTCCTATCAGTGCATGAGACTGTTGCCCGACACAATCAGGGGGTACAGCCTATCAATTATATTAACAAGAGGCCCAGGGAATAAAAACTGTCATGATCTTACATTGGCAACATCATGGGGGGACTTGCAGCTTTTCACATCCTCACCACCCCAAATTCTACTGATCCAAAGATACTCCATGCCACTGGCAGCTTGTGAAAAACTTGCAAAGACCCTTCACTCTTAACCATGTGGATAACCTCGCCAAACTTTCAGCACAGGCTAGTTTTTGTCAGTCAACATCATAGTCTCTGTCTGCTTACTTACCACATGCCCAGATATCCACTGGCTTCCCATAGGCTTCTTTTCGAAGTACTTCGGGAGAGAGGTAGCCAGGTGTGCCTGCGAAACCTGCAGATAAGAAACATGCTGTCAAACATTTTAATTTAGATTTCTCAAGTACAGAAATATAATTCACAAATATATGTTGTCGAAAGAACTGTAATGGACTATGTTGCATAAAGCGGAAGCCATGGACATCAGTCTCACTCTCTTTTAAACCTGGTGTCAATGATGGTTTGGCCCAACATCTTTCTCATTGGTTTGTCATGGCTGTTGAGAAATCATTTTTCTGATTGCAGGGGAAAAAAAATCAATTCAGCCGAGTAGCCTAATGCTGGAATATATGTAAGTGCAGGTTTGTTAAACAAAAACTTCATCCTCTTTCCTTCTATTCTCAGTGCTCAGGTAAAGCTGAAGTTTGCCGGGCACCAAGTGCAAGTGAAACTTTCCTGGCCTGATGCCAGAGATATGACTCTTCACCCGGGCCCATGTTGCATCAGATTTCCAATGGTCAAGTTGCATGAGGTTGGCGTCTGTTTATCTCTGTTAGTATTCTCTGTGAATCTACCTGGCCTTTGGAGGATGGGCTGGTGTTTGTATCTAATCTTTACGGTTTTGTGCAATACTGCTTTGCCTTGCATTGAGGTTGGCCTGTGCAGTGCCTTTGAGTTTGGGCTGTTTGACTTTTTAAGCTCCTCAAAGTCAATTTTCAAGTGAATCCTTCATCTTCTCCAACTGAAAAAGCCAAGGCTCGTAGTGACCATAGATGGGGTCGCAGTGAGCAAAAGCAGGAAGACTAGAGAAAAGCAAATAAATGAACAAGTAATGATCAGATGGTGCCAGGCTTGGGCTTTTAAAAGCCTTGAACTTGTCAGAATAAGTGAATGTTGAAGGAGGGCAACATTTCCCATTTTTGAGGTGCTGGAAAGGAATGGTTATGGTCGGAGTCAGTACAGTGAACCTCGATTTTGAACGATTGTAACTTCTCAGAGCTTCTCAATTTATCTATCAAACCATTAGACCAAACCAAAGTTGGTTTTCTGGATTGACTGATATATTGGGGGTAATTTTAATTAAACCCACCCAATGACACAATCAGATCATTGCCTACAAAGTATCAGTCGTGGATCAGCAGTAACGTTTTCACCTGTGCCAGAAGCTGTTAATTCAAATCCCACTCCAGGGAATGGAGCACAATCTTTCAGCAGACGCTGCAGCGTAGTGCCGTTAGAGGTATCATCTTTCAGATGAGATGTTAAATCGAGATTACTTGTGTAGTGCATTTAACATAATCTCATGCAGTTCAGAGAAATGAAAATAACCAGGTGATGCATTGGACACAGCGATTGAAAGCCAAATCAAAATGGTAGGTTGTGAGGAGGCCTTTGAAGGAAAGCAGAGAGCAAACAGAGCTGGAGGGGTTTAGGGAGAGTGCTCCTAAGAATGGGACAGATGGCTCTTCTACTGAAGGGAATTCTAATGGTGCAAGAGTGGAGGACACGCCCAAGAAGACAGTCCAAAGAAAGCAGCAATAGTGTCTGGAACCTGGTTATGCAGGGACTTGTAGGAGGACACGAATTTTGAAGTCTAGACATGGGGGAGTCATATTTGGGGAGTCATATTTGGGGAGTCATATTTGAGGAGTCATATTTGAGGAGTCATATTTGAGGAGTCATGAGTGGTGGCATAGAGCTAGAGCTCAATACAATTAGCAGACATTTAAGAGCTGAACCCTGACTCCACACACTGAAGTGCAATGACGCTGACGGGGAGCAGGTAGATGAGAAAAAGGAAGGGACACATTCGGGGATACCATAGATGGACAGAGGACAAGTCATCACAGGAAACGTGCTGGTTTCAGTGGGTAGGCAGACATGGAACTGACCAGGGACAGTGCAACAGTGGTGGACCATGAGAGATGAGATGGGTGGACAGGTACACTGTGTTGCACAACAGAGAGAACAGGAGGGCTGCTTTCTACACCCAGTGTAATCACACTCAGTCATCTTATGGAAGGGACCATCTTAAAAGACAAGGTTCATTATTTTGCTTCCATGCATTTGAGAAGCAGCAGAGGATCAACCTGATGATATACCGGCAGCATATTAACACTAGGGTTCTGTTGTATATTCAAGTCAAGGAGTAGGTTTAGCAGTGACATTAATCAGACATGCCTGACTGACCTGACTTCAATCCTGATAAAACTTGGAAAGCCAAATGCAGTTCACAACAAGTCATGAAAAACACCTCGTGAAATATCCAACATTGAAGATCCCTGGCTTTGAACTTTGCCAAACTCATGGGCAAGCCTAAACCGCATCACTGGAAACCAAGGCAGCTGCGAATGCTTGAAGCACAAATGGTTAGGAAGGCATATGGGATACTTGCCTTTATTAGCCGAGGCATAGAATATAAGAGCAGGGAGGTTATGACGGAGCTGTATAAAACGCTAGTTAGACCACAGCTGGAGTACTGTATACCGTTCTGGTCGCCACACTATAGGAAGGATGTGATTGCACTGGAGAGGGTGCAGAGGAGATTTACCAGGATGTTGCCTGGGCTGGAGCATTTTAGCTATTAAAAGAGACTGAAAAGGCGAGGATTGTTTTCCTTCGAGCAGAGAAGGCTGAGGGGGGACAGGATTGAAGTATACAAAATTACGAGGGGCATTGATAAATTAGATAGGAAGAAACTTTTTCCCTTCGCGGAGGTGTCAATAACCAGGGGGCATAGATTTAAGGTAAGGGGCAGAAGATTTAGAGGGGATTTGAGGAAAAAAATTTTCACCAAGAGGGTGGTTGGAATCTGGAACGCACTGCCTGAAGAGGTGGTAGAGGCAGGAACCCTCACAACATTTAAGAAGTATTTAGATGAGCACTTGAAATGTCATAGCATACAAGGCTAAGGGCCAAGTGCTGGAAAATGGGATCAGAAGAGTTAGGTGCTTGATGGCCGGCACGGACACGATGGGCCAAAAGGCCAGTTTCTGTGCTGTATGACTCTATGACTCTAATCTGTGGTCACCCAGAATAGACCATGGAACATATAGCAACTCAGTGCCCAATTCACAAACACAAAGGAGACAGCTCCTGATGCAATTATCTTAGCCACCTGAATGGAGAGTAACAGCTATAATTTTACATCAGCTGTAACAAAGAAGAATTGCTCTTGTGCCTCAGCTAAGTGTCACACAATATTTACTAACCAGGAAAGCAAGCATTTCATAAAAACTTTGATGAATGAGGAAATGGTTTCATTGACATCCTGTATTGAATTGGCCAAGTGCCCAAATTCTGACCACTTAAATTTGAGGAAAACCAGAGATAATTCGTCAAAAACATCTGAATGAAACTGGATGAATATGTTTGCTTTTTAAAACAATTCTGAAATGGCATTTTCCTTCCTTGCTTTATGCCATTTCCTGTTTCACAGCCACCTTGCTCCCAGTCCCCTGGTGTCGGGAGATGTACGGGAGCAGCATGGGCTGGTTGATTCACTTCCTTCCTCTAAGGGAAAAACCACCATCACATCCATCTTCTGCCCTCAAAACTAAGAGCTTGCTGTGTGGACAAATTACAGATTCGGGCTGTAATGTGGCCACTTGAACGTACTGCCCATTTGAAATGGAAGGCTGAAAACCAATTCAACAACTGCAGCAAATTTCTGCACACAAAAACCAGCAAAACAAATGGGACATAAACATCCAGACTTCTTGCCAGTTCGATTTTAATGGACTTGTCACATATCCTCATGCTTGGTGAAACTGTTACCAAATAATGTTTTGCATTTCTAACATGGGTTTCATTTAATCAATACACTAAAGTCTCACATCCCTGCACCATGTCAGGTCAGGTCAAGGACAGGAACTGGCTTGGCTTCACTGAAAACGATGCTCCACTGTCAGAATTCAATGGGGTTATTAACAATAAAATGTATGAACACAGTAGAACATATTGTTTCAGATGGAATTTGAAGCCTGAACACAAAAAGAGCAGCCTGTCCAGACAATCTCCATCCGAGAGCTCTTGGGAGATAGGACAGGTGTGCTGGAGTACTGGATTGTTCCCTTCGACTGGAAGGAAGCTAATCTAGTCTCAGTCTTGAAAAATAGAGGATAAGACAGATCAGGCTCATTATAAGTCCATCATTTTGATGTCAATAATCAGAAAGGGGCTTGAGGGAATCTTTAGGGATGCACTGAGTACTTACACAGAGAAGGGCATGTGAAAGACACCCAACATGGCTTCCAAAGGAGGTCCCACCGTGCCAATTTAATTGTATTTTCTCAACAAGTCAACAAGATAATTCATCAAGAAAACCTGGTAGATATTGTCTACCTGAACTTTAAAAAGCTTGTGATATGGTACAAGAAGGTTCTGTAAAAGGATAAAAGCCTTGGGTATTAGTGTCGACCTACTGCAATGGATTGAGAATGAGCTGAAAGCCTGTAGGCAGAAAGTGGTCAGCAGTGCGTGTGCATATGCTTGCAGTCTGGTCTTCAGTGCTGTCCTGCAGGGATTCTGTTAGGTCTGTTGCAGTTTTCTGTTATTCATCATCTGGATCTAGACTTTGGAGGAATTGTGATGCACGTGGCATTGTAATTGTAAAGGACAGTCAGACGAGATCGGTTCAATCAATGACCTACAGGAAATGACCTCTCACAACCAGCCTAACTTCCAGTAAAAAGAGCATGTATTCATACTGCACCTTTCAGTAGCTGAAGAGAGTAGCTGAAGTAAGTGTGGGGCCCTTAGAGGTTGAGACTGGGGAATTAATAACAGGGAACAGGGAAATGGCAGATAATTTAAACCAATATTTTGCATTGGAGGACACTATAAACATCCCAATAATAGATGAGCAAGGTGTATATGGGAGGGAGGAACTTGTAACAATCTCTATCACGAGGGAAAAGGTGCTGGACAAACTGATGGGATTGAAGACAAACAAGTCGCAGGACCTGATGGCCTACATTCAAGGGTTTTAAAAGAAGTGGCTGCAGAGATAGTACAGGCATTGGTCATAATATACCAAAACTCACTGGATTCCGGTAGGGTACCAGCGGATTGGGAAAGCTTTAATGTGATCCCCTATTCAAGAAAGAAGGGAGACAGAAAGCAGGAAACTATAGACCAGTGAGCTTAACATCTGTCATTGGGAAAATGCTAGAGTCCATTATGAAGGAAGAAATAGCAGGACATTTTGAAAAACATAATGTAATCAAACAGAGTCAACATGGTTTTATGCAAGGGAAATCATGTTTGACAAACTTGGTAGAGTTCTTTGAGGATATAACAAACAGAGTGGATAAAGGGGAACCGGTAGATGGAGTGTATTTGGATTTCCAGAAGGCATTCGATAAAGTGCCACAGAAAATGTTATTGCACACAATAGGAGCTCAGGGTATTGGGGATAATATATTGGAATGGATTGAGGATTGGCTAACACACAGAAGGTAGACAGTCAGGATCAATGGGTCTTTTTCAGGTTAGAAAGCCGTAACTGGTGGGGTGCCACAAGGATTGGTCCAAGGGCCTCAACTATTTATATCTATATCAATGACTTGGAGGAAGGGACACAATGGAGTGTATCCAAATTTGCTGATGATACAAAAATAGGTGGGAAAGCATGTTGTGATGAGGATACAAAGAATCTGCCAAGGGATATAGATAGGTTAGGTGAGTGGGCAAAAACTTGGCAGATGGTGCTCAATGTGGGAAAGTGTGAGGTAATCCACTTTGGTAGGAAGAATAAAAAGGCAGATTATTATTTAGACGGAGAAAGACTACAAAATACTACAGTAGAGGAATCTGGGTGTTCTTGTACATGAAACACAAAATGTTAACATGCAGGTGCAGCAGGTAATTAGAAAGGCAAATGGACTTTTGGCCTTTATTGCTTGGGGGTCAGAGCTTAAAAATAGGGAAGTCTTATTACAATTGTACAGGGTGTTGGTGAGGCCACACCTGGAGTACTGCGTACAGTTTTGGTCCCGGTATTTAAGGAAGGATATACTGGCATTGGAGGCAGTTCAGAAAAGCTTGACTAGGCTGTTTGCTGGGATGAAGAAATTGTCTTATGAAGACTGGCTGAACAGGTTAGACCTCTATTCATTGGCATTTATAAGAATGAGAGGTGATCTTGTCGAAGCAAATAAAATTCTGAGGGGACTTGACAGGGTAGATGTTGAGAATATGTTTCCACTGGTGGGGGAATCTCGAACTAGGGGACATAATTACAGAATAAGGGGGCACACATTTAAAACTGAGATGCAAAGGAATTTCTTCTCTCAGAGGGTGGTGAATCTCTGGAATTCTCTACCTCAGAGAGTTGTGGAGGCCAGGTCACTCATGGTATTTAAAGAGGAGGCAGATAGATTTTTGAAATCTCGGGGATTCGAGGGCTATGCGGAGCAGGCCCAAAAGAGGAGTTCAGGTCTGGGACAGATCAGCCATGATCTTAATGAATGGTGGGGCAGGCTCGAGGGGCTGAATGGCCTACTCCTGCTCCTCCTACTTGTGTTGTTTTCTTGGGGTTCACCAGCAACAGTGGAAGCCAGTAGTTGTAATCCGGGATCAGACAGGAGATATGGAGGTATCGTGGTTGTTGACTGAGCAGTCAGCCGAGTACACACTTGGGAGGTACAAGGTGGCGGAACTGGAGATTTACAGGCATTGGCAGAAGATTGTACGGCACTATTTGAGAGAGAACAGAGAGTTCTCTTTGTATAGGACTAGCAAGAAAATTGAGACTAAAAGGATTGACACATTACATGGATGGAATGAGAGCTGACTTCATTTAAGATGACAGAGGGCGGTGATAAATGGAAAAAATTTTGCCAATAATTGCAGGCGTTCCACAGGGATCTGTTAACATGTCGGCTGTTTACCAAAGACTCGATAACATTTTCAAACACTCGAAGAAAAGAGAACCAATTTGACCTGTTTTCTTGGAGGCAGCCCAACTTTGCCATCCATTTTCACATTTAGCAAGAATAGATAGCTTCCATTTTAACTCTTGTTCTTTACACAATCTCATGACCTAAAATAATGCTTTTGCCACCACGAGTTTTGTCTACATCTGGTAATGAATGCAGACGATATTTGGCAAGGTTACAGCAAGACATTGGGCTGAATACAATGCCAAACAGCTGGAAAAGGTCTAGTAAAAGGAACTGCTTCACTCACCAAACCATGCCTGCTGTTCCCCTTGAACTTCAATGGCCAAACCGAAGTCAGCGAGCTTCACTGCGGCTCCTTTGCATTTACTGGCTAGAAGTAAATTTTCAGGCTTGGGGTGTGGTTGTTGGTGGAAGGAAAATTGCCATTGTTATGCAACAGAATTCATAAAATAGGAGCAATCTCTTAATCAACAAGTCAATATGTGCTTTTGAGCCTTATTTTATTTGGAAAGAGTGCAGATAAACAGCACATAAATATGAGACCACACTCCAATGGTGTCCATTTCTTCGTTGTGGATAGGGACCCGAGTGGAATTAATTTAATTCAAATTGAGCGTAGGCTGCACCATTAAATCTCTAAGAAACTGCTAGTAACTAGTTTTACTAGTTGGGGAATGTAGGACATGGGGACATAGACTGAACACCAGGAAACATTTCTACGTGCAAAGGGTGGTACAAGTTTGGAACTCTCTTCAGCAAATGCAACTGATGCTAGGTCAATTGTTAATTTGAAATGTGAGATTGATAAGCGTTTTATCAAATTAATCAAACATATGAAGGGACATGGGGTGAAGGCAGGCAAATGGAGTTAAGTCACAGATCAACATTAATCTTATTGAATGGCGGAACAGGCTTGAGCGGCAAAATGGCCGATTACCTCTGTTTCTATATTCAATGTTCAGAATGACTTTTGGCTTAGAGGTGACCTGTCAGCCAGGAGATGGGGGTAGGACATTGGGTGGTGAGGGAGAAAATGCGGGGTAAATGTACAATTATCTTCATACACCATCCTGAAGGCTCAGGGAACTTTCCAGGGCTGATCATAACTTAGTGCTGATCTCAGCTGGAATGCATTGGATGCAATGTGTTGGCCTCAGAGCCATAGACTCCCAAAAAAAATCAGTCAGGATTCTCATCCCTTTTCGTTTATCTATGTAGGTAGCGAGTCAGCCAGGTGAGGAAAGGGCTGGGCTTGATTCTGGCACTCCCAGCGATTGTAAGGCTTGCTGGCACTGGATGTCAAGCCTTGCACCGCGACACACCAGTTACATGAGTGTGACCAGTGCTTGGGCAACTGGGTCCTGGCAAAGCATGAATTCCTTTAGGACAGAAGGGTAGAATGATGTAAGATATTTATACATTCACAAGCCAATTAAAAAATGATTTTGATTGTTATTAGATTATTAAATGTAGCTGAATAATCGATTGCACAAAATTGCTTCACTTCCCCAGGTGCCATGCCAGATAGTGAACTGTTCAAAATACTTGGAGTTTGCTCACACGCCTTCAGCGAAAGCCCGATGCTTAATCGCAGTACAAACATAACTTGGAGGGGAATCATCTTGTACTCCTTGAAGTGACTGGGGGAGTCCATACTGTCCATGTGTGTGTGGGTTGTGGGTAGAATGTTGGGGGAGGGGGAGGAGGAGGGAAGTCCAGGGGAACATTCACACTGTGCAACTTGGGGTAGACTGGAGTGAGTAACACCATGGCCCTTTTGTGGGGGGAGCGGATTATTAAGTCCTATACTTCAGGAGAGGGTCATGTCACCCTGTGTACCTAGGGGGTGGGCCACATCACCCTCAAGGGAAAGGGTGGTGGTGGGGTCACACAAAACTACTGGTTCACCAGCAGGAAAGGGCAGGCCTTTGGAGAAAGTCACTCCCTGTGCTCTTGAACTGGGAGTGTTGCCCTCAGCAAAGAGGGAATAAAATTAATTCATTGAGAGAATGTTACTGCCGCCCCCACCCCAACCTTCATCTGAGTTCAAGTGAAGATAATTAAATGATAATTTCGAAGAATTTTTTCAGATTGAGCAAAGGAACACATCTCATAAATGAAGTTGTGAGGTCACCAAATCCTGGGCTTGAATTCTTCAGGCTGTAAGCAGCTTGGGAGCTGTCACCTTTCGAGGGTTCCCCAGATTGACCGTCAGGTGTATTGTCATGTGCACCACAGTGAATTCATAAAGCTTAGAGATACCCCCAATATTTAAATACGCTACGAAACACCGCAATGTCAAATTTAACACACGCACAAAAAAAGCTTCCATCAACACCTTGAGTGTTTTACGCACAAATACTGTACATTCATTTACTTTTCAAAAAAGTTTTATTTATTGTCCTTTACTATGAAAATTATATATACATAAAATATTGTCAATATAAATGTGCAAAACCTAGCCATTAAATGATGAAATACAATGTACGTTAGAAGCACACATTCTGATCTAAAGCAGCCATGCTATTTCCAGCACATCCCATTGGCAGTATTTACCAGCCAAAAAACACATGCAAACGGGACAGAGCCATCGAAGCCTCAAGCTTTGTTAGATAGAGCTGGTAATTTTAACACAGGTTTCCTAATGCATCCCTCGCAAGCCCCCGCCCACCACCCCTTCAAGGGTGCCACCCCGTGCTGGCTCATGGCTGTTGACAGCACTTCACCAAGTGTCAGTATACAGGTGCGAGTGCCAGGTGATGTTTGACCATGAGATGCAGCACAGTGCAGCGGGTGCTGGTTCTCGGCCAACATTCACACGTGCTGTGCTCACAATCCGTCACTGCTGCTTCTAAATATTGCACCTCTCCATTCTCCAGAGTTAATGCTCATGTTTTGCATGAGTTCATGTGGTGGTTTGGATTTTTGAATGAGAGGACTGAAAACCAACATGTACAAGGCCCAGCTGCGTCAACCACAAGGCCAAAATTATATCCCGCTCCTGCCCTCACTGAAAACAAAATCCCTGTCAGATTAATCCTAACAACGCTGGTAAAATTTGTCATGATATCAGGGTAAAGAAAAGTTATCTGGGCTTTTAAAACAATGTGAAACCCCAAGAAAAATCCAAATTAATCTCTGACCATTTGACGAAGTTAAGAGGACTAAAATATCGGTTCGAATGGGAGCACTTTGGCTAAGAAGACAATGATTTAACTTTTCAATGAGTGGCATTTTAAAGCTAATTTTTTGAAGATGTTTTCTCACATCTTGGAGTGGAATATACAACATTCTAGTCACATCTTGGAAGAATCCTGCTTCAACTCTCAGGCCTATTCTGCGACTAATTGAATCTCTCGCCCCTCAGCTTGGTCTGGTTGAGTTCAAGAATTCCTCAAGACACGCTTGGCTGGTTAATAGAGAATGAATGTAAACTGGTGTAAAATGTAAATGTAAAATGAATGCAGCTGGTGTTGGGGAACTGCCAGACACAGTAGTTTTCCTCCGTTTGAATAAAACTTGGCCGCATGGCATTTTGCTGGGTTTCTCTCCATCGATGTGTTAAGTTTTGAAGCAATTTATTCATGCATGTCAATTCCAAATCCATCACAAACCCTTAAAAAGGTGAATTCCTCTATGAATTGTACAGCACTGCCAATGCAGTAACAAATTTTATATGCAGCTAAATTGCCAATGTTACCTTGACATTGATAAAGTTAGAAGGGGTTTTTTCATGGGTATCTCTGACAGAGTTTTAACCATAGCATCTATTCCCCCTCACCATGACATTCCCAAATTCCCATTAAGAGTAAACTGGCAGAGAAAGGGAAACATGGGCCCTGAGTTCCTGCTCCATGTTAAAATTACCAGCACTACAGAGCTGCCAAGAAATTTAGAACAGTTTACCAGAAAATGTAAAAGACACAACTTGCTCGGGTTACAATCTCGCCATCATTACTATGGTACAACTCACCTTAAGATCTCGATGGACAACACCCATTTGGTGGCAGTGCAGTACGGCCTCCAGGATCTGTTGAATGCAATGACTGCATGCAAACACCAGGGGGCGTGTTAGTTGCAGGTGAGTCTCACATGGCACAGACTGGCAGTCTCTCAAAAAACAAGTCTCAGCAAAATGCCAGGCCAGGGCAAAGCAGGAGTAACCCGAGCCTGGCTCAATCCAGCAGGCAAACTGCAACAGAACCACTTTTTCTTTTGACTTGTTACTTGATGGGGAGGTTGGGACTCGTCACTGGATTTCGAATTCTAAATTAAATCCTTCAGGGCAGGTTGCATGGGATTTGTTTTAAGTGGTGATTTTCACTGTTGTGAGGAAGAGACTCTTGGACAAAACAGAGTGATTTAAAATCACACATACTTATGCACTGATTGGGTCACAAGTGCTATTCCTGGACTGAAATTATGGCCTGACAGCCAGCCTGCCCCGCAGCCTCACTCTCCAGCTGATTATGCAGGAGGAGAAGGTGCAAAAGATCAAAAGAAAACCTGCTTGTACCCCTGCCCCCAACACTCCCATGATTCCCCCCTCCTCTACCTCCCCACCCCTTGGCCATAGTGAGAGGGACTCATCTACCTTCACTTCTCCATCAGCCCAGATCAAGCCAGGTATTGACCCCAATAGAATAGAGGCAGGGGTGAAAGGTCAAACATCGGCCCTTGACTCACTGCCCTGTGTTGGCTCGAAAGCAGCATTCAGATGTTACCTGCTCCACTCCATGCTTTCAGCAGGAGCACAAACACTGGATTACAATAAATATATATGATATATAGCAGAATCCGACTATAGAGGCACAGTTAAACACAGCCAAAAATCCTAATCACTGTATAAAGCTGGCGACTGGGACGTGCGGTACAGAAATTTAAGCATCTAATACTCAGCTCAGAAGCTGCTTCCCTTAAGCTCCTAACTCTGCTTAGCACCGCTCCCATTCCCCCATCGCACCACCTCCCCGCCCCCCCCACCACCCACCCCACTGCTCCAGACATCACTTTATACAAATTCAATCTGAAACTTGGGTTTGGAGCATGCGTTTTTCTTTTAAATTACTTCTCTGCTCCTGTTGTGGCTCCCTGGCTGTAGTAATGGTGATGTGACCCAAATGCCGTAAAGCAGTGTTGAACAGTATTAGATGGCTGCAGAATAGCAGCACTGTTCCTGCACCTTCCACCAAAAGGTTTCACAGTCAATTCAAGACCCAAAAGTTCAATTCAACATCTCAATGGCACCAAGTGTCATTAGAATTTAGTTTAAAAAAACAAAAAAGTTTGCATTAAAAAATGTGGGCATCATTTTACAATCACATTTTGCTGTCTCTGGGACTATGAAAAATTAATCATTTATTTAACCCGTTAAGCACCAAACGTCCTCTGCAGATGTGCAAACTGTCACATGACACCACTGAATATTCATGGTCCAAAAAGCTGCAACACTCAACACAGAAAGAATCAACAAACGTGCAGATCCAAAAGGGCTTTTAATACTCATCTTTATATTTTTCTAATTACAAAAATCCCATCTGTGGCTGGTGGACTAAGACCTGGCTCCTGGGTGGTTATTTGGGAATGCATCATTTTTAACCAAGGTCCCAAACCAGAGGTGATCCAGTGGAAGACTGTAAATGTTCTGAGCACTTGCCGAGGTCCCTGTGAGCCAGAACCAGCACAGCACTGGTAGACTTTAGGGACAGGCAATGAAGAACAGTCAGCCTCAGCAGGAGTTCACATGGAAACAAGGCCACTTCAGACACTTATCAATATGCAGAGAATCCTCAGATGATAAATGCCAATTGGTCATTACCCTGACCTCAGAAATTTTGTGGAGAAAACAAATCAAAATCTAATATCATGGTACTCAATAAAAGGGAAAATCAAAATACTGTTCTGAAGATGAACAACATTTATGCAGGGTCAGCACGGGAAAAAACTTGAATTTTTTGTTTTTTAAACTAAATTCTAAAATGTTCAAGGTGGATGGTGTGGAAGGTACAGTAAATGGCATGTTAATCAGTGAAAAAGTTAATTATGCAATAAGTTTGTTCGAGCTTTTCCTGCAGCAATCCTAGACATTCAACCCCCATCAGCTGAGTGGGGTTAGGCATCATTATTAGCAGGGAACTATGCATTCCATGTCAGAGAACAATCGCACTTCAACAGAAGAAAATGAGTGGCTTGCCAGACTCATCATCTTTTGGTAAAGGAAGCACCACCCCGCCTCTCTTCCTTCAGCGAAAGCAGAGACACTGCCAATTTCTTAATCCATGAACTGTCAAGTGTTGCTCAAGATGCAAAGAAAACCTATGCCCTGCAGTCTGACCCCGGTGTTGACCCCCAGTCTGACCCCAGTGCCCCACAATCTGATGCCAGTATTGTCCCCAGTGGCCTGCAGTCTGATGCTATCACTGACACTCAGCTGCTTGCAGTTCGACCTCAGTGCTGACCCTCTGTCCTGAAGGACGCCCCCAGAGCTGATTGCCAACCTAAATGTTGACCCTCAGTGTCCTGCAGTCGTCTCCAATGTTGTCCCCCAATGCCCTGCAATCTGACCGCAGTGTTGACCCTCAGTGGCTGGTAGGCCAATCCCACTGATGACCCTCAGTACCCTGCAAGCAGATCCCACGATTGACACCAAGTTCCCTTCTCTCTTGGGACCAGGAGCTTACAGGTTGCTGCAGCTGCCATGAGGGGCAAGTGGTTCTAAGCTCATGCTTGGCCCTGGCCACAAACCAGTCTGTGCTTCTCGTAAAGAACATTGTCAAGAGCAATAAAGCATGACAGACTCAAGAATTTAGGGAGAGATGGAAGTGCAATCGTGCCCTTGAAGTCTCAAAGGTCATGAAGGGGCAACACTTTTCAAAATCATTTTTTTACTTGAAGTAGGGCAGGGTTTGTGGGGGTGGGCATTCTGCTTCCAATATGTGCAGCAAGCTTTTACTGCGACACGGTCTCTTTTTTTTGACCTTGCGCACACAGAGTGAGGTAAACGTGAGGGAAGGTGGAAGGTTGGGGGACAGTGATTGGAGAAGGGAATATTGCTGATCATTACTTGGTTTTCCCCGATCGATTTCCTTTCGATTGCCTGTCACAGCCGAGAACCTAAGAGACTTTTGGGATGGTAGTGATAGCCATGCAAATTACGTCTTAAAAAAAGGTAAAATAACGACACAAAAGAGGACAAACGATAACGAGAGGCAGGATAAACTCTGCATCTGTAAACGTGACAAAATTTTAGACTCTCAAGCGTATCATTATTTTAATTTTTTTGGTTCTTTTTGTTCATTTCTGTAAATGTTAGAGAATACTGACCTTCAGGTCCCTGTGTACTATGTCATGTTGGTGAATATGATTAACACTGTCTAGAATCTGATGAATACAGTGACTGTAAAACAAAGCGGGACAAGGAGAGACAAGTGGGAGAGAGGGAGGGGGAGTGGTAAGGAAAGGGAGGAGAACCATAGGACTAGTGAATGTTGTGGAAGTGAAGAGGAGAACCGTCACAGAGGAGGAAGAAAAGGACAGCTTTTTTTTTGGCACAACAGACATCCATGTGGTGCGAGAACAGCACCACATTACAAACACTGGCGTATCACGCTTATTTCAGCTGGAAAACTTACAGGAAAGGAAAGACATCAATTTAGCAAGAACACAGAGCGGAACCGTTTCTAAGGTAATTTCTGACCAATGCGACTCACCAATTGTTAATACATGCATCAAGACAGCGATCTATTTCAAAAACCTGATTAGCATTTCATTCAACGAGATAAAACTCTCCAAAATATCTGGTTGGAAGAGGTCAGTGACTTACTCAAAGTCATGCTCCTACCTAATTGCAGTTTACTCCTAACTTAATAACTTTTGCTCTTTTTAATTCCTAGTCATGTAAAAAAAAAAACAAGAAGTCCCAAGTGGCTCACCTACTCGTCTTGTGTGTTCACTGGAACTGGAATATCCCTCCTCCAGCTGTGATTGAATTGGGGAGCCAGGCACAAAACTGGCCATTGCCACAAAAGTGGTGATAGGTGCAACACACTTGCTCCCTCTGCCACACCCGCCCCCTGCCTCCCCCAACACCCTTTTCCAGTGCCCTCTGCTTTTAACGTTTCAAATTGGGAAAAAGAAAACATCGGAGCATCAAAATTCTTGAATAAATGGGAACTAGCTGGCCACCCATGGAGTTGTTCATGGGCAATCCAGGGTGCCGCCAACAGCTGTATGTTGACCTGCGAAAAGGCCCTTTTCCCTTTAATCTGCTGCTCAAGAACTCCCCGTGGGAACCTCGGTCATCGCCGCTGCTCGCAAATGCCTCAGGTGAATTCGAATTTACCAAATTGTTTGTAACTTTTGGACTTTCAGTCTGAGGAACCTAGCATGACTTGCCTGGCTTCATTTCAGTTCCTTTTTTTTTATAAATAAAAGGATTGTTTTGTATCTCCATCAAAAACGGATGTCATGAATGTGGTAAATTTACACAAGATGCCAGCCATATACTTGAGATCTCCCCAGTGGAATTGCTCAGGGAGTTGAGGGAGAGGCTGTTTTATATCAATAGGGTTGTTTTTTCACAAAGTGTGACTGGAAAAATGTATACACAGGACTTCTAATTGAATACTCATCAATCTCCCATTGCAATGCACAGGAGAGTCAAGGCACATATCTTCAGGTGAAGCGGGTGGGGTGGGCTTAGGAGCCAGGGATAATAGGAGGAGGGCATGCAGTCATAAACCCAGTCTCTGTCATGTAATCTGTCCTTATTTTCATTTTTTCCATTATAAATTCCTCAGTAGTACCTTACATCTCCTCAGGATGTCCCAAAGTGCTTTACAGCCAATGAATTAATGTTAAAGTTTTATCACTGTTGCAATGTAGGCAAACATGGCAGCCAAACTGTACAAAGCATGATTTCTCAAACAGCAATGAGATTAATGACAGGATCATCTGCTGGTTGAGGGAGAATTCCTCTGGTCTTTGAATAGTGCCGTGTGGTCTTTCACGCCCACCTGAGAAACCACTCCCAACAGTGCAGCACTCCCTCAGTACTGCTCTGGGAATGCCAGCTGAGATTATGTGCTCTCGTCGCTGGAATAGGGCTTGAACTCATAAACCTTTGACTCAGAGGCAATGCTGCAGCACCTCCATTGGGGAAAGGATATAGTAACACCCTTTCCAAGTTTACACTGAGTTTCTAAATGTGGACAGATGAATTCGTTCTAGAACACAAAATGACAAGTGCTTGCGGATGTGGAATGTGTATTATCTCTAAGAGCTAAATTAGTTTTGGAGAGTGATGGATATCAGGACTGAAGGCAGCTGGCCAAATGGGATGCAATGGGTTTTTCTGTTACAATTTAAGGGGAAGGGACTGGCTTGGAAGGAGATATGAAGCTCAGCTGAACATGGCATGTGAAATAATATCAGTGATGCTGTCCTCCGTGAAAAATGACTTTAATACAGGGGTTTTGACTTGTTTTGAAAAATACTTCACAACTATTTCATCAACAAAAATTGCATCTTTGCTAAGAAATCCTCATTTTCATGCAATGTTTTTGGCCTGAAGAACGGTGAGGGTTAGAACAGAATAAAACAGCCCAAATATTTTCCCAGAGGACACATGGGCACCCCATCAATTCAAGTCTAGGCTGCCCTCCTGTATGTTCTGCTTAACTAATCCCATCTTCCTTTCATAAAAGATGGCCCCTCCCAATTACAAACATCCTTATTTGTAGACAATACTTTCGGCTTTGTTCCCTGCCCAGCTGTTCAAGCCACATAGATCACAGAGGCACACAATTCACCTCCAGCACCTCCATTCAGACAGCACTTTGGAGTAGCCTTGTAAAGTGGCTTTCTTGTGTCATGGCATCAGTGAACAACCTCACCTCTCAGCCAGAAAAATGTGGCTTCAAGTCCCATTACAGAGACTGGAGCACAAAACTCTCGGCCAAGGAAGCACTTCACTGTCGGAGGTGCTACCATTCGGATGAGCCGTTAAACTGAAGCTCCGTCTGCCCTCTTTGGTGGATATAAAAGATTCCATGGCACTATTCAAAGAGGAGCAAGGGAATACTCCCCAGAACCCTAGCCAATACTTAACCCTCAAACATCATCACTAAAACAGTTCTGCTTTTTCTGGGAGCTTGCTGTGCAATTGGCTGCTACGTTTCCTACATTACAACAGTGACTACACTTCAAAAGTACTTCGCTGGCTGTAAAGCACTTTGGGATGTTCCAAGGTTGTGCAAGGGCTATTTAAATGCAAGTCCTTTTTTTCCTCCACAGTGAAAAAAAAGTTACAATCAGCCAAGGAAGCAGTAGCACTTGCAGGCTTTACAATCAATCAGATGGCTGCGAACCGTAGCTGAGGAATCACCTTGAACCTCCCCTGCTCACTCACCAGGAAACAAGGAGGTTAATTGCAGCCCTGCCTCTCTGGCTACCATGAGTTGAGGAGTGGCTGAGGAGGCTGTCCCAAGACCCCGATGCACACAGGACCTCCTCACACATGAGAGCATCTCAGGCAGGAGGAGGAGAGACCTGAAATTGTGGGTGACTTTGAGGTTTCAAATATTTGTTCATAAAAATTAAATAAAGGTAGCATTTGTTAATGGTTTGTAAAAACTGTGATTTAAAACAATGATGATGGGGGAACACTGTGTATAACGAAATCCCTTTAGCCTTTCTACCACCTCCAATGGAAAACAAACGGCTATCTTGTTCTACTCTAATGATTATAATTAAATGTAATAATGGTGATAACTGCTGAATATCACTTCAGAGAGGCAGTGCTGAAAACACCAAATTATACATTATTATATTGGACCAGTGAGGCCAACGACCTACTTGTTTTTAAACAAGGCTGTATAACAAAGCTCTGCTAAGTAATACATAAACTGGTGCTGTAATCCTTGTACAAATTAAGTACAAGTTAATTATCATCACTGTTAAGCAGCTAACTTCCTTCACCTCTTACTCATTGTTAGCCAATGAGCCAATCAATCTGAACATTGGTCACGTGAGCAGCCTTTCCATGAACCCGTAAATAATCACTTGGAAAACATTAAATAGTGCAGTTACAGTCTGGAACCCATCGGTTCACTCCGGTCGTTAGTGTCCAGGTACATCAGAACACCACCACCAGAGGGTGAACTGTCTCTTATGGGGTGGTGGGGGGTTAGTGGAGGGGGTGCGGGGGCGGGACGGGGGGGGGAGGGGCGGAGTGGGGGGGGCGGGGGCAGCGGAGGGGGGCGGGGGCAGCGGAGGGGGGCGGGGGCAGCGGAGGGGGGCGGGGGCAGCGGAGGGGGACGGGGGCAGCGGAGGGGGACGGGGGCAGCGGAGGGGGACGGGGGCAGCGGAGGGGGACGGGGGCAGCGGAGGGGGACGGGGGCAGCGGAGGGGGACGGGGGCAGCGGAGGGGGACGGGGGGAGCGGAGGGGGACGGGGGCGGGGGGAGCGGAGGGGGACGGGGGCGGGGGGAGCGGAGGGGGACGGGGGCGGGGGGAGCGGAGGGGGACGGGGGGAGCAGAGGGGGACGGGGGCGGGGGGAGCGGAGGGGGACGGGAGCGGAGGGGGACGGGGGCGGGGGGAGCGGAGGGGGACGGGGGCGGGGGGAGCGGAGGGGGACGGGGGCGGGGGGAGCGGAGGGGGACGGGGGGAGCGGAGGGGGACGGGGGGAGCGGAGGGGGACGGGGGGAGCGGAGGGGGACGGGGGGAGGGGGGAGCTGGGGGGAGGAAACTGGGGGGGTGGGGCGGGGGGAGGAGCTGGGCGGGGGGAGGAGCTGAGCGGGGGAGGGGGCGGAAGTGGGGGGGTAGTGAGGGGCTGTGTCATTCAAATATAACCATGTAAAACTCCCCACCATCAATGAAAATTTAAGGGAGCATAGTGTAGGCACACTTTAACCACTCCCCTTGATTATTTTTGACTGGATTAATCCATTAAGAAAGAGACCCATTGTCTCTGAGCTATATCGTATCCCTTATTTGAAAAGGAATAAACATTCAGAGATTTGGGAAGGCAGTGAAAGACGCTGAGAGAACTCTGCAACAAATGCCCAGCAAATGAACTGCAGAAGTGCCAAGTGCAAGGGGTTAGAAAGTCACTTCAAGAACTATCCCTGGAAACGAAGAAAAAGGTGCAGATTGAGGTTAACTCTCAGGGAGGGAGAGTGCACCTCAGTGGATCTCCTCTGTTGGAACCGGCTTCTGTGCAGGCTCAGCCACAGTTGGACATGCATGGCATTGACACTGATGGCATTGCACCACAACCATCTTCGGACTGGCTCGATATTGCTAAGTGTTGTCATTGCACTGCAAGCTGAAAGTGACTCTCCTACTCCAGGGAATACAGAACAAGGGGTCCCAACCCAACTGTTAGCACATAATCAAATATGTAAAAGAATAAGGAGCAATCATTTTAGACGTCTGGCCACAGGTAAACATGGGAGAATTCAATTCCAGTGCCAGAAACTTGCATCACTCGCAGATGGAAATCTATTCAAGCACAGCTGTGAAGGACGTCTGAGATGGCCAGATGGGATCACAATGCCTGATAACTATCAAACCCAGTCATCAAGTCTTATTTTACCAGCTCCACAAACCCTGAAACCCAACTTGGGCAGCAGGTTTGTGAAAGCTTCACCCCTCTCAATGCTGTCTTTCTGTTTTAATTTGCTCATCGCTGGTCGAGACCATTTTGTGAAATACTTGGTTTAAATACAAAAACCCATTTACTTAAACACGATCACATACCCAAATCCTGAGTCTATCAGAGGGGATTTGGAAACCCACAAATTTGAGAGTCTAATAATCAGAAATTACCTTACTCTTCCTCCTAAGTACACTCAAATAAAAAAAAAAGAATTGTTCTTTTTAATAACATCAGAGACAAAGAGGGGAAACAGGCACAGAAAACAGTCAGAAGTGTGGTCATCACAGATGTGAAGATGTGCAAGCACAGTAAACACATAAAAAAAAAAACAGCTTGAGGTGCAGAAAAAATCATATTTAAATTATACAAGTCAAGAAATTGATAATGTTTGTTCTATTACTGGATTTTTGAATATCTAGACCAATTGATCGCGAGCGCGAGAGACAGCCCATCCCTACAATCTCACCAAACATGCTCTGAGGTTTATAACAAATTAAGGGACTGTCCACATTGTCAGTTTTCTTTTACAAAAGTGTTATACCGTGATCTCTTCACTGCCCTTCCCCCTCCCCAAAAGTAAATGGTAAAACATTGTGAAGAAGCATTTCCCGGTAACTCAAGTAGTTGGCGCTGGTGAGAATAGTGACGAGAGTGGACAGCCCCTTGGAGCAGTGATCCTGTTAACATAATTTATACTGGCTTTAATGTCATTTCCCTGGCTTAAATTAAACAGGCACGAGATCAGATTATGTCTTGCAGATTTATGGTACTCAAACTTAAACAAATAATGGAATTCATACTTGAACAGAATGTACATTAACGAGCAGTCCTTCAGTGGAATGCCATTAAAGCATCAATTCTGGAATAAAATCAGAGTCTGTGCAGGTTTCTTATACTTTCCTAAGTGATCAAAAAAGCACCCACGACAATTTCATGGCAACATACCCTTGGCTAAAATTCATGTTCTCCGTGACTCCCAAAGAGAACATTACAAGATAAGAGTGAGTGAATTTTTAATATTTGTAAATTGTAATGCCCTTAATTATTTTGAATGCTGACAGACAATTGTAGCCTCCCTCGAGCTTACAAAAGGTACACTCTGTATAACGGTTGTCTGACAAGTGACCCCCCTCTCACCTCGAACTCCTCTCCATCATAAAATTACCATTCTACCTTATCTGTACTGGGTGCATCTCTGAACTTTCCTCCCTTGTTCTAAACTGAAAACATGCCGTGCTCATGCTCATCCTCCTCTCTGTGCCTTCCCTTATGTCAAAATCGAGACCAGTCAACACAACATTTTTCATTTTTATTCTTCCGAAGGACTTCAAAATTGGGAAATGCCTTATACAACAGGATAATATTTCAGGGTTCAGAGTGGAGTTTGAGATAGCATTCTGTGGCTCTGTGCAAATCATGGTCAGAGAACATGTAATACTCTTGCATTGCCTACACAGTATTTATTCAAGGCTGTTCAATTAATTGGTTTTTGTTTGCGCGCACTGTCCTGGGAATCTTGAATCTGACATGCCCATGTCCTCTATCCTCTGCAGTAGAACAATGAGGTGGTCTCATTGAAACATATAAAACTCTAAGAGGACTAGACAGGGTAGATGCTGATAGGATGTTTCTCCTGGCTGGACAGTCTAGAACTAGGGGTTATAGTCACAGAATAAGGGATCAGCCACTTGGGACTGACATGAGCAGAAATCTTTTCACTCAGAGGGTTGTGAATCTTTGGAATTCTCTACCTCTTGGTGCTGTCAATGCTTAATTTTTCAGTATATTCAAAATGGTGTTCAATTGATTTTTGGGCACTAAGGGAATCAAGGGATTATGGGGATAGGGCAAGAAAGTGGAGTTGAGGTCGATGTTCAGCCATGATCTTACTGAATTGGAGAACATGCTCAAGGGTCTAATCTGGATCCTATTTCTTATGTTCCAATGTCCAGCAGCAGTCCCTTCCTCCTCTGACTTGCAGGCTTTCAGAACTTAAGTGTATCTACAGCTAACCACTACTTTGTTTGGCTTGCTTGGCCTTGTGCAGGTTGTGACCTTGGAGGTGTGCTCCAACACCTCAGTTTATCAATTGGAAAAGAAAGATCCAACATTTACTTGATGAATGTGGGCTACTGGGTTGAGGCAAATGCAAAGTTTACCACTGAGAAATGTAACCATCTTGAAAAAGTCATACCTTCTAAGAATGATGGCAATTCTTGTGGGCGGTAAACAATACTGCAATCCTCTTTCAGCGGGAGCTCTTTTCCTTCTACTTATCATAATTATGGGAACATAATGGCAACCTTATAAGTGTTTTTTTTTGGGAAATTAATTCCTTTTTTCTGCAGTGGACTAATGAAATTTCAGCTCTCCAAAAGTAGATCGACCAGATTAGTCTGGATAGCTTTCCTCTTCTCTGTTTTCTGAGATAAGAGCCTGAGCAGTTTGGGCCCAGGCTTCAGACCTGTTTCTGAAGTTGTTCTGTAGCTGGCCATGGGCAGAGAGGCCTTTATTTTATTATTTAACTGAGGCAAAAAGGAAAGATCGAGAATTCAGGAAGTCTCCACACTGGAAAATAATGGGAGAAAAGACAAAATAAGACTGGGATTTCATAGGTTGCAGACTGCAGAAGGAATGGAAGGCTGGGAGGGAGGCCAAGATGTTCTTTAGTCTTGAGGTTCTAGAAAAGAGTTGGAGCAAATCTCGAGTTCAACATAATGAAAATAATGTGACTGAAAGGCAGGTATATATTTGGAGCTCAGGAAGGGGCAATGAACAGGATACACCAATAAAGGGGAGAATGGTATAAATGGGAAGGAATGGAATGGAATGGAAGCTGAAGGTTCAGGAGCTAAATGACTTGCTCTTAAACTTTTCATTTTGGGAGGAAGCAAGATGCCATTCCCTGAAGGTTCACCTACTTTCAGGAAGGATTCTCCCATGTGGAGCAGTTTTGCATCCTTTTGTTCATTATCTGACCAATAAAAGTTTTAGACTCAACAATACGACAAGCAAATAACAATTCAAATTGCAGCACACACGACGTAGCCAAGTGCACCACAATTACAAAGGTCCTCTCTCTCTCTCCCCACCCCCCCGGGTCTGAATACTGTGTGTTATAACACATTTTGGGCAATCAGAATCCTTTCAATAAACAGCTATGGGTTTTATTTGTTTATCAGCAACAAAAAATAATGAATTTACTTAAACTTCCTTAACTGTTTGCTGTTTGGGGCCTACATCAAGCTGTTCTTCGAAAGCTGTGACTATTCCGCAAACCCCTAGTCTGTTGTGCCTTTATCCAACTCATGTTTTAAGAGGATCACTGCTACATGACAAAAGATCACAAGAAAGTCCAACTTGTTCCACAGACATCATGGCTTTTCACTATCTCCAGTTTTCAACTTGGTTTTCTCGGAATTATGTATGCCCGCATTGGGGGGAACTGGAGGGAATGACTTTCGATTTGACATTGTGTCATGACACAATATATCACCAATTTCTGGATTCAGCATGTAGGAGGAATCCAATCTCATAAGTCATCAATTCAGCAGTGTTCATTTTTGAAGTTGAATGGTAGGTTTTATGTTCATCCCATTCTCTCGTTATCCCAAATCAAACTCTTATACTTTTCACGATGCCACTGGCCAAAGCATGTTGAGACCTTGACATTACTGTGGCTCTCACTTTCATGAGAATACAAAGGTGTGGGAATTGAGAGACTTGTTAGAGATTTGTGGCTAAGAGCAGACAAATTCTTAACAATAGCAGATCTATTGTGATGATCGCTATGATTCAGACAGCGCAATGAACATAGTTGGAGCTGTGGAGCACCTTGTTTACATTATGCTGTCCAATGAGAATGTGAAAACCGTGGGTAAATTAGCTTAGTGATGGGATACTGTACCAAGTGAAGGGTATTTATTAATCTCATCTGGATTATCTCCAACTGAGATAATGCTGGGTGATTGAACAGAACTGACAATTATTGGTCAATCAGGCCATGTGGCCATACATTGGATAAGGGGTTTTGTGGGCTCCACTCAGGTCAGTAACCAACCCCCCAGCATCAACCAGAGAAGACATTTGGTTTACCCCATTTTCTTGGTGATAGTGGACAGCAGGAAGGTAGGAGACCAGGACTGAAGGGCAGGGTTGTAAGAGGCTGAACAAACAGAAGCTTAAACTGGGTGACCAATAGATTTGTTGTTGGATTGACTATTGGCAGAATTCAGGAGCTACTTGACTGATGATACAAAATAAGGTGAAAGAAGCACTCCGCTTAATGAAATCTCTCAAAATCCAGTCCAGTGGATTCTTTGGGTTCATTTTTGCATCTAGTGCTACAGATTGTGCATTAACTGCTCCAAACTGATGGCAGATTTGCAATGCAGACCCATAGCTTATGATGAAATTGGACGTCAACTCATCTCAGTGCCTCACCTCTTCTGGCTTCAGCCCTTAGACAGCAGAGGGACTCCAATACCAGTGATGGGGGAGTTGGAGGGGAGGGGAGGGGAGAGTTGATAAATTTAGGATTAATTAGAAACATAAATTGGGAGATTATTACATTTGTTTTTATTCAAAGGCTTATTATAAGGAATCATTCTCACAATTTGCTAATGGAATTAATTCAAGGACATTTAAGAGATTGAACAGTAGCAAGGAATAGGATAAGATAGATCAGATGCAGAGTTTGTATTTCTCGAGGTCTGATGGGCTGGATGATCTCCTTTTTGCCGAAATCTCTGAGTGAGCTTGGTTCACTATCGCTCCCTTGGCTTCTTCCCTTTGTACTCTCTGGACTGCGCTTTCCCTTTGCTGGCTTATAACCCAGTCACAGCACTTGTTGGTTGTCACTGGACAGACCATTAAGTGCCGAGGAGTTTCAGAGGTGGAAAGCGACAGGTTGAATCATGCAACTCATCTGGGACTCAAACCAGCAAAGCAAAAAAGCAATCCGAGCACAAGGAGAGGGAAGTTTCTCTGGCACGCGCACAGTGTTACAATGGTGTTATACAGGGGTGCATTTTCACTTTTACTGGATCGACCACCCATTTGACACCTTGCCTGACTTCCATCAGGCAAGGAATCAAAAGGAGCCGATCAGCTTCCACCCTGCAGTAAGAGTGAAAATTTCTGACGTAGTGTGCGTTATTGGTAGCGTTGAAGTGTTTTATATCGGACATCCATGGATAATCAGCCACAAGTTGTATTCCCAAAACAGCAGGAATGAGAAGGATGTTTGGCCAAGTGCTGAGTGACCTTTTTTGGAACAGCCAGACATAAGTAGCCATGATGTCTAATGTACAGGACATAAGTGACACATAGGTACACCCTGAAGAGGATCGATAGCTGGTGAAAAGGTGACTGATGAACAGCTTACCTTGCATCTGCTTCACTGTAATATTCTCTGGCTACAATATCTTCAAATAGCTCACCCCCAGTAACCCTGCAGATGAAGGAGACAATCATTAAGCATGTACAAAGACACTTATTTCTTATTTATATTTTTATATCAGCTGACATACTACATCCATCTAGCCACCAGACTTTAGGAAGGGTGTGAAAGCCTGGGAGACGACGCTGAGCAGAATTACCAAACTGAGACAAAAGCAAAATACTGTGGATGCTGGAAATCTGAAATAAAAATGTTTCTCTCTCCACAGATGCTGCCAAAGCTGCTGTGTATTTCCAGTATTATCCATTTTTACCAGAATTATAGGGAGAGATTTCAGTTACATGGAGACTCAAGAAGCTTAGATTGTTCTTAAGAGTTGACAAGGTAATGGGGAGATTGAATACAGGTGTTCAAAATCATGAAAGATTTTGACAGAGTAGATGAAAAGAAACTGTTTCCACTGGCAGGAGGTTTGGGAACCAGAGGACAAAGATTTAAAATCACTGGCAAAAAAAAACCCAGAGGAGGACTGGGGTGAATTTATTTTTTTGAAGACAGCGAGTTATGATGATCTCGAATGCACTGCCAAAATATATGATGGAAGGAGGTTTAATCAGAACTTTCAAAAGGGAATTGGATAAATATTTGAAAAGCAAAAGCAAACATCTGCAGGGCTGTGGGCTGTTGGGGGTGGTGGTAGTGGTGGAAAAGAGCAGGCAAGTGCAACCAATGGAACAGCTCCTCCAAAGAGCCGGCACAGGCATGACGGACCAAATGGCTTCGCTCTGCTCCAGGATTCGTTGATTTTAAAAGAGCTAAAAAAAAAATGAAAATAATTAAAGCAAGCGAAAGAAAGCAAACATCAGAAACACAAGGGCACGGCAGGCTTGATGGGCTGAATGGCCTACTCCTGCTCCTATGTTCCTATATACTAAAATCCTCTTGCGATAAAGGCCAACATACTATTAGCCTTACTAACTGCTTGCAGATCCTGCATGTTCGCTTTCAGTGACTCATTGTTGAGGACACTTGGGTCCCTTTGTACTTCTACGCTTCCTAATCTCTTACCATTTAAGAAATACTCTGCACAAATAAACTATCGTGGACAAAAATGTGATTGTTTTATCAGTTTACAAAGTCATTCAAACCCCCTATATATCGCTGTTTCCAATGCCTGCACGTTTCCGCAAGCATGGAGAACCTTTCAAAACTCAAGCCAAAAAAGAAACCAAGTCTGAGCGAAGAGAAATACTTGTTTTTTAATTCGTTCATGGGATGTGGGCATTGCTGGCTAAGCCAGCATTTATTGCCCATCCCTAATTGCCCTCGAAAAGGTGGTGGTGAGCTGCCTTCTTGAACGGCTGCAGTCCATGTGAAGTAGGTACACCCACAGTGCTGTTAGGAAGGGAGATCCAGGATTTTGACCCAGCAACACTTATATAGTTCTAAGTCACATTGTAAATATACCAGCATATGCTCACTTGTACTTGCATTGTAACAACAAAAATACATGCAAGAAATTTGGAATACTAAACATCAGTGACTCTCAACAAGTTATATTTATAGAACACCTTTAACATAGTAAAATGTCTCAAGGCGCTTTACAAGAGCATCATAAAACCAAGTATGACACCAAGCCACATCGAGATATTACATCACATGACTGAAAGCTTGGTCAAAGAGGTAGGTTTTAAGTAGTGTCTTAAAGCAGTAAAATGAAGGTAGAGAAGTGGAAGGAGGGGATTCCAGAACTTGAGGCCCAGGCAACGAAAGGCGCAGCCCACCAATGGTGCAATGATCAAAATCAGGGATTTTTTTTTACAAATCATTCATGGGATTTGGGTGTCGCTGGCCAGGCCAGCATTTTATTGCCCATCCCTCATTGCCCTTGAGAAGGTGCTGGTGAGCTGCCTTCTCGAACCGCTGCAGTCCATGTGGGGTAGGTACACCTACAGTGCTGTTACAAAAGGAGTTGCAAGATTTTGACCCAGCAAGTGAAGGAACGGCGTTACAGTTCTAAGTCAGGATAGTGTGCGACTTGGAGGGGAACTTGCAGGTGGTGGCGTTCCCATGCATTTGCTGCCCTTGTCCTTCTAGTTGGTAGAGGGTTTGGAAGGTGCTGTCTAAGGAGCCTTGGTGTATTGCTGCAGTGCATCTTGTAGATGGTACACACTGTTGCCACTGTGCATCGGTGGTGGAGGGAGTGAGTGTGTGTGGATGGGGTGCCAATCAAGTGGGCTGCTTTATCCTGGATGGTGTCGAGCTTCATGAGTGTTGTTGGCGCTGCACCCATCCAGGCAAGTGGGCAGTATTCCATCACACTCCTGACTTGTGCCTTGTCGATGGACAGGCTTTGGGGAGTCAGGAGGTGATTTACTCGCCACAGGATTCCTAGCCTCTGACCTGCTCTTGTAGCCACGGTATTTATATGGCTACTCCAGTTCAGTTTCTGGTCAGTGATAACCCCTCGGATGTTGACAGAGGGGGATTCAGCGATGGTAATGCCGTTGAATGTCAAAGGGAGGTGGTCAGATTCTCTTTTGTTGGAGACAGTCATTGCCTGGCACTTGTGTGGCGTGAATGTTACTTGCCACTTATCAGCCCAAGCCTGGATATTGTTCAAGTCTTGCTGCATTTCTAAACGGACTGCTTCAGTATCTGAGGAGTCACGAATGGTGCTGAACATTGTGCAATCATCAGCGAACATCCCCACTTCTGACCTTATGATTGAAGGAAGGTCATTAATGAAGCAGCCGAAGATTGTTGGGCCTAGGACACTACCCTGAGGAACTCCTGCAGTGATGTCCTGGAGCTGGGATGATTGACCTCCAACAACCACAGCCATCTTCCTTTGCACTAGGTGTGACTCCAACCAGCGGAGAGTTTTCCCCGATTCACATTGACTTTAGTTTTGCTAGGGCTCCTTGATGCTATACTCGGTCAAATGCTGCCTTGATGTCAAGGGCAGTCACTCTCATTTCATCTCGAGTTCAGCTCTTGTGTCCATGTTTGAACCAAGGCTGTAATGAGGTCAGGAGCTGAGTGGCCCTGGCAGAACCCAAACTGAGCGTCACTGAGCAGGTTATTGCTAAGCAAGTGCCGCTTGATGACACCTTCCATCATTTTACTGATGATTGAGAGTAGGCTGATGGGGCGTTAATTGGCCGGGTTGGACTTGTCCTGCTTTTTGTGTACAGGACATACCTGGGCAATTTTCCACATTGCAGGGTAGATGCCAGTGTTGTTGCTGTACTTAACAGTTCGGCTAGGGGGGCAGCAGGTTCTTGAGCGCAGGTCTTCAGTACTATTGCCAGAATATTGTCAGGGCCCATAGCTTTTGCAGTATCCAGTGCCTTCAGTCGTTACTGGATATCACGCGGAGTGAATCGAATTGGCTGAAGTCTGGCATCTGTGATGCTGGGAACTTCAGGAGGAGGCCGAGATGGACCATCAACTCAGCACTTCTGGCTGAAGATTGTTGCAAATGCTTCAGTCTTATCTTTTGCACTGATGTGCTGGGCTCCCCCATCATTGAGGATGGGGATATTTGTGGAGCCACCTCCTCCAGTTAATTGTTTAATTGTCCACCACCATTCACGGCTGGATGTGGCATTACTGTAGACCTTCAATCTGATCCGTTCGTTATGCGATTTCTTGGCTCTGTCTATCGCATGTTGCTCACGCAGTTTGGCACGCAGATAGTCCTAGGTTGCAGCTTCACCAGGTTGACACCTCATTTTGAGGTATGCCTGGTGCTGCTCCTGGCATGCCCTCCTGCACTCTTCATTGAACCAGGGTTGGTCTCCTGGCTTGATGGTAATCGTAGAGTGGGGGATATGCCGGGCCATGAGGTTACAGATTGTGGTTGAGTACAATTCTGCTGCTGCTGATGGCCCACAGCGCCTCATAGATGCCCAGTTTTGCATTGCTAGATCTGTTCGAAATCTATCCAATTTAGCACAGTGGTAGTGCCACACAACACGATGGATGGTATCTTCAATGTGAAGGTGGGACTTCGTCTCCACAAGGACTGTGTGGTGGTCACTCCTACCTTGACTCTCATGAACAGATGCATCTGCGGCAGGCAGACTGGTGAGGACGAGGTCAATTATGTTTATCCCTCTTGTTGGTTCCCTCACCACCTGCCGCATACCCAGTCTAGCAGATATGTCCTTTCGGACTCGGCCAGCTCGGTCATTAGTGGTGCTACCAAGCCACTCTTTGGTGATGGACATTGAAGTCCCCCATCCAGAGTACATTCTGTGCCCTTGCCGCCCTCAGTGCTTCCTCCAAGTGCTGTTCCACTTGGAGGAGTACTGACTCATCAGCTGAGGGAGGGCAGTAGGTGGTAATCAGCAGGAGGTTTCCTTGTCCATGTTTGACCAGATGCACAAAAGGCGAGAATTAGTGTCGGGCAGATATCTTGGAGTGTTTGTTGGGCTGGAGGAGGTAACAGAGATCAGGAGGGATGAGGCCATGGAGGAATTTGAAAATAAGGATGAGAAGTTTAAAATCAAGGCGGTGCTTGACCGGGAGCCAACATAGATCAGTGAGCACAGGGGTGACAAGGAAACAGGTGTGAATTAAGACACGGGCAGCACAGTTTTGGGTGACCTCAAGGTTACGGAGAGTAGAATGTGGAACATCAGCCAGGTGTGTTGGAATCGTCAAGTATAGAAGTAACGAAGGCAGGCATGAGGGTTTCAGCAGCATCTGAGCTGAGATGGTGGGGCGGGGGGGTGTGGGGAAGTGAGCTAAGTCGGACAATGTTACGGAGGTGGAAACAGGTGGTTTTAGTGATGGATATAAGGTCAGAAGCTCATCGCAGGATCAACTGTGACACCAAGGTTGCGAACAAACTGGCTTAATCTCAGACTATTGCCAGGGAGAGGAATGCAGTCGGCAGTTAGTGACCGGAGTTTGGAGCAGGGACCAAAAACAATGGCTTCATTCTTCCCAATATTTAACTGGAGGAAGGTTTTGCTCATCCAGCACTGGATGTCGTGTAAGCAGTCATATAATTTAGCAACAGTGGAGGAGTCAAGAAAAGTGGTTTTCCACAGTTTGTTTTGAACTATTACTTGAAATCTGAATTGCCATCTCTCATTTCTCCCCTTTGTTTGCCCCTCTCATTTTCTTAATCACCTCTTGGCTATTCCCTCAGTCTGCTTTGCCTGTGGCTTCCACCCTCTGTCCTTTCTCTCCACTCTCAAATCAACTCCTTCTGGCCTGTTCTCCTGTTGCTGTACCATTAGCAAGCTCAAGATCGGTGCTTGCTGTGCTTTGCGTTTACCTCTCTCACATGCTGAGTAAGGTTAAAGCTATAACAAGTGCAGCTGTCATTAAGGGCCTACCAGTATGCTAGCTGTCAATGCAATGCTGTCTATGTTTCATACGCAACTATACATCAATGACTGATGACAATTTTCTGCAGTATAATGCATGTATTGCTGTGACCAGAACCGAATGAAGATCCAAGCCTCTGAACAAATAGGAGGATTGGTAATCAGAGAACACAGATTTAAGAATCAGAGGCAGTTTGAGAAGAATTTTTCTTTTCACACAGCAAGTTGTTATCAGGGATGCACTGCCACAAAGGGCAATGGAAGCTGAGTTAACACTAACTTTGAAAAACAAATTGGATAAATACTTGACGGGAACATACCTGAAGTGCGGAGGGGAAAGAGCAGGCAAGTGGGACTAATTGCACAGCTCTTTCAAAGAGCAAACACAAGTACCATGGATCGAATGGCCTCCTTCTGTACTACATCATTCTGTGGTTCTTGCTTTCATCCTTGGCAAATTCAGCTGCACACACATATCAGTGATGTTAGCACAGCACACATAGTATGTTATGTCCATGATGATACACGTGATGTCTACTCATCTGAGCAACTGATTTTGTTGCTATGAATGGGACTGACAGCACAGCTCTGTGGAGAGTCAGCATGGACTCGATGGGCTGAATGGCCTCCTTTTGTGCCTAAAATGACTATGAAACTAGGGGCCATAAATATAAGGCAGTCAATCATAAATATCCAATACGGACTTCACAAGAAACGTCTTGAACCCAGAGAATGGTTCGAATTGGAACTCACTGCCACAAGGATTGGTTGAGTTGAATAGCATACATGCATTTGTAGGATAGCTGGATAAGCATGCAAGTAAGAAAGGAACAGAAGGATATGCTAATAGGCCTCATGAAATTGGATAGAAGGAGGCTTGTGTGAAGCATTGACACTGGCATAGATCTGTTGGGCTGAAAGGCCTGATTCTCTGCTGGGCGTTCTCTGTCATCTGTGTAAAAGCAATGGGAAATTTCAGCAGGTTCTCTGAAATTTTGCGAGGAAGTCAATCAGAACTAATCTTCACAATCCCTACCAGCAAAGCTCAGAACACCAAAAAGTGACTGAGTCTGAGAGACACTGAGGAACATCATTTAAACCGCTTACCTCATTGCACTATGGAGAGAAGCAGCGAGAATTTTGAATGGTTGCTAGTATTTTGTCTGGAAGTTCAAACCCAAGTCAATCCAAACACTAATCTGGGCTGCTCCACTGCACCACTTAATGCACAGTGAGTACTCTGGACAAGTTCCAGTTGGATCCATTCCTAAGGTCAAGTCATTCAGAAAGCAGACACATGGATGGCCTGTGCCTTTGTGCTATTGAAGCTGGAGGTAGTCGAGAGCAGTCCCACTCTGTAATGCCCTGCAACAGTTCAGCCTGCAGAGAAAATCCATTTGGAGGAGAACTGCTGTCACAACAAAGATGCCTGCCTTTGAACAGTACAATCAATTGGAACAGCAAGCTACTGTGTTCAGCTGCCAAATAAAAGTGCGTATGTGCGTCTATCTGCTTGTTGTCGGAGAAGGTAGACTTGTGGGCATGTACTTGAGAATCTGTGTGGGCATGTCTAAGTGAACATGCTGAAGGAGAATGCAGACTTGTGGGTCTGTGCTCGCGCGTGTGTGTGTGTGAACATGTACATGTGAGGCCGTGTATGTGTATGAGTGTAGATGTGTACATGTGTGAGCAGGTTCAGGAGGAACATAGACGTATGGGTGTGTGCGTCAGCATGTGCGCGTCAGCACATCACCATGTTGAGGAAGAATGTAGACTTGTAGGTGTGTGCTTGTGTGCGCAAACCTGTGGAAATGTGTGCGCACATACCTACCTGATTAGTTTGTATTGCAATGTAGAATGGATATTCTGCACAGAAATCAACTCCTCTTATCTGATTCTGTGCCGAAACAAAATTAGGCTGAATCCATCAGCAAAGTGAGAAACTCTTGTTGGATTTTCATTTATCTTACAGGGTCTAAAATGAGTCCAAAATCCTTAGCTGTAACGGCAGGGAAGTGCAAGGCTGAAAACTATATCCTGCGTCACCCTCCTGACATCCCTGATCTTAATTAGCATAAACTTGTGTCCCTGGCACAGGGGCTTTCAGGTTTGGCAATGTGGCTCATCCTTCAAACACGTGGTGTAGATCTTGCACGTTGGAAGTCTGAACATAATTAGCCAGAGAGAACTATCACGTAAACTCCAAGGGCTCTGCCATTATGAGAACTACACACGAGCACTCTGACAAAGGTCAAGTGTTACAAAAACCTCCATTCCTGGCAGCAGGTTGCACAGCCCAACCCAAGCTGTGCACTCTTGCAATCAGGTGGCACGAGGTGAACTTTGACACGACAACACTGTCCCGAAAAGCCTGTATTGTGGCAGGTAAAGACATCAAAAATGAAAGATGTTGACCAGCTGTCAGTTGTTCCCCAGGCTGGGTCCATCTTTACAAGCAGCGCAATTCAGTAGGAAAGGTGAAGACAAATCATTCAGTGTACTCTCAAAACAGTCACTAGGTTGAATGACTAAACTTTAAATGTAAATTCCCAAATACCTCACCCACGATGGCCAACAGTTCCATGCATGGAAGCTTCACATTTTGAAGATGCCTTTGCCCTCTCTTCCATTTATACTTCGATTTCAACCATAAACCTTATGGTTCTTCACAGACTCCTGCAGAATATCATTTACCACACCTTTTCAGTCCAAGAAGCCTCCCTTTTTTTTTTTTAACACTTGGCTTCCAGCCCTCCAACCTACTCTTTGCCCACATTCCCTTGAATTCCTGCGCCATTAATTTGGTCTTTTTCAGTATTTTTAATAGTCTACATTCATTGAGCTCAAAGCAGAAGAAACTGCATTGAGCTAGCACCTTGCTAATTCTCCCAAGACATCCCAAAGTGCTGAACATACAGCAGTTCAGCTGTTGCATTGTGGCTGAATTTTGTCCCAAAAATGACTTCATTGGCAGTGAAGCCATTTTTTGAAGGTCTCGAGTGAGGGGGGCTGGGGGTGGAGAAACATTGGTCAGGATACTGGAAGAAAACCCTACACGTCTCAGAGTAATGGGTTCTTGAGCACTCATCATGCATAAGAGGCATCAGTTTGATATTTCATCAGAACAGCATCTCCAACAATGCAGCACTGCCTCAGTTAGCCCAGTTTATAAGTTCAAATCTTGGGAGTAGGATTTGAACCCAACTCAAGAGCTCAGAGGCTGATGACTGTTGGATGACATGTTTTTAACAAGTGTCCTGAGCCACACAGGTAGCATGGACCCTCACATGAAGTTCAAATCAGTGTTTCCATCAATTTGCAATTATCTCAAGCTGTGGATACTCACAGTTCTTGGTGTTTTGATTTTGGATTTACTTATTATTTAGTATTTAGAAGGGTCCTTTCCAAACCCCCAAAACAGAACAAAGCAGTGTCAGAAATAAAACCACCAATGGAAAACTTAATTTCCAGGACTTCAAGGGCTCAACTGCCCATGTTCACGGGCCCCATTTGATGACCCTGAGATCTTGCAGGCCCAGTCGATGCACAAAAGCACTTGTGTCACTGCACCTATACCCGAATGAACCATAAACACGACAACAGACTTGGAATAACTTGGGTGAGTTACTGTCAAAATATGCCACAACTGACAACTCCCAGGTGTGGCTCTGTGGAAATGCTCTCCTTGGACAAATCTGAAGAACAGGGGTCTGGTTCATGGAAAAATCCCAACAAAGCAAGAACATCTAGATTGTTCGAATTATCTCTAAAAAGGTGACCACATACCTAAACAAGAGAGAGAAGCATCAAGCACTGCTCCTCAAAAATGCATTTCAGAACTATAGTCTGGGAAACAGGATAGCCTGGGACACAGGAAGTAACTGACACCCATCTGGGAAAATGTGAGGCTGCCCCAGATAGCACACATCACGAAGGACAAGAATCCAGGACTGTGTCTCATTGTTGGTAAAGTGTCAAAGGAATGCTAACTTTCATTAAACCTATGATGATCTGGAGACAATCTAACTCTGACAGTAGGGGAACCTTTCGAAAAGGAAGTTTTAATGAACATCATCCCCACTCTCCAACAGCTGAAATCCTCGGAAACAGGCAAACACCAATTACAACAATAGTGCAACCAAGTTGTGAGATCGGCACTCTCCTCTACCTGGGTATTAACTTCCAATTAAACTTTACAGCTTCTTTCTTTCTTGAATTTCAACAGTACAGACTCAAAACAAGGCAAATTAATTTCTATGCCATTTTACACACTGATACTATGATGGAGGTGTTGGGGGTGGGAAGGGGAGAATAGAGAGGGAGAGCTGGAATATCTTACACAGCTCACTTTCAGTGATAACTTACAAATGAATTTTGAAAAAGCTGCCTCAGAATTTTAAGTTACCAGGGACTGGCATGAATATAGCCATACTCGAGAACCACGTTAGGGAACTGGAGCTGGAGCTGGATGAACTTGGGATCATTCGGGAGGCGGAGGGGGTTATTGAGAGGAGTTATGGGGAAGTAGTCACACCTCAGGTAAAAGAAGTAGGTAGATGGGTTACCGTCAGGGGAAGGAGAGGGAACCAGCAGGCAGTGCAGGGATCCCCTGTGGCCATTTCCCTCAACAACAGGTATACTGGATACTGTTGCGGGGGACGACTTACCAGGGGTAAGCAATGGGGTACAGGTCTCTGGCACAGAGTCTGTCCCTGTTGCTCAGAAGGGAAGGGGGAAGAGGAGCAGAGCATTAGTCATTGGGGACTCCATAATTAGGGGAACAGATAGGAGGTTCTGTCGGAACGAGAGACACTCACGGTTGGTGTGTTGCCTCCCAGGTGCCAGGGTTCGTGATGTCTCGGATCGTGTTTTTGGGATCCTTAAGGGGGAGCAGCCCCAAGTCGTGGTCCACATAGGCACCAACGACATAGGTAGGAAGAGAGATGGGGATTTAAGGCAGAAATTCAAGGAGCTAGGGTGGAAGCTTAGAACGAGAACAAACAGAGTTGTTATCTCTGGGTTGTTGCCCGTGCCACGTGATAGCGAAGCGAGGAATAGTGAGAGAGAGCAGTTGAGCACGTGGCTGCAGGGATGGTGTAGGAGGGAGGGTTTTGGTTTCCTGGATAATTGGGGCTCTTTCTGGGGTAGGTGGGACCTCTACAAACAGGATGGTCTTCACCTGAACCAGAGGGGTACCAATATCCTGGGGGGGAGATTTGCTAGTGCTCTTCGGGGGGGTTTAAACTAATTCAGCAGGGGGATGGGAACCTAAATTGTAGTTCCAGTGTACAGGATGTTGAGAGTAGTGATGTCAGGGATAAGGTTACAAGGACGCAAGAGGGCACTGGCAAGCAAGAACTTGGTTTAAAGTGTGTCTACTTCAACGCCAGGAGCATTCGGAATAAGGTGGGTGAGCTTGCAGCATGGGTTGGTACCTGGGATCTCGATGTTGTGGCCATTTCGGAGACATGGGTAGAGCAGGGGCAGGAATGGATGTTGCAGGTTCCGGGATTTAGATGTTTCAGTAAGAACAGAGAAGATGGTAAAAGAGGGGGGGGTGTGGCATTGTTAATCAAGGAGAGTATTACAACGGCAGAAAGGATGTTTGAGGACTCGTCTACTGAGGTAGTATGGGCCGAGGTTAGAAACAGGAGAGGGAGTCTTCTATAGACCTCTGAATAGTTCCAGAGATGTAGAGGAAAGGATAGCGAAGATGATTCTCGACAGGAACGAGAGTAACGAGGTACCCAGTGTCTCAGGTTCTTACTCTCCCAGGAGCCCCTCTCAGCTTACCAGTCCCCAACTGCCCACTCTCAGGTTCCCAGTCTCCCGTTCCCTTTCTCAGGTTTTTGAAAGAAAAATAGTCAGGAACCCAAGTCCAATAGGTTATTACCGAGATGGTGCTATTACTCAAGAGTTTTCCAATATGGGATAGAAGCATTACTCGAGTAGATTAGTACTCACAAGTCAAACACGAGGTAGTGAAATCCTTCTTCTGATATGCTGTCATGGAGACGAACTGAAAAAGAAAGTAATTCTCCATAAGTTCTGCTCAGTGAACCATTCAATTTATAAACATTCCCAACACCGAGGCATTGTCACCTAGTAAAGGAAAAAGCTACTGATTCATGTTATACAAAATGGAGGAAATCCTTAGGAGAAGAAATGCATCATTGTAGAACATTTGTGATTATGGCCCTTAAGATTTGATGACCTCCTTTCCTGCTAATTTTCTGTGTTGGTTCTCCAGGATGGCTTTGAAACCTCAAAATTAGCATTCTCACATGCCATTCACATAGCCTGGTAATCTACCAAAAATCAAGACCTAACGATAAGTGAGATGATACTACCTTCTGCACTTGAGCTACTTTTTCTAAATTTTTCACTAAGGCAATAGGAACACAGAACTGGGAGTCGGCCATCCAGTCTCTCAAACTTGAAATCATGGTTTATCTGCACCTCAAATCCATTTAACTCCCATTCAGCCATATCAACAACATATTTTTATAGCACCTTTAGCATAATAAAACGTCACAAGGCACTTCACAGGAGCATTATTAAACAGAATGACACTGAGTCACATAAGGAGAGATTAAATCAGATGAACAAAAGCTGAGTCAAAGAGGTCAGTTTTAAGAGTGTCTTAAAGTAAGAAAGTGAGGTCGAGAGGCAGAGAGATGTTGGGATGGCATTCCAGAACTTGGGGTCCAGGCAACTGAAGGCGCAGCCACCAATGGTGAAGTGATTAAAATCCACGATGCTCAAGAGGCCAAAATTAGAGGGGCAGAGATATCTTGAACAGTTGTGGGGGCTGGAGGAGATTTCACAGATAGGGAAGGACAAGGCCATGGAGGAATTTGCAAATAAAGATGAGAATTTAAAAATCAAGACGTTGCTTGACTGGGAGCCAATGTAGGTCAGCAAGCACAGGGGTGATTGGTGAATGGGACTTGGTGCGAGTTAAGACATGGGCAGCAGAGCTTTGGATGACCTCAATTTATTGCGAGCAGAATGCAGGAGATCAGCCTGGAATGCACTGGAATAGTCAACTCTGGAGGCATTCCAGAAGAGGCATGAGTGAGCGTTTCAGCGGCAGATGAGCTGAAAAAGGGACAAAGTCAGAGATGTTACAGAGGTGAAAAACAGGCAGTTTTAGTGATGGCGCGAATATAGGGCCGGCAGCTCATCTTGGGGTCAAATGTGACACCAAAAATCCGAACAGACTGGCTTAAGCTCAGACTGTTGCCTGGGAGAGGGATGAAATCAGTAGCTGAGGAACGGAGTTTGGAGCAGGGACTGAAAACGATGGCTTCAGTTTTCCCAATATTAATTAGATGTTAGAGAAGCAGTCTGATAGTTTAGCAACAATGGAGAAGTTCAGAGAGGTGGTGTGAGGTAGAAGTGGGGAGGTAGAACTGGTGTCATAAGCATACAAGCAAAAACGAATGCTGTGATTTCGGATGATGTCACCGAGGGGCAGCATGTACATGAGAAATAGGGGAGGGGGGCCAAGGATAGGTCCTCGGGGGACACCAGAGGGCATTGAGAGAGAACAGGAAGAGAAGCCATTGCAACTGATTCTCTGGCTACGATTGGATAGTTAAGAATGGAAATAGCTGAGAGAAGTCCCATCCGGGATGACGGTGGAGTGGTGTTGGAGGTGGCGAGCGTGGTCAACTGTGTCAAAGGCTGCAGACAGGACAAGGAGGACAGGGAAGGAAAATTTAACCTTTGTCAGTCAAATAGGTTTTTAGTTGTGACTTTAAGAGCTGTTTTGGTACTGTAGTAGGGGAGGAAACCTGATTGATCCCGTGATGCATTTGCCCAGCAAAGATCTGTCAACCTCAGTCTTGAGAATTTCCACTGTTTCAGCATCCACACCCTTTTAGGAGATGGAATTACAGGTTCCACTGCTCTGTGTGAAATGTGCACCGTGATTTAGTTTCTAAATGGCTGAGCTCTAATTTTAAGATTATACCCTCGTAGTCTGGACTTCCTCACCAGAGAAAATTGCTTCTTCGCATCTACACTATTCAATCACTTGATTGTTTTCTAACGCTTTGATAAGAACACTCCTGAACTGTGTAAACTCAAGGGAATACAAGTCAAGTTTATGCAACCTATCCCTTTAAATTAACATTTTAAGCCCTGGTGCAGTTCTGGTAAATCTGCAAATGCACTGCTTCAAAAGGTCAATATATCCTTTGAGGTTTGGTGTCAAAAATTGACAGCAATGCAGTACTCCAGATGGGATCTCATCAGGACTCTACTCAACTGAATTATCTCTTCATTTTTGAATTCTAACCCTCTTGAGATAAAGGCCAACAATGGTTTTCAAAGAACACTATACTCCCAGTGACTCACATACAATTCCTGGGCTTTACTATCCTAACTTCTGAAAGACAGTGGGCAGGAGTAGCACACATTCACATCTTGGGATCTTCTACAAACGAAGGACACAGGGGGATACCACCACTTTTGATCAAATTTGCGACTGAAGCTGCACATATCTGTCGTGTTCATAGTTTTTTTTTCTCCCCACAAAGGTTTCTCAGGCCTGTGAGAATCCAGGGGCACAGCAGCCAAGCTTTGGATATATGTACAGTGGCGCAGTGGTTAGCACCGCAGCCTCACAGCTCCAGGGACCCGGGTTCGATTCCGGGTACTGCCTGTGTGGAGTTTGCAAGTTCTCCCTGTGTCTGCGTGGGTTTTTTCCGGGTGCTCCGGTTTCCTCCCACAAGCCAAAAGACTTGCAGGTTGATAGGTAAATTGGCCATTATAAATTGTCACTAGTATAGGTAGGTGGTAGGGAAATATAGGGACAGGTGGGGATGTTTGGTTGGAATATGGGATTAGTATAGGATTAGTATAAATGGGTGGTTGATGTTCGGCATAGACTCGGTGGGCCGAAGGGCCTGTTTCAGTGCTGTATCTCTAATCTAATCTAATCATGTAGCTCAAAGCCCCACGAAAACTGGTATCAAAACAGCTGAACTCGATGAAGCAACTACCCGAGAGAGCTGTAAATCTTAACTCCATGAGTATATATTTATATATTATGAGGAGATAATCTAACAGAGGAACACCAAGGTGCACAGAGAATTGGGAGAGACAGATTGCACTAGAGTAGGAAATAGTAAGTTATTAAGTGGGGTCAGAGCAAAAGAGAAAGTAATAAAGTCTACATTGGGGTTACTCTGCATGTCTGTCAATGTGCAGCGTGTGGTAACTAAGGTTAGTGAGTTGCAGGCACAGATAGCCATGTGGAAGTATGATGTTGCGGTGATAACACAAACCTGTCTCAAAGAAGGGCAGGACTGGGTATTAAATATTCCTTGATGCAAGGTGTTCAAGAAAGATAGGAAAGGGAGAAAGGGCGAGGGGAGCAATTTTGATGGAAAACATTGCAGTGCTGCAGAAAGTGGATGTCCCAGAAGGGTCAAGGACAGAACCTATTTGGTTGGAGCTGAGGAACAATAAAGGTACAATTACATTGCTCCGTGTAGTATCTAGGGCACCAACCAGCAGGAAAAATGTAGAGGAACAAATCTGCAAGTATTATAGACTATTTATAACGTGGGACTTTAATTACCTGAATTACAGACTGAAACAGTAGCAAAGAGGAGAGACAGGCAAGAGTTCCCCGAGTGTGTTCAGGAACATTTCCTGCAGCAGTATGTTTCCAGTCCAATGAGAAAGGAGTCACTGCTGGACCTGGTTCTTGGAAATGAGGTGGGCCATGTGGATCAAGTATCAGTCGGGCACAATTCGGGGGCAGTGATCATTGGTAAGGTTTAAGTTGGCTATGGAAAATGACATTCCAGACTAAGAATAACGAACTGGGGGAAAGCCGATTTCAATGGGGTAAGAATAGATCTGACTGAGATAAATTGGAATCAAATGTTGGCAGGCAAAATGGCAACTGAACAATGAGCTGTCTTTAAAGAGGAGATAGTTTGGGCACAGCCAAGGTATGTTTCCACGAAGGGGCAAGGTAGAACACACAAATCCAAAGCTCCCTGGAGGACGAAACAGATACAGGAGAATGAAGAGGAGGAAGAAAAGAAGAAATATGTCAGGTGGATAATACAACGAATAACCTGGCTGAATATAGAAGGTTCAGAGGGGAAGTGAAAAATCAAATAAGAGAAGCAAAGACGGAGTATGAAGAGAGACTGGCAACTGATCTAAAAGGGAATCCAAAAGTCTTGTCTAGGTATATTAATCGTAAAAGGGTCCAGAAAAGAGGAGTGTGGCTGATCAGGGCCCAAAAAGGGCATTTACGCATGGAGGCAGGGGGCATGGCTGAGTTATGAAATTAATCCTTGGCATCAGTCTTTAGCAAGGAAGATGCTGCACAGGTCATTGTGAAAGAAGCAATTCAGACACTTGAAGGGTTTAAAATTGTTAAGATATTAAACAGGCTTGCTTTACTTAAAGTGAGAAGGCACCAGGACGGAATGAGATGCATCCAAGGATACTTAGGGAAGTGAGAATGGAAATTGCAGAGGCACTGGCCATAATTTTCCATTCTAAAGGGGGTGCAGGAGCAGAGGGATCTGGATGTAGATGTGCATTAATCATTGAACGTGGCAGGACAGGTTGAGAGTAGTTAATAGAACATACAGGTTCATTAATAAAGGCATAGTGTACAAAAACAAAATTATCTTCAACTTGAAAAGAACACTGGTTCAGCCTCAACTGGAGTAGTGTGTCCAGTTCTGAGCACCATACTTCAGTTAGGATGTGAAGGCACTGGAGTGCAGAAAAAGTTCACGAGAATGGTTCCAGGGATGAAGGACTGGAGAAATTCGGACTGTTTTCCTTGGAGACGGGAAGGCTGCGAGGAGATTTGATTGAGGTATTCAAAAGCATCAGGGATTTGCACAGAGTAGATAGGAAAAAAACAGTTCCTTTGGTAGAGTGATCGAGAACAAGAGGGCACAGAATTAAGGTTTTTGGCAAAAAAGCAATTTCTAAATAAGGAAAAACTTTTTCACACAGTGAGTGGTTCAGATCTGAAATGCACTGCCTGAGTGTGCGGTGGAGGCAGGTTCAATTGAAGCATTCGAGAGATTGCTATCTGAAAAGTAAGAACGTGCAGTTCTGTGAGGAGCAGGCAGGGGAGTGGCACGAGGTAATTTGCTCTTTGGGAGTGCTGGCGCAGACACGACACAACACGCCAAATTGGCCTCCTTGTGTGCTGTAACAATTCTGTGATGCTCTGAAATTCAAGACAAAGATATATTTTGGGCACAAAGGGAATCAAGGGATATGGGGATACAGCAGGAAAGTGGACTTGATGTAAAAGTTCAGCCATGATCTTACTGAAGGGCAGAGCAAGCTCAGGGGGCCATATGGCTTATACTTGCTCCTATTTCTGATGTTAACTTACAGGTTGGCGCCGACTACAGAACCAACTTTGTACTGTTTAACCCTGGAGTTGCAGATGAAAAAATAAGATTTGAGGAAAAGATTTAGAGTGAGAAGGAGCTGTGCATTCAAGGAATTATGCCAATAGCCCAGTGCTGGTCAGTAAAGGTCTGCTTGGGTCTGGAAATAAAAACCCTACCTGAACCCAACAGAACCACTTTGGACCCAAGCCCGACCCAGACTGAGTCCTTCCATTTTTTCCCATGCCCGACCCGACTCGCACCTGACCCGAGCCCAACCCTACCACCGGAATGTTCACTTTCTCCAGTTGGCAGCATTCGTTTTCCATCCATAGTGCACTCGCTGTACTTACTATTTTTGGTTGGATGGAATGGAAGTAAGCTGCAGCATGAGCACGATGACATCAGAGACGTTCACTCGCTCACTGCGCAGACCCAGAGTCTGTGGAGTCCGGATGCACATTTCCCTCCTTGACGTCCCTGACTCACAGTTCAGGGAGGCTTTTCAAATTTTGACGCTTACTTACCCAACTTCCCTTTTCCTCCCAGCAGAGAAAAAGGTAGGAAGTAGTGTGTGTCCGACCCGGACCCGGCCCGATCCGACCCAAGCACCAAAGCTGGACCCAGAAGAGCGACCCGACCCTGACACATGTCGTCGGGACCCGTCAGGTTCGGGTCGGGTCGCAGGCCTTTACTAGTCGGTGGACAGCAAATTACAATATTTGAACTCTTGTGAGGCATACCAGGAGATGTCTGCTCTGGTTGCCTCTCAAAGTATGAGATAAAGGTGTGCTGACTGATCATCAGGCGATGTGCTGGACATAGATGCGCTGAGTAGTGGATTAGCACTGGTCAAACTCATTTCACCCATGATGCTTCTTGACCAGCAGCTGACAGACACGCACCTAAGTCATGGAGGTATGCTAAACCCAGCTGAATATCTTAATATTCAGTTGTCATGCTTGGTTTTTCAAAAAAAAAGAAATGCATTCAGTCCTTAGAATTGAAGTACTCACTGTTGCAATATAGGAAATGTGGCAACCAGTTAGTGCAAAGCAAAATCCCACAAACAACAATGGCCAGATAATCTGTCTTTTTAGTGATTTTGGTTCAGGATGAATATTGGTCAGGACACAAGAGAAAAACTCCTCAGCTCTTCTTTGAACAATGTCACGGGATCCTTTTTGTGCACCTGATGGGACAGACATAGCCTCAATGCATTACCTCATCCGAAAGACAGCACTTCCAACAGCGCAGCACTCCTTCAGTACTACACCTCGGATTTTATGTTCAAGTACCTGAAGTGGGACTTGAAGCCATAACCTTGGAACTCAGAGGTAAGAGTACTACTCACTGAGCCACAGTTAACACTTGGAATCAGACTTGTGGACTTGTGTGTATTCTTCTCCAGTATGTGCATGCCATCTTGAAACTGAGTAATAAAAATCCTGTTCAGATTCTCCTGTCCTTTCTAGTTTCCATGGGCACCATTTAATTCCCGAAATGATAATGGATGATGCACGTGTTACTGTCAAAACCACTTCCGATTTGCCCTTCAGCTACTTGCCTCTACCAGACGGGAGAAGCTGGTGCACCATCTACCCTCTTAATGACCCATTAACATTCTGTGAAACATCTGACACAAACAGCTCAACAAAAGCACAGGATTTTCATATATTGGTCCACAAAGAATATGCGAGTTTGTATCGGTCTGTTGCCAGCATGGTTTTAAATTATTTAACAGCACAGCACGGCTGCACATGAGGGAGGAGGATGGGAATTAGTATTCCAGAGCCAGACTTTACTGTTCTGAAATGGAAGAGAAACTACAACAGCCCCCTCAATGTAAACAGACTAGGCAATGCAAGAGGAATACAGATTTAGCGCACTGATGTAAATGCCAATTTAATATCACTGGAGCCAAATGTAATCACGGCTATTTATAAATAACTGCTTGGCAGTTGTCTTCTGGGTGATGAGTTCTTCAACCTCACATTCCCTATTCAGCACCAAATTATCATTCATAACTATGCGAAAGAGACAGGTTTCTTTGTTGTTGGGGAAATGGAACACTTTATGCTGTGAGTGATGATAAATCATCAAATGTTTCCACACAGTGACTAGCTGCAGTCCATCAAGGTAGGAGAGGGGTGAACGTGAGAAGCACAATGAAGTCACTGGTTTTCATGGAAACACAAATCAGAAAGAACACCCCCGAAACAGTGTTTAAAAATTACACAAACACCCCATTTTTTTTTTATTAAGAAAAGGGCTGAGTCAAATGTTGAAAAACTTACAAGTCTTTTGACCTGAAGGTTAGGCCACAGCCCCTCCAGCACATTGTCAAGGTGAAAGTTGGGGACTCACTTTCCCCTCCCCATTAACTACAAATATCGGGCAAAATCTCCAGACTAAGGAGGACTGATCTTTTACATCGTCCAAGGCTGGTTGAACACAGCAGGGTCTTGGCAGCAATGCCACAGAAAACTTTGCCAGATTTACCAAGGCTAACAAGATGCTTCAAAAAAAATCTTCCCAGATGTCAGCCATAGCGAGTCATTGCATCTTAAAGCACGGAGGCGGACATTTGGTTCATCATGCCAGTGCTGGTTCTTCTTAAGAGCTATCCAATTAGTCCCACCACCCTGCTCTTCCCCCACAGCACTGCAAATTTTTCCTTCTCAAGTATGTATCCAACTGTCTTTTGAAAATTAATACTGAATCTGCTTTCACCACCCTTTCAGGCAGGGCATCTTAAGAACTAATAGTATAAAAAAAAATTGATTTCACCTCTGGTTCTTGAGTCCATTACTTGAAATCTGTGTCCTCTGGTTTATGGTCTTTTAACCAGTGGAAATACTTTCTCCCTGTTAAAATCTTGCATAGTTCTCAACACTTGTATTGTATCTCCCCTCAACCTTCTCTGCTCTAAGAACAATCCCAACTTCTCTGGTCACTCCACATTACTGAAGTCTCTCTTCCTTGGTATCAATCAAGTATATCTATCTCCCCTCTCTCAAAGGCCTTGATGCCCTCCCTTAAGTGCAGTGCACAGAATTGGCACAATACTCCAGCTGAGGCAAAATCAGTGATTTGTATAAATAGTGCACAGCTTTCTTGCTTTGTACTCTACTTATGAAGCCAAGGATCCTGTATGTTTTTTTTTAAACCAGCCGAATCAACTTGCCCTGCCAGCTTCAAAGATTTCTTTACATGAATCCCCAAGTCTCTGTCGCTTTAAAATTGTATTCTAGTTTGTAACACCTCTCAATCTTCCTCCAAATATGCATCACTTCACACTTCTCTGCATTAAATTTTATCTTCCATGTGACTGTCCATCTCACCAACGTGTTATATATATCCTCCTGAAGTCAGCTTTACTACATTTCCAAGCTTTGCATTATCTGCAACTGTTGAAATTATGCCCGCATGCCCCAGCCCAGGTCATCGATAGATGTCAAAAAAAAGTTCCAATACCAACTCCTGGGGGACATCACTGTAGACTTTCCTCCAGTCTGATAAACAACCTTCCACATCCACTCTCTGCTTTCTATCTCTTAGGCAATTTTGTGTCCACATTTTCACTAGCCCTTTAATCCCATGGGCTGCAATTTTCTAATAAGTCTGTGATGTGGTGGTCTAACGAACACCTTTTCAAAGTCCATACACAACTGCACTTGAGTCATCAATTCACTCCGCTACTTGATCAAAAAACTATCAAGTTCGTCAAACATGATTTGCCTTTACCTTCGCCAGTATCCACACATGCACGCACTTCAAACACAGTCTACTGAATGCAATGAAAAGTCGCTTGATTATTGGACAATGGTCATTTTTTTGCCGGAATAGAAATACGGGAGCAAGACTACTCAATTGTGATGCATGTATAGCTCAGACACACAGCACTGCTGTCTTTTGAAAACCTTACAAACATGTCTGTACCATCTGTGAAATCACATTCTGCCTATGTAAATTGCAAGGAAATGACAAACTCAATTGAAACCACTTATATCTGGCAGGAAGCAGATTGTCAGAAGCTGACGATGTAATAGCGGCGTGATAAAATACCTTACTCTGGGAGTGAAAAGACTGATCACATCATGTCTGGGACCATGGCATTCTACTTAGAACGTTATTGGCAGGAGAAGAGAGGAGAAAAAAGCTCAATCTACAGATAAGGAGGAAAATCTGAGGACAGTCCAGGTTCCTTCAATTCCTGGGTTTGTGCTGACCTCCTTGGAAGATGGTGATCCCTGTAATAGTAGTCAGCAGGAGAGAGGGCTGGTTAGCGGACAATTCCTGGCGAAGAATGACAGCCCCACTCCCTCCATTCCCACCCAAGAATCCACAAACATTGACACTCCTGGAAGCACTTTCACTCATCAGATACTCAAAGAAAGCAGTACCACAGCAACAGAAAATGCTTACAGGGTTGCAGAAAAGTGATGACCTGGAAACCACTGCCCTGTGACCAGACCCCACCCAACACCCCAGTTTGAAAAGGTGATCTGTAAATTAGAATCTCTTGCCCCAATATTTGAAATCAAAATACTAGCCTGGTTTTCAAGCCAAAAAATAGCTATTAGTATGCATCACATTTCAGGTTGATGGCAGGTGGCACACTGCTGAATTAAATGCCACATTAAACCAGTCAGGGGCTCAAAAGAAGCAGTTCCTATCTGACGCTAACCAGGCTTACTGACAAGCAGTTAAGGGAATTTAATTTGTTGGCTCTTGTAGAATTGTTACATTTCTGTCCTCATTAACCCAATGGCACACTTTATGTGGTAGTAACTGCACAATAAACTAACACTTAAAACTTGCAATACCAACAGGAGTCAAGCTGGTGGTACAAGTTCCCAATGAAATAAGCCGTCTCCAAGCAGGATCCTGAACTGATTAAACCCACTGAAATTTCCCAAAATTACATCTGTCATCTTTTACCTCTGGTCAGTACAAGCTTAAGGACATCTTCAACAGGGAGACAGGGTTTCCTGTTCTGCTATTTCCATCACAAGATGTAATCGCATTCTGATAAAACACGTTTATGATGTCATTAAAGTAGCCCCCTCATTTCCTTCCAGAATCAGGGACACCTGTCCAAGAGTTCAATCAAGGAGACGTGCTCAAGAGTCCATGATGATTCAATCTAACCAGGGATCTGAGTTCTTTATCAGCAGTCCTGTGAATGCCACTGAGCCACCCAAGGAGATATTAGAACAGATGACCAAAAGCCTGATCAAACAGGTAGGTTTGAACGAGTAACTTAAAGGAGCAGAGGTAGAGAGAGATTTAGGGATGGAATTTGAGCTCAGGACATAGGCAGCTGAAGGCATAGCCGCCAATGGGCTCAGAGATGAAAATTCGGTTTGTGCACCAGGCTAGCAGTGGAGAAGTTCAGGTATCGTGGAGAGTTGTAAGGCTGCAGGCCTTTACAGAGAGTGAGAGCGAGAGAAAGAAAGCAAGGCCAGGAGAGATCAGAAAACAGGGATGAGAATTTTCATTCACTTGGGGTAATTCAGGGTGCTGATGATGAAGCACCTTCTTGAATTAAAAACCAAACCAACATCATTTAAAGCATAAACCTATTCACTTTGTTTCAGCAGGGGTAATGATTACCTCAGAGACTAAACTTAACACTTCAGGATGCCATGACAGGACAGTCAACACTCAGGGGTAGGGTGTGTTTCACTACAATCACACTGTGATCTGAAGCTAATTCAAGCATACCATCCTGCAAGGCTCCAACTGTGAACAATTCCACCCAACAACCTCCTACAAGTTATCCTTCACCGACAACACTAGCAATGACCGGCCGCACAAAATGAAATATATGGCGTGTGGCAAAGCTGAATTTAGTGACACACTTTGCAACTGAACCAAGTGTCGGGAAGAAAACCAAACGTTTCAAAAAAAACAAAATTACAACATGTTGCATGGCAATCTCCCAGGTTTCTTTTACCTGTGGAATTCATGCTAAAAAATAAGCTCCTCAAACAGGACCTGAAGGCTAACAGTATGACAACAGATTAGTGTTAGCACATGCACAACATAACCGAAAACAGCTGTTCTCCACCACTACCAAAAAACACACCAACACTTGCAATAGTTCGACAATAATACGAACGTACAATTGTACGAATGAGGAGTAGGTGGTCACTCGGCCCCTCGAGCCTACTCCACCATTCAATAAGTTCATGCCTGAACTGATTTCTCCACATTTCCACCTACCTCTGATAAACTTCCACCCCTTTGCTTATCAAGAATCTATCTACCTCTGCCTTAAACAAATTCAAAGACTCTGCTTCCACTGCCTTTTGAGGAAGAGAGTTTCAAAGACTCACGACCCTCAGATAAAATCTTTCTCCTTATCTCTGTCTTCAATGGGCGACCCCTAGTTGTAGATTCTCACACAAGGGGAAACATCCTTTCCACATCCACTCTGTCAAGACCCCTCAGGATCTTATATGTTTTAATCAAGTCACCTCTTACTTTTCTAATTTCCAGCGGATACAAGCCTAGCCTGTCCAATCTTTCCTCAGAAGATAGCCCGCGCATTTCAGGCATCAGTCCAGTAAACCTTCTTTGAACTGCTTCCAAAGCATTTACATCCTTCCTTAAATAAGGAGACCAATATTTTCACAGTACTCCAGATGTGGTCTCACCAATGCCCTGGACAGCTGAAGCATAGCCTCCCTAATTCTGTATTCAATTCTCCTTCTGATAAACGATAACATTCTATTAGCTTTCCTAATTATGTGCTGTGTCTGCATACTTAGCTTTTGCAATTCATGCACTAGGACACCCAGATCCCTCTGCATCTCAGAGCTCCGCAATCTCTCACCATTTAGAGAATAAGGATCTTTGTTATTCTTCCTGCCAAAATGGACAACTTTGCATTTTCCCGCATTATACTCCATCTGCCAGATTTTAGCTCGCTCACTTAACCTATCTATCAGCCTTTGTAGGCTCTTTTTGTCCTCTTCACAACCTACTCACCTACCTATCTTTGGGGCAACCATACTTTCGGTCCCTTCATCCAAGTAATTTATATAAATTGTAAAAGGTTGAGGCCCCAGTACTGATCCCTGTGGCACACCACTCGTTACATACTGCCAACCAGAAAATGACCCATTTATGCCTACTCTCTGTTTCCTGTTAGCTAGCCAATCTTCTATCCATGCCAATATGTTAGCCCCTACACCATGAGCTTTTATTTTTTGCACTAACCTTTGATGTGGCAACTTACCAAATGCCTTCTGGAAATCTAAGTACAATACATCCACAGGTTCCCCTTCATCCGCAGCACACGGAACTCCCTCAAAGAACTCCAATAAATTGGAGCAACATGATTTCCCTTTAACAGAACTAGGTTGACTCTGCATTAATAGCTTCAATTTTTCCAAGTGCCCTGCTATAACGTCTTTAATAACAGCTTCTATCATTTTTCCTCAGATAGATGTTAAGCTAACTGGCCTGTAGTTTCCTGCTTTCTGTCTCCCTCCCTTTTTGAATAAACGAGTTACAGTTGCTATTTTCCAGTCTAGTGGAACCTTCCCTGAATCTAGGGAATTTTGAAAAATTAAAACTAACGCATCAACTATCTCAGTAGCCACTTCTTTCAAGATCCTAGGATTAAGTCCATCAGGACCCAGGGACGTGTCAGCCCGCAGCTCCAACAATTTGTTCAGTCCCACTTCCCTGGTGATTGTAATTTTCTTGAGTACCTCCCTCCCTCCAGTTCATGACTTACAGATTATGCTGGGATGTTACTTGTATCCTCTATAGTGAAGACCGATGCAAAATACCTGTTCAATTCATCTGCCATCTTATTATTCATGATTAATTCCCCAGACTCACTTTCTATAGGACCAACATTCACTTTGTTAACTCTTTTCGTCTTTAAATATCGATAGAAATTCTTACTATCTGGCTTTATATTTCTAGCTAGCTTTCTCTCGTACTCTAATTTTACCTTCCTTATCAATCTTTTAGTCAATCTTTGCTATTTTTTATATTCTGTCCAATCTTCGGACATGCCAGCCATCTTGGTGCAATCATATGTTTTTTCTTTAAGTTTGATACTATCTTTAACTGTTTTAGTTAACCATGGGTGGCGGGTCCCACCCTTGGAATTTTTCTCTCTCATTGGAATGTATCTATTCTCTGTATTCTGAAGTATCACCTTAAATGTCTGCCACTGCATCTCTATGGACCTATCCCTTAACCTGATTGCCAATTTACTTTAGCTAGCTCTGCTTTCATGCCCTCACAATTGTCCTTATTTAAGTTTAAAATACTAGTCTTGGACCCACTCTTCTCTCCCTCAAACTGAATGTAAAATTCAAACATATTGTGATCACTGTTACCTGGGGGTGCCTTAAATATCAGGTCATTAATTATTCCTATCTCGTTGCACAATACCAGGTCTAGTACAGCCTCCTCTCTGGTTGGCTCCATAACGTACTGTTCCAAGAAATTATCCTGAAAACATTCTATGTCCTCCTCATCTTGGCTACCTGTGCCCATCTGATTTTTCCAGTCTAGACGTAGGTTAAAATCCCCTATGATTATCGCATTTCATTTCTGACAGGCTGCCATTATTTCTTTCTTCATACCCCGTCCTGCAGTGTGATTCAAGTTATTTGGCCTGAACACCATTCCCACAAGTGACTTCTTGCCTTTATGATTTCTCATCTCTACCCAAACTGCTTCTACATCCTGGTCTCCTGAACTTAGGTCATCCCTCACTATTGCGCTAATACCATCATTAATTTAAAGAGCCACCCCTCCACCTTTTCCTAGATTCCTGTCCTTTCTAAATGCCATGTTCAATATTCAGGTCCTAATCCATGTCGTCCTGCAGCCATGTCTGTGTAATGGCCATCAGATCAGACTTATTTCTGTTTGCGCTCTATTCATCTCTTTTGTTTCGAATGCTACATGCATTCAGATACAGAGCCTCTAGCTTTGTCCTTTTATAATTTTTGTAACCTCTCGCCTTATCTGTTGATTTACTCTTAGATTTGTACGCTCTGTCCCTTACTATCATAGTCTGTTTATCATTTCCCATACCAAGAACTTCCTCTCTTACCTTGTCTCTACACCTTGGTATACCATATCTTCACAAATTTGATCCTTGGCCCCCACTATTCAGTTTAAAACCCTCTCCAATTCCCTATTTACGCAGCTCGGTAGAACACCAGCCCCGATTCAGGTGCAGACCGCCCCAACGGTGCAGCCACCACTTTCCCCAGTATTGATGCCAGTGCACCACGAACCGGAGCTCACTTCGACCACACCAATCTTTGAGCAATGCATTAATTTTTCTAATCTTATTTGCACATGGCTCAGCTAATAATCCAGAGATTATTACCTTTGAGGTTCTGTTTCTTAATTTAGTGCCTAATTCCTCATACTGACTATGCAGAACCTCTTTCCATGTCCTGCCTATGTCACTGGTACCTACATGGACCACGACGACTGGATCATTCCCCTCCCATAGTCAGTTCCTCTCCAGCCCTGAGCAGCTATTCCGAACCCTGGCACCGGGCAGGCAGCACAGGTGTCCGGATTCTCACTCTTGGTTGCAGAGAATAGTGTCAATCCCTTAACTATACTGTCCCTGCCACCACAACATTCCTTGTTTCTCCCTCCACTCGAATGGCTTCCTGTACCATGGTACCATTATCAGGTTACTCATCCACCTTGCAGCCACCACTCTCATGAAACAAGCTGAAAGAACCTAAAACCTGTTGGACAATTGCAAAGGCTGATGCTCCTGCACTTCTGCCCTCTGGGTCCCCTTACCTGCCTCAGCTGCAGCCAGACTCTCCTGTCCTTGACCACTGACCAAATCAGAAGACCCTATCCTGAGGGGTGTGACCGCCTCCTGGTACAAAGTGTCCAAGTAACTTTTCCCTCCCTGATGTGTCGCAGTGTCTTCAGGTCGGCCTCCAGTTCAATGACTCTGAGCCGAAGCTCTTAGAGCCGCAAACAGGCTTGTTTGCCCGAGATCACACTGGCATCCAGGAGCTCCCACATGCTCCTGACACATCACATGTCCTGCCATCCTTAATTCATTTCAATTTACTATTTAATTATTTTATTCAATTATTTATTTTATTTTCCTTTTTAAAAAAATATTTTATTCAGCTTACCACTCGTTCCTTTACTATTTTAAACGTTAGGATCAAAATGGGCTTTGACCACTTACCAGATACTCAACAAACAGCTAGCTTCTTCTCCAACCAATCACCTACCTGCTTGCCTGCAATGTCACACTTTATTTTCTTTGAAGGGCTCGTTCCAATGAACTGGATAGGATAGAAGATGAGGGCTGGGGGCACAGGGATGGGGGCCGCAGGCTAGAAGTGGGGCCTCTCCTCGCTCTCTTTTTAAAGTGGGGCCTCTCCTCGCTCTCCGTGTTGTTAATATTGTCAGCTTATGCAGCAAGCTGTGGAACAATTCAAAGTACTTCACAGAAGGACAAATCAGAAACCAAGATGCAATGTTAAAGGAGATGACTGATACCCGAGACAGATTCTGAGGGGGCTTTTAAAGGGAGAACGATAGCATTAGGAAGAGAATTCGACAGTGCAAGTCGAAGGAGAACTTCATAACGGTTAAAATGTGGAGTTCTAACTTCAGCACTGATTAAATTCCAGGCTGAAAGGTTCCATCTGCCAATGCATACGAGAGGGAGGGGGAGATAGACAGGGATAAAGTGAGAGAAGGAAAAAGAGACAACAAAGCAAGCGCGAGAGTGACAAAGCAAGAAAGAGACAGAGAAGAGTGAGTTTCACTGAGAGGTGAGAGACAAAGTGTAAGGAGTGAGTTAGAGTTTGAAGCTAGAGAGGGGGAGAGTGAGAGAATACGAGACAGTGATACTACTCGAGATAGTGAGAGAGTGAGAGTGAGTGAGGGGCAAACACCTATAACTTTATCATAGTCTGAAAGTTGACAGCAGAAATGATCACTGCAAACAATAAACATGCTGTCAAAGCTTTTTGTCTTGCACTCAACAGGACAGATGCAAGAATGCCAAATTTCCAAGGGAGCAACTAGTTATACTACATGAGGAAAGATTATCATTGGTTGGGCCATTGTCACGTAGAATGCATTAGGGAAATATTGTCGCACATTTTTGTTTAATTCAAAAAAGGTGCAATGCCTGGACATGTTCCTTTTGCCTGCAGAGGACAGGTGCCTGCTTATGAATAGATGTAGCTTCTAGCAAGTGGAAGTGAGCCACATTGCGAGCCCATGCGATAATCTTAAATTGGTTGTTAATGTAATTCTTAACACACTTGGGATTGTTGATTCAGTGCTGTCCAATCATGGAATCACATCTAACATTAGACATTGCGTTCTTAGTTTTGCAAGTACGGTCTGTTTGAGTATGGTCAGTACTCTGTCTCCTGCAAACAGCCAAAGGGACGTGGTGTTTGAAAATATCATCCAGTCGGCAACTCAGAATACAATGTCCAATGTTAGATGAGATTCCGCATTTGGAAAGCACTTAATGAACAATCCTGAGTATGCTAAGAATTACACAAACAACCAACTTAAGCATAACAATCGGGCTTGCACGTGGTTTATTGATGCTTGTGCGAAGCTACATATATTCAGACACAGAGACCTGTCCTCTGCAGACAAAAATACTGTGTCCAGGCATTGCACCTTTTTTTGCATTAAATAGTGCCAAGGACAATAGTTCCCTGGTGCATTCTCCATGGCTACTTCTTGACCTATCAGTTGATTTGCCAACCAATCAGCACCTTTTTCTCATGCACTATAAACTGTTGCTCCCTTTGAAATTTGGCATTCTTATGTCAGCCCTAATGAATGAATGAAAGATGAAAAGCTTCAACAGCATGTCTCTTTTTTCAGCAATACCCAAGTTCTGCACTACCAAGTGACTATCAGAAATGATAATGCCAACAATTAGAGCAATCTGGCAGATCTGACTAAGAGATAAAGAGCCCCAGAAAGTGCAAAACAAGATGTTTGCATACTCACCCAAACTAGAGATGAAAAAGTATGTTGGAGTTAAGCTAATAGTCAAGCAGCGATTAAGTCCAACAGGCTAAGATTATGATCAGGCAGAAGATCAGCCATGATTGAGCTGAATGGCAGAGCAAGCTTGAGGGGCCATATGGCCTGTTCCTGCTCCTATTTCTTTATGATTAAGATAAATATAGGGAGACAACATTTGGTACCAATATGTGAAGTGAAACATGTTACTTGTCACGGAATAGATGTTACTGAAAGGTTATTAAAGTGGTGAAGTGTAATGAGCATTTGGGTTCAAAGGATTCAATCAAACGGACCACTGAGCTCAGAACACGTCAAAGTCCCCAACCGATATTGCTCACTGCATGCTTTTAAGAACTACTTTAAGTTTATGTTTAACTGCTTGCACTATTTATTTAGTTGATCTATGAACATTTGACCTCAACATTTCAAGAAGCTTGAAGAGAGAAACAGAGTTAACACTTCAAGTGTGTGACCTTGCATCAGGGTTCTAATGAAAGGTCACAGACCTGAAATGTTAATGCTGTTCTCTCTCCACAGATGCTGCTGGACCTGCTGGGCATTTCCAGCGCTTTCTATTTTAATTTCAGATTTCCAGCATCCGCAGTGTTTTGCTTTTAATTCAAGAACCTTGTTAGTTTTTGAGGAATAGACCATTAATGAAAACTTCATCTAGCGCAGGGGCTATGATGGCTGAAAGCTCTGCCCTAAATACAGAAGGGAGAAGCGGAGGGGGTGGGGAAAGGGGGCATAAGGCACAGTTGTCTAAATTTCTCGGCTGAGCTGGGATACACAGAGCCAAAGAAGCTAATTAGTACAGAAACAACAGAAGGTGTGCAACTGCACATAATAGGATGCAGGCAGTGGAGGTGTGGGAAAACCAGAGTCTCGAGCAGGTACTCCCCAAGAAGATGAGCTTTACAGATCATCATAGTCCTGATTGGTGGCATCAGCTGGCAACAGGTAGGAGAGGAGGTGTGGGTGGCATATTAGCCTTCAGCCTGCCCCAGTGAGGTGGGGGGTAAAAGTAAATCTCCGTTCCCGCCACTACAGACCAGGATTTGGAAGGTCATCTATGTTCCCCACGGAGGAAGGTTGAGCAGTCCAGAATATATTCAGGTGCACTTTCACTTGCCTGAGAATTTAGGATAATATATGACTGGGGAAGGGACACGAAGAAGATCTGGAAATTAAACCAGTGATATACTAGGGATAAGAAAGTTAACTTCATCTTTTTTAATCAACATCTGACATTGACTTCCTGAAGTCTACATTCAGTACCTCCGAAAACAAAACATATTTTCATTACAAGAAACAGGCAGTGTGCTGTCACAAGTAAATGTCACATCACTACAGTTGGACCAATTATATTTAATTGATTTGATTTGTGTCTCGCAAAATGCCTCTGTGCCTCCACTGTAAAGTTCAAGCAGGGACTGTACAGAATGCATAAAAGGAAGTCCGCTATTTTCATACAAAGATGTGTCTCCTTGATCTACCACCTGCACAAACAGCTCAACATTCAGCCCACGGGCATTTACAAAGTTAGCACTTCAGCAGCACAAGGAGGGGGAACGCCTTTAGGTAATCTGTTGTATTGTCACAGTACTGGAAACAATATGGCTACCAGGACATCCTTCTTCTTGCTTACAGGTCCAAGAGCTTCGAAGGGCCTGCTGAAGCCTTAAAAAGCGAAGTAAACCATTGAAGTTTACTGCACAGAAGATGTCCAATTGACTCACAGTAATGCTGTTTGCTCTATTGATCTGCAAGTCACTTACAACGTGGGGAGAAATATAAATTTGGCAATGTATCATGCATTCAACAGCTTTCAGCATGATCACCATTAATTAAGAACTGTCTTTGGTAATTTATGCTGGATATTTGAAATTTGCTGAAAGTTTGTGTCAAGTTTGTAAGTGGGAAATGATTTCTTATGAACAGAAACAATGAAAATTCCAAGGGCTACACAAGAGATAGAATGACATCAGGTTTCAGCTTGGATCAGTTTGCAACAGTCTGATCTTGAGTCAGGATGTTGTGGGTTCAAAACGCACTCCAGGTCTTGGACCCATCTCATCATGGAGGCTGATCTTTCAGTGTGATACTCGAGGCCTGTTGCATCATTGATCAAATGTAATGCTGAACAGAGGCCCAATTTGCCTCTGAAACTCGCTGAGGTGGGTAATGAAAGAAAACAGCACGCACCAAAAAAAAAGTTCTCCTTAGCCAGCATTCTTCCCTTGTAGTTAGTAAACAGGAACAGTGCCTGTGACAAATTTTCCAGTTGATGATACAAGGGATATGCAATCATTGAATATTAATTGGAGTCCCAAAATATGGCAAGATTACTGAGAAAGAAATAAGGTTCTATTTACCAAAAATTCAAATCAACTGATGACAGAGAATGCAAATCAAAGACAAAAAAAGACATGACAAGCAGTGACTTGCTCAATTTCTTCAGCCAACAGCAATATGATGGGTCAAAAGGCTGCTTTCTGTGATACAAACTTCTGTTGTTGACTTTCCTTTTGAAGGCTTCAACCAGGGTCTTGAAGCACAAATGATACAGGCCAGAAGGAGGCCATTCAGCCCCGTCTGCCTGTGCTAAAACTTTGAAAAGGCCATCGAAATTAACCTGAGAAATAAAAGCACAAGTAGGTCATTCAGTCCCTCGAGCCTGCTCCACCTTGCATTAAGATCATGACAATCATCGACCTCAACTCCACTTTCCAGCCCGATCCCCAGATCCCCTTTGAGTCCCAAAATCTATCGAGCGCCGTCTTGAATAGACTCAATGACTGAGCATCCCAGACCTCTGGGGTAGAGAATTCCAAAGATTCACAACCCTTTAAGTGAAGAAATTTCTCATCTCAGTCAGAAATAGCCGAATTAGCGCTTCTCAATTGTCAGGCTCAACCCAGGTTGCTGTGCTACTAAGGTAACGCACAGCACTTACTTTTAAAACACAGCAGCTTTCAACTGGTTGCCATGGAAGTGACATCTTTCACTTTGTCCAATGAAGCACAATTCATTCAGGCACTTAAATTGATTCCCGTCAACCCACGACTGCACAATAAAACCTGCCATGTCCAACACACTCTCATTTGCTGCTGCTTCATTCATGGTCTAATTAATCAGCACACTTCGTTTTACTGGCCTTTTTGTTGAATTCCAAAATGAAAGGAACCATCAGGTAAGACTGAGCAGTCTGTCTTGCTTTTCTCTGCAAGAGATAAGGCTGAGAGCTGACACAACAGAGGTCTTTAAAATTAAGAATCCGACAATGGCGAAAAGAAATCTTAACACTTTGGAGATGCTTTAAAGTCCAGTTAAACCATGGCTTTTGACTTTCTGCTGTTAACACAGCATCATGGATAGTACTTAACAAAAGATGATAAACTCTATATTGTCAGGGGTGGAGTGGCTCCCTCAAAATGGCAAGGGGTTCTCATTGAAATAGGGTTGCGAATAGTACACGGCTGCGGAAGTCTTTGCAGGGGCACTGGGTTAGTCTCTCCATTTCCCACATGGCCAGTCCACTCCCCACCCCACCTCCCCCGCTCACTCTGAATACTGCAGGCAGGAAATTCAGCTCAACGCATGCTCAAATTCAAAATTCAGCACAAATGTAAATTTGCAGGAGTCTTCGGGGAGTGTTGTAATAAAGGAATACTTCATATGGACATTTCTCAAGTTATTAAGGACCTGTAAAACACTGAGGTTATGATAAATGATGCTGAATGAGGCGCCAGCTAGGAAGTGTGCTCAAGTCGGCCCAAGACTGACTTGTTCCATCTGATTTTACAATTACTGTTACTGTAATGTTGCTCACTTGTTAAATGAGGAGCTTAAATGCCTGATAAAGATCTTGAAACCATATGACACGCATGGATTTAGGCAACACAAGAAGCAAGATGGCTTTTCCACAGTCTCAAATCTTGGCAACTTTACTTGAGAATACTTTTTTACCTCAGCATAATTCACACCACTGAAAAACCACCAAGTCCTCAAGCACATCGAAGACTGTGGGTGTAGAGGATGCTCAAGGTCTCGAGCCATTGCAGAGTCAGCCATGCCACTTTGTGGATACATACGAATTAGAAGCAGGAGTAGGCCACTTGGCCCCTCGAGCCTGCTCCACCATTGAATAAGATCATGATTGTAACCTCGACTCCACATTCCCACCTACCCCGATAACCTTTCACCCCCTTGCTCATCAAGAATCTAACTACCTCTGCCTTAAATAAATTTCAAGACTCTGCTTCCATTGCCTTTTGATGAAGAGAATTCCAAAGACTCATGACCCTCTGAGAAAAAATGACTCCTCATCTCTGTCTTAAATGGGCAACACCTGATTTTTAAAAATTGACGCCTAGTTCTAAATTCTCCCACAAATGGAAACCTCCTTTCCACATCCATCCTGTCAAAACCCTTCAGCATCTTATGTGTTTCAGTCGTCACCTCTTACTCTTCTAACTTCCAGCAAATACAAGCCCAGCCTGTCCAATCTTTCCGTGCAAGACAGCTCGCCTATTCCAAGTATTAGTCGAGTCAATATTCTCTGTGCTGCCTCCAACGTATTTACATCCTTCCTTAAACAAGGAGACCAGTACTGTACACAGTACTCTTGATGTGGTCTCGCCAATGCCCTGTATAACTGAAGCATAACCTCCCTACTTTTGTATTCAATTGCCCTCACAATAAATGATAACATTCGATTAGATTTCCTCATTACTTGCAATTGCAGTATTTGCAATTCATGCACTATGACACCCAGATCCCTCTGCAACTCAGAGCTCTGCAATCTCTCATCATTTAGATAATATGCTTCTTTTTTATTCTCCCTGCCAAAGTGGACAATTTCACATTTTCCTACATTATATTCTGTTTGCCAGATCTTGGCCCACTCACTTAACCTATCTATATCCCTTTTAAGCCTCATGTCCTTTTCACAAGTTACTTTCCTACCTATCTTTGTGTCATCAGCAAATTTAGCAACCATACCTTCAGTCCCTTCATCTTAGTCATTTATATAAATTGTAAAAAGTTGAGGCCTCAGCACTGATCCCTGTGGCACACCACTCATTACATCTTGCCAATCAGACAATGACCCATTTGTGTCTACTCTGTTTCCTGTTAGCTAGCCAATCTTCTACCCGTGCCAATATGTTACCCACTACACCATGAGCTTTTATTTTCCACCTTTGGAGAGCTCTTCCTGGTGTCCCAGCCAATATATATCACTCAACTAACATCACTGAAAAAAATACATGATGAAGTACTTCTGAAGTGTAGTCACAGTTGTAATGTAGGAAATGCAGCAGCCACATTGCGCCCCACAATGCAGCAACACTTCACAATACAGCAATGCCTCACAAACCGCAATGCAATAATTGACCAGATAATCTGTTATCACTCCAAATGCTTGCCTTTGCCCCAAATCCCTTGACATGCTGACGCAACAAAAATCCATCCATCTCAGCTTACAAAATTGTGACCCCTTTTGCCCTGCACCATTGTCCCTTTTGTCATTAAATTGCTCCTGCCTCCACACAATCATGAACTTTTCCCTTTTATTCTGCCCTTGACCCCCAGTTCTCTGGCTCTGCGCTTGCCTAAATTCTGCTCATACCTTAAGACCATCCAGTTCTGAGGAAAAGGTCATCAATCAAACGTAAACACTTTTGCTCTCTCCACTGATAGTGCCAGACCTGCTAAGTGTTTCCAGCATCTTCTGTTTTCTTATCAGTATTGATTGTCCAGCCTGCCGATAACGATAACAGCATGGCAATGGCGACAGCACAGCATCTGCGCAGTGTCCAATGTTTACCGTCACGCTTTTGAGCTATTCTAATCGTTGGGCTGTACGGATTTTCTTCCATGGCTGGAAAAGGTCTGGCAACAGGAAACTGAAATTTCATATCATGACTTTAAAACAACTGCTCGCTACATTTAGGAGAAAAATGAAACTATTGCAGCACTGCTTCTGATTCAACCGGACATTTGAGATAATTTACCGCTAAACTAAGTCTAACAGGCACTGCAATTTTGGCACTCAAATGTACATACTCCCCCTTCCCCTGGTTGTTATTGCACATCAATTAAAAACCTTGCACGCAAATTGAACTGTTGACTTTGACAACTGCCACTTGCACGATCAATTTATTCAACAGGGTGCTAATATTTTACTTTTCCTATTCTATTTTGCTTTCTCAACACTTACTTTTGTTTTAATGAGGGGAGGATTAGAAGTTTTGGAATTGCCAATTTCTAGTCAGGTGCATACACCAGACTTCAGAAGCAAAGGCAAAATTATTATTTTTAAAAACCACCTTCATTTCGCGATTTCCCACTGAAATGTTCCTCTGCCACTTCTCATTCAGCTCTTTGGGCCTAAACACAACAATCCCCTCTGAGCCTCTTGCTCCTCAAAACCGACCTCTGTGACCAGTCATCTGCCCTAATATCTTATGTGGTTCAGTCGAATTTTCTTGCATAACATTCGTGTGAGTCACCCCTGATGTAACATCCTATCCCGGGTTATCCTGATAACTGGAGACCTTTCCCACACCATTCCAAATCATATTAGTGGGTATGGGGGGGAAAGAGGGGGAGAATACTGGCAACAAGCCATGGTAATGTGTGTGGGCTTGATTCTGTAGCCATTGCAACTGAGGATTATGTGTTGATGTGAATCGTTAGCTTGGAGTTAGAAAGAATTGCTGCACAACTATTTCTTTGCAGGAATTCTACAAGATTTTTTGTTTAAATTTGAAGTTAAATTTCTATCTGCTAGTTCAAATAAAGTGCACTCATACTGAGCAAGTAAATTTAAGTTTTAACTCTTGGCATTAATAAGGAATCAATGTTTCCAGTGGTAGAATTGGTTATCAGAGGACACAGGTTGAAAGTGATTGGCATAAGAACCTGAGGCAACATGCAGAAACATTTTATTTTAAATGTATTGAGTTTTGATGGTTTGGAATACAGCCTCTAAAAGGGAGTGGAAGTAGATTCAACAGTAACTTGCAAAAATAAATACTTGACGGGAAACGATTTGCAGGGCTGTGAAGAATCTTTCAAAGTGCTCGTACAGGCATGATGTGCTGAATGGCCTCCTTTTGAGCTGTATCTTTCTGTTTTACCATATCATGAACTGTGCTGGGCTCTGAGCATTGGAATATTGGCAGTTGATACTGAAAATGGCAGTCAAGCAACATGCCCTCACTTCTTGTTTCTCCTTATCGATGCTAACAGAATTGAACCTTCTTCATCACCTGAATCAACCACAGTCAATCCAGGCAACATCCAAAATGAAAAATGCTCTTTTGATTCTGCCTACCATGCCGAAAAAGCAAGGCGACAAGCCTCTTGAACCAGTGTAAATTTTCTCCTCTCCCACACCAGTTGTCTGTGTCCTCTCCAACTGACAGGGGCAGAATTACTGTTGCTGTCGTCACTGTGGGCCCACCGGACACTTGCAAACTGGGGTGAAGCTACTCACCTCACTTTGCTCAGGATCCTTCTCCCCGACAATCACAAGAGACTTCCACACATAGCAGTCTGGGTTAGATACTAAATTTGGGTCCTACAAGTGAAAGGTCACAATTGTGACACATCCTGTTCATTGTTGGTTAACTTGTTCCTCATGAGTCATGATCGCATTGAAGTGTACACAATTCTGACAGAGCTTGACAGGGTAGATGCTGAGAGGTTATTTGCCCTGGCTGGTATGTTTAGAACTTGGAAGGATATAGTCTCAGGCTAAGGGACAGCCATATAGGACTAAGAAAAGGAGAAACTTTTCACTCAGAGGGGTGTAATTGCTTGGAATTCTCTGCTGCGTAGGGCTGTGGATGTTCAGTTGATATGTAAAGTTGACAGATTTTTGGGGTCTGCGGGAATTAAATGTGGATAGGATAGAGAAGTGCTGATGTAGAAGTTAGCCACTATCACAGAGAATGGTGGAGCAGGTGCAATGGGCTGCATAGCCTACTCCTGCTCCTATTTCTTATGTTATTTTCCTTACCCCTTGGACAAACTTAAACAGCTAAATATAGTAATAAGTCTGATAATTCACGACATCTATTATTGACAAAAAATTAACATGAAAAACCTACAGTACACACCAGCCTTATATCTGCATTTACATGCATAGGATTTTATTAGGAACTGTGAAAATTGATTTTTTCCAAGCCTGTTCTGCCATTGAGTTTTGAAGGTAGCAAAAGATCCTCCTAACTGAGTAATTTTTTTTTATTTATTCATTCATGGGATGTGGGCGACGCTGGCCAGGCCAGCATTTATTGCCCATCCCTCATTGCCCTCGAGAAGGTGGTGCTGAGCTGCCTTCTTGAACCGCTGCAGTCCATATGAGGTAGGTACACCCACAGTGCTGTTAGGAAGGGAGTTCCAGGATTTTGACCCAGCGACAGTGAAGGAACGGTGATATAGTTCCAAATCAGGATGGTGTGAGACTTGGAGGGGAACTTGCAGGTGGTGGTGTTCCCATGTATTTGCTGCCCTTGTCCTTCTAGTTGGTAGAGGTCGTGGGTTTGGAAGGTGCTGTCAAAGGAGCCTTGGTGCATTGCTGCAGTGCATCTTGTAGATGGTACACACTGCTGCCACTGTGCGTCGGTGGTGGAGGGAGTGAATGTTTGTAGATGGGGTGCCAATCAAGCGGGCTGCTTTATCCTGGATGGTGTCTGGCTTCTTGAGTGTTGTTGGAGCTGCACCCATCCAGGCAAGTGGAGGGTATTCCATCACACTCCTGACTTGTGCCTTGTAGATGGTGGACAGGCTTTGAGGAGTCAGGAGGTGAGTTACTCACCTCAGGATTCCTAGCCTCTGACCTGCTCTTGTAGCCACAGTATTTATATGGCTACTCCAGTTCAGTTTCTGGTCAATGGTAGCCCCTAGGATGTTGATAGTGCGGGATTCAGCGATGGTAATGCTGTTGAATGTCAAGGGGAGATGGTTAGATTCTCTCTTGTTGGAGATGGTCATTGCCTAACACTAGTGTGGTGCGAATGTTACTTGCCACTTATCAGCCCAAGCCTGGATATTGTCCAGGTCATGCTGCATTTCTACACTGACTGCTTCAGTATCTGAGGAGTCACGAATAATAATATAGCATTGCTACTTATACCATTTTCTTGATGATTTACTTTCTTCTGGATGCTACACTATCCTTCTTCTTAGGCAGTCTCTCGGGAACAAGGATGAGTTTCTTCCACTCCAGGGTTGTGGGTCCTTAAGTGACTGAATAGTCCAATTCTGGATCCGTACACTCTGCCACAGGTGGGGCAGGTGGTGTTTTGTGAGGCGAGTGAATGGGATGCTTGAATTTCCTAATGCTCCTTCCGCTGTTTGCACTTGGTCGCTGCCTGGGCATGTCGACGTTGTTCGAACAGGCTAGTACCTTCATGGATGGTTCTTCTCTATTTTGGGCTGTCTCAGTCAAGAGATTCCCATGAATCAGTGGAAATGTCACATATTTTCAGGGAGGCTTTAAGGACATCCTTGTAGCATTTCAACTGCGCTCCTGGTAGTCTCTTACTGCGACGGAGGTCGGAGTAGAAAGTTTGTTTTGGGAGTCTTGCGTCAGGCATACGGACAATGAGGCCCGTCCAAAGTAACTGACTAACCTTGACCAGTGTCTCAATACTGGGGATGTTGGCTTAAGAGAAGACACTGATATTGCAGCGTCTATCCTGCCACTCAATTTGCAGAATCTTGCAGAGACATCACTGGTGATATTTTTCCAGGGCTTTGAAATGTCTGCTGTACTGTGTTCATGTTTCCGACGCGTACAGGACGGCATGTACACTGCAGCCCCGTAGACCATGAGCTTGGTGCCAGGTTTGAGGCCTTTGTCACCAAACACTCTTTTCTCAGACGACGGAAGGCTGCGCTGGCACACTGGAGGCGATGCTGAATTTTATAGTTGATATCTGCCTTTGCTGAGGGGAGACTCCCAAGGTATGAGAAGTGATCCACATGGTCCAATGGCTCGCCATGGATCTTGATAGTCAGGGGGCAATGTTGCTCTGCAGGAGCAGGCTGGAAGAGGACTTTTGCCTTCCGGATATTTAGCTTAAGGCCCATTCTTTCATATGCCTCCGTGAATACAGCGACGAGAGTTTAAAGCTCGACCTCTCAGCATGCACATACGCAAGTGTTGTCAACGTACTGCAGCTCGATGACAGAGGTTGGGGTGACCTTGGTTCTGGACTGGAGGTGGCGTCGGTTAAATAGTTTCCCGCTCATCCTGTAGAGTAGATCTACTCCGGCAGGGAGCTTCATGGAGATGAGCTGGAGTGTTGCGGCACTATCGAATGTTTTATGACCACTCAGTTCTTTGAACCAATGACAAAACTGGGTTGAAGGCCTTATGTCTTCTCATACAATACTGTTACTTATCATTGCTTTTCCCCCACAACTTTATTGGCCAAAAACCTTCTGTAGGTTCTACAGCAACATATTGCCTTCTATATTGCAGCAGTCTTTCTCATACACTGCTGTCCTTCACACCCGCTGTGATACAAGGCTTATCTTATCTTATTCCGAAGAAGGGTCACTGACCCGAAACGTTAACTCTGCTTCTCTTTCCACAGATGCTGCCAGACCTGTGTGGTTCCAGCATTTCTTGTTTTTATTTCCGATTTCCAGCATCCGCAGTATTCTGCTTTTATCTTAAAAGCCTGTTTGTTTCAACATTAACAACCTTTAAGTTCAATATTATCCACGTTGCTTATTTATTTGAGGATCTATACATGCCTATCTTTACAGTACAATGCCTTTGGCCCCGAAACTCATCCTTTTCTGATGTTATCAGCGTCATTGAGGGGTAAAGCCAGGGTGTTTAGAACATGTTTTAAACTAAATCTGTCTACAATATGGTTGTCTCTTTGTTCTAATTTAGAATAATGCTAAAACCTATCTATATTCTTTCACCACTCAATGCTCCTTCCTCAGTGATTCTGTTAGCTCTTACTCCTCGTTACTTTCTGGGTATCGATGTTTTTTTTAAATGAGAAATTACTTCCCTGTCCCCTCAAAGTCCCCTCCCACCACCACCTCCTTGCTGAAATGCAAGCTGATTTTAAAGGCCCTCCTGCCTTGGGCGCTATGGCGTTGGAAGGATGAATGAGAACGGGCAGAGACTGCTTGAGTTGTGTACCTATCATAACCTCTGCATCACCAACTCGTTCTTTCACACTAAACCCTGTCACCAGGTTTCATGGAGGCACCCAAGATCACGTCGTTGGCACCAGCTAGACCTCATTGTCACAAGGCGAGCCGCCTTAAACAGTGTTCAAATCACACGCAGCTTCCACAGTGCGGACTGCGACACCGACCACTCCCTGGTGTGCAGCAAGGTTAGACTCAGACCAAAGAAGTTGCATCATTCCAAGCAGAAGGGCCACCCGCGCATCAACACGAGCAGAATTTCTCACCCACAGCTGTTACAAAAATTTCTAAATTCACTTGTAACAGCCCTTCAAAACACTCCCACAGGGGATGCTGAGACCAAGTGGGCCCACATCAGAGACGCCATCTATGAGTCAGCTTTGACCACCTACGGCAAAGGTGCGAAGAGAAATGCAGACTGGTTTCAATCTCATAATGAAGAGCTGGAACCTGTCATAGCCGCTAAGCGCATTGCACTTTTGAACTACAAGAAAGCCCCCAGCGATTTAACATCCGCAGCACTTAAAGCAGCCAGAAGTACTGCACAAAGAACAGCTAGGCGTTGCGCAAACGACTACTGGCAACACCTATGCAGCCATATTCAGCTGGCCTCAGACACCGGAAACATCAGAGGAATGTATGATGGCATGAAGAGAGCTCTTGGGCCAACCATCAAGAAGATCACCCCCCTCAAATCTAAATCGGGGGACATAATCACTGACCAACGCAAACAGATGGACCGCTGGGTTGAGCACTACCTAGAACTGTACTCCAGGGAGAATGCTGTCACTGAGACTGCCCTCAATGCAGCCCAGCCTCTACCAGTCATGGATGAGCTGGACATACAGCCAACCAAATCGGAACTCAGTGATGCCATTGATTCCCTAGCCAGCGGAAAAGCCCCTGGGAAGGACAGCATTACCCCTGAAATAATCAAGAGTGCCAAGCCTGCTATACTCTCAGCACTACATGAACTGCTATGCCTGTGCTGGGACGAGGGAGCAGTACCCCAGGACATGCGCGATGCCAACATCATCACCCTCTATAAAAACAAAGGTGACCGCGGTGACTGCAACAACTACCGTGGAATCTCCCTGCTCAGCATAGTGGGGAAAGTCTTTGCTCGAGTCGCTCTGAACAGGCTCCAGAAGCTGGCCGAGCGCGTCTACCCTGAGGCACAGTGTGGCTTTCGTGCAGAGAGATCGACTATTGACATGCTGTTCTCCCTTCGTCAGATACAGGAGAAATGCCGTGAACAACAGATGCCCCTCTACATTGCTTTCATTGATCTCACCAAAGCCTTTGACCTCGTCAGCAGACGTGGTCTCTTCAGACTACTAGAAAAGATCGGATGTCCACCAAAGCTACTAAGTATCATCACCTCATTCCATGACAATATGAAAGGCACAATTCAACATGGTGGCTCCTCATCAGAGCCCTTTCCTATCCTGAGTGGTGTGAAACAGGGCTGTGTTCTCGCACCCACACTTTTTGGGATTTTCTTCTCCCTGCTGCTTTCACATGCGTTCAAATCCTCTGAAGAAGGAATTTTCCTCCACACAAGATCAGGGGGCAGGTTGTTCAACCTTGCCCGTCTAAGAGCGAAGTCCAAAGTACGGAAAGTCCTCATCAGAGAACTCCTCTTTGCTGACGATGCTGCTTTAACATCTCACACTGAAGAATGCCTGCAGAGTCTCATCGACAGGTTTGCGTCTGCCTGCAATGAATTTGGCCTAACCATCAGCCTCAAGAAAACGAACATCATGGGGCAGGATGTCAGAAATGCTCCATCCATCAATATTGGCGACCACGCTCTGGAAGTGGTTCAAGAGTTCACCTACCTAGGCTCAACTATCACCAGTAACCTGTCTCTAGATGCAGAAATCAACAAGCGCATGGGTAAGGCTTCCACTGCTATGTTCAGACTGGCCAAGAGAGTGTGGGAAAATGGCGCACTGACACGGAACACAAAAGTCCGAGTGTATCAGGCCTGTGTCCTCAGTACCTTGCTCTACGGCAGCGAGGCCTGGACAACGTATGCCAGCCAAGAGCGACGTCTCAATTAATTCCATCTTCGCTGCCTTCGGAGAATACTTGGCATCAGGTGGCAGGACTATATCTCCAACACAGAAGTCCTTGAAGCGGCCAACATCCCCAGCTTATACACACTACTGAGTCAGCGGCGCTTGAGATGGCTTGGCCATGTGAGCCGCATGGAAGATGGCAGGATCCCCAAAGACACATTGTACAGCGAGCTCGCCACTGGTATCAGACCCACCGGCCGTCCATGTCTCCGTTATAAAGACGTCTGCAAACGCGACATGAAATCGTGTGACATTGATCACAAGTCGTGGGAGTCAGTTGCCAGCATTCGCCAGAGCTGGCGGGCAGCCATAAAGACAGGGCTAAATTGTGGCGAGTCGAAGAGACTTAGTAGTTGGCAGGAAAAAAGACAGAGGCGCAAGGGGAGAGCCAACTGTGCAACAGCCCCAACAAACAAATTTCTCTGCAGCACCTGTGGAAGAGCCTGTCACTCCAGAATTGGCCTTTATAGCCACTCCAGGCGCTGCTTCACAAACCACTGACCACCTCCAGGCGCGTATCCATTGTCTCTCGAGATAAGGAGGCCCAAAAGAAAGAAAAGAAAAAAAAGAAAGAATACATGCCTATCTTTACAGTACAATGCCTTTGGCCCCGAAACTCATCCTTTTCTGATGTTATCAGCGTCATTGAGGGGTAAAGCCAGGGTGTTTAGAACATGTTTTAAACTAAATCTGTCTACAATATGGTTGTCTCTTTGTTCTAATTTAGAATAATGCTAAAACCTATCTATATTCTTTCACCACTCAATGCTCCTTCCTCAGTGATTCTGTTAGCTCTTACTCCTCGTTACTTTCTGGGTATCGATGTTTTTTTTAAATGAGAAATTACTTCCCTGTCCCCTCAAAGTCCCCTCCCACCACCACCTCCTTGCTGAAATGCAAGCTGATTTTACTGATTAACAAAGCAGGGGAGGAAGAAAGCCAGACACCATTTACGTACAAAGTACAACAGAAACAAGTCAAAGATTGCCAATGACCCATTTTACCAGATGGAATGTCCTTTGAAAAGAAAAGGGAGTTCAGAGAATATCTCAACTTAATTTCTCTTGCAAGAAGCAACAGGGTTATGTCAGCTTTAACAAATCTATCATTTCTGGGGGCATGGTTGAAACATTAAGCATGTTTATCCTTGGTTCTACAAGGTAAATGGCTTTCATCAAGTAAGGTTCTTCCACTAATTAAACACTTTTTCAGTTCTGTTTGCACATGAGCAGACAGAATAATGATCCTTTACTCAAGAAATTTCTATATTTGTCGCTTCTTTCCCCTGCTGAAATCTTGATGAAGAATCACATGGTTGAGGCAGGTGCAAATCTTGTGATGAGAATCTACAAGCCACATGGTGAATGTCATTGCTTTCTATCGGTAATCATTTTGAATTTTCGACCGCTAGTAATTACTTAATTTTTGCTGCAATGCTTCTTGAGAAAAAAGCAAGTTTGCTGACCCATTCCTGTTGTTCAAAGTGCCAACCTTAGTGAACGCACAAACGATAAGACTTAATCATAATGCACTCGAGTAAATGGGGGTGAAATCTAATTTGTGCAATAATCTCAGGGAAGAATGAGTTCAAAGTAGGGGAGAGGGTAATGGGTCTCAGCAATGAATGGGTTGGAGTAGGAGATAGTGTTCCTGCCAGTGATGTTTAGTTACATAAACAACTGAGTGGCAGTGCAGTTTTACTGACTGTCAGCATGAGGAAACCACGAGTCCAGTGGTTTACAAGACCATAGAATGGGTTTGGCTGAAGGAGGTCCTTCAGCCCATCTGATCGCCAATCTGACCTCAACATCTGGTCAAGCTGAAATCTCAGTTAATGGAAATTCCAATTACAGAGTTCCTTCCAATATCTCAGTTCAGTTTGTCACTCACCAATTTTTTTTAAAAATAAGGACACAGCATTATTTTGACAACCTTTCCTTAACACTTGCAAATATTATTGGCTTTTTTTACCCCACAGTAATAGCGCAATAAAAGGAAATTGAAATGTGAAAAATGAACTTCCTCATGCTATTCATTTCAGAGTGTATAAGCCAATTTGGATTAAGATGAGAAACCTTTAAAGTGTCAAATTCTGTTGAAAGATCTGGCGTGTTATTAATCACCTCAAGTATGAAATTAGAGCCGAATCCTATAAGGACAGCTATGGTGGGTTTTGTGTTTTGTTCCTTCCAGAAGCGTGTGGGCGAGCTGCTGTCAGCAGCACAGAGAGCAGCTATAGACGCTTCTTCGAGCGTGGGCTATTTAAATACCTCTGCTCCAATATTATTAACTGTTTCAAACAAAAGGAACCTTACACACCGATAATGAGCAATCTCAAAAGCATAACCATTAGATTTTCCTCTATCACAGTAGATACAGTTTTGATTACAAAAATCATGATTAAAAAATGAATTTATTTAATGGTATTCCTCAGACTCAATTTGACCACCGCATTGCTTTTTCAGTCATGCATCTGTTTCGAGTTCTGGCACTTACTATTCTATAGATGAGCAGAATGGAAGCTGCCCAGGTTGCAAACCACTGACTTGCAATCTGTTTTAGTGACCATGGCCTAGGGATGGAAACCAGAAAAATGGGCTTGAGGCCCTTATCTAAATTACTATCCATTGATGCACAGTGGAAAATGTATGGCTGGTGAGTAAAGGGTCAAGGCTGGCTGCAGTGCTCTCCACATTCGAAGAGCCTGGCAGTGCCCCTCATGTTTGCTAACACAAGAAGAATGGCCACTCAGTAATATAAAAGCAAAATACTGCGGATGCTGGAAATCTGAAATAAAAACAAGAAATGCTAGAACCACTCAGCAGGTCTGGCAGCATCTGTGGAAAGAGAAGCAGAGTTAACGTTTCGGGTCAGTGACCCTTCTTCGGAACTGACAAATATGAGAAATGTCAAAGGTTATAAGCAAGTGAGGCGGGGGTGGGGCAAGAGATAACAAAGGAGAAGGTGTAGATTGGACAAGGCCACATAGCTGACCAAAAGGTCATGGAGCAAAGGCAAACAAGATGTTAATGGTGTGTTGAAAGACAAAGCATTAGTACAGGGTGTTAATGGACTGAAGATTGAACAGCAGCAAGTACAAACATGAAGAAAAAAGTCGGTAAGCAAACTGAACAAACTACAATGAAATGAAATAAACAAAAGAAAAAAAATTGTAAAAATTGTAAAAAAGAATAACTAAAAATAAAAGTAAAATGGGGGGCCCGTCATGCTCTGAAATTATTGAACTCAATGTTCAGTCCGGCAGGCTGTAGAGTGCCTAATCGGAAAATGAGATGCTGTTCCTCGAGCTTGCGTTGATGTTCAGTGGAACACTGCAGCAAGCCCAGGACACAGATGTGAGCATGAAAGCAGGGGGGAGTGTTGAAATGGCAAGCAACCAGAAGCTCAGGGTCCTGCTTGCGGACTGAATGGAGGTGTTCCGCAAAGCGGTCACCCAGTCTGCGCTTGGTCTCCCCAATGTAGAGGAGACCACACTGTGAGCAGCGAATACAGTATACTGCATTGAAAGAAGTACAAGTAAATCGCAGCTTCACCTGAAAGGAGTGTTTGGGGCCTGGGATAGTGAGGAGAGAGGAAGTAAATGGGCAGGAATTACACCTCCTGCGATTGCAGGGGAAGGTGATAGGGAAGGATTATAGGCCACTCAGTAAGGTGGCCTCTAACCCCCCAGCAAATGTTGGCACCTTTAGGAGACCAAAGAAGAAAACTGATGAGAAATAACCTAACATAAACCAAACCTAGAGGCTCTGAGGCCATTTGTAGGACTGCTGTTCCAAACCAATTTATGGTCAGTAACATGGCTTCGTTTAGGGATCTCACCTGGGAAGCTCTGATCTCCATGACAATAGTCAGCTACACTGACCCATGAAGGTACCAAGGGACCTCACTTTGTTCTTAAAGATATGCAAGCTAATCGTAACTTTTATGAATACATTAAGGGAAAGAGGGAACAAGGGTCCATTAAATACAGGTGCATGCGACATTCCAAGAGACAAAATGAGTATTTTATATCCATTTTCACTGCAGCGGAAGAGGACAAAATACTTGAGATAAAAGAGAAGCTAAAAATAAGTCAAGAGTAGGAACTTAATGTATTTAAACTAAAGAAGAAAATGGGAATGGATAATGTAATTGGACTTAACATGGACAAATATCCAAGATCTGCTATCTTCTGCCCAGGGTAAAAAAATTTCCAAAGCTCTCTTGATTTGGGAACTGTGTTTTTGGATTTGAAAATTGCCAATGTCACTTCATTATTTAAGAAAGGAATGAGGGAGAAACCAGGAGCTACAGACAGAATACTTCAACATCAGTTATGGGAAAGTTATTGGAATTCACCGTCAGTAACAGAGAGACTGAACATTTGAACAGTTATGAGCTATCAAGGAGTCACCATGGATTTGTGATAGATGAGTTGTTTCTGACTAATCTCGTTGAATTTTTTCCATGAGGTCACAAACATGGTAGACAAGGAAATATCTCTGCACACTGTCTATAAAATTGCGCACAAAACATTAGCAGCTAAAATAGAAGTGCATGTGATTGGAGCTAAGCTTGTTACATGGGCCTGTGATTGACTGAGAGTTAGGAGACAGAAAGGAGGGATAATAAGAATGTCCTCTGATTAACAGGATGTGGCAAGTGGTATTCCCCAGCTGTACTTGAGCCTCATTTTTTCATCAAATAGATCAATAACTTGAATGAAGGAACCAAGAATTTTACATCCATATTTGAAGATGACAAGAAGTCAAGAGGCACAATGGGTAGCGCTGATGGGAGCAGCAAGATACAAAAGGACAAATACAGATCAAGTGAGTGAAAAAACTGTGGAGATTGATTTCCATGTGGGAAGCCATGTCATCATCATCATCACCTACTTTAGAGCCAGGACAGACAAATCAGACTATTTTGTTAATGGCGAGAGATTAGGATCTGCAGAAAGCAAACTAAATTAGAGATCCATGCATACAGATATTGGGAATTTATTCACAAGGAGACTGAAATAAATAATGCTGGTTAGACAGAGCCATGGTCAGCTTCCATCTCAAGTACTATGTTCAATCTTGGACACTGAACTTTAGAAGGAAATATTGGCCTTGGAAGGGGTACAGCGTGGATTTACCTGAATGATAACAAGTCTTAAAGGGTTAAATTTTAAAGGATCAACTGTGTTAACTTATTTTGTATTCCTTTGAGTTTCGAAGTTTGAGGGATGTCCTAATGGAGGTATTTAAATGATAATGATTTGATGGGGCAGACATAGAAACTATTTTCTGTGGTGGGGGATCCAGAACAAGGGGGCATAATCTTAAAATGAGAGCAGAGAAATCAGTAAACATGTCTTCATATGTAAAACTGAAGTTCAAGTTCTTGGGATAACCACTGTAGCCATGAATTCATGGTGGAGAATAAAAAAAATGGACCTGTCTACTATTTTGTGGCGGAATTTAATGAATTTATTTCAAATAGTTTCAAGAGCACAAGTTAATTAGCTGAGAGAAGAGCATCACAGAAACACGTTCAGGTGCCAATTGCCAAAATCACTAAAAGCAATTTCTCACCTCTTCCCTCTGCAGATAGTAATTTAGCTCCAGTTTACTGTCGCATTCAGAACTCCTCCCAACCCATCAGTGTCTCCCAACATCATGCTCCGTTTAAAAGTAAACAGAAATAGGGTGTACAAAAATCAGTTCCAGATGGGCACATGAAGACTGGCATTGGGGGCTGAACACCGTACAACCCTTGCCCGAGCAAAAGTTAAGAGAAATTGAATTTATGACGAGGAAGAATTTGGTTAATGGTTAGAATCAGAGACATGAGGTGAGCTGCAGTACCCTGAAGTAAAGTGCAACTCACAGGAACGATTTTGACTTTTAACATTAACCGAGGGGGGGGATTTAAACTTGAGCAAATGCGCATGGAAGTGCACAATCAGTACACACTGGGTGGCTGCTTTTAAAGAGTGAGCTTCCTAGGCTGTGCAAATGCTAGTTGCAACAAGCAGTGCCGCTCACAGCCAGTTACACTGTCAGGAGTCAAGGTCTGCCTCACACCTGGCTTTGCCAATTTCAAAATAGAAGCCATTTCCTTAAGCCCTGGTTCGTTGTGCTCAAAAAGATGATGCACTGCCCTCCCTGTGTGTGGAAGTTAATTCCCTAACTGCTGAGAGGGAATGCAGCAGGCTCTGAACGAGCCACATTTCCTTGACAACAAAACTCTGTTTCTTTTTAATCTCTCTTCCTGCCTCTAAGGTGGGGATGTTATGTACTTCTGTTTGGTTTTTCAATAGCTGCATATCTGTGGCAGAAGTAACATTTTTCATCTTCTATTTTTCCCACACTTTGAAATGAAACGCATTTAAAAATGGTGTTTTATTCCTCCAAGAGTGGAGTTGTTATGAAAGTGATTCTGTTAGGTTAAAAATTATTTTTGAGTGATTCATAGTCAAACTGAAGAAATGTTGGACCAATGTTTTTTTTCAAGAGGGTCATCAAGAGGACACTGAAGAAACCTGTTTGACAACATTAATTACTGGTTGTCACATGACTCAAGTTCAAAAGAGAACAGAAACCCTGGTAACTGAGGGAAGATGTGTGCAGAGAAGTGGCAGGTCAGAAGGTGGACTTTCTGTTTCTGGTTGCACTTTTGAATTGTTTGGAGTTAGGAATGAACTGTTTAAAAGGGGTAGGGGTTTAAAAAAATAAAAAACTGAAGGAGAGAACCCCAGCCTGTTCCATCTCTTTAAAAAGTCTGAAGAGGAGAACTCCCAAGGAGAGAAGAGAATTCCCAAGGAGGAAAAGACCACAACCCAGCTCAACATTCCAGCACCCCTTTAAAAGACCCTGAGAAGTCCACTGTCTCAACTCAATTCGCCTCCTGTCTTTGAAGAAAAGCTTGCTAAATTAATTCTTAACGTGGCCTGAAAAGAACTTTTCTAAAAGATCCAGTGAACTGTCTAAATGCCCTTGGAGGCCAGACTGTATGCCAGTTTTGGAACACAACATATCTCATCTGCTGTTTTCTTCAAGAATGAGCAAGTATTCAGCTCAAATGTTTTTTTTTCTAAAACAGAGCTCTAAACAAAAATCCCTTCTATTTTTCTGGTTTACTGGTGTATATGTATGTGTGCGTGTGAGAGGCTAAGGTAAAAAAAAAAAGGAACTTCAAAATTTCAGTCTGTGTGGTTATGCTTTACTTCATTACTTGTTAAGACTTGTGTTCGAATAAACTGATAATTTTGTTGTTCATTAAAGGAACCTGGTTAGTATATTTTATTCTGGCAAAAAGAGTATACCATTGCCCATATTAGTGAGTGGGAAAATTTAAATATATATTGAGAAGTGGAACGAGAATAAACAGTATACTCCTCCCACCTCAGTCGCAACAAGAAACATCTGCAGCAAGCTCAGTTGTCACTGAACTTTGGAGCCCAACCCTCCCCGTCAATATGGATTGGAGGATTGATCTCCCGGGCACTGCTGCGAGCAACCCAGGAGAACAATGTGCTGGATCAGCCAAAGCTGGCCTGGTGACTGCAGCTGGTGTATCCTGAAGATTACTGCAGTTAAACAAAATCAGAATCAGCAGCCCCAGGGATGTTACATAGGACAAGAGAAAAAAAAACAAGGTCCATCTTGTGTACCATCTATATCCCTGGTAGTCACATGATACAATGCGAAAGGCTAAGTGTGAGAAAATGGGATTAGATTGGATGGGTGCTTGACGGTCGGCGCAGACGCGTTGGGCCGAAGGGCCTGTTTCAGTGCTGTATAACTCTATGACTCTAATGCTAACACAACTAATTTATCACAGCAATCAATCTCCACTAATCAAACACAGACTCAGACATTATGTGAGAAAAAAAGCCCAGTATTGGTTAGTTTTGGGAATCTCAGGTTCAAAGTCACCTGTTCCTCCTAAGCATTGTACCCGGATGGGCATGTGCAGCATTCAGCCCCAAGGTTGGGTTCCTCTGCTGCTGTGAATTCGTGTTCTAGAATTGGTGCTGGTTACAGATGAGCTATCAGGGCATCACACCTTACTAATGCTGCTTTCATATACATCGTTGAGTTATTATGTTACTGCTGGTTATGAGCAGAAACAGTGTTACCAGTATTACTATTAGTTATCAGTTCAATTGTACTGAGTTATGGAGTTTCGGCCAGTTGAGGGTTTCCAACTCTCGAAACATTCTGTGACGCCTGCAAATGCTACTGCATTTGTCATACAAAGGTTACTAGCAGAATCAAAGTTCCTCCCCTCTCTGGTTTCTTCTTCAACTGCTTTCAGGTGGCCTCCTGGTTCCCGGAATTTCTCACACAACACCTGCTGGCCCAAAACCACAAGCAAAGATACCCAACATTAGGGGATTCAACCTTTATAAAGATAAATGTAGCAGCATTTGCAGGCGTCACACAGGCAGACCTCTAAAAATGTTTCGAGAGTTGGAAACACTCAACTGGCCAACACTCCATTTTTGCTCTTCCCTCCCATTACGATACAGAGAGGCACATTTTGCAGAGGGCAGTAACACAGCACAGTCATATTATGTTTCAGATCTATACCCTTCTGTTAAAGCAGCTGATCTCTTCCTCTGTTTAAACAACAGGGTGAAAAAACAAAGGTTTCTTGACGAGAAGCTAACCAAAATGACTGGACAGAGCCATCTGCTTCAGTGCCAATTACAGACTTTTCATGTACTCATGAAACAATTCAGTGTGATCAGATTACATGCGCCTACCTCACTACTTACCAATATTGGAGTGCTTCAGCAGCCGACAGATTCGAGCTTCTCTCTCCAGCTTCTGGTGATCTGTAAAAGAACGAAGACAAATAAATCAACAAGGAAGGGCAGTGCATGAGGTTCCTTGCATTTCTGAACCCTTCGGCAACAGTTCAATAAATTGACCATAAACTGGTTTGATTTCTAAGGTGCAAAAACATCTAATTATTTAATACGCTCAAAGCGATACCAAGGTGAAGTAGCAGAGCTAAAATAGAAAAACTGTAGTCATAAATACAGAGTCATACAGCACAGAAGGCAGCTATTCAGCCCACTGTCCATGCTGGCAATCTGTAGAGCAAACATGAAAAAAGATAAAATACACACACCAGGTTAGTCACTGTCCAAAAAAAGCAGTGTTAACTCTTTGGATTGCAATCTTATGCTGGAACCAGTTTCGAGTTCTGATGAAGCGTTCCTTTTCCCAACAGTAACCAAGCATTCTGCTCTTCCCATTACTTTCAGCCTGCTGTTTACTTCCAGCATTTTCTCTTTACCAAAGTCCTCACACCTGAAGTGGGGAGGGGACCCTTTCCTGAAGTTTCCACAACTGTACTGAGAGCGATTTTGGGTCACCTCTCCCCACAGCTCACCTTCCTCCCGAGATCAGGAGAAGCCCTGACTGGGATTGCAGAACTATTTTCGTGTTCCAGTGTGCTCGTGTGTTCGAGTCTGTTCGTTAGTTCATGTGTTTGTTTAAGTTTTGGAGTGCATTTGTTTAGTCATGTGTGCTTGAGTGTGTTCATTTGTTTACGTGTGTGTTTGAAGACTGCCATGTTTAACCAACAGTGGTGCAAACAGCCTCCCAAGGCAGAGTTGCTGATGCTGAATTAAACAGGGTGATGCCCTCCTTGGGCTCCGAAGTTCAACTGAAGAGGTGACTGGCCTGAATAGCAATAGAAACAAGTGATTTTTTTTTTCCTGAGCAATGCAGTCTTACCATGCAGGGTGGCATGTCAGCTTTGGAGCTCGCTGGCTTGTCCACTTCCCAAGTAGTGAGGTAATAGCCAGGAGTAACAGCAGAAACCACATGCTTAAGTTCTGTGCAACACAGATTGGATAGTAAGGCAGAAATGCTCTTGAAACTGCTAGAATCAAATCAGCCATGATCTTATTGAATGGCGGAGCAGGCTCGAGGGGCCGAGTGGCCTACTCCTGCTCCTAATTCGTATGGATTTATGTTTAGTTTAGTTCAGAGATACAGCACTGAAACAGGCCCTTCGGCCCACCGAGTCTGTGCCGACCATCAACCTACACTAATCCCGTATTCCTACCACATCCCCACCTGTCCCTATATTTCCCTACCACCTACCTATACTAGGGGCAATTTATAATGGCCAATTAACCTTTCAACCTGCAAGTCTTTGGCATGTGGGAGGAAACCAGAGCACCCGGAGGAAACCCACGCAGACACAGGGAGAACTTGCAAACTCCACATAGGCAGTACCCAGAATTGAACCCAGGTTGCTGGAGCTGTGAGGCTGCGGTGCTAACCACTGCGCCACTGTAAATTCATTCAAGCGAGAACTGGACCCACTTCTGGCGGGGATGTAGATCGCCTTATAGAAGATGAATAAACAGGGGCGGAGTTGTCTCCTGGACTAGCTTTGATTCCCTAAAGGGGGTCAGAGACGAATTTTCCACATTTTCCCCCCCTATTTGGCATGGATTTTTTATCGGGTATTTCACCTCTTCCAGGTGATCACATTGTTTTCATGCGGGGTAGGAGTGTGTATACTGTTATGCACAAGGCACTGCAGTTATGAGGGAAGACTGGATGATCCAAAGGCTCCTTCCTTCCTGACATTGTTTGGATATGTTCCATTACATGAACATCTGCACTTAGTTAAAAAAAATGCCCAACAAATGCAAACCTCTTCTGTTCATAGCTTTCCTCCTTTGGCTAATTTTTGGGCACAACATGAAAAATTCCTGACATTTCCAGCAAAGACAAACATCTCATTGTGCCAACAAATTCAAAGACTAGCTTTGCAACATAAACATTTTGAAATAAATTACATCACTGACAAAAAGCAATGCTGCATAATTCAATCTCCCTTTTCTTCACAATTCAGGATAATGATATTAAAAGAGAGTCCTCAACATGAATGAAAATAAAATCTCCTCTCAATTATAGAGGCCCCTGATTGAAAAGGAAGAGGATTATTTGAGTTTTTAGGATCAAGAGGACTTGTGCCATCAAGTGAATGTGAGAAATGGAGACTTTCAGACCAATTCTCAGGGCTGGGGGAATTGAAAGATGACTTGTGAATCCCTCGGTGTGTGCTACCCCAACAGGTCAGGACCAAACCTAACACCAGGGACAGTGGAGCCATGTAGCAGACAGTTGGCGAGATTGGGGCCTTTGCATTCGCAACATCATGGAGCACAAAGGTAATCCCGCAACATGAAAATAACAAATTTGCATTCATATGGCACTTTGTTCGGCATCAGGATATCCCAAAGCACTTGCCCAGCCAATGAATTACTGCTGTTGCGGAGTCAAAATCAATTTTCACACAGCAAGCTCCCACAGACATGAGATGAATGACCTGTTGGTCTGTTTTTGGTGGTTTTAGTTGAGGAATAAATATTTGGTGAAGTCACCTGGAGAACTCTTTGCTTTTCTTCAAGTTGTGGCATTTGGAACAGTTAAAACCATTTGAGCAGGCAGCTAGGCCAGATCTTGGTTTAAGGTCTCAATTGAAACATGGCAGTGTAGTGGTCCCTCAGCACTGCACTGAACAGTCAACCTTAGATCATGTGCTGAAATCCCACAGTGGGCCTTGAACACACCATCTTATTGACTCAGGAGTCAGAGTGCCACCACAGTCAAATGGACATAGCAGATTAGGTTTCAGATAAAATCCAAAATGTGCCAGATATGAGCAGTACCCAGCAGAGATAAAGTGCTCTCCGAGAAGAAGAAACCATCAGAATGGTTATATTACAGGGTGTAGGGAGAGAGCAAGAGAGTTGGATAGGATGAAAGGTGATAGAGATTGAGGTGAGTGGGAATCTACGATCTAAGTTAAACTCATCAGTACAGTACTGAGGGACAGTTGCATTGCCATGTTTCAATTGAGATGTTCAGTCAAGGCCCTGCTTGCCTGCTCAGGTGAGCAGAATTAGATTAGGTGAGATATTAAAGGATCTGGGTCAAGAGTAAGAAAGTGAAATTAGACCAGGTATCTTCCTGAAGGACATTGGGTGTGCGCAGACTGTGGTGAGACCAGGTAACTTGTAGACAACACCACCAGCATTGACTGGAAGTGCTGAATGGCCCAATTGTGCGCTGCAACATTCTACAAGGAGTCACCTCAAAATGATTCAGTTTCTCATTTAAGTGGCAGCTTGACAGCAGGAGGATCAGATTTATTTGAACAAATGTGGTTCAAATGCCATTCAGTAATTTCAGGACCTGCTATGGTCACACCACTGGAGCTTATCTTATCTCTTTCAGCTGCCCCTGGACTTGCTCTGAACCTCCAAGACTCCCTCCCTGTTACACTCTGTCTGACATGTGCCACTGGCAGGTCATGCACCTGATGTCACCATTACGCAATCCTACCACTAGCGGTGAGGTCGTGCTGCACCCTGCCTTGGTCCCCTGAAATGGCTGTGCCACAAAACCATCTGACACCCGAGATTCGTCACACGTTAAGTTCTTGATCTCAGCTATGATCAGGCTGTCCATCAAAGGCTGCCAACTTCCACCTCCATAGCATCACCCATCTCCGCTCCTACCCCAGGCCACCTTGCCATGCAAACCCTTCTCGGTGCCATTATAACTTCTAGCCATGAATATTTCAATGCTCTCCTGGCCATTGTCCCATTCTCTGCCCTCTGCAAACTGCAGCTAATTCTAAACTCTGCTTCCTGTATCCTATCCTGCACCAATTGCTGTTCACCCATCAGCCTGTCCTTTCTGGCTGACAGTGGCTCCTGGTTCGCCAATACGACAAATGTAAAATTCTTATCCTTTTCTGTTTAAATCTCTTTATGGCCTCACCCCTCTCTCTCATTCCCCTTCATCCTTATTACAATGCCCATCCTTTCTCCAAAGCTCTCCTTCTGACTCTAGCATTGTGTTTGGCCCTTTACTTCATCCCACCATTGGCACCTGTTCTTTCAGCTGCCGAGATCCCATTTGCTGCAATTACCAAACTCCTCTGCCTTGCGACCTCCCAATCCTATTATCATGCACTGTTAAACCCACCTGTTTGACCAAGCTTAAATGCAAGTCTAGATGTTGGCATTTGGGCACAAAAATACCCAATAACACAGGAACTGCATGAAATGCAGCAGTGTTGAAAAATGTACAATACTTGACAACCAGAAGCTTTGGGTAGCACCATTTTCTCAGCTGGCTGATCACTCAAGTCGCTGTGTAAAACAAAAAGCTGACTTCCTTATCAATGGATTTCCTGCTCTAAGTGCTGTGCTTCAGCATATTAACCTTTGCAGCAAATTCTGCACAGCAGATGCAATGTTGTTCCTACATTACACCAGTGACTAGTCTTCAAAAGTACTTCAATGGCTGCAAAATGCTTTGATATGTTCAGTAGTCGCAAAAGGCGCGATATAAATGCAAGTCTTTTCTTTCTTTAAACACTGATTTCTCAAACTACTGCACTCAAACTATGAGCCCACAATAAAAGGAAAAGGGTATTAGGAGAAAAATGGGCTAGTTCAAGTTCTGTTTTGGATTTACAATCAGTGCACAGTTCCAAATCCCCTTTAGAAGTCTTGGTTCTGATTCAAAGTCAGAGACCAGAAATGTCAACTCTATATTTCTCTCTCCACAAATGCTGCCAGACCTGCTGAGTTTTTGCAGCGTTTACTTTTTTATTAAAAAATTCCAGCATCTGCAGTATTTCACTTTTGTCCAAACCACCTATTTTCAGTTGTGGGTTCAAACCTCACTTCAGGACGTGTGTGCACAATCTGGGCCAACATGAGTGCAGTACTGAAGGAGTGCTGCAATGTCGGAAGGGCCTTCTTTTGGATCAGATGTTTAACAGGGACCCGGTCAGAGAAATGGCAGATTGGGGAGAGGTTATGGGGCTGGAGGTGGTTATAGATAGAGGGAGCCTTGAATACTGAATTGAGGCTGACATTTCAATGCTCAACTGAGGGAGTGCGGCACTGTTAGCGGTGCCATCTTTCGGATGAGATGTTAACCAAAGGCCCTGTCTGCCCAGTCAGGTCAATGTAAAACATGTAGAATTATATAAATCATTCGTTAGGCCACAACTTAAGTACTGTGTGCACTTCTGGTCACCTTATTACAGAAAGGATGTAATTGCACTAGACAGTGTACAGAAGACCTTTCCAAGAACGTTGCCAGGACTGGAAAAATGTAGCTATGAGGAAACATTGGATAGGCTGAGGGTGTTCTCCTTGGAACAGAGAAGACTGAAGCTAGATTTGATTGAGATGTACAAAATTGTGAGGGGCCTGGATACAGCAGATGGGAAGGGTTTATTTATTTTTGCAGAGTGGTGAGTGACAAGGGGCATAGATTTTAAGTGATTGGTAGAAAGATTAGAGGGGAGTTGAAGAAACACTTTAACCCAGAGGGTGGTGGAGCTCTAGAACTCTACCTGAAAGGGTGTTAGAGGCAGAAAAGCTCATCTCATTTAAAAAGGTACCTGGATGTGCACCTGGAGTGCCCTAACTTGCAGGGCTACGGACCAAATACTGTTAAGTGGGATTATGCTGGGTAGCTTTTTTTTTTCCGGCCAGCGCAGACACGATAGGCCAAGTGGCCTCTTTCTGTGCCATAAACATTCTATGATACTGAAAGGTCCAAGTACAAGCAGTTCTCTTAAGCATCTTGACAAACTGTCTTCAGCCAACATCACGACAATAAATGACCAGATATCTCACAACTGTTCCTGGAATCTTATCACGCACAAATTGGCTCCTGTGTTAACCTACGCAACATTTCAACAGTGTTTCACTGCCTGTGAAATGTTTTGGGACATGGCAAGTTCTCCCTCTAATCAGCTCACCGCTTTCTTTCCATTCAAATTCATGTTCTCTGATCAGAGCTCAGACCTCACAAGAGGGTGCTGTGAGAAACCTTTTCACTCGTTTGCAAGTGTGTGGTGAGAGTTCTTATTGTAAACACAGGATTTCACAATGTTAAACAACCCTGCGTCATAACACAATCAATTCTGCAGCAAACGTTTCTTTTTTAAAAAATGCTAATACTTTCCACATTAAATTACCAATCTTTTTCTCTTGCCTCCAAGGGTTTGCATCACTGCAGCTCATGATGATCGGAAGTTAAACCTTCAAAAATCACCTCGCTGTATTCTCTCCAAAAAAGCCCCAAAGGATTTCAAAAATATGCACTAAAATGGCTTCAGTTGCCCATCTTTTTAGTGAATTGCGTGTTCTGAGAGTGAGAGTTCAGCCGCTGATGAATGGGATTGTGTTGGGTCTCTTGCACTCAGAGCCACTATAGACTCATGTGCCTGTACTAAAGATTTCTCAGGGACTTGCTTAATCTGGCCTGTACCCTTAATCCTTTTGCAAAAACCAAAGTATCCAGACAGTGCCAATGGATGTTGATTCCAGGTTAACCAAGTTGCATTTTCGGAGCTGACCTTGGCGCAAAATTAACTCAAAGTTCAAGAGCCACGAGGTTGCACTTCTAAATCCCAGTGCGTGAGGAAAACAAAGCCATTGTGTCAGGGGAAGCTAGACAAACACGAGGAATAAAGAGATGGGTGAGGCTGACTGGGTTAAAAGAGGGATGGGAGGAGGCTCATGTGGAGCTTAAACATCACAGACCCTGTACATTCTATGTAATTCTTTGGAGTCTGATCTGTCTGTCCTGGCAGGGTTTATATGAACCGAGGCCCTGTTCACCCTCTTCGCCAGAGGTGAAAATCCCATGGCACTATTACTTACAAGAGCAGGGGACCTTTCTCCAATGTCTTGGTCTATTTATCCCTAAAACTGTCACTAAAAACAAATTATCTGGTCTTTCATATCATTGCTGTTCAAGGGAGCTTGTGCACAAACTGGCTATGTTTCTCCACATTACAACAGTGGCTACACTTCAGAAAGACTTCATTGACTATGGAGTGCACAAGGTTGCGAAAGGTATTACACAAATGCCAGTTTTCACTTACTACTCCTCTGATCTGTCTGACTAATATTGCTAACAGCAACAGGTTCTGAATGGTCACACTTGATCTCAGATTCTTGGCATTGGATTTGGTAGGCGATTCAACCATAGTATGCAAGTGCAATGGTAATACCAACCCTGTTCTCAACCTGGAGTTCATTAATACATGCTTCACAGTAGAAGTCACTGCACAGAAAACAGCAGCAGGAACCTTGGCAGGTTTATCCCATTCTTTGTTAAGTTCTTGGGATTAGTTGGCAGGGCCTTCAATCACGTCCGACCAATTTCCCACAATTCTGCCCTCACCCCATTTCCTTCCTCCCAGAACCGCGACAGGGTTCCCCTCGTCCTCACTTTACACGCCACCAGATTACACATCCAAAGGATCATCCTCCGCCATTCCTGCCACCTCCAGCATGACGCCACCACCGAACACATCTTCCCTTCCCCTCCTCTATCAGCATTCCGAAGAGATTGTTCCCTCTGTGACATCCTGGTCCATTGCTCCATTACCACAGAAACCTCGTCCCCTTCCCATGAAATCGCAGGAGGTGTAATACCTTCCTTTTTACCTCCTCTCTCCTCACCATCCAAAGCCCCAAACACTCCTTCCAGGTGATGCAGCGATTTACTCGTACTTCCTTCAATTCAGGATACTACATTCGCTGCTCACAATGTGGTCGCCTCTACAATGGGGAGATTGGGTGACTGCTTTGAAGAACACATCCATTCAGTCCAAAAGCATGACCCCGGGTTTCTGGTTGCTTGCAGTTTTGACACCACCCCCCCACCCTCATGCTCATATTTCTGCCCTTGGCCTGCTGCAGTGCTCCAGTGAACATCAACGCAAGCTCCAAGAGTAGCACCTGATCTTTCCATTAGCACTCTGCAGCTTTGCGGACTCAACCTCGAGTCCCAAAATTTCAGAACATGACTGCCCTATTAAATTATTTTTGATTATTTTCTTTTTTAAACATGTGCCTGATTTTCATGTAGATAGAGCTGCTCATTATTCTGCCATTAACACTCTCTGGACTAATGCTTTGCCTTTCATCACAAGCATTAACACAGTCTTCGCCTTTGTCACATGACAGCTTTGTTATTCGATCTCTCCTGCCCTCTGCCCTTTCACACACCTCCTTTTAGTTCTCTTCCCCACCAAACAACCGCTCCCCCCCACCCCCCTCAACTTCACTTAGTGAAAACCTAATTCTTTTCCAACCTTTGCCAGTTCTGATGTAAGGTCACAGACCGGAAATGTTAACTCTGCTTCTCTCTCCACAGATTCTGCCTGATCTGCTGAGTATTTCCAGCATCTGCAGTATTTTGCTTTTATTATTCCCTTCTTACGTCAGAGGAATGTAGATCAGCTGAGCAGGTTCAATGGCAAAGAACGCATGAGGTACTCAATAAAGGAACCGTGCAAGGCTAACTAGACATCAAGAAAAGCATCCATATTGGCATGTATGAGATCAACTGCACATTCAACTCCAAGTTGTTCTGTGCTGTGGACACCATCAACACTCAATCAACAAGTGATTTAGATGCTCCAGCCATCAATCTGCGTTCAACACAAACGCAGTTCGGAAAAGGTGAAAGGAACAAATAAAAATCAGAATATTTGACCCAATTCTCAACCGCCACCATCCAACCAAAAATAATGCTGTCGATTTTTTAATTTTAATTTTGCTGAATTTTAACGCACTTGTCTATCTTACAGGACTAGAATAGAACAGAATGAAATTTCTGTTATCAGAAGTAAACACGGATATTGTCATGCTCATTTGATCTTAATCCCTTTACTTACAATTACTCTTTTCGAACAAAAGCATAATGAAATTTTAATTCCCGTGTTCTGGTTGCTGCGAGGCTGCTGTTTTAAAGTTCGAGTATTTTTGCGACGAACCAAATAAGACAAACAAAAAAAAAAAATCCATTCGTGAATATACCAGATTCCTCTTCATAACATGCCCTGGAACAACTGACTCCCAACTCTCTCGCAGCAACAAAACAAAGGGATAGAAGATAAAGATTTGCAAACATTTTGTGTAATTCAAGTTGACCTGTCACTCAATAGCTGAATATTCAAATGGAATGGTTTCCGTCCAACTTTTGACACAATGGTCTCAGGAAGTCATCCAGGCAGCAGCCTGTCTTCAGATGTGGGTCCACAGGGCACACTCTGAGGTCGGTGGGCCCTGTCACTCTACTCCAATTAATCTCCAACTGTCCAATTAAACATCCAAGATCAAGACTCTCCATTTCCTCCTGGTTTCCTCGTGTCCTTTCGGGAAGGAAATCTGCCGTCCTTACCTGTCTGGCCTACATGTGACTACAGATCGACAACAATGTGGTTGACTCTGAACTGCTCTCTGAAATGACCCAGCAAGCCACTCAGTTGTCAAGGGCAATTTGGGATGGCAACAAATGCTGGCTTTGCCAGCGATGCCCGTGGAAGAAATAAAAATTCTGGGATACATTATAGTGGGATGTCTAATAAAACCTGAATTCATAAGTATACAGAAAAATGCCCAAATAAAAACACACTTTAACATCCACTGTGCAAAATCCTACTTCAGATGAACCAAAATGGTTAACTCATTTTGTGACTGCTACTCAAAAACACTAGGCACCCTCCAAGAGGGTAAGCAGTACCTCACCTAGCAGCCACATGCCAAGGTGCTCAATGATAAAGAATAAAAGTAGATTTCCTCCCCAATGGCCCTGCCCACCCCACCCTAAAAGGTACAGAGGTCAACGGAACTAGGCCCCGTTACCACCCCAGCTGAAAGTACAGAAACAAACCACACATTTTGTTTCGTATGCCTCAGTACCATGCCAATCAGCGCACTTGCCCAACAAGTCACTGCAAGCCGCGTGTTCCTCTGTGATTCACCTCTTGCTTAAACTAACATTAATGGTTGACAATTGGAAAAGGAAATCTAAATTGATCTTGAATCATTGGCCAAAAATCTCCAAAGTTGCCCTGCAGCCACAGACAAAATCTAATGCAATTCAGTTAAGAGGATCAGTGTGAAATTGCATACATTGAACGCTGCCTCAAGTTAACCCATCTCACAATCACAGTTTAACCGGATGCTTTAACACAGATTTCTGGATGAATCTGGATGGCTGATGTAATTAATTGTTTGTGTGGAGCACTGATGAGTTCAGACTGTTCAATCGTCCATAGTTCTGTTTGTCTTTGGCTCTAACCCTTTTCTCAGTTTTTCGCTCGGCAAATTTGCTCTGAGCACTGAGAACAGGTATCCTTTCCGTTTCAGGCAACCCTGATCTTCTGGCATCAGGCAAAAACATCTTGCATTTAAAGAGCATCTTTAATGTAGTAAACCTACACTCCCATTGGAGCTTTAAACAAAACTCAACATTCAGCCATGTAAGGAAATATCAGGAGAGTAAGGCTTGAAGGAGAGCATCTTAAAGGGAGAGCTAACCCTCTAACGCTTTGCCATTCCCTATTTCTGTAACCTCGTCTAGCCCCAACCCTCAGAGAATTCTGTGCTCCTCCTATTCTGGCCTCATTGGCAGCTGTGTCTTCAGCGGCCTTGGCTTAAGTTCTGAAATTCCCTCACTAAATCTCTCCACTTCTTCCTCCTCCTTTAGGAGGCTTCTTAAAATGTACCTCATTATCTCCTTATGTGGCTCAGTGCAAAACTTTGTTTGATAATGCTCCTGTAAAGCACCTTGGGACTTTGGATGTTGAAACGGTATATAAATACAAGTCATTGTTCATGCTATAACGTGCTATATAAAAAGTCTGGCAACACGTGAACCTGGCTGCAAATGCGACTTGTTTGAACTCCAAACGTGCCATTAACTTCAGCAATAGTGCTCCCTTTAAAAGTGCTGTTCATGAACAGATACGGGTGAGCACTGCGGAATAAGCTTTCTGGGTCTTTGCTTGGACATCTGATTTACTGCCCCACTGCCAGTTCAGCTCAGAATCTGCAGTGAAATAACTCAAAGCACCATCACTCGGTGCTAATGAGACAAGAGCAAACAATAATGACAGGGAGAGAGGCAGCACTGACGTTGGTAACACAGCTGGTGGAGTCATTCACAATGTCTACAGGTCAAAAGGCCTGAAAAAGTGACTCAAATATGAAGGGATTTAGCTTCTGATCGTTGAAACAGTCATTTTGATGACTGGTTTCTCCAGAAAGTGGTCGTCAGAACTAATTTTATACTTCCTGTGAGTCACTGAGACAGAAACATCAGGGGAAGTGGGGGGACAGGAGGCAACGGTCAAAAATCATGTCAACAGCTATCAACAAAAAGACACATGTCCAGCGAAAGTGGGCGCGGCCATTCAGGAGCACGTTGCAGAGAAAGAGGTTTCAATGGCTACAATCACAGCACCTGAACGGCGAAGCCCTGAGAAGCCTCACTTCTTTAGGGCCAGCAAGCTGCAGAGAGCTCCCAGGAAACAATATGGAAGATCGTGCCTTCAACTAAGCAAGGAAGGGTGGGTGATTGGGCTGGGAGAGAGCTTGGAGCGAAGGGGAGGGCGGGGGGGGGGGTGCGCAGGGAGCGGGAACGGAAGGGAAGGTGCAGTCTGCATTCTTTTACTGTGGGGTTCTATGAACATTCCTGTCCAGTTAGTCGAAGAGGATCCAGTGATGGAAGGGTGGGACCTGCTACACACGAAGCAAATGAGTGAAGGATAATCCCACCCCTGCAGGCACCAACTGGCCCTTTGTGGCCAGTTACTGATTTGCAATGTCAGCTGAGGGCAGGTGCCAAGAGAGCAAGGTAATAAGCTTTGATTGGGAAAATAAAATGAGCTTTTCAGTTGAAACGGTGCCCAATCAGTGGCAAAGCTCACTGCTTGATCAGACTCCAAGTTGACAATTCATCGGGGTTTGATCACAACTTAAAAATAACAGCAGGAATTTCATTAACCTTTACAGACTGATTATGCGTATGCCAATGGCACTGTATAAAATCAATTCCAACATCAAAGAAGCCCACAGATTTTTGGGTAAGTCTGAATTCATCCCAAACAGCACCAGTTCCGTCAAATCACTGGACCTCCTTTAAATGAAGTTAAATTATTATGCATTTCTTAATCATCTGCATAGAGGTCGAAAACAAAGCTTTTGATGGTTGAAGCAGTGCCTCTGGCTCACAATTAATGATTCATCCAGAACGTCCGTGCATTGTTGGGAGAAATTGCCTGTTCAAGCGCATTGCTCAGATTTGCATCTCGCTCGGCTTACAAATCTTTTACAACAAACCTCTTTGTACCTTTGGATGAAGTACAAATTGAAAAGTCCATCCAACTAATTGCTTATTTCATTCTATTGACAATTAAGCTCGTTTTTGTTTCCCAGAATGTACTTTACCCCTCCCTGCCTCTCCCATCCTTTAGTACATGTAAAATGCATTGTCGGATTTTCCTTAAAATGAATATAAAAGTTATACTTCCATTTATGCAGACTTTCAAAAAACCTGCAGCAGAAACACAGCTGTCAGCCTTTAACTTCAAGGTGGATACTCCAAGATATCTGCATTCCTCTAATTCTGGACTTCTTAGCATCCCCAATATTAATCACTCCATCATTGGTGGCTGTGCCTTCAGCTGTCTCGGCCCTAAGCAATGGAATTCCCTCACTATGCCTCTGCCTCTCTCTCAAAGACGATCAATTAAACCTACCTCTTCAACTAAGCTTTTGGAAATCTGCCCTCATATCACCTTATGTAGCACGGTGTCAAATTTTTCTTTCTAACTCTCCGATGAAGCACCTGAGAACATTTTATTACATTAAATGTGCTTTATAAATACAGATTGTTGTTGTTCAAAACACATAACTCCTCATTTGGCTGTGGAGGGAATGGGGAAGTGATCAATCTCATCACTGCTCGTATGAAGGGAGATGTTCCATTACAATACTTCATCGTATATGAATTAACATATCCAGTCAGGATGGAAAGCTCTCAACCTCAGAAAATCTCTGCAGTAAGATAGAGTCATAGAAATCCACTGTAACATCCACACAACCTCTGGCTCCTTTTGAATGCAACCCTCATATAGAGGGTTGGACGTGTACAACAATGCTTCGGACCAGATTTCGAAGGAACCTGTCCAAATGTGAGAGCGCTTCTACTTAAAACTTCTTCTCAGAATGCAGTCGGTGCTGGCAAGGCCATATTTATTGCCCGTCCCTGGCTGCCTCTCGGTACTAGCAGTGGTGGAGCTTTCTGGACCGCTGTAGACCTGGTGCTAAAGGTGCCTCTTTCCACTGGTAGGTTAATAGGCTAAGTGCATTAAAGCCACATGCTGCCTTGGAGATTGAAAAGTAATTCATTTGCTCCACATGTCAACTTCTCCACGTCAACAATGCCACAGTTGGGATACACAAAGTGGGAGAGAAAATACCATTGGCCAACAGAAGTAAGCCGATAAATCAGAGAGACAGTCACTCACGATGCTCCTGACAAGAACAAGGTACAGGCATGATGGGCCTTGCTGTATCATTCTGATTCTAAGGTCTGCAAAAGGAGATCACTGAAAAGGAGAAAAGTAGCCAAGAAAAATAACAGCACGTTTCACCCTCAACATTTTTCCTTCCAACTTGCTGAACAAAAACCCATTCTCGCCCTCTCTGAAACTCTGAACTGACTCTTGATGATGCGTCAGGAATGGCGCGCCCACATGAGCTCCCAGTCACCTTGATTTTAAATTTCTCATCCTCAGGTTCAAGTCGCTCCACACCTTTAAAACCTACGCCAATCCTACAACCGAGAACTCTGCATTCCTCCAAGCATGGTTTCTTATCTATCCTCCACTTCCTTAGCTCTACCAATGGAGGTGGCACCTTTTGGGCCCGAAGTTCTGGAACTCCTCCCGAAACCTCTCCTCCTTTAAGACACTCTAAAAGCTATCGCTTTGACAAAGCATTTGGTCACCTGTCCCAGTATCTCCTTCTTTGGCTTTGTGACAAATGTTTGCTTAATAATGTAATTGAGTAGTATCTTGCGACATTTTACTCCATAAAAAACGCAATTTTATGTTCTGCCAAGTCAAATTACATTTTTGTTTGGCAAGTCCGCCAGTGAGGGGGAGATGCTGTATTCCTTTCGGTGTGAGCAGACTGAGCGTTCAATCGAAGCCAGTCGTACTGGTTCTTGCTCACTGGGTGTGGAGCTCATCTTCACCCTTCAAGGCACTAACGTCCGAGTGCCTTGTTGCTCTGGTGCTGTGGAATTTGTGGCATCACAAGAGCCATAGCTCCATTGCTCGATTCCCTGTTCAGAACTGTTTAAGTGGCTGCCAGGAGCTCACCTCCTCTCCACTCCTGCAGTAGAGACTGAAAAACACAACACTTTAGGCTTGCGCATGTTTTCATTTCTGAAATTCAAGACTCTCTGCACCAAGAAACCAAATTATCAGGCAAGTAGTTGAAGGCAGAACAGAGAATAAAAAGTTTATCCGGCAGCTGATGAACAATGTTCTATTGCAGAATTATGGATCAATACAACAAACCAGTAGCAGTCCTTCTCCAGAATTTTAACCATGCATTTCACAAGATTTTAAAAGCCAGACAGTGACCTTAGTTACATTGATCACCTGGTTAAACATACAAGATAATTAACATCCTGAATTAAGATCTGCCAATAAAAGAAAAGATTCCTCTGAAATCTGTTTTTGAAGGGAACACGTGAAACACAGCGTAAAAAACGATTGTGCAATCCCTTGTCAATTCAGGTTGCTGTGTTCTTTGGGAGGTTGACAAAGGGAAGACAACTGACAGAGACAAGCACCCTTTGTTCAACAGAGGTAAGCATTTTATTAAAACGGTTGGAATTGTTCCTTCCAGCTGTTGTTGAATCATTTTTGTACTTGTAAAGAGCTTACAAGGCCCAGCATGGAGGTTAACAATGCGATGGTTCAAAGGTCGACTCTGTTCTGGATCTGGGGCACTGCCCCCTGAACAGAGTGGATTCGAACATAAAAGATCTCAATGCAAATGGCAGAAGATGGATGGCAGCACCACTCCTGCTTTTGGTACCAGCTGGGCTTCCCTTCGGCTCCCCAAGAGCAGTTGCAGAAAGGTAGCACGTTCAGAAAATGGTCAGCTCACTTGCCAAATCCAGACAAGTCGAGACAGAAACATCTGAGACTTAAAAGCGAAGGGGGGGGGGGGGGGGGGGGGTGTCCCCCAGGTTCCATCTCTGGCCTGGGCTTAATTAGGAGCTGCCAGCCAGGCTGGTACTGAGGACAGAAATCCAGGGATGGGCACTGGAGAAAATGCCAGTGTTTCCCATTGTGATTGCTATCTCGTTCTTCGAATGAAGGAAAAACAGGCAAGAGATGACTCATTGCCCATTCTCTACAGGCATCAAGTACCTAATGTGGGAATGGAGTCACATGGATAGGCAATTTCACTTCCCTGAACGGCAGTGAACCGGTTGCGGTTTTACAACAAATCCAACAGCTTCTGAGATTCTTTTTTCTGATGCCAGTCCTCAAATTACCATTACTACAACGATCCATAGTGGTATTTGAACTCTTGACCTCAGGCTTGCTTGTCCAGTGCCATAACCAGTAGGCTATCTTATCAAGCAACTATATTGAAAGCGCACTTGTGTGGACATTGGGTGAGAAGGAAACTGGACCTGAACATGAAATCTCAGTAGAACAGCCCTCTCGCTCACACAGTCATTACAATACGCCACTGTAGGCGAGGCTGCCAACAGGTTGTCAAATTCATCACGGGCAGATGGTGTAATGGGTCCTTTTAGGCTCTTGCACAAGGATGAGATTGGATACACTGAAATTCTTTTTATCATCACGGTCTTCTATTATTTTTTGAGATGCCCATATCCGGGGATTCTAAAAACTAGTTCTCCGATACTTGTTTGTACGAAATATTATCTGCACCATCAGAAATGCAAATGTTACCAGTCACAAACCATCACCGTTACAAGTCAAAACAAACAAGGTCACACAAGAGAGAACATTCTGTATCTGTGCCAATTCTTCACTAAAGCAGTACACAACAACCCCTACTGCCCTACTCTTGGTCCACATCCCTGCTTTTCCCTCTGCTTCAAATTTGTATTCACTTTTCCATTCAAAGATCCAATGGCCTGAACCACTTCCCATGCCAAAGCAATCCAATCACTACCACAAGGAGCAGCTGAGGCGAATAGCATTGTCGCATTTACGGGCAAGCTACAGATAAACACATGGTGGAGAAATGAATGGGAGAATATAAACAATTGCAGGGCTATGGTCAAGGATCAGGGAGTGGGACTAAGTGAATAGCCAGTCCAAAGAGGCAGCACCATGACCATGAGCCGAAAAACATCCAGATATGCTGATAGGTCAAGATGAAGACAGAGGCAAGGAAGCTCACGTGGAAGATAAATGCCAGCAGGGGAGGCGGTGGCGTAGTGGTAATGTCACTGGACTAGTAATCCAGAGGCCCAGGCTAGTGCTCTGGGGACATGAGTTAAATCCCACCAGGGCAGAATTGAAAATTGGAAATCTGGAATTGAAAAGCTAGTCTAATGATGACCACAAAACCACTGTCGATTGTTGTAAAAACCCATCTGGTTCACTGATGTCCTTTCGGGAAGGAAATCTGCCAGCCTTCCCTGGTCTGGCCTGCGTGCAACTCTCAACCACTTAAATGCCCTCTGAAATGGCCTAGCAAGCCACTCAGTTCACAGGGAATTAGGGATGGGCAATAAAAGCTGGCCCAGCCAGCGACACTCTCATCACATGAATAAAAAAGGGACCCGCTGGGCCAAATATCCTGTTTCTGTGCAATAAACACTATATAACTCAATGTACTCTCCCAGCAACCTTCTTCATACAGAAAATATTCTCTGTTATTGCTGAGAGTGCGTAATCACCCCACGTCATTAACGAAAGGAAATAATTTGAATAACTAGATTAATAATAATGGCCTCGCAAGCCACTCGGTTGCTTTTGCGAAGGTGGCTTACTATCTTCTCAAGGACATTAGGGATGGGCAATAAATGCCGGCCTTGCCACTGGTGTCCACACCAAATGACTGAAAAAAAAACTGACAGACCAACTGCTCCCCAGCCACTATTTCCCACCCCCCGTCCCACAATTTATTCCCTGTTGCCTCTCCTCAAGCGTTGGATTGGAACCCTCAGTTCATGTGGAACAGCAGGTACCCCAAGTTGGCAGAGGGAGCAGAAAATGGAGGTCGTGAGGTAGTAAGGGTTAACAGATGGAACTGTACTTTTCGAAAAGAAAATGGGGTCTCAAAGCTGGTGCGTTGTGTGAGGACACTGTCGGAAAGGAAGGTGATGGTCAAGAGAAGAGTAAGCGGCCGAGCAAAATTTAGCTTTGGGTTTTCATGCAGACAGTGGGTGGCTAAAGAATGTTCCACAACGTCCCACAGCATCTCACTGCTTCATGCCTTCCCTATTTCCAACGTGTTTGTTTTTACAGGCTGCACTGCAAAAATCCCACTGACTTGAGCAGCTACAGCTACCTGGGGTGGGTCCCTGCAGCAGTGCTAAGAACCAGCATTCACCACCAAATCCAATTATCATCAGATGCCAGTACTGTGTGCAGCAATCAAATGCTGCCAAACTTGTCAAAACAGTATTCTCCCAGTGATAACCACATTAAAAATAAACACTTGGGAGCCACCTGATTATATTCTGATGGCTAAAAATATCCCTGCAGTATCCAAGCTGCAGACACTTGTACTGTGCACGGTGACAGTGCCATTGGAACATTACTGGCACCTTCCTCTCACTCCAAAGGCAAGACTCTGAAATAGAAGCACTGCGACACACATCCACAGCTGTGCATGTGTTGGTGTTTGAGGATGCTGTACTGGGATACTGCTCATAGCAACAACATGCCCACGCAATGGGTACAAACGAGACAGCTGGAGCCCAGTGAGCAGCTGACAAGAGGAAGGAGGAACAAAATAAGGAATAAAACTCCGATTGAAATCAGCTCCAGCACACTCCAGACCAAACGAACGTTATTCTGCAGATTTCAGCCTTGGCTCCTCTGAGCCAGAAGGTCCTGGCTTCAAGAGACCTGAGCAGGCCAATGCAGAAGTGAGCAAGTGCTGCAAAGTCAGGAGTATCACCTTTCTGATGAAAAATTAAACTGAGGTCCTGTCTGCCCCCTCAGAGTGTGTGGAGAAGTGAACAGTCTGCAATCTTGCTCCTCAATTCTGTCCTGTAATACTGCTGAGAAAATCCATACCTGGGGGTATCAGGTCAGGACATATCGGATTATTATTTCCCCCCAATCTGAATAGTTCACTGATAGTCACTGCCCAGACTCACGTATGAAGTGCCAACTTCCAGTGCCCATGTACTCTGACAAGATGGAACAGCTCCGGCATTAAACAAAAAGGCAGATTGAGTTGAATTTAAGTAGCTTTTTAAAAAATATTTATTCCTGGGATGTGGGCGTCACTGGCAAAGCCAGCATTTATTGCCCATCCCAATTTGCCCTCGAGAAGGTGGTGGTGAGCTTCTTTAACCGCTGCAGTCCATGTGGGGTAGGTACACCCACAGTGCTGTTTGGAATGGAGTTCCAGGATTTTGACCCAGCGACACTGAAGGAATGGCGATACTGTTCCAAGTCAGGATGGTGTGTGGCTTGGAGGGGAACTTGCAAGTGGTGGTGTTCCCGTGCATTTGCTGCCCTTGTCCTTCTAATTGGTAGAGGTCGCGGGTTTGGAAGGTGCTGTCTAAGGAGCCTTGGTGCATTGCTGCAGTGCATCTTGTAGATGGTACACACTGCTGCCACTGTGCATCGGTGGTGGAGGGAGTGAATGTTTGTAGATGGGGTGCCAATCAAGCGGGCTGCTTTGTCCTGGATGGTGTCGAGCTTCTTGAGTGTTGTTGGAGCTGCACCCATCCAGGCAAATAGAGATTATCCTATCACACTCCTGACTTGTGCCTTTCAGATGGTGTACAGGCTTTGGGGAGTCAGGTGGTGAGTTACTCATCGCAGGATTCCAAGCCTTTGACCTGCTGTTGTAGCCACGGTATTTATATGGCTACCCCAGTTCTGTTTCTGGTCATTGGTAACCCCCAGGATATTGATAGTGGGGATTAAGTATCAAATTGCCATTGGATGTCAAAGGGAGATGGTTAGATTCTCTCTTGTTGGAGATGGTCATTGCCTGGCACTTGTGTGGCACGAATGTTACTTGCCACTGATCAGCCCAAGCCTGGATATTGTCCAGGTCTTGCTGCATTTCTACACGGACCGCTTCAGTATCTGAGGAATCGTGAATGCTGAACATCATGCAATCAGCGGACATTCCCACTTCTGAACTTATGACTGAACGAAGGTCATTGATGAAGCAGTTGAAGATGGTTGAGCCGAGGACACTACACTGAGGAACTCCTGCAGGGTAGTGTCCAAGGCCCAAACATCTTACTGCACCATATTCAATCTGGCAAACACATGTCATGAAGACGATACTGATAAATGACAATCTCTGTTCATGTAGTTTGTGACATCAACTCAAGCTCTTATAAATTACTGCCCATGGTGTTTTAAAAAATGCACACACGCATACATGCTTAGAATGTCCCCTTTCCAATTTCTTCCATCCTCATCCCCAGAAAGGGGGTCGGGTCAGGTGCTCGTGTCTGACAGTCTGATTCTATCCCTCCATTAAATGCCCAATACCAAATTTTTTGGCCACCCCTACATGCTGCCTGCGGAAAGGTGCAGCTACAACCCACCAGCCAGCAATGGACCCGATGGTAAGGCCAGTTCATTGCTGCATCAGGGGTTTGCTCCCGTGACTGTTCTTAACAGTGACAGCCTGGCAAAGCAAGTGCCGACAGCTGCACCTGCTAGAACGCATGCATTAGGAGACTTGGTGCTGACTTAAATCCCTTCCCCGACACCAAGTTTGCTGTCCAGGTATTTAATTTTTAACAAGAAACGATAGCTAGGAATTGTCGCTCAACATCTTCCATGGGGCAGCTGGGCTGAAGGTAAAACAGTATGATACGAGGGTTGAAGAGCGGGTACCAGTGATATCTGAAACAATGAGCCAAAGTGAAACTTAAGTATCCAAGTCTAATTTGATCAACTACCCAAGAACTGCTCGAGACCTTTTCAATCTCAATCTAACCGCACAGCGGCAACAGTTGGATTGATATTCTGTGCTTTCATGCATACCCTCACCTTCCAATAACGAGGCACATATATTTCGCCACACAATCTACCTTCAAGCAAGGACTACATTGAGCTCGAAGCACAGTAACAAAAAGAACCCTCTTCAGAGATTACCTCAAACCTCTCTATTTTTCTACTGCACGTTTCTGTCTCTTTGCATGTGCATATCGTGTATGCATGCAAGCGTGGGGCACGGCATATATCCATAGGCATTAACCGAATTAGAGTTTAAGTGATAATAAATTTCACTTTTCTTCTTTAAACCTCAGAAAGCCTGTTTTTTTTCACTTCTTTGCCTTATAATTGGAATGCGGTGAACAAGAATTCACCAAGGGGGAACTCAAAACACAGTGATTAAAAATTAAATGTTGTTACAGTCAGACCAGGGAAGGCTGAAAGAGACCCCTGAACACCTTTCTCAACTGGTCTCAACAGTGCAGAAAACACCCCACGTGCCAACACTTTCCAGTTTCCTCCCCCACTTTCTTCCATCTTAGAACGATGTTACCGGCCACATGGTAGGAGGGTTTTTAACATTGAATGAGCACTTCATGATGCCAAGAAACCTTGCACAAGGTCACAGAAACCATCAATAACATTGCACACAATACGTTTGACCAAAGCTTTAACGTCAAGTCCAACACTGCTGCACCAACGCTTCTTTAACTTGAACAGGAAATGAGACCACAAAAAGCATTAACATTTCAAGAGCAAAGTCTCCTGCTGCTTTTATCTTGTCCCTATTGTGTCTCTTTCCAAACTCGCGCCACTCAGTGGGCTTAACACTCCCCAGAGTCAATCAACAGCTCTCAAAATAATCAGATGTTAGGCCCCAACGTAGAGATGGAAGGTTTCACGAACCAGATAATTCTGGGTTTTTTTCAAAAATACAATCTTTTGCTAGGTTTGGCATTTCTCAACATTGAGTGTCACATATATCTTGTGCTGTATTGAACAACACAGATCTTGTCTCCTCTTCTGAAGGTGCTGATGCCTTGCCAGGGAAAGATTCGATCAGCCTTCTCTGGTTCCTGGCCCAAGTGGCCATTTTGCATTTGACCTTAGATGTGGAGTTAACGAACTGTCCAGCCTCCGGAGTTTCATTCAGATTGTCAAGGGAAATAAAGGCACAGTCAACAGAGGTCAGGAGGAACGTAAACTAGAACATAACTGGTTTCTTGGTATGACCCTCCTGGGCGGGAGGTTTACTAGAGCTCTTCGGGAGGGTTTAAAATAGTTTGGTAGGGGGATGGCAACCGGAGCTATGGATCAGTGGATGGGGTAGCTGTTGAACAAGCAGATACCAAGTGCAGAGAGTCTGTGAGGAAGGTTAGACAGTTGACAGGGCAAAGTTGCAGCCAGTATGATGGGTTGAAGTGTGTCTATTTTAACGCAAGAAGCGTCAGGAGTAAGGGTGATGAACTTAGAGCATGGATCAGTATTTGGAGCTACGATGTTGTGGCCATTACGGAGACTTAGATATCACTGGAGCAGGAATGGATGTTGGATGTTCCGGGGTTTAGATGTTTCAAAAGGAATAGGGAGGGAGGGAAAAGAGGTGGGGAGTGGCATTGCTAATCAGGGATAGTATCACAGCTGCAGAAAGGGAGGTCGTCGAGGAGGGTTTGTCTACTGAGTCAGTATGGGTGGAAGTTAGAAACAGGAAAGGAGCAGTCACTTTATTGGGAGTTTTCTATAGACCCCCAATAGCAACAGAGACACGGAGGAACAGATTGGGAGGCAGATTTTGGAAAGGTGCAGAAGTAACAGGGTTGTTGTCATGGGTGACTTCAACTTCCCTAATATTGATTGGAACCTCCTTAGTGCAAACAGTTTGGATGGAGCAGATTTTGTCAGCTGTGTCCAGGAAGGTTTCCTGACTCAATATGTAGATAGGCCAACTAGAGGGGAGGCTATGTTGGATTTGGTGCTTGGCAACGAACCAGGCCAGGTGGCAGATCTCTCGGTAGGAGAGCATTTCGGTGATAGTGATCACAACTCCCTGACCTTTACCATAGTCATGGAGAGGGACAGGAGCAGACGGGATGGGAAAATATTTAATTGCGGGAGGGGGAATTCCAATGCTATTAGGCAGGAACTGGGGAGCTTAAATTGGGAACAGATGTTCTCAGGGAAATGCAAGACAGAAATGTGGAGGTTGGTTAGGGAGCACTTGCTGCGACTGCTGGATAGGTTTGTCCCGATGAGGCAAGGAAGGGATGGTAGGGTGAAGGAACCTTGGATGACAAGAGATGTGGAACAGCTCGTCAAGAGGAAGAAGGAAGCTTACTGAAGGTTGAGGAAGCAAGGATCAGACAGGGCTCCAGAGGGTTACAAGGTAGCCAGGAAGGAACTGAAGAATGGACTTAGGAGAGCTAGAAGGGGACATGAAAAGGTCTTGGCGGGTAGGATGAAGGAAAATCCCAAGGCGTTCTACACTATGTGAGGAACAAGAGGATGGCCAGAGTGAGGGTCGGACCGATCAGGGATAGTGGGGGGAACTTGTGCCTGGAGTCGGAGGAGGTAGGGGAGGTCCTTAATGAATACTTTGCTTCAGTATTCACTAGTGAGAGGGACCTTGTCGTTTGTGAGGACAGCGTGAAACAGGCTGATATGCTCGAACAGGTTGATGTGAAGGAGGAGGATGTGCTGGAAATTTTGAAAGACATGAGGACAGATAAGTCCCCGGGGCTAGACGGGATATACCCAAGGTTATTACGGGAAGCGAGGGAAGAGATTGCCGCACCTTTGGCGATGATCTTTGCTTCCTCACTGTCCACTGGAGTAGTACCAGATGATTGGAGGGTGGCAAATGTTATTCCCTTGTTCAAGAAAGGGAATAGGGATAACCCTGGGAATTACAGACCAGTCAGTCTTACGTCGGTGGTGGGCAAATTATTGGAGAGGATTCTGAGAGACAGGATTTATGATTATTTGGAAAAGCATAGTTTGATTAGAGACAGTCAGCATGGCTTTGTGAGGGGCAGGTCATGCCTCACAAGCCTTATTGAATTCTTTGAGGATGTGACAAAACACATTGATGAAGGAAGAGCAGTGGATGTGGTGTATATGGATTTTAGCAAGGTGTCTGATAAGGTTCCCCATGGCAGGCTCATTCAGAAAGTAAGGAGGCATGGGATACAGGGAAATTTGGCTTTCTGGATACAGAATTAGTTGGCCCATGGAAGACAGAGGATGGTAGTAGATGGAAAGTATTCAGCTTGGAGCTCGGTGACCAGTGGTGTTCCGCAGGGATCTGTTCTGGGACCTCTGCTCTTTGTGATTTTTATAAATGACTTGGATGAGGAAGTGGAAGGCTGGGTTAGCAAGTTTGCCGATGACACGAAGGTTGCTGGAGTTGTGGATAGTGTGGAGGGCTGTTGTCAGTTGCAACGGGACATTGACAGGATGCAGAGCTTGGCTGAGAAGTGGCAGATGGAGTTCAACCTGGAAAAGTGTGAAGTGATTCATTTTGGAAGGTCGAATTTGAATGCTGAATACAGGCTTAAAGACAGGATTCTTGGCAGTGTGGAGGAACAGAGGGATCTTGGGGTCCACGTCCATCGATCCCTCAAAGTTGCCACCCAGGTTGATAGGGTTGTTAAGAAGGCGTATGGGGTGTTGGCTTTCATTAACAGGGGGATTGAGTTTAAGAGCCTTGAGGTTATGCTGCAGCTCTATAAGGCCCTGGTTCGACCACACTTGGAATATTGTGTTCAGTTCTGGTCACCTCATTATAGGAAGGATGTGGAAGCTTTAGAGAGGGTGCAGAAGAGATTTACCAGGATACTGCCTGGACTGGAGGGCATGTCTTATGAAGAAAGGTTGAGGGAGCTAGGGCTTTTCTCATTGGAGCGAAGAAGGATGAGAGGTGACTTGATAGAGGGGTACAAGATGATGAGAGGCATAGATAGAGTGGATAGCCAGAGATTTTTTCCCAGGGCGGAAAGGGCCATCACCAGGGGGCATAATTTTAAGGTGATTGGAGGAAGGTTTAGGGGAGATGTCAGAGGTAGGTTCTTTACACAGAGAGTGGTGGGTGCGTGGAATGCACTGCCAGCGGTGGTAGTTGAAGCAGATACATTAGGGACATTTAAGCGACTCTTGGATAGGTACATGGATGATAGTAGAACGAAGGGTATGTAGGTAGTTTGATCTTAGAGTAGGTTAAAGGGTCGGCACAACATAGTGAGCCCGAAGGGTCTGTACTGTGCTGTACTGTTCTATCTTTGACCCCTAACCCCCACTAAGCTCTGCTCAATGCAGGTGGATGTGTTACAGGCTGCAACCATCAAGAATAAAAACCCAGTGAGGTTAAACTGATTTTGAAGTCTCTAACTGAAAGGGAAGAGAGTGAATACATATTAGCGTGGTTGGAGGATTGGTTAGCCAACAGGAAACAGAGTAGGCAGAAATGGTTCATTTTCGGGTTGGCAATCTATAACTACGGGAGTGCCACAGGTATCAGTGCTCAGGCCTCAACTATTTACAATCTATATCTGGGACTTGGATAAAGGACAGAATGTATGGTTGCTAAATTTGCTGATGACACAGAAATCGGTGTGAGACTAAGTTGTGAAGAGGACATAAGGAATCTGCAAAGGGATTTTGAGAAGTTAAGTGAGTGGGCAAAGATTTGGCAGCTGGAGTATAATGTGAGTTAGTGTGAACTTGTCCACTTTGGACAGAACAACAGAAAAGCAATACATTATTGAAATGGAGAGAGATTGCAGAACTCTGATGCAGAGGGATCTGGGTGTCGTAGTACATGTAACACAAAAAGTTAGTATGCAGGTACAGCAAGTGATTAAGGCGTCAAATGCAATGTTGTCGTTTATTGCCAGGGGAATGGAATATAAACGTAAAGATATTTTGCCACAGTTCTACAGGACATTGTTGAGACCACATCTTGAGTATTGTGCAAAGCTTTGGTCTCTTTACGTAACAAAGAATATAACTGCATTGGAAGCAGTTCAGAGAAGGTTCACTGGACTGATTCCTGGGATGAGCTTCAAGCCGTGGTTTGCTCCTCTTGCTGCATGTGGGAATCCAGGAACATGTCCAGTCCCCGGGACCAGCATGTGGGCAGGAAGTGTGTCCAGCTGCAGCTCCTGGAAGCTCGGGTTTTAGAACTGGAATAGCGGCTGGAAACACTGTGGAGCATCCGCGAGTCTGACAGCATCGTTGATAGCACGTTTAGAGAGGCGGTCGCACTGCAGCTGAAGATACTTGAGGAAGGAAGGGAAAGGTGACCACCAAACAGTCCAATAGAAACAGGCAGGTAGTTTAGGAGTCTCCGGGGGTCCCGCTTGCAAATCGGTCTTCCATTTTGGAGGCTGATGAGGCTGGTTCCTCCAGGGAGTGCGGACAGAGCCAAGCTTCTGGCACCACAAGCAGCCCGAGGGGGAAAGAGAGCAAGAGCAATAGTAAGAGGGGATCCTATAGTCAGGGGAACAGATAGGTGCTACTGTGGCTGTCAACGTGACTCCAGGATGGTGTGTTGCCTCCCTGGTGCCAGGGTCCGGGATGTCACTTAACAGCTGCAGGGTATCCTGAAGGAGGAGGGTGATAAGGCAGAGGTCATGGTACATGTTGGTACCAATGACATCGGTAGAAAGAGGGATGAGGTCTTGCATCAAGAATTCAGGGAGTTAGGCAGTCGACTAAAAAGCAAGACCTCTGGGGTTGTAATCTCTAGATTCCTCCCAGTGCCACGTGCTAGCGAGTATAGAAATAGGAGAATAGCACAGATGAACGCGTGGCTTAAGAGTTGGTGCAGGAGAGAGGGTTTTAGATTCCGGGACCACTGGGACCATTTCTGGGGAAGGTGAGACCTGCACAAGCAGGACGGTCTACATCTGAACCCGAGGGGGACTAACATCCTTGCTGGCGGGTTTGCTCGTGCTGTTGGGAGGAGTTTAAAGCAATTTGACAGGAAGAGAGGACGCAGACTCCGAGCAGAATAAGGACACAGCTAAACACAGGAAAGCAAACAAGTCAGAGGAATACAGCGGAAGTAAGTTTCAAGGGAGTAAGATCAGAATGGATGGCCTCTACTTTAATGCCAGGAGTATTACAGATAAAATGGATGAGTTAAGGGCAAGGATTGACACGTGGAATTGTGATATAGTAGCCATCACGGAGACATGGTTGAGGGAGGGGCAGGATTGGCAGCTCAATATCCCGGGATATAGAATCTTCAGGCGAGACAGAGGAGGGGGTAAAAGAGGAGGGGGCATTCCAATATTACTTAAGGAGTCAGTTACTGCAGTCAGGAGAGATATATTGGAGGGGGCATCAAATGAAGCTTTATGGGTCGAGTTTAGGAATAAAAAAAGGGACAGCCACATTGCTAGGTGTTTATTATATACCCCCAGATAGTCAGCGGGAAATTGAGGTGCAAATACGCGCGCAATTCGCAGAGGTGTTTAAAATTAATAAGAGGGTAATTATATTAGGTGATTTCAACTCTCCCAACATTAATTGGGATAGTCATCGTGTTAAGGGCTTCGATGGAGTGGAGTTCTTAAAATGTATACAGGAGAACTTTTTAGCTCAATATGTAGAGGATCCAACAAGGGAGGGTGCAATGCTGGACCTAATTCTGGGGAATGAAGCCAGACAGGTGGTTGATGTGCTGGTGGGGGTGCATTTTGGTGATAGCGACCACAACATGGTACAATTTAAGCTTGTTATGGAGAAAGAAACAGACAAGTTGCAAAAAAAGGTTTTGGATTGGGGGAGAGCGAATTTTAGTAAAATAAGGCAGGATCTGGCCAAGGTAGACTGGAAAGAGTTACTTGTCGGGAAATCTACAGAAGAGCAGTGGGGGGCATTCAAAAAGGAAATGGGGAGGGTACAGTCCCAACATGTTCCCTCGAGGGTAATAGGTAGGAGCAACAAGGCCAGAGAACCATGGTTGACCAGAAATATTCAGGGTACGATGAGAAGGAAAAGAGAGGCTTTTAGCAAATACAAGGAGAGCAAATCAATGGAAGCATTAGTGGAATACAGAAAGTGTCGGATGGAGCTTAAGAAAGCAATTTGGAGAGCAAAGAGGGGATATGAGAAAGCTCTAGCTGGTTAAAGTAGGGAGAATCCCAAGATATTCTATATCAATGGGAAGAGGATAACCAGGGAAAGAGTAGGACCAATTAGGGACCAAGGGGGAAATCTGTGGGTGGAGCCAGAGGACATTGGTAGGGTATTGAACAAATACTTCACATTTGTCTTCACCCAAGAGAATGAGGATGTAGATATGGAACTCAGAGAGACTGTGAGGTTCTTGAGCAAATTGTCATAGGGAGTGACAAGGTATTGGAGGTTTTGGCAGGCTTAAAAGTGGACAAATCTCCAGGTTCGAACGATTTGTGTCCCAGGATGCTGTGGGAGGAGAGGGTGGAGATTGCAGGGGCTCTGACCCAAATTTTTAATTCCTCTCTGGCCACGGGGGAGATGCCAGAGGACTGGAGAACAGTTAATGTGGTCCCACTATTTAAGAAAGGTTGTAGAGATAAGCCAGGGAACTACAGACCAGTGAGTCTCACGTCAGTGGTAGGGAATCTATTGGAGAAAATTCTGAAGGAGATAATCTATCTCCACTTGGAGAGGCAAAATTTGATTAAGCTTTGTCACAGGGAGGTCATGCCGAACACATTTGATTGAATTTTTTCAGCATGTGACCAGGTGTGTAGATGAGGGGAGTGCAGTTCATTTAGTTTTCATGGATTTCAGCAAAGCCTTTGACAAGGTCCCACATGGGAGACTTATCAAGAAAGGCGCAGTGGTTAGCACCGTAGCCTCACAGCTCCAGCACCCCGGATTCAATTCTGGGTACTGCCTGTGTGGAGTTTGCAAGTTCTCCGTGTCTGCGTGGGTTTCCTCCGGGTGCTCCGGTTTCCTCCCACATGCCAAAGACTTGCAGGTTGATAGGTAAATTGGCCATTAGCAATTGCCCCTAGTATAGGTAGGTGATAGGGAAATATAGGGACAGGTGGGGATCTGGTAGGAATATGAAATTAGTGTAGGATTAGTATAAATGGGTGGTTGATGGTCGGCACAGACTCGGTGGGCCGAAGGGCCTGTTTCAGTGCTGTATCTCGAAACTAAAAAACTAAACTAAACTAAAAAAAACTAAAAGCAAATGCACATGGAATACAGGGTAACTCGATAAGGTGGATTCAAAATTGGCTTAGCTGTTGGAGACAGAGAGTGATGACAGACGGCTGTTTTAGTGACTGGAAGCCAGTGTCCAGTGGCGTACCGCAGGGATCTGTGCTGGGTCCCCTATTGTTTGTCATCAATATCAACGACATAGATGACTATGTGGAGGGTAGGATCAGTAAGTTCGCGGATGACACAAAGATTGGCCGAGTGGTTAACAGTGAGGTTGAGTGTCTTGGCTTACAGGAAGATATAGACGGGATGATCAAATGGGCAGAAAAGTGGCAGATGGAATTTAACCCTGAAAAGTGTGAGGTGATACACTTTGAAAGGAGTAATGTGACACAGAAATATTCAATGAATGGCCTGACACTGGGAAGTTCCGAGGGCCGAAGGGCCTCTTCTGCACTGTACTATTGTGTGATTCTGTGCGATTCTGTGATGAGTGGGTGATCTTACGAGAACAGGTTGGGTGTTTATTCACTGGACATTAGAAGGATGAGAGGTGATTTGAATGAAACATCTAAGATCATGATAGGAAACTTAGAAGATCCTGAGGGGACTTTAAAGGGCAGATGTGGAAAGGATGTTTCCCCTCATCATCGAGACTAAAACTAGGGGGCAAAGTTTAAAAATAAGGGGACTCCCATTTAGTCCACAGAGATGAGGAGAAATATTTTATCTCGGAGGGTCATTAGTCCGTGGAACTCTCTTTCCCGGACAGCGGTGGAGGCAGCGTCATTGAATGTTTTTACGGCAGATTCTTGACAAACAAGGGAGTCAAAGAGTATAGCGGGTAGGTAGGTAAGTGGAGTTGAGTCCACAAACAGATCAGGCATAATCTTATGGAATGGCAGAGCAGGCTCGAGGGGCCAAATGGCCTACTCCGGCTCCTAGTTTGTATGTTCGTATGATTGGGTGTGATGGGACATGAGGACAGATCGCCAGTATAGAGCTCCAAATTCTCCATTCTCTTCACATGTGCTGCAGGGGAGGGGTTCTGGGGGGAAGACACTGGGGTGCAGGCCTGTCTCGTGGCTGGTCATCTAGCTGCTCTCCCTCTTGATTACTGGGTGGCAAAGGGAATTCAAGAGGTTGAAGCGCCATAAAAGAGAAAATAAAATCCTTCCCACAAGACATGAGCTGGAATCGAAGGATCTTTGTTCATGGAAACACAGTCTGGCTTCTGCTGGTCAGACTCCAATTTGCAATTCCCCAGTTATGTTATCTGGTGTTCAGTCACAACATGATTAAACAATGCCAACAAGACCAGCAAACATTTGTTAAACAGATATGGTGTGGAGGTTTGTGCAACCACTCTCTCCAGCAACGACTCGGGGGGGCTGAAATTATAAGGAAAGAAAGTTGGGGGGGGGGGAAGGATGTGACAAAGAGTGCTGCCGCACAATGAGCTGAGAGGAGGGGGGCGGGGAGGGGGGGAACACTCTGCTTCTACCAACTTATTCACAGTTTTTAATTCACTGAGGCCCGCCGTGAGCAATCTGACCATAGGCTGCAAGCTTCCAAGCTGAGCTCTGCAGCACATAACACACTCACCCCCCCCCCCCTCCGAATGCCTGACTGACAGTGAATGGATCAATCTGTGCTGCAATATGCCGCATTCGCATAACCTATACTGCAAGCTCACTGCGGCTGTACTGTCAAGTGACTGTGGCATAATTCTCCTCCCAATGCCCTCCTCCCCTATACTCGTGATTACAGACAGCAGAATTTGAACATTGCAGCTGCTGCAAAGGTACTTATTCCTGGGCTCTCCCCATCCCTTCCAGGGAAAAGATTACAGCTGATGCCTTTTTTTTAATTGTATAAATTTTTTCCAATTTGTAATGCCAGGATTTACACAGCCCAATCCACACAGAAAGCAAACAAAGCAGGGGTGGAATAATCTATCTTGGACAAAAAAAGTCAATTTGAAATGTTCAAAAAAAATTCTGGCTGAAATCCCAATTCTTGACCATCTCGCCCCATTTGTTCCTGGGTTGGAGTGGAACACAGGCTGCAGAGTTTCAAACTGCATTGCCCAAAATGAAATGACAACTTTTAATTAACAACAGAATAGGACATAGTTCAATGGAAGGAGCAAGGACACGTGAAATAATAACATCTCAAATAACAGGGCAACACGCAGTCAGTGCAGCTGACAGCTTTTTATAAACACAAGTGGAACACTGAAGAGGATTAACCCTTGCCATTTCATGCAGTCATGTGACTTGACATCGTGTGTGTGCTGGTCCACTGACCTCAGGCAGATTTAAAAATTATGTTGCCACAATCTGCCAGCGAACTGTGGATTATGATGGCATCACAATGCAGTAAAGCAGGGAACCAGAGAAGGCTATTTGGCCCATTGAGTTTCCTCATTTTCTGCACCTCAAGCAATCATGGGCTCTATCATGCTTCCTGAACTGTCAGTCAGCAACAGCTACAACAGTTAACAGTCAAAATCTTCATTTCTGAGTTCAAAAGACAGAGCACGATGTTTGATCACCAATTTAGAGCAGTACAACTCCAACAAGCAAGAAGCTTGACACCATCCAGGGAAAAGCAGTCCACTTGATAGATACTCTGTCCATCACAATGAACATTCACTCCCTCTACCACGAGCACAATGTGGCTGCGGTGTGTACTACCAACAAGATGCACTGCAGCAACTTTCCAAGACTTCTTTGACAGCACTTCCCAAACGCATGACCTCTATGACCCAAGAAGGACAAGAACAGCAGGCGAATGGAACACCATCATCTCCAAGTCACACGTTAACGTTATTTGGAAATATATAATCATTCCTTCATTGTCATTGGGTCAAATCCTGAAACACCCTCCCTAAAAGCATTGTCGCAGTAATTACACGACAAGGATGGGAGCAGTTCAAAAAGGCAGCTCACTGCCATGTTCTCATGGGGAATTAGGCGAGGACAATAAATGCTGGTCTTGTCGTACGGCCAGAAGCCATGAATGAATAAACTAAAAAGTCCATGCATGTCAGCTGACCTCAGCTGTCATAGGAGGGGGGTGGGCGCAGTTTCACAATCTTTGACTGTGGAGTTGAGAACTCAAGAGGAGGGAAAGAAAATTGGGCAGGGTTCTCACTCCAGTCCATTGACCTCCTCTGGAAGCGCTCTCTGTAGACCTTGGGTGAATATTGGATCTGGTTCAACAACATATTTATATAGCACCTTGAACATAATGCAACGTCCCAAGGTGCTTCACGGGATAATTACAAAACAGAACATGACACTGAGCCACATAAGGAGATATTGGGTCAGATGACCAAAATCTTGGTCAAAGAGGTAGGTTTTAAGGAGGGTCTTAAAAGGAGGACAGCAGAGAGGCATTGGGAGGGTATTACAAAGCTTAGGGCCTCGGCACTGAAGACACTGCGATCAACTGTGGAGCAATTAAAATCAAAAATTCTCAAAAGGCCAGAATTACAGGAGTGTAGACGTGTTAGAGGGGCCAGCGGGGATTAGAGATAGCGAGGGGCAAGGCCACGGAGCGATTTGAAAACTAGAATCACAATTTTAAAAGTCAAGATGTTGTTTGACTGGGAGCCAATCTAGGTCAAGGAGCACAGGGGTGATGGGGAACAGAATTTGGTGTAAGTTTAGACAGGGCAGCAGAATTTTGGATGACCTCAAGTTGACGGAGTCGCATGTGGGAGACCAGCCAGGAGTGCGTTGGAATAGTCAAATCTAAAGATAACAAAGGCACAAATGAGGGTTTCAGCAACAGATGAGCTGAGATAGGAACAAAGTCAGTCCATCTTATGGAGCTGGAAATAGGCGGTCTTAGTGGTAGCACGAATCGGAGGTCAGAAGTTCATAGAGTCATCGAGTTATACAGCACAGAAACAGGCCCTTTGGCCCATCGTGTCTGTGCCAGCCATCAAGCACCTAACTATTCTAATCCCATTTTCCAGCACTTGGCCCATAGCCTTGTATGCTATGGCATTTCAAGTGCTCATCTAAATACTTCTTAAATGTTGTGATGGTTCTTGCCTCTACCACCACTTCAGGCAGTGTGTTCCAAATTCCAACCACCCTTTGGGTCAAAATTTTTTTCCTCAAATACCCTCTCAACTTCCTGCCCCTTACCTTAAATCCATGTCCCTGGTTATTGATCCCTCTGCTTAGGGAAAATGTTTCTTGCAACTACGCTATCCATGCCCTTCATCATTTTGTATACCTCAATCATGTCCCCCCTTCAGCCTTCTCTGCTCTAAGGAAAACAATCTTAGCCTATCCAGTCTCTCTTCATAGCTGAAATGCTCCAGCCCAGGCAATATCCTAGTGAATCTCCTCTGCACCCTCTCCAGTGCAATCACATCCTTCCTATAGTGTGGTGACCAGAACTGTACACAGTACTCCAGCTGTGGCCGAACTAGCATTTTATACAGCTCCATCATAACCTCCCTGCTCTTATATCCTATGCCTCAGCTAATAAAGGCAAGTATCCCAAATGCCTTCCTAACCACCTTATCTACCTGTGCTGCTGCCTTCAGTGATCTATGGACAAGTACACCAAGGTCCCCCTAATCCTCTGTACTTCCAAGGGTCCTACCATCCACTGTTTTTCCCTTGCCTTGTTAGTCCTCCCAAAATGCATCACCTCAATCTTCATCTGGGGTCAAATGTGATACCAAGATTGCAAACAGGCAGGCTTAATCTCAGACTTTACCACGGAGAGGGATGGGAGTAAGTAGCTGGTTAAGAGTTTGGATCAGGGACCAAAAGCCAGAGGCATTTGATCAGGTGCCACACAAAAGGTTAATACAGAAGTTAAGATCACATGATGTTAGGGGCAGACAGTCGGGATAAATGGGTCCTTTTCTCGTTGGCAAGATGTAACTAGTGGGTTGCCACAGGGTTCGGTCCTCGGGCCCCAACTATTTACAATCTATATTCATGACTTCAATGCAGGGATAGAAAGTACTGTAGCCAAATTTGCAGATGACACCAAAATAGGTGGGACATGAAGTTGCAATAAAGAAATAAGTAATTTACAAATGGATATGGATAGGTTAGGTGAATGGGCCACAATTTGGCAGATGGAGTTTAACGTGGATAAGTGTGAGGTTATCTATTTTGGTTGGAAGAATAGAAAGGCAAATAATCTAAATGGAGAGAAACTTCAGAGTGCTTTGGTGCAGAGGGATCTGGGTGTCCTTGTGCATGAATCGCAGAAAACTCGTGTGCAGATATAGCAGGTAATAAGGAAGGCAAATTGAATTTTGGCATTTATTGCTCAAGGAATAGAGTACAAAAGTAGGGAAGTGTTGCTGCAACTGCAGAAGGCATCAGTGAGACCGCACCTGGAGTACTGCGTACAGTATTGGTGCCCTTACTTGAGGAGGGATGTAGTTGCATTGGAGGCAGTTCAGGGGAGGTTCACTAGATTGATTCCAGAGCTGAGGGGTTTGTCTTATGAAGAGAGATTGAGCAGTTTCGGCCTTTACTCTCTGGAGTTTAGAAGAATGAGAGGAGCTCTAATTGAGGTCCATATGATGATTAAGGGGATTGACAAAGTAGATATAGAAAGGATGTTTCCTCTTGTGGGGCAATCTAGAACGAGAGGTCATAGTTTTAGGATAAGGGGTAGCAGATTTAAAACAGAGATGAGGAGAAATCACTTCTCTCAAAAGGATCATTAGTCTGTGGAATTCACTACCCAAGAGTGTGGTGGATGCCAGGACATTGAGCAAATTTGAGGAGTTAGACCGATTTTTAATTAGTAATGGGTTGAAGGGTTATGGAGAACGGGCAAGATAGCGGAGTTGAGGCAGAGATGAGATCAGCCATGATCGTATTGAATGGCGGAGCAGGCTCGAGGGGCTGAATTGCCTACTCCTGCTGCTATTTCTTATGCTGCATGATGGCTTCAGTCTTGCCAATATTTAATTGGAAGGAATTCTGTTCAACCAGTACTGCATGTCAGATGAGCAGACTGATAACTTAGGAACAGTAGAGAGTTGGCTATGATACCTTCCCTTGGGGGAATAATAATACTTTAAGAGCAAATTGACAGTTGTAATCTTGGCTGAAGGAATTGGTTCACTCTGCATTTTTCCAGTTTTTACAAATCCAGATTTTTTAATAAATCAATAGCTTAAGGTAGCACTGTTCCAAATGCAGGGTGGGTAATTTTGTTTTGACCACTGCTGTTTTTGCAATTTAAGGGAGAGGTCTGGTCAATAAATTAGTTTTGGAACTGTCAGTTTGAAAAGAGAACTGTTTCAACAGATTGCTTTGACAGGATCGGATGGACAAAACTTTTAAATTTTAATTACGACAAGTGGCTTCTTTACGGGGAGTCAACTTTACCCCCTCCACTTACAAGGATCCCAGCCACATTAGAGCCTGAAAAACTGATGGCATTTGAATTTAGTTACCACCTCTCATTTGCTCCAGCAGCATAATTTTCTCTTTTGGCTGGGACACAAGGAAGGAGCCTCTGTCACAGCTGTGGAGCCAAGGAGCAGATCCCATGTAATCTGGTGAGCACTTTTCGCATGTCAACAGTACTTTTGGAAAAGATGATGTTCCTGTCTTTAAAAACCTTCCACTCCATCACACGACCCTGCATCTATGACATGACACGCTTGTCAATGCTCTTCCTAAGTGTTTGCCTTCACTCAGTTGGCAGTACTCTCAACTCTGAGTCAGAAGTTTCAAGCTCCACTCCAGAGACTTGTTTATATAATCTAGGCTGACACTTGAGTGCCAGTCTGTCGAATGAGCTGTAAAACTAAGGCCATCTGCCCTCTCAGATAGACATAGAAGAACCCGTGGCACTATTGGAGCTTCACCTCAACCAACACCAAAAGACAAATGATCTGGTGATGTCATTCACTGCTGTTTATGGGACCTTGCTGTGCACAAAATGACCGCCATGTTTTCTACATTACAACACTTCAAAACTACTTAATTGGCTTCAAAGCACTTGAGGTTGTCCTGAAGTCATAAAAGGTGCTTTTTAATTGCAAGTATTTAGTTCTTCAAGTTTTCCTCCCAACTAGCTTTCTCTTTTCTCACTCCTTACTTCTGCCATATTCTTCCAAGATTTCCCTGGTGACACACCAATAATGGCCAAGGTGTCCTACTTTGACCCTTGTTGCTCAGAGTTAGGTGCAAGTGGGTATGGTTCATGCCAACTCATGAATCATCCCCCAAGAAGTGAAGGAAGAGCTTTTGAGGATGGGGAAGGGATTGGAGGAGAGTGAGTAAGTCCATGTCAGGTTGTTGCACAGCCATTTGCGGCCTGACAGCAGGACAGGTACCCCTCTCTGCCGTATTAAAAACTTTGTCTGGAACAACTGGTACAAGGACAAAGGGGGGACCCCCGGGGGGGGGGGGGGGAAGGGGGGAACAAATCAGCCTCCATAATTCTTTTGAAAGGGAATGAGACATTTACTTGACAAAGAGGACTATTAAAGGGTGAACGAACACAGTGAATGAAGCTCTGTTTGTATATTTAAATATGCAGAGTTCTTTTGATTAATCTAAGAGACTCCAAGTTTCTAATATTTCTTGCAGAGAGCCAATCGGACAAGCAGGTTTTTCATACACTTCAAACTTCGAGGCTATCTGACACTTGACAATTAAAAACTTCAAAAGCTGGCTTCACACCATCATACCTTTAAAACATCCTGGGCTTTGAAGTGCAATGTTGATAAAGTAGCAACTTGTAGAACTCTTCTAACTCTTTCAGTAACCTTTTAAATCTTCGACGTACTGACGATTCAGAGCTAACACTTAGCAATTATGTTGCCTGTGAGGGAAAATCTAATGGTTGCATTCACCAAAAGCAGCAAACACCCTCCAAAACATGACAATGATACACCATCACCCACCCTATCGAGACCACATTCAGCTCTCCTTATTTATGCAGTTTTATAACATCTATTAGCAATATAAGATCAGCCTTGGCTCAGTGATCGTATTCTTGCCTCTGAGACAGGTGGCCATGGGTTCAAATCACACCCAGAGACTTGAGCACCTAATTTAGACTGCTAAGAGTACTGAGGTAGTGCCACATTGTTGAAAGCAGCGTCTTTTGTGGGAGACATTGAAACATTAAACCAAAGCCCCCCCCCCCGCCAAGTGGGCATAACAGATTCCAGGACACAAGACGAACAAGAGATCGCCCCGGTGTCTTGGTCAATAGCTAACCTTCAACCAACACGTCCAACAGACAGCCTGGTAATTTATTCCACACTAATTCTGAGACCTTACTGTGTGCAAAATGGTTGCCACATCTGCTGGCATAGGTTACTGTACTTCATTGGCTGTAAAACACTTTCAAACATCCTAAGGACGGGAAAGGCACCTTATGAAATCTGGACAAAATACTTCAAGAGGTCATAGAACAGTAATATTTTTCCAAGGATCTCACAGGATCGAAAACCCTTACCTCCAGGTGCTCACCCAACACTTATTGGTGCTACATTGAACTTCAGAAACGTATTTAACCAATCATAAAACATGAAAAATAAATAAAACAGGATTCATATCAATTATCCATGAGTATACTTCTGTACATAAGATACAATTGCAGGTAATGAGCCTCTCAATATAGTGGCTGAGGAGTTTGCCGAACAAAAGTGGCTTACACAATGTTCAAATCTACATTGAAAATACGATTGTCTGCTATCAGTAAAAAGTGACCACAAAGCTGATGGATTGTCGTAAAAACCCTAACGATTCGTGAACATCCTTCAGGGTAAGAAGGTTCGTGCCCTTACCCGGTCTGGCCTGTATGTGACTTCAACGTGGGTTGACTCTTCAGTGCCCTCTTCAGAGGCTTAGCAAGCGCCAAGTTATATCAAACCGCAAAAGCAATTCAAGAATGCCCATCACCACTTTCTCAAGTCAACTAATGACTGCCAATAAAGGTCAGCCATCATGTAAACCAATATATATTTTTAAATCCCTTCAGCTTTGGATGGGATATGCCTCTTTTAAGGGGCTTGCTGGAAATTTCTACAATGACTGTCAGAAACTAAACAGCTGGCTTGTGACCACTTTCTCCTGCCCCTTCTAATATTGGCACATAAATTACTAGGTTTTTGATAAATTTTCATCATCAGCAAAGCAAAGCTAAGACCGGCCATGATTCTAGCTCCCCAACCCCACCCTGAAGCTCACAGCAAACTAGCTCCACATGATGGCAGAAAATAGGCAATGGCAATCATATGGGATCACAATTGCTCCTGGGAGGGATGAGCAGAAAGCAAGTGCAATTCTTGGCATAAAGAATGATAGATAACAGCGCATCAGAGTGTCAGAGAGAACCAAGGGTGGGGATTGGTCCCCTATCCTTCCCTCAGCCTGAGAAGAGTGAAGAAAGGAACTGAAATACATCAAGAGGAAATGTCACTGATACATTGATATGAAAAGTAACTTTTTATTTTACTGCATGTTGATAAAAAACTTCTGCAGTAAGATGCGAAGCAAAAAGCTTCAAAATTGAAACATTGCTCAATCAGGTAAACTCACTACCTTGCAGAGTTTTTGCACAGATGCATGAATGCAGTAGAACAGCCATTAGTCAAATGACAGACAAAGGTCTGAAGATTGCATTTTCAGATGCTGCATTCCACATTCGTCAAAACTGCAAACCCAATTGGGAATCAATGATCAGACTCTGGTGCTGGCAACATTCAGTGGGAAAGGCAAATGTTTCACTGAATGCCATCGTGTGTGAATTAACCAGAAGTTCCTGCCTCCAAATCAAACCTAAATTGTCAAATGACAATCTCACTTTTCGGAGGCCAGAGGGACAGATCGTTTGTGAGGGCAAAAAAAAAGGGGTGGGAGGACGCAGTGGGATATATGAGGAAGAAAAGAAAAGATAGAAGATGGTGAAAGACTAAGAGAAGAGGGATAGAAAGATGAGATGATGAGAAAGAAGGAATGGCAAGGGGAGGCAAGGAGAGAAAGAATGGGAGCGAGAATGAGAGGAGAAGAGAGTGAACAAGAAGTGAGGTTGAGACAAGAGTGCGGAGGGTGGGATATAGGCTGGGAGAGAGGTGGATTAGGCAGGACAGAAAAGGAGGAGGGATGGATGGGGAGAAAAACTGAGAGAAGCACAAAAAGATGAGATGACAGAGAAAAAGAGAGGAGAAAGGGAGAAGAGATGGAAGAGGAAGGTGGGGGGAAAAGAGTGGAGTGCTTGGTGAGGCAGCGAGAGGGCAAGAGAGACGAAGAGATACACAGGAAGAAAGAGCCAGGGATCCACATTGATATTACATGTAAAGAATTTTAAGCAAATAAATCCATTTTAAAAACCTAGGTTGACTCGGAACAAACTGTTGTTGGGGACTATGACAAGCTGGTGACTGCTAAAATTTAACCCTTTAAGGGCTTGTATTAGCAGGAGATACTATTTCTGTTGCTAATTTGTAACTTTGCAGAATTAACTCGGATATATCTGTGCCAATGAGATAGTGCTTTGTTGGAGTGACACACATGCAGGCTGGTTTGCTTTGCACACAGCTTGCTTTCACCAGCCTGGCTGGAAGCAATGGTAACTATCAGAGAGGCATTGCTGAAAACAGTGCTTAAACCCAGGAGATAGGGAAAACACTGCTAAAACTGGCACCACACAATTAACTTGACAGTGCAATTCCGCTCCAATGTTGTAATTGGTTAAGTTGCATTGCTTCGTGTCATCCTACATTCCTGTTCTGACTCCCAGCTGCATCATGAGCAGAGGGATGGGGAGAGGAGATTTTCTCTTTTACCCCTCTGCATCAGTGGGGAGGTACTTTATGGTATTTTCTACCCATCACTCCAGCCCACACTGCTGCCTCTAGGATGAAACAACCCAATCTTACACCCTTGACACTGACTAAGGTCAGTCAAATGCCATACATCTCATTGTCCAAAAACACAAGTGCTATTTTATTTCCAACCAGCTGTTGTACATTTCCTCAAGCGAGCTTTCCCAGGGCCAGAAACAATGCTACAACAGCTCAGCCGGGGCCAGCTAACTATACCTATTGTTATCAAAGGGTGATAACGCGTGTGGGTGGATCCCACTGTTCACTTCCAAACTGAGCGCAACCGTGTTTTGTTAAAAATGGTGAGTTAGTCCCCGAGTGTTTTTTAGGGTTAAATAAATAGCCAAATGGCAATTATCTTCTTTTAACCTATGAGAAAACCGATTTTATATATAATTTCCGAAATGGTCGCAACCTCACTCACATACACAAGAGATAGATAGAGAGGATAAGGCTAAGTGGTTTGAAGTGATATAGGTGTTAGTAGTTCACAGTAAACCTACTGAATCTTGGAAGGTGAACAATCTCTTTTCAAGCTGCGTACCTAAGTGTTACTAGTCTTGAACTTGTCGAGGTGCAATAGATTTCTGGTGTTTCAGACTTCAGACTGGAGGTGGTGGTCACTTTGAGTTCATTGCTTCAGCAATTTGCAGCAGGGTTTTTTCCTTGTTTTGGCTGGATCTCTTTCCACAGCCAGTTGTTGCTGCACTGCTCTCTGTGATGTTGTTGTGATCTCTCCTCAGGGCTACCTTTTGAAGTCAAATCCATCAATTAGAGTTTCTGTCAGTTGACATGGCCTTCTCTCCTGGTGTGACCACACAATGGACCATGATGTGGAATCCATGGCTATCTATTTACATCTGGATGGGTACCCATCTGTTATGAGGTGGCTACTTCACAGTATCTTTGCCTCAAGAAACATTCAATTCAGGAATGTCTCCTCATTGTGTAGGTTGTCATCTCTCAGTCTAGAATATATCCTTTTGCCTTTTTGAGACAGTGAGGCATTTTTAAGACACAGACCAGGTCATGTGTTCTTCAGCAGCCACCTGTGCAGCACATTGTCCACTTTAGTTTTGAAAATTATAAGTTAATTTCAAAGAGTTCACCTTGAATAAAATTAATATCTTAAAAGTTAAGAACATGAAAAGTCTTTACAGGGCATACCATGATCCAACTGGTGGGTATCTTTGTACTGCATAGCTTAGCTGCACATTGCCTTTTTCCCATCTATGGCAAGATGAGAACTGAGGAATTGACTTTTCTTGTCCCACGTTAAAACATTACATGCTCAAGGCTTCAAAATTATAACTTTAATGTAATGAAGTGAATTGAGTTTCAATAATTCCACACCACCACCCCAATTTAACACATGAAATGAAAGTGCTTGAGGATGATGGTTGGGGGTAAATCTCCTACTCAATAAGCAGGAAGACCTGTCCTATCCATGACGTTTTGAGGAGACTCTGAACAGTGGAGGTGGGAGTGAAAGGTTGACGAGCAGTGATACATCAGTACACCAAATGTACTTTTATAAATGATACCTCCTGTCCCAACCATGCTGCCAATGGCGTCTTTTGTTTCACATGTAGTTAAAAATTCAGAAGTGCAGCTTGCAGATGAAGAACAGGGTCATCTGTTTGTCCCCTGAGGTCAGCAGTTCTCACACATACCCACATTGCCAGTTTAAAAAATAAACAGGGTTATTATGCTTCCTTCTCCAACACAGGACAACAGTCCTGTGTTATGCATTGCAAGTTTGGAACATCTGCAACTTATAGGTGGAGCTGGTTGGAGAGTGATTTGGGGAGGTGAAGGGGACAAAAAGGAAATGCAGAGTTTGGGGGAAGCAAAGGAAGGAGACAATTAAGAAGACACCAGTTGCTCTGCTAAGAAATGGTGATTTGCCAATACATCTTATCTCAGCTTACATTTTATATTGAAAAATAAAATATCTCAAACATTCATGATCAAATGATGCAGTACACAGACAGGAGCTTGCCATTTAGGTTTCAAATCAGTCCAGATAGTCCTGTCAGCACTGCATAAATGTTAGCAGTAGGTTTTTCTTTCAAAAAAAAAACTGTGACCTTCGCCATTTTGGAATGTCACACCCTCTATGTGCATTACAGGGAAGCTCCACCTCAAAGCTGTAGCGATTATGACAGAAGGAAAAAAATAAAATAGATATAAACAAAAAGATGGGCATTTATGTCGCACCTTTCATGACTTCAGGCCATCACAAAACACTTCACTGCCAATTCAGTACTTTTGAAGTGTAGGCACTGCAGTCATTTATCAAACACAGCAGGCACTCGACACACAGCAAGAGCCCACAAACTGCAACGTGACAGTGATCAGATCATCTGTTTTTAGTGATGCCGGTTGAGGTACAAATATTGGCCAGGACACTGGGAATAATTGCCCTCCTCCTCTTTGAAATACTTCTATGGAATCTTTTATATGCACCCAAGGAAGCAGATGGGGCCTTGGTTTAACACCTTTCAAAAAAGTAAATGGCATTTAGTATTTTCAAGTCATACACTTGTTAAAAATTGCAATCTTGTTCAGCCGAACACTGCTTAAAAGCAGACACTCTGGCGACAATAAAATACCACTTTATGTTAGCGATATAATAAATCAGTCAAAAAAAGAACTTAATACAACCCCAAGACATGAGCTGTATGATCATTTTCTAACCAATCAAGATAACTCATACAGGCCAATATAAATCAGCTGCAGTTCTATTTTTAAAATAGTATTGATCACTCAAGACGCAACGTGGTTTGCTTGTGCAAGGAAATAAGACAATAACTGAAAATTCAAATAATTTGGGGGCAATATTCCACATTGTGCGCACATTGGGGTACGAGCATGCAGTACTGGGATCCTGGTCATAACAGCAACTTGCCCACCACAGACAGCTGCAGACTAGATGGTGAGTGGGCAAGAATGGAAGAGCAAAGGAAAAAATACAATTCCCAACATAATTGACTGCAAAAAGCTCTGAAAAACTCCTGCATGGCCAGTCTGGACAAGCTTTGTTTCAAGGTGTTATCCATGACTCAGTGGTTGAACTCTTGCCTTGGAGTCAGAAGGTTGCAGGTTCAAGACCCACTTCAGAGATACTCCAGACTGAAACTCCCACTGCCGCACTGAGGGAGTGCTGTACTGTACTGGCCTCTCAAGTGGATGGTAAAAATCCCAACTCACTAATTTGACGAGCCATGGTGGGGGTGGGGCGGCTGTTCTTGCTGGTATAATGCCAATTCAACCAGCATCGCTTAAAAAAAAAGTTATTCAGTTTTTATTGCAGCTGTATAGAAATGGGCTGCTATATGTACAACAACGACTACAATTCACTTCAAAATATACAAAATGGTTCATAAGTTACTTCAGGACATCATGACATCACCATAAAATGCAAGTCCTTCTTTCTTTTTGACTTGCACAATGAGGCGCTCTCTGACTCGGACAACAAAAACGCACAATATGTGCAGATGGGAACAAGGTGTCAGACAGGGAGGGAGAATAGACTACCTGACACCAAATGAAGTAAAAACACCAGGAAAGCATTTTGAACCAGGGGTGTTGTGCTGGTGGATGATTTTGGTGCCCCATTTCTGATTGGTGGAAGGACTTTGCTGCTCTGCAGCCAATCACTGCATAGTTAGGCCCATTTTTAAAACCTTGAAACGGAACCCAAGACTACTGGTAAGTGAGGAATTCTTAAAAAGGCAACCTGCAAGGCTCAACTGAAGACACCAAGAAACCAAATAAGCCTGAAATGCCTCTGTTTGCTCTCAATACCAAGACACTGTCACCATTGTTCTTCCTCTATGAATGAACATTGGTCAACCACAATTGAGGATATGAGATCAAAATCATCAAGTATAATTTTCTCAAGCATACGAACTTGTGCTTCTGACATTTTGCCAAATGAAACGTTTCTGATTGGTAAGGGATCTTAACTCTGAATTTCCTCTGTAGTTTACTGCAGTTAAGAAATGTCATGTGCTTTACACCAACAGTGTAGCTCACGACAGATATGAATCTCCCTCCATTGGCTGCACTCTGTAGTGCAAACTAGCTCAAGTGACAGAAATAATCAGCATCTTAAAATATGGCCCTACACTTCTGAGAGATGGGCTTCGGAATATATCGACTGGGTGATTTTGCACAAATTCTCTGTGGGCTTGCATATAAAAAGCTCACCCAGAGACCAGATTGCCCATCAGTCATCAGCTTGCCAACCCAAGTATAGAATTGGGCATGGATGAGATTTGCATGAAACTGATGCAAGAATGCGAGCATTTGTCTCCAAATCGTGATTCTTAAATAACAAGGCCATCATAACTCTCCTTTAACATCACTGAACAGCAAGGAGTTCTCATGCACTGAAGATTCTGCACCGTTAAAAAAACAATATGACACCAAACAATTCTGCTATTTAAAAAAGGACTTTGGTGCAGTTTTACTCATGACCTGGTCTGCCTGACATTCTTCGATATAGAGGGCAAAGCAATACTTTGTTCAGAACAGTAAGTAACTTGTGAAGAGAACATAAGCGGGCTACAGAGGAATATAGATAGGTTCAGTGAATGGGCAAACAGTATAATGTGAAAAAGTGCAAAATTGTCCACTTTGGCAGGAAGAATAAAAAAGCATGTAATCTAAATGGTGAGAGATTGCAAAGCTGAGATGCAAAAGGGATATGGGTGTCCGAGTACATGAATCGCAAAAGATTGGTATGCAGATACAGCACGTAATTAGGAAAACTAATAGAATGTTATAGTTTATCGCGAGGGGAATTGAATACAAAAGTAGGGAGGTTAGGCTTCAGCTATACAGGGTATTGGTGAGACCACATTTGGAGTACAGGGTCCAGTACTGGTCTCCTTATTTAAGGAAGGATGTAAATGCGATGGAGGTCGTACAGAGAAGGTTTACTAGACTAATAGCTGGAATGGGCGGGCTGGCTTACGAGGAAAGATTGGACAGGCTAGGCTTATATCGTTGGAATTTGGAAGATTAAGAGGCGACTTGATTGAAACATATAAGATTCTGAGGAGTCTTGATGGATGGGGTGGATGTGGAAAATATGTTTCCCCTTGTGGGAGAATCTAGAACTATGAGTCACTGTTTAAAAATAAGGGGTCGCCCATTTTAGACAGATAAGGAGAAATTTTTTCTCTGAGGGTCGTGAATCTTTGGAATTGTCTTCCACAAAAGGCAGTGGAAGCAGAGTCTTTGAATATTTTTAAGGCAGAAGTAGATAGTTCTTGACAAGCAAAAGGGTGAAAGGTTATCAGGGGTAGGTGGAAACGTGGAGTAATCAGTTCAGCCATGATCTTACTGAATGGCGGAGCATGCTCAAGGGGCCAAGTGGCCTACTCCTGTTCCGAATTCTTATGTTCATAACAAGAGTATCTCTTTGCTGACACTGTGCTCACAGGGCTGAGTGTAAATGGGTGAACAATTCAATTAGAAAGGAAAAGCAAGATATTTTAACATTTTACAATTCAACAGCTGTATAGAAAGCATCCCAGCTCCAAGTACAACATGTACAACACTATCCAAGCAAGGCACTCACTTTACATGTCTGATAAGTTAATAGCATTGTGATGTCTGCTGTGTGTGAAGTTAAAATATATTTCTCACTGTATAATAGAGGAATTTCATCTCTTGGTGTTCCTGATCATCTTGATTTCCACCAAACACAAGCAGTCAGGGATCTGGATGATAAAGATCCTACCAAAGATGCAATCTAAACAGTTGCATGAACAGCAGAGAGACGGGGAAAATATCCAATCATTCTGTGTAGACACATGACACAGCACAGATCTAACAACACTCGTACAGATTCTACCACTCAAAAGTACAATGTGCTGATGGATCAGCGCACTAGCTCATAAAGCAGAGGCACAGCAGTTTGCAATATGGGGTGGTGAGGGAATCTTAAAGCAGTGGTCAGGAAAGTCTTTGAAAGAAAGAAAAACACAAAGCCAAAGACATTCACCCTGTTTTTGTCTCTGGGTCAGAAGACTGGGTTTGAGCCTCATCTCGGAGCTCGTCATCCAAGCCGTGCAGTACTGAGGAACTGCTGCCTTGTCCAAGCAGTCGTTTGATGAGATGTGCAATTCAGGTCCTGCTTTCCTGTTCTTCGAGTAGGGAGTTCTTCCACTGTCCCAGCCCAATAACGGAAGGTGGTAGTGCAGTGGTAATGCCACTAGACGAGTAGGCTTCGGCTCTCGGGACATGGGTTTGAAACCCACGAAAGCAGATGGTGGAATTTGAAATGAATTAATCAAAACATCTGGAATTAAAATCTAGTCTAGTGGTAATCATGAAACCATTGTCTATTTTTGTAAAAACTCATCTGGTTCACTTAAGTCCTTTAGGGAAGGAAACCAGCTGTCCTTACCTGGTCTGGCCCACAGGTGACTCCAGATCCACATCGATGTGGTTGACTATTAAATGCCCTCTGAAAAATCCGAGCAAGCCAGTCAGTTGGATCAAACTGCTATAAAGTCCAAGAAAAGCAATGAAACAGACGGACCACCCAGCATCGACCTAGACACTGCAAACAATAGCAAAGCCAGCCCTGTAGACACTGCAAAGTCCTCCTGACTAACATCTGGGGGCATGTGCCAAAATTGGAAGAGCTGTCCCACAGACTAGTCAAGCAACTGACATAGTCATACCCACAGAATCATACCTTACAATGTCCCTGACACCATCAGCGTCCCTGGGTATGTCCTATCCCACCAGCAGGACAGACCCACCAGAGGTAGCAGCACAGTGAAATATAGTTGGCGGGGGAGGGGGGGTGGGGTGGGGGGACTTGTCCTGCGAGCCCTCAACATTGACTCAGGACCCCATGAAGTCTCATGGCATCAAGACAACCATGGACAAGGAAACCTCTTGCCGTTAACCACCTACCCCACCCCCTGCCCCTCGGCTGATGATTCAGTGCTTCTTCCAATTCGTGTAATTAACTGGATAGCAAAGGCAGAAAAAGTACGCTGGGTTGGGGACTTAAATGTCCATCACAAAGAATGGCTCGCCAGCACCACTGCCGGCCAAGTCCTAAATGACTTTGCTGCTGGACTGGGTCTGCGACAGTTGGTGAGGGAACCAAGAGGGAAAAACCTACTTGACCGTGCCCTCACCAATCTACCTGTCACAGATGCGTCTGTCCAAGACAGTATTGAGAGGAGTGACCACCACATAGTCCTTGTGGAGACGAAGACCCTTTTTCACACTGAGGGTACCCACCATTGTGTTGTGTGGCACTACAATGTGCTGAATGGGATAGATTTCAAACAGAGCTTGCAACTCAAAACTGGGCATCCATGAGGTGCTGTGGCCCATCAGCAGCAGCAGAACTGTTTTCAAACACAATCTGTAACCTCATGGCCCAGCATATCCCCCACTCTACCATTACCATCAAGCCGGGGGGACCAACCCTGGTTCAAATAAGAGTGCAGGAGGCCATGCCAGGAGCAGCACCAGGCATTCCTAAAAATGAGGTGTCAGCCTGGTGAAGCTACAACCCAGGACTACTTGCATGCCAAACATTAGAAGCAGCATGCGATAGACAGGGCTAAGCGGTCCCACAAGCACCGGATCAGAGCTAAGCTCTGCAGTCCTACCACATTCAGACATGAATGGTGGTGGACAATTAAACAACTGACAGGAGGAGGACACTCCACAAATATCCCCATCCTCAATGATGGAGGAGGCCAGCACATCAGTGCAAAAGACGAGGCTGAAGCATTTGCATCCATCTGTAGCCAGAAGTGTGAGTGTGTGATCCATCTTAGCCTCCTCCTGAGGTACCCAGCATCACGGATGCCAGTCTTCAGCCAATTCGATTCACTCCATGTGATATCAAGAAACGGCTGAAGGCACTGGATACTGCAAAGGCTATGGGCCCTGACAACATTCCAGCAATAGTACCGAAGACTTGTGCTACAGAACTTGCCGCGCCCCAAGCCAAGCTGTTCCAGTACAGCTACAACACTAGCATCTACCTGGTAATGTGGAAAATTTCCCAGTTATGTCCTGTGCACAAAAAGCAAGACTAATCCAACCCAGCCAATTACTGCCCTAACAGGCTATTCCCGATCAGCCAAGTGACGGAAGAGGTCATCGAAGTGCTATCAAGCGGCACTAGCTCAGCAATAACTGACTCACTGATGCTCAGTTTGGGTTTCGTCAGGTCTACTCAGTTCCTGATCTCATTACAGCCTTGCTCCAAACATGGACAAAAGAGCTGAACTCCAGAGGTGAGCTGAGAGTGAGTGCCCTTGATATCAAGGCATAATTTGACCGGGTATGGCATCAAGGAACCCTAGCAAAACTGGAGTCAAAGGGAATCAGGGGGAAAACTCTCCACTGGTTGGAGTCATACCGAGCACAAAGGAAGATGGCTGTGGTTGTTGGACGTCACTCATCTCAGTCCCAGAACATTACTGGAGGAGTCCCTCAGGGTAGTGCCTCGGCCCAACCATCTGCAACTGCTTCATCAATGACCTCCCCTCTATCATAACGTCAGATGTGGAGATGTTGGCTGATGATTGCATCATGTTCAGCACCATTCGCGACTCCTCAGATACTGAAGCAGTTCGTGCAGAAATGCAGCAAGACCTGGACAATATCCAGGCTTGGGCTGATAAGTGGCAAGTAACATTCGCGCCACACAAGTGCCAGGCAATGACCATCTCCAACAAGAGAGAATCTGACCATCTCCCCTTGAGGTTCAAAGGCATTACCATAGCTGAATACCCCACTATCAACATCCTGGGGGTCACCATTGACCAGAAACTGAACTGGACCAGCCACATAAATACTGCAGCTACAAGAGCAGGTCAGAGGCTAGGAATCCTGAGACGAGTAACTCACCTCCTGACTCCCCAAAGCCTGTGCACGAACTATAAGGAACAAGTCAGCAGTGCGATGGAATACTCTCCACTTGCCTGGATGAGTGCAGCTCCAACAACACTCAAGAAACTCACCACCATGCAGGACAAAGCAGCCTGCTTGATTTGCACATGCTTCAACAGTCACTCTTCCACCGACGCACAGTGGCAACAGTGTGTATTATTTACAAGACGCACTGCAGCAATGCACCAAGGCTCCTTCGAAAGAACCTTTCATAGCCACGACCTCGACTACCAAAAGGACAAGGGCAGCAGATGCATGGGAATGCCACCACCTGCAAGTTCCCCTCCAAGCCACACACCATCCTGACTTGGAAATATATCACCATTCCTTTGCTGTCATTGGGTCAAAATTCTGGAACTCCCTTCCGAACAGCACTGTGGGTGTACCTACCCCACATGGACTGCAGCAGTTCAGGAAGGCAGCTCACCCACCAGCTTCTCTCGGGCAATTAAGGATGGGCAATAAATGCTGGCCGAGCCAGTGACGCCCACATCCCCCGAAAGAATAAAACAAACAAAAAAATTCTTTCCTGAACCAACAATCTTGGCTGTTCGCAGGACACTGCTGTTGCAAAATAAACTGAGGTGATGAGGACTGTGAAAGAATGCAGCGGGACACCATAATTTTAGAATGAGCAAGGAGGAAACAGATGCAGTTCAACGTCATAAAATGGGAGGAATGCATTTTAGAAGTAAGAATAAGTAAAGGAAATACACCTCAATAGTTACGTTTTTAAATCGGTGTTGAGGAGCAGAGAGATCTTCTAATGCAGACACACAGGTCCTTAAAAGGTGGCAAGGCATGTAGATAAGGACGTTAATAAGGATGGACTAGTGTTTTTGTAATTTGTCCGAAATAGAAAAATACTGAAGCTCAAGTGTTGATCTCATACCAGGCCTCGAGTTCGGCTGTTATTGGAGCATGGTGTGTAGTTTTGGCACCCAATTATAGGATGTACATGAAAGCAATGGAAAAGATTCAGTATCAATTTCATTCATATGTTACAAGGGTTGAATGGAAACAGTAGAGAGAGAGACTGGAAAGGTTAAGATGCTTTGCACGTAGAATTCTTCACTGCAACTCTTGGCTCAGGCACCAAACACCATCTGAAAGGAATTAAATAGTTACTTGAAAAAGACTATTGAAAGGTTATGGAAATGAGTAGCAGACTAGGCGGCTCACATGGAGAAAAATACTGATACAGGCTTTCGGGGTCAAATGGCTCGCTACTGTGCTGCAATATTGTTTATTCCTTCAATTCTAACCTAGCTGCCACATTTATCTGTGCATCAAATTACTTTTTCAAATGCAAGAATTGTTAAATGAAGAGTATACTATTATGCCATTCTTGCATAATTTCCAATTAAGAGCTAACTAATGGTATGAGTGGAGGACTTCTGTGACTAAGAAAAGGCTATTCAGCCTGAAATACTGTGGATTTTCATCAAAATCCTGGAGAGACCGAGAGGAAAGGCAAGTGATTCTGTGTAAAGGGAGCCTAAGCATGGAGTGTGAAAAAAAATTACATTATGACTCACATAAAACTGGAAATAATGTGGCACACAGGTCTCACCTTAAAGAAGCTGAAAGATACACTTTTAACCAGTATGACAGTCTGCAGAGAAGTCCATTCTGAATCCTGTTCTACAAGGCTCCTGAAAGCCGATATCAAAAATGACCTTTACAAGTATAAAATGATCATGCAGAAATACGTGACCAACACAGCAAACAACTGTTGAAGGAAGAGCTGCAGCAAAGCAGAATAATTTATGAGGGTCAGATCTACTTCGTCCAATTAAAAACTGAAGACAGACCCTTTCAACAAGTTTTATTCATGATAAAAATAAACTGCTAAATCAATTTTTTGTTGCAGGGAGGCGAGCACGAAGAAGCTAGATTTTTATCCACTTTCACTCTCCAGTCTGGCTTGGAAATGCTTCCAAAATGTAGCCCAGCCTCTCGTCCCTCAAATTACAGGATGTGAAATAAAACTCATTCTTGCTCATCTTTTTCTTTGGCCTCCTTGTCTCAAGAGACAATGGGTAAGTGCCTAGAGGTGCTCAGTGGTTTGTGCAGCAGCGCCTGGAGTGGCTATAAAAGCCAATTATAGAGTGACAGACTCTTCCACAGGCGCTGCAGATAAAATTGGTTGTCGGGGCTGTTACACAGTTGGCTCTCTCCTTCTGCTTCTGTCTTTTTTCCTGCCAACAGCTAAGTCTCTTCGACTCGCCACTCTTTAGCCCCGCCTTTATGGCTGTCCACCAGCTCTGGTGATCACTGGCAACTGACTCCCATGACTTGTGGTCAATGTCACAGGACTTCACGTCACATTTGCAGACGTCTTTAAAGCACAGTGGCGCAGTGGTTAGCACCGCAGCCTCACAGCTCCAGGGACCCGGGTTCGATTCTGAGTACTGCCTGTACGGAGTTTGCAAGTTCTCCCTGTGTCTGCGTGGGATTTCGCCAGGTGCTCCAGTTTCCTCCCACATCCAAAGACTTGCAGGTGATAGGTAAATTGGCCGTTGTAAATTGCCCCTAGTGTAGGGAGGTGATAGGAAATATGGGATTACTGCAGGGTTAGTATAAATGGGTGGTTGTTGGTCGGCACAGACTCGGTGGGCCGAAGGGCCGGTTTCAGTGCTATACCTCTAAATAAATAAATAAAGCCCTCCAGCAGGAACAAATGTTCGGTATTGGGAATGCTACTTATGACATTATGGAGTTCCTGGTAGAACTGGTCTTTAAATTCAGGTGGGGAGCAGAGTATTGGAGCATAGATGCGGAGTAGGTGTACTGGACCAGAGGCGGTGAGCAGTCGGGTGGACAGTATGCATTCCGAGCCATTTGAAGGTGGCTCTATCATGCTGAGCCAAAAGGTTTTGATGGCGAAGCCCACTCCATGCTGTCTTGGTTCTTCAGGATCCCTACCCTGCCAGAAGGAGGTGTAGTCTTGCTCTCTTAGAGATCAGCTCGCAGAGAGGCGTGTTCCCTGAAGTGCTGCAATGTCCACATTGAGTCTACTGAACTCGTTGTTAATAATGGCGGTCTTCCGAGAATTGTTGATTTGTTTAAGGTCTTCAGACAGGCCAGGACACATAGTTCTGACGTTCCAGCTTGCAAAACGAAGGGCTGGTACCTTCTTTCCTTTTTTTGTCGTGCTGTTTGGTGCGGTGTTACAGTCCACTTGTCGGGCAACGACCCTGATCTCCAAGCACCCATTGAAGCAGGTGGACTGCCCGGTTTGAGGCAGGCAGTCACTGTCCAGTGAGATGCGATGACCTCTCCTACCAACAAAGGCACCCCGTGACGTTCAATCGCTACGCCAATTCAGCTGGACTTATCACTCGGAACTGCTGCCTTCCGTGTTGTTTTGGTCGCTGTGAGGCGACTATGGAGTGACCTCTCCATGGCGCATGCCTGGGCGGATGTAAGGTGGTTTTGAGTTTCCCAAGCGTCAAAAGCCCCCTCACGGCCTTCCTAGTGGGGTCCAAAGGAGTGCAGAGCACGACGTTTGGCACCGGTATAGCTGCAGGAACTGCCGGAAACATGCCAAAGGTGACATATGACCACCTTCGGGGTTCCGCTCCAGGTTTTCTGCATAAAAATACTCCCACTTTTTTCTGAGGATGGCAAACTAGTTTCTTTGGAGAGGGCATCTAAAAAATCTCACAGATCTCAAAGAGGCCTGGGTACATACACTGTGAAGACATTTAGTTTCAAAGGGCAGTGGGACTAGAGCTCGTCAGGCAGACGCTGCAGATAAACCCTACAGGAAAAACTCAGCAATCTTCCAATTCTGCCTTCAAATTGATCTGATTTGGTTCATACTTGGGGTGCTTGCTGTTAAGCCCTGTGAGGAACAAACTGGAGAAGACGGCAGGGTTTCAGAACAAGTGGCTAGCATTTATGAACCATTTCAAACATCAGCCTGCAGCTAGCAGTCACCAATATTTCCAAGGGGAATTAAGAAATGTCAAGTTACACCAAGAAGGACATACAACTGACAACTTCCAATCTGAGTGAAATGTTAATAAGCTGACACACAGGTTAAAAAATAATCACCATCTTTAATAGCTGACCGCTAGCACTTCTTTTCTTTATTCATTCATGGGATTCATTCATGGCAAGGCCAGCACTTATTATCCATCACGAACTGACGTTGAGAAAGTAATGGTGAGCTGCGTTCTTGAATCTCTGCAGTCCTTGGGTGCAGGTACACTCGGTGCCGATAGGAACCGTGTTCCAGGATTTTGACCCAGCGACAATTAAGGAACGGCGATATAGTTCCAAGTCAGGATGGTGTGCGACTTGGAGGACAACTTGCAGGTGGTTGCGTGGTCATTCATCTACTGCCCTTGTCCTTCTAGGTAGCAGGTGTCGCAGATTTGGAAGGTGCTGTCAAAGGAGCCTTGGCGAGTTACTGACATGCATCTTGTAAATGGTATATACTGCTGCCACTGAGTGCTGGTGGTGGAGGGAGTGAATGTTTAAGGTGGTGGATGGGGTGTCAATCAAACAGGTTGCTTTGTCCTGGATGGTATGGAGCTTCCTGAACACTGTTGGAGCTGCAATCATCCAAGCAAATGGACAGTGTTCCATCACATTCCTGACCTGTGCCTTGTAGTTGGTGGACAAACTTTGTGCAATCAGGTGGTGAGTTACTCATTGCAGAATTCCCAGCCTCTGACCTCCCTTCTTAGCCACAGTATTTATATGGCTGGTCCAGTTAACTTTTGGTCAATGGTAACCCCGCAGGATGTTGATGGTGGGTTTCTATTTGCTCCTTCAGCTTCTATCAGGGCCCTAGAACAACTGCAGCTCAGACAGCAGGCGAGCGCGCTGCTCCACGGCTCCTTCCACCAGTGATACCTTAAACTGGCTGCTGCATAAACAGCTCAGGAATGATCCTCCCCAAGATTCTTCTCCCCAGTCCATTCCTTTCCATGAATGGCTATCTGGCTTCTGCCTCTCCATGGCGAACCAACAAACCTTGGCAGTTCAGCGGCGTCACAAAGTTCGACCTGCACCTGGAACTATGCTGAATTATATATCACACTGCGCAGGTATCTGAATCTTCATTTCAAACATGTTGATTTGATGCTAAAACGATGCAAAAATGGGGCATCAGAAGAGACAGCAGTGTCCCTACAACTTTATGATATACTAGAAAAGATGGGCAGCTGATCTGAACAGTAACATCGGATTTAATTACCCTGGAGAACAACGCACCCTGTTTATATCATGTCATATGTTTATCAAGCTGTAACTAAGTAACCTTGAAATAAAGATGACCACAGTATACAGTGTAAAGAGTCAGTCAGCAATGACTGTGAGGGTTGGTCCAAAACGTGCTACACAATGACAGCCCCATGCACCACACATCCACAGTTGTCCACCTGATAACTTGCTGCTCAGCTTTTCCACGCTGACATTTTACTTCTGCTGCTCAAATTCTAACAACATTAAAAGCTGCCAAGTGTAAATCAACAGACCTTTCGGAATGAACCAGATTTCACTCAGCAATCCAATGGATTGATTTCAAGAACGAACAACTTGCCTTTCAGAACAAACCAAAGTGCTTCACATCGTATTAAGTAGTTTTGAAGTATAGGCAATGTTGTAGGAAATGTGGCAGCCAATTTGTACACAGAAAGGTCCCACAAACAGCAACACAATAAATGACCAGATCATCTGTTTTAGTGATGCTGGTTGAGAGATAAATAATGGCCAGGACATTCAGCAAAACTCCCCTGCTCTTGCTCAAAATATTGCCATAGGATCTTTCATGCCCACCTGTACAGATGGACAGGGCTTCAAGTTTATTGTCTCATCTGAATGACAGCATTTCTGATACAGCAATGCTCCCTCAGTACTGCATTGAAATGTCAGCCTGAATTACGTACTTAAGTGTCTGGAGTGGGATTGTACTTTCTGACTCAAGGGGTGAGTGCTACCACTGAGCCAAGCTGAAAAATGGACACAAATCAGAGAATTTAATCCTCAAATAACCAAAAAAAATTGCAGAATATCACGTGAAATTTTATTTATTCAGTCACTGCAAACCAATCACCCTGATGATACCACTTTGAGAGTTTCATTAGCCCAAAAAAGCACATTACCTCACAGAGCCAACAATGTCACGGGAGCTCCACCAATATTTGCATGAAAATTTATGACAGATCTTAATCTTCTGCATGATATACTGGTCAATCTCCCAATAGCACTGTGCATAGTAAGTTGAGGATGCGCTGTTACAAACAAAAGCAACATGCTACTATGTGATACACAATCTTCTGTTTAAATATACCTTAAATGACCCTTTAAGGCATCAAAGTCTAACTTATATTAAGAAAACACTGTGCAAGTTCTTTTAAAGGGTTAGCTGCTATTCAGGTTGTAAATTGGAACCCTGGTTTTCTTGGTCTGCAGCAACTGTGCATACCATTAGTGGCAGTCTTGTTCTGCTCAAGCGACCAGCTTTGTTGCTTTACATTTTTTAATAAATGTTACCCTGGGTATCATGTTATAACTGAAATGGGATGTTAAGTGCAGACATGCAAAACCTCTTAAGGTAATATACTTATATCACTCTGCAATGTAAAAATTTACAGCTGGTGAATCTGATCATAGTCAAGACGTCATGTCCTACTTGCTACTTTAAAGAGCTCTGTTTATAACACTACCTGTGGGACTGCTCCTCACCTTACTGGATGGTGTTGTACAACAATGTGGTCAAACTGGTCCATCCCTGCTAAACTAGTACCTCCAGCGGAAAAAATTACCAATGCAGCTACTTTAGATTGAAAAACAACAGTAAATGAAGGACTGATTTAATTCTCCTGAATTAATTAATGGCCCATGATGCGAACATTTGTTGTGACCTTTTGAGTACAGCAGCCAGACAATTACTAGTAATCAGTTACTGAGGATAATTCGATTTTGTTGAATTTGTAAAGAATCTTTTCCCCCGTCCCTCCCCCCACCCAAAAGATAATTAATGTTGTCTTTAAAACACTAGAAAGGTCAACCAGATTGATCAGTCAGGAAATAACATAAAATTGAATTAAAAATACACTTAACTGCTCTGATTGCTGAATGTGCAGAATAGCACAAAGCCAGAGAAACCAGAAGGTCCAAAGCTCTGTTCCTGGTCATTGCTGAATTAACCCAGCTCAGCCTGAGAAGTGGTTAGGGGAGCATTACAAATGGCCTTCATTCTCCTGGGTGAGGGAGGGGTTTAAAATTCAAACATAATGCAGGCAGTGTCCCATTCTCCGTCAATGTGCAACACTCCTTGCGAGAAAGCACAAAACTACTGCTAATCTGTCACTAAATGGGAAATCACACTTAGACAATCCACAAGATTGTGAAAAACAGAAAAAGAAAAAAATGTCAAGCTGGTGCAATAACGGGAACTCTGTTCAAGGCGAGACTTGAGTCACAGTGTTGAGGAAGCTTAAATGGAAAATGACTCTACATCTCACAACCCCATACATGATGCAGAGAGCTTGACGTTGACACAGGGTGGCTAAAATAAGCAAGTGTCCCTTTCCCCCACCCCACCCTCATAATATTCTTCAGCTTGTTGAACTGAAAATTTACAAAACATGAATGCTCAGGGAAAAGGCAAAGAGGATTTTTTTCCTAACGCGAGCCATTATTTTATAGATAAACATTCATACTTGTCCATATTAGTACTGTGGTAAATCCAAACTTAGTTTCTTTTAACCTAATACTTCTTGCTGTTACTGAAGTGAAGGTGTGTCCCTCTTTCAAGTTTACATTCTTGAAATGAATGGTGGGACGAGCTACAGATCAAAACCTTGCCTTGGTTTGTGGGCAGGTCTATTAGGAAGCTGCAGATATTTTGGCTCTGGAATTAAGTGCGACATACAAAACAGAATGAGACAGTTTCATCTTTAGGGAGAGAACAAGCAAGAAAGAGAGCTGATGTGTGCATGTATATGGTATATACTTGAATAATAGATCGATATCTTCACTTAACATGGTTTATACTCGATTGATGGATAGATATCCCCATGAATACAATGTATAATTCATTGATAGATAGGCATCCCAACTGATGTTCCATTCACATACATGAATTAACGCAGATGGATTGACAATAACCTTTTGCCACATTTTTGTCCTCATTCTTCATCCAGATCAAGACCTTTCTCCAGCAAACTCATGAGCAAATCGGCCTCGACCAACTTGGGTTGGAAACATTCTGCAAGATTTTTTCACATGACCTCCATCACTCCTTGCCACACACTCCCACCCTTGGTCACTAGACATGCCCATCCTTATGGCGCACTGCCTTACCATGTCAACAGGAAAGCGAACAAACACTTAATAACCAGTTTAGATGACTCTTAACTGCCAAACATTCCCCATCTCCAATATCTGCATAACTAAAACAAAAGTGTTGAAAGACAAATAAACAATTAGTTTTTTTTTAAATGCCTCCATAATGTTTCTCCTGGAGATTAACCTTAATTCCTGGAGACCCCAGTACATTCCAGGACAGTTGGAAACACTATGTACAACAATGGCAGCAGGTAGCTGCTCCTATTTTCGAACAGCTTACATCTGCTTGAAAGTAGAAAAATTTTAACACACAAGATTTACAATTATAATAAACAGACAAAAAACTCTGAGCCCAGCTGACGACCAAGATTCAAACACCTAATGTACAACTGACCAGATTTAAAACAAGTAAAAAATATCTTCAAAGCCACGACAGTTGGGCTTCCCCAGCTTGTGACACAGACCATTAAAGCTTGATTTCTGCAGCTGCCGTCAAGTCCAAAACTTCAATCTTACGCAGAACCGAGTTTGCCTGTAGCAGACATTTACTTGAGTTCTCACCCACTCAAAGAAATGTCACCAATCAGCTCAACACTTGGGAAAATTTGAAGCTTCATTTCTAAGGTATACTGATGTGAAATACTGAACACAACAGAGGGTCGCAGAAGTAGTTTCTGCCAAGTGCAAATTTTGATGTTTGGAAATATCCCAATGAGTATTGTTTGTAATCTGAGCAGCGCTTGCATCAACGTGCATGGATTAAGTATCTTGTTTGTACATTCATATTGGTATGGAAACCACTATTTATAAAAAGAGCTGAGCAGCACTTTTACATAGGGAAAGGGCACATTCTCCACAAGTTATTGCAGACTCCAAGAGTTTACTGTTGGTCTGCTTCCTATTTCTGAAAATTCATGTTCATGCCAACACCTGAACAATCAAATGCCAGTCACAAGACAGGTTCACCCATATCAACACACTTCCCTTCTGACTCAGGGATTGATGCACTCACTGCCTCATCTGACAGAGTGACATAGACAAGACAGCCGGTGTAAATGGATCTCCCCAGTGACTCTTGCGGGCGTATGGTTCCACACTTACCCTCCAATACCCTTACCCAAACGGACTTTTTCATGTGTGAACTCAAACAAGGGTTCAAACTAGTCACCCCAAGCTGGTACCAGCTCTTATCTTAATTCTGTCACTAGTCAATAACCTTCCAGCAGAGATCACAGGATAGCAATTCAGGAAGAGAGTTATACAGTATTTACATGAAAGAAACAGACCATTTGACCCAACAGGTCCAAGCTTGTGTGTATGCTCCACACAAGCCTTCTCCCATCTGTCTTTATGGAAATCCCTAATGTTGTTTTCTAACTTCCCCTATCCAGGCTACCCGTGTTAACTATTACATACGGTTGCGTGTACCATATTCTAACCATTCTCTGGGTAAAGGCATTTCTCCTGAACTCCCTATTGGACTTACTTGTGACTGCCTTGTATTTTTAGACTCTACTTCCTCTCTCTCCCATCAGTGGAAACATCTTCTCTGTGTCCACCCTATGAAACCCTTTCATAGTTTTAAAGGCCCTTATCAGGTTAAAGCATGGCTACCTGACCTGACACGTGTTGAGTTCAGGCCAGTTCGGGTCTGCCATTCGAGCTCGGGTCAGGTTGGATGTGGACACAGTGCTGCCTTGCGCAGGGAGGGAAGTAATCTTCAAGATTTGAACATTCAGCTGGGGCATCAAGGCAGGAAATGTGCTGCCGGAACAGAAGATCACAACGTTTGGACAAGGTAGAGCACAATAATCTGTTTTATATAATTAACTTTATTACAGCAGTAAGGTCAGGTCAGGTGCAGGACAAAAATCTAAGGATTCAAGCCCGGGTCGGGTTGCATGTGGTTGGGTTTCAATTTCATACCCGAACAGGCCTTGATATCAGGTCACCCCTCAGTCTTCTCTTCTCGGGAAAACAGCCCCAAACTGTTGCATATCATCTGATAGGTACAACTTCTCAGTTCTGCTATCATTCTCCTATAATTCGGGCTGATAATTCTGACTAAGGAACATTGAAGCTAATTCTTGTACTCCTGACACCCTGGTGCAATCAGCAATAGGATGAGGCTGTGCAGGAGGCAGCAATTCTCGATGGTGTGTTGCGGACCACACGATGCCATGTGTTTACCTACTGAGCCCTTTGGGGGCATGATGATGAACAAAGCTCACAAAGCTGTGTCTATATCATGACAATGTGTCTGGTATTAATTGGACTACACGATGTAATGGGGAGGAAGAAATCTGAAGACAAGATGAGATGATCAAGTGAATGGATTCCAGTGTGCTGCACCTCCAGGGCCTAAAATAAGAGCAAAAGAAATGGAAGAACAGGGTTCTCTTGGTTGAGGACTGGTGAAGGGGTTCATGGGAGTCTGAAGTGAGAAGGCAAAAGAATCATTATACAGGATACAGAAGTAAACAGAAATTACTGTGCAAATTCGCAATGAAACCGAAGGAGTACCATACAGTCCCCATGCAACTGAAAAGGAGAAACAAACTGCCTATCTCCCTCTATGATGCTGCTTTATGGGTGAAGGCAATTATAACATTCTAATTATCTCACCCATCAACAAAACACACAATGAGATAATTAGAAGCTTTCTGTTTGCTTCAAAATTTTGTATTTTGAAAAAAAGAACTGTAACTGCAGTAAGAAAAGACATTTGTTCCTGCAGCTCATGCTCTCTGTGAAGTTTCTACATCAGTAAACAAAAGCAACAACAGGTGTGCAATCAGAATAGTAAACTATCTCTCACAAAACAAGCAAAGTCTCTCGATTGGAAACAAAACAAAAATTTTACCTGAAAAAAGATTTTTCGAATTTATCCTACGACTTTTCAAGTAATTTTGAAAAACAACCCAATGGATTTTGCTCGAACCTCAGAGAAAAAAATTCTCATCACTTGCCTCAAGACAGTGCACTGTGTGCATCCTGGGAAACTAAGCACCCTGCACATGCTCAGACTGCAGGACCTGCCTTCAAAATATCCAGAATGGCTAGATGGCCAACAACTCAGTGTGAGGGGAGGGGGGGCAGAACCAAGAGTGGGAGAGGTGGAACCTGTGAGCAAGGAGAACTGCTTTATCAATTCAGAGACAGTTAACATTATTTTTGGAACTAAAGAAGTCCTCAAAGATTCAGCATCACAAGTACAAACACCTACATAACTTTAACTCAAGCACTTCTAGGCCCTCTGCACCAATGTGCTTGCCACCATTAATTTTATGGCCTCCATTCACTTCCTCCCACTTTTAAACCTCTCACCCAATCTTCAATTTTTTCCACACAGAAAAACTAGAGACAGAAGAGATGGGGTTCAGAGTCCATCACATTTTAACATATCAAAGTATTGACAGAAAAAAAGCAATCATTTCATACTGGTTTCTTTTGACTGGGAGCACAAAATTTACCAACAGCTCATGCCCATTCCTTGGACAGGAATTAAGCACTACCTGACCTGAGGAGAGGTTAAACACAACTGAACCTGAACAGCAGAATACTATATTGCATATTACATAGTCATACTTTATAATAGCATATCATCCAACATAGCACGAACAATTCAATAGAAAATTAACTAGTATACTGAAAAGCAAGTATAACTGAATACAGCATTGAGGGTAATATTTATTACAAAAATGACAAGAACATTATGACTCTCAGTCACAACTCACTCTCCTACACAAGTGACATTGGCAGAATCTTCCACAGGCTCGTGTAATTTTGAATATCAGAGTTTTTATTTCATATGAACCAGGAAAAAGAACTCTCAAAGTCGGGGGTCATCCTTTCCTCTTGGAGTGCAACAATTAACAGATTAGCATAAAATTCCAGCTGCTAATTTGTTTGAAATAAATAGGTCAATGACTTCATCAAAGAGGTACACAAAGGAGTTTGACACAATCACGTTAACCAGTGAACTACAAGAGAAAAGAAAACACTCTACAATGAACTGCTGCACAGTGGGAAATGGAATGTAAAGGAAATGCACCAGATGGCACTTTTTTCCTTCAAATTTGTTCCTGAGATATGGTCATGCTGGCAAGGCCCAAACCCAACCCCAAGAAAATGGTGCTCGGCCTTTTTCATAACAGGCGATTGAAGTTACAACCACGTGGCTTGCTAAGAAACTTCACAGGGCACTAAGAATCAACCCAGGACTAAAGAATTGGAACCCAGAACAAGCAGTAGAGGGGAAGGGAGGAAGAAGCAATTTCCCTTCCCTAAAGGACTCCAGTGGAAGCTTGTTTTTTCAAATGACAATTTGGTACTAACATAGACATTGTTTCCAACCCATGTTGAGTTCACTTTAAGTCAGTGGGCTGAAGGCTCGCATTGTTACCACTTGGCTGAGAAGACAGCAGTGAATCTGGGTGCATATTTACTAAGATCATTGGGTTGGTTTGGCTTACCTCACAAAGGCTCCTTGTCACCCACTCCCCACTCTGGTGGGGGGGGGGGGTGTTTCCACAATGGATCTTTTTGATTCAGGTGGTCATAAAAATGGTTTGCAGATTTTTTTTTGGAATCACAGTGAATGGTTTGTCTACTCATGATGCCAAAGAAACTTTGGAGACAGTAAATGCAAATGCGTTGCTCTAGCCACAGCTCAGATCCACAGAAAGAGCAAAAACCAGGATGAAGCTTGCAGGAAACAAAGTCCATACCTATGTCTGAGAGACATTATTGCATTGATCAGTTGGTGCATGCTCTTGACAAAGCACTAGCCGTTTCCAATCCTCTAACACATAGTGGGCAGTTCTTAAAGAGCACCTACTGCTTCTTTTTAAATAGGAACCCTGGGATTTGTTAGTCTTCGCAACACACCCCAGAGAGTGTTAGCTTGCATTTCAGACGATGAAGGGCTAGTTCCAGCATCTCTCCCCCTCCCCCAGCTCATAACAACTAACTGAGATCAGGAATCAAACCTGGGATCGTTCTGATCTGTGTGTCACACTGGGCAAGCTCGGCGATGTGCCAAGGAGCGGCAGAGCACGGAGCTTCTTTCAGGAAATGCTAACCAGCTGCATGCATGTGTTTAATATTAACCCATAAGGTTTTTTTTCCAAAATATACTTTATTCATAAAAATCTGTAAAAAAATACATTACCAGTTTCAAACAGCACCAAGTCAAAAAATACAAACAGTGCAATGGAGGTCCATTTGCTTCATTACAATCATGAGTTGCCTCACAACCATTCCATTTCACATTTGTCATGCCACTTACATTTTTACATTTTACAGCAAATGAAAATTTTCCCGATATAGTTCGAGGGGTTTCCCATGGATCCAACCCCTCAGTTCAGCTTGGTGGGGGGACCTGACACTGTGGTCTTTCCCCATTGAGCCTTTGCTGCGGCTGCCCCAAGCTTTAGTGCGTCCCTCAGCACGTAGTCCTGGACCTTGGAATGTGCCAGTCTGCAACATTCGGTCATGGACAACTCTTTGCGCTGGATGACCAGCAGGTTTCGGGGAGACCAAAGGGCGTCTTTCACCGAATTGATAGTCCTCCAGCAGCAGTTGATGTTTGTCTCAGTGTGCGCCCCTGGGAACGGCCCGTAGAGCACAGACTCCTGTGTTACAGAGCTGCCTGGGATGAACCTCGACAAAAACCACTGCATCTCTTTCCACACCTGCTTTGCAAAGACACATTCCAGGAGGAGGTGGGCAACCGTCTCTTCCCCACCACAGCTACCACGGGGGCATTGTGCGGAGGGGGCGAGACTTCGGGCATGCAGGAAGGATCTAACGGGGAGGGCTCTTCTCACCACCAGCCAAGCTACATCTTGGTGCTTGTTTGAAAGTTCTGGTGATGAGGCATTCCACCAAATGACTTTGGCGGTCTGCTCGGGGAACCATCCGACAGGATCCACCGTCTCCTTTTCCCGTAGGGCCTTGAGGACATTCCATGCAGACCAGCATGGGCCAGACCTGCGCCACGTACAGCAACGTGAGCGCCTCGCACCTGATGACCAGGTTCTTACCCACAATGGAGAGAGATCGCTGCCCCCACATGCTCAACTTTTGTTGTACCTTGGCTACTCACTCCTCCCAGGTTTTGGTGCACGCCCTGGCCCTTCCGAACCATATCCCCAGCACCTTCAGGTAGTCTGACCTGACGGTGAAGGGGACAAAGGATCGGTCAGCCCAGTTCCCAAAGAACATGGCCTCGCTCTTGCCGTGGTTAACTTTGGCTCCCGAGGCCAGTTCGAACTGGTCACAGATGCTCATCAGTCTGCACACGGACAGCGGATCAGAGCAGAAGACGGCGACGTCATCCATGTGCAGGGAGGTTTTGACCTGAGTGCCTCCGCTGCCTGGAACAGTCACCCCTCTTATGCTCGCATCCTTCCTAATAGACTCAGCAAAGGGTTCAATACAGCAAACAAACAAGAACCCATAAGGGGCCAGGCCAATGCCTCCACAACATAATCGAAAGTGACTGATTGTTGAAGATGAGCGCTGGGAAGTGCTAAAGAATCTCCAACACTTCAGTAAATATAGCCCAGTTAGCCCAATGTTAGACACATTTTTCAGAGAAAAATAAAACCACTGGCAGTTCCAAACAGATGAGGTTATCCAAGGAACATTGCGATTGCGAGATGAAAATGACTAAGGCCCATCTAGTTTGCCTTTTACCATCCAGGTAGTCACAGGGTGCAACGCTAATGGAGTTGTTGACTCATATTAGCTCCAGCAAGAAAATACAGCGCCTTCTTTATCCCACGTACCTTAACACATTCTGAAGCTATGACATGACAGGATTCAAGAGGACAAGCTTTGCAAGCACCATTTATAAAACAATCTTAACCCTAATGATATGCATCTGTCTCTTGAACTCCAGACTGTGCATTATAAAACATTCACTCCCCCTTTTTTAAAATCAGATTTATCTCCAACTTCCTTTAATTCTCCTCTCCTCTCTCCCAATCCCTTCCCCGCTGAGACAGGGCAGAACAGAACCCAACTGTGAGGTTTCCTCCCAAGAGTTTTGCAATGCTCACCATCAGTAAATGTGCAAGGTGAGCTATTCAACATCACCCCACAACTTGGCCCCAACACCACCACCACTACCCCTGCTCAGCAAGCCAGATTCCCTTCTCTCCAGGGTAGCACCAAATGTTATGGGAAACTCAACAGGAAACCTCGAGTATAATTTGATCCAACATGCTATGCCAGAACCAAGCTGATCATACAAGTATAGGTGTACGAGTAGATTTCCATGGATATTCTAGCTAAACTACAAATCCACAATTTAGACCTAGATACAAATGGCAATACAGGGTCAGGCCTGGGTCAGTGAAGACTTTTAGAACATTACAGCGCAGTACAGGCCATTCGGCCCTCGATGTTGCGCCGACCTGTGAAACCATCTGACCTACACTATTCCATTTTCATCCATATGTCTATCCAATGACCACTTAAATGCCCTTAAAGTTGGCGAGTCTACTACTGTTGCAGGCAGGGCGTTCCACGCCCCGACTACTCTCTGAGTAAAGAAACTACCTCTGACATCTGTCCTATATCTATCACCCCTCAACTTAAAGCTATGTCTCCTCGTGTTTGCCATCACCATCCGAGGAAAAAGACTCTCACTATCCACCCTATCTAACCCTCTGATTATCTTATATGTCTCTCTTAAGTCACCTCTCCTCCTCCTTCTCTCTAACGAAAACAACCTCAAGTCTCTCAGCCTTTCCTCGTAAGACCTTCCCTCCATACCAGGCAACATCCTAGTAAATCTCCTCTGCACCTTTTCCAAAGCTTCCACATCCTTCCTATAATGCGGTGACCAGAACTGCACGCAATACTCCAGGTGTGACCTCACCAGAGTTTTGTACAGCTGCAGCATGACCTCGTGGCTCTGAAACTCGATCCCCCTACTAATAAAAGCTAACACACCATATGCCTTCTTAACAGCCCTATTAACCTGGGTAGCAACCTTCAGGGATTTATGTACCTGGACACCAAGATCTCTCTGTTCATCTACACTACCAAGAATCTTCCCATTAGCCCAGTACTCTACATTCCTGTTACTCCTTCCAAAGTGAATCACCTCACACTTTTCCGCATTAAACTCCATTTGCCATCTCTCAGCCCAGCTCTGCAGCCTATCTATGTCCCTCTGTACCCTACAACATCCTTCGGCACTATCCACAACTCCACCGACCTTAGTGTCATCCGCAAATTTACTAACCCACCCTTCTACACCCTCTTCCAGGTCATTTATAAAAATGACAAACAGCAGTGGCCCCAAAACAGATCCTTGCGGTACACCACTAGTAACTAAACTCATTAATCATCCATGGAGATGAGATTATATAGTAGGTATTTAGTAATTCAGTCCAGTGACTGTAGGAAGGTGACCTGGTATCAACAGGCTTGTGTTATGAATATACAGGGAACAGGATGGCCACAACTAACATCCATGGTTTCTCATTTCTGAGTACAGATGTTACTGTGCAGGGTTGTTGAAGGGAGATTAACCAGACATCGTTAGAACACATTGATATAATGCTGTTATGTTAAGTGTGCAGAATTAAACATTTAAAAAGACAGACACTGAAAAAGTTCTGCAGGAGCACCAATCTAGTTCTGCTGAGGTTGCAGCGTATGGGCAGGAAAGGGGGACCCCTGAGGAGGAGGCTTCTGCATAACCTGGGGAAGGGAGGTTTTGTCAGTCCCTGCATGACATCAGGAGTTTGGGGGGCGGGGAGGGGGGGTGGGGTTAGGAGGAAGGGAGAGGTCACTTTGCTTCCCCTCAATATAACTGTTGACTTACTGGGTTAGTCAACATAAAAACAAACGGTCTTTTAAAGCAAAAAAGCTGCCACAAACTACTTAATCAGAAAAACTAAAAGATTAGAACAAAAAGATGCTTTATTAAAAATCCTTTAAACCTTGACTGGTTTTCCTTGCAGTCCCTCTGGTCATCTCAAAAGCAGCAGCAGCAGCATCACAAAATCCTATTAGTTAAGACTATGAACCAGTAACAAAGCCAGTTCTTCAGCTGGCCCGTGGTGGCTCTCTGATGCATAACGCAGTGACTAAGTGTTCTGGCAAGAACTTGGATCTAGCTTCATACACATGCTCACTAATATCTGCAATGCAGTGGCTGTGAACTCAGTTCATCCTGCATGTGGCAAAATGAATACACAAGTACAGACTGCAGATCCTAGTCAACCAGTCTTGTGTGTACACAGACGTACGTGTACAAATTCTCTTGAAGAAAAAGATTTTTTTTTAATTTCCAAAATATACTTTATTCATAAAAATCTGTAAAAATTACATTGCCAAACAGTTTCCAAACAGCACCAAAAAATACAAACATTGCAAGGGAGATCAGTTTCCTTCAATACTGTCATGAGTTTCTTCACAACCCTTCCGTTTCACAATTGTCATGTCAATTACAGTTTTACATTTACAGCAATTCAGAATATTAACGATACAGTTCGAGGGGTTTCCCATGGATCCAGCCCCTCAGTCCAGCTTGGTGGGGGAACCTTACACTGTGGTCTTTCCCCATTGAGCCTTTGCTGCGGCTGCCCCAAGCTTTAGTGCGTCCCTCAGCACGTAGTCCTGGACCTTGGAATGTGCCAGTCTGCAACATTCGGTGGTGGACAACTCTTTGCGCTGGAAGACCAGCAAGTTTCGGGCAGACCAAAGGGCGTCTTTCACCGAATTGATAGTCCTCCAGCAGCAGTTGATGTTTGTCTCGGTGTGCGTCCCTGGGAACAGCCCGTAGAGCACAGACTCCTGTGTTACAGAGCTGCTTGGGATGAACCTTGACAAAAACCACTGCATCTCTTTCCACACCTGCTTTGCAAAGGCACATTCCAGGAGGAGGTGGGCGACCGTCTCTTCCCCACCACAGCCAACGCGGGGGCATTGTGCGGAGGGGGCGAGACTTCGGGTGTGCATGAAGGATCTGACGGGGAGGGCCCTTCTCACCACCAGCCAAGCTACGTCTTGGTGCTTGTTTGAAAGTTCTGGTGATGAGGCATTCCGCCAAATGACTTTGACGGTCTGCTCGGGGAACCATCCGACAGGATCCACCGTTTCCTTTACTCGTAGGGCCTTGAGGACATTCCGTGCAGACCACTGCCTGATGGACCGGTGGTCAAAGGTGTTTTTCCGCAGAAACTGCTCCACGAAGGATAGGTGGTACGGCGCCGCCCAACTGCATGGAGCGTTCCGCGGCAATGTGACCAGGCCCATCCTTCGCAACACCGGGGACAGATAGAACCTCAGCACGTAGTGACACTGAGAGTTTGCGTACTGGGGATCTACACATAGCTTGATGCAGCCGCACACGAAGGTGGTCATCAGGATGATAAAGATTAACAGTCTCAAAGAAAAAGGCACACAAATTAGCAGCTCATCTCCCAAAAACGCCACACAGATAGCTCTGTTTGTTAACCACATCATACCCATTATTCCTTGACATCATCCAAACCTGTCTGAGCAGACAGACCAGGCAAGTACAGCTCGCAGTGCATACCAAACAAACAGGATGGGGGAAATGCAAATTCAAGAGGCATTTTTATATAAATGTGAAAGCTTGTGAGCACACAGTCTAATGCACACATTGACATCAAGCATACCAGTATAAGGACTTGAGGAAAGCAAAAAGGGTACTAATTCTGGCTGGTTCATTCAACGAAGCAAAACACTGAAGGACTAACAATAGCCATACAATGCAAGTACTGGAAGGATAGTTGGACTGCTGCCCAATCAGGTAGCTGGAAGGAATTTTGGGAAATTAAGCACTTGCACCAAACATTTTATCACAAGATAACCTGAAAGCGTTTGTATCTGAACCCCTCCATTAGATTCTAGATTTAACAGTCTCTTTACTCTTTTATTTATATATTTATTTATATATATAAAAAAAGAAGTATGTGTAGCGTTCAATACTTGTCTGTGAGAAATGATACCCAGCATCCCCTGCCGTGGCATCTGAATACTAAGACATCAAGCTTGTGGAAAACTTGCAATTTAAAAAGCATACACAGTTTGGGAACAGCTGGCTGAACTTTTATTCACATCCTTGATTTTATTTGCAGGCTAACTCTAACTACACATTCTGGGTGAGGCAGTTGTGAATAAGCAAAAACAGAACCAGCTGAAGTTTATCCTGAGATGATTTTTAAAAAAAACAGAGATACGAAATTGGAACAGTAGCAAACAGATGCACAGCTCAGCCTAAAGAAAAAAAAATCAGTTGCAACGACATCATAAAACCTGCCCATACGAAGAATGTACAATTACTATGCACATTCTGCTTTGCAAAACAGGTTGAGATCAATAACAGTCGGACAGTGCAACTCAGTGCGAAACAGATCTGGTGCTCTTGCTCTGCCCTATGAGGGGTCACATTGCAGCTCATTTTAAACTGTTGCTCTGTAAGTATCGCAGATTGGGCTGGGCATTGTGAGTGGTGGAGCCAACACTTGCCCATCTTCTTGTTCCCAATCTGATTCAGACAGCGAGCCAAGCCTAATCCAATCTGTTTCTCAGCATCATTTTCACGATCGCGGATGCAATTGTGCTTTTAGTGCCAGAAATGGTTTTGAAAAGGATTCGTGTTGAACTTACTTCACAGTTTTCTAAAAAAATATATATAGGTAATGAACTGAAGGCATTATTTGAAGAAATTATTTGCATAATTTTGCTCATTTTCTTCACAATGGACCAAGCAGCCATAGTCACTTCGCCTTGTCCATCAAGATCACAGAAAGAAACAGCAATAATATGCCGACTGCACAAAAAATAAGATACACAGGTACTCCAAAACATGGAGACATGGTGACATGTTCACAATGGGCTGGCTGAATTGAAAACAGTCGAATGAAAAATGAACACAATTTGAGACATGGAAGTGGATCATGCTCGGGAATTTTGACCTACAGTTCCCAAAGTGCACCGCCACTGGAGTTTTCCTTGTGTCATTTCTGATAGAGAGAAATTGATTGCCATGATTAGTCGACAACTTCATTATCATTGCAGTAGACAACTACCAGAATGGTAGATGGCAAACGAGATGGACTTTTCTCGTCAAACAATTGCTATGTTTTAATGGAAGTTCCAAACTTGCTTCAGCAAATGTACTGTCAATACCTGAAAGAAGCCTCTAAACAAATGTTTCGGCAAATATGACTGATTTCACGAAAGGCATGTATGAACATCCAATCCAGATTAAACCAAATGGGAATATTGTATTTATTCCTTCTACCTCATCCCAGTGACAACTGACTCATTTCCCAAGTTTCTCAACAGGTGCTCCCATTTACTGCAGTAACATTGCCATAATTTGCCTGAGATTTAGCATTACTGGTTATACTCGCAGCACAATGAGATACAAGGTTAGACCAAGAAAGCAAGATTGAAGATTTTCAAAAGACCTAATTTGCTCTGTTTAACCAAGTTCTTTGATGAACTAACAGAGAGGGTACAGCTGGATGAGGGAAGCGCTGTTAATGCGTGTATGGACTTTCAAAAGTCATTTGATAAAATACCACAGAATAGACTTGTCAGCAAAATTGAAGTCCCATGGGGTTCAAGGGGAAGTGGCAGTGTGGCTAACAGACAGAAATCAGAGAAATTTGCTGTGCTCTGGCAAAAGTACAGAGCAGTGGTAACTTGGATAGCTCTTTCTAAGAACCAGGACAGGCACAATGGGCCAAATGGCCTCCTTCTGCATTGTATCTTTCTATGAGGCTAAGTTATGTTCAGAATTACACTGTGGCTGAAAACGGAATTCCACATTTTAAAATGTTTTTTTTCATGGTCTTCATGAAAAAGTGATGGGATAGGAAACCAATGTTGACTAATAACAGAGACATCCGAGTTGAGTAGATTTGTATGCTGTGCCAAATAGCCATTTTAGTCTACCTGCCGTGCTAAATGAATGGCTGAAAAATCTTGCGCTGTGTTACATGGTGTTGATTCAAATCAAGTGCGAAATGATCAGCAATGTTGTCTGAATAATAAATATGAAACTCAATGAACCTCCATCTCAAACAGTGCTGAATGACAGTCCCTTTAAGCGCCCAAGTTACAGTGCTGACTGAATTGTGTAAATTGCATACTATGTGGGGTGATGGCAGCTTCCTTCCTGTGAAACCAGTGTGGTTAACTTTCAACTATCTATATACTTGTTAAAAATCTTGTAAGGGTATGCACTTCCTGTGCACAAAGCTTACTTCCTGTCATCACTTTTCTCTGTCAACATTTCCAATTAATTTTTCTATGCTAGCCGTCACGATGTAGTCGCAACTTCTCGCCAATAGGTGGTGGATGAGTATGTTTCTGGGATCTCAACTCGAAAGCTGCCCACAATATTATGGAGCCTGACAAAAGTTCAGATTACCCATCCTCTCACACCTGCACAACACAAGCTCACTGAAGTCCCCATACAAGCACTGAGGAGGAGCACAGAGCGGATTCAAGTGCTTACCGACAGGAAATGAGGAAACAATTCTTCTGCACTTTTCCAGAATGCTTTGGTTCCTCAAAGCATTGACCTGTGCTGGGGTACAGTGCTGCTTTGTCAACAGCCCTCTGGTACCCAGGCGAAGTGGCAAGCTTAGCCCCTAAGACTACAGGAGTCTTTTTTAATTCATTCATGGGATACGCATGCCACTGGCAAGGCCAGCATATATTGCCCATCCCCAATTGCCATCGAGAAGATGGTGGTGAACCATCTTCTTGAACCAGAATCACAGAATAATACAGTGCAGAAGAGGCCCTTCGGCCCATCGAGTCTGCACCGATGCATTAAAACACCTGACCTGTCTACCTAATCCCATTTGCCAGCACTTGGCCCATAGCCTTGAATGTTATGACGTGCCAAGTGCTCATCCAGGTACTTTTTAAAGGATGTGAGACAACCTGCCTCTACCACCCTCCCAGGCAGTGCATTCCAGACTGTCACCACCCTTTGGGTAAAAAAGTTCTTCCTCAAATCCCCCTTAAACCTCCCGCCCCTCACCTTAAACTTGTGACCCCTCGTAACTGACCCTTCAACTAAGGGAACAGTTCCTCCCTATCCATGCCCCTCATAATCTTGTACACCTCGATCAGGTCACCCCTCAGTCTTCTCTGCTCCAGTGAAAACAACCCAAGCCGATCCAACCTCTCTTCATAGCTTAAATGTTCCATCCCAGGCACCAATCCTGGTGAATCGCCTCTGCACCCCCTCCAATGCAATCACATCCTTCCTATAATGTGGCGACCAGAATTGCACATAGTACTCCAGTTGTGGCTTTACCAAAGTTCTGTACAACTCCAAAATGACCTCCCTGCTTTTGTAATCTCTGCCTCGATTGATAAAGGCAAGTGTCCCATATGCCTTTTTCACCACCCTATTAACCTGCCCTTCTGCCTTCAGAGATCTATGGACAAACACGCCAAGGTCCCTTTGTTCCTCGGAACTTCCCAGTGTCAAGCCATTCATTGAATACTTCCGTGTCACATTACTCCTTCCAAAGTGTATCACCTCACACTTCTCAGCGTTAAATTCCATCTGCCACTTCTCTGCCCATTTGACCATCCTGTCTATATCTTCCTGTAACCTAAGACACTCCACCTCACTGTTAACCACGCGGCAAATCTTTGTGTCATCCGCGAATTTACTGATCCTACCCCCCCACATAGTCATCTATGTCGTTTATATAAATGACAAACAATAGGGGACCCAGCACAGATCCAAAACAGAGCTAGTTCAGTCCTCATTCTGCAGCAACATCCACTGTGCTGTTATGTTGTGAGGAACTCCCTCCCTCTGTACTTTGACTGTTTAAAGCCATCAGGGCAGCATACCATCACGCCACCCCATCTCTGTACCCAGGGAATACTTAGGACACATGAACAATGACAATCAGGTCCATCCAGCCTGTCCCACATAAACAATTGTGATAGATTGTCGAGCACAATATACAAACTCTCCATCCCTTCCAAAACTTTCTCCGAGGAGAAGCGAAAAACCAAATAAAAAAAACTTCCAGAAGTATCAGTCACCTTTGCGCCCCCACCTGAGGTTGAAAACACACAGGGGATTTTAACTTTTACAGCAACTGTTTTCAACACACAGTCAAAGAAGTAGTCAATACAAGGTTGCTTCACCTTTCATTGTTATCCCATATTTGACATGCAGATCTCTATGACAAGCCAACAGATTCATGGTCACCTTTATGGATACCAATATTTCAGATTTGTATTCAAAAACTTAATTTAAATTCTCCAACAGCCATTGTGGGATGTGAACTCATGTTCTATTTGATTATTATTTCAGTAATATAACCATTGCATTTTTATCACATCTTCTTTCCATCTTGTCAACTTTCCATTAACAACTTTTCTAGTCTATTTCCCACAAAAAAACTTGGCTGACCAGTACTTAAGTGGCAACTTATCGTTGCGTTGTGCGACAGAATGAGCAAAAAGAGTTTTTTTTTAAATCCTCGCATCTTATTACTGCCAACACCACAACACTGTCATGTAGAGTGTCATCTGAGCAAACCAAGTTAGTGCACCACACACAATGGGTCTTTCATAAAGTTAAGAACTCATGTCCTTGAAAAGAACTTTAAGACAACACAAACCTAACGTTCTGGGCAGTGTGTGGATATAGAATTGTGGGCAGGACTACTGATACCACTTCAGGTCCCACATCACCTCACAGTCAGAGGCCTTCCCTGCTCCCACAACCTGTATCTAGCTCTTTGCCTCAGCACTGGTTATGCGAAGCAAACATTTTGATACAGAACATCAGGAACCAAACAAAACTGCTTTTCTGGTCAGATTTTCATAAAAGGGCACATCTGGAGCAGTACAGTGCCTTTGGAGCAGCACCACATGACATCATTCTCTCACGAGTTCTTCTCTTTGGCCTTTTTAAAAATGTATTCATGCTTGGAATGTGGGCAGCACGCACAAGACAAGTATTTGTTTCCCATCTGTAGCGGCCCTGAGAAGGTTATGGTGACTGCTTTCTTGAACTACCAGTCGCAATTCATTCCAACTGAGGTACTTGCTCAGCCACTTCAGAGGGCAGTTAAGAGTCAATCAAAACTGATGTGGGACTGGAGTCATATATAGGCCAGGCTGGGTAATGACAGCAGGTTTCCTTTCTCAAAAGGATATGAGTTGGGTTTGTACAACAATCTGACAGCATTGTGGTCACTTCTACTGACACCAACCGCTCAACTACAGATTATCTTTTTAAAACTGATTTAAATTTGTGGATTACTAGTCCAGGAACATAACCACTATACTGCTGTATCCTGAGTGGAAGTAGATGAACTGCCAAATTGGGAGGGATGAATAAAATTTCATAACTTGGTTTTTAAAAGCTTCTCTCTTTCGCCAATTTCCACAGCATTCCACTGAGCTGAGCAACGTGCTACAGGAGCTGTGTGGTGATACACTGCCCAAGCACATGATGCAAGACGCAAGACAAATCAATCCCCTATCTCCTGTATTCGATTTACCGGATTTTACTTGGACTTTAATGTTTCAATTAACCCAATAAGGCACAACGACACCCACAGGACCAGACCTCTACAGGCTAAATTAATCTAAGGATTCATTTACTTATTAATTACAAACAACACAACAAAGCATCAGGATGAGGGAACTGTTACGGATATAATACATCAGAGAAGTCAATGGCGAAGTTCTCAAGGGATTCATTTATGCTCTTCACAGAAACGGCTCCCAAAGACATGAGGCAAAAAGAACATGTTGCTTCTAACTGTGAATTCTTCCTAAACTCCAAGTATCAGAAACTCCTTCACTGTTCTTCAGCAAGTTGCTTCATGAGCTTTTCTTCCCCCAAACAACTTTCCCAGGTGCACTCACAAATAAGCAACCAAGTGCAGCCGCAGGCTGGATATTAATATGTGCTTTTCTTTGATGCCAAGTTTTCAAGGACAAGCTGACAAAGGCGTTTTACAATGTACCAAAAAAGGAAAATACTGGTTCCATAACATTTTAAAATTTACATCGCACCTTTAACATAATAATTCTGTCCCAAGGTGCTTTACAAGCATTATCAAACAAAATTTGACACCGAGCAACAAAAGTTGATATTAGGTCAGATGACCAAAAGCTTGGTTTTACAGAGCAACTTAAAAGAATAAAGAGTGCTAAAGAATGGAAAGGTTTAGGAACAGAATTGCAGAGCTCAGGGCCTTAGCAGCTGAAGGCGTGGCCGCCAACATGAGGTGATTAAATTAGAGCATGCTGAAAATGTCGGAATCGATGGAGCATGGAGATCTTGGGAGCCTGGAAGGTTGCAGGAGATTGGACTTGGGGGAAGGGCGTGGCCATTGATGGATTTGAAAACAAAGATCAGAATTATAAAACTGAAGCTTGCTTAACCAGAAGCCAATATAGATCAGTAAGCACAGGGGTGGTGGGTGAACAGCTCATGATGTGAGTTAGGATACAGGCAGCAGAGTTCTGAATGACATCAAGTTTGCAGAGGGTATAACTTGGGAGGCTGACTAGCAGTGTGTTCAAATAGTCGTCTAGAGGTAACAAAGGCATGGATGACGGTTTCAGCAGCTGAAAAGCTGAGGCATGGGCAGAGTTGAGTGATGTTAAAGGTGGAAATAGGCAGTCTTAGTGATGGTGTGGTTATGTGCTCGGAAGCTCATCTCTGGGGCAAGGCTGTGAAGAAAAAAAAAACCACTGATGGAAAAAATGGAACACAGGAATCAAAGAGTATATAATAGGTTGAAGAGGTAGCAGACACCCAAGTCTGGGAAACCAAGGGATTCTTTTTGGCCTGAGTTGAACTCATGTCAGTTGTTTCAAGTGGGTGCCACTTTATGCATAGCTGTGGAGGCAGAATTTCAATGTGGTTAACTGAGGGCTGAGATGTGAGAACATTTGGGGCCAGCTGGGCCCAGGAAAGCAGAACACATACCCAGTTTGGTCAAACTCAATAAAGGCCACGTCAGTGGAGATCACTCAGAATATAATTGGCTCTTTAGCATTTTAGATCTTCCTGAAGCTTTTCAAAATGACTTCAGACTGAACTTAGCGTGCAGCTCCTGTTGTATGTTGAGAAGAGTATACCTCCTACGCTTCAGATGGTTCAGTACAATGCCCTCAGAATACTGGACCCTGAAGTAGCAGTACGGTAGCACAGCAGCTATGTTACCCGACTGGTAATCGAGAGGTCTGAATTAATAATCCAGAGATGCAAGTTCAAATCACACCGGAGCAATTGAGGAACTCAAATGCAGTTTATTAAATAAAGCTTGAAAAAAAGCCGGTATCGTTTACAGTGACCATGAAACTACCGCAGTCATAAAAATCCAACTGGCTCACTGAAGCCTTTCAGAGAAGGAAATCTGCCTTTCTTAACCAGGTTCACAGTGATGTGATTGACTCTTAAATGGCGTAGCAAACCTTTATCAAACAACTCAAACAAATAGTTATAATACACAAGGACTGCATTGTTTCAAGAAATCAGAATAAGCAGATTAAGTGTTGCAACTTGTGCGGTGCGGCAGGCCACCTCTACAAAACCAGCCCCAAAATGCTGCCTCAGTTCTGCTCAGGCAGCAAGGTCCAAAACAAGACCAGGAGAAGGAACGATGAAGGCGTCTGGTGCTGGAAAGGAGACAAGCAACACTCTCTGCAGTGGGGAAATAAAGGAGAGGCAGCTGAAACCAGCGACCCAGTACCAACCCTGCGCCCGGAAACCCTCCTCCACAGACAGAATCAATGGAGGAGGAGGCAGCAGATGGACAAACAGGTCAGTGGCAAGTGGTACAAAGGAAAACCACAAAGAAAAAACCTCCAAAAGTGGAACAGAACACCACCCAAACCAGTGGCAAGAGGAGGCTACCGTCTGAGACAGACTGCAGCAGCTCCTCTTCACTGGACAGGGAAGTGCCGGAATGACAGCACCTTCAAAAGAGGCGGCAGAACTCAAAGGATCTGGAAGATAAAGCCCCCCAGCCCCCGGAAGCTGTGATGGGCCCGGCGCGCCCAAAACCCAAAGCGCCAAACCTAGTGACATGCCCAGCACACCCCAGCTCCTGGAAGCGGGGAGCAGTGCTGTTTTCGAGGAGGAACAGAGGGCAACAGCAGAGGACAGCCCAATCCTTGCTGCCTACAAGACCCCACCAATGTCACCCCAGTGGAACAAACCCTGCATGAAAAACCAGGAGGGGTTTCTGAGCCCAACGATCGTGAAACAGCTTGCGTACACTATGGGTATGCAGGAACATCTCCAAGGACTGGGACTAGCAAGGACAAATGGTATGGGAAGCAACAACAAACTTAAAAAATGGGTATAAGGATTGCTTCAATTAATGTGCGTAGCATTAAATCCACTACGCGATGTGTTTCAACCTTGAATTACCTCGCCAAGGCCAAAGCCGACCTACTGTTTCTGCAGGAGTGTGGAATGCCACACCTCAGCACCTGCAGGCAATGGTTGCGATGGTGGTCCCACGGGCCATCGATCTGGTCAGGGGGTAATGATTCCCGTTCCTCCGGCCTGGGTATGCTGCTGCGGTGAGATAACTTCACTATCTCCGAAGTTAAAGAGGTGGTGGGCGGTCGCCTCCTCGTAGCAGATGTAATGTACAACAATGTACTCCGCTCCGGTTGATCAACGTGTACGCCCCAGTTCATTGCAGCGAGCGGCTGACCGTCTTCCAGCAGCTCCCACTGCTGCTGGCGACGTCCAGGCCGGTCATCCTAGGCGGTGACTTCAACTGCATCATTGATGCAGCTGGACGATCCGGCAGTGACAACAGCTAACTGGACACTACGTCCAGATTCCTAATAGAAACAGTAAAATATGCCAAACTGCACGACATCTTCAGCAAACCTGCAGACGGAGCACAGCGTAGATACACCTGGTCAAGAACAGACGGGTCTGCCCGTTCCAGGATTGACTTCCTGTTTGTGTCCTATGCTGTCACGGTCAGATCCACCGACGTCAAGCCGGTGTTATTCTCCGACCTTTGCCTCTTACTGGTTGACTGTCACTTACAGGACGACCAGCGGGTTGGGAGGGAGATATGGAAACTCAATGCTACACTGCTAACCCCAGAGAACGTTGAGGAACTCAAAAGGGATTACAAAGGTTGGAGAACCATGAAACTCCCCTTTGAGTCTCCAGTTCACTGGTGGGAGGCGATCAAGGAGAACATCAAGAGGTTCTTTATCTTCTAAGGTGTTCAGAGGGCGAGAGAGACACAGAGAAATGTCCCGACTCCAAAAAGTATGCAAAATCTGCTCCGGCTGCAGTCGATGGGGGTCGAGGTCAAGGAGGAACTCCATGAGGTGAAGAGCCAGCAGGCCTCGCTCTTTGCCACGGAGGCCTCCAAGATCATATTCCAGTCCAGAGTCTGCTCCATTGAGCAGGATGAGACGTGCTCACGTTACTTCTTCCAAAAGGTACACCAAGAGAGCTCAGAGAGTGATCAGAAGCCTGAAGGAAGAGGATGGCTCGGTGACGTCTTCGCAGTCTGACATACTAAGGATCAGCAAATCCTTTTATGCTGGGCTGTAAACGCGAAGCCCACGGACAGCAGAGCCTCCCAGTCCTTCCTGTCATCTATCACTGATGTCTTAGATGACAGCATGAGGGAGAGACTGGACAAGCTGCTAACTCTGGACGAGCTGACAGAGGCAGTCAAGTCCTTCAAGACGAGTAAAACTCCCGGAAGCGATGGCTTACCGGTTGAGTTGTATTCGGCCCTGCGGGCTGGGTCGGCCCGGACCTGCTGGAAGTATACAAGATAACGCTCCTGGCCAGCAGCATGTCAGAATCCATGAGGAAAGGCATCATCATCCTCATCCACAAGCGGAAGGGGGAGAGGGCAGAAATCAGAAATTGGCGGCCCATCTCACTGCTTAATGCTGACTACAAGATTCTGTCAGAAGTCACAGCCCGTCGAGTCAAGTCTGCTCTGGGGTTGGTGATTCACCCTGATCAGACCTGTACTATACCCAGCAGGAGGATCTCTGACAGTCTCGCGCTACTCAGGAATACGATCGCCTATGTACGGGACAGGATGGTGGACACCTGCCTCATCAGCCTGGACCAGGAAAAGGCTTTTGACAGGATATCGCACACCGACATGATGGACGTGCTTTCCAAAATGGGGTTTGGGGAGGGAATCTGCAATTGGATCAAACTGCTCTACACTATCAGTCTCGCAGTCTCAATCAATGGGTGGGAATCAGAAAGTTTCCCGTTCCAATCTGGAGTCAGACAGGGATGTCCTCTCTCCCCTGTCTTGCTTGTTTGCTGTATTGAACCTTTTGCTGAGTCTATTAGGAAGGATGCGAGCATAAGAGGGGTGACAATCTCAGGCAGTGGAGGCACTCAGGTGAAAACCTCCCTGCACATGGATGACATCGCCGTTTTCTGCTCAGACCCGCTGTCTGCGCGCAGACTGATGAGCATCTGTGACGAGTTAAAACCGGCCTCGGGAGTCAAAGTTAACCACGGCAAGAGCGAGGCCATGTTCTTCGGGAACTGGGCTGACCGATCCTTTGTTCCCTTCACCGTCAGGTCAGACTACCTGGAGGTGCTGGGGATATGGTTCGGAAGGGCCAGGGCATGCACCAAAACCTGGAAGGATAGAGAGTAGCCAGGGTACAACATCAGCTGAGCATGTGGGAGCAGCGATCTCTCTCCATTATGGGTAAGAACCTGGTCATCAGGTGCGAGGCACTCACGTTGTTGGTGTACGTGGCACAGGTCTGGCCCATACCCCACTCCTGCGCTGTGGCGGTCACCCGAGCCATGGATCGGGTCCGGAGGGACAGGATGTTCAAACCTCAGGATAAGGGTGGGAAAAATGTACCCAACGTGGCCCTCACCCTGATGACTGCCTTCGTGTGCGGCTGCATCAAGCTGTGTGTAGACCTCCAATACGCAAACTCCAAGTGTTAAGACGTGCTGAGGTTCTATCTGTCCCCGGTGTTGCGAAGGATGGGCCTGATCACATTGCCGTGAAACATTCTATCCAGTTGGACTGTGCCGTACCACCTATCCTTCGTGGAAAAGTTTCCGCGGAAAAATACGTTTGACCACCAATCCATCATGCAGTGGTCTGCACGGAATGTCCTCAAGGCCCGACGGTAAAAGGAGACGGTGGATCCTGTCGGATGGTTCCCCGAGCAGACTGCCAAAGTCATTTGGCGGAATGCCTCATCGCCAGAACCTTCTAACAAGCACCAAGATGTAGCTTGGCTGGTGGTGAGAAGGGCCCTCCCCTCCGCACAATGCCCTCGAGGTGGCTGTGGTGGGGAAGAGACGGTTGCCCACCTCCTTCTGGAATGTGTCTTTGCAAAGCAGGTGTGGAAAGAGATGCAGTGGTTTTTGTCGAGGTTCATCCCAAGCAGCTCTGTAACACAGGAGTCTGTGCTGTATGGGCTGTTCCCAGGGACACACTCAGAGATAAACATCAACTGCTGCTGGAGGACTATCAATTCGGTGAAAGATGTCCTTTGGTCTGCCCGAAACTTGCTGGTCTTCCAGCGCAAAGAGTTGTCCACGACCGAAAGTTGCAGACTGGCACATTCCAAGGTCCAGGACTACGTGCTGAGGGACGCACTAAAGCTTGGGGCAGCCGCAGCAAAGGCTCAATGGGGAAAGACCACAGTGTAAGGTCCCCCCACCAAGCTGAATTGAGGGGCTGGATCCATGGAAAACCCTCGAACTGTATCGGAAAATTTTTGTCTGCTGTAAAATGTAATTGGCATGAAAAATGAAATGGAAGGGTTGTGAGGCAACTCACTCCTGTATTGAAGGAAACTGACCTCCATTGCACTGTTTGTATTTTCCGACTTGGTGCTGTTTGGAACTGGTCTGTAATGTATTTTTTTTTAAAACAGATTTTTATGAATAAAGTATATTGTGGAAATTTAAAAAAAGTTGATATCTACGACCACCACCTTCTCAATAGTAATTAAAAATGGTTAATACTGACCTTGACAGCGATAACTACAGCCAATGAATGAATAAAAAAAGCAAAACGTGTTCCTCTCATTACAAACTCTCTCCAAAGCAACCTAATGGATCATTCCTACTGCACACCCAGACTAATAATTACCTGTATGACTGGTTTCTAAACCAACTGCCAAAAACAAGTGCCTTCACCACCAGAGACTTAACAATGGCACAAAATTCGTCACGACGACTCAACATACAAGCAACAGAGTGGTATTTCTGCAATGCAATTTACAATCGGTCGGCAGGCTGCATATTTCACTAACAAAACTAAGTTGGGCTAAGATTTTTACAAAGAAACACTGACGAGTAAACTGGTAATCAATAACCATCAAAAGGTAAAAATACTGAATTTCATCTCCAATTGAAATTTCAAGTGTCAGGCTCAGCTGGTTGATGTTCCACTCCAGAAAGTTCATCTTTCTTGTGGAATCTAGGCTGTCACATCTGCGCAGTACTGAAGGAAGGCACTGTGCAGGTGCCATTATTCAAATGAGGCTTTCAGTCAATGCTGTTTGCCCCCTCAGGTCGAAGTAAAAGGTTCCACAGCACTATGCAAATCGTAGCGGAATTATCCGTCAACCAACATTAGAGAAGATTTTCTGGTCACAATTACATTGCTGTGCATGGGATCTTGCTGCGCATGAATTGGCTGCCACGTTACCTACAACAGTATCTCCACTTCAAAAGTACTTAATCGCTGTAAAATGCTTTGGGACATCCGGAGGTCATAAAAGGCGCCAAATAAATGCAAATCTCCTTTTCCAAGGATGTGTACAGAATACGTGTGGTGAGTTAAGTCCATGGTATTTTCTTTCAACTCAGCCATGATTAGTCTGACAGCGCGCTTTCTAGAGTAATCGAGGGGTAGAATCAATTACTTCAAACAAAGACCGAGTTGGCAGTTACAGGGATGAAAAAACAATAAATGGAAAATAATGGCGCACTGGCAGTGATTCCAGATTGCAATCCAACTGAGAGGTCCATGTCACAATATCAAGACTCAAATGGTGGACAACCACCTCAAACATGTAGTGAGGTATTCCAGACTTCTCATTTGGGGAGCACTTCATTTTCCAACTAGCTGTAATCCACATTCAGTACGAATACTGACTTTCAGCAAGTTCAGGGCCACTTGCGAGATGATAAACAGGATTAAAAGCTACTCGAACTCTCTAATTTCATGTTTATGGATATTATCTCTAACTCATTTACAATTACTTTTGTGGATATTATTTAGCATGCATTTAGTGAAAATTCAAAAGGTTGTAGGAAATATTTACTTCATTTCACAAGAATGACAATTCACATCGGCAAATTACTGCCAAAGAGCTGCTCTAGATGTTACAACTCTTGCAGGTTTCGATAGTCAACCTCAGGGGACCAAAAATGAAAAAGGAATTACCAAAGTACTGAATGGTTAAGCTGTAAAGATCTGGTCAGCCACATCTGCCAAGGATAAGGCCTGGACTGGGTTTAAACTGCAGCATAATTTGGTGAGTCTTGTGCAGAGAGGATGACATTTACACATTTAATGCTGGTTCCTTCTGATCTGGAGCCAGAAATTTGCAAGTGATTGCCAATCTGGAACTTAGTCTCCCAAGCAAGGATTTAGTCGCCAACTGACATAAGGATGCATCAATTTACAACTGATTTTGTAGCTGTAGAGATGAGCTAATTTGAACACACCTGCATCTGAGCAAAAGAATAACGCATAATTATAAATTACTAACACACCCGGTCATTTTGAAGCATCAAAGCTCAGACCTGCAGCTATGTCCACTCATTTTTGAGAGTTCTTTTGCAAGAGTCTTTCTTGGGCCTCCGACACAGATCCTGGCTAAAAAGGTGCCAAACCATCTACTTCCAGGCTTCCACCTGCATTGCTCCTCCCCTGAAGGGGCAAACGAGTGCTGAAATATGGGTCCATATCCAACATCTGGCTTGTTTGCTGTTTTTTCATGCTTGGGTCTACACAGTTTAATAGCCTGCCAATATTCTATGTAGGCCATGGCAGTTGGGTCCAATCCCATGTTCATCCAAAATCCACTCACAGATGCTTCTCAGCAAAGGAGGCGGGGTCACTAGTTCATGACCAAAAGTAAGAACCTTGTTGGATTATTCCTCTTCCTAGCTAAGTAGACTCAAGTCCAATTTCAGTACTGCAACTGTGTGCCCAATCAGGTCACCTGGCAAATATCCACCAGAGAACTCCGAACCTTTGCATGGCATAACTGGATTGTCAGAGAAGCCTAGGCTTAAACCAGCTGCAAAGTGCATTAGAGCAGTCTGGCTCAATTCTGTGCCTTCTTGTGAGAAGGGACACCTTCCAAGAACCTTCTGACAAAGGGAGAAGTGAGGGAAACAAAGCAGGTGTATTTCGCTCGGCGAGGATCACAAACTCAATGGGTGGAACTGGTGGGCAGCTGACAAATCCCAATAAGCCACTTTTTGAAACTCGACAGATGAACACCCAGCACCCTGTCACACAACAACAGGCCCCAGTGCTGGTTAACAGTTCAGAACAACACTTGACTATTGAGCCATGGCCTCCACAAATACTTCAACTGGGACCCACATCTTTTTAAAAATACATCACTCTGTCACGAATCAACAGATGTTAATGTAACTTCAACTAACAGGCACAGGATGTCAGCTAAAGCAGAGAGATGGTGCTGATATCACTGCTTCAATTCCCCTCTCTCCCCCTCACCTCTTCCTGCTTCAGATTTACCCATGTCTCAGTATGGCTTTCAGACAACAGTGCCAGTCAGTGATAGAAATTAAAACAAAGGGAATGATTCAATTGAAGGCTGTAAATGGGAATTTATACTTGAATGGTGAATTTAGAGTTTACTGCTGTGTTGGCAAAGACATCACATCAGGTGGGTTTCAGCCAAAATCCAATCTTACTTCTTGTCGGAGATACCTTCAGGATCAATAAAAGCTGGGACATCAGCAAACAATTTTCATCCATCATAGAAGGAAAAAACAACACTAACACCGAGAAATGGATGGGTAACAAGTGCCATCCACATTCCAAAAACAAAATAAAATCAAGAATACAGTCAGATTAAACACTGTTGCAATATGTTTGCTCCATATGTTGTGCGAAAATTTACACAAAAGTATTCAGAGACTCTTGCGCTCTCCCTACTCCAATCAGCTGCTGGGAGGCGTGTCAAACAGATCGAGTCAAACTCACTCTCCATCCTCCAACCTCAATGTCTGATTTCAGCGGCTGAGCATGCAAATCGGACAACTATATTGCACAGTACGCCAGCACAATGTATCTTAAATTTTCAAGTTGGGCCTGTTTGCGACCAACAGCACAGTGGTAAAGAGCGGCATCAATTGCCTGGCACCACTTAACTGTACTGAGTCATTTGTTTCCAAGAAAGCAATTATGTAACTAAGTCTCCCTCTGTGAATTTGCTACGGTTGTTGTGTCTGACATGAAAACCAGGACACTGGCATCATTCCCGTTTCATCTATTACGCCAAATTGTAAAATTCTCTTGTCTGTAGTCCTCCAACATTGAATTTTATTTCTTCTATTCATACTCAACAAGGGGAAGCATAAGCTGGAGTTACGTGGCAATTTGCCACTTTTGTTCTTGAAGGAATAAAACCTCTTGTGAAATGGCATCTGGAGTATTTAATACGCATTACTTTTCAAGTAAAACTGTAAAGAATATTCATTCCCAAAAATTGCCAGATTATGCAAGAATGGTGAACTAGTGTCTGCACACACGCTGCTTCCAGTGCAGCGTTTACACAAAATCCCGACTCCTCCCAAAGGCAGAGGACCAATCGCTGCTCAAATAGTCAGCAGTCTTGACAATCGAACCAAATATTCCCAATCAAGCATTCTTCACAGAATTGTGACAAGGCAGGAAGCCATTCAGCCCATCGTGTCCGCACTGGCTCTCAAAGGGCAACTCCTTCAGTTCCATTCCCCCGCCTTCTCCACATAACCCTGCACATTCTTCCTTTTCATACCACTGTCTAATTCCCTTTTGAATGCTTCAATTGAACCTGCCTCGACCACACTCTCAGGCAACATATTCCAGACCTTAACCACTTGCTGCGTGAAAAGGTTTTTCCTTATGTCACTTTTGCTTCTCTCACCAAATACTTAAAATCTATGCCCTCTCCTTCTCGATCCTTTCACGAGTGGGAACAGGTTCTCTCTATCTCCTCTGTCCAGACCCATGATTTTGAATACCTCTATCAAATCACCTCTCAGCCTCCTCTTCTCTAATCTATCTTCATAACTGAAATTCTTCATCCCTGAAACCATTCTCGTGAATCTCTTCTTGTACTGTCTCCAATGCCATCATGTCTTTCTTCAAGTGCGGCACCCAGAACTGGACACAATACTCTAGTTGAGGCCGAACGAGTGTCTTATACAAGTTCAAAATAACTTGCTTGCTCTTGTACTCTTATGCCCCGAATAATAAAGCCCAGGATGCTCTATGCTTTATTAACTGCTCTCTCAACCTGTCCTGCCACCTTTCATGACTTATATACATATACACCTAGGTCCCTCTGCTCCCGCACCCCCCTTAGAATTGAACCTTTTATTCTCTATTGTCTCTCTACATTCTTCCTACCAAAATGAATCACTTCACATTTCTCTGCATTGAATGTCATCTGCCACCTTCTTCTGAAACAATCAACTGTCTTTGGTTGCGACAGTGCTGACTGTCAAACGTGCTGGCTTATGCTGGAGGAAGGTTCCACAGACACCACCAGAAACTAGCAGGGTGGATGGAATCGCAGCCAGAGTTCCCAGTAACACTCGACCATAAATTTTTTTCCCATGCATACTTCATACTTACTGGAATGTAAATATGCAAAGCAACTATCCTCCACCCTTCCCGCTACCAATTCACTCAATTTCAGTGACTTGGTATAGAGCTGTCATTATGAGAACTGACTCAAAACACCTGAGAGATGGGGAGAAGGGAGGAAGCAAATGAACAACAAAAGGGAGGCAGGGGCATTGAAAGATGGGGCATTGAAACAGGATAGAAGGAAGAGAGTTGCCGGAAGGCATCAGTGAGGGGTTAACTGAGATAATGAATAGATGGGGGGGTGGAGAGGAACACAACCACATCACGTGACCACATATCTACAGGGGAGAAACCATTTGAGAAGTGTCGATGATTTCGAGAGCACAATCCATGGAGATGGAGAACAGAGGAGTCAGCTGGGAGGGAGGAGAATGGCAGAGGACGAAGCAAGCCATCACACAGAAAGACGTTGGCGAGTTTCACTCAATCGCAGCAACATGAGTGAGAAAGCAAACAAGAGGTTTTGAAGTCTGTTGTGCACATTAAGGCAGGGCAAAAAATAAATTACAGGCAGCATCTACAAAATCCCCAGAATCTTTTCACAGGCAAGAAGGAACAAATACTGCTCAGTTCGGCAGCATGAAGATCCAACACTACAAAGTGACAATCGAAATCTAGAACAAGACTTCATTTCATCCATAAAAAGGAACTCATGATTGAAAAATGGCCCCATCTGAGGGAGCATTTCATCTTTTGGAAGATAAAACAAAAGCTTCATCCCAGCACCTCGGCTCAGACAGGCTTGGGTCAAGTGAACTGTCTTAACAGCTCGATTCAGCTGTACCTACTAGGAGAAGCATTCACGATAAAAGCAAAAGTTAGAGACTGAACACACAGCAATGAGCTTAACCCAGAGTAAGAAGGAAGCAAACTGCTACATGAGACCCCTCAGGCTCCACTCAAGAAAAAGAGGCAGAACAGTAAATGCCTTCTCTCTTGAGTTGGGCTACGATTGGGCAGGGGAAGCTATTTTTCTAAGGGAAGAAAACAGAGATGAAGTAAATTGAAATCCCAATTGTCTCGAAGCTTCGCCTGGCAAGCAGACATCTCCAGTGTTGCAGTAGACATTCACCAGGGTTGCTAACACGGAAACTGGGACTCGCAGTGCATGATTTTCACAACATCAAGAGAAACATGTTGCAAGCCAGTGATGTCCCATCCAGCAATGTCGCAGCACAGGAGCAGGCCTTAAATCTCAAGAGATTACTGTAAATTCAACAGAGCTGGATTGACATGAAGGTCACAGTCCAGATCTGAAATAGGACTCTTCAATCCAACCTAGGAAGAAGCTCACCAGCACAAATAAGTCATTATGTACGCAACAAAAGGGCCCTTTTGCATTGCAGGCCGGATCTTGAGAGGTCAGTCTTGTACTTAGCAGTGGTGCTGCTGATTTCCACATAAGATGGCGGCTAAGCAGCAACATGTTGGCCATAGTATCTTGGCCACAGCATAGGTGCACAGTGCTGGCATTACACCCTTGCATCGTGATACCAACATACCGAGACTGTAACTGTACGAGGAACACACAAAGGCTGATGGTGGTCAGGGGTACCCGCGAGCAACATGCCTTCCTCGCAGCCAATATGAGAAACTCGAACATGGATGCCAGCCAGGGCAAAGCCACATGACTGAAGATGGTAAAAGAATAATATAAAGCGAACTAACATGGTTCCTCTGACTACTCAGATTTCATTGTCATCACAGCTAGTATAGATCTGGAGGGGCTGGTGTGTGTTTCCAATCAACACTGGGCAAAGATGCAACCAATGCAATGTTTCTTTTCCACTTCTCCACCCACTAATTCTCTCTCTGTTCCTGAAGGTGCTGACTACAGTCATTGGGCTACAGTTTCAAAGAAACCTCTGATACCTTCGCCCAGTTAAAATTTGCAACCGTGACCCAGTCACCATACGTCAGCTATTTGTTCATGACAAGGTTAAATGAGAAACAGCCCAGCCCACTGCAAATGCCGCATACCATTGCAAACAATCCAACCATCCCCGCCGCCACCCCTTCCACCCTCCACAACCGGCAAACAATCTTTCCAGCAGTGATAGCAATCTGGATCAGGAATCCTGGTCGATTCTCTTCTCCCGCCCCTCATTCCTACTCACATTTGCAAGTTCTGATGAAAGGTCACAGACCTGAAATGTTAACTCTGCTTCTCTCTCCACAGATGCTGACTGAGCTGCTGAGTACTTCCAGCACTTTCTGTTTTTATTTCAGATTTCCAGCATCTGCAGTATTTTGCTTTTAACACCATTTGGGACAACAAGATTGAATACAAGCCATGAATCGAGACAAGGAAATGGGTAAGTCGTACCAGCCTGTCCGAGGATATTTCCTTCCCAATCCCAAATCAGTTAGCTGATCCCACTGAAACTCAGAAAGACACTCCAACTTCAAAAAAGGCAAGGGAAAGACTTGGGGCAGGGACTATTGATCGGACCTGAAGCAGAAGTCTCTCAGCCGTTGCACAATTTCCAGATGCTACAAGGACTGAACTACATAGGCTGTAACATGTACTTCAGTAAAGGTCGTGGTGGTGAGGGAAGGTAGAGATGGAAAGTTAGTGGAAAAGACCAGCAGGAATTCCAATTAGACCACTGAAACAAGTCCAAGCCAAGTCATTTTGATTGACAGCTGGTCGAGAAGCAGCAAGGACAACATGAGGTGGTTATTTTTACACAGCAGCAGTCAGGAGAGTAAATAAATCTAAACCAGCCTTTGCGCAGTGCCCCGCAATTCAGAATAGTAACTGAAGCCAATCCTTGCCGTCTGAGTTTACAAATTACAAAGCAGTAATTTAATTAAATGGGAAAGGTGACATCATTTGCATGAAAGGAAAACTCAAGGTACTTCACCAACACCTCGGCACAACCCCTCCCCCTTCCCTTCTATCCTCACCCATTGGGAGATACAATTACTGCCCTGAACCCTCTGCCAACTGTCAGCTCTAACTAAAATTAATAAGATAGGTGATGATAGTTTGAGATGTCGGACAGATTTTCTCTTAGAGTTTGGCCATTGCCTGGATGCAGAACAGGCAGGGAAATAAAAACGAGCAGGGAGAAAACCACAGACCTGTCATGTCATGTCTGTTAATTTAAATAGATAGTAAATCCAATCAACAGGTGCTATCTTCCCAGGCCATTTCCTGCATGCGCTGCACCCTTTCAAATGCAAGCATAGTTAAGAGGACACCTGCCCTACAAGCTATAGATAGAGAGCCACTTGAAACAGGAAAAGACCCTTCAGCTCAACAAGCCAACTGTTTCTCATGGAACAAACCGACAACTCCATATCCTTCTTCAACCCTTCTCTCTCCAAAAACACTATCAATTGTCGCTTGAAGCTGCTTAGACTGTGGATTTCATGGCCTTTCTGTTTAATCAATTCCACTCTAGTTGGTGCAAAAGTTGCTCCCAGCTACCCTTGAACAGATTTTTAATCTGCATCCCCGAGCACTTGTATAATTAACCATAGTTCAGCTATTGTTGCCAGTCTGAAACAGTGACATCCAAATAGGAAAAGACCCATTGTTCATCCATCCTGTCGCATACAACTACAACGTCTTGTGCAGAGTCATAGAGTTTTACAGCACAGAAACAGGCCCTTCGGACCAACGAGCCGATGCCGACCATCAAGCACCTGTCCTAACTAATCCCATTTCCCCCACACTTGGCCCACAGCCTTATATGTTTTGGCATTTCAAGTGCTCATCTAAACATTTTTTGAATGTTTTCAGTGTTCCTGCCTCCACCACTCCTGCAGGCAGTGTGTTCCAGATTCCAAACACCCTCTGGGTGAAAAAAATCCTCAACTCCCCTCTAAACCTCCTGCCCCTTACCTTAAATCTATGCCCCCTAGTTACTGACCTCTCCGCTAAGGGAAAAAGTTGCTTCCTATCTAACCTAACAATGCCCCTCATAATTTTGTACACCTCGATCAGGTCCCCCCTCAGCCTTCTCCGCTCCAAGGAAAAGAACCCCAGTCTTTCTAGTCTCTCTTCATAGCTGAAATGCTGCAGCCCAGACAACATCCTGGTGAATCTCCTCTGCACCCTCTCCACTGCAATCACATTCTTCCTGTAGTGTGGCGACCAGAAATGTACACAGTATTCCAACTGTGGCCTAACCAGCATTTTATGCAGCTCCATCATAACCCCCCCTACTCATATTCTATGCCTCGGCTAATAAAGGCAAGTATCCCATATGCCTTCCTAACCACCTTATCCACCTGTGCTGTTGCTTTCAGTGATCTATGGACAAGCATCCCAAGATCCCTCTGTACTCCCGAGGGTCCGACCATCCATTGTCTACTGCATTGCTTTGTTAGACCTCCCAAAGTGCATCACCTCACATTTCTCAGAATTAAACTCCATTTGCCACTGCTCCGCCCACCTTACTATATCGTCCTGTAGTCTTAGGCTATCCTCCTCACTATTTACGAGACCACCAATTTTCGTGTCATCTGCGAACTGTGGGAGTACTTTTACCACAGATTGCACCAGTTCAAGATGATGGCTCACCACCATCTTCTCAAGGACAACTAGCGATGGACAATAAATGCTGACCTTGCCAGCGACACCCACATCCCAAGAATGAATACTATTAAAAAAAAGTTTCAGTAAAAATACAACTGCTCATGGGCAGCAAACAACAGCTCATGGGATTCATATTAAAATGCCTGACCTGACCAAGCTCCTTGACCATTTCAAGACAGTGACACCCCAAGTGAACTCAGATTCCACCTTGACTTGCAAAAATCATCTGACAAGATCCTACATGGAAAGGCTACAGCTTCAGCCTAATTCAATGGCAGTTCAAGCTAAAATCTGAGAACAAATAATAAATTGGCCAAAGGAATGAGCAACAGGGGCTTTGTAGAGCATTTCAATAGGAGATGGGAATGTGTGCACTTTTGAGATATACATTGAGAGCTGCAATTTTGATTCCTGATGTAAACAGGTCGCATGCACAGATAACGTCAAGCTAGGAGGGGCCACTTAATTGAAGAACGGAGTTCGAAACGACAAAATTAGCAGACGTAATATTTAAGTGGGCAGAGGAAACTGGAATAGTGACGAAGAAAGTCTACAACTAAGGATTTTTGTCTGACAATGAACTGCTGGAGGTTCATGAACATGTCCAATTGTCCTGGGTCAAGACCACACTGAGCCAATATTGGCAATTCAGTACTAAGAGGAGAGTGCTTCGCAGTGTCATGTAACCACAAATTAGAATTTACAGTGAGGTTAGTACCACTTGTAACAATCATTCAGCATCCCTAGAACAGAAAGAAAGGTTTGTAGCAAACAGCTGCAATATCGGAAGCTGAGGCTAGATCAAAACCAAGAATTATTTGAGACGGAAAGGATTACTCCACCTGAGCTAGCTGAACCCTACATAAAATACTAGCTCGGCCCCAACTGGAGTAGTGTGTCCAATTCTGGACACATTTGAGGAAGCATGTGAAGGCTTTGGGAAAGGGTACAGATAAGATTTACTAGAATGGTTCCAAGAATGAGGATTACAGTTAAGTGGATAGATTGGAGAAGCTGGGATTGTTCTCCTTAGAGCAGAGAAGGAGAAGAGGAGATTTAATGAAGGTGTTTAATATCTTTGTCAACTGTATCAAGATAAACGATTTCCAGTGACTGAAGGGTCAGGAACCAGAGGACGCAGATTTAAAGTGACTGGCAAAAGAAGCAGAGGCGATATGAAGAAAAACATTTTTTACAGTGATTCGGATTTGGAATGTACTGCTTAACAGGGTGCTTTCCAAAGGGAATTGGATAAATTCTAGTCAGAGAAAGTTGCCTTGATACGGTCAAGATAGTAAGGGAGTGGGACCAACTGGATTCTCTGCAGAAGAGCTGACACACACTCAGTGGGCTGAATGGCCTTCTTTTATGCTGTACTATTCCATGATCTTATGTTACTGACCCAAGAATGGGATTCAAGTACACAAAAATAAAAAAAATTCACAACAGAAAAATTATAAATGCGAACAATAAAGAGAGCTTGTGTGTTTACTGCCCTGATAGTTTAGTATTTATGGATGTGCAGACTGGTGAACAGATGCTTCCCAGTCTGTCCCTCAGTAAAGTAACACAGCTTAAATGAAGGAAGTCAGCTTCCGATGAATCATCTCTCAGAAGCACTTCAAAAACTGGCAGCGGTGAAAGGTCATGCTCGGAGGACTATGCTTTTCCCAGGTAGCTCAAGGTGCTTCATGCACAGGGCACCAGAAAAATCCATTCCATGTCCATTTGAAAAATTCTCTTCCCCTCAGGGCCGTGACTCAAGCTGGCGTTCAACTTTGTTCAGTTCAATTTCACTCGCAGCCCTCGGGGACCTAAAGCAAGCTGCCTTTTCTCACAACTGAGCCCTGACATTAAAGGTTACATTTTGGGAATAGGGGTGAAGGCTGCAATCTGAGCTTGCTTTCTCCTCTACCATCTCGCAGCCACCCTGACCAAGAGAAATTGAGTTAAAATATAGCTTTCCACTACTATCATAGTATTATAGATTGGTACAGCACAGAAGGATGCCATTTGGCCGATCGAGTCTCTGCCAGCTCTTTGGAAAAGCAATCCAGTTGGAGCCTCTCCCCCGATCGTTACCAAATCTCTGCAATTTTAATCTTGTGAGAATTACTAAACATGCACAGGACCAAGGTCAAAAGTGGGACCCTTCTTGCCATTTGCAGAAATATGCCCAAATTGGTTTTGTTTTTTTTATTAGCAACGTGGAAAAAACAGCTACTTCTCATTGTCTCCGACCACCTCGCTCTACTTCACAAATTAGAAAATACTGATTTTTTCTCAGAGACCTCCAGTGTGTTGAATTCAAACCGAAACATGTCAGAGGTTGCTAACAGTGAAGCTGACACTCTAAGTGTTTCACCTGAAGGTTGGCGAGGCAGGGGCAGGTGGAGAGATTTAAAGGATTAAAACAATCCCATGGACAGTTTCACAATCCTCTGCACCACCACCACCAGCCCACCCATCCACCCACCGAGTGGTTAGTAATCTCACTGCTGGCTTCCTTTTCGTGTCCCCCTACCCATACATCACAACAGTCATCATATTTTGAATTGAGTCATTCTATGGACAGTATTTTGATATGTGTATGTGAGGTATGGATAAGATGCGTAGTCAATCTGTAGTCTCTCGCATTTCGATGTTAAACTCTGTCTGGGACCTGAAGAATGATCCGATTACAAGGTTTAGATTAGTAATGGAGAAAAGCAAGATACGTTGGGTGAATTCTTCAAGCGAGAACCAGGCCAAATAGAATAAGTTGACAGCGGATTTGAAGAGGAAAAAATGACTGGCAGAGAGAGGATATGAGAATAGAAAGCTAGTTAACATAAAAAGGCACCCAAAAATCTTCTATCAGCATGTAAATAGCAAGCGGGTATTACGAGGCGGGGTGGGGCCCATGAGGGACAAAAAGAGTGATATATGCTCAGAGGCACAGGGCAAAGTTAGAATACTTAATGAGTACTTAGTATTGCAATTACTAAGGAAAAGGTTGCTGACAAAATATCGGAGGAAGTAGAAATGGTAGAGGTAACGGATGAAGTGAAAATTGAATGTGGGATACGTTGCGAAGTTTAGCTGCACTTAAGAGGGAATAAGTTGCCTGGTCCAGATAGCCTGCATCCCAGTTTCCTAAGGAAAGTGAGAGTGGAGATCGTGGAGGAGCTTGCCATAATCTTCCAATTTTCCACAGATACAGGGGATGTTCCAGAATATTGCCAAGTGGCAAATGTGATAGCCTTGTTCAAAAAAGAGTCTCAGGACATTCCCGGTAACTACAGGCCAATCAGTTTAAGATCAGTGGTGGGTGAGGTTTTAGAAACAATAATCAAGGCAGAAAAAAATCAACTAGCGCTGGGAGTTGATTAAGGAGAGCAGGACAGATTTGTTAAAGGCGGATCATGTTTTATTAATCCAACTGAACTTTTTGATGAACTAAGAGAGACGGTTGAAGAAGGGAATTCAGTGCATGTTGCCTAGATAGATTATAACAGATGGATTATATCGCACCTTTAACAAAATAAAATGTCCCGAAGCGCTTTACAGGAGCATTATAAAACGAAGTTATGACATCGAGCCACAAAATGAGGCATGAGCTCAGTTAAAGAGTTAACTTTTAAGGAGTGTCTTAAAGAAGCAAAGTATGGCACAGGGAGGGTATTCCAGAGTTTGAGGCCAAGGCAATTGAAGGCATGGCCCCCAATGGCGGAGTGATTAAAATCAGGGATAACAAAGTACTACAAAATTGAGGCTCATGGAATCGGACAGTTAGTAGCAGCTTGGATACAAAATTGACTTAAGGACTCCTTCTACAGAAACGAGGAGAAATTTTTCTCCGAGTGTCGTGAGTCTTTGGAACGCTTCTTCAAATGGCGATGGAAGCAGACTTGGAATATTTTTAAGGCAGACGAATATAACTTCTTGATAAGCAAGGGGGTGAAAGATTATTGGAGGTAGGTGGGGTATGTAGAGTTGAGGTTACAATCAGATCAGCCATGATCTTATTGAATGGCGGAGCATGCTCGAGGGGCCGAGTAATCTACTCCTGCTCCTAATTCATATATTCGTATGACAGCTTCCAAACCCGTGACCTCTACCACCTAACAGGACAAGGACAGCAAAGCATGGGAACGCCACCTGCAAGTTCCCCTCCAAGCCGCACGCCATCCTGATTTGGAACTATATCATTGTTCCTTCTTAACAGCACTGTTGGTGTTCCAACATGCCAAGGACTGCAGTAGTTCAAGAAGACAGCTCACCACCACCTTCTCAAGGGCAATTAGCAAATGCTGCCTAGCCAGCGATGCCCACATCCCATGAACAAATTTTTTTAAAAGAGTCATGGTAAATGGCTGTTTTTCAGACCAGAGGATGGTAGACAGTGCTGTTTCCCCAAGGGTCAGTGCGAGGACAATTGCTTTTTGTGGATATATACAAATGACAGATACTGGAATAGATTGAAAAATTTCAATATTTGCCAAAGCTATCGAACTTGGAGGTGTGGTAAACAGTGAGGATGATACCAATCGACTGAAAGAGGACATAGAGAGGCGAGCAGAATGGACAAACAAGTGCAGATCGAATTTATTTGACAAGTGTGAAGTGATGCATTTTGGCAGAAGGGATAGGAAGAGGCAAGACAGACTTAAATCTGCAGTTCTATAGAGAGTGAAGGGACAGAAGGACCTGGGGGCCCACAGAACTTGAAAGATGGCAGGACATAATAAGTAGTCAGCAAAACATATGGGAATTTGGGCTTCATAAACAGGAGGTATTAAGTTCAAAGCAGGGAGGTTATGCTGAACTTTGATAATTATAAAGCTCTGGTTAAGCTACATCCAGTTGACATCCTTCTTCAAATGTAGTGATGAGGAGGTCCTTGACAGGGTGCAGAGGAGATTTAGAAGAATGGTTCTAGAGATGAGGGATTTTAACTCCAGGGTAAGGTTGGAAAAGTTGGTGTTGCTCTCCTTGGAGAAAAGGCAGTTGAGCAGAGATTTGATAGAGGTGTAAAAGATTATTCCAGGTTTGTATATGGTGGACAATGAAAAGCTGTTCCCAGTAGCTGATAGTACAAGGACTAGGTGGACACAGAGTTAAGGTTTTGGGCAAGAGATACACTGAGGGGCAATATTAGGAAGAATTTTTTTTTTTTTTTAAGTATTAAGTGGCAATGATCTAGAACGCACAGCCTACAAGGGATATGGAAACAGAGATAATTAATGATTTCAAAAGGAAACTGTATAGGCACGAGAGGGAAATAAATCTGCAGTGCTCCGGAGAAAGAGCGGGGGAACGGGACTGACTGGATTGCTCCAGAGAGCCGGTCTTGACTCAATGGGCCGAATGGCTTCCTTCTGTGCCATAATGACTAATCCTTTCTCCAGTTACTAAATCTAGCAGTCCTGTCGATTCGCTCAATTATGGTGTGGGGGGATGCCTTTTTAAATCAGATCACTGTGAAACACCTTGGGGCATTTTGTTAAGCTAAAGATCATAAATGCAAGGTGTTGGCATTTATGAACAGCTGCACAACAGTATTTTACGTCCTTCATTCTTCAACAATGCAGGATGGCTGGTCTGACATGGAGTGACAGCAAAAAATTTATAAAGCTTTAAAAAACAATTTTGGACGCACATCAAATTTCTAAAAAATCTTGCTTAACAGGATCAGAAATAATGCAGGTCACAAATATCTGGAGCCAAAAAAAAGACTTAAAATGCACAGAACTGTGGCTTAATGCAGGATAATGTAATGGGGAAAGAGAAAGGCAAGAGTAGGACAGTGGCAGTAATTGTATACAACATTCAAAGATCTAAAGTATTTCCAGCATTTCTTGTTTTTAATTCAAAGAGCCGGCACAGGCACAGTGGGCCAAATGTTCTCCTTCTGTGCTGTCTGATTCAATGATCTGAGAACTGCAAACCATCAATTTAACCATTTCAGGATCACTGCCTTTGGCCACTGTCTTTTTTTGCGTTGCAGCTTAAACTGAAAATACATGAACTCCTTGGAGGACATGCCCTTTCTCCAGGCTCGAGGCATACCTCCCACTCCATTCCCAAGGCTGAGCTCGAACAAGGTAAACAATCCCTGCCCTCTTTCATATCCATTCATTAGGCAATACATGAGCCACAGCCTGGGCAACTCATTATTTGTTTTGAGCCCCTGAAAGACTATAGAGAATTATTTTCCAAATATAAAAATATTGTTATTCTGACCTTGCAAGCTTACTCAAATATAAATCACTGTCCATTTTTTCAATCACCAATTATTTAACACTCACTAATTAAAGGAAAAAATGCACTGGCCATAATGACAGGAGTAGGCGATTCATCCTCGCGAGCAAGTTCCACCATTCAATGATATCATGGCTAATCTGCATCCTAACTTCATCCACTTGCCTTGGCTCCATATTCCTGAATAATCTTGCTTTGCACAAATCGACCAAACTCAGATTTAAAATTAACTGAGCTAACATCTGATACTATTTGTGGGGCACAGTTCTACTCTACCACCCTTTCCATGAACTGTTTCTTTACTTCTCTTCTGAAGGGCCTGGCTTTGATTTTAAGGGCAGGACCCCCTGTCCGAGACTCCTTAACATGTGGAAAAAGTTTGTATCAACCCTATTCCTTTCAAAATACTGAAGATCTCAACCAAATACCCCTTGACCTTCTACGCGCTGAGGAAGACTAACCTAGTTTGCGAGATCTCTCCTCATAATTTTACCCTTTGAGCCGTAATTAAATAGCAACATAGGCCATTCAGCCCTTTCGAGCCTGCTCCGCCATTCGCTAAGATAATGGCTGATGTTACGACCAAGGAGGGAGGAGTGCAGTCTTTCTCCAGTTCCACTACTCCATAGATTACAACCTATATTTAAATGTTTACCCAATTACTGATATGGCCAATTATATATTCTTTAAGAATATAATAAAATCCACCAACCAGGTTTCTTAAATAAAGAACAAAATTATTATAAAACAAAACGTACTCAGTAAAAATGCAAATCACTAACAGACTGAAATATATAAGTTCCCTTCTAACTTAGTCCAACACACACACACACACACCTGTTAAAGAAAAAAATAGAAGTTTTCTCTGCAAAGATGTTTTACAAACAAGGCAAAAAAAAAAACCTTTGGCCAAATACTTGTTAATTCTTGAGGAAAAGGATAAAATATGGAATGATAGCAGTTGTCCCTTTTCTGGTGTCCCAAATACACGTAGACAGCTGTCACTGGGTTCTTTTTGGAGCAGTTCTTTTCAGGCGATACTGAGGATTACATTGGCAGGCTTTCCAGGAGAAATGCGGCATCAGGGGTTTCAGATATCACACACGATATGCTCAGGATTTCTCAGCAAGGTGAAGAAAGGATGAACTGATCTCTTTTAGCAGGCTGACCCACAACTGACTCAAAACAAACCAAAACACCACCAACCTGTGACCACCATAAATCTTGACACGTCACTTCTCTGTAAACAACTCCCATTGTCAGAAGGTACGTGCTGTTTACTTATCTGAAGACATATGACTTCCAGAAAGGGTTTTTAAACAAAGTCCCAAAGTCCTCCCAGAGACCTTTTTTTTTTAAAAAAACGAAGACCAGCATCTGTGGAATCACTTGTGTCCTCCAAAGGAATCTATTTCCACAATTTTAAAACAGGAGTCCTCACAAAAATCAAAAAATGGAAGTAGTTTCATAACACTGATCTGGTTGCGGTCTCAACTCCACTTTCCTGTCTGTCCCCCAGAACCTGCCTCCCTCATGTCAAAAATTGCTCTCTTGGAACTCCTAGCCTATTCAAGGCCAAGGACATAGTAGAGCCCCAGAGCTTGCATAGGACGTTATCAACAACCCTGAGAGATGCTATTACTGGCAATACATGCTTCTGCTTCTATTCGCTCCTTCTCCCCCATCACCTGTTTGCTCTCATTCATTCTCATGCCCTCTCTCACTTGCTCATCTCTACCTATCCTCAGACATACATTATCTTCTACAGTGCAGTCGCTTTCTCATCTCACTCTGCTGTTACTGATTCTGTCCAACTTCATAATGGGGAGAGAGATGGAAAGAGAAAGTAGCAACATCCTGGTGAAACTGCACAGCACTCCCTCCACCTTATTTGTAGCACAAGTTACATGAATATATCTTTTTGGGCATGCCAGTCATGGATGAGCTGGACAAACAGCCAACAAAATCGAAACTCAGTGATGCCAAAGATTCTCTAGCCAGTGGAAAAGCCCCTGGGAAGGACGGCATTACCCCTGAAATAATCAAGAGTGCCAAGCCTGCTATACTCTCAGCACTCCATGAACTGCTTTGCCTGTGCTGGGATGAGGCAGCAGTACCACAGGACAAGCTCGATGCCAATATCATCACCCTCTATAAAAAGAAGGGTGACCGCGGTGACTGCAACAACTACCGTGGAATCTCCCTGCTCAGCATAGTGGGGAAAGTCTTCGCTCGAGTCGTTTTAAACAGGCTCCAGAAGCTGTCTACCGAGGCACAGTGCAGCTTTCGAGCAGAGAGATCCACCATCGACATGCTGTTCTCCCTTCGCCAGTTACAGGAGAAATGCCGCCAACAACAGATGCCCCTCTACATTGCTTTCATAGATCTCACCAAAGCCTTTGATCTCGTCAGCAGACGTGGTCGCTTCACACTACTAGCAAAGTTCGGATGGACAAAGTTACTAAGTATCACCTCATTCCATGACAATATGAAAGGCACAATTCAGCATAGCGGCACGTCATCAGACCCCTTTCCTATCCTGAGTGGCGTGAAACAGGGCTGTGTTCTCGCACCTATACTATTCGAGATCTTCTTCTCCCTGCTGCTCTCACATGCATTCAAGTCTTCAGAAGAAGGAATTTTTCTCCACACAAGATCAGATGGCAGGTTGTTCAACCTTGCCCGTCTAAGAGCGAAGACCAAAGTACGGAAGGTCCTCGTCAGGGAACTCCTTTTTGCTGACGATGCTGCATTAACATCTCACACTGAAGAGTGTCTGCAGAGACTCATCAACAGGATTGCGGCCACCTGCAACGAATGTGGCCTAACCATCAGCCTCAAGAAAACGATCATCATGGGACAGGACGTCAGAAATGCTCCATCCATCAATATCGGCGACCACGCTCTGGAAGTGGTTCAAGAGTTCACCAACCTAGGCTTAACTATCACCAGTAACCTGTCTCTCGATGCAGAAATCAACAAGCACATGGGAAAGGCGTCCGCTGCTATGTCCAGACTGGCCAAGAGGGTGTGGGAAAATGGCGCACTGACACGGAACACAAAAGTCTGAGTGTATCAAGCCTGTGTCCTCAGTACCTTGCTCTACGTCAGCGAGGCCTGGACAACGTATGTCAGCCAAGAGCGAAGTCTCAATTCATTCCATCTTCGCTGCCTCCGGAGAATCCTTGGCATCAGGCGGCAGGACCGCATCTCCAACACAGTAGTCCTCGAGGCGGCCAACATCCCCAGCATATGCACCCTACTGAGCCAGCGGCGCTTGAGATGGCTTGGCCATGTGAGCCGCATGGAAGATGACAGCATCCCCAAGGACACATTGTACAGCGAGCTTGTCACTGGTATCAGACCCACCGGCCGTCCGTGTCTCCGTTTTAAAGACGTCTGCAATGCAGACCACACATTGACCACAACTCGTGGGAGTCAATTGCCAGTGATCTCCAGAGCTGGCGGACAGCCATAAAGGCGGGGCTGAAGTGTGGCAAGTCGGAGAGACTTAGCAGTTGGCAGGAAATAAAACAGAAGCGCAAGGGGAGAGCCAACTGTGTAACAGCCCTGACAACCAATTTTACTGCAGCGCCTGTGGAAGAGTCTGTCACTCTAGAATTGGCCTTAATAGCCACTCCAGGCGCAGCTTCACGAAACACTGACCACCTCCAGGCGCTTACCCATTGTCGCTGGAGACAAGGAGGCCAAAGAACAAGACGACGACATGCAAAGCAGCACCAACTTCAGAGACCAACCACATCTGGATGGTGGAGGAAGGGCAGTTGGGGGGGAGAAAGAGAGAAAAAACATATGATAAAACAAATGCAGACATGAGCTAAGCTATCCACAATTAGAATTAAAAAATGAATTGAATACACAAATTTTTCAGCAGAATCTAGTGTCTAATGTGGCCTATTCCAGGGTTGCTAACACTTGGTGGTTTTTCTCCAATCTATTATTCTCTCACTTCCAATTTGGCACATGAAAAACAGGCAGTCAAAACTTCAAAGATATTTTCGTGCATTGAAATTGTTTTTCATCTGAAACTATACAAAGATGGCTAAATTACCTAAAATATGGAGTACATAAAAGGTTAATATCGCATTACTCTCTAACAACATGCTCCTGAGTCATCACAACTTGCATTTATGTAGCATCTTCAACAGAAAATGTTCACAGGGCGGCACAGTGGCTCAGTGGTTAGCACCGCAGCCTCACAGCTCCAGCGACCCGGGTTCAATTCTGGGTACTGCCTGTGTGGAGCTTGCAAGTTTTCCCTGTGTCCGCGTGGGTTTCCTCCGGGTGCTCCGGTTTCCTCCCACATGCCAAAGACTTGCAGGTTGATAGGTAAATTGGCCATTATAAATTGCCCCTAGTATAGGTAGGTGGTAGGGAAATATAGCGACAGGTGGGGATGTGGTAGGAATATGGAATTAGTGTTGGATTAGTATAAGTGGGTGGCTGATGGTCGGCACAGACTCGGTGGGCCGAAGGCCCTGTTTCAGTGCTGTATCTCTAAATAAAAAATAACCAAGGAAACTTTGGTACCAAGTGAGATATTAGGACAGGTGACTGGAAGCTGGGTCAAAATGGCAGGTTTAAAAGAGCATCTTAAGGGCAATCTGCATACTTAATAAGAGAGAATCACATTTGTGCAGTGTTTATCACATCTCTCTGAGTTGTATTAAAGTATTTCCAATGCAAAGTTGAGACTGTTACGTAAGCATGGGTTACATTCACACATCCGTCAATACAGCAATGAGATCATGGGCAGTGAATTTTTTTTTTAAATATAGTGCTGGCCAGGTTACAGTGAAAACTGTTTGTTCTTCCTTGATTGGTACCACAGAATAATTAACACCCATCAAAGTACAAGGACAGACAGGCAGCAGCTCAGCCCCATTGGCAACTGCAACCCTTCCTCAGGACTGGAATGCACGGTCAGCTCAGATTATACACTGTCAGCTGTCCTGCTGTGTAGTGCTCCCTCCTCTGAATCAGATGGTTGTGGGTTCAAGTCACACAACAGGCCTAATATTTGAGTATATTTTTGAAGGAGTACTGTCTTTTTGTATAAAACATTAAACTGAATACACCTGCCCATCCTGTCAGATTGATGTCAAAGGCCCCCTGACATTATTTCATGCAAGAACAGGAGAGTTCTCTCCTGGCCAGTACTTATCCCTCAGCCAACTACTCAAGGCTGTTATGGGAGCTTGCTGTGCACAAATTGGCTGCGTTGCTGCATTACAAGAACAGTGACACTTCAAAAATTACCACTTTGACTGGAAAGCACTTTGGGAACTCCTAAAGTCATTTGATACAGGCAAGCCTGTCTTTCTTTGCTTGAGTGGGCCATGCACTGAAAAATCAGTGCATGCTTTGAAGATTTTTGGAGCTCCAAGTATTTAGGGAATGGTGGAATCTATACAGCATGCACTGGGATCTATTCAACTGGAAAATTTGCACCAGGGGAAGCTACACTCTGAACTTCATACTCTGCCAATTCCCACTTTACAGTATACCACACATCACCAATATCGTGTCCTACAGAGGAAATATATTGAATAGTCATTCCCTCAGCAGTTAGCTTGTGGAGAAATAGTCTTCATCTTCCTCATTGTTTTAAATTAAGTGGTACAGGGTTGATTTCACACAAGGAAGTCTTCTAATTGTAGCCTTTCAATCAACCTTCAAACTCTCAGCCTCCAGAGATTTTTTCAAGATTCTCACAAGTTAATGATTTCCCTGATTCAGACAGAATTATTATTCAAGCAGCTGCCTTGTTCCACATTCTATTTCTAGCATTTGAGCTCCCAATCTCTCAAGGTTTGCAGCTCAAACAACGTGGAGCTGCATTTTGGCGCATTGGCGCATAACATTAGGAACTTAACTTTTCAGTCTTCAACATGCAGAACCTGTAGTGGGGTGGCTGTTGAACATTGCTTCCTTTTTGGATGACAATGAGGAGTGTCATGTGGAGGATAAACACCAACACAATCTGCTTGGGCTGAACAGCCTGTTTCCACAAAGTAATTCTGTGTGTCACTTTGACACCAAACCTAACCAAGCTCAAGGATATACCACAGATTCAGAGCATAGTTGAACTCCCTGAATCCTCCAAGTGCTTTGATTCTTGGTTGAGTTTCGTGCCCTCAATTTAGGCACGTTCAATGCTCAGACTCTGCTCAGAAATGTTTCAATCGTGTTTATTAGTGCTTAGCTAACCTTGCTGGTTAACACTTCTAAGAAGAACCTTGAGGTTAGAGATGCCATTTGAATGCAAATTGGTAATAAACAGAACAGAAATCTGAACATCAAGCAACTGGAGGGTAAGGTTTCTGTTGGAGATGTGTCATCGCCAACAAAATGGCTAGACCAATGAACCTTGCAGAAATTTAAATGTGATACCGTTCCCCTCTCCATTAATCATACATCCATCTGTAAATTTCTTTAGGGGAGAAAGTGATGAATATCCCCCAAATGCAACTACGTTGTGCTGTGGCCTGATCCTTCTATGGAGGGAGGAATTTTTCTTTAAAGAATATATTAAAGACAGGCAAAAACTGGAAGTATCACATTTATATAATGCCCTTTCCTGTCATCAAGTCATCTCACATAAGGAAGGTTTCCTCATTCAAGTGTTGTGACCATTCTGTAGATAATCTTTTAAAAAGAGCAATCAGGTCATTTATACTTTTTTTTGGTGTTCACTAAATGAGGACAGGTCACTGGAAGATTCAAGTTGCAGGAAAGATGGGCACAGATTTGGGAAATAACACGCTCGAGAGGAAAGGAAGAAAGGAGATAGGGCAGTAGTTTACATGGATAAGTGAGTTTTTTGAAAAGGGGGTGATTATGACAGTTTATGCTCACTCAACAATTAACAGGAAAACACCATCGGCCTAAGATATTTGAGGCAATTAAAGTTCAGCAACATGTTGCTTGTAGTATTCTCAATGGCTTCCACAGTACTTCCAGAGATGTAACTCGAGAGTTAAGACCTAGAAATCATGGTGGATCTGAGAATACTCTATCAAGTGCCATTTCTCCACTGCCGAGCCTCTGTTGAGTCAACTCATGAAATTGTCAATAAGTAACATTTCTATAGCACCTTCCAACTATAAAAATGTCCCAAGGCGCTTCACAAAACCTGAGACAAAAACTGACACAAAGCAACAGAAAGAAAAACTAGGACAGGTAACCAAAAACTTGGTCCAAGTACTTTTTAAGGAATGTCTTCTAAGGAGAAGAGGCTGAAAGGTTTAGGGAAGGAGTTCCAAAGCTCAGGGTTTAGACAGCTGAAGGCAAGGCCGCCAATGGTGAGGCGAAGGAAATGATGGTTATGCACGAGGGCAGAACTGCAGCAACGCTGAGAGCTGCAGGAGGGATTTGAACAAGAGGATGAGAAGTTAAGCGTTGGTGGACCAGGAGTAACTTGAGATCAGCAAGCAGAGTTAATGGGTGAATGAGACTTGGTGAGAGTTAGGATAGAGGCAACAGAGATTTGAATGAGCTCAAGTTTAGAGAGGGCAGAAGGTGAACACCTAAGGCACTCAAGTACCGGAGCAGGGACGGGAAAGCAAAGGTAAATCTTTTGTTCAAGGAGCACATCTTCCAGAACAGTACAAACATATGTCTCTCAGATGGTTGTCGAAAGACAGGTGCGACATTTAAAAAGAGCACATCGCATTGTGAACCACAAAAGAAACAAAACAATTGAGTCAATTTTCGGCCCTTTCCAAGATTTGTGGCTCAGAAATGTACAGTTCTACACAGCTTTGGTGAGGCCACATCTTGAGTGCTGTGCACAGTTTTGTTCTCCATGTTTAAAGGAGGATATACTTGCCTTAGGAGGCAGTCCAGCGAAGGTGCACAAGATTGGTTCATGGGATGAGAGGGTTGCCCTCTGATGAGAGGCTAAATTGGGCCTATACCCTTGGAGTTTAAAAGAATGAGAGGTGATCTCATTGAAACTTACAACACTCTGAAGGGATTATCAGGGTGGAAAGTGAGATTGTTGCCCCTGCCTGGAGAACCTACAACATGGGGGCAGAGCCTCAGGATAAACAGTCGCTCATTTTGGACTGAGACGAGTAAAAATTTCTTCAGAGAGGGTTGTGAATCTTTGGAACTGTCTACCCAGATGGTTTTGGATGCTCCATCCTTGAGTATATTTAAGACTGAGATTGACAAATTTTTGATCTCTCCGGGAATCATGGGATATGGGGAGCAGGCAAGAAAATGGAGTTGAGATAGAAGATCAGCCAATGATGGCATTGAATAGCGGAGCAGGCTTGAGGTGCTGAATGGTGTACTCCTGCTCCTAGTTCTTATATTAATAGTCTCAGCACTGCTTTGCATCGAAGTACCTAAATGACACAGAGCTTTAAGAAGGATGTGAAGGTCCTCGAGAGGATGCAGAGGAGATTTACCAGAATGTCTGCATGGATGAAAGATTTTAGCTGCAAGATTAGCTTGCAGAAGATGGGACTGCTCTCCTTGGAGCAAAGGAGATAGAGGGGAAATTTGATAGAGATGTACAAGATTATGACAGGTTTAGATAAGGTCGGCAAAGTAAAGCTGTTCCCATTCGCTGATCGGACAAGGAATAGGGGATGCAGATTTCAGGTTTTGGACAAGAAATGCAGGGAGGACGTGAGAAAGAGTGGTAATAACCTGGAACTCGCTGCCTACAAGAGTGGGGAAGTAGAGATGATTAATGATTTCAAAAGGAAATTAGATAGGCAATTGAGGAAAATAAACTTGCAAGGCTACAGGGATAGAGCGGGGGAATTAGACAATCTAAATTTTTCTACACAGCCAGCATGGACTCTGGGCTAACAGCCTGCTTCTGTGCTGTAATGACTATGATGAATTGTCTGTTAGTTGTATTTAATTGTATGCAGGTGCTGGGCATGAACTGGTCATACATCTGAATCCCTATCAACAGGCAGACTAAAACTGTGGTTGTTGGGTTAGGTGCCTGCTCTTAATGTGTAACTCCATAAAGAAATATACAAGCTTGTAAAGATTAGTTTCATTTCTATCCTTCAACTGGCTCTCTGGAAAATAATATACAAACCCAACTCCCCAAGTGCTCAGCAGGTAAGTAGCATATTGTACACTCATGTCGAGAAGGCAAATCTTAAGAATTTTCCTCTGTGCTGAATTACATTATCACACCAGTGCAAACGCAGGACTTCTGCACAGGCTGTAGTACTGAAGACTTATGTTTCAGAACTGGCCGCGCTCCTAGCCAAGCTGTTACAATACAGCTACGACACTAGCATCTACCCAACAATGTGGAAAATTGCCCAGATATGTCCTATCCACAAAAATCAGGACAAATCCAATCCAGCCAATTGCCACCCATCAGTTTACTCTCAATCATCAACAAAGCGATGGAAAGTGTCATCGACAGTATCATAAAGCGACAGTTAAACAGCAATAATCTGCTCACCAATGCTCAGTTTGGGTTCCAGCATAGCCACTTGGCTCCTGACCTTATTACAGCCTTGTTCCAAACACGGTCAAAAGAGTTGACTTCAAGAGGTGAGTTAGGAGTGATTGCTCTGGATATCAAGGCAGCAAGTGACCCAGTGTGATATCAAGAAGTCAAGGGGAATCAAGAGGAAACCTTTCCACTGGTCGGAGTCATAGCGAGCACAAAGGAAGATGGTTGTGGTTGTTGGAGGTCAATCATCTCAGCCCCAGGACATCACCGCAAGAGGTCCTCAAGGTACTGTCCAAGGCCCAATCATTTTCAGCTGCTTCATCAATGACCTTCCCTCTATCATTACATCAGAAGTGGGGATGTTCACTGACGATTGCACAATATTCAGCACCATTCGCAACTCCTCAGATACTGAAGCAGTCCAAACCCATATGCAGTGAGACCTGGACAACATTCAGGCTCGGGCTAATAAATGGCAAGTAACATTTGCCAGGCAATCACGATCTCCAATAAGAGAGAATCTGACCATTTCCCTCGGACATTCAATGACATTACCATTGCTGAAGCTCTCAATAACAACATCCTGGGATTAACAATGACCACAAACTGAACGAGAGCAACCACATAAATAAATACTGTGGCTACAACAGCAGGTCAGAAGCTGGCAATTCTGCAGCGAGTAATGCACCCCGACTCCCCAAATGCCTGTCCACCATCTACAAGGCACAAGTCAGGAGTGTGATGGCATACCCTCCACTTGCCTGGATAAGTGCGGCTCCAACAACAATAAAGCTCAACACCATCCAGGACAAAGCAACCCGCTTATTGGCACCCCATCCACCACTCCAAACATTCACTCCCTTCAGCACCAATGCACAGTGGCAGCAGTGTGTCCCACGTACAAGATGCACTGCTGCAACTCATTACACCCCCTTCGACAGCGCTTTCCAAACCCATGGCCTCTTCCACCTACAAGGAAAAGGACAGCAGATGCATGGGAACACCGCCACTTTCAAGTTCCCCTCCAAGTCACACACGATCATGACTTGCAAATATATCACCATTTCTCCAATGTCACTGGATCAAAATCCTGGAACTCCCTTAACAGGCCTGCAGCTGTACCCGCACCAGATGGACTGCAGCAGTTCAACAATGTAGCTCACCACCACCTTCTCAAGGGCAATTAGGGATGGGCAACAAATACTGGCCTTGCTAGCGATACCCACATCCCATAAAAGAACAAAATACTGGGCCCAGCGTCAATGGACTGCAGGAGGATGGAAGGGGGAATGAGTAAGGTTTTGGCTATTCATTGTTTACTCGTGACCAGTACTGCGGAGGCAAAGAGCTCCTGGGAGCAAAGAATATTAGAATATCAGACAGTCAAGCACATTCTCATGAAGAAGCCAGCTTGATTTTCCATCCTTTTAAAGGAATGCATGGGAAAACAATAACTATATCAGGCAGGCTCTGTCAGGGGTGTGAGCTCCTCGACTCTATATGTGCCATGTCCAGATGATCCAACAGCCCCAGTCAAAGCAGAAAAATCTATTATTTATGTCACTACAGGGAAATAAGTGGACTCAGGAATGCCAGTACTCACTGTGCAGGTTTGCACGTGAAGCAATGATATCGGGCCGAATTACAGGGAAACTAACTGACGCAAGTTCAAGCTTATGGAAAAGAGACTAGACTGAAGAAAAAAGGCTTCCAACTGCTTCTGTTTTGCATCTGTTCTCATCACTTGGCTCTAAAAACACAACAGATTTTTACGAAGAATTTTCAACACCAGTGAGTTACTTGAATTGTGTTACGACGTTCCAAAAGCTTCAATTTATTCAAATCATTAGTGTGGTTAACAGAATAATTCACATTTTCCAATGGGCAATTTTACCCTAACACAACTACTGCGAATATATCCGACATCCACTTGCATTTTCAGTCACTGTCCCCTCTTTTCACGACCCCGTCCCTTCCCCACTGATGGGAAAGGCACCAAACTCAACCAGCTGACAGCGGACCAGAGTCGACTCAATTATTTTTCGTACCCTCCCCTATTCTGGGATATTCTAAAAGTCACCATGCGAGGTTCCCCAGTGCTGTTCGGATACTCAGATATACCAGTCTCGTGTACCTCCTCCGCAACCCCTCGTACCAGACGGACTGCAGCAGTTCAACAATGCAGCTCACCACCATCTTCTCAAGGGCAATTAGGGATGGGCAACTAAAACTGGCCTTGCTAGCGATACCCAAATCCCATAAAAGAACAAAATACTGGGCCCAGCGTCAGTGGACTGGAGTAGGATGGAAGGGGGACAGTGAAGTGGCCAAAATTGGACATTGCTCCAGTTGAGGCCGTATGGTTTAGCAAGAAATATTCCTCAACACTGTCCCCTCCAAGTCGGTGTCCACTGAGAGTCCTGAATTGAAGTCCCATGGTTCCAGCTGCACTCCAGCACCAAACCCAAGTGCTCATTTCTCACATTGGAGCTTAGACAGTGAATATGAGCAAGTTATTGACCAACAGGGAGGTCATATCAGCCAGACCCTGTCCTCACCTCTCCCTTCCACCCCAACAGCAAACAGCAATCAAGTACACACCTTTCTCTCTCTACCTTGGGGATAGTGAAGCCAGTACAGAGCTTCAACTCTGAAGTTCAACTAATTTGAAAAGAGACTAGGTCTTTGGATCTGTTAACATTTTGGCTCAGTGGATAAGAAAGTAAACTTATGCGGATGCTTATACAGTTGCAGATACGTTTGAGATTAACTGTACCAAACTATATTAAATTGCAGTGACCCACAGAAGCTTGGCTCTGCCGATGCAATAGCAGCAACAGCACCATGATCCCCCAGCCACTGTGGTTGTAACAGGTCTGACATGCAAGCTGGGCAGAGCAATGACACGCCCTCATACTTTAAGATAAATTGTAAACTGCAAAAAAGCGTCTCACTTGTGCAGAAAGGTGGTATTGGGAGAAAGCAGTGTGCGCCTAACATGCATGCCTCGAGCTATGGGAGAGGGAGTCCTCCCCCTTTTTATATACCAACCCCGAGAGGAGGGGGCCCTCCCCCTCCTCATGTAGCCATCCAAGGGTAAAGAGAGAACCTCACCCTCTTGAGCAGCCCATCTAGGACATCTGAAGCCACACCTGTCAACCTAAATCTGCTGGCCTGCCTCTCCATGACTTCCCCTCGCTTACATCCTGATCTACAACACCCCACCCTCATCAATCACTTTGAAATCCCTCTTGCCTTTAAAAAAAGGCCTTGAAGCATAGGAACGAAAGCACACCTGTGATTTCACTCACCCCACACCCCCCCACCCCCCGAACACCCATCTTCTCCCATCGTTTTCCCCAAAGAAACTGCTCTCACCATTCCCACACAGAAATAACAAGCAAATGTTACAATTCAACCCACACCAGGAAAAAGCAACAAACAGGTCAGTCAGCATCTTTGCAGAAATCAAGCAGCTGAAAAGCGAGACTCGGAACGTCTTGAAGAACACTGAATTTTCTGTACTTTCCACTGAGCCAGAGGAACCTGCGTGATTCCTGCTCTTTCTGCCTAATTTTTTCAAGAAATTGTTTGACCTAGTGGGACCAGTCAGTGTATATCATAAAATCACGCTGAACGTCCAGTTCTGCACTGCATTAGCATTGCTGCTTGCAGTCTGTACCTCTTCCCATGTCCAGCATAGGCAGCCGAAACAAAAAAAGCACTTGAACAAATGCTGCTTTTACACAACTCTCAGCAACCCAGCTTAGCCCTGACAGCAAGTCATATCTTGACTACAGAGCAGGGTATGGTGAACTGCCAACATATGTGAAGTGAGGGAGGTAAAGCAAATAAAGAGTATGATTTCGAGAAAGTTCAAACAAGAATGAGGATTTTTTTAAGCTAAATTTACATACAAACAAGCCTTCTTCAAAAACCAATGATAACATTGACAGCTTGAAATTCATTGCAAGGAAGACAAGAAACCAATCTCAAAGATGGTATTTTGTCGTCACTTATTTTATTACATTGAAGTGAATCTCAGCAGATACCTCACAGGGCTAGTTCCAGAAGACTGCACAATCACGCAGACACGGTTAAAACAAGAAATCCATGAAATTGGCGGCACAATTCTATCTACTGGGTGAGGAGCGGGAAAGGTGTCGGTGAATGAGCAGGATCATGGTAATTTCAAAAGAGATTTCCGTCCATCAGACACAATTCAGGAGATTTGAGGCTGGATTTTGTAATGCTTGTTGAAGGAGCCCAATCTTACAGCACCGCCGCAGCAGCACCACAGCTCCTCATGCACCAAGAACCAACGTACTTTATATTTTAAAAAGACGTCTGAGCCCACTACATTTTTTGTGAAAGATTTCCTGCTGCTGAAACGGTTCGCCCGTGTTTTTGTTTGAAACATACTAGTATCAATATTCAATTCGCCAGAGAAAGAGAAAAGCAAATACTGCAAACAGCCTGCAGTCAAAACAGCTCCAGCCGGAGCTCCGTGTGTCCAACTAACACTGTAACAACTTGCACAAAAGAGATTGACACTGTCTTTTCCACCCGCACGTTCTCCAAAGCCTTGCGTGCGGGCAATACTGCTCCGAATTTAAGTTGCAAAATCAAACACAAAAGGAGAACGATCACCAAATGTTCCACTCAAAAGATAACGGAATGGTGAACGGACAAGGAAAACATAACGATAGGGAAATGGGGTAGGGGGCATTTGTGACGAGCATTTTATGAACAAAATCAAATCCCGACAGTTCAAAAGATGAAGGTTGAATTTCGGTGTCACTGTCACCTGCTTTGAAACTGCTGAGATGGGTGGGAGCAGCTTGACAGCTGCTTCTCATTCTTGCCCACAAGCCCCCTCAAAAAACACATATGTACGTGAGAAATCAAAATAATGTGCAGTAAAAGCATCCAACTACCAACCTCTAGCAGAGAGCTTTTTGGTGTTAATGATTTTCGCTGCATATTCTTGCCCTGTTGACAGTTTTACACATCTGCGGACGATTGAGAACGCGCCTCTGGATAAGAGACAGAATAGACAAAAATAAGACACAATTGAGCACAGTAAGGATTTTTTTTAAATATAAAAATCATTATGTTACATTTTTTCCTTTGTACGATGGGAGTGGAGCGGGGGGGGGTTTAGCGGAGGTTTCCATCAGGCTGCTGGAAAGTGGGGGGGGGGGGCGATAGGGGAGAAAGGCGGACGGGCTTGCAACAGAGGAGGAAGGAGATCTGTGTCACTTACTTGCCGAGCTCCTCGTAAAGCTGGTATTCATCGCTGAATCGGGTACAAGTTCCAGTCGAGGCCATGTTGGAAAAATTGCAACTCAAGATTGCGAGGGAGGGAGCCAGAACGCGCGAGCCACCGGGCGCCGGGTGATTGACAGCTCCGCCCGCCGCCTCTCGCGAGATGCCAGGCAAGCAGGAGGAGGAGGAGGAGAAGAGAAGCTGGGCGGGTTCCTCTACTGATCGACATTCGCTTGGCTCAAGAGTGTCATTGAGATTGGAGCACTGCATTTCTCTTCATGTGTTTGAAGGTTTTGGAAGATTTATTATCTCGATTGCAATACTGTCACGAATTGAAATTGGTTGCAGTCTCGGACAGAAGATAGAACCCCAAAAATCGCTGCCATCCTGGAAGAAGAAACAGTAAAAGGCTGCAAAAATACACACACAGCTGGGCAGGTCACTCAGCATTGCTGGCTGCCGGCAACCCAAGCCTACTGTTCTCTTCGCAGGACGCTCTGATAATGTCAAGCAGTTTGCTTCAACATCCATATTTTGAAAAATAATTTTGAAGGGAAAGAAGCTCTCAGCTTTCTAAAGTCTGTCAAAATCAAAAAAAAAGGGACAACAGTTGTCTTTTTTTCTCATTTCTCCTCACATTTACACACAGCCTCATTTTGAAAAAAATCAATCAACTTTACCTGGATTAAGCTTTTGAAATTTTGCCTATCTTTTCTTCAAGTAATTGTTTAAAAAACAAGTGAGCAGAAACTGACAGAAGCTTAAGAAAAATATGCTCAGTTTGATAACTCAACGGTTATTGGTTAGAATGCTCAGTCTGCACCAACTCAACTCAGTTAACGTCACTCTTCAAGGCCAAGTCATTCAGACCAACCCAAGCTTTTGCAAGGGGCAATTCAGAGACAATTCAACAGATAAATTTAAAGCCTTACCTACCACCTTTCCCATCTTCCAGATGTTCCTGGAGTTTCACAACTGATGAAATACTTGCGAATCATAGTCACTGTTGTAAAGTGACTGTGGCAATCAGTCTGCACACAGGCAGATCCTGCAAACAGCAAGGAGATAAATGGCCAATATAATAAAAGCAAAATACTGCAGATGCTGGAAATCTGAAATAAATACAAAAAATGCTGGAAATACTCAGCAGGTCTGGCAGCATCTGTGCAGAGAGAAGCAGAGTTGACATTTCAGGTCAGAACTGGGCAGATAAATGGCCAATCTATTTTAGTGATTTGCTTAATGGATAAATGGTGACCAAGATGTTAGTAAAACTCCCCTGGTTGTTCTCTGAGATAGTGCCATGGGATCTGTTACATCCACCTGATAGCGTATACAGAGCCTCAGTTCAACAGTTCATCTGAAAAACAGCACATCCGACAGTGCAGCTTTCCCAGTGTTCAGCACTGGAGTGTTGGCCGAGGTTAGAAGCTCTGGAGCAGTGTTTCCACTGAACCATGGCTCATAGAATTATGTGAAAATCCTATTCTTGACTCAGGTCTCACAACCTCTCTTTCCCCATTCTGCAAAGGTCTCCATTCCTGTGTTCAAAAGGATCAAATGCTCTCTTCTCTCACTGTTCTTCACGCTGAAGCACAACTGGAAGAACACCTTTCACATTTATATAGCACCTTGAACATAATAAAACATCCCAAGGTTCTTCACAAGAGCGTGATAAAACAAAATTTGACACTGAGCCACATAACTATACGAACCTATTCTTACAATAGATGATGAAAAACTTGGTCAAAGAAGCACGTGTTAAGGAGCATCAGAAATAAGTAAATAAAGCTGCATATTTGTTCATCAGCACATTTAGCAGGGATGGTGTTACTGATTTGAACAAAGAAAAGTGTTCCTTCCTGTCGGTACTGCAACCTCAGCTGCATGGTGACTTCATTTCCACTGAAGACAGTCTCCTGTCTCCACACATTCAGTTTGTGTACAGGGTGCAGGGAGGCTGTTACAATAGGCCTAACATTCTGCCAAGTCAAATAACCAAGTAAGAATCAAAAAAGAATGAAAGGATATACAGAATGTTCAAACACCCATCTTGGTGCAATATACTGTATCCAGCAACCAACTTTAAGCATGAGTGAGATATTTCTGGCAAATTTTTCATGCATTTGTGACACAGTCAATTTTATTTCTTGTGGCCATATACTGGGTTGGGTGAGGAGCTGTCATGGCACCTTGATCTTAGAATTTTCTTTTGTTGGAACGTAATGGAATTGTTTGTAGGAAGCGAGTGAGCAGAATTTGTTTGTGGCCTGTAAAGGGGGCAGTTAAAATGGGCAAAATGGTTTTGCAATAAACAGTTGGGTGAAAAACAAAACTGGATGATAATCAGTTAGAAAGAAGAAAATCAGTTGAGAATCATAGGGAATTAAATGAAGAAGAGAATTGACAAACAGGCATGAAGCACACGACAGTCACTATACGAAATGTGGAGCTTATTCAAGGAGCAGCTACTGCGTGTCCTTGATAAGTATGTACCTGTCAGACAGGGAGGAAGTTGTCGAGCGAGGGAGCCGTGGTTTACTAAAGAAGTTGAAGAGCTTGTCAAGAGGAAGGCGGCGGCTTATGTTAGGATGAGATGTGAAGGCTCAGTTAGGGCACTTGAGAGTTACAAGCTAGCCAGGAAGGATCTAAAGGGAGAGATAAGAAGAGCGAGGAGAGGACACGAGAAGTCATTGGCGGATAGGATCAAAGAAAACCCAAAGGCTTTCTATAGGTATATCAGGAATAAAAGAATGACTAGAGATAGGTTAGGGCCAATCAAGGATAGTAGTGGGAAGTTGTGTGTGGAATCGGAGGAGATAGGGGAAGTGTTAAATGAATATTTTTCGTCAGTATTTACAGTGGAGAAAAAAAATGTTGTCAAGAATACTGAGATACAGACTACTAGGCTAGATGGGATTGAGGTTCACAAGGAGGAGGTGTTAGCAATTTTGGAAAGTGTGAAAATAGATAAGTCCCCTGGGCTAGATGGGATTTCCCCTAGGATTCTCTGGGAAGCTAGGGAGGAGATTGCAGAGCCTTTGTCCTTGATTTTTATGTCGTCATTGTCGACAGGAATAGTGCCGGAAGACTGGAGGATAGCAAATGTTGTCCCCTTGTTCAAGAAGGGGAGTAGAGACAGCCCTGGTAATTATAGACCTGTGAGCCTTACTTCGGTTGTGGGTAAAATGTTGGAAAAGGTTATAAGAGATAGGATTTATAATCATCTTGAAAAGAATAAGTTCATTAGAGATAGTCAGCACGGTTTTGTGAAGGGTAGGTCGTGCCTCACAAACCTTATTGAGTTTTTTGACAAGGTGACCAAACAGGTGGATGAGGGTAAAGCAGTGGATGTGGTCTATATGGATTTCAGTAAGGCGTTTGATAAAGTTCCCCACGGTAGGCTATTGCAGAAAATACAGAAGTATGGGATTGAAGGTGAATTAGTGCTTTGGATCAGAAATTGGCTAGCTGAAAGAAGACAGAGGGTGGTGGGTGATGGTAAATGTTCATCCTGGAGTTTAGTTACTAGTGGTGTACCGCAAGGATCTGTTTTGGGGCCACTGCTGTTTGTCATTTTTATAAATGACCTGGATGAGGGTGTAGAAGGGTGGGTTAGTAAATTTGCGGATGACACGAAGGTCGGTGGAGTTGTGGATAGTGCCGAAGGATGTTGTAGGTTACAGAGGGACATAGATAGGCTGCAGAGCTGGGCTGAGAGATGGCAAATGGAGTTTAATGCGGAAAAGTGTGAGGTGATTCACTTCGGAAGGAGTAACAGGATTGCAGAATACTGGGCTAATGGGAAGATTCTTGGTAGTGTAGATGAAGAGAGAGATCTTGGTGTCCAGGTACATAAATCCCTGAAAGTTGCCACCCAGGTTAATAGAGCTGTTAAGAAGGCATATGGTGTGTTAGCTTTTATTAGTAGGGGGATCGAGTTTCGGAGCCACGAGGTCATGCTGCAGCTGTACAGAACTCTGGTGAGACCGCACCTGGAGTATTGCGTGCAGTTCTGGTCACCGCATTATAGGAAGGATGTGGAAGCTTTGGAAAAGGTGCAGAGGAGATTTACTAGGATGTTGCCTGGTATGGAGGGAAGGTCTTACGAGGAAAGGCTGAGGGACTTGAGGTTGTTTTCGTTGGAGAGAAGGAGGAGGAGAGGTGACTTAATAGAGACATATAAGATAATCAGAGGGTTAGATAGGGTGGATAGTGAGAGTCTTTTTCCTCGGATGGTGATGGCAAACACGAGGAGACATAGCTTTAAGTTGAGGGGTGATAGATATAGGACAGATGTTAGAGGTAGTTTCTTTACTCAGAGAGTAGTAGGGGCGTGGAACGCCCTGCCTGCAACAGTAGTAGACTCGCCAACTTTAAGGGCATTTAAGTGGTCATTGGATAGACATATGGATGAAAATGGAATAGTGTATGTCAGATGGTTTCACAGGTCGGCGCAACATCGAGGGCTGAAGGGCCTGGACTGCGCTATAATGTTCTATGTTCTACATATGACTATAAATTTATGTCTCATGAACAATTTTCTCCCCTTTTCACACAAAGGCAACTCCTACAAGCACAACACATTCTCTGTGTGTCATCTAAGTGTCCACTACGGGGTTATTCCAACAGACCTGATCCTGTGATCCTGGAACATCAGCTGCGTGTTACTCTTGGTTCAGTTGGTAGCACTCTTGGTTTTTTCCCCCCAAAAAAAGATTTATTCATACAAATCTGTAAAAAATATATTCCAGAACAGTTCAAAACAGCACCAAGTTGACAGTCCAACAAGTGCAAAGGAAATCAGTTTTCTTCGATACAGGAGAGTTGCCTCACAACCCCCTTCCATTCAATTTTACATGCCACGGACATTTTACAGCAAACCCATATTTGGTATATACAGGCCAATGGGTTTCCCACGGATCCAGCCCCTCAGTTCATTTTGGCAGGAGGACCTTCACAGTGGTCTTTCCCCATTGAGCCTTTGTGGCAGCTGCCCCGAGCTTCAGTGCGTCCCTCAGCACATCGTCCTGGACCTTGGAATATGCCAGTCTGCAACATTCGGTCGTGGACAACTCTTTGTGCTGGAAAACCAGCGGGTTTCAGGCAGACCAAAGAGCTTCTTTCACCGAATTGATAGTCTTCCAGCAGCAGTTGATGTTTGTCTCGGTTTGCGTCCCTGGGAACAGCCGGAAGAGCACAGACTCCTGTGTTACAGAGCTGCTTGGGATGAACCTCGACAAAAACCACTGCATCTCTTTTCACATCTGCTTTGCAAAAGCACATTCTAGAAGGAGGTGGGGAACAGTCTCTTCCCCACCATGGCCACCATGAGGGCTGGGTGCGGAGGGGGTGAGATTCCAGGCATGCTGGAAGGACCTGACGGGGAGGACCCTTCTCACAACCAGCCAAGCTACGTCTTGGTGCTTGTTTGAAAGTTCTGGTGATGGGGCATTCTGCCAAATGACTTTGGCAGTCTGCTTGGGGAACCATCCGACAGGATCCACCATCTCCTTATCCCGCAGCGCCTTGAGGACATTCCATGCAGACCACCACCTGATGGATTGGTAGTCAAAGGTGTTTTTCCGCACAAACTTTTCCACGAAGGATAGGTGGTACGGCACAGTCCAGCTGGATGGAGCGTTCCGCAGCAACGTGACCAGACCCATCCTTCGCAACACCGGGGACAGATAGAAGCTCAACACCTAGTGACACTTGGTGTTTGCCTACTGGGGTTCTACGCACAGCTTGATGCAGCCGCACATGGAGGTGGTCATCTGGATGAGGGTGACGTTGGGTAGGTTTTTTCCGCCCTTATCCTGAGTTTGAACAACGTGTCCCTCTGGACACGGTCCATTTTGCATCTCTAGATAAAGTAGAAAATGGCTCAGGTGACCACCAAGGCGCAGGAGTGGGTATGGGCCAGACCTGCGCCACATACAACAACAACGTGGGCGCCTTGCACCTGATGACCAGGTTCTTACCCACAATGCAGAGAGATCGCTGCTCCTGCATGCTCACTTTATGGTGTACCCTGGCTACTTGCTCCTTCCAGGTTTTGGCGCACGCTGCGGCCCTTCCAAACAATATCCTCAGCACCTTCAGGTAGTCTGACCTGATGGTGAAGGGGACAAAGGATTGGTCGGCCCAGTTCCTAAAGAACATGGCCTCGCTCTTGCCACGGTTTACTTTGACTCCCGAGGCCAGTTCAAACTGGTCGCAGAAGCTCATCAGTCTACAGACTACGGATCAGAGTAGAAGACAGCAACGTCGTCCATGTACAGGGAGGCTTTGACCTGAGTGCCTCCGCTGTCTGGGATAGTCACTCCTCTAATGCCCGCATCCTTCCGAATGGACTCAACAAAAGGTTCTATACAGCAAACAAACAAGACAGGGAAGAGAGGACAGCCCTGCAGACTCCAGATTGGATCGGAAACTATCTGATTCCCACCTATTGATTGAGATTGCACTACTGATGTTTGTGAAGAGCAGTTTGATCCACTTGTGGATTCCCTCCCCAAAACCCCATTTTGGAGAGCACGTCCATCGATTATGTGTGCGATATCCTGTCAAAAGCCTTCTCCTGGTCCAAGCTGATAAGGCAGGTGTCCGCCCTCCTGTCTTGTACATAGGCGATTGTATCCCTGAGTAGCGTGAGACTATCAGAGATCTTCCTGCCGGGTACAGTTCAGGTCTGATCAGGGAGGATCACCAACTCCAGAGCAGACTTGACAGGACTGGCGATGACTTTGGAGAGGATATATATTGATATATATATTGATGACTTGGATGTGAATGTAGGGGGCATGATAAGTAAGTTTGCAGATGACACCAAAATTGGTGGTATAGTGGACAGTGAAGAAGGTTGTCTCAGGTTCCAACAGGATATAGATCAACTGGGAAAGTGGGCAAGGGATTGGCAAATGGAATTTAACGCAGACAAGTGCGAAGTGATGCATTTTGGGAAGTTAAACCAGGGCAGGACATATACAGTGAATGGCAGGGCCCTGGGAAGTGTTGTTGAGCAGAGAGACCTTGTGGTGCAAGTACATAGTTCCCTGAAAGTGGCAACACAGGTAGACAGGGTGGTGAAGGCATATGGCATGCTTGCCTTCATCGGCCGAGGCACTGAGTACAAGAGTTGGGACGTCATGTTATAGTTGTCCATAACGTTGGTTAGGCCGCATTTGGAGTACTGTATGCAGTTCTGGTCGCTGCACTACAGGAAAGATGTGATGAAGCTGGAGAGGGTGCAGAAAACATTCACAAGGATATTGCCTGTTTTGGAGAGCTTCAGTTACAAAGAGAGATTGGATAGGCTGGGTCAGTTTTTCCTGGAGCGAAGGAGGCTGAGAGGGGACATGATAGAGGTATATAAAATTATGAGAGGCATAGATAGGGTAGATAGCCAGAGTCTGTTTCCCATGGGAGGGGTTACTAAACTACAGGGCATAGATTTAAGGTGAGAGGGAGGAAGTTTAAAGGGAATCAAAGGGGTAAATTTTTCACACAAAGAATAGTGGGTATCTGGAATGAGCTGCCAGAGGAGGTGGTGGAGGCAGGAACAGTAGCGACATTTAAGAGGCATCTGGACAGGTACTTCAATGAGCAAGGCATAGAGGGATATGGAATTAATGCAGGCAGGTGGATTAGTATAGATAGGCATTATGGTCGACATGGACGCAGTGGGCCGAAGGGCCTGTTTCTATGCTGTACGATTCTGTGAGTCTAGGATCTTGTAGTCAACATTAAGCAGTGAGTTGAGCCGCCAATTTCTGATTTCCGCCCTCTCCCTCTTCCGCTTGTCGATGAGGGTGATAATGCCTTTCCTCATGGATTCTGACATGCTGCCGGCCAGAAGCATACTCTCGAATACTTCCAGCAGGTCTGGGCCGATCCAGTCCCACAGAACCGAACACAATACAACCGGTGGGCCATCGCTTCTGGGAGTTTTACTCGTCTCGAAGGACCTGATGCGCTTTGTCAGCTCGTCCAGAGTTAACCGTTTGTCCAGACTCTCCCGCATGCTGTCATCTAAGACCTCCGTGATAAATGACAGGAAGGACTGGGAGGCCGTCCAGTCCCTAGGCTTCACGTTGTACAGCCCAGCATAAAAGGATTTCCTCATACTTAGTATGTCAGACTGCGAAGACGTTACCGAGCCATCCTCTTCCTTCAGGCTGCTGATCACAGAGCTCTCTCTGCATACCTTTTGGAAGAAAAACGCGAGCACATCTCATCCTGCTCAACGGAGCGAACTCTGGACCGGAAGATGATCTGGGAGGCCTCCGTGGCAAAGAGCGAGACCTGCCGGCTCTTCACCTCTTGAAGATCCTCCTTGACCTCGATCCCCATCGACTGCAGCCAGAGCAGATTTTGCATTCTTTTCTACAGTCGGGACATTTCCCTCCGTCGTTTTACAGCAAACCCATATTTGGTGTATACAGCCCAAGGGGTCTGCCATGGGTCCAGCCCCTCAGTTCACTTTGGTGGGAGGACCTTACACAGTGGTCTTTCCCCACTGAGCCTTTGCAGCAGCTGCCCCGAGCTTTAATGCGTCCCTCAGCACGTAGTCCTGGACCTTGGAATGTGCCAGTCTACAACACTCAGTCATGGACAACTCTTTGCGCTGGAAGACCAGCAAGTTTCAGGCAGACCACAGAGCTTCTTTCACCAAATTGATGGTCCTCCAGCAAGCAGTTGATGTTTATCTCGGTGTGGTACTCTTGCCTTCGGGTCAAGAGATGTGGGTTCAAGTACCACTCCCAAGACTTCTGCACAAAAATCTAGGCTGGCACTGTTGGAGGTGCCACTTTTTGGTCATTAAACCGCAGCCCCAACTGCACTCTCATGTGGATCTAAAAGATCCCTTGCCATTACTTTGAAGAGCAGCAGTGGAGGTATCTCCAGTGTCCTATTTACTTATCCCTCAATCAACATAACAAAAATAGATTTTTGTGATCATGTTTGTGGGAGCGTGCTGTGTGCAAATTGGCTGTCGTGTTTTCTGTATGATAACAGTGAGTGACGACACTTCAGAAATACTTCAGTGGATGTCAAGCACTTTGGGACGTCCTGAGGTCGTGAAAGGTAATGTATAAATGCAAATCTTTCTTTTTCAAACATTTACACACATATACTTTGAATTATACGAATCTGCACAAACTTTGTGAACCAGATGAACAAGTCAGAGGATCTCCCGTTTGGTCACCTTTTGGGCTTGACTAGATCAGCCATTCACAAGTCCAGGATGTGTAGTATTGGCAGACAGGCATCTCCAATAGCTGGGCCATGTTGAAAGCATTGGATGATGCACTTTGCCCAATCATTGATCCACATAAAACAGTGCACTCATTCCAATAATGAATCAAACAGTCTCAGTCTTTGTTTCTCATCAGTGATACTCAATATTTTATTTTGATCGTTTTCATCTGTTTTTCAGCTTTCCTTTATTACCCTTTTTCTACCTTACTTTAATTTCAATTCTTTTCTTGAAAACCTATTTTTCTCGTTTGTTTTTCCCAGGTAACACATCACCACCTATCACTTGCCCTGAACTGACCACTAGAACGAGCACATGAGCAGGCAGACAATGCTCTCACTGAAACAAAAACAAGAAATGCTGGATTCACTCAGCAGGTCTGGCAGCATCTGTGGAAAGAGAAGCAGAGTTAACGAAGAAGGGTCACTGACCCGAAACGTTAACTCTGCTTCTCTTTCCACAGATGCTGCCAGACCTGCTGAGTGAATCCAGCATTTCTTGTTTTTGTTTCAGATTTCCAGCATCCGCAGTATTTTGCTTTTATTTTAATGCTCTCACTGATGTGCCTCCCTGTTTGCAATTGACTGGCCTCCATCTGACTGCTCCCTACAGTTCACAAATAACATCATATACCCAGCAGACATAGTGTCATATCGTCATTTCAGCCTCCATTAACAGCTGTGATTCCTCCAGTCAATCCTTGCAGACAAATCTCATTCACACTGACCTTTCCATTTTACAAAAACTTAAGCTTCCCTCCCAGATTAGATCTTTTACTCCCAAAGTTTTGTCTTGAAGACTTTTGAGTCAATGGCCACAGAAGATTATTCCAAGTGTTAGGGCGAGTTTGACATGACTCCGTTCAAAAGATCAAATTAACACCAAGAATTATTCACATTAAGATCTTGTTCTGTTTAGCTTTTGTCCAGCAAAGAGTGTAGAAGCACCAGCCAGTTTCCCTTGAGAGAAGATAAATGATAGAGATCATCTGTGGACTGCTCTGGACTACTCCCTCGTGCTTAGTTACTGTTATCATATCTTCACATTCTTCCCTTGGAGAATAGTGTGATAGAGTAGAGGGTTTCTCAAGCTGCTTAACAGTCTGACAGGTCTTGACGGGAATGCTTACAGGTTACAACCATCTTTATACCAGCCACTAGCGTGGTTAGTCCAATATGGGGGAGGGTCATATGGGCTCCCATAGTTCATGCAGTGAGCAGGGGACCACCCACACCCACCAGACACTAATATGCCCACTGGATGTCAACCCAAAATTGAGACATGGAACTCTGGTCTCCACTCACTGAGACTGGAGCAGGATTTGATTCCTGCACCTTCAGACTCAGAAGTAAGACTACCACGAAAGGTAGAGGCTGCCCTAGTGCTTGGTGAGAGAAAAGCAATGGCACAGGCCAGCAAGCACAATTGAGCGATTTTGATTGGGGGATTATTTGTGGCATCAAGACGGAAAAAGAGAAAAAAATGCATTTAAAAATTAGCGATTGAAAAGATCAGTGCCGGGCCAGCAGGTTCACACAATAAGTAGTCAACAAAACAGAAGCAGAAAGTCCCTGGTGCAATCCCCAGTGGGTGAAGATTTCGCCAGTCTCAGCTATGGTGGGATGAGGGGCACTGACCAGCTTTTCATTTTCCCTGCATCCACAGCATGTTCAAATTAAGAGAGTCATGGCAAAAGCTTTCCCTCTTTTATTGCTGAAAAATGAAACACTGCAATTAAAGCTAACATGGCTGCACTGATTGATAAAATACCTCTCAAAATGTAACATAGTTTATGTTTCATCCCCATCTCAACCTTCTTGAGGTGTCTTCTCACCAGCGCCCTGTCAAGGGAGCAGCCAAGCAACCTGCTTCCAGTCCTCTGCAAGTGAAATTCCGTCATTGGCTGCTTCGGCACAAACGACAGTGCCTGGTGTGTTCCTCCCTGCAGCTTAATTCCTTCCTGAAAAAATATTTTCATATTGAGAAGCTCAGGCGAAGGAAGGGGGCCAACCAAGTTTGCAGGCAAGAGATCTCTGTGATGAAAACAGACAGTGCTGGAAATTCTCAGCAGCTCGAGCAGCATCTGTGGAGAGAAAAAGTTCTGTTTCTCTCTCCATAAATGCTGCCAGACCTGTGAGTATTTGCAGCATTTCTGTTTTATTTCAGATTGCCAGTATCCACAGTATTTTACTTGATTTTTTCAAAAAAAGAGATATCTGTGTTCTACTAATAGTTCCCAGAAAGGCCCAACTGAGATTGGGAAGTCACTTGCGGAGGACTGTCGACCTTGGAGATTGGAGCTTTCATTGGTTCCATCATCAAATAGCCCTGCTCACTTGAATAGGTCTTAATACAAACAGACAACTGTCTCATGTCTATCAAACAGGTAAGCCACTGATAACACCTTCACAAGTTAAAATGTGGTTACATATTCAATGTACTTTCTCAATCCTGTTGCTTTTCAAATGACTCATTAAAGTCAGGGAGTTGTACTTGAATCAAGGACACAATTGCCAATGTGATACTGAGCAAATCTGCTGTTGTTCGATGAACAGAAGCACAATGACAACAAATGGAGCCTACTTCCTTATTGATTTCTAGAATCAACACAGATGATATTACTTGAACACTAATCTCACATTGACCTACCAACAAAACAATTATATGCTTCCCTTATTAAATGCAGTTTTTAAAACGACAACTGAAAGCATTCACATTTTGCTCGGTGCACTTGTGAATCCTGCAGATCAAGACACCCTCCAGTTCAGTTGCCGACATGTTCTCAGATGATGTCACCAAGGGCCACATGTCAATGAGGAAGAAGACTGGCACAAGAACAGATTTTTGGGGGACTCCAGAGCATTAAGAGAAGCCATTCCTGTAGATGCTCCGATGACGATCAGACAGGCAAGAGTGGAACCAAGCAAGGGCAGTCCCAGTGAACCAGACCATGCATGAGAAGCATTGTGGATGGCATGGTCAGGTATGTCAAAGGCTGGAACAAAGTCAAGGTGGGACAACACACCATGGCCGTGACTGTTTCAGTGCATTAACAGGGGTAGAAAGTACAGCATGAGCACACCTTTCTAAATTTAGCATATGTAACGACTGGGGACATCAAAGAAGATTGAATTCTCCACCCAGGTGTTAATTTGCTGATTAGCTATGATATCAATCTAAAATTGATATTACTTGCAAGAGAAACAATAAATAAATGTGTTGACTCACATCCTGTCAAGGCGTGCAAAAGTTCATTGAATCACAGAAAGAACATGTGATGCTCCAGTATCTCCGTGATGGTTGGTCAGGTGTGAGAACATTTAGAGAATTATTTTAGAATCCTGTGTGTTAGAGAAAGGTAAAAAAAAAGTTTTAAGTTCCTTTGTTGCTTCAGTTTCAGACCTTTCTTTCTCCAGGAAAGATCGTCATGGAACAAGTTCAAAGAGGCCCTTCCAACCCAATAATCTCATCCACCAAAAATACTTATCCCTAGTGTCTTTCCATTGCAGCACCTGGCTGTTTTCTAAAAGTGTAAAAAAAAATCTATCCCTGTGCCCGCTTATCCAGTAGCTTCATTGCACCTGTAAGTCTGGTTCTGGGTTTCCGTTCTTCATACTGTTAAATACCTTCACGCCTCCATATGCCCTCTCTAAGATGTGTCTTTTCCAGCCCGAATAGCCCTAGGTCTATCATTCTTAATAGCTCATCCTTTTCACAGTGAAGATTGTTGGCAACTATTGGCAATATTTGTTTTTTTTAAGCTTATCGTCAGTGATATTTTCCAGTCACAGCGCAGATGGGCAGGTCTTTGACGACCATTAACAAATACTGTAAAATACGTATTGTAAAGGAATTGTACATCACTACAGCATACAGAGGAGAGTTAATGATTTACCTCATTACTTCAGTTACAAAGCTAGACTGGAGAAGCTGGGGGGCTGTTCTCCTTAGAGAAGGTTGAGAGGAGATTTGATAGAGATATTCAAAATCATGAGGTGTCTGACAGAATAGATGGGGAGAATCTGTATCCACTGGCGGAATGCTTGAGAACCAAAGGACACCAATTTGAGGTGAATGGCAAACAAATGTCATGAGAAAAAACTTCCCTATGCAGTGAGTGATTAGGATCTGGAAATGCACTGCCTGAGAGCATGGTGGAGGGAGATTTAATCGTGGCTTTCAAAAGGGTATTGGATAATTATCGGAAGAGGAAAAATTTGCAGGGATACAAGGAAAAGGGTGGGGGTGGGGGCGGGGACGGTGGGGGGGGTGTAAGTGGGATGAGTTGAGCTGCTGTTGAAGAGTGCCGGCATGGATACAACAGGCCAAATGTCTTCCTTCTGGGCTGTAATAGGTGGAGAGAATGTCTTCAACTGTGCAAAGGCCTCAGTGCAAATCTCGTGCTCTCACTTCTAAGAAATCTAAATCTTGTCACTAATGGTTTTGTGCATTTGAAACGTTTGACAACTGTACTGTTTCAAGTACCACTTCCCTTGGAAATAATCTGTTCTAAACTTCTAAGTGAAGGATTGAGTGCAAGTACTTGATTCAAAATGATATCTTGGCTGAAATACCTTGCTTGAAAACATGGACCTGGTCAAGCTTGTCCTAGTCAATGAAACAGATCGACTCTTTTCCCCCTCCCCAGAGGATGTCGACTCTTGCTGGCCTACAAATCCCAAGGTACCGGCTGCTTCCTTGTATTTACACCCAAGCGCCGATTCTTCACGTGTCAGCCCAAGGGAGTGAATGTTAGCTGGCCACTCCACTTTGACATTCACACTCACACATCAACCAGGAGTTACTGGACAATGATTAGAAACAGGATCCATGACCAAGTTTTCCAGGTCAGAGGAGGCCAACTGTCATCACCTCAAGCCAAGTAATTGATTTTTTGGGGGAAAAAAATCTCCAAGATTCTAGTTGCATAAACTTGAAGATAATGCCTGAAAGAAAAAAGTAAAAAAAAAACTTGCATTTATATAGCACTTTTCACAACCACTGGATATCTCAAAGAGCCCAAAAAGTACATTTGAAGTGGGCACTGTTGGAATGTCGGACAGGCAGCAGCCAATTTGCATACAGCAAGCTCATAAATCAGCAAGGCGATAATGACCAGATAATCTTTTTATTGTGATGTTGATTGAGGAATTAATATTGACCAGGACTCCAGGGTGGACTCCCCTTCTTCTTACATTCACCCAAGCAGGCAGATGGAGCCTCAGTTTAACGCCTCACCCGAAATTTGGCTGTACTAATATTTTCACCACCTGCTTGAGGGAGGAAGTCCCGCCTCAGTGAGCTACCAGCCAATCAGCAGGCAGGGGGCCAGGAGGAAACGTAAGTTGGGCATGCCGCACCACTGAGATCGGTTGTGCCCTGGTGAGGCTAGAGTGGTTGTTTGGGGGGACAGGGGGCATCTTGGGTCCCGGGGGTGGGTTGTGAGGAGGGGGCGGCCCTCAATCGGGCAGTCTGTGCCCAACTACCGTGCCACCACCCCCCGGTGCACAGAAAGGCTGGCAGCTTTCGCTGGGCAGCCTTCTACGTCCCCAGCACGCCCACTTGCCATGGGTAAACTACCTGTGGAGGTGGGCGAAGGCCCTTAGGTGGCCGCTTAAGGGCCTTCATTGGCCTCGAGCGGGCAGGCCGCTCCCCCCGACCGCAGGAAAGTTGACCGGAGGCGGGAGCAGGGTAGGTAGGCCTCCTGCTCAATTTTAGGCCGCTCCCCCCATCGGACCCACCAGGGCAGCATAAATTTCAGGTGTGTGTGTGTGGGTTGGGTTATTTGGAGGAGAATATATTTATACTTTCATATTTCAACCTGTGTGTGAATAAGTTTTGCATCTTTATTGAAGGAGTCTTGCTTTATAATTAATAAACAACAACTTTTTAGTTTAAGAAACGTGGCTGGTGGACTTTTAGTTTGAAACAATAATAGTTAATATATAATTGACCATAACTGGGTAAAACATTTAAATATATTTTGTGAGCCATGGAGAAGTGGAATGAGAGAAAGACAGTGCACTCTTCCATCCACAATCATAACACAAGGATTACAGCAGCAGTATATGTGAGAATGCAATTTTAAGTAGAAAAATATAGTTAGCCTAACAGTACCAGTGAACAGAAAAGACAGGTTAAAGTCTCAACTGCAGGCCCTTCAACCGAAGGGTAAAATGGAAGACGAGTGCGGTTTATAATCAGATTTAACAAACAGGCGGGATAGGGATAGAGAATTAGGAGTCACTGCTATGGAACAATAAGGCCTGTGACAGAGAGGAGGTAATGGATTAAAAGCCCAGCTAAAAATGTTTTAAAAAGATATAGATAAAATTGGGTGAATTAAATCTAAATATTATTTGTGAAGCAATGAAAAGATCAGGTGTTCTTTTTTCCCCTGGTGTGTATTCCTGGTGACTGGCCTTGACAGGTCCAGAGGGTTCACTCTGGCGTCGCAACCGAGTGCACAGGCCACTTTCACAGAGCGATCACTGTTTGACCCCTCCAACACTAGTGAGGTTGGAGCTTTGGCCGCTGGTCCATATCGTAAAGTCAGAGTGTACCTGCGGCCTAATGACCAGGAGGTCCGAGGTTCAACAGTTGTGGTTGCTGATCTGAAGCAGGTACTCTTGCGGGTGTTATGATTACCCTTGGGTGAAATGGGAGAAAATTCATCAAGGGTTTTCATCTTGGATCATTTGCCACTGGCTTCTGTTGGAAAGTGAGTGTGTGGCTGTCTTGGGAGAACAGTATCTAGCATGCTGGCAATGCCCCCTGTAGGTGAACAGTCTACCAATATTCATTGCCCAAAACTCATGATCATTTGGATAAGGCGGACCAGCACCTTGAAACTAAATGGAGTATGAGTGAGCACCTACAGAAGAGGAGAAAATTAGGGACAATAAAAAAAAATGAAGCTTATTAAATGCATAGCTTCAGGATTTAGGTGGAATATTAATGGAGGGAAGTGACTCCAGATATTTTAGTTAACTCTTGGTGTCAAAATGCACAAAACGGAGCAATAACCTGCTCATAATTTTTTTGAGATCACGCTCTAAACTTGGGAGAACTTTCACTTCCAAATTCCAGGTAAGTATAAAAGTTTTATCAAAAATTAGCAAAAAAATGGAGTGGAGAAGAACATAAGGAATTTGAAGTCCTAACTCATTTTATGCTGCTGCATCGTCTCAAAGGATCAAATTAATGGGTTCCTGGGACAGTGCTCTGGAGTGTCTAAGAAATACTTTATTAGTTTCCATATTAAACTGTGTAATGGTGATTAATTACGCACTATGTAGACATGATCGGCAGAGCCGAAGTAAACAGCTTTTTCAAAAAATAAGTTGGAAACACTTTTTCTCGCAAGTTTCTCTGATTGCACAGATTGTAACATATTGACAGTTTGAGCCAAGACCTGTCCTGAAAAAAAATCTTCTCCCTGGCTGCACCTTTCTCCCCGTCCTGTTCTGAAGCCGCTGACTCCTTGCTGGGGTACAACTCCATAAGTATTACATGTCCATGTCTTACTACCCAAGTGACCAACCTTCAGCTGTTCGTCTTAAAACTAAGTGCTGGCAGGGTATGTGAGCTTGGGGACATTACAGTCCACCACAGCCAATCCAGCTGTGGCCGACAATATCCACACACACGCCCGCTCACTTTCCAAGAGGAGGCCACTGGATAATAATCAGAAGCAGGAAACCAGAATGTTTCCCGTGGTGTTAAGGTTAATTGTGGCACCCCCAACCCCCCAGCTGAGATCCAGGTCTGCCTCGCAGCTGTGGCTTCGTTCCACATGGGCAGTATTCAAAACAATTGAGCCACCATTATTTTTACTGCAGTTCTCATCATGTTATGCACCTGCACACTGAATGTCTCCAAGCATCCTTACCTTTTCACCTTTGTCAATTTTCCCTACCACACGCTGCCTCTGGGTGACATCATCGAGGAACAGAACAACAGTACTAAAGACTTGTGCTTCAGAACTAGCCACGTCCTCACCAAGCTGCTCCAGTACAGCTACAACACTGGCATCTGGTATTGGGGGTAATGTGTTGGCATGGACTGAGGATTGGCTAACACACAGAAGACAGACAGTCAGGATCAATGGGTCTTTTTCAGGTTAGAAAGCCGTAACTGGTGGGGTGCCACAAGGATCGGTCCTAGGGCCTCAACTATTTATATTCATGACTTGGAGGAAGGGACACAATGTAGTGTATCCAAATTTGCAGACGATACAAAAATAGGTGGGAAAGCATGTTGTGATGAGGACACAAAGAATCTACAAAGAGATACAGATAGGTTAAGTGAGTGGGCAAAAACTTGGCAGATGAAGTTCAATGTGGGAAAGTGTGAGGTCATCCACTTTGGTAGGAAGAATAAGGCGGCAGATTATTATTTAGATGGAGAGACTACAAAATACTGCAGTGCAGAGGGATGAGTGTTCTTGTACATGAAACACAAAGTTAGCATGCCGGTGCAGCAAGTAATTAGGAAGGCAAATGGAATTTTGGCCCTTATTAATAGCATTAGAGGTTAAAAATAGGGAAGTCTTGTTACAACTGTACAGGGTGTTGGTGAGGCCACACCTGGAGTACTGCGTACAGTTTTGGTCCCTGCATTTAAGGATAGACTAGCATTGGAGGCAGTTCAGGAAAGGTTCACTACGCTGATTCCTGGGATGAAGGGGTTGTCTTATCAAGAATAGCTCAACAGGTTAGGCTTTTATTCATTGGAGTTTAGAAGAATGAGAGGTGATCTTACAGAAACATATCAGATTTTAAGGGAGCTTGACAGGGTAGAAGTTGAGAATATGTTTCCACTGGTGGGGAATCTTGAACTAGGGGACACAGTTACAGAACAAGGGGGCACACATTTAAACTGAGATGCGAAGGAATTTCTTCTCTCAGAGGGCGGTGAATCTCTGGAATTCTATATCTCAGAGCTGTGGAGGCTAGGTCACTAAATGTATTTAAGGAAGAGGTAAATAGATTTTTGAAATTTCGGAGAGTCGAGGGTTATGCGGAGCAGGCCCGAAAGAGGAGTTGAGGCCTGGGACAGATCAGCCATGATCTATTGAATGGCGGGGCAGACTCTAGGGGCTGAATGGCCTACTCCTGTTCCTATTTCTTCTGTTCTTACGTACCTGGCAATGTGGAAAACTGTCCAAGTCGATCCTGTACAAAAAAGGACAAATCCAACCTGGCTAATTACTGCCCGATTAGTCTACTCTCCATCATCAGCAAAGTGTTGGAAGGGATCGTCGATAATGCCATCAAGCGACACTTGCTCAGCAATAATCTGCTCACTGACACTCAGTTTGGGTTCCGCCCCTTCCACTCGGCTCCTGACCTCATTATAACCTTTGTCCAAACATGGACAAAAGAGCTGAACTCCAGGAAGTGAGATGAGAGTGACTGCCCTGACATCAAGGCAGCATTTGACCGTGTTTGGCATGAAGGAGCCCTCGCAAAACTGGAGTCAATGGAAATCAGGGAAGAAACTCTCTGCTGGTTGGTGTCATACAAAGCACAAAGGAAGATGCTTGTGGTTGTTGGAGGTCAATCATCACAATCCCAGGACATAGCTGCAGGAGTTGCTCAGGGTAGTGTCCTGGGCCCAACCATTTTCAGCGACTTCATCAGTGACCTTCCCTCCAGCTTGTCAGAAGTGGGAATGTTCGATGATGATTGCACAATGTACAGTCCATTCGCAACCCCTCAGATACTGAAGCAGCCCGTGTCCAGATGCAGCAAGATCTAGACAACATCCAGGAGTGGGCTGATAAGCGGCAACTAACAGTCGAGCCACACAAGTGCCGGGCAATGACCATCTCAAACAAGAGATAACCGAACCATCTCCCCTTGATGTTCAATGGCATAACCATCGCTGAATGCCCCACTAACATCCTGGGGGTTACCAGAAACTGAAATGGACCAGCCACATCAGCACTGTGGCGACAAGAGCAAGTCAGAGGCTGAGAATTGTGCGGCGAGGAACTCACCTCCCGACTCTCCAATGCCTGTCCACCATCTGCAAAGCACAAGTCAGGATGGAACTGTTCTGATGAAAGGTCACAGACCTGAAACGTTAACTCTGCTTCTCTCTACACAGATGCTGCCTGACCTGTTGAGTATTTCCCGCACTTGCTGTTTTCATTTTTGACAAGCAGAATCAGGTGTGGCACAGTGAGATCAGGACAACAACTTTTACTTATATTGCATCTTTAATGTAGTAAAATGTCACAAGATACTTCACAGGAGTGTTATGAAACAAAGGATGGGGGGGAAACTGAAGGGGGAAAATTATCATGGCAATCAAAAATGATAACGTATATCTTGCTAAAAAAACATGCATCTATTATTTTCTTTCTCTACTTTTGACTGAATCAAACAATTATATATATATATAAAAAATTACCTGGATTTGGGTATACAGGACATAATTTCCAAGTTTATAGAAGGCATAAATTGGAAATGGTGACAGACCTTAGGAGGATGTAGACAGGCTGGTGAAATGGTCAGACACATGGCACGTGCAATTTAATGCAGAGGAGTGTGAAATGATTCACTTTGAAAGGAAGAATGAAGGAAGGCAATGCAAACCAAATGGTTCAATATTCAAGGGGGTACAAGAACAGAGAGACCTGGGTGGACATACATGAATCTTTGCAAGTAGCAGGACAAGTTGAGAAGACTGTTTTAAAAGCTTATGGCATCCATGGCTTCATGAAAAATAGGCATAAAATATAAAAGCAAGCAAGTTCTGCTCAACCTTTATCAAACACTGGTTAGGCCCAAGCTGGAGTACTGTGTCTATTTCTGGGCATCATACTTTAGGAAGAATGTCAAGGCCTTGGAGAGAGTGCACAAGTGATTTATTAGAATGGTACCATGAATGAGGGACTTCAGTTACACGGAGACACTCGAGAAGTTGGTGCTGTTCTCCTCAGAGCAGATGTTAAGGGAAGATTTAATCAAGGTGTTCAAAACCATGGAACGTTCTGATGGAGTCGATAAGGAGATACTGTTTACAGCTGCATAAGGGTCAGAAACCAGAGGACACAAATTTAATTTTGTGATCTGGAATGCACTGCCTGAAAGGGAAGTGGAAGGAAATGCAGTAACTTTCAAAGAGGAACTGGATGCTTGAAGGGGGAAAAATTTGCAGGGCAATGGCGTCTGACTAATTGGATAGCTCTACTCAGAACTAGCACGATGGGCCAAATTGGCTCCTTCTGCATTGCATCATTCTTTGTTTCTATGATTTGCTCAGTCGTATGAAAATGGGAATCAAATGATTTGATGCAACTGGAAAAAAGGGCGAAAAAAGAGTTTAAAAAGTGCTGTAATTTAACTCTGGCATTCAATAAACATCGAAAACATGGTATTGGGGTTTGTTTGAGCCACCCATCTTTGCTGAGTGCATTTTGAGCAAATGCTTCAGTTTGTTCCCTTGTTTTCAATGCAAGCATCAATGTTACTTTATCATATCTTGATGCTATTGTACAAACCACTGAACCCCTTTGGAGATATTAACTCTGTTTTAGAAAACTGATACCATAATATAGAGGGGACGTTAGCACAACACTTATCCCAATGCATCAGTGATCCATTTCCATTTGAAAATTTTTGTGCTTTTGGAAGTATTTAATTATTCATTGTCTCACTTGTGGCTCAGGGCATTCTATTACTGCCTGACAGCTTAAATACCTTCAAATCTCAGCCACCTCTCTGTTTTTCTGTCATCTTTCTCTATTCACATCTAGTCCATTATGGAGACATATTACTAATTTTTTTAAAAAATTTTTCCTAGGCTTTTTCTTCCCTTCTTTCATGAACCATTTCCCTTTTCGCCCAAGACTGATAACTTGTCAGTGAAGCAAACAATACTTTAGTCAAGAGGGCATTTTTGGCGCATTTTGAGCCCGGAGGTCAACGAGCATTTTGACTGTGTGAAGCCTGGTCTCATCCATACTGGGGTCTGCACGTCTGCATTTCCAGCAAGGGGCTACAGGAAAGCAATCAGGATCAGGAACCCCGCTGATTTTCCTCCTCCCAACCTCAGAGGGCACTGAGGCCAATTAGAACACCCCTTCAGTTAAGATCAGGTAATTCAGCATAGATGGATAACTGAACCAGTCATCTCACTAGTTTTTTATGGCTCAGTCAGTCACTGGTTAGCATCATTAAAACCACTGTTGAATCCACCCAGTGGTTTCCATATTCTAGTAGCATTTAAAAACAAACTCATATAAACAGGAGTAGTTTCGAATGACCTAGCTCAATTGAAAGATGAAGTCCCCTTGATCTTGATATCCCCCACGGGAGAAAATAGTTTCTCCATACCTACCCAAACAATTCCTTGCAACATTTTGAACATCTCAATCAAGCTTCAAAACTCAAGGGAATTTGCAAGCCAAATGCAAAGCAATCTCATTAAACAACCCTCTAAACTCCAGTATCATTCCCGTTTAAATCTCCATCAATCATTCAACTTATTAACTGACTCTCCAATTGTAATTAGCAGTTCTGTGCTACTGCACTTCGCCTATTGCTCTCCTCCTCTCCCACTCTGTGTTGCACGCTGCTATGCAACTGTTATCACCCATGCCCTTAACAGTTCTGATGAGGGTCTCCATTTAAAACATGATTCTATCTTTTATTTGTAGATGCTGATGGATCTGCTGTGAGCTTTGTTTTTTTTTTAAATTTCAGATTTCCTGTTTCCTGGCTCAATCCCTCCATCACCACTCAAGACCCCCTGATCATCTCTGTGCTGTCAGATTGCCCATTCGATGCTAAGTTATGGATGAGTCACAACTTCTTCCAATTGAAACCCCCATCATAAATTCCACTCCTTCACCTCAACTCCGACTCCATACCCTGATGCAGGCTGCACCAGTGAAATTCTGGCATCTACCTGCAGCTCAGACGCTCACCAAATCTTTGTCACCTCCAGACTCAACTATTCCAAGGCACTCCTGAACACCCTTGCACTCACCACAAACTTCAACTCATCTGTAATTCTGCTGTTTGTATCCTAACTCACACCAAGCCCTGCTCAGTCATCAGCCCTGTCCTCATTGGCCGACATGGGCTCTGGTTCCAGCAACACTTGAAATTTAGAATTCTCATGCTAGTATTTAAATCCCCTTGCCCGATCTCTGTAATCTCAAGCCCTCCTGAGCTCTCTGTTATTCCAACTTTGATATCTTATGCGTCTCCCCTCCTCTTCACATCACAACTGGTAGCCATGCCTTCAACAACTTAAAATTCACCCTCTCGTGTTCTCTCCATGAATCCCTCATCTCTCCACCTCCCCCTCCTCCTTTAAGACCATCCTTGAAACTCAATTCTTTGATCAAGCATTTTGTCGCCCCCTCCTAATAACATCTTTGGCTTGGAGTCAATTCTTGTTTGATAAACCTCACTGAAGCGCTTTGGGACATTTTTCTGAGTTGCACTTAACTTCTTCAGATAGTGAAGAACATTTCAGTCGCTCCATTCACATCACCAGAGATCAAGTCAGTTACTGTGTCAATTCTTGATCACCTTAGAATTTCCATTCCTGTTTGAATATAGTCACCTGTTGCTAAGAGAGATGCATAGTGTAGCGATGCTATGCCAGTGTTATTTTTAAATTTATTCTTGGGATGTGGGCATCACTCACAAGGCCAAACTTTATTCATATCTCTAGTTGTCCTGAGAAAGCTGTAGTTTACTTCTTCTCAATACCACTGAGCAGCTTGTTAAGTCACTTCAGAGGGCAATTAAGAGTCAACAACATAACCACTAAACAGCCGAGATCAAGGTTTCGGTTCTGGTGAAACTAGTTCTGTTATGCAAACCACTCATTTAATAGTTGAATTATTGCATTGTTTCCTGAGAGCCTTGAAAGGGCAACACTACCTTTCTACATTAGTAGGACTGAGTATGTTCCAGACAGACTCTCATAGAAATTACCACAGAGAAACAGGCCATTCTACGCATCCCTCTACTTAACTAACAGTTCCAACTCTCTTCCAACATTCTTTTACGCTCTTTCCTTCACCCATCTAGCAAACCTATAATTAAATCTTGGCATGGTTTCTGCTTCAGTCACTAACTTCAGCATGTAATCAAACTGCCTTACAACACTCAGTGTAAAAAAAGTTTCTCTTGATCTCAATCTGAAAGCTATCTTTAAACAGAAAAAAGCTCCTGATCTTGGTTTAATCCCTGAAGGAAAGTATGACCACGGAGGGCATAACTGAAACTCATTCCTCACCTGACGCCTGAACTTGCGCTTTGGAGCATGAGTCACTGGATATTGAGTTGCAGCAGGAAACTTGGTTGTGTGTCACTGTGTCTCAGTGGTAGTATTCCTGCCTCTGAAACAGAAGGTGACTCGAGACTTGCGCACAGAAACCTAGGATGACACTTCAGTGCAGTATGGAGGGAGTGCTGCATGGTCAGAGGTGCTGTCTTTCGAATGAGATAGCTGCCTTCTCAGATGGATATACAAGATGGTATGGCACTATTTCAAAGAGAGCAGAGGAGCTGTCTTGGATAACATTTGTCCCTCAATAAACTTCACTGAAACAGTTTCTTTGATCACTGATATCACTGACTCTGTCCCATCCCTTCATAGTTTTAAGAAGCTCAAAAAAAACCACCCTTTAATCTGCTCTTTTCAAATATAAACAGCTCCAATTTTTCTAGTCCTTGCATTTGTATTTCCTGGTACCACACAGCATCCAGTGGGTCTGTGCTGTCCCCTCCCATGACCTTCTATTTCTTTTTCTCTTGAGCTGATCTAGCTTCCCCTCAAATAAATCTACGCTATTTGCCTCAACTAGTCTCTGTGGTAACCAGTTCCACATTCTTATCACTTTCTAGGTAAAGGAGTTTTTTCTGAATTCCCTATTTGATTTCTTGGTGATTATCTTACACTGATGGCCTCTAGTTTTGATCTTCCCCACAAGTGGAAACACTCTCTCAGTATCTTCTCCATAGAAACCTTTCACAATATTAAAGACCTATTTTAGATCATCACTCAGCCTTCTGTTTACACAAATTTATTCATCAACTGCCTCAATGTTGTCTGACTTTTTTTTGAGATTCAGTGGCGCAGTGGTTAGCACCGCAGCCTCACAGCTCTAGCGACATGGGTTTGGTTCTGGATACTGCCCATGCGGAGTTTGCAAGTTCTCCCTGTGCCCGCGTGGGTTTCCTCCCACAGCCAATGACTTGCAGGTTGATAGGTAAATTGGCCATTGTAAATTGCTCCTAGTGTAGGTAGGTGGCAGGAGAATTGAGGGAAGGTGAGGATGTGGAAAGGAATATGGGATTAATGTAGGATGAGTATAAATGGGTGGTTGATGGTCGGCACAGACTCGGTGGGCTGAAGGGCCTGTTTCAGTGCTGTATCTCTCTAGGACTCATATTATTGCTGCTTTCCTTGCCCCTTTTAGCATTTTTCCTTATTTTTTACTATTAATCATAACTGTAGATCATATATTTCCCTATCCTCAATTTTGGCTTCTTTAGAACCTCTTTTCAACCAGCGTTCTTAAATTTGAGGCAGCATCGAATAAAAAATATACATTATGTATTTATTCTGCAATTGCACAATTTCCTTCCAAAAAAAAATCCCACTGTTGAATAACAGTTCTTTGTGTCATATTCTGTTCCTACCTCCCCTCTTCTCGCTCACTCCTCTTTCTCCAATCTGTCCTATTCCAAACTGCTGCCTTTATTTTCACTTTTGTTTCTTCTACAATTTCTATTTGGACCTATGTTTTTCTCCCTAATACATTTTCTGAAAACATTGCAAACTGAATACTCCTGTGTACCACTTAACTGCCAGCTTCCATTAAAGTCGGTATGTAGATGCACTAAACTGTTGACTAGCACTAAAATCAAGTGTGTCTGTGATGCCAGGTGGCTGACCACACTAGCATTAAGAGACTACACACACAAGTACTTAAGTCTCTCCCCAAAGTCAAAGTATCTTTGCAAAGATATTAACTCATGCACTGAGTTAAGCTGTTTTGACATCCAAATCTTTCAATGCTGATGTTCCACAGGGCGTTAACTTGTGATTTCATGTCCTGAATTATCACAGTGCAGCTTCCCGATTTTGGTCACACCATTATAGGACAGTACAAAATTAGTTGCTTCTACTGCGGAGGGAAATGAGTCTGCCAGTTCACCTGCAAGATTTTAATGTAGCTCCCACCACAATTTTATTGCTGCTTCCTCTGTCTCTGTGGCTTTCACTATTGTAGTCACAGAAGCAAATTTGGCAATCGTATATTTTGATGTCTAACATTAATCGGGCATACATTAGATTTAACAAATCCCACAAACTGACAACTTCAGGACCTTCTCCCACTCTGATACACAACATAGGAAATGGACCTGAGCTGACCTCGGAAATGACCAGTTGGCGCAAATAGCCTATCCCATAGAGTTATGATGCCCTTAAGCATCACATCGAGACACTCCTGAGCCACAAGGTGCCATATAATGTCTTTGGGAGAAGTAAAAAGGTCAAAAAGTCACATCCAATTAGGGGAAAAAATATACATAATACCTCTCCAAACCCTTGAAACGACCTATTTGTTACCTACCTCTTTCAAGACACGATTTCTCCCCAGCCAGGAACCTGTTTAGTTCTCTCTTCAACGTATACGGTGAATGAACAGTTCCGCCAGAACTTGTTCAATCGGTCTCTTAATCTCCGTGAAAAGAAGAACAGCCTAACATTTAGCCTATTTCTTCCCTTGTGTAATTTATAGGCATGAAACCTGGTTCTCCCCCAAACTATCCAATTGAAATAATTTGTCAGAGATTGCACAATCTAATTATTTTATATACCTCAGTCAGAAAGCCCAAGTCGATGCTTCACTTAAACATAGAGACCTAGGTCTTTAAGCCGATCTTAGCTAAGGTGTATGAAATTGGGAATCAGTCTTGTGGCTCTCCTCTGAGCCTTTCCCAAAGCCTCAACATCACCCACCACGTATGGGAACCAAAATGAATACCTTTTTCTAAATAAGGCCAAACCAAGGTCTTGGATATGAACAAAATGGTATGTTTCATTTTTTCCATTTTGTGACTAATAGTCACATGAATGCCCCCCCCCCCCCCCCGTTCAGTGCCTCATTTGCTTTCGCTATAACTTGTGGCATTGGCACAAACCTTTAGAACCATGAAACCAAGATCTTTTGCTTTCACCACAGACTCCAGTGCTTATGCGAACAACTCTGGTTCCAATCTCACATTCCACACTGTGGTGGTAACAAAATCTAGGGGCCATTCATACAAGATCATCACTGATAAAGCCAAAAGGGAATTCAGAACCAAGTTCTTCACCCAGAGTGGCCAGAATGTGGAACTCACTGCTATCAGGAATAGTTGAGTAAAATAGCATAAATGCTGAAAAGGGAAAGGTAGAGAAAACACATGAGGGATAAAGGCATAGAAAGTAATGCTGAGAGAATTTAGTGAAGAGGGATGGGAGGATACTCATCTGGAGCATAAGCACCGTAATGGAAATGTTGGGCTGAATGGCCTGTTTCTGTGCCATACAATCTATGGACGTCTATGCAACTGTGTTGCTATGGATTTTGGTTTAATTATGAGTGTGTTGTGTCACACAATAAACTACAATTGGGCTCAGCCTTGGGTTTAGGGAGAGTGAAACCAGCTTGGGTTCCTGCCCCTTCTCACGACCTTGTGACCCCTGCTGAAAAAGCAACTGAACATCAAGCTAGCACAATGCTGACTTCTCAATACAGTGAGTTGGAGCCATAGAGTTATACAGCACAGAAACAGGCCCTTCGGCCCATCGCGTCTGTGCCAGCCATCAAGCACCTATCTGTTCTAATCCCATTTTCCAGCACTTGGCCCATAGCCTTTTATGCTATGGCATTTCAAGTACTCATCTAAGTTGCTGGCTTACAGGTTCCTGAAATTTGGGACTTCTCCAGACTTGAACAAAAATGTTTAAATAACAGCAGCTGACCTACAAATAAAGGTTCAAGGTGGTCCTTTACTAACTGTGGAATACAGCAACTTCCAAATCAACTGCACCCCTCACAAGAATGCTGTTTCATGCATACAAATGTGATGATGAAAAACAGACGAAAGAGTTATAAAAATTGACATTACCTTTTTAAAAAAATGGACAATGCTGCTAAAAATGGCCACCGAAGGTAAATGAGCTGACCTTCGTATATTCAAACTGTCCGAAAAAGGAATACCTTTTGAACTGGGAGGGGTCAATTACACCCATCCTGAAAGATTCCCGAATTGAACGGATTCGTCTGAAACCAAGAACGTGTGAAATAGCCACATCCTAGGCCATCGTGGTCGCCATGGGGAGGGAGATCCACATCTCCCAACAAAAGCAAAGGTGTGAAACCATTTTTGACCTTAAAGGTCGCTCCCCAAAGAAAGCGCGGGAGACAACCAGAAAGAAGCATCACCAAGAAGCTTGTTTCCAGCTAAGAGATTTGGAGAAATCCAGCAAGCCAGAAGGGAAGCGCCCTGCTGTAAAATTCTACTTCTTTACTTACACAGCAGTGAATTAGAAGTGATCCAACATCCTCAACTGAACTTCCAACTGAGAGAGAATGCTACAAACACCTCAGGCCTACAACCGAAGAGAATTTACCATGACCCGAGAAACCGACCCCACTTAAAACAGCTTATCCACGTTCCTTTCTATCTATCTCGTGTGTGGGCGCGCGCGAGTGAATACGCCAGTGGATGCAGCTGCGAAAATTTTGGGATAAGGCATAATGCTCAATAAATAATTAATCTGTTTTAAACCTACAAGAAAACCTGTCACTGTCTATTTGACAAATAAAACACCAAGAGGTTAAACCCATATTTAAAAAACTTGCTGCAGTCAGGTGGGAGTTGAACAGGGGGAAACACCCACACCTCTCACCATGTGACCGTAACATGTCTCTGTGATACAAAAGAAAAATTGTTTATAACGCCATCACTCTCAAGAAAAACCATAAAACAGCGTCTCACCACACTTCTCATTTTCTTACAGCTCCCGCTGACAGTGTTACAGGGTGCGTCACAGAGAGGCTTTATTGCATGACCAATGTTATGATGTGCGTTCAACATCCAATTGTAATCATAAAAATATCCTGACTGCAGCATATATCATCAGCATCTATCATCATCATAATGCTCTAGGGGATTCAGGAAGCTGCTCTCTCATTACTTCTTGTTCCAGCCACATGCAGCTCTTGTTTGTTCAGCAGGCTAAGTATCAAATGAAGACTTTAATTGTTCCAGTGGAGTTCAGTGGGTTTTTCATCTTCATAGCTTTTTCCAAGAGAGGAATTAATGCAAATAACCACATGGGTTCCATTTATTTCATTAAATGAGCTATCTTAATACTTACAGCAGGGTTCCCCTTCCATTGAAGGATCCTTGATACTGTTCTGCTTGGTTTACAGTTAACTACTTCGTTTCATTTTATGCAGATACATGTGTGTACCTTGAAATGTTAGAGAGCATTCTTCCTTCTTTTCAACCTCTAGCTGATTCATGTAATGTAGCCTCCAAATGGAGGGAGGGTGGAAGAGAACAGCCCACAGCTTACTGGATTTCACCAGTGCTGTCCTTCAATCGAGTCTCCCTCCACTTACCACTCAAAGACTCAGGCATTTTGGTCCAACCATTAAAACAAATCTTCACCTGTCCATTCTCCACTTCCCAACGCATATTCATAAAGTATCAGAGCATGACCACTGCGTAACAAGATAGCTGACATCAAGCAAACAAGAATTTTGAGAAGCATCAGATTTCACCTCCCCATTTTAGGGCCTCTTATGCCATGTCTGCTCGAGAAGGCAGACAAGCAAACTATGGCCAACTCTCTGCCAATGCCACTGTTAAAACAGCAGCAAGGCAGTGAACACCACTTTCTAGGAAACTCACCCTCGCTGCACCTTCCACAATGAGATTGGGAGCTTGCTGTGGAAGGAGAAACCTATGTCTGGCCACTCAGTGACATATCACGTTGCTGCCCTATTGCACCTTGCTTAGTTTGCATTTTCACTACAAACTTTTTGATGACGAACTGCGCTTTTTCTCCAATCTTTTCCCCCTCACCACTGCTCTTCCTCTCCTTAAGATATTCATTTTCTCACTTGGGTACACTTTTATGGGCACGAGCCCCTGTCTTGGTTCACTCATTGGACTCGATATTGAGTGGCAGCAATCTACCCAACCAATGAGGACACCATAACCCACTTCTATGCACTTCCAGTAGGTTATCCCTTTACAGTGATTAGGCCCATTTTCCAGCTGTGAACCCAAGGATACTACAGCCAACTTCTGCAACTGAACGCCATCCCACGTGAGTTCAGCAAATTCACACCAGACTTGGGATCAAAACTGAATCCTTCCTGGTCAAAGAGAATTTATTTCTGAGCCATCAAGGCATCGAAATAAATTTCATACTGCTTTCAACTTCAAACAGAAACCCTCAAAAAACTCATAGAAGTTATTTTCTGCTACTTTCAACAAGAGATCTCCAACAACTTGCATTTATATATTGCCTTTAATGTGGAAAATCTCCGATTTATGAACAGATCAAAATGACAATGTTTCAGGCTTCACGCCTGCCCTTACCTCGCAGCACTCCGTACAATCTCAAAAGTGCATCAGATTTCTGGAAACACACCCAGCCACCTCGAACACAAAAGAAAACATCCCAGGAGGTCTTTTGGATCACACGTGGCTACTACATTCAAGAACAATGCTGCATTCCACAGTGATACAAGGTTTAAAATGCTGAATAATTCATTACAATCAATATATTAGAAATAAAAACTGCAAAATTGCTGGCAGCCTGTTCATTAGCTGCTTTGGGAATCTGCCCGATGCTTATGTTGACAATGAGAGTTAAAGGCGCATAATCATTGTACAAACAATTCCAGTTATGTCCTTGGGGACAGGTTCTATAAAACTAATAACACTAATGGAAAAACAACACAGTGACAACTGACACTATAGCTGGTGACAATCTGTTTCAGCCATTTGGGTCAATTTTTTAATGGCTAAATTTGTAAATATCTTATCACAAAAATTTATACACTTTCAGTGCTCTATGTGCTGAAGCTGCCTGCAATTTTTTCATTTCAAATATTCATCTTCAATTTGAGCGACCATAAAATTTACAGCAAGGCTTACTTGAATGAGAAATTGGCTGGTGTGGGTAGGCTAAGCACTGTCCTTTTTTGGGTCTAAATCTGGCTCACAATGACACAAGTCTCCTATCTTAGAAACTGAAGTGAAATAAAGGAGTTATGCTGGCCTTAACTACAGTCTTGTGATTTCTCTGTGTCTCTAGTACTTTTCAATATCACAATATTTCCATTTTGCTCACCTGCACTACATAGAATATACAGGACAGAAACAGGCCATTCAGTCCAACTGATTGCTCAAGTCTTATATACTCCCAAGTCTCCACCATCTGGAACTAGAAGAATATTCAACATGCACTGAAAAAGAACTGGGCACCGAGGAGCCTAAAACTGGTTTGCTACTGTTCCTTGAACCTCAATATCCATCTGCACAGCTTCCAAATTTGCTGGTAGGCCCACAGCATCAGTGCTGATGGGAAATCTCTCCAGCATCCATTTTAAGGTTCAGTCTCCTATGAAGATGACCAATGTGAAGGGAGTCAGCTCAGTTGCTCATAAACAGGTTTTTTTTTCTTCTCCCCTTCCACAGCTTCCCTAACCCACAAGTTGACTGCCACTGTTAGATTACCAGCACCGAGTTGGTGAATAAAATTGTTTTGAAACATTAACAAAAAGCAGCTTGGCAATTACTCCTACCAACCGTCCCTCCATCTCTCTGGAAAAGCTCATGGACTCCACTTGGTAAAGCTCATTGAGTTGGAAACCCCCTGAGGTGATGGATTCAGGGAATCATGCATGCAAAGCCACGTCTTATGGCTCCATGGAATCAGTGGTCCTACAAGATGCAGCATAACCACAGCATCGATGAGTCACCTCCTCACAGCTGATATCAGTAGCTCACTGGCAAACCCCCAAGAGCCAGATCTCCACAACTGCTTAGTGACAATTCATAGCCTGCAGAATTCCTGAAACAGGGCAAGAAAAAGAGAAAGAATTCTGATGAAAGTGAACACTAAGTGCATTACACCTTGAGACAGTTTAATTGGCTTTTCACCACATAATTACCAGTCACAATATTGCATGCTTTAATGATTCCATATCAGAGCAGAATCTTCAGTTGAATAATCAGCTGAACTCGCACTAAAGTTACTGAATGGTTGATCCATAACATTGCATGACACACACATAAAAGTCTGCATTCGAGGAACGCTGGCAATTCGAAGTACACAGCTACTGAGCATATTGTTCAAAGTTGCTCTTGGTAATTGCATATCTCAGTACCATATCTCAAACATGAAAGACATTTTTAAAGTCATAATTACATTTACATAACCTGACAATTGTGTTACTCTGTGTTCTAATCATTCAACAGCTGAATAAAGAACTTTGTGCAAGTTCATTCGGGATCAAGGCAACCTTTGCTCATACAATGCAGCTACATTCTCGTCATATACGCTATACCTTGCTTTATCAGCGGAAAACCAAAACTGCAACTAGCAGATGCAGGCCAGATAGACTCTGAAACAACTTAATTCAGAAGGTCTGAAGTTTTAACTCCCAGTTCATGCTGTCCTAAATCATCTTGCCCTGGAAGGAAGACGGGGTGCTACACCCAGCCTCAAAAATATCTGGTCCAGGGAGGAAGAGATAAAAAAAAAGATTCCTAACAATCACCCACTGATCCCTGGTAGAAACTTCCATTTGGAAACATAAAGAAAGAATAGGATCAGGTTTAGTCGTGATGCTTTCCCATGTCAATTAACCTGCAGTCACTGTGTGAAGTCACACACATAGAATGCCAGCTAACTGAGGTGCCAAAGGGGTGTCATCACCTGTGCAACCAGAAGAGGCAGTGCCTTCAGATCCAAGGTGTAAAATACACTTATAAATTGAATGAGTTTTGATTAGTTTATTTATAGCTTCTATAACAGCAATAATCAGACAAACTTGTTTGGGATTGTGTCAGGTCAGTCACAGAGGGGCAACATAACAGTTACTTTCAGTGTCAATTCAAGAGAAGCAGGGGTTCTACAAAGGGGCCTCATCACAAAGCATTTGTTGTGCATCGACAACAAGGGTCAAAGGTTTGTCTCTCGCACACATAGCTTCACCACATGTGAAAGTATGATGAAGATAATAGCTACTGGGCAATGGGTCTGCCTAGCCAGTTCAACTGGGCCTTGTTAAGTCTCTCCTAATTATTTGGTTCAGCTGTCTCTGGCAGCATCTCAGTCTCAATTTGAGAAAGAAAATTCATTATATTCCTTAAGTATGTAATGAGATTGGTCTTAGTACTTGGCTTTTCAGACAATTTTGGTCCTTGGGTTACTGCAGGCTCTTCTGCACAAATCCATAGCACCCTTCTTTATCATCTTGACATATATCACCTCAATGTTATCTACTGTGTTCTGTCCTTTTTACCTCTTAGTTCGAATAATTCAACTCCTATTATTTCAAATTACTCTTTGAACTAAGTCTTACTTACCTTACTACAGCGTTGAGAGTGTTTTCACTGGTCCTGAAATTACATGAACTTTCCAATAACAAGCTTCGGATATTAAGTAGGAAAACATTCTGTAAATTGCATTAGCTGCTGGATCAATCTTGTGCCTCCACTCGGACTTCCTTCTGTTTTTGAAAAGCAGCAAAGCATTGCAACTTCAGACCTCCTTTACAATTAGACTCAAGAGAATTTAAGGAATAGTGAACAAACGTATAACAATAACACATACATATGTTCAGGAAATACGATGCTGAAGAACCCCGTAAGAGATGTATGTAACATGTACACTAAATTACGTTAACATCGTCATATTGTTTAATATTTCCCAACTGCAGAGGTAAATAACTTACGAATTTAAGAATTAGGAGCAAGACTAGACCTTATGACCTCTTGAGCTTGCTCTAACATTTAATACGATCATTTCATCATATTTGATCAATACTTGATCGATTCTGAACTGACCCCTTCATATGAATAATTCTTCAAGAACTCACATCTCGCTCCTTGGGTTTGCTGAATTTAAATCATTGTTCAGTTAATTCAAAAGGAGTTGCTAGTCATCCGTGTAAACTAAATCACACACCATGTTTATATGTAAATAATGTGAGCGGCTTCCTCCTTCAAGCAAACTGGCTCAAAGACAACAGACAACGGCTGGGGGCATGGTTTTGATTATAGCTGGATTGAAAGTCCTTATGTAATGTGACTGGGTTAAATAGACCTCCACTAAGCCAAAACTGAAGAAAATTCTCCATTTCTGTCACAAACCCATTGCAAAAAATATTTCCAAGTCCAAATTAAGATAGATTAGATAGGTGTAATGCTCACCCACAAATGATTTTATTGTTTAATTTCAAAACCATGAGTAGAATATCAATTCTTTCAGGCAAAGAATAAGGACAGTATCAAACACTTTACTTTTACTATTCACAGGAAAGCACTCTAAACCACAAACTTGGAGAAATTGCTCAATTTAACTTGAGACATCAAATAAAGTCTCAGAAAAATCTAAAACATGCAAAGATTAATAGAAATGTAGAAATAAATACATTTGTCTGCTACAGAGACTTGGCAACCAATGCTTCGCAATGACTTCACTTCAAGCTCAAAGAAAGTCTCTTGTTATTCGAAAGCAGAGTGCAATCCATGATTTATGCTGATCTTCGACGGCATTAGGGGTCAGGTGCTTGCCTTCTGCATACTGGTGGCGCTGGAAGGAGAAATTAGAACTGCACTGCTCCAGGAGAAATGTTAAACAGAGATGGGTCAAACGTCTGCCCTTTAAATGGTGAACCTTCAGCGTCCCAGCCCTTCTTCAACATCTCGTGCACTTTCTAGAAACCGTCAACAAATGATAAACAGTTTGAGAAAAAAGTGAGGAAAATCTGCCAAACATCCCAGTTTCGAACAACATCAGCCAAATACACAAGTTCCTGCATGGATGCATGTTCAAGCATGCAACTTAAGTACTGCTAACTGAAACAACCGTCTGTACATTTACATTTAAGTAACAAAATGAAGAGCCATAAATAAAAGGAACAATTGGGAGAAGTGGATCGGAAAATGATCTTTTCACTATCAGAGTCCAATGACAGCTTCAGGTCAAATTAATCTCAGGCTCCACTTTCAATCAGAGTCCACTGAGTATGAGACAGTATCATACCAGTTCCTTGTGGGTGCAAGTTCACAATAAGAAACCACCCAAATTTCCAACATCATTTGTTGCTAATTTGGCACTCTCATTCGGAGACACCTCAAGTTCAGGTAATGTGGTCAATAGAAATTTTCAGGACAGAGGTCTGATAAAAATCATACTGTTGCAGCAAGTAAAGAACTTGTACTTGATTCATTTTGTGCTGTGTCTTGGAGTGCCAAACATTCAAGTTTTTCATCGAAAATTCCACACCCCTCAAAATCTATGCTCAACAATACATATACAATCGATGTAGCAACATACTGTCCTGGTCATTTACAGTCATGCACAGAACCTGCTTAATCAGATCAATAGCCCTCCACACCCAAGAGAATTAGTGCTTTGTCCACTCCTTTTATTACCAGGTTGGCGTTACCACTGTAAAAGATTCTTCTGTGAACTGGACATGGGGTAGGTGAGAAAATGAGACCACAAAAAAACCTCTGGATCTTCAGTATACTTTTTAGAAACAGAAGAAAACTTGTTTGATTTGCCTGGCGCCTACAGCAAAAAAAAAGTCACATAAGCATTCCTTAAAATAGTCTCAAATGATCTGGCTGTCATTTCATTCTGCCATCAGCACAAATCTATATTTAGATGTAATTAAGACTTGTCTCCTGAAGAACATTTATCTACAGTAAAGTGCTTTGCCAATTGCATCATATTTGTATGGGAGCAACACATTTCAGTTCAGGATTCTGGCCACTTATTGTCTAGAAAAACGCATGCCAATGATGAACACCAATTACATCATTATAAAAAATTGAAGTAACAAATAGAATTTGCAGACAAAGTGACTTTAGGACATATGGAATCTACAAGACAGAAACAGGCCATTTGTTCCAATTGACGTATGCTGGCATTTATGCTTGCCACAAGCCTCCTCACACAAGACGAACCAATATTTTTAATCATTTAATTATTTAAGAAAAATTTGGAATCACTGGTTGATAGAGAAAAGTCTTGTCATATCTCTTGAACATTTCAATTACTTCACACAGAATTTTTTTTTTTAAGTGCAGTAATTGCTGTTAGGTAGTCATGCATAACAATAATTTTTCCCAAAGTAAAAATAAAAAAATCAGTTTTAGCTGCTCTTGGTACATTGGTGGTGTTGATCAGAACACGAGGGAAACACCCTTAAAATAGCACCATGGAATATCTAACATATACCTGAAGCACAAGAAAAAGCAAATGAGCCTTGCTCAATGTTACTGACCTTGCAGCATTCCTTCAGCACTGCACTGGAATGTCAGCCTGAAGTTTTTATTCAAATCTTTCAGTGAGGCTTGAACTCACAAAGATGTTAACTAAGAAATAACTAGATGACCAAATGAGGCAATCCAACCTAACAATCAATAACTTGCACCTTTAACGTAGTAAAATGTCCGAAGACATTTCACAAGAGAGAGTTATCAGACAAAAACTGACAGCAAGTCCACGAAGGGGACATGAGGATAATGACCAAAAACACAGTCAAAGAGATCGGTTTTAAGGAGAGTCTTCTGAAGATCAGTTTATGGGAGGGACACAAAGCAATCCCCAACCCAGTTTTCACTGAAGAGATTTAAATTTCTGATTAACATAAGCTGGTTCTCTGGCTGAATGGAACGCAAGATCTGACAAGATTGGACAAGAGAATAGTCATGATGGAGCAATCTAACTTTTCTTAATTAACTGTGGGAGCTCGTGAGAGGAAAATGCACCAGCGCTCGAACACACCTCCAAGCAGTTAAAAGTCATTCAAATAGGGGCATTAGATCACAAACAAACTGGACAAGTTATGCTATTTGTATTCTGGTATATTCGTTGTATTGAAAAATCACCAACAAAATCTAAAAAACGCATTCGTATTGCATAAAAATCTATAATTTGCGAGCAGACTTTTTTTTTGTATTTCTCACTCTGCCCTGGAATGTACTTTTCTCACTCTCTGACGAAATCTCTCGCATTTTTTCCCCTCTTCTCCTGCCCAGTTATTTGCTCTTTCTGCATTTGATCACTCACCTTTACGGCAATCCCACAGAGTTTTGTACAATGGTTTCACTACTCCAAGATGCGCATTAAACACATCACAGTTGCCAACCAGTCACCAGGTAATTGGTCTGTGACAGACTACCAACAGTGCAAGAATGGCCATCAGAAGGAAAGATTTTAATTATATTCTCTGTGTGAATGCCATTTTAGTCCCCAGAGAACTGAACCTCAATGATTAGCAGAGTCCACAGGATTCTCCTGCCTAAAATGTTATGAAACACAGGATTCCCCACATACACTGAAATATAGACTAAAAGCTGACGCACTCACAGCCCAAAACACAAGTTATTTCTCCAGACAGATAATGGTGCAGGAAATGGGAATGCCCTGAAGAGGAGGAAGTCACAAAGTTGGGGGGGCTGGGGGGGAGACAGAGGTGGACAATTAGCTATTTAATTAAAATTAACTTCAAACAGCACTCTCAAAGTAAATCAAATTGCAGAGCTTGACTTACAAATTCAAAGATGCTTTACAATTATCTAACAGTGAAACTGGATACCGTGATGCCTGCATTTCCCATTTACTGATATCACAGAATTGCAATGCTCATAAACCACACAACAATCCAGGGAAATATAACAGGAAATAAAAGAATTCGAAAAGCTCCTTTTTCTGCATTGGCACTGAAGCAGTGAAGCCATTTATTCAGTTTCATTTAACAGGCTGGATTACACGGTAATATATGATATTTTGTTTAGGTGCATTGTATACTTGCCAAAGGATTTCCCCTGTCATCAATTGCAAATAATGGTTCAATTTAACTGCCGTCATAATAGTTGACCCTTCACTGTTAGCTTTAAAATGCTTCCTTACTGGTGCTTTAATATGCTGTTCTGCGCCCCCAGCCATAACCCCCCACAGCACACATACCGACCAATTTTGTTAACTTTCTCTGTCCCAAATAACATTTTCAGGGGAATGTACAGGTTGGACCCTGTTTGAGTCACCATAAGCGATGTTCTCTGCAAGTGTGCTGCAAACATGAAACCTGAAACTTTAAAATCGGTCCCCAAAAGTGCCTATTTGTGTCCGTCTTTCTCTGTGTCACATATCAACAGTTAGAATGGTTTACAGTTTAAAAACTCACTAAACAGTGACAATTGGAGGCTTTTTGTTTGGTTTCTGTCTGGTTTATTTTTTTTTAAATTAGGACGCAGAAAGTCACTGTGTATCTCACAGCAAAAAAAGCTTTCTGAACATTTCAGCATCTTTATTAAGCACTAACTAAAACTAAAACAAGTATTTTTTTCCTCATATTTTCTTGTCCGTTTGACTGAAACACACACGTTTTAGAAGAGGCAATACAATTAACCAGAATAAAGCTTTCGGCATTTCTTCTCCAAGTTTTCTTCAAAAAACTTTTTATTTTGGTCAGAGACCAAGATAATATATTAGATAGTAACCATCTCCCCAAACACTTAGGAACATAGGAGCAAGAGTGGGCCATTCAGCCCATCGAGCTTGCTCATTCCATTACATCATGGCTGATCATTTACCTCAACCCGATTTTTCCGCACCATCGCCATAATCCCCTGATGTCATTATTATCCAGATATCATTCAATTTCTGTCTTGATTGAGCTTCCACAGCCCTCTGAGGTAGAGAATTCCAAAGATTCACCACCCTCTGAGTGAAGAAATTCCTCCTCATCTCAGTCTAAAATGGACTACCCCTTATTCTGAGACTATGTCCCTTGGTTCTAGAGTCACCAGCCAGGGGAAACATCCAATCTATATCCACCCTGTCACACGCTATAAGAATTTTCTAAGTTTCTATGAGATCACCTCTTATTCTTCGAAACTCAAGAGAATATAGGCCTAGGTTCCTCAATCTCTCCTCATAAAACGATCCCGCCATCCAGGGATTCGTCTGGTGAACCTCTGCTGCACTCCCTCTATGGCAAGTATATCCTTCCTTGGATGAAGAGACGAAAACTGTACACAATACTCCAGGTGCGGTCTCACCAAGGCTCCATACAATTACATCAAATCTTATCTACTGCTGTACTCAAATCGCCTTGTGATGAAGGCCAACATACCATTTCCCTTCCTAACTGCTTGCTGCACCTACATTCTAGCTGTTAGCAACTCATGAATAGGACAATCAGGTACCTTTGGACATGAACACTTCCCAACCTCTCATCATTTAAGAAATATTCTTGTCTTTGTTTTTTTGCACCAAACTTCACACCTGTTCACATCTTCCATCTGCCATGTTCTTGACCATTCACTTAGCTTGTCCAAGTCCCCTTAAAGCCTCCTTGCATCCTCCTCCAACTTACATTCCCACCTCGTTTTGTCTCATAAGCAAATAAGGAAATATTACAACTGATCCCCAAATCCAAATCATTAATGTAGATTGTGAACAGTTGTGGCCCCAGCACTGATCCTTGCAGTAATCTACTCGCAACAGCCTGCCATCCTGAGAATGACCCATTCACTCCTTCTGAATGATTTCTGTCTGGGACCTTATCAGAAGCCTTATGAAAAGACAAATACATATCCACTGGTTCTCCTTTATCTATGTGACAAGTAACATCCTCAAAAAACTCCAACAGTTTGCATAAATCCATGTTGATTCTGCCCAATCATGACATTATTTTTGAAGTGTTTGGTTATTGCATTGTTACAAACAGGTGAGAAAAGTGTCTAGGGGACCCTTTCAGCCTTCACCTGCTCTTACTGTAACATAGTTTAATTTTAAACGCACCATGTCTTTAGCTCCTCCTTGGTGAATCCTTGTTCACAGCTTTCCAATTATAAGGCCAAGAAACCAGTACAAACAGGCACTCTCAGGTTTAAAGAAGTTAAATTTTATTAAACTTAAAGTCTAATTTGGTTAACTCTTATGGATACACGCTGCGCCCACGCTACTATGCATACACGATAGACACATGCAAATAGAGACAGAAAAGAGAAGAAAAATCAAGTGGAAAGGTTTGAGGCAATATCTGAAGAGTTGTTGTTACAGTTCTTCAAGCTCACTGCAGAGTCCTTGACTGCAGGTAGATCTTGCTTATCGTTGGGGCCCAGTATTCTTCTTCAACCTTGTTTGCCGTAGGAGACTTCTCTCTCTTGGGGTTCATGTGTATTCAATGGATTCAGAGGCTTGTGTGAAAGAGATGGGAGCAGACAGGAGAGAAATCTTCAGTCCAGGAGCAAACAGCTTTCTGCCCAAACTGTCTGTACAATTCAGAAAAACCCAGGTTGTCAAGCAGGTTAGTCATGTGACTAACTGGTTTGACCACATCTTGGATTGTATCACCCCAGCAGTCTCTGGAATGCTCCTCTTACACACAATACCTAGTGATCAAGGTCCATTGTGGGTTGAACGTGCCACGGAATTGTCCCTTGACCTTCCAATCACCCTCTGTTAATAAGCAAATATCTTTTCCAGCCACTGCTAATCTGTTTAACAAGTCCTTTCTTCACTCCAGTAACAGTTTAAAATCAATAAAAGCAAAATACTGCGGATGCTGGAAATCTGAAACAAAAACAAGAAATGCTGGATTCACTCAGCAGGTCTGGCAGCATCTGTGGAAAGAGAAGCAGAGTTAACGTTTCGGGAATCAATGTTCATTTGTCATGTTCATGACAAAATTAATGTGCTTCATTCTTGGCAGGTGGAGGCCGAGCACGACAACTCCACACCCAGCAAAATGAACTGCAATTGGAGAAAAGCGCATTTCATTAAAAGGGTCGAGAGAAAAATTTAAGATACAGAAAAAAGTATGCATTTCTCTCATTCGTTCCCATTCATTAATAAATCCTCAAACTTATTACAACCTGTCTTCTCTTGATGTCAGTGCTCTTTAATTGCCCCCTTTTTGCCATCCCTCCATGGTTCTTCTCTTTTGAGAAGCTTCGCTTCTGTTTTCTCATTTCCATGACTGTCTAGGATCTTTGTTACTGCTGAGGTAATTCTTTTTTATGGATAAAGTCAGTAGTGCACGGGTCTATCCTGAACTCTCGTTCAGTGCTTTTCTGAGGCATGCAAAGGCTTTGACTTCAGGGGATGGGTGTTTCACTTTTTTCCTGACTGTGGGGTAGGATTCTTTGCTAATCTCCCCTTTATCCCAGAGGACACTCCTGCCTGCAGGTATTTGTGCAGACTCGACTGCACTCCCCTGTTGCACTGTGACTCGGTGTGGTATCACCCTCACGGTTTCTCTGCCCCCTTTGTTTGTCTCTGCAAGTTCCTGTAAATGCTGTTAGCAACTCTGGTGGGGTGCTTCTAGTGTCTGCATTTACGTCGGAGAATGTGGGTCTAACTTTTCACATTTATCGGGGTTTGCTGACCAGACAGTCAGCGTCTTCATCCAGGATTCCTCCCGGACTTCCTTTAACCTGCCCTCTTGGTCACTTTTTCCCCTTCTCTGTGAAACCTTTCGCCAGCCTTCTGTATGCCTGTCCCTTTTTGTTCTTGGCAGGGGTCCCTTATAGTTCACCAGGCCTCTGCTGGAGGGTCCTTCTAACACCGGTACAGGACTTAGGGGTGCAGGTTTCACTGTCGCTTGGGGTTTCCTCTCAACTTGGCACATGTGGCAACTCCTGCAGTACTCCACCACATCTTTGTGGAGTTTTGGCTGGTCAAACTGCTGTCTTCAGCAGGCTTTGGTCTTCCGTATACCGGCATGTACAGCAACCTGTAGTCTCGCGAGCCCTTCTTAATATTTTTCCCCAGTACCTCTGTGGTACCACGAACTGGTGAACTACTGTCCACTCCTTGCTCTCACGTCTGTGAGGAGAATTCCATTTCCTTATCAGTACCTCATTCTTTCAATAGTAGCAATCAGGGACTCCCTCTGCTTCACTTTCAGACTGGGTAGCCTCTGATAACTCGCGCAATACTGGGTCGGCTTGCTGAGCCTCAGCTAGGGAAAATCCATTTAATTCGTTCCCTGGGTCTCCTAACTTGGTGCACCCGGTGTACAGGTACAGGCATACGCTGCCCTCCAATACCATTCACCACCGTGTTGGTGTTCACTGCACTCTCTGGGGGAAAAGTCAGGCTTTTTGCCAGTAAAAGGGATCTAGTGGCCCATGTCCCTGAGAATCACTAGGGGCTTGCTTGCCCCACTCGAGGGGTATGGGGTGATTCTCCCTTCAAATGCAAAACCCTGATAACCCTCAGGAACCCTAATAAATTTTCCCGCACTTGCAGCGGGAGACTTGCTGGGTCTCTTCTTACTGCAGTTCAAGCCACAGCTTGTTCTGCTGTGCTTTTCATCAGGTTCTCTTCTTCACTGAGCGGGTATGCCCTGATGAACCCTACTGGTTTTCCCTTTAGTTTCCAGCAGTCAGCTCTTAAATGCCCTGTTTTATTACAATGGAAGCACACAGGTCCCCGGGTCTCACTCTTGATCACAGCACTTTCCTTTTTGGCTGGAGGAGGACTCCTGCTTTCCTTTCGGACCCAGGACTGCTTGGGCTCCTATCACCTTCTCACCCTTTGTCCCTTTTGGATTTGTGGAGGTGACTAGGAAAGGTTCTCCCCATGGAAATCGACAAAAATTAAAGCAAACTCATCGGCCAAAACGGCCGCTTGCCTGGCTCTCTAAACCCACTGCTCCTCGACATGAATGGGAAAGAGTGTTTAAATTCCTCTAACAGAATTACTTCTCTGAGATTCTCATAGCTGAGCAGTACATGAAGAGCCCTCAGCCCCTGGTCAAAAGCCAGCTGCTTACTTCTTTCAAACTCCAGATAAGTTTGATGAGCTTGCTTCTTGAAGGTTCTACACTTCTGGCGATAGGCTTCGGGTACTAATTCATACGCCCCAAGGATAGCATTTTTGGTCAGTTCATTATTTGATTAACTCTCATCTGGCAACAGGGAATAAAACTCATGGGCTTTTCCAGTTTACTTGCTTTTTCGTAAAAGAGACCACGTCTCGGCTGGCCATTTTAGCTGCATTGCCAGTTTCTAAAAAGGACACAATAAATTCTTCGACATGCTCCTCATTGAATTACGGAATTATTTGAACTAGTTTTAACAATTTTGCACCCAGCCCTGAATTATGCTCCTCCATATTGGCCATGCTTTCACTGGGGTTACTCTGTCACCCCCAAGTTAACTCAAGTCGCTTCAACTCTCTCTCTTTGCATTCCTTCCAGAATATTCTTTCTCTCTCCCTCTCCTCAAATTCAAGTTTCGTCTGTTCCAACTGTATCTTTGCGAACAATAGCCTGTCAGAGTCTGCTTCTAACCCTGTTTCTGCTTCTTCAGATTCAAGGGAAAAATGGTTCGCCACTAAATTGAGGAGTTCAGACCTCCTAGCCTTGCCACGTACAGTGATCCCACACTACTCAGCCATTTTCCTCAACTCCTCCAAAGAGAGTACTTTAACTTATCCCAAGTTACTTAATCCTGGTTTGGAGAGCTGCTAGCTTCAGTTGCAGACATGTTCGTATTCAATCACACACAACCAGAAGAAAAGCTTATTGAAATCTTGCTCGTTTGCTTGGGTACAATTTGACTTCCCACTTCCAATTTTTCTTGTGTGTGGGTAAAATCCCGGATGGTAGTACCCAAATTTCTGTTACGACCAGGTAAGAAAAGTGACTCAGGGTCCCTCTCAGCCTTCACCTAGTCTTAGCGTAACAGGAATTAATTTTAAACACATCCTGTTTTTAGCTCCCCCTTGGTGTATCCTTGTTCACCGCTTTCCAATTATAAGGCAAAGAAACCAGCACAAACAGGCTTTCTTAGGTTTAAAGAAGAAAAGTTGAAATTTACTTAACAAACTCTAATTTGGTTAATGCCTATGGACATGACACGCCCACGTTAGCATGCACACTTGATACACACATGCAGATAGGGACATAAAAAGAACAGAAGAAATAAAGTGGAAAGGTTTGAGGTAATATCTGAAGAGTTGTTGTTAGGGTTCTTCAAGCTCACTGTAGCTTGACTGTAGGTCGATCTTGCTTTGCCTTGGGGCCCAGTATTTTTCTTCAACCTTTTTCACTGTAGGAGACTTTTCTCTTTTGGGGTTTGTGCGTCTTCAGTGGATTCAGAGGCTTGTGAGAAAAAGAGATGGGAGCAGACAGGAGAGAGATCTTCTCAGTCCAGGAGCAAACAGACTTTCTGCCAAAACTGTTTGTACAAATGCAAAAAAACTCAGGTGGCCCAGCAGGTTAGTCATGTGGCTACCTGATTTGACCATGTCCGTTTGAGTATTCGGCCATCTTAGTAGTCAACCTGGAATGCGAGCTCCCCCACCGTCAAAGTCTGGTGATCAAAAGTCCATTGTGGATTGAATGAGTCAGGGAATGGCTGCTTTGTCCTTCCAAACACTGTCTGTTAATATGCTACTATCTTTTCCAGCCAAGGCTGATTTGTTTAACAAGTCCTTTTTTCACTCCAGTACTAGTTTAAAATCAATGTTCATGACAAAATTAATGTGCCTCGTTCTTGGCAGGTAGGGGCCCAGCATGACAGCATCCTAAATAATAGATTCTAACATTTTCCCTACTGCTGACCTCAAACGAACAGGTCTGTACTTCACTGTTTTCTCTCTCCCCCCATTATTAGATAGCAGGGTAACATTTTCGACTTTCCAGTCTGCAGGAACCTTTCCAGAATCCAGAGAATTCTGAAAGATAACAACCAACGTATTCACTATCTCCATAGTCACATCCTTCAATACTCTGTAGCTCATCTGGTCCAGGGTATTTATCAACCTCCAATACAGTTAATTTTTTAAGAGTACCACCTCTTAATTTATACTAATTTCTTTCATTTCCTCATTTTCACAAGTCGTTTAGTTCCCTCATATTTCTGGGAGATTCTCTGCATTTTGCTCCATGAAAACAGACACAAACTAATTCTTTAGCTTCTCCACCATTTCCCTAATTCTCCATTATAAAATCTCCAGTCTCCGCCTGTAATGGACCCACATGTGTCGTTGTTAACCTTTCCCTTTTCACATACCTGAAGAAGCTTTTACAGTCCGCCTTTATTTCTCACAAGCTTGAATTCATGTTTTGTCTTCCCTCTCTTTATCAATTTCCAGGTCATCCTTTGCTGGATTCTAAATTGCTCCCAATCGTCAGGCTTATCACTTTTTTGGGCAACCTTATAAACCACTTCCTTTGATCTAATGCAATGTTTAACTTGTTTTGTTAGCCACAGTTGATCCATCTTTGCTGTTGGGTTCTTGTGTCTTAGAGGAATGTATATTTGGTGTAGACGATGTAATACTTATTTAAATACTAGGACACTGTCAGTTTACTGTCAAATTTTTTAGTGTATTTTCCCAATCCACCATAGCCAACTTGCCCCTGATATCGTTATAGTTTGCTTTGTTGAGATTTAAGACCCCAGTTTCAGAATGAACTACATCACTTTCAATCCATCACTTTCTTACCCTTTCATGGCTCTGTGGTTTGCCCTGCATTTTCTGATGATAATCAAAGGTTAGTCTGTCCAGCACCGCATGCTCCTCCTCATCCACTGTTGCCATTGACCGTTCTTTGTTTATCTTGTCTATGTCTATAGTCTCTTCACCTTCTAGAATTGCATTCCACCAGTATTCTCCATTTTTATTCAGGTTAATCTGTTAACAAAACAAATGTTGAAAAATTTATTATTGCTTTTGTAAAACTGAACAATTAAAGGCACCTGTGGGGTAGAGAGTACATATGTCTGACATGGTTAGAATGATACACCTGAGTGGGCAGAGACAAACAACCAGAACAGCATTCAATGGAATTTCACATTGGACAGCTTCTTACACACTTGGAATGTATTTATTGCTCATGAAACAAACCTTGTATTTCCGGACAATTCGATGTCCATATGAAACCAGAGGCTTTATTTGAGCTGTATCTTTCTCTTCGTTCCAACAATGATAGTCCTTCATTTTAAACATGTACACTTTCTCTGTGAGAAACAAACAGCAGCTCGGAATGTATAGATTTAAATCACTTGCATGCTGAGAAATCTACAACTTGGGCATTGTTGGCTTCAGGTCAACCTTTCTTCATCCTCATCGCAAGGATGATAGGACTGGCAAACTTGAAAAGTTCTCAGACAATATCAATACACTCAGGCCGATTTCTGAGCTGCATAAGGATTTTCTCTGACCAATCTTTCCAAAATGTTTATAATAATGGGGAAAAATTAATTTTGCTGGTCGTTGAGTAATAGACTCCCCTTATTTGCAGCAAGTTTTTTTTAAGTCTATGGAAGAATTTAATGACATTTAGTGCAACAAAATTAATGACATACATAAGGTGTCAAAATTAAGAACAACCAACATTTCAGAGTGAAGTGACTCTGAAGGGTTAAATGCGAGGGGATTTGACTCCACCTTCTGTACCCTTTGAACGCTGCCAAATAAGCCCTGTTTGAGTTCATTCGCAGCCACATTCAAGAGAAAAAAGGAACAGAAGGCCATTCAGCCCCGAAAGCCTGAAATAGTCCTAGAAGTAATTTTATTCACAGCTTTTCTATCCATTCCTTCTTAAGATACTTTAAGCCAGCCCAGGAGTTTGTGCAGAATTGGGGTACATTCCTTGTTGAGAGGTAATGCACTTGTGTGCAAAAATGTTTAATTGGGTCTTCTGTCTTACAGCTTCTTTGTGACCAAAATTCATCCATTTCATCTTGAGAGGCAGGGATCATTAGAGTGAGTAAAAAACCCAAAACATAAAATGAAACATTGATGTTCTCAGGAAAATCCCAAATAAATCACAAGTGCACAGAAAAATAAAATTGATCAACCAACCAAAGAGCTGGGTGCAAGTTATCCAGTCCTCTCTTAAGAGGTTATGCAACTTGTATGAGCTTAAAATCAAGTGGAAAGGCTGGAGCAAATGATGGAAGTCTTCAGCTTCACCTCATGAAGTTGGGTTTGAAAGGAACTGTTCCAAACTCTGAAAAGTCTGAAGGCTGCTTAAAGGTAGGTGAGATCATTTTGTTCCCTGCTAGCCATCCTTGACAATATTTGCCATAAGAGCAAACATTGATTCCAGAGCCTACTCTGGTGCATTTGCACTGGACCGCCATTGTATCTATCCCCTATTAATAAGCAAGGAACTTCACCCATTACCCAAGCACAATCCAGGTGGTTTTTCTCGTCCACTGAAATCATGGATGGGAAATCGCAAGCATTGCCCTTGGATTTTGCAAGATGCAGTTGCAATGCTTAGAATCCTCAGTGGTGGCCCGTAATTGGAAAATTACTCCTCTGTGAAAATGCAAGCTTATCTTTGGTTTTGCACAACACACATTTATCATTTGTGTGAACTGATAGGTACCTAAAATCTCTCTCACAAATCTTGACTGGTGGTTTACAGAGTGATCTTGGAGCAGCTCCTGTGCACCCACCACCCTGAAACCCTGCAATGTAACATCCCGAACTGAATACATCAAGGTGACATCGGAAGGGAAACTTCTCTTTCCATTTTGAAAACCTGATTTACAGAATTTTTAAAAAGCTCTGAAATAACAAACTTTTTTGATCATTTTCCTGCTGCACACAATGGGACATCACTGCCGAGGTAGCAGGAGTGATCTAATTTCACATTAGTGGAGACATGAACCTGGGTGCAGTTTCAATTGGGCACGTTAGTTCAGCCGCTCATCTCAATTGGACTCAGTGTCATTCAATGAGGTTGCCATCAGAACTCAAGATCTCAGTAACAGTGAAGAAAATTTAAAACAAAAAGAGAAAACAGTGTTATAATTAAAGGTAATTCTCTGTAACTGATTTAAAGGAACTGACTTTATGGTTTCCTCAGACAAATACAACTGACGTTTGCAACAGCCAGACACATTTTGATATCACTAAATATCAATGAGTGGGAAATCTATGATGTTTGGGGTTTTGTGGCTTTCTTCAGCCGACATATTTTCCACACAGGTGGCTTTTAGAACAGACTACTTTGTGTAATAATAATGCCTCACAGTAACTATGAAACCTCAATTCATTACCAAGCACAGTACAGGAGGGAAAACTGACCTTCAGGCAAAAACAATGCTGCTAAATAATACAACAAAACAATGCTGGCATTAGACAAAAAAATACAGTCAAGAAGTGAGCAGAAAAGGGGAACCCAGTAACATTACCATATCAAAATTCAGATGCCTCTATGTCAGAGCTACAAATCTCCAGCTACCAAGCAGCTGGCAAGTGAATCATTACCAGAAACAAAAACATGAAGTGCTGTAAATACACAGCAGGTCAGGCAGCATCTGTGTAGAGAGAACAAATGGGGTGGATTTTACTCGCGCACTGCAACTCACGGCGGCGCTCTTTGAAGTCGGTGGTCTACCGCGAGCAGAGGTCGCCACTGAGCACCCCCGCGATATTTTGCACGGGGGCTTATTTAAATGGAAGCAGCCATGCTGCTGACGTAGAGGGGACAACCACTCCACACCCAGCAATGACAGCCGGCGCCACCACGCAGACGCCTTTTTTAATGGGCTTCAAGCCCTTTGAAAAGCTTTGAATTTGTAAAGTTATAATCCTGTGCATTTTATTTTAACAAATTAAAAGCTGGAGGCCCTTTCACAACCACCCCCCCCACCCCATCACAGTGTTTCAATTTGGGCCTACATGACGAGAATAAACTTTATTCCCAACCCGAACTTACCCCCCAACCTCTTAACATTTGCCGTTGAACCCCTTCCCACCATCCCCATAGTCAACAAAATGTTTTTTTCCCGCTCCCCGCCCCCTCCCGCACTGATAATCTCGCTTGCTCCTCTCCCCTCCCCACCCAGTGTCACACCTCTGACCTCCGAACAGAGTTCCGAAAGCGCGGGAGTTGTGGCTGACAGCCTTCGTATCCGTGTGGGACGGCCACTGGGGCTCAGTGAGTTGACGTGCATCTTTTTAGCTTAATTTTATTTTTGAAATAAAGGCCCACCACCAAGTGGCAGAGGGGCAACACTGAGGCTTCGCCGCCGCTGCCAGTAAAATACAGCGGAGCCTTCTCGACGTCGGGGGTCGTGACAGGCCTCTCCCAGAAGAATTTTCCAGGCCCCCTCACCCTGGCACAACCCCCGACACCTCATAAAATTCAGCCCAATGTTTCAGGTCTGTGACATTTTATCAGAATCATGATGAAAGGTCACACACCTGAAATATTAACTCTATTCCTTCATCCACAGATGCTGCCAGATCTCGTGTATTTGTAGCACTTGCTTTATTTCAGATTTCCACCATCTGCAGTATTTTGCTTGTATTTTCATGGACCATTACCAGCTCTGCTGGGAGCAAGCAATATTGCAAGCTGCATTTGTGCAGCCAGTCCTGGTTGGCTCCTTCTCCATTCACTTTCTTAAAGTGCTTCCTGCATTTAGAATATATTTTGTTTGAAACTCACTTAATAATTTCTGGCAACTGAAACATCAATTTGGCAAACTTCAAAAATATGAACCCCATTCTCGAAAGTCAAAGTCGTGCAGCCAGCATGAGAAGTGCCCATCATGCTTACTTGGCAATAATAGCCATTGTGTCATTGAGATGTGAAGTGTAAACCAGCAGGTTTAATTTTTTCTATGTGCTATTTTTAGCCTACCTCTGCTTGCGCTATTTTCACACAGCCATTAAACCAATTTAAAATAAATGCATGTCACTCAAAAATTCGAGCCAAATGGCCGGCAAAAGCAATATTAGTATAAGGCTTGCAAGCAAGTTATTGCTCACCTGAGAAGATTGTATGGTGCATTAAGATTAAAAGAAAGGGAAAGAGCAAGGGTAATATTTTTAAGATAGCTCTCTCACACATATTTCTTCCCCCATCTTACAAATATAGCACAGAAGCAGGCCATTCTGCCTAACTAGCCTTGCTGCCATTTATGCCCCAATCGAGTCACCTCCCATCCTTCCTCATCTTAGAATTAGCCAAACCCACTATCCCCTTCTCCTTCATAAACTTATCGAGACTCCCCTAAATGCAAACACCTATGCTGAGGTAGACTTCCTCAGGTACCAGCACCAAACATCCATGCTATACCTATGCCAAATTCTTCCTCTATGTGACTACCCCGTCCCTCTGCCTCTCCACATCTTTTTATGATTTGAAACACCACATGGCAACTAGGCCTATGCCAATAGTCACGGTTGCTTGGAGAGGGCTCAGGATCCTAAGAATTTGGGAAGGGTTGGGGTGGGGAGAGGGGGGGGGGGGCGGGTGCCAAGCGGGGAGACAGGGTGGTTGGTTGGGATTTCCCTTCCAACTCTGCCTCTTTATGGGGAAGCACCCACTTACTATGAATAAGTGGTTTCAGTGATATTTTTGGAGTCTTACTCTGTATATATTTTCCAGGTTACCAATGCAATTCAAAGGGTTTACTTTGGAGTGATCGTAATTGCACATAAGGTAGGTCAGTCATTTCAGGAAACTTTTCAGATTTTTTTTTCGCAGGAAGCAACTAAAATCAATTGCAGAAAAAGTTGTGGCAAGCAATGGAAAATGAAATTTCAAAGCATCTCCCTCTCTCTTATGGCTGCAACTCTTGTCCTGGAGAATACACTAATAACAGTTCTCATCTTCATGTGCACCAGGGTTTCACGTGTACGAGCACTGCACTGAGAAAGTCTTTTTTTGACTGCATATCTTCAGGAGTCATCATCATCGAGTAGTTTTGAAGCTACTGAAGGTTCGGTATCAGAATGAAAACTGATTAACGTTAATGTCTGGTAACTAAAACTTTTATCCAGTGGGTTCCACTGCACATAAAAAAGGGAGACCAGAAGAGGCAAGAACATGAATTATGACACAATTCTCCACACTCTTTAAAACCAAAAGTTTGGGCATCTGACCTCATACCTCCTTAGATGACTGTCATTTTGTTTTTAAAATATTTCTGTGAAGTGCCTTGGAACTTTTTATGACATTACAAGTGCTATATAAATATAAGTTATTTGTTTGGTTTCCAGGCTCCCAGCCCCAGCTGCACATCCATGTTGAGTTGCAAAGCACAGACAAGGAGCATTTCTGAAAGGAGCGAGGAATATCATAGGCAGAGGTGTTGCAGATCTAGAAATGAGTAGTGCGTGACAATTATGGTACACAATTCTCCAAAAGGGAATCCATCAATCAGAGATACACATTCCCTTCTGAACACTGTTACAAACTATTAAATTCTGTTTTCCTTTTGAAAGTGACATAAATCCCTGCGGGTCTCTATCCCTCTCTGCCTTCCCTGCGCCAGAGCTTATGGCCGAGGCACTGACAGCACAGTCACAAATGGTGGAGCGATTAAAATCGGGAATGCTCAACAGGCCAGAATTAAATGAGCAGAAATATCTCGGAGGGTTGTGGGGCTGGAGAAGATTGGAGATAGAGAGGAGCAAGGCCATGAAATGATTTGATAAGACTGAGAATTTTAAATTCAAGACATTGTTTGACCAGAAATCAAAGGAGGTCAGCAAGCACAGGGATTATAGGTGAACGGGACCTAGTGTGAGCTAAGACTTGGAGAGCAGAATTTTGGATGACCTCAAGTTTATGGATGTCAGAACATAGGAGAACAGCAAAGCGTGCGTTGAATTAGTGAGGTCTAGAAGTAAAAAAAGGAATGCATGAGGGTTTCAGCAGCAAATGAGCTGAGACAAGGGCGAAATTGCAGTCTTAGTGACGGCATGTATAAGCTGTCTCAGCTCAGGGTCAAACCAAGGTTGCAACGAGGCTGGTTTAGTCACCAACTGTTGCCAGGGAGGGGGATGTAGTTACTAACTAGGGAATGGATTTTGTATCGGACCCAAAAACAAAGGATTCAGTCTTCCCAATATTTAACTGCAGGAAATTTCTATCCATCCAGTGCTGGATGTCAGATAAGCAGTCTGATAATGTAAATAAACAATCAGCTGTTGCTGTAGCATCACACAACAATGACCTAAAGCACAGTAAAAATAGCATAAATCTATTTTAGAAACAATTCAGAGCATTCCTCTATAATTAGAGTTTTGTGAAGTCAACAAATGCTCATACATATCAGAACACAAAAATATTGAGGTTCCTATTTGGGCCCAGGTCTCAACTAACCAGAGAAATAAATTGTGTTATCATCTGAGTTTTCTTTAAATATTTCTGCTGACACAGCAGCACATTTCTACTTATTTGCCCAACAGTAAGTGAATCTAACATGTCAACAAACACAATGCAATAGGGTAAAGTAATGCTGCCATAAAGACGTGCATGCATGGACACAGACTTGAAATGTAATCTGAGGAGTGTGATCAGCTGAATCCTTTACAACCCCTTCAAAACAAAGATGCTGCGTCAATGGATCAATATCAGAATGCCAAGGTGCATTTTTTGCAAGTTCTACAAGTGAGTTTTAGTCAGTGATGAGAAGAACCAGCAAGGCTCAAATCATAAAAGACCAGCTGGAAGTAAATTCCAGAGACAGAAAGAAATTAGAAATCTGAAGAAAAAAGACACATACAAAAATGCTAGAAAATAAAAAGGCTTGTTCACGACAAGGCAAAGAGAGGTCAACATTATGGATCCAGACATAAATTTGGAAATTCAGCAGAGGGTAAAGTGCAGCTCAATCAGATACTTGTGCTGTTCCTTGGCTTGTGTTCCAGATGTACAGCGTCGTACTACACATTGCTCAAATGGCCATTACTCATGTGCAAGGCTCGATCGTGAGTACTGGCAGGCCACTCAACTACTCGAGGCGGTGTCCTCATTTGATATCTACACACATGCACTCTCCAGCAGGGGTCACACTGTCGTTGGAGAAATATCAGAGGCCCATTACAATGTCCCAACCATAAGGCTGGTTGAGATCAGCTAACTCAGCACAGACCAGGAATCACACCTGGGACTCACCTGGTCTAATTACTGAATATACTGATAGAAACACCAGGAGAGGATATCAAACATATTGATTAGATTAAGGAACCATAACTTGAAAGCCATAATGAATCCCAGAGTAATAAACTCTTCCCCCACCCGCATCCCCGCCCCCTTCCATTCCAAATTTCCATTTGAACTATTCCAGTGCAGGATATCATGTTCTGAAAAGAAAACCCACTGCAAAGCAAGGATTTAATTCATCTCATCGCCACTGTGAAAAATGGGACTACCATGTTCACAGATACAAACAAAGCCATATTTGTACAGTTTCAAAACACTGAAAGGTGTTATTTAAATAAGATATTTAGTCCAAGCTATGACAAAATAAAAGCTGCCTAAAAGTTCCAACAAGTACGTACAGCAGACAATAGTGGTTATCCATAAAGATAGAAAGTCATTGGCTTGATTGTCAGTTTAAGTTAATTGCAACAGAGGTGCTACAACTCATTTCAGCCCATCCAAGTTAGCAATGGCAACATCATTAGGCTGGTTTGACACATTCAATCACTAGCTAGTGTTCCTGATGAAACTGTATGTCCATGAATATCAGATAAGGACGCAATTAGTTCAGTTGTGCTACCCCGCCACGGTCTAATGCTCGGTTGACGTTGCTGAGGTTTGAACATGAAAAGTAGCCACTTGAGCAAGGTAACGGAGGGTGGGAGCTGTACAACTCTACCACTGATAGTCAGAGACATCAGGAGAAAAAGTGCGCTACAAAATACTCAAGTTAATCACTGACCAACGCAAACAGATGGACCGCTGGGTTGAGCACTACCTAGAACTGTACTCCAGGGAGAATGCTGTCACTGAGACTGCCCTCAATGCAGCACAGCCTCTACCAGTCATGGATGAGCTGGACATACAGCCAACCAAATCGGAACTCAGTGATGCCATTGATTCCCTAGCCAGCGGAAAAGCCCCTGGGAAGGACAGCATTACCCCTGAAATAATCAAGAGTGCCAAGCCTGCTATACTCTCAGCACTACATGAACTGCTATGCCTGTGCTGGGACGAGGGAGCAGTACCCCAGGACATGCGCGATGCCAACATCATCACCCTCTATAAAAACAAAGGTGACCGCGGTGACTGCAACAACTACCGTGGAATCTCCCTGCTCAGCATAGTGGGGAAAGTCTTTGCTCGAGTCGCTCTGAACAGGCTCCAGAAGCTGGCCGAGCGCGTCTACCCTGAGGCACAGTGTGGCTTTCGTGCAGAGAGATCGACTATTGACATGCTGTTCTCCCTTCGTCAGATACAGGAGAAATGCCGTGAACAACAGATGCCCCTCTACATTGCTTTCATTGATCTCACCAAAGCCTTTGACCTCGTCAGCAGACGTGGTCTCTTCAGACTACTAGAAAAGATCGGATGTCCACCAAAGCTACTAAGTATCATCACCTCATTCCATGACAATATGAAAGGCACAATTCAACATGGTGGCTCCTCATCAGAGCCCTTTCCTATCCTGAGTGGTGTGAAACAGGGCTGTGTTCTCGCACCCACACTTTTTGGGATTTTCTTCTCCCTGCTGCTTTCACATGCGTTCAAATCCTCTGAAGAAGGAATTTTCCTCCACACAAGATCAGGGGGCAGGTTGTTCAACCTTGCCCGTCTAAGAGCGAAGTCCAAAGTACGGAAAGTCCTCATCAGAGAACTCCTCTTTGCTGACGATGCTGCTTTAACATCTCACACTGAAGAATGCCTGCAGAGTCTCATCGACAGGTTTGCGTCTGCCTGCAATGAATTTGGCCTAACCATCAGCCTCAAGAAAACGAACATCATGGGGCAGGATGTCAGAAATGCTCCATCCATCAATATTGGCGACCACGCTCTGGAAGTGGTTCAAGAGTTCACCTACCTAGGCTCAACTATCACCAGTAACCTGTCTCTAGATGCAGAAATCAACAAGCGCATGGGTAAGGCTTCCACTGCTATGTCCAGACTGGCCAAGAGAGTGTGGGAAAATGGCGCACTGACACGGAACACAAAAGTCCGAGTGTATCAGGCCTGTGTCCTCAGTACCTTGCTCTACGGCAGCGAGGCCTGGACAACGTATGCCAGCCAAGAGCGACGTCTCAATTCATTCCATCTTCGCTGCCTTCGGAGAATACTTGGCATCAGGTGGCAGGTCTATATCTCCAACACAGAAGTCCTCGAAGCGGCCAACACCCCCAGCTTATACACACTACTGAGTCAGCGGCGCTTGAGATGGCTTGGCCATGTGAGCCGCATGGAAGATGGCAGGATCCCCAAAGACACATTGTACAGCGAGCTCGCCACTGGTATCAGACCCACCGGCCGTCCATGTCTCCGTTATAAAGACGTCTGCAAACGCGACATGAAATCGTGTGACATTGATCACAAGTCGTGGGAGTCAGTTGCCAGCATTCGCCAGAGCTGGCGGGCAGCCATAAAGACAGGGCTAAATTGTGGCGAGTCGAAGAGACTTAGTAGTTGGCAGGAAAAAAGACAGAGGCGCAAGGGGAGAGCCAACTGTGCAACAGCCCCAACAAACAAATTTCTCTGCAGCACCTGTGGAAGAACCTGTCACTCCAGAATTGGCCTTTATAGCCACTCCAGGCGCTGCTTCACAAACCACTGACCACCTCCAGGCGCGTATCCATTGTCTCTCGAGATAAGGAGGCCCAAAAGAAAGAAAGAAACCAAACACTGCTGTTAGCTATTTATGCTGGAGATTTGCCATACACTCACGTTGATTTCTTACCATTCCTGAATCCATAATTGCATTTAAGGGGAAGCTATAGATAAATACATGAGGCAGAAAGGAATAGGATATATTGATGTTTGGGAGGTGGTTTGCGTGGAGCATAAACATCTGCACGTATCTCTTGGGCTGAATGGCATGTTTCTGTGCTGTACAGACTATGTAATGTGCTAGCAGTCTTACCAAGATGCAGCACCCTGGCTCTAAGCTCCACATGGAGTTTTCAGTGTTAATCTTGTGCATCAGCTTTCCATCTACAATGGCTCGCTCGCTCCCTCCTTCAAAAACAGCCACACGCAGCCAGTTGCTCTGTATGTCTACAGACACCTGTGTGCAAACACAAAGAACAAAATAAAATGAAACTGCAGCCTTACTCATTTTCTCTCCAGCATCATTTTTACATATCAGTTCCACTTCCCAATAGCAATTCACATGAGTCAAAAAAGATTTAAATTGTCTTGACATGCAGTATTACATTTTACATTTATCTTCAGTTTTCAAAGCTCTGATAATTCCCAGCCTATGCCATGTTTACAATCTATGGCTAGCATTCTGTTCGGGTTCGGAGGGGATGAAAATAAGGCAGAAAGCTGACGTGAAGCACTTCCTCCTTCAAATGGAATGAAACAAAGTCCAATTTTGAAAAAATAAGCAGTCTCTAGCAGCTTGTGACAAAAGAATGTCATACAAGGCTATGCAATAAGTAGTTAGGATTTGGAATGCACTGCCTGATTGAGAGATGGAAATAGGTTGAATAACAGCTATCAAAAGAGAACTGGATAAATACTTGAAAGAGCAAAAACTGCAGGGATATGAAGAAACAGCAAAGATAGTGGGACTATCTGGATTTCTCTTTCAAAGACCTGGCACAGAGTCAATGCGTCAAATACCTCCTTCGGTGCTATATTAGTATATGAAAGTTACTATACGCCTGAACACCAGCTTTTTGCCCATCCTGTAACGGGAACTGATGTACAACACAGAAATTGAGACAGGGAAAACTACACCATTTTGATAATAGCAGTCAGAGCAACCATTTGGCCAGAACAGAGAGACTCTCTGTCTTCTTCAAAGCATGCTAAGAGATCTTCAACGCCCACCTGAAGCAAAAAAAATGAGTTAGCCAAAACCAGGACCTTTAACAGTGCAGCATCAACCTAGATTATGAGCTCCAACTCAAACTGTGTCATGAGACTCAAGCATACGACCGAGAGGCAAGAATGCCACCAACTGAGCCAAGATGACACACCAGAGCTGGCATTTCATAAAGTTCTGACACGTCAGGCTTTCTAATGAATATTTAATGAATGAACAGGACCAAAAACTTCCCATCGCCTTTATTTGCCATTATGCTGGAATACATCTTGTTCAGTATACAAATGGATACCATTTACTCAAACCAACATAACAGTAGCAAGAAATTTATAGAAGAGAAAGGCACTTTACGAAAGGATTAACCTAGGTCACCGCTTACCTACCTGCTTCATTCAGCTTCCTGCACTGCAAAGTTATGGGCTGTTTGCTTGTGGTCCAATTCCACGTGATCAAGATAACACTCAAGGCTGAACCATGAAACAAGCAGTGTCCATTTGAAAGAAATCTACGAAGGTCACAAGTACAATCTAATCCTGACAAGCTGGTTTGCCACAAACCATCAGGTGTTCAGATGACATAGGCTGGATCATAGTTTCGGCCACTCACCAGATGAAAATGTACACTATAGGTGACAAAACATCTGCAGCTGACAAAACATTTAGTGAAGTGAACAGTGACTGACAGTCCCTGCACGCAAGCTCTGGCCATGTGACCAGCAACACCTTGAGCCATCTTAACTTGCTTTGCCTCAACACAATCCATTTTTACTCTGAGGTAGTTTGGGAATGGGTTCAGACAGTTCTGATCAAGTTTTAGATTTCGGCACCTGACTTGCTCCAGCCTCACACACCTGCCCGCTCCTCCTGAAGGCATCAACTTCTCCTGGGTATAGTTTTTTTTTTTCAGGTACTTGTCGACAATGTGTACCCCACCAAGGAAACTGTTCTTGTGTCAGCCCAGATGCTGAGTAACAGCAAGCTATTCTACCTGAATCGGATTGCAACCAACATCCACACACATGCTTTCCAATACCACTTTGCTCAATAGTGTTCAGCAGCAGAGGCCATTTGCTACACCCTAACTGCTTCCACATAGCCAAGATTGGTGCAGATCAGGAATCAAACCAGGAACCTTCAGTGCATGGCCTAGTGCTACATTGGACAAAGCTTTGAACTAGTTAGCCATCAGAAAGTTTTGCAAGCTTGATTTTTCATTCTCAGTACTGAATTCTAAACCAGTCATCTCTGTAACACAAATAGGTTTACTCATTCAATGAAGTCGGAATCTGGTGCGGACTTAATGCAATTGGCTGTTACCTGTCTTCCTTTCACAATCGCCTTGGACACTGGCACCTTAACTTCCAGGTCAGTGTAATCCTGGGACCAAGTGTATTTGTCCCTCACAGCCCCATTGTAGCTGTCAGAATTTTCCTCACATTTCCTGCAAATAAATGAACAAATACGTAATCACATGCAACACATAATTCCAGAAGTGTGAAACTGTGATAATGCTGCAGACTGTGATTTTCCCACTTTCAAATGCCCAATGCCAACAAGCATTCTTGACCAAACACAGCGAGTTGAAGAACAAGGCCATGTGTATCCAACCACTGAAGAAGAATCCTACAGCAAGAGCGTGACATTTCTTTTACCTCAAAGCACGATTCCCAAGTTAGAGCTAATTAAAGCTAATGGATCTACACCAAACCTCTGACAGATCGCCCATACATCCAGCAAAGGAGTGCATCAACTCATCAACCTGGGCAGGGTTCAAACTCAGGACCAAGACATTACAGCACAGTTTGTTAACTCACTGCAATTCCCCAGCAATGTATTTTTTAAAAATCATGTTCGCCACCCTTGTCCCAATTGTGGCGGTTGAACATCTAACCAAAGGGGTCAAATGTACCATGTGCACCCATCACATGCCCAGTTTAGAGGAGCAAGGTTGAAGGAAGCCAATCACAATTTCAATCGCTGTACAATCAAGCTTAATTGTGTGATGATGTGCACTTACTTACAGGAATGGAACTGGATCTGTGTTTTTGTTTATTAATGAAACAACAGAAGAAATTTCCTCAGGAAGCTTAGTTATTTACTTTTATTTTCCTGGCCAGAAAGTTCACAGACAGTCCAAAATTACCTTAAAATTCATGAATATTGCCAGTTACTGTGGGCATTTAGCACAGTGTGGTACAAAATAAAACATCTTAATTCTTCTGCCTGCTCCAAAATCTTATTTTTAAAAAAATTTCATTTGTTGTATTTTATAGCTTTACCAGCCAATAGTTCAACCTCTGACATATGACAAATTGACTAAGTATACAATTATTTAAACTGGGCAGCAATGTTCTATTATGTTGGAGTTTCATTCCGGAAATGTAAAGGACTTAGAAATATTTTTGTTTATCATTTCAACACTAATAATTTTTCAATTTCTGCTATCTCCTTTCATGGCCATTTTTCCAACTGCTCCCCATCATTCCCGATTGACAGATATGGAGCTGATCTGCTCCCAGCTCCCTATCGCAACTCAGCAGCCCTGCTGCTCCACATTCTTTTGTCAGAACCTTACAACCACTTCCATCAGGTCTCATGAGATGACATAGGAGAATACCAACAAGGAGCAAAGAGATTGACAAACCAGGTGCAGACTGACTAGTATCTTCCAGCACAGGAGGCCATTCAGCCCATCACACCTGTTCAAGCTCTTTGAAAGAAGTAACCAATTAAATTCAGTCTTTCCCCATAACACTACAATATTCTTCTTTTCAAGTACATGCCCAATTCATTCCACTTTGAATCTATGACAGAAGCTCCGTCGAAATGGATGATGGAAACTAGAGGATTATCAAGCACATTTTTGGTCTTAACCTGATGGAAGAGTAACGAGCTTGGTACAAGAAAGCAGACAACTGCATTACAAATAACAAATTGTACTTGTTTTGGCTGGTAGGTTGCTGCAAGAATTTCTTCCACAGAAAATGTGCCAGAGATCCAAGTACAGATAATGGAATTCCAAGTATGACCATGGTTCTCTTGGAAGGAAAAAGGCTTGCCATTGCATTGCCCATTTTCCTGTTTGGACAACATACCATTTCCCATCCAAGAAGATGGTTGAGTGGCTAGCTGATCAGAGGCACTAGTGGAGCCACTTCCTGGAGCAGCGGACAGCTGGTATTACTTCCCAACATAGCATACAAGGAGGCTATTCCGCCCATCATGTATCTGCCAACTCTTTTAAAGAGCTATCCAATTATTCCCACCTCCCTGCCACTTCCTCTTAGACCTACAATTTTTTTGTTTTTCAAGTATTTAGCGAATTCCCTTTTGAAGGAAACTACTGAACCTGCTTCCACCACACTTTCAGACAGTGCATTCCAGATCAAAACAATTCGATGGGTAAACAAAAAAAATTCTCATCTCCATTCTGGTTCTTGTATTAATTACCTTAAATCTGTGTCCAATGGTTACTGACCCTTCTAGTAATAGAAACAGTTTCTCCTTATTTACTCTCAGAACCTTTCATAATTTCATACACTTCCATTAAATTTCCCTTTAACCTCTCTGCTTGAAAGAAAACAATACCAGCTTCTCAAGTCTCTCATCCATGGTACCATTTCAGTAAATAGACTCTGCATCCTCTCCAGCCTTGATGTGCTTCCTAAAGTGTGGTGCCCAGAATTCATCACAATAGTCCAGCTGAGGCCAAACCATTGATTTACAAAGGTACTGCATAACTTAATTGCTTTTGTACTCTTATTACTCCAGTAGTGAAGCTCAGGATCCCGTATATTTTTTTTTTTTAAACGGCCTTCTCAACTTGTCTGGCCATTTTCAAAGATTTGTGTCTGTGAATCTCCAGGTCTCTCTGTTGATGCACACCCTTTAAAATTGTACCACTTAGTTTATCTTGCCTCTCTCTTCATTCTTCCTTCCAAAATGGATCCAGCTATTTTAAATCTCTATTCTCCTCTTCCTTTCAGAGTCACCCAAGCAGCAACACCAGTGAAACAGATTCAGTCAACTAAACATTAAAAAGGGAACAGTCAGACAGTGAGTCAAACCTCGTGACAAGTAATATCTGCAATGCAGCAGCAAATCTGCTGCATATCTTTAGCATAGCAAGGTGGAACCAGAGTGCAGACAGAGAGAAGCAGTGATCCCAAACCATGTCAAGTCACCAAAAAACAGCTACTGCTGTTACCCGTATCCTCTGAGCTATCACACAGCTAGATATTGATTCTTACTCTTCATTATGCTCTCCATTTTATGTAAAAACAAAGGTGCACACATACTTGGAAGGCTCAGATTGCTCCCGTTTCACAATTGGTGCAGCAGCAGTGCCCTCTAGCGGCTCATCAACAGCGGCGGACTGCTGCAAATCTGCTGGCATCTCTCGGTCACGTCTCTCTATGCTTGTAGTGTTCTGTTCAGCCGTTGCTGCTGCCTCTGTTTCAGGTTGCTCCTCTGCTGTTGACTCAACCTCCACCTCCTGACCAGGAGGAGGGACACATAGCTTATTTTCTTCCATTTTCCTGTTCTTGAGTTTCTCCTCCAGCTCTTTCACCCGTCTCTCATTGTCTTGAATGGAATAACGTTCAAACTTCTTGAAAGCCTGAAAAACAAAATGAAGCAGTGAGTGAGAACAACATTGGCAGCACTTGACCTATTTGCTTTCAAGACTGCAGTTGATTATACTGTGTGCTACTTAAAAGTATTGAGGAATATGGAACTAAGATGTGAAAATGGAGCTGAGGCCATCACCTCTCTGAATGGCGAAACAGGCTGGAGGATCTCAATGACCTACCCTACTCTTACATTCCTCAATCAGCATGCGTCCAGTTAACAGGAGTTAAATCACTTAACTCTTGGTTGTAGTGGAGCTGCCTTTCCTTTGTGAAAGTCACTGCCAACACTGAAGCGGTGAAAGCCTCCAGCAGTAGTTCGAGCCCAATATGTAATCAGTTTGGGGAGCCTAAATCCATACCCCTATGCCATTATACAGTACCAAACTGTTCAAAAATCAACATGACCTTACACACAAACATATAAATTAGGAGCAGCAGGAGGCCACTTAGCCCTTCAAGTCTGTTCCGAAATTCAATAAGATCATGACTTATCTGATTGTAACCTCGAATGCACATTCCCACCTACACCGATAAGCTTTCACCCCCTTGCTCAACAAAAATCTGTCTACCTCTGTCTTAAAATATTCAAAGAATCTGCTTCCACTGCCTTTTGAGGAAGAGAGTTCCAAAGACACACGACCCTCAGAGAAAAAATATCTCATGGCTGTCTTAAATGGGCAACACCTTATTTTTAAATAATGGCCCCGCGTTCTAGATTCTCCCACATCCTTTCCATATCCACCCTGTCAAGACCCCTCAGGATCTTCAATGTGTCAAGCAAGTCACCTCTTACTCTTCTAAACTCCAGCAGACACAAGCCTAGCTTGACCAATCTTTCCTCAAAAGACAACCCACCCCTTCCAGGTATTAGTTGAGTAAACCTTCTCTGAACTGCTTCCAACGCATTTATATCCTTCCTTAAATAAGGAAACCAATTTTTTTTTATTACTTCATGGGATCTGGGTGTCTCTGGCCAGGCCAGCATTTATTGCTCATCCCTAATTGCCTTCAGAAGGTGATGGTGAGCTGCCTTCTTGAACTGCTGCAGTCCTTGTGGTGTAGGCTGTTAACAAAGGAGTTCCAGGATTTTGACTCAGCGACAGTGAAGAAACGGCGATATAGTTGGAAGTCAGGATGGCATGCGGCTCAGAGGAGAACTGGCAGGTTGTGGTGATCTCATTCATCTGCTGCCCTGGTCCTTCTAGGTGATAGACATCACTGGTTTGGAAGGTGCTGTTGAAGGAGACTAGCCGAGTTGCTGCAGTGCATCTTCCAGATGGTACACATTGCTGTCACTGTGCGTCGGTGGTGAAGGGAGTGAATTTTGAAGCTGGTGGATGGGGTGCCAATCAAGCAGGCAGCTTTGCCCTGGATGGTGTCCAGCTTCTGGAATGTTATTGGAGATGCACCCACCCAGACGAGTGGACAATATTCCAACACACTTCTGACTTGGGTCTTGTAGATGATGGACAGGCATCGGGGAGTTAGGAGGCGAGTTACTCAGTGCAGAATTCCCAGCCTCTGACCTGCTCTTGTAGTCACAGCTTTTCTTTGGCTGGTCCAGTCAGTTTCTGATCAATGGTAAACCTCAGCATGTCGATAGTGGGGGATTCAATGATAGTAACATCATTGAACATTAAAGGGGAGATTGTGTGAATCTCTCTTGTTGATGGTCATTGCTTGGCACTTGTGTGGCACAAATGCTACTTGCTAATTAACAGACCAAGCCTGGATCTTGCCCAGGACTTGATGCACATGGACAGCTTCAGTATCTGAGGAGCTGCGAATGGTGCTGAACATTGTTCACTGATGATTGCACATCCCCACCTCTGACCTGATGATGGAGGGAAGGTCATTGATGAAGCAGCTGAAGATGGCTGGGCTGAGGACAGTACCCTGAGAAACTCATGCAGTGGTGTCCTGAGACTGAGATAATTGACCTACAACAACCACAACCATCTTCCTTTGTGCGAGGTATGATTCCAACCAGCGGAGAGTTTTTCCCCTAATTCCCATTGACTCCAGTGTACTCGGGCTCCTTGATGCTATACTCAGTCAAATGCTGCCTTGATGTCAAGGCCAGTCACTCTCACCCCATCTCTGGAGTTCAGCTCTTTTGTCCATGTTTGTAATGAGGTCAGGAGCTGAGTGGCCCTGGCGGAATCCAAATTGAGCATCAGTGAGCAGATTACTGATGAGCAAGTGCTGCTTGATTGCTGTCAATGACCCCTTTCATCACTTTGCTGCTGATGGAGTGTAGATGAGAGGGCAGTAATTGACTGGGTTGGATTTGTCCTGCTTTTTGTGTACAGAACATACTTGGGCACTTTTCCACATTGCCGGGTAGATGCCAGTGTTGTAGCTGTACTGGAACTGCTTGGCTCGGGATGCGGCTAGTTCTGCAGCACACGTCTTCAGTACTATTGCCAGAATGTTGTCCGGGCCCATAGCCTTTTCAGTATCAAGTGCCTTCAGCCGTTTCTTGATATCACGCGGAGTAAATCGGATTGGGTGAAGACCGGCATCTATGATGCTGGAGACCTCAGGATTAGGCCGAGATGGGTCATCCACTCGGCACTTCTGACCGAAGATGGATGCGTTGTCTTTTGCACTGATGTGCTGGGCTCCCCCATCATTGAGGATGGGGATATCTGTGGAGTCTCCTCATCGTTTTAGTTGTTTAATTGTCCACCACTATTCACGACTATATGTGATAGGACTGCAGAGCTCAGATCTGATCTGTTGGTTGTGGGATCGCTTCGCCCTATCGCATACTGCTTCTGCTGTTTGGCATGCAAGTCATACTGTTTTGTAGCTCCACCAGGTGGACACCTCATTATTAATGTTATGACCAAGGCGGGAGTCATGCACCGTTAATTCAGTCCCACTACTCCACAGGTCACAGCACATTAGTAAAGTTGCCCACTCACTGGAAAATAGCCAAATGAAACACACTATTTGTTCCCCAGAATAAAGCACACCAAACTAGGTTTCTTTGAACAACAAAATTAACTAATTATGAATAAACTTTGTCAAACAATAATGGGAATTCTATATGTGAAAGGATTCTTATTAAACTTCTTATTCTTCCTAATCCTCATGCACACACACATACATTTTAAAAAAAAAGCTAACCAGGTGAAAAGGATGTTTTCATTTACAACTGTTTCTTAAGAATAAGAAGTTCAGTAGCCACATTTTGGTAGGATATTTCCAGGTTGGTGAGGTGTCCCAGAGTCGAATAGTAGGATGCCATTTGAAGTCTGTCCAGGCGAGGTTGATTAACAGTTCACAGCACTTCGTCTGCAGCAGACGTTATGCAGATCTTTCAGTAAAGGGTGTAGCCACACGTCTACTTGGGTTGTGAAATAGCAGTCTAGCAATAGAAGCTTTTTTGAGCTTTCAGGATCTCCCAAAACATGAGGCAGAAATTTTTCAGAGATGGAGGTAATAGGAAACTGCTATCTTTTAAAAGGCAGGGCTTCTCTCACCAAAGGAGCCTTCCTCCACAGAGAAGAGCAACTCTTCTTTTCCTGGGTCTTCTCCTCTCCAGGGGTCTTTTTCCTCTCTCCAGGCAGACTACAGCCACCACCTCAAATGTAGAATTTCTTTCAGCAAGACAGGCAAGCCTTCTCTTTTCAGGGAGAGGTCTTCTATCTGGTCTGCAAAAATCAGGCCCCCACCAGTTTGTTCTGTCTCCTGCCTGTCCAGCATTGGTCTTCACAATGCAAAAGAGAAACTGAAACACTAACAGTCAAGTCATATGACCTGTCATTTCCCTTGCTGCTGTTTGGAACAGGTGCCTTACAGTCTGTCCCAGTCAGTTCAAACACCAAGTTTCAGCATTCAATGTTCACAGAGAAAACTCTGTTTTCTCAGTTTTCAAAGCACACAGAACTCCAAGCTTTCAAATGAAAAAAACAAAACTCTTGTGACATTAGGTACGCCCGGTGTTGCTCCTGGCATGCCCTCCTGCACTCCTCACTGAACCAGGGTTGATCCCCGGCTTGATGGGAATGGGAGAGCGGGGGATATGCTAGGCCATGAAGTTACAGATTGCGATTGAGTACAATTCTGCTGCTGCTGATGGCCCACAGCACCTCACAGATGCCCAGTTTTGAGTTGCTAGATCGGTTTGAAATCTATCCCAGTTAGCATGGCGGTGGTACACACAGCACAATGATGGGGATTCTCAATGTGAAGACAGGACTTCGTCTCCACAAGGATTGTGCGGTGGTCACTCCTACCAATACTGTCACGGACAAATGCATCTGCGATAGGTAGATTGGTGAGGACAGGGTCTCATAGGTTTTTCCCTCACCACCTGCTGCAGACTGAGTCTAGCAGCTAAGTCCTTGTGAACTGGGCCAGCTCAGTCAGGAGTGGTGCTACTGAGCCACTCTTGGTGATGGACACTTAAAGATAGAGATAGCGTCATACAGTACTGAAACAGGCCCTTCAGCCCACCGAGTCTGTGCCGACCAACAACCACCCATTTATACTAATCCTACATTAATCCCATATTCATACCACATCCTCACCATTCTCCTACCACCTACCTACACTAGGGGCAATTTACAATGGTCAATTTACCTATCGACCTGCAAGTCTTTGGTGGGAAGTCCCCCATCCAGAGTACATTCTATGCGCTTGCTACCCTGAGTGCTTTTTCCAATTGGTGTTCAACATGCAGAAGCACTGATTCATCAGCCGAGGGGGCGGGGGACAGCTAGTAACCAGTAGGCCTTGTTTGATCTGCTTTCATGAGACTTCATGGGGCCCAGAGTCGATGTTGAGGACTCCCAGGGCAACTCTATACCACTGTGCCACAACCTCTAGTGGGTCTGTCCTGCCTATATTTGATACAACCGAGTGGCTTACTATGCCATTTCAGAGAGCATTTAAGGGTCACCCACTACTGTGGGTGTGTTGTCACATGTAGACCAGACCAGATAAGGGCAGCAGATTTCCTTCTCTAAAGAAGATGAGTGAATCAAATAGGTTTTTACAACAAACAATTAAATTTCACCATCTGCCGTGGTGGGATTCAAAACCATGTCCCCAAAGCATTAGCCTAGGCATCTGGCTGACGAGTCCACTATGCCACCGCCTTCCCCTTTACACAGTACTCAAGATGTGATCTCACCAATGTCTTGTATTACTGAGACATAACCTTCCTACTTTTGTATTCAATTCCCCTCACGATAAACGATAACATTCAATTAGCTTTCCGAATTACTTGCTGAACCCGCATACTAACCTTTTGTGATTCATGCACTGGGACACCCAAATCCCTCTGTATTTCAGAGCTCTGCAATCTCTCACCATTTAGGTATTATCCTTCCTGCTAAAATTTCACATTTTCCCACATTATACTCCATTCGCCAGAATTTTGCCAACTCACTTAACCTACCTATATCCCTTTGTAGCCTCCTTATGTCCTCTTCACAAGTTACTTTCCTACCTATCTTTGTGTCATCAGCAAATTTAGCAACCATACCTTTGGTCCCTTCACCCAACTCATTTATATAAATTATAAAAAGTTGCATTTATGTCATGCCTTTAACGTCGTAAAACATACCCAGGTGCTTCACAAAAGTATAATCAAACAAAATATGTTAGAGTTGCATAAGGAAATATCAAAAATGCAAAATACTGTAGATGCTGGAAAACTGAAATAAAAACAGAAAATGCCAGGTCTGGCAGCATTTGTGGAGAAAGAAAAGAGTTAATGTTTCACGTGGACGACCTTTTATCAGAATTGATCTGACAGATGACCAAAAGTTTGGTCAAAAAAGATAGGTTTTAAAGAAGATCTTAAAGGAGAGAGGCAGAGGGCTTTAGGGAAGGAATTCTAAAGGTTAGGGCCTAAGCAGATGAAAACAGTGCCACCAATGCTGAAGCAATTAAAATCAGGGATGCGCAAGAGACCAGAATTGGAGGAGCACAGAGATCTCAGAGGTTTGTAGGGCTGGAAGAAGTTACAGAGATAGGAGAGATTTGAAAACAAGAATGGGAATTTTAAAATTGAGGTGTTCCCTATGAGCCTATGAACATCACCCACAAAAATGATTTGAAACCCCACAGCAATCACCATACTGGTGCAACAGGAGAGTGTTTTTTTCCTGGGTTTTTGGCTTCAGATTACATCCAGAAGGTGCTTGAGGAACCCAGGACTGGCCCTCTGATTTTCCCCACCACTTACTACCTGCCTCAAGTACATAGTGAATCAGCAATACACTTATTTCAGTAAAGCATGGTGAAGTATTCATTTAAACTGTGGCAGCTTCTCTCTCAACACAATTACCACATACTTAGAAGCTATTTGTGTGTTTCTGAAGTCAGATTAGCGAGGCTGTGCTCTTCTTTGAAGCTGCATGTGGGAACATCTGCAACCTAAGTGTTTGGTGTGCTTCACCTAAATCGCATTCAGCATAATGGCTTTCAAATGGGTAAACTAGTTACGAAAATCCAAACTGAAATTTACAAAGAACTGAGGATTGTGCAGGGGACTGGAGGAGTAAAAGTACAATTATCAGCGAGTGGAGTTTTGCAAAGGGTTTGAATGAAATCAAAGTGCTGCAGCAAAACACAAAGTCATAGGATCTAAAATAAAGTGATGGCATGGAATAATGAATGGAAAGTACTTTGAAACATCCAGTGGTTGTGTAAGGTTACCATATAAAGGCAAGTCTTGCTTTTGAATGGTTGTTGACAGTCGCAGCAAAATTAAGCACACTGGTCACTGCTTGTTTCCAAGCACTCTAAGGTGATAGAAGCAACCTGTGATTTGCAGAAACTAGTTTTTAAAAGTCAAGTTTTTAAGTGACCTGTTCCTCAGGCTGATGGCAATTTTGAGATCAATTATGGCAGATTAAATCTATTATTCTAGCTTTCCGAGTCTAGAGAAAGAAACATCTGAGACCAAAGAATGGATTATTTAATTGGCTGCTTGATAGTATACCCTGGGCAAGTATACCCCGGAGAGCATATCCTGGACAAGGCTGTCAAAACAACCTTCCTGATTCAAAGGTGTTGAAAGGCAGCTCAGAGAAGGGAAATACTGGTGAGCTAGCAGAGACCTGCAAAACATCTGTGGTCAAATTATTACCTTTATTGCAAAAGTACTTCTTCAAATACAGGATTTCTAGTTATTCTTTCAGCAGAAACTTTAACAGAATCAAAACTTATGAGTTCGGAAAAAGCTACATAAAGCTGTCCACTGTAAAAACAAGCATAGGAATATAAATACTAATTCTGTCCAAGAATCATCGAATATAAATGTTTTATTGGGAACTGTTTTCTCTAGAGTTCAAAAGGGAGGTTTCCATCTGATGAGCTCAGTATTATTCAAGGAATTAAACGCTCTTTCCTTCAAATCTGCCTGTTATAATTTCAGCATCCATGATCGAAGAAAACTGCTTCCCAACTCCCATTTTTCCACACTTCACCAATTCCAACAACTCATCTAGCCCTCCATCTCAACTCTGCCATCACCATCACTCCAATCAATCTCATCCCATCTTTCACGGAAACAATCTTTCCAACCAGGATTACTTGGTTGTTGGGCTCCCATTGCCTTCTGCTGTTTTATTATTCTCCACCAAACCTAACCCACCCCTCTGCCACCAACCGTTAGCAGCCGCACATGCGTCATGTACTCCAATTCTCCACTCGTCGCACTTACCTCCACATGTGCCAGGCACGCCTCAGCAACAGACAGGCGCCTTAAACTGACGAATCAAAACATTCCAGAGAGACAAAACTGAGTATTATGATGATAAATATTGTATCCGTCACAGTTCAGTTTGAATAACTCCGCTGGACAATCAAACGTAAAAGGTCACACAAAATAGACCCCACAGACCTGCACCTTTGATCCTTCTGCTCCACAGTGTTAACTCTGGCCATAAACTACTTCGATAGTTTGCATTTCAAGGTGAGTATTTTTCGCACTGTCCGAACACAGTTATTTTTTTCTGGCCTCTCTTTACAACAGAGTATTCAACAGCAATGTAAGTGAACACAACTGCTTTTCAACATGCTGTCAAGAATCTAGTCCAATGAAAGGCTGTGCGCATTTCTGTGCTCTTCACCCAAGAAGCCTGTGTAATATGACTGCTTCGGTTCTCCATGTATTTATGCTGAAATGATTCAGCAAATAGCTGAACCACACATCCCAGTAAATTTACTTTTGACAGTCTCACAGGATGCAATTTATGACTTCAATATAGGAGATTTTGGTGCTGTAGTAGGGGAGGGGTGTGTGGCTGGTAATGAACCTGACTGGAGAAATTCAAACATGGCGAAGATAAGTGGGTGCGGGGGATCTGATTTGAAGAGGATAAGTACATTGACTGGGCGGTGGTTGGGAGACAAATCATGAGTGTCACAAAAGCAGAAAGTGCTGAACTTACTCAGCAGATCTGGCAGTATCTGTGGAGAGAGAAGTAGAGTTAACGTTTCAGGTCTGTGAACTTTCATCTGCTAAGTATTTGGTATCTTGCGTTTATATTACTATCGTGTGTCCTGTTATGTTATGGAATGGTATGTCATGTTACAGTGTAATATATTAAAATTGTGTGTCATGTTGTCTCATGGTGTGGGTCTCACCATGGGCCCCGCACTCACCCTCACAGCCAGTTTCTCGGCCACCCCGGGCGGGAAGCCCAGCTTGTCCTCCCTCAGTACCATCAGACGGAAGAAGTCGGTCTTCCTGTACAGGAACCCGAAGAAAACTTCCATAAAGTTCTCTATCTTGCCGACGTGCTGCAGGATGCCCAGCAGCGCCTGATCGTACATCTCGGTCATCTCCAGAGGCCCGTCCATTGCCGCCAGAGATAGTAAACCTGCCGCCCACCAGACCCGTCCCACCCTCCGCGGCGCCTGTCAGCTTCGGATCCTGCCCCGAGTCGAGATTTGTTAATCCTCTGAATTCCTCTTTGTTTCAACTTTCTCCTCTTTTCGGCTTTTCTCCAGCAACACTTCCGCCAGAAGTCGTCCACCTCGACACTTTCCCCCAGTCACTTCGCCCCGAAATAAAAGTTCCTATACAATCGGAACAGAACCACGCCTGGTGATGGGAAGATGTTGGTGGAAAGCTTGCAACATTGCAGGATAACACATTTCAAATTTGCATATTTTTCATTACAAACAATTGTTATAGTTTTTCATTGGAATCTTTTTTTTTACTATGTATAAAAAGTCAGGGAGTTGGGATTGTAAATAATAATCACAGCATCCTATATTTTAAAATGAAAAGTCCATGATTTTTAGAAATCCAGTCCGCAAGGTCAAGTGTGTTCCACTTGTTCGCTCCTTCGTTGCAAAAATTGTTAATTTCAGTGCTGCTTAAAGCAAGTGACAATTAGAAATAACTTTTGCACTTTGCTTCTGAAGCACAGCCTCTGCTGTTTTGCAGGCAAACGCAGCAACTAATTTGTGCACAGCAAGGCTCCACAAACAACAACCAGATTAATGACCAAATAATCTGTTGGTGATGTTAGCCTGCTCTTCTGCAGATCATGCTATGGTTTTTTTTGTTATATCTTCCAACAAGGAGAGGAAATCATGAGCTCTGATATTACTGGGGAAGGTGCAAGGAAACACGCAAGGGGATGGAAGATGTGGTAAAGCAGGAGATCGAGTGGCCTTGCTTAACTCAATTGATCCATTTGTCTGATCAGAGAAGTCAAAGAAAATCATAGCCAGTCTATCGTACACAGCCTGAAGCAAGCAAGGAAATCACTTTAGAACGGGCAATAAAGGAATTTACTGCCACAGCCTTCTCCTCCCACCACCCCCCGGACTCTTTTTTTTTCAGTGTCCAGAACTGTGTTCAGTTTTCCTCCAATTGCAGACCAAGTGAAGCAAAAGCACTTCAAACTAACTCTACCCTTGCACTCTCAAAATATGGACACTGAATCGATAAACACAGAAGGAAATGGGAATGCTTAATCCTGAATACCATAAATTAAAATAAATCTGCAGGATACGATAACAAAGGTGAATGCAAATCAAAGGAGACAGCTTAAAGGTGGAGAGCTTCTGTTGGTATATGTAGAAGAATGAGCTATGTCTCAAATGAATTTCCTCATCTGTATTTATTTCTACATTTGCAAAGATGTTGTTTCTAATTTCAATGTAATGTAATTTGCCTTCAACAAAGACTCCATTCATGTGAACTGGGCATCAGCTGCCACTGTTGTCTGTACTCTAGGCTGCCCTCACGTGAGCAATGATGGTACAGCAACTTGATTCAAAGAAAGCAGAGTTCTGCCGAACAATATGCAGTTTGGCAGAGTGTGAAGCTGCAAGTTTGGTCAATAAGGGAGTTCGGTGAAGGGATGGGGGGGGGGGGGGGGGTGAAAGGAGGTGCTCCTTACTTTTTCACCCTCCACTATTTGGTTATTAATTGGGTACATGGGAAGAAGCTGATTGGTAGTTATTTATTAAGTATTTTACTTATCTTAAATTGTTTGTGAGGTTCAAGTATGGCAGGGCAGCTTGGTCGAATGGAATGTGCAACCTGTAACATGGGAAGTCATGGACGCACCATGTGTCCTAGACAGACACATGTGCAGGAAGTGTCACCAGCTGCAGAAACTTGAGCTCCTGGTATTGGAAATTGAGCAGTGGCTGGAGACACTGTTGTGTATCCGTAAGACAGAAAACTACATGGAGGAGGAAGAAGAGTGGAAGAGCAATAGTGGTAGGGAATTCGTTAGTTAAGGGAACAGACAGCCGTTTCCACGGTGGTAAACGTGACTCCAAGAAGTTATGTTGCCTCCCTGGTGCCAGGGCCAAGGATGTCCTAGAGCAGCTGCAGGACAGTCTTCTGGTGTGGAGGGGCTGGAGTGAATAGCCAGAGGTCATGATCCACATTGGTACTAACAACATAGGTAGGAAGAAGGATAAGGTCCTGAAAGCAGATTTTAGCGAGCTAGGAAAGAGATTAAAAGCAGGACCTCAAAAGGAGTAATCTCAGGGTTACTCCCAGTGGACATGTTTGGGAGCAAAGGAATAGTAGGATTGAATAATTGAACATGTGGCTGGAGTTATGGTGTAGAAGAGAAAGCATCAGATTTCTGAGGCACTGGGAGTGATTCTGGATCAGGTGTACAAGATAGACGGTTTACATCTCAACAGGACTGGGACCAACATCCACACAGAATGATTTGCCAGTGCTGTCAGGGAGAGTTTAAATTAGATTGACGGGGTATGGGAACCTGAGAGGGAATTCAGATAGGAGGGAAGCAAAAGCGCGAAAAGGAAGTAGAAAAATAGGAGGCAAAATTAGAAGACGGATGAATCAAAGGCAAGCATCAAATATCAGAA